>NC_061536.1:2097500-3367500 GCF_022379125.1 Scophthalmus maximus
AATATGACATTTCATGTTTAAGAAAGTCATTTTTCCACAACACTCAACATGCAGATGGGTTGTTGTTGTCACAAAGCCCCTGTTGACTGTGGTTTCACTGGGTTTTCTAACCTCACTTTCACTCACAGCAAAACATGTTGCCATTGACACGTCAATAATGATGTTAATAATTTACTGCTCGAACCAGACAGATGCAACAAAAGAAAGAATCAAGGAAATGTGGTTTTAAATCTTTCAGTTGTCAAGTTAGTCTGCCAACTACCAAAGTTCATTCCAGGGTATTAGAACAGGAGGGAATTACAAAACATAAGTAAGTTACAATGGGGACAAAATGTAGGAAAAAATATTCATATCTTAGTTACTCTTGTTGCCACAGTCAGCTCACCTTCGTGCCCAGTAGGTTCCCACGTCACCTCCCCTCTGTCCCGCACAAAGAATCTGCTACACCCACCTCATCACCTCACCTGGCCCCGCAGCCGCTGCTCATCACCAATCAGGTCCGTATATAACCTCCTCTCACTCAGTCACTCACCGCCAGATTGTTCTTTGTACTCTATGTGACTTTCCAGCGATTACCCACGGACGGATCTCCCGGTATCTGCCCCCGACTTCCCCGTATCGTCTCAGCCCTGGTTACGACCCTGCCTTTGTCCCTGGTTTCCCCGCTTCGCCTGAACCCCGGAAAAGAACTCTGCCTGCTGCCCCCGACCTTCCCGTCTTGCCTCGATCCCGGTAAAGACCTCTGCCTTCTGCCCCCGACTCCGAGTCTTGCCGGTGCACTGACCATTTCCTGGTTGGTGTCATCCACCGGGACAGTTCCATCGCCGTTGTCTGCCCGCCGGTTGGTTTGTGAACAGTAAAGCTGATTAGCAACATAGCTACGTGTGTCTCGCGCTTGGGTCTAAACCAGTACGTTACACTTGTGTTCTAAGGGAAAGTTTTTGAGAAGATTTAACAAGCTGATAAAACCATCAAATGAACGAATTTAAAAATATCTGTTGATGCCAGAGGCAAGTGAGAGGTGGATAAAATAAGATTAAAAGTACTGAACAAAAATAAAGGACCACCTGTACAATGACTCAGATCAAATACAATATATCAAAAGTTAGCAGCTTAGAGAGGTGCTGTTGCCACTGTAGTGTATTTTTTTTATCACAAGGTTTGTTTACACTTTAAAAAGCATTTAGTTTATCTATGGGACTTTGGGCAGCAAATCACAGGAAGCTGCTTGAAAGAGAGAAGGTGAACACGCCCCCTTTAACCGTGTGCCCTTCCACGCCCCCTTACTCCAGGTAAGTTAACACCTACTTCACAACCCGACATCATAGTCAGGCAACCAGGGTTGGTCAACCCCGGGTTAAATCAGAGTAGGTAAACCTTGCTTCATAGTACAGGCCTCTGATGCTGCAACCGCACTTGCCGCTGCCCTTCCATGTGTTGGTGTTATTGATTTCTGTGCCCTCCTACTTTTTTTCTTCGAGTTCGACATCAGACTAGAACAGTTGTACAGTTGACACCACTGTCAGCCCAGGAATGACAGTAACTACGACATATGCGGTACCTTCAGGGAACCTATGGGCTCAATTTAACTGGAACATTTAAGTCGATTTTTGTTTTTTGGGGGGTAGCATGTCTCCCTAACCTCCTCCTCAAGTTCAGTTTTTCATTCAATTTTCTATGGCAGGCATAAGGAGTTAAGTACCAGTAGAACTGTAGTGGACTTGCTCAAGTCAAATGATGGGGGGACCGCTTACAGTGTTGCTCCAGCCGCTCGACTCCAGCTCCGCAGACAAAACAGATCAGTAAGAAGCTGCCATGGCAACAGGGAACCACCTCTTCCTCGTGAAGCCCTTGGGACCAGAGGAGGCAGGGTTAGGACTTTGGAAGAGAACAGGGAGCAGAGCATGAACATTTTAATGAGAAAGTTTTAATTGCAACATTTGTTTGAGAGAGAGTTTTAGAGAACTAATGAAAGAGAACAAAGCAAAATAATGTTGCACTTACACACACACTCAGGGGAACCAGAGCAGGGAAGAGCGAAGTAGAAAAAGAGAAGCCAGAGCCTGTTAGAAAGGCCATGAAGAAGAAAGAGGAGCAAGATTGAAGAGCAGACAGCAGGAGGCGAAGGGAGAAATGGCTGCCATGTGTAGTGTCTGCTCCTCATGGGAAATGATAACGAAGTGAGATGCTATCTAATTATATCCAAATCGATTTCAGCCAAAAACTGCAGCAAGTGCAACAGGCAAGAAATCTATTCCCAGCACTGTGCGGAGCGTAAAGGAATCACACGGCAAAATTGAAATCATCAATGACCGTCAGCGAAAGCGGATGGCAGAGTGTGGCTACTGGCAGCTCAGTGGTGACCAGAGTCTTATCCACACATCTGCTAGACACCAATCTTGTGTAAAAACCTGGAAGCACTCCCAGTACCTCAGACTAAGAGAGAGAGTTTGAGGGCAGCAGCAAAACACAACCACAGCTAATCCATTATCTCATGTCAAGTTGCTCAGTAGTTTACTTTCTTTGGAAGTCTAAAGAACAAAAAAATATATAAGTCTGTAGATTTTTCTATACTGTTGAATGCAAAAAAAGGAAAAAGGTTTAACATCTGGAAATATATACAGCATATGAGCCATAAGAGCCTTTCACAGACATATTGGTATTGCGTTTATGTTTGCCAAAACGCAGAGTTATGAAACCCTCTGTTCTACACAGGAAACGATGTGGAAAAATATGCATTTAGGTTCATATTTCATGAAAACAAAAAAACAAAATGGAGAATTTGTTAAATATCGAGTCCCAACTACATTTCTTCCTCATCAAGGTTTGATAAAGACATTTCCTTCTTAATATTAATATCAGTCGATTTATTGGGATCAGAAACTTTTTACTGCATAATATCAGTTATTATTATAATATCAATATAATACAAGCCCCCCAAACTCCATGTTCATTATAATCCATTATTAACGGTAGGTAAAAATTTGTCTACCTGAGAGGTCTATAGACAAATATTAATACATAATGCTGAGCTGATTGAGAAAACCCCAGAGATGTTCTGTTTAGATTAATAAAGTCAGCTCTGTGTGCCAAACATGTACCAGATATGAAGTGTAGTCTCTCCACTAAGCTTTGCCAAGAAGCCACTGTGAACTGCCACCACTCCCTGTATACTGCCTCTGATGTTTTATTCATTTTCTTTATAGCTTGTAAAAGTGTCTTTTAGAGCTATGGGAACATGAACCCCTGTGTCCTATGGTGCATAAGTATTTTAAATGGAAAGGTTGAGCCAAGCAGTGGATAGATTGCATATGTCAACTCTTCCAATGCCTGTAATTAACGTCCTATGCTCACCCTCCCTTTTCTTGTACACATTTGTATTAAAACAGTCAAATGTAATATTTTGTAGAATTCTATTTTGGTTCACTTGTTCAGATTGAAGAGATAATCAACTATGGAATCAGTGTCCATGACTCCACTTTAACATGGCAAATGCAGCTTGTGTTGTTGTGTTTGTTTTCTCTGTCATTTTGGGGAAAATGTTTCAGAGAATGAGAATGTGTTTTGTTGGCCCTCTGTGTCTCACGGCGATTATTCTATCATCTTATATTTTGTGAACCCTAAAAAAAATGCTCCCCCTCCTCTTATTGTGTTGAATAATGGCCATGAAAGTGTGTTGCAGACCATTATGATGTCACAGTGAAGTTGACCTTTGACCATCAAATTCGAATCTGTTCGTCCTTGAGTCTGTGTGAACTATGTTTAGTCTGGGTTGAGGCATTTCTGAGGGATTACATTTCCAAGAATGCGACAAACGGACAACTTGAAATGTAACAATGAAGATAACGCCACGTTGTACTGCACTGACAGGCATCAACTCCAGACTCACTTTTTATATTGGTTCCACTGGTGAGCCTAACTTTTTCATTAAGGTGCACCAGCACATAATTAAGGTACTCCAAACATTGTTCAGTGCGCCTTTTGTGACATTTCCCACATACAATATTGGTCATTTCTGAACACATTATGTAAATGACTGTAAACAGGAATAAAGGTGCTTTTTCATGAGGATGATTTGGGACTTCCATTTTGTAAATGGTTGCTCTTATTTGGCTATATTTAGACAGGCATTCCTTCTGTAACACATACTTTGGCCTGTTTGGATGTGGTGGGCTCTGATTTTCCAATCAAATGTAAAGCTCAACCCTCAACCTAAACATAGCTTTAACTCATTTGACTTGGTTTAATTCAACATTTTAACCCACACCCACACACTCTTTTAATCACACCCTCGACCTCGTTCTGACATACGGCATAGAAGGATGAACATGTTATAAAATTTCCTCAAAACCCTGTCAGATTTTTTTTTTGTTTCATTTGAATTATCAATTATTAAGTTCACTGAATTCTGAAAAGAGTTCTATTAAAGCAGGTGTCTATCAGAAAACTCTAAGTAAATTCAAAGAAAATATTCCATCGTTATTTACTCCAATGCCATGGGTTCGATACAGTGCAGGATAGTTAGCAAAAACTTTACTTCCACACAAATTGATGATGTTGATAGTGCAGCAGCATCACTATGTTCCACAGATTCGACACTGTTGCCTCTCTGAAAAAGAAGATAGTTAAACTCCATGGTTTAATGCACAAACACGGACTTTAAAACAGACATCACATAGATTAGAAAGGGATGATTCTCACCTAGACTGGAAAAATTATTTAATTACATATAAGAAATCCCTCTGAAATCCCAGAACCCCATATTATTCTTCACTAATAGAGGAAGATAAAAACAACCCCAGGTTCCTCTTCAGTACTGTAGCCAGGCTGACGGAGTAGAAGCTCTACTGAACAGTATTTTCCTCCAACTTCATAAACAAAACCAAGCTAATGCTGTTTGGAAATCAGGAAATAAACACACAAGTACAAGTGCGGATAGAAAATGTAATTATAGAACAAGTATATGAAAACAAATATGAAAACTAGACACATATTGGATCATAAGGCACTTCACAGTCTGTATTCTTCACTTGTATCACCATATCTCAATTATTGTGTGGAGGTTTGGGGTAACACCTACAGAAGCACCCTACAATCATATGCATATTACAAAAAAAGGCCATAAAAATAGTGAATAATGTTGGATATAGAGAACACACCAACAAACAGTTTTTTTTTACAGTCACATGCACTTAAATTCATGGATTTGGTCAAATTCAAGACACCACATGTACAGAGCAAGAAATAATTTACTACCTGGCAACATACAAAACCTGTTCATGGACAGAGAGGGGGGTTATAACTTAAGAGGAAGACTTCATTTGAAACAGCTCTCTGTGCGCACCACTATTAAAAGTATGTGCATATCAGTTTGTGGGGTCTTGTGAAATGGACTGGATGAAGTAATCATCAGACAGTTCAAAAAGCTGTACAAAGAAATTAGTTTTGAGAGATATAGGAATAATGAAGGTGAATTTAAAGCACACTAATGGGGATATTGTTGTGGTGATTTGGATCATTTATTTTTCTCTCTTATTTTTTCTACACTTGAATATGATACAATTGATTATTAATTATTATCAGTATTATTAAAATGATTATTGTATAGAGTTGGGTAAGGACTGGATAAGCGTGCTGCTTCTCCTACTCCTTTTCGGACAAAAAAACAAACAAACAAATTAGCGGGAGGTTGTTGTTTTTTTATGTTCGAAATGAAGTATTTCAATTCAATTCAATTTAGTAGTAATGATTTCATGAGCTGCTTTACGAATAACATTGTTGCCATCAGAGAAGAAATGTATCACCTTCTTCCCACTAATAGCACAGACACACTGTCCAACACAGTAGAATCAGAACCAACAGTATCGCCTAATTTATATCTCGATTGCTTCTCCCCTGTAGATCTGTCTGAGCTGACTTCACTGGTCACTTCATCCAAGTCATCAACCTGTCTTTTAGATCCTATTCCATCAAGGCTATTTAAGGACGTATTACCCTTAATTAACTGCTCCATATTAGATCAGATCAACTTATCTCTATTAACAGGCTATGTACCAAAGGCCTTTAAGGAACTCCCCTCATGCGTATCTCTCTCTTTCTGCCCTCATGTATTTACATGACATGCCACTAACTGTGTTTTCTCTCTCCCCTAGTGCTGGAATCTCCCCAGAGCTGCAGGATCCAAATCCGCTGTTCCTCCTCTTCTTCTTCTTATTATTATTATTATATATTATAACAATGTCATTGCATCAAGAATTAGTCTGATAGAGATTAAAGCAACTGTTATACAACTGTTTTCTCTCTCTCTCCCCCTCTCTTTCTGCCAACCTGTCCTCTCTCACCCATGTCTCTCTTCTCACCAACCGATCGAGGCAGATGTTCCGACCACAACTGAGTCTGGTTCTGTTCGAGATTTCCTGCTGTTAAAAGGGATAAAAGTGTTAAAAGTGCTGCTCATTGTGGGAACTGCTGGGTTTCTCTGTAAATATTGTGAGGTCTCGACCTCACTATGTAAAGTGCCTTGAGATAATGTATGTTGTGATTTGGCCCTATACAGATAATATTGAACTTCTCCATGAAAAGGGTTAAATTCAGACACGTTGATTCTCAGTTGATGCACCTAAATACAGCACTGGGTCAATATTCATTCTCAGCATGCATTCGAAAAGAAATCAACACGGAGAAAGAAGTGCAGTTTATACAGCTCTCTGTGGGGTAACACAAACAAGTGTCAGTAAGCCATTTTAATCCAATGCACTTTTTTTTTTAAAAATCTGCAAACATTTACTCAAGGTCCGCTAGCTGGTTCTGTGTTTTATAGAGTCAGGACTGAGCCAAAATTTAACAGTTTGTTTTTTTTGGCCTATTGGTTAGCATGTCGGTCCACCATACCCAGGGCAGCGCGTTCGTGGCTCGATAAGAGCTATGAAATCATCATCAGCAACAACATCAACATGCAGTGACAAGCTCCAAAATCGCTTACTGCCCCTTAAACGATGTAACTCATGACGCACCATAGCTTTTTCCTTTCCTTGCATGGACATAGACTGCAAGGGAAACCATTTAGGTTCTGCAGGAAAAGGCAATCTGAGCGATACATGTCTAGTTATATTGTGACCTGTGCACTTCCATGGGGCAAAACAAGTGAACAACAAGAGTGTGAGCACAGGTAGTCAATGCAAAATCTAATTTTCTCATCTCAATTATTTTATGCTGACAGCACATGCATGTCTTACTCATAGTAGTTTGTTTGTGTATTCTAATAGCTGATTCCAAAAATAGATACCTAAATTCAGAGGCATCAAATCTAGATGCATCTCAAGAGACACATTACTAGTTGCTATAACAGTAACTGACATTGACTCTTCAGTTTCCAGAGACAGCGGAGTCATCGGTCTGTGCCGGAAGATGCATTTGTTTCACCGAGAGACCTTCTGTCTGCCCACTGAAATGGCATTGAGCAGTAATTAGGGCCACATTAAGACGTTGGTATTCATAGAGGAGGCAGTGGTGGTGAGATAAAGCGCTGCGAGACCCGACGAACGATAAGTGTGGCTTGAGGAAGACAAAGAAAAATTCACTCCTTTTGAGTGATGAAAGGGGTGAAGGGTAAGACACAGAGCGAGGCGCTGAAAGATGCGGGGAAGAGAGGAGCCGCAGCCGATAGCAGACTGCTGATGATGAAAAGCTGCGTTTGTTGTGCAAGTGTGGACCCGTTAATGAAAGGGAAACAGCAGCATGCGTTCCCGTCGTTAGCCCTCATTAGCCCCTCTCTGGGGGGTCTGTTCTGAACGCACTGAGGAGGCGGCTGGATGGAGGGAGACGCACCACAGACAGAAAGATGAAGGCGTGGAGAGAAAGGAAAACAAAGAAGGAGGGTGGGGGTTGTAGGTTATCTGCATGAGCTTTGTAGTTGTGAATGCATGATTAACCTAAAGATAATCTGAACTTTGTACCATGTCCATGTACTGTATGAGGCTGCTTTGATTTCAGAACACAAACTATTTGTCTCCCAATACTAATATAATATGTAAGCGTGTGTGTGTGTTATTCCCAGCTCCGTCAAGAGCATTACAAAGAAGGGAGGTCCACACAGCAACCATTTAAATAAACAACAAATGTATTGAAAGTAACTTAACATACAAATAACCAACATGAACAAAGACCATTGCCTGAAAGGCACCAGCCTTCCAGAAAGGAGGGAGAGAGCCAGAGAGCCAGAGGGCAAAAGGACAAGGGCATCAAGAAGACGCCATCCTGAAACCATCACGTTAATATAAGCCTCAAGCAGGTGAATTCAATCCCTCAATGAGATGGGAGGGGCCAAGTCAGCAGGAAGAACCTAAAAGATAAAAACCAGAGGCCAAACAGTGTCACACGGTCCAGGGCTGTCACACTGTGAGTGTGTGTGTGTGTGTGTGTGTACCACTTTTCCAATCAAGAAAATGGAAAAGAAAAATCTCAGACTTTTGTATTGTATTTCATTCATTCACACACGCACACACACACACACGTATGTATGAGACATACAGTACCATGACTAATTATCTACTGAAACACTGTATTAGTTGCATGATTACCGAGCTCCTCTATAGCTAATTACATATCCTGCTCTTGCCTGACCTCTGCCAGCATGATACATTGCTCTAATTCTCCGTCTCCCACTCCTTCGCCACCCCCCCCGCTTCTTTTTTTCATCTTTTTAAAAAGTTCACTGCAACTCCCTTTGAAAATGTGACCTTTCTTATACCTTGTCTTGTCTACCTATAAAATATGCCCATAAAAAATAGAAAGGAACATTTTAGCCCTGCAGTCAAAATCAGCGTAACCCCTACCCCAGTTAATTAAATGAACTGTGTAATATTCACAATGTTTTCAACCTGCTGTCTCAAAAGTTTATTTAAACTAAGATCTACTGCACAATACTGGATTCTGGGACAGTGAAATAAATGCACTAAATAAGCAACTTTGGTCTTATAAAACTTCCAATCAATGGTGTAGCAATTGATTCAAACACAATTTTTTGATTTATTTACTGCCAAGGGAAATGGAGTCACTGATGTTTTCCTAGACAACAACACTTTTTTGGTATTTCAGCAGGGTAAGTAAAGCATCCACCAAGGATATATCCAAAGAATAACGTGGCATCCTCTTTAGGTCACCCTTTCATGAGGTTCAACTGTTCATTTGCTTCCCACTGTCAAGACTTATTGATGTCACCTTTTTTTTGCCAACAACAATGTTAGCAAAATTGTCATGGATTTAATAGGGGACTCCAAAAGTGTGGTGTGTGGCAGAGGAGATAAATAAACATCTTAAAAGATGTAGGTTCTAGGCACAAAAAAAGCATTTTTAAAACTCCCAGCAATACTAGAATCAGCTTAGTATTCCTGTTTGAGGACACTGCCTGGGATCCGACTTGGAAACATCACATCAGTTTCGTCTCTTTTTCCTGTCGGCCGTCTCCTCTCCATTGTCAGCACTTTGTGGCGGTGAGTCCTCCAATTTTAAAGGGGGAAGAAATGATTTCATTGGCTATGATTGATGCCAGCCCCTAACACACCCACAGACTCTTAATTCACCCTCTCGACCGAGGTGCCCCCTCACACATTTGGTCACGTTATTACCAAAAATCTGCCTGAGTCTGCACCTTGACTCAGAGAAAAAGGGCCCGAACTCTGTTTAATAAGATCAGTTCTTCCAGGTATTGAATCATGACGGCCTTCTCTTGGATGCTAATGAAATTGGTAGCCATTCAGTTTATGTGATCAGCCATTTCTGTAGTCTACTTCCTAAGCTGCAAACGGATAATAAAAAAAAGGAAAAGTGGCTGGTCTTTTATTTACCACTTCTATTTGGACTCACTCTGCCAATCTTTCTCTTCCTTAAAGCTCTTTTCCCTTCACAAGCTTAGTGGCTTCAACTGCAGACAAAGCTCTGTGTGATTTTACCAGGTCTTCTAGTTTTCACAGGTATCAGGAATAACAAGGCAGGGAGTGAGGAGGTAAGTATACAGGGCCTGAGATGGGAAGGCAGTGACAGAGGAAAGGGAATGTGAAATGAGATGGGAATACAGAGGAGTCAAATGGGATAAAGTGAAGTAAAGACAGCTCCATAAGGGTGGGTCAGAAAAGGATCTGGTGTGTAGGATACAATTATTTGAGGAATCCAATTAGCATGTGGTGTGGTGTATGTGAATGAGGTTATGGAAAAGAGACTGGCAGACAAAAGAGAAAAATGGAAAATCCCTGCAGGTACCTAAAACCACCGGGGAGCATTGCCTCGAGGACAGAGGATAAAAAAGAGGGTGATTGACACTCACTTTAATCCACAGCTCGCCACAGGTCACCCATTTTTTTACATCTGAAACACGGAAAGGAGCTATAGAGTACCAGGCCGACAATGAAAGTGGACAGAAGGAAGCACACAGCGAAAGAGGCAAAGAAAGAAAGAGAGAGAGACTTAATTCCACTCACTTTAGACTATTTAGCATTTGATGCATCGTGCAGGAGATAAGAGTTGAAAAACAGCACGAACAGAGGAAAAACTAAAAGCAACGAGGAGGAGGTGGGGAAACAAGCCGCAGGGTGAACAAAAAAAGAACAGCGAACTATTGGTTACAGTGCTGCCGAAAGACCAGTTCAGCCCATTGTGTACAGTAATTATCCAGCTGGCGATGACGCTAACGCTATCTGAGCAACTCCATTGTGTTTAATTAAGAACATCGGAGAGCAAATAGGAGGCAGCGTGCGGATGCAGTAGATGAGCCACCGAGGAAAACAAAGGAGTGGGACTCCATGAATGGTTCATCTGAAATAATGAGAAACTAAAGCAATATCCCAGGTTTTACCCAACTCAAACACCATCGATGTACATCACAGATTGGAGAATAGTGTGCTGCAAGTCACAATTGTCCAGGGTTTATAATTCACGTATAGCCAAGCAAGAGTCAACTTCTGCTGTAGTAAACAGGGCACTATAACTAATGGTAGCCTAGTTTTGCCCATGAATGTTTTACCCTAACTTTTACCTATACAGTTCCCCATATGGCTCCACCATCAATTTTTCATTCAGTGTGATGTTCTCTCTCAAAGGCTCTTTGCTTTTATATATAGTCAACAACAAAGCTGAAACTGTATGTTTCCTGTAGACTTGCCCACAGGCGATACTCAAAAAGAAAAATGCGGCAAAGGTAAATCTAGTGTGTACTGTAAGTGAGATGTTCATTGTATATATGCAACAATGTTTATTTATAAGATATATAAAATATATATTTGTATTGTAATTACACAAAATGTGTAAATAGTCATTGCCTGACATGTTTAAGCCTCCCGACAGTTAATATGTGGAACGTTTGTGACTGAGGATCTGTTCCCCTACGTCACCTTTTTTGGGACCCCGCCCATAAAAGGGCGTTTTCCGCTTTTTCCTCTCCCCCTTTTTGCTAATGCACTCCACGGGAGAGGTACGTGACATTGCGTTGCGTTGTTACGTTATGAAGTTTATATGTTACCCAAAAGTTCAGTGGAATGTGCTGACATGTTTTTATGATTTGATTTGTGTAGGGGTTTTATGACCAACGTTGACCGGAGGATGTTTTTATTTTTTCTTTCCATCATCAGTGAATAAACGGAGACTGCCTCCAAAGATTTCCGAGGTCTGGGTCTCTTCATTACACAACGCAGACAACACTAGACTCCACCGGTTACATCATATTTTTTTTTTCCTTTTTTATATATATATATTCCTTTTTTATATTTCCTAATTTCCAAATTAGGTTAAAAAAATCTTGAGGGACTCTTGCGGCTGATGTCACTTTACAATGGAAACACCACTCTCCCTTTTTCTCTGTCACTCCTTCAGTGGTGACCCTTGTTGCATATGCTTTTTCTCCAATTAAAAGAGGTGAGAAGCTGCCAAGCAGCTGTGGGGAAACTGTCGACTGACTGGGCTTTCAAAGTACACACACACACATGCGCGTGCAACAGATTGAAGGCGTTGACGCCCTCAAACAAATCTGTTTCCAGGAGCTGTTGCCCCTGACAAATCACTCCACCTGACCTGTCTATGTACCCTATATGCGCTGCATCTCCTATGGAGAAGACTGATAAGATTTGAATTCAATCCCCGTTTCCTCCTTGCCCCCGGCAGCATGGCCATGGCGAAATTTGTTCCATTTTATCTTGTTAGCAAGTTCTGCAACCAGTTCTACACAAGTTAGACAGCTACTGTACAGTACAGTACAGTAACTATAATAGACCAGAGATATTCAAGGAGGATACTGAAGTTCAGTTAACACGCTTCAAAACTTCATTTTCTGCATTTTTTCTCTTCATTTATGTATCATTTGATGGCCATTTAATGCCTACAGAACCAGAAACCAGACACTGAGGTTTTATAGCAACACATTAACACATCTCCTTAAGTCACAAATTATGGCTGTAAGATTATATTTTGAGCATGACAACTCATTGGACAAAGTTAGACGGGGTCTATTCCAGCCTGCAACCAGATCATTCCTGGCATTTACAAGCACATTTGGAGGTGGTTGGGCCACATTTGGCCACATTGTTTTAGCAGTATGTATCCCTGTTAAGGGTGGGCAATATAGCCTCAAAATCATATCACGACATTAGGAAATATAAGGACATTTGCGATAACGATATTTATGATGGCACAGAAAAGAAAAAATATGCCTGCAGCATTTATTAGTGCCATGACCTCACATTTTAAGTACAAATGTAAACAAACAGCAGTAATCAAAACAAACCTTCATTAACACTAATGCTTATGAAAATAAAATGCAAACGCTTTCATAACTTAAACAACATTTACCAAAGTTACCAAAGTGATTCCTCTAGGACTTTTTTTTTGCAGCATGGGCAGATGAGCAGGCTGACACACAGACATCTCACAACACTGTACATTTCCCCTAAATCAACATCCTGCTGCCTTAAAAGTTTGTCCAGATTTTCGGTGAAAACGCCCCGCATTTACTGAACTTTGCCTAGTCGTTGCTTTCTTTGTTAAAAGCACAGCCAGACTTTACAATGTTCATCGTGGTCCATGCCTAACTATGTGGCTCTGACTTTGGCCTGCATGCTAAGCACTAGCTAGTTTCAAAACACAGGAGCTGTTACGTTGAGGTGTGACGTAGACAGACAGGTCCTGGAAGATGAATAAAAACCTCCTGGGCCTGGTGAGTAGTCACATCCTTGCAACATGTGGCTTTGTTTGCTGTCGCTGCCCGCCCTGACGCACTGCTCTCGCTTTCCGACATCTCTAGGCTTGTGTCGTTGTTGAGCGCATGCACGCCGGGAAATATAAATGTTTCATACATCATTGTGTATATCATTGATATAGCGATATTACACTTTATTATCACGTAAAAATGTATACTGGTATTATCGTGGACAGTATGATATGGCACAGCCCTAATCCGAATGTATCGTAAGAAACAATGAGGACTGCCTTCTCAACTGACATCCTCTTCATAAGTGGAAGAATGTATTCATTTGCCAAAAAACCCCAAGTCAAACAAGTCGTACTAATCGCGAATGCTGGCTTTGTCCATAATGTCTGAATTTTTTTTTTTTAAGCCCATAGAGACATATTCGTGTCTGCATTATATAGGTGTTTAAAAATGTTACGAGTTCCCCAGACAACGATATTACCATAAACTTTCTGATGACCACTGCCTCTCGCTGTGTCCCCCTGTCCCTGCTCAGCAATATACTGTATGTCACCATAAATGTCTACAATTCTTTCTACATCCTGACATCTGTCCTGAAGGAGAGAACCTTCCTCCTCTGCTCTTCCTGAAGTTTCCTTGTCCAATTTCATGGTTTAAGGACAGAGCATGTCATAATATTTTACAGATTGTTGAGCCCCTTGAGGCAAATTTTTGATTTGTAATTTTGGGCTATTGACTTGCATGCACAACCACAGTGCGAGTTAGCTCATTGTTGTTGCTGTCGTGTAGTGTATTCACTTGACATGATGTCAAGTGCTCCTTTTTGACTGAAAAGGACTAAAAAATAATCTTGTATATTGTTTGATCTCATATGACTGAAAGCTCCAGAGGAGCTATATGGACATTGAGGTGATATATTGTATATTGATCATGGTCAATAATAGGGTTGGGCCCTGCCACTCACTTCCAGTGTTCCTGCTATAAAATAGAAATGTATATTTATTACTTATTTCTTATTTATCAGGCCCCTATCCCGATCAGTCTTTTGGGTATATTGGGTATCTGCTGATACCGAGTCCAATCCCATACTTAATTTACATTACTTAAATGTTGATTGAATAGCTTTTGTACCAGACACACTGAAATAACACTACTGTGGACCTGCTTCTTGTTCCGAGCACTGAAGGTCATGGTTCAAAAATATATGCAAAATATGTAAGCCTTATTTATTGACTATAAAAGAGAGAGTGCCATCCCCTGACAGTGACATGAGGTGAAATTCCCACTTCACAAACACTAACTTGTGGTTGTATGTTGGTGTTTCAGTAGCCGGCCTTTTCTCACAAACTATCTTTGATGAGAGCTGACAGCGGTGTGCAGAGAGCACACAAACCGACAAGAGCCAAGTTTAATTCTGGCCGTCCGTCAAGTTAATTAGTTACAGCTGATATGATGCATCGCTAGCACCACAATTTTTTTACAGCGACGCTGGGCATCCGGTAAAAATTTGTGTTTTCCATTTGTTTACTAACCCCCCCGCCCCATGGCATTGCAGCTTGTGATTTTTTTTTTTACTGTACACATCGTCATGCCAAATGAGTAGATATCGCCCAATCCCAGTCAATGATATTTGCCAATTTAAGGTTATCAATGATTTATGGTTGCAGCATGCGGAGAGAACCTGAAAAATGAAGACAAACTGCTTCACACAAATGCCAAATGTATGGAATATTAGAGATAATGTAGAAACAGTTTTCCAGTATGTCCACCAGAGTCCTCCTAATTTTGATTTTGAAATTTCCCAATTACTGCATGTCTTGTTCACACATTTTTCAATAACCTATTAAGAGATCCATATCAAAAACATTTTTTTTCTCCATCTTACCCATAAAATACAGTATTGCTTGAGCTATACAGGGTGTAATATTATGGTTAATTTAGGAAAGCGAAAGATAAAGAATTGACACCAGGGATGCCACAAATATATCAGACAACATGTAAAGTATAATTTCAGTTTAAAAGGGGGGGGGGGGTCACAAAACTTTAGCAGCCAGCGAGTCTGAAGATATGGATGATTATATTAATGCATTGAGCGCCCGTCGGTGAGGGGAAGTAGTGACATCTGATTAAAGACTGGCCTGGATTTGAGCTGAATTATTTAGATGAACATGGTGATGGAGGGAGAGGGCGAGAGACTGAGACAGAGAAACAGAGAGGGAGAGAAAAGAGGAAAGATAGTTCAGCGAAGAATCATCTTTGTCACACCAAGGGACAACAACCATATAACCAGCCGGAGCACTGTGGGTGTGTGTGTGTGTGTGTGTGTGTGTGTGTGTGTGTGTGGTCATTCACACGTCAGCCGATTCTTTATTGTCTTCATTCCCTGTTTGTTAAACTACGCAAGCACAATTCCTGGACACTGATTATTCGGAATCAAACGAGGAAATGGTCTCACTTCCTCGGTACTGGTCCATCGTGTCAACGGTGCAGATGTCTCAGAGATTAAAGGACCCACCAGACAGCCATTTTTCTACACTGTCTATTTTGGGGGACAAACTAATCCCTATAAATCTTATCAAGGACATATGAGAAACCCAACCATATGTGGAGGAGATTAGTGTGGAGTTTTGGGCCTTTTCTCGATTTTCACTTCAGATAAGAGGGGTTGTCGGACACACATATGCCTACACGCATACATGCGTGGGCATGCACACACACACTCACAAAATCAATTTCCCCATTCACCATTGTTTTCTTTGAAACGTTGAAGGGTGATAACAAAATGCTTATCAATGCGAAGCATTGAATTTTGCCCTCTGAGACGGAAACACTTTCCTATGCACACACACATACTGAAGCACACCATGCTAATTAGCCTAGCGCCTCATCAAGCCCAGTCCCTATGCTTTGCTTGGTGAGACTGGCGCAGTTTTGGTTTCTTTCTCAGTCTCAGTTTGTCATCCCTCATTACCTCCAAATGCCAATGAAAAAAAGAATCCAATCTTCTGATGCCTTTTGAAGTATAGAAATGGAAAAACTGAGTCTTGATACAAAGAGACAAAAGAGTTGCAAAAGAATAAGGAGTGAGGGGAAAAGCAGCTGACAGTAAATGTATGGCGTGTGCAATGGACTGTTTGAAAAGCAGACCAAAAGGAGGGAGCTGAGAAGTAGATTATGGGTGTTCTGATTTGATTTCTATAGCAGATTATAATGATGGTTAGTTTTCTATTCATCTTCCTGGCTCAGTGGGAGCACAGTAGGTAAATCGGGTTTTAGGATCTGGCCACTGGGCAATAAGGAGGGCTATTAAAGGATCATTACCATCTCCTGCCATTACAGAGCTGTTGCTCCGGAGGAATTACCTTGGTAATGAGACCAACCTGAAACCTACTGCTCGCAGCAAGCCTGACGTACATTACGTGGGAACACTGTGACACATAAAATTTTCAGAGACACACAGCTTGAATTGATCGAGCCTGGTGTTCATTTCCCCACTAATTCATGACAATATATCAGTGTGGGTGCACGCGCACTCTCATAGACACACACACACACACACACACACACACACACACACACACACACCATGCCTTGTGTCAACTAATTCCTGAGGTGTGTAGGCGGTCAATTAATCCTTTCGACAGGTACTTGTTTATCTGCTTGACTTAGCAGGACGTCACTTGTTGTCTTTAATATCATTTGCGCCCTGTGACCGCTCGCGTGCATCCACACATTTGCTGCTGTTCACGAGTCAAACTGCTCCATCACTGCGATTCCCATGTGAACTGCTGAGCGATGAGCAGTCATTACCCTGAAATGCTGTCTTTGAGAAACATGCACTTGGTAGCAGCAAAACCTTTCTGCTGTTGTTGCACAACTCAGGTGGTAGACATCAGTGTCTCATGATGAAAATATTTCAAAAGTAGAACTGTGACAAAGTTAAAAATTAATCAAAGTTATTTAAATTTTTCTTTTATTCCTAGTGCTATTTAATTGATCCTAAATGTCCAACCTATTTTAGGATTTATGCTGTCAACCCAGGGAATATGTATATGTAGTGCCTACAAACATTGTCTTAGTCTTCATACTCTTAAATCAATGATTTATTGTCGGGTCTATGGTTCTTCATACATGTTCCTGCTTATGATGTTGATTATTGTAAGCAATGTTTGACGCATTCCATTTTTAGTAAGGAAATTCCTTGGCCCATAGGAGCAGCTATGTTGGACGGCATATATTCCAATGATGCCAGGATTTCACAGTTTCACAGAGAATTATCAAAATGTCCACAGACACCACTCAAATAATCCCCCCAGCATGATGCAGTCCCTCGTTGTCCATCTGTAAACACTTGCTGTCCATCTGTAAACAGCTCTGAACCTCCTAAACATTTACCATGATTTTGACGTAACAGCAAAAAAGCTGTACTTTTTCAGCTTTTTCAGACTCAAGTTCAGACTTGTCATCACTGAAATCAAATATATTTTGATCACAGCTGCCATGTTTTATGCAAGACAGGAGTGAGCATAAAGGGTGATTTGAGTTTGATATTGGAAGGAGTATCACTTGAATTACATGACAGACACAGTACCCTAATCATCCCGCTATGACATGACACATTCCCTAATAGTAGGGACACACCAAAACGCCGTCAAACACATGACATCAACTAGGACCGCCTGTTGTGTCTGCTCTCGTTGGATACGTCTAGCAGCATCAGGCAAACAAAATTGTACTTGGAACACACTGCCAAGACTAAATCCAACAGCCAACTAGCTCGTTGTCAGTCTAAGTCTGCGTGAGAGGAAATAACTCTCCACACCAGCAGGGGGTGGTAGTTTGTATACGTCATTCGGAAAGCGAAAGCCCAGCCAATGACGTCCAGTGGGCGGATTTAACTTTAATTTTTTGCACCAGCAGAATAGCAGATGATCAATGAGTATAGAAGGCCAACATTTATGACGGTGCGGAACACACCCCTGAAAATCAGATGAGTTCTGACAGCCGACCATTGGTTTGTTGTGTGCTGGCGTTTAGAGGCTCTGGGTTGGAAATGCAAGCAATTCTGCAAATTCAAATAATGCTGTGTTTGTAATCATAAAAATAGCTGCTGGAACCTGAACTCCTGTAACAATCAACTTAACATATACTCGAGCACACACGCACACACACACACACAAACACACGCACATACACACACACTAAGTACCTTTCCAAGGGCAGAGCCCATTCCGGCTTTACGATGGACCTAAAGACACGCTGCAAGCAGCCAGGGCTTTGGCCAAAAAGATTTTATAGTATCATAAACAGAGTTATACCCCATCTCACTAATATAAATACGTATTGGATAGTTACCAAAAGGACAGCTTGAAGTCAAGAGAGAGAAGATGATATTCCCACAAGGAAATCAAGGGGAGAAGATGGATGGTACTGTACAGAGTTTGAAGAGTAGCAATTAAATCAGTCTCAAAATAGTCCAATTACCCTATAAATTTGAATCTGCACACCATTTGATGCTTACATTTTAAGTTTTAAGCATTCCATCATTATCATTTCCAGTTTTTTTTAAAACATCCACAAACCCCTTCTAAATGGCGCTACATCTGCTCTTCATTGTCACTGTGCCACCTCGGGGCTCAATAATCTAAATATACTTTCACTGCCGTATGAAGAACAATCGTCAACAAAAACCATTGGAGGGGCAATGCATAGCGTATGCACGCTGTATATACCCAATCAGGCAAAGCTAACTTTTATATTGGTAATAATGCAATTTCACAATGACATCATCATGATGCCATTTATACCATTTGGTGATGAATGATTGGTTGATCATGAATAAGCTGCAGATCATATCTCTAATCTTATTGAGACCAGTCTCTCTTCTACCATTTATGTCCGAACACTAGAGAGTGCTGTCTTTACTCAACTTTCTGTATATCTCCACTAGAACAACCTTCTCCACCATTAACAGTCCGGATTCAAGGCAGGACCCTCAACAGAGACCGCCCACCTAGCTGTCACAGAGGAACTTCAAATAGTTCAAGCAGACTCCCTCTCCTCTGCTGTCATCCTACGCGACCTCACTGCAGCTTTTGACACAGTGAACCACCAGATCATCCTCTCCATCCTCCAACAACTGGGAGTCTCTGGCTCAGCACTCTCCCTGTTGGCATCCCACTTCAAGGACCACACTTACAGGGTAACTTTGAGAGGATCTGGGTCTGAACCCTGCAACCTCACACTGGGGTCCCTCAGGGCTCTGTTCTGGGCCCCATCCTCTTCTCTTTGTACACCAGGTCATTAGGCTCCGTTATTCACTCACATGGCTTTTCCTACCATCGCTATGCAGATGACACACAACTCATTTGGTCCTTTCCACAATCTTAAACTGTGGCAGCACAAATCTCTGCAAATCTGGCTGACATTTCTCTGTGGATGTGGATTCACCAACTGAAGCTCAATCTGGACAAGACTGCAATGCTATTCCATCCTAATGTAATGTAAAGTAAAGATATTGGTTGCAAAATAATGGATTATTTTAGGACTGGATGAATAGTACCTGGATGGACAACCTGTGGTGTTCTAGGTCAACCAGTAAAGCCAAGCACTGCTTTTCTAATTACAGAAGCTCCTCTCAGCTGAGGTGAGAGTGAAACTGTTAAAAGACTGGGAGGTAGTGAAGGGCAGTGTCTTATACCTCTTTCACACCAAAATTACCGTGTAGACCCGGGTTTTTTAAACGCGGGTCGATCCGTGTTTAATTGGTAGTTGGTCACTTTCACACTGCGAGTGACAGTAGTGACAGTTGGCGGCCATATATGGCGGTAGAGAGTGGTGCGCGCTGTAAAAAAAAGAAGAGGAACAGTGTAGTAAACAACAGAAAGCATGGTAGCCAGTGAGCCGGTGGTTACCTTCTATCTTGTACTTGTCACTCTTTCAAAGTTTACAAACTCAGCGCAGTGTTACAAGCCAAGCCTGGCCCTTTAAGCAGGTGGCCATATGGGTTTTGAAGTGTGTGTGTGTGTGTGTGTGTGTATGAGAGAAGAAGCTTGGCGCTGCACGCTGTTGTTGTGTACGTAGCTGCAGCCACAAGGAGAATGGGTTCCGCACATCATCCATGTTACCGACAGTTTATGGCCACTGTGTAATGACAGACCGCCTGATGAGGCCGTGTATGTTATGCCTAAGGGTTGAAATAAAGTCCCCCCGTTCTGAACCTCATCGATGATCTGGATTGTGTTAGCTGTTACCACCAACGAGCCAAAGCTAGGCTAAGCGAGCTAGCTACACGCGAGAGGTCTCTTTACCACAGCTGGTGAGGTAACAGCAGTTTCCGACGGAGGAGTCGAGCCTTCGTTGCCTCCGTCATCGCGCAAATTAGCGCGTTCACCCGGGTGTGACGTTCACATCAATGCTGAACATAGGTGAAGCCTATTATTACCCGGGTCTATTGCAGAGTCATTTGACCTGGGGCTGGATGCTGATTAAACCTTTTCACACTGCAGAAAACGCCGGGTGTTAGCTGGTTTAAACAGGTTTTTTGGCCAGTGTGAAAGGGGCTTTAGACTCAATAAGACACCGGTCTATGGTAAAATGCATCAATAAGTACATGAACGAGTGGCAGTTTAAAACGGGGGGAAAAAGGAAACATAATCACATCACAAAAGAAAAATCCCCATCACATTTTAGCTGAACCCAAAATTGATCTTTTCAAATAGCCATTGTTGTCAAGAATGGAGAAAATGCTCACATTAGAAAAGCTTTAAGCAATGACTGGCATTTTTGTTTGATAAATTACTTAATGTGTCAACGGACAGTACTACTGGTCATTTCTCTACCACTGCAGTTGAAAATTTTTGGAATGCAGGTTTATATTAAATCTGCCTTCAACCCACGAGTCCATGTGCAAAAAAAGGTGGAAGCAGAGCCTAATGAAGGAATCTACAGTCTGACCTGGATTTGGCTCCTTTTACATAAGCTATGCTCATTTTCACTGACTCTGACTGTCTGCTTCGCTCTCTCTTCATGAGATACACAAAGAGATTTGTATACACAGACTGGGAAAAGGGGGATTGGGGTGTGAGACCAGAGTGGAGGGAGGTTCCATGCTCAGAAGCAGACTGAGATTACCAGTCTGTCTGTGTGAAACCAACCATTTAGTCTAAGAGGCGTCAAGCATGATAATCCCAAAGGATGGCAAGGTGTGTGTGTGTGTGTGTGTGTGTGTGAGTAAGGAGAGATGGATAAAAAGGTGTGCGCAATCTAGGCTGCAGACATGTTTATGCGATATGAGAGTATGCGAGTATGCATATGAAGTGAGTGGGGGAAATGATATCCACATGTGAGACATGCAGGTCAAAGCCATAATATAATTTGCTTGCCGTGTGTGTTTGTGTGTGTGTGTGTGTGTTTGTTAACATGCATCACCCTGTTTTCATGCATGAATCTGGCAGGTGGCGGGTTGTGACCACAGTGTGAAAGTCTGCAAATAGGGAGATGAAGTTGCACAGGTAGCGAATGCACTGTGCACGTAGAGCATGTCATAGCACAGCGAGTGATATTTGCAAGATGTTGCTACACGCCAAGCCAGCAGAGTAGAGAGCAAAAAACCTCACAACATCAACCTAATCCACCAACCCTTTCCCCAACTTTTAGGGAAAAAATATTTTAAGTTTCTAAGCCCCTCGCTCCGCAACGCACTAGTGGTATGGATCTAGAGAGGGAAATTGGATTTCTGTAGCGCTTATGAATTCAAGTGAACATGACCAGCTTATACATCTCCAAAAGCCCTCAAGAGTGTGGCTGACGGATGCTCTCTCTAGTAAGAAAAAATAGAAATAAAAAGTCACCTGGGGTGTTTGGATTAGGAGATGTCCTTGTGAATATCTCCTCTCCTGCTCTCTATCTCTCTCATGTCCCACAAGTGAGGAGCAGGTGTGTTGTACTGCACAAACATAAGGAAGCACAGTGCAGCACAGGGGTGTGCATTGTTTGCTCTCTCTCTCGCTCTGCGCACCTTCCAGCCATGCAGATAGTGAGTCCCCCATGATGGCAGGCCAAGCAGAAGGTTGTTTGTGACATAAACACTGAGCCACGCCGCCTTCACCCCAACCTCCCTCTCTCTTACAGCCCAGAGTTTCCTTTACTCGCCCCTCTTCCTCCCTTTTTTACTTCCTGCCTGTCTAAGCTGCTGTTGTCTACATAGCAGATTGTTTGGGTTGCATGTGATGACTCCCTGAATGCGAACATGACATTGGCACTGTGGTAAAATTGGAAATTATTAAGAGTGTATTGTGGGTCAAAAAACAAGTGATCAAAATCCCTTCCCCCATTTTTTTTTTTTTAAGTCAAAGATCTGTGTCCTCTGAGTGCGCTGATGGCTTTATTTTTATGGAAATTGAAAAGATTATCTTAAAGCCTCAATTTCTGCAGACTCTGCCCACATCTGATAAAACTGAATCCAACATTTGAAAGCACATCTACATACAGACATCTGATCTACCTCGCTTTTAGTTTTCACATAAGATGTGCTTGGATGGAAATTCAGCACAAGCTGAGGAAACCTTGTTAGACTATAGGCTGCTTCGGGAAAGTGGGAACAGTGCCATCTAGTGACCTGCATGCACCTGCATGGTGCTAAGGATCTCAGCTCTTTTTCTCTTGACAGTTTGTGCTTAAAAAGGGAGCACTGAATGGTCATATAAATAGATACCTAAAAGTATTTCTAGATCCTTAACGGATCATAATTTTCCAGACAAAGTGGAGAAGCACTATCACAGCCACAGAGATGCACTAAATGTAGCCTAGCGACAGTTGCCCTGGAGCCAAACATCCCTGTGAGACTTAATTCAGACATAATGTAAGTTTCTTAGTAATCTGATTAGCCTGCTGACCTGGTCTGCCCACACTGCTACCCTGTTAATACCTCGGCAGAGCCCATCAGGCTAATACATCCTAATCTAATATACTCCTGTTTATTTCATCTTGACCCCTGACCTCTGATTGATTGCTCAAACTGTCAGACACTCTTTTTTGATGGTGGGGGTTCTCATCAATAAACCTGTGAGGCAGCCAATCAGGCTGGAGGTTTTAAAAAAGCTACAACTAAACATGACACAGAACACAAATGATTTCAGCAACCAAAAACAATAATTTAAACATGGTTTGCTCTTGATTAGTGAAAAGCAAGACGGTCAAGCTGTGAAGTAGTTACACAGAAAGGCAAACAATGTTCTCTTTTAGTGACCGGGTGTTGAATAGTGAGAGGAGGAATGAGAGGAAAGAGCGATGAGGGTGTTATCCAGGGTCAAGGATGGATATTTGTGGCGTGTCAGGCCGGCTGTGGATAATGGCTAGTGCGAAGTCAAGAACCATTTAACTTGCTCTCCCATTTGCCTAATTTAAGACCTCCATTTAGATTTTGTCTTTTGGGGCTATTTAAGATCATTCTCCAATAATTGCAATGGGCCGAATCAAATTGAAAACCCATTAAAATCTTTAAGAAATGATAACTCCCAAATACAAATGTACGTGTGACTATTGAGTAGAACCTAAACTTATTTTAACTTACTAATATATGCTGGGGAGAAAAAAGGAATAAAAGTGATACGATTTCTTGGAGTCAATGTGATGTGAAAGCCATGATGATTCTATACTGATAAAAAAGAAACATTTTAAAAAGTGTAACTGATACGAACTCTAAAAGATTCAGATGTTCACAAAAAAAGATGATTATCAGTGAGATAAGCTCTGGTGCATAGCATCTCTGGATCTCTCATGACTCCAGTATGAGACACAAATTACCAAAGCTTCACATGTGACTTTCAGATAAGATGTGCATCTGGAGAAAAATCTAATAAAAAAATGACCCTTTAACGTATTTTAACATTCATGAGGTTTGAACTCGTTCAATCTGTTTGCATCGAGCGTAAACCGAGCTACATGATTAAAAATCAAGCAAATCCTTTGGTACTCTGAGAACATATCGTATGAGGGCTTAAAGGCTACAGCACTTACACTGTGGAGTGCGTTCCATAATGTTGGATTATTTTACACAGTGAGAAGAGGGGTTTGCAGTGTCAACGCACTTGAACACTCAAAGAGACCCTTGGTTTTCACATAAAGTGCAAGGATTAATGACAAGAAGAGATAAAACAAGAGTGTTATTCTCTCTGTACATGTGTCTGTGTGTTATTGTGTACCTGATAAAACCAAACTGGCCCCTGCTCGTGAGTCCAATGTCCAATTCAAGCTGGCGGCAGTGATATGAGTAATGCCCACTATCACAGCGACGCAGCCAGTGGAACAACTGGACCCGTCAAATAAGAGCCACTTGACAAGTTCTCAAAGAAGATCAGTTATGGTCAGTGTCCGGATCAAAGCACCGACACAAGCGTGGCCACGTGGCACATGGCAGCCAGAGCTGTGCTCAGCCGCGCATGTGAAAGTGCTCTTATAGTCTCGGTCTCGGTTGTTTTACGTTCCCAACAACCACCACTGATTGCATGACAAATCATTTAATGACATGATGTGCATTATATTATACTCGTCTGTGACGCATTATGCAGTGAAGCTACTGAACCTTCTGCTGTGAAACCCAATTGCACCTTAGCTCCTTCTGGTGCGGCGGGAAATGGAGGGAGAGGGAACAGCCTATGATAACACATTGTACAGCAGGTAAATTGAAAATTAAGGTGAAGACATTTTGAAAGAGCAGCACGCCGTAATCACAATGATACTGAGTTACAGCCCTCGACCTCCCCCCACCCACAAGCTATCCCCATGCCCCAGTAGATGAGGCTGGCACCACAGTGTGACAGTGTTACAGGCGGGAGATGTGATTACCCAGATCTTAATCGGCTGTAATTCACCCGTCATCTCTGTCCTTAATATGCGGCTGCTGTGCTCCGGTGAACCCAGGCACCGAATGACACCGGCTCCTCCGCTTGCTGACAGCATTTGATCCAGCTCATGGACATTGATGTATCTTAATTATGGAGACAATGGAGTGAAACGGGCTAATGGGGAAAATACTAGCCGGCCAGGTTAATTTGGGGTTCATCGAATTACGGCGTGAATTAGCGCGATGTCGTAAATTACAACAGACTGATAACGAAGGAAGGGAAACTTTGAGAAAGGGGAAGCTTTCTGCAGCAACAGCAGAACAAACCTCCTCCCAGCTGATTAAATAAAAGCATGACCCACAAATTAGAAAGCCCTTTCTATTCTGAGAAGATAGGCTATTCTGTAGGCTGTAAAAATGGGAATGACCTGCACTTGGCCTGGAGGGAAAGGACAGATCTCTGCTGTATCAACGCGTGAACACTCACAGAGAGCCAGGCAGATCTCACACGCTAACACAAAAGAGTTAATAAATGGAGGACAACAGTAGGGCAGATTTTATTGAAAGGAATTTGAAACGAGGTAACAGAGGCGGAGGGAAAGTGATAACGATACGCCAAAGGATGCGGGGCGGAGTGTGAGAGTGGGGGAGGGAGGGTGAGCACGGGTGAGAGAAATTTCCCTGCACCCCATTTCTCTCTGACATCCTTCAGCCCATCTCCTGAGCCCATCAATCTTGGGTGACAATAGCGTCCCGATTTGCATACCAAAAACGCTTTCCGATATGCACCTTTCAAGTTGTCGCGAGAGATTAAAAAATATTGACAATTATCGACGAAACCCAGCGGCATGGGCAACATTCCATCTGGAGTATTGCATCTACAGTTTTATTCTCTTATTTGCTCCTTTCCTCTCTCTTATGAAGCCACGTTATTGACTCGAATATCCGATTGCCACTGCTCAAGCCTCTGAGCAGTGCTGGGGGGATGCGCAGTGTTGGCCTGTTGTGGACGTGGCTGTTGCCTGGGTGGGAGGTCACGCTGTTATTGCTTGTTTGTGCACATTTCCCAATGACACAGACTTTAATTAAGATAATCATCAATGTGGCACCCTGCATGGCTCTTCAGCGGGGTCTATGTAGATCGAGGCTAACCCCTGAGTGATCAGTTATTCTGCTTACAGCAAAACCTTGTGATTACAGTGATGAATACACAACATAAAAAGAGGGTGCAGGGACGGAATAGAGTGAGCCAGAATTAAAGGGCCGTGGAACAATTGTTGAGATATTAAGGAGCATCATCAGTCCAGAACTCGTGCGGAGCGGCAAAGGGAAATTAATGTCATTAATTGAATAAGGCAGACACCATGAGTGATGTCAGTCATTAAAACATCTAAAATATAAACACAACACACAAACACACACACACACACACGCGCCAGCATATGGAACAAATTGGGAGGATTCCTTTTCATTGCTAATAAGGAAAACAACCAAGAAAAACAAATATTCAGGACAGATACAGGTTTTAAAGAGGTGGTAAATAGAAAAAGGCACAGAGCAGTATCATACATTTCCTAAATGTCCTTTTCCCTTGGCTTTGAAGTCACTTCAAGCTCGTCTCTGCGGGGCAAAGATCTTGTCCGGTGGTAGAGAATCTCCTTAGCACTATCACAGAAAAATCTCCGGCCACCAGGTAATTAAGTTTCTTGTGTCCTGGCTATTTGTTGCTGCTTAATGAGAGCACTCTGCACCCCTCGTGTCCTTTGCTGTAATCATGGACAATGGGAAGATGAGGAGGTGGAGAAAGGAAAGAAGGAAGAAAAAGGTAAGTGGAAACTCGTTCTGTCTGGTGACCTGTCGTCTCTGCCACCCTGTGCCTCCGTGGCCCTCACTCTCTCTGTCTTTCCCTCTCTGTCTTTGTATTCCTCTCTAGACTCGCTGCTCTTTTTTTCTTCTTCCAGTGGGCTGTTTGACAAGCTGCCAGTTCTAATGCCCTCAATGCAATGTCCCTTGTCAGCTCCCATAAACTCTTATATCTATCAGAGTTCCCTCTTAACAAAAAAAGAAGCTTCCATTATCAAAGTGATTAAAAATGATCTTTAATTTCGGGGACGGCCAAGGGTACGATGAGTTTAGACAAAGAGCCAATGGCAAAGTTCCACATCTACATATCTTTATTACATTCTTTTCTCCTAACCTGTGCCTTGGCTTTTAGTCCCGTCTTCTTTCTTCTGTCTGCGTTCACTGCATCGCTTTCTCTGTGCTTCTACCCTTTGTCTCCTCCTCCACATCAGTGACAAGTGTTAAGTGTTGCTTCAGTAGTGTACACAGATCAATTCATCACCTTGACAGCGACATTAGATAATGACTGATATAGGAATAAACTCCATCACGTTGCTTTAAAAATGTGTGGAGCACCTACATCTGATCTGATAACCTTACATTTGCATACTTAATTGCATAAATGTGCAGACTCTGAGATCCTTTGTAAGTCATCAATAGCCATGATGATAATTACAACAGTGCAAACATCCGATTACATCAATTATTGCATTCAAATGAGTATAGAGGAGATACAATGTCCTCAACTCTGAAACCTCCAACCAAGGTGAGACAAAATAGCAGGGGAAATTAATGTGATGTAGTGCAGTGAATAAAAGTTGTGGTGATTGGGAAATACCTTTAGCGCATAAGTCCGCTATGCATCAAAAAAATACAAACTCTAGAACTTGCTAATTTAATCACCAAAGTTGTGTGGAGGATTTTGGATGGCTAAGGAGGTAGTTAGTCTCCGTGCCAGCGGAGGCCACCTCTATGTCAGCCTTCTCCACTCACTCACTCCCTCGCACCCTGCGTGGATTCACTGCCAGGCCTTTCACAAGCACTGACTCAATTACATTTCCAAGGTGGCCGTGGTAAGGGGGTGTGAGGAGGGAAAGGAGACAGAGATACAGCGAGTGAATGGGGGATAAATAAAAACAAAAACCCCAAAAAAGAACAGGTGTCAGAGAGAAGAGAGAAATGGATAGGAGTTTTGGGCAGGAGAGCTAAAGATGCCGGGACAAGCTTGATCAGGACTATAAAGGTTTGCCATATGGGGTTCAGAAGACCGTCAGGCCAACACAGCTACAGTACATGATTAATGCAGACCCACAAAGTGATGAGTACTCATATAAAGGAAGGGGTGGGGGGAGGTGGTGTTAAAGGCTATATATCTGACACAAACAGGAAGTGGCAAGGTGAGGCTCAAGTGCAATGCAAAGTAAAAACAAATTACAATTTTCAGATGGCCGTTCAGATGAGATACTGATCAGGTGGATAAATGCGTATGGGAGATGGAGGGATATAGGAAGAGAAGACGGAGGATGGCGTGCTCTTGTTGTTTACTTTCAGGGTGCGTTGGAGAGATGAAAGTGCG
The DNA here is from genome assembly GCF_022379125.1 of Scophthalmus maximus. Taxonomy (NCBI): domain Eukaryota; kingdom Metazoa; phylum Chordata; class Actinopteri; order Pleuronectiformes; family Scophthalmidae; genus Scophthalmus; species Scophthalmus maximus. The sequence goes on from NC_061536.1 coordinate 2,125,956, forward strand.
GGACAGGATGGGGACGGGACGTGATAAATCCTGCTAAAGAGCAGCACTGAGCGCATATCAAACAGATGATTTCAGCCTGAGTGATGTTGTCTTGGCATTATCGACTATGGTGAGACTGAATGATAATGCCAGTGGCTGAGGAGGAGGACAGGTTAAGAAGAAGTACTCGGGACAAATCTGCGGCCGCGTATCTAATGCATACCAACGTCTCCGCTCTGCATTGTGTTCCACTTTCTCGTTTCACACTCCCTTGGCTTTCGGCACTCAGTCTCGCTGTCTGTGTTTATCTCACCTGTGAGAGCCAACCTCGGGCGGTTCACAGAATTTGTTTAGCATCGTCTGGCACTGCATTGGCGCTCTCTGAAGAACTGCAACGAAACCCCCCTTGTACTTTTCTGTTCATCTCCCACATATCACTGCTACGCCAACTTATGTCTGTCTAACCGATAATCGGAACTGTACTATGTCAGCTGAAAGCACACTTTAACCAAAGGGATGAGGAAACGGTGAATCCAGGTTTCACTAGAGGTGACAGAGTAGCTCTATGTGACTTCGATGCAAGTTACACACATGATATCCAAACTGTCACAATGCACCTGTAAACCTGTTAGCCAGCTACTCAACTGGACTGCAAAAACTACCAGAGCCCCTATTTATATATATTATGAGGAAAGCAACTACCAATTTGAATGAGCATGATAGTCTAATACCTGGACACTATGCTTACACTTATACTTACACACATCTCTTTAAATGGACAACAATTGGTCTTATTTGCACCCTCATCAGCTCATCAATATTTCAAAATGGCATTTTCATGCAACCTATATACTAACAGGCTGACGTGTTCTGGTCATACATGTGCTTATAGCCATCCAACTACTCAGGGACAGTACCGTGACGCCACTCTGTGTTGGCTTGACGATGAACCAGAGTAAACAGAGTCTGTACAGAAGGTGATTATGTGGAGCCAAGAATAGTTGTTGCTGTGTGCACCAGACCGGGGAGCACCCTGCTGTGTCCCCTTTGGGGCTCCCTGCAAATGTGGGTGTGGTAATTTCAAAGATTTTGGATCCTATAAGTTTATGATTGCCTGATTTGCAGATTTTGAAGTCAGCGCGCACGTGTCTACTCTCCGTTGATGCCTTTTCCCAGAAGCGTTGCACCTCCATTTGATGTGTGAATAATTAAGCTCTGTTAATTAGTAGCTCCTCAATTGGCATTTCTCACATGTTGAAATTTGTTTGCAAATGCCTATTAAGTACTACTATGTTTGCTTATCGTTTTTGTTTTCTGGGCTTGGTAAACGAAAATGTCCATGATCTCAATACTTTTTGGCTGCCCCACTTTCTGATTAACACTGTCCCAAAAAGTTTGTTTTTACATAAAAATCTGTCCGGCTTATATCTTTAAAGATGACTGACTACAAACTGACTAACCGCAATTTCAACAACCCACACCAGTGAACCATGTTTCAGAGTTTATGGGCTGTCTTTGCTGTAGTTTTAAACCCCACCCAGGAGACATGTTATGAAGCTGATGGGTTCTGTTTTTGCCTCCAGGTGTGTTCATTGCTCATGTCTGGGTAAGTGGAATTCCATGTCTCCTGTCAATGTTCCTGCTCAGTGAGACTTTACATCCACAAAGAGATTTGCACACACAAAGTCAACAGCAGACTGACTATGGGATCATAGTAGGGTCAGTAACATTTTTGGGGAGTTGAACATCACCTTTTGTATGCCCATTAAATTTTTAGCAAAGTCTGAGAGATGGACACACAAATTTGAAGTTACGACTACAAAGTTAGAGCTAAAAGTACAAATTTGCGAGCTGACAGCTAGCCTTGGACCCAGACGATTTCGCTCTGCCAGAATACGGTCTGGATCTCCTCCATTGGGAAGTGATTTCCCCAGCAGAAAACTTGCCGGTCCAATCACAACCAATTATCTGATAATGGGCGGGGTTTATACCACAACGTGGACGGAAGCGACTTTTGTAATCAACCAAGGCTGCTGCTGATGAATGAGCATTTGACTGAAAGTTCCCCGGTTACTTCAAATTTCTCCAACAAAAATGGCAACACTCGTTCACAGACATCTCCTCTCTGCATCTCCTCTCTGCTCTAGTCTGTTGACATTGTCACTAAACAGATGTCACATGATTCGTCTGTGTCCGTTGGTAACGTCTTTTGGAAATCTTAAATGAACAGAGAGGTCCCCAAGTAATACGCATTGAGTATTAGTCTGACTACGCAAGGCTGGTTTGACAGGATGTTTCCCAAGGAAATCAGAAGTCAAACCATCCAATTGGGGCAGAACACTAACTTGAGTTCTTGCTATCCGACTGTGCTTAATTTCACAATTTAATTTAATGCACTAAGTATTACTGACCCTAATTTGATCCCATAAGTGACAGGGCTGCAAAGTAGAACAGGTGGCAGCAAGAGAGTGATTTAGGAACGTAAAGGAGAGGAGAAGATGTGGAGCAGGAGAAAAGAAATAGGAATTGGAGGACTTCTGAGATAGGGAGGAGAGGCATCACACTGCAAGAGAACCGGAGGGTCTCGCCAGAGGAAAAAGAGAAAGTATTAAATGAGAGGGAGAGTAAGGAGGGAGAGAGAAAAAGAATGGCCATTTAACACTGCAGCCTGTCACAAAGCCACTGCTGCATTCTCATCGTAACAATAGCAGCAGATTGAGTTGGACAGGGTTCACAGGCCTGAATACTAGAAAGACAGACAAAGCTATCGAGTGGCTTCGCCTGTGTTATCTGGCCTTCTGCTGAATACTCCAGTTTCTGCAGAGGTGAGCAGGCTCAGGTTACAGCGCTCACTGATGGGCTTTAGTCCATCACACTTCCCCTCTGCAGAGCAGCAACCTCAGGCACAGCCCCGCAGTCACACAAAGCTTCGAGGACTTCAGATGAGGAACGAAGAACACTTGTTGCGGACGGAGAAATAGCAGCGAATTTCATGTGAAATATTTAAAGGAATTTCCTTCAGTTGCTTGTTCATGTTGTCATTGCACATCACCCACAGCACGATGCAACAACAATAGCTGCATCTTAATCTATTGTCAGCCTGTTCTGTTTTGTCTGATATACGGGTTAGTCCTCTGCATTGCCATTGACCCATGCATTTTCTAATTATCCGATTCACAAAGGACATCATAACAGCTAACTGCAGTACATGATCCCCATTATTTTTCCATGAGATGTCATGTTTATAATTGGAAGTATTATCTCATTGATCACAGCTGCTATTGTTACCATCGTAATTACCACTACAGTGTCATTTAGATGGTAATTTGGGCATTTCTTGGGAAACGTCAAGTTATTCATCATATTCATGGCATCCTATGGGATTGCCCATTGTTCTTGAAGATAAACAGGGCTTAATGAGATTCTTGATAACAGACCTATTGTACTTGTAGCATGATCTTCGGTGTCAGTACTGTAGTGGAGCATTTTGGAATAAGGGATTTACACCAGGTTGACCTTTTGTCCAAGGCTCCTCTTGTTTCTGGCCCTGCCTCTACCTTCCGAGTGACTCTTGTCATGGAGAAGGTCTTATAAATATGGATGCCTTCTTCTCGAGGCCGTGATGCAATTTCAGAAATAGGATTTTTTTTAAGGGGGTAAAATGTTCAGTTGGGTTGCAAAAATTGGACCTACAGCTTTGCCCAAGGTTGCTTCTGTATATATTTTTTTTATCTTAGATGGTGACACTTTTTATTTATTTCTGCCACAGCCTGTGCCACTGCAGTGTGGAGAAATATGATGAAAGTGGATAAAAAGGGAATGAAAGATTTTTTTCTATATAGCAGCTGATTTTATGTGAACCACAGAATACACAAAATACTTTTTAGAAAGTGATCCTGCTCTAATATGCGATGCACTTTTTCCTACTTAACAAAGGGGAATGTGCCTAGTAATGTAACAACTCAGTCAAGGAGGACGTTGAATGCCTTCAGTTGGTTTTTGTTTTTGTCAATGAAATTGCTGAGAAATACAGGAAGTCAAATGGCAAATCGTGACACGCCAGAAGATGCAAATATAGTAAACAACCACAGATACAACGGCTTCCCTCCATTTCACCCTGGCCTCGTAGATGCCCAAAGCCTCTTTGCACTGCCTGATGCCGATGTAATAGCATGATGCTTCAAAATGAACCTGTTCTGAACCTATTTCAAAAGCAAATCAACAATAAACACAATGATGAATCATAATATCTTATAGAAGGACCAACATTCTTATTTGGTTGATTTGGAGTTTGATTCATGGTGTTTAACACGATCACCTGCAAAGACATTGGGCCAGCCTGAGCACAAACATGTTCCAAACACCCAGATCCTCTTATCTGGTCACCCTGCGTCAGCTCGGTCTTCATGTTGCTACTCTAGTGCATTTAACAATACGGTGCCATATTTAAGTTACCAGGTGTTTGGGAATAACAGATGTAATTCTGTAGTAAAATCTTTGACTAGAGGTATGTCACTGTCTCCTATAAATGTCTGTTACGCATGACTGGCATCATGACATTGCTCACCTCACCCCCCGTCTCTTCTTTACCTTCAACTCAACTTCAGGAGCACATGGTCTCCCTTGCTCTCTTTTACACACACACACACACACAGTCACCATGTGCATCTTATTTGGGGCCTTTTGAACAAAATGCACAGAACATCAGGGCACAGAACTCACCAAGAGGAACAGATATCATTATCAACAGAGATGAAGAATCATTACTTTGACAGCTTTACAAACAGCCATGTCACCCAGGGTGTGGAAGACAAATGACGGGCTGTTGTCTCATGATGATCTGAGCTGTTATGTTTTTGTGCATGTGCAAGCACATTTAGCAGAGATTTGCACTGTGCAGTCGTTATTTTCAGAACGTTGCCTAGAACCAGCATTAGCGATACCCTTCATGCAGTCGGGAGCACGTCCTTGGCAGCCATACCCACAGGGGAGGAGAGGGAGAGAGCAAGAACAAGAGACGCAGGCCGAAACTCAAATATATATATATATATATATATATATATATATATATATATATATATATATATATAGAGAGAGAGAGAGAGAGAGAGAGAGAGAGAGAGAGAGAGAGAGAGAGAGCTGGATAGAGAGAGAGAGAGTTGCATATAGGGTGAAGGAAGTAGCGGCTGCTTTATTTATTATCTGAAGTTTGCAACAGCATAGCATATATTCAGCAACACAATGAAACTAACAAGCATGATGGTACATAAAATAAATGTAAAAAAACAAAGCAGCACAACACGCTAATGTAGTGGGATTGAAGAAGCTTGCAATGACAAATTATGCAAGTCTTCATTTCTCTAGCATACACAGTTTCTCAACACTAACGAACCATAATGGGATTACATTTGAATGAGAAGATTACCTGAATCACTTTACTGTTGATTTTAAGTGAAATATAAATAAATAATATCTCTAACAAGCACAATTTTATCTTCCTTGTCGTTAAGGAGAGAAAGTGAAAGTTGAACTTGTTAGATGCAGCTGCGCAATAAAAGGTCAAAGAACAAGACTTCAAGCATCTAAAAAAATAAAAATAATCTCATTAAGTGATATGATGCATGAAAAGTGGTGCATTGCACAGGTTATAAACACATTTGAGCTATAAGTTTACCGTATAAAATGAAAAGGAGTAATATTATATTTGCTCAATGAGACATGGTTTTGTATACTTTACATGACATACATACAAGTGTTAAGCATCACATAGATCCCCTGAATATGTTTCTATAATTTCAGATTTTGCAAATCATTATGTGCTGCTGAACAGTAAATCTGTATCTATTATAAGAAGGCTGTGAGCATGTACCCATGCTGTAGACCCTGTTGCCTGTGTAAGGGTTGCTAAATGAAGATTAGCAGAAGTTCAGACAGGAAGGAATCTTCTGCGCATGCCTCCTAATTCACAAGCACAGTTCCCGCTATCTCCAAGCTCCACCCGCTCATTTTCATTTTCATCCAATCACAAGCTGATACGCTCGACCTTGAGCCTTTCACTTTGACAAAGTTAAAAATGTTTTCTCTCTCTCTCTCGCGCGCGCTCTCCTTTCATTCAGCTGTCATCTCAACACTGCGATCACTGCATGACCCACCTTGAGTCTGGATGCCTGGTCATGTCCTCTTGATCACAATAAATCTAATTTTATTCTAATTTACTTATTCTCATTTGTTTCTAAATAAGCCTCTTCTGACTAAAATGTGAACATGAGCTTGCTCATGTGTTGAAAATGCTGACATGCTGACGTTTTTACGAATGCAATGTTTACAGTGTCTGCTAAGAATTGATATTGGAAGTAAACACATAGTACAGCTGAGGCTGCGTTCATGTCATCTGTTCTGACCACATGACGGCACAAAAGGGAACTTTAAGGAATCACCAAAGCCAATATGTTCATACTGAGAGGCACATTTTGGTAAACATCCCTGCCACCCTGGGTCACCCAACACACACCAGAACAGCAGCTAACCAGTAACAATGGAAAAAACTAGACATACAACAACTTAAACTATGTGTGACTCTGCCCGGTTTCTGTCACACGTGTTCTTCTATGTCTCTCTCTTCCCTAAGAAGCTTCATCGCATAAATCATTTCATAAAAAAAGTGCCCCAAAAAAGTCACCAGGGTCATTAGGGATTATGATCTAGGCACCACAAGTGTCTTTAAGAAATTTTATGGCAATCAGTCCAAAGATCTTTCAGTCTGGACCAGCGAAACAACATTAAACAACACAGCCTTGGAGCCACACTGCTAGTATGTACAGTAAGAATTAAGAGTTGGAACCTGAATGTACAATGCAACATGGTTGTCAGAACAGCGCTTTCTCAAATCCTATTAAACGACAGTTTTCATGAGACCACAAAGTAAAATTTAATCCATTGCATTTGTGAATTTATGGATTAATACATGGCTTGGCATGGCATGAGCTATAGAGACTGATGAAATCCCAAGAGATCAACGGTTTCAGAAATGTATAAACCATTAGTTACAAAAGCACTGCAAGCTAGCATAAATTAAAGTTTAAAGGTGCAAAAGATATACCTTATGTAAATGTCGGTATATGAGGGTTTACTTGAGAATTTGAGAAATGTGTTTCACAATAAGTAGTTTTCATACAGCTCATAATGAGTGAGAAATGATAATGTTAACCTTACCAACGTTATTTACTTAATAAAATGTTATGCAAAAATGTTTAGTAATTTGTGGTATGTTGTGTTATTTTTGTTAAATGTAATTAAAAGTCTTCAAGATTTATGTTAAAATCAAACTAAATTTATCACGTTTCAGGTAAGATATATGGACCGTAATCCCTACTTTTTTTCTCTAATTTCTGAATAGGTCTTAAATTTGCAAGGTTATCATTAGTTTCGTCAGTTGGTTTACCTGGCAATGCAACAGTTACGTGGGTATACATATTTATTGAAAATCTCAACCTGAGAACTACTTTGTGAGATGCAACCCATTTGTTAGAACTTGGCCAGGTTTGAACCGATGAACAGCTGGTGCAACTGGCTCCTGGTCATTGACTCCCACTAACGAAAAAGCTGAAATTAAAAGTTGGCACTTGAACCAAATGTTCATTGTTTCATTTCAATTCTGCTTATGCTCTCTACCAGGCCAGCATGGCAAACAGTCCCCATTCTGTTGTGTGAATCTTGTGACAAACGTTAAGCATTACCATGGCAAATCTCTGCTTCTGCCTCTCCTCTTCTCCCACAGCCACGCATTTCACTCTGACACGGTGTAATAAAGTTCTGATTAGGCCGTATGGTAGAATTTCATTACTGTGAAATCAGTGCAAGCCAAGGGAGGACGGAGGTTTCTGAAAATGCATTTCCTGGTGACTCAATCATCCACATTCCTGTGTTTCTAAAACTGGATTCATATGCTTTGTGTTTCCATTTCTTTGGTTTGATTGTTCATCTTGAATTGCTGGTTAATGCTTGGTGCAGGAACACCGGACAATGTGTTCATGATCGAAATACAAAAATTGAGGCCATGATGCTTCTGTCCAGGTTCATATGATCAGAAAGATACTGGATGATTCTGATAGGATTCAATGCAGTTCTGGACCATGTATTGTGGTCAGTTGACATTTCAGACGCTTTGAATAAATTGGGCCTGAAACTGAAAGCAATCATTTCAATGCTGCTTAGGTCCTCCAAAATACTAAGCATACAGTGGCACATGGAGCTCGCTGGTATTGTTTAACGTGAAAATTTTACCCGTGGAGATTTTTAATACCATTACACTGAGCCCTATTGCTAGCATGGGACCCAGACCAATTCTGGGAGTTCATTTCTTTTGCTTTTCCAGAATACGGTCTGGATCCCCTCTTTTGGAAAGTGATTTCCCTCTGGTCAGAAATCTTGCTGGCCCAATCACAACCGATTATAATATAATAGACGTAGTTTATACTGGAGAGAACTGACTTTTGAAAACAACCAAGGCTGCCGCTGATGAAAGAGCATTTGACTAAAAGAACCCGATATTTTCAAATTTGTCCTACAGAAACGGCAACATTGACATTCTGTCTGTTGACATTTTTACGTAGCTCAACAGATGTCACATGATTTGTGGCTCTCAGTGGTTGTAGGTGTATTCAATTGTGTCCAGAGGCATTGTGGTCTGCGTCCATTTATAACGCCTCTTGGAGAGTGAAAATGAACCGAGAAGTCCCAGACTGATACGCATTTCAGTATTAGTCTCGCTACCCCAGGCTACTCGAACACGCCAACTACACAAGATTCAGTTATACAATGCACATGATAGATATGAATTACTACATTCAAAAATACAGTAACAGAATTGTAAAGCTTTGTAAAATACAAAGTACACATAACTGCAAAAAAATATTGTACAGTTGTACGATAGTGGTTCTCTAAGGTTGTATTTAAAAAAAAGCTGACACCTCTGTGGCTGTTTAAGTCACTGCCTGCTCTTTAAAAAAATTGTGATAGCTAAAGATCTTATTGATAATGTCAACTGCCTTTTTTCCCTCTAATGGTGTTGTGTCCTAAAGTTGTTTCATCTTGCTTGGCTTCATGCAGTCAATAGCTATTCTCACCACAAATTACACATGCCTGCCTCATCCTTCAATAAAACTAAAGCTCAATGTAAATCATGATAGCCCTACTTTCATTTTTGATACGGCTGAGTCATCACCACTCGTTTCTCAGACATGTTTTATTCATAAAATAGTGATGCTCTGACTGCAGGAACAACAAGGATGAGCCAGGACGAGCTAGACAGCGAACTGCTAGTTTATATGATAAAGATTGTGGGTCACAGAGTTTGAGAGGTCATAAAGGTGTGACCTGTTAAGTAGCCTACTATTTCTTAGTCAGGGCTGGAAAAAAGATATTTTAAAATACTTATATTTACAGTCTTTTGATTATCCAGGAAGTGTGTTATGATTTTATTCAACATGTGCATGTGCTCTTATTATAACATGTGGAGCCACAGAAATGAATGTAACTGTCATGATTCTGTCCAATGACTTTTTTGTTGACTCTCTAAGTCTTTTTGGTTTATTCATGGACAGTTGATTTTGATTTGGTTCTTCCCTTGTTGTTCTTTTGCTTGGGTGTTGGTTTCTTGGTCCCTTGTTGTTGTTTCTTGTTTTATTTTGAAGTCCCTTTCCTTGTGTTTCCGCACTTCCTGTTTCCCTGTCTCGTGTCTGTTCACTTTGTTTTTCCTGTGTCTCCTGCCCCCATGATTGTCTGCACCTGTTCCTAATGTGTCTCACCTGTGTTCTATTTACCCTGCCCTCCTTGTTTGTATTTAGTCTCTGTGCTCCCCTTTGTCTGTGTTGGATCGTCTGTTGTTTTCCTGGTCATCCTCCCCAGTATGTTCCTGTTGATTTTTCCCCAGTCTGTTCGTGAGATGCTGTTCTTGTGATTTTTCCCCTGGCTCCAGTATTTCAGTTACCTATTTTCACTACACCCTTGTTTGGTAGTTAAGTCTGTTTTCTTTTGTTATTAAATATTCCTCGCCACCTTTGCATTTTGGGTCCTGCTTCCTGGTGCAACGTGACAGTAACATGCAATCTAGCATCTATTAGGCCTCCTGGAGGAGGCAAATCTTCGTGATGGGTCTGTCTAGCATTATCATCTTGGTCTTGATCCGGACCTGACGCACCATCCCATACTTGTCTGGAACTGTCTGAACGACCTTTCCCATGACCCAGACGTTGCGTGGTGCTGAGTCATCGACGACCAGCACTATGTATCCGATGACTAAGTTACAAGATGGTCTGGTCCACTTGTGGCACTTCTGAAGCTGTGGCAGGTACTCCCTTACCCATTGCTTCCAGAACATGTCTGCCATATGCTGGATTTGCTTCCACCTTCTGCTTGTGTACAGATCCTGGTCACTAAACAGGCCTGGGGGTAGAGACGGTTTGGGCTTGAGGAGCAAGAGGTGATTTGGCGAAAGCGCCTCAAGATAATTTGGGTCACTGGACGCGTTTGTTATAAACCTACTGTTGATGATGGCTTCTGCTTTGCAGAGAAAGGTGTGTAGGCCCTCCTCCTCTAGTGTTTGTAGCTTCAGGGTGGCATTCGAGATCTTCCTTACAGACCTGATCATCCTCTCCCAGACTCCTCCATGGTGGGAACCAGCAGGAGGATTAAATATCCACTGGACCCTACTCTGTTGCAGACTGCTTTCAATCTTTGGGCTATTCCATTCCTTAAAGGCCTTCTTGAGGTCACGTTCAGCTCCGACAAAGTTTGTCCCATTGTCTGAGCGAAGGATATTCACTTGGCCTCTTCTGGCGATTAAACGACGAAGGGCGGCAATGAAGGAGTCTGTATCCAATGAGGACGCTACCTACAAGTGTATTGCGAGACCGCCAGGCATGTAAATGTCACTCCATACCTCTTCAAATGAATCCGTCCTCGTTTCACCTTGAATGAACCAAAGTAGTCCACTCCAGTGTTGCTGAATGGAGGCTCGTCTGGCAGGACTCTTTATCAATGTAGGCTGGCCATCTTCTGTTGCCTGCAGCTCCATGTAAGCGTCGGCAAACATTGCATTCGGCTAAAATCTTCCTTATGGCTAAGTTTGCGCCAGGGATCCAGTACTTGGACCGTAACTTGGAAAGTACGTGATTGCGACCGCTGTGACCAGGCTCTCGTGAATTTCTTGTAGGATTAACTTTGCAACATGAAGTTCCTTGCTCAGGATCGTGGCTGCATGTTGGACTGATGTCTGTTGTCTACTGCGTATTTCCGCAGGGCGAAGCTGGCACAGCTTGGGGATGATGTTGCTCCAAAACAGATGCACTGTCATCTTCTACTCCACCATTTCCTGACTGATGTCACCCGAGTTCCACCAGAGTCGTCATCTGACACCTTCACTTGATGGAACATTGCCTCGATGTCTGCCATGACGGCGACCTCCTCCTGTCTGAATCTGGTGATGACACCAATGAGGATGCTGGTAAGGTTTGGTCGCTGTAGCAGCTGCTCATTCAGACTGGTGCCACGATAGGTTGCTCCACAATCAAATACCACCCTGAGCTTTTTTTCGTAGGGTGATAAACCCCGTGGTGTGGTAGGTACCACACTCTACCGTTGGAACGGCTGAGGTCTTCGCTTGGTACCTTCACAGTGTAGCCTTTCTCAATGGTGCCTTCCAAGAATGCTCTGTACTCCTCGCAGTATTTTGGATCCTTATCCAGCTTACGCCTAAGGTTCAGCGCTCGTTGCTCCACCACCTTTCTATTGTTGGGCATCTTCCCATCCTTGTTACTCAGTGGCAGATGAATTCTGTAATGTCCTTTTACAAGTGTAGCTGAATCTGAGGCTATCTCAAGGAATTGTCGGTCCTCTCTGGACATTTCCATTTTATCATCCTGCTCGTACTCAGGGAAGTCGCTCTTGAACTGCTGACTCCAATGTTCCTCCAGTCTGGTAACTGCTATATGGTTTTGAGAAACCTGTATTGGCCCACTTGCTGAGCTGTGGCCAACGTCTTCCCAGTAGAGTCCACTAATGATCGAGCCAATCGCCGTTTCTACGGCATAAGGACCGCCCTTCTCTACGCTGGCGATGAACCGCTGGGGTTCAATGGCCTAATGGCCGTCCGTCCCAATAAGCAGACCTATCCCTGCATCTGTTTTTGATAGTTGTACCTCCTGCAGGTGGGGCCACCCAACCAGTTCCTCCTCTGATGAATGTTACCTTTGGTTGCGGGAATTATTTTCTGGGAACTCCAGTTGTTGCAGCCTAGGCTACTCACTTCCAGTCGGCCCTCCTCCATTCCCCATGGGTCTTTACGGTCAGCAGCGAGATGCATGTCTTTCTGCCTGTGATATTAAGCTCTTTCATCATGTCCCCCGTACAGAAACAAGAGGTACTGCCGGAGTCTACAAAAGCAAAAGTAGTTGTTATCTTTTGGGCTTTGTTGCTCATGACTTGGACTGGTACTATTTCCAAGATCTTTCCGTTGTTTTCGGCATTTGTTGCCCCACAGGTCGTTGGGCCTGATGGTCCGCGGCCTTGTACGCCACTCTCTCTTGGACCTTACACCTTGATTCATCATCATGTTCCTGTTCTTTATATGTAACACTGTAGGGTGTGGCTTCGTGCAAACCTGACTGGTCAATTTATCTTTACATGACGTGCTCATATTCCCCCGGTTTTAGGCAGCTGAAGTACAAGCCTTCTGCTTGTAGGAAGTCAATCCTGATCTTATGAATGGACTCCTTCAACTTGTCGCACTGTTCCAGAGCATGTCCTCCGCTGTTGCAGAAAAGACAGGATTTGGAGAAAGCAAAGCACTGACTGCCCATCACCTTGGTTTTTGGCTTTGATCTGGGACTCGCTGTTTGGTCACTGACGACAGTTGCGCCATTGATGAGGCCTCTCTTGTCATCGCCTTTTCATTGCAGCCTCTTGTCCACTCGGCCTCTAGCTTGTCTCCTCAAGCCAGTGTTCCTTCCCTTACCCGCCATTGGGTCTGTGGCTTTATCGTCCACAAGGTCGTGGAACTTGATTCTGCGTCTTTCATTAACCTTAATATTGTCGGCCTCTGTATGCCACTCTTCCTCCACCTCGCACGGGAGCTTTGAGGCGATATCCTGTATACTAAGCGCGTTGTCAAATGTATCCATGAACTCCATGTTCTTCGTATCGGTAAAGCATACTGTGAGATAGAGGCCAAAGGACTGGAGACCCTTCCGTCATCTGACATAATCACAGGCCAACCTATTGCCTTGTTCAAATAATCATCTGCGATCTTCATGGGATCCCTGAAATGTTTTTCCAGAAGACTCCATGCTTGATGATAGCCTTCCTCCGGATCAAGCAATAAACAGTTCGCTACTATCTTATGGGGCCATCCCTAAGTGAACCTCAGCAAGAGGTTGAGCTTGGATTGGCTACAACTTGTCTGGCCCTCTACTGTATGTTGGAACATCTTCACAAACAGACGATATTCTAGAGGGTTTCCTTCAAACGTGATGATATCTTGAAGAGGCAGAGGTGCTGGCCTCTGGTATCCATCTGCGTGGGGCCAATGGTTTGGTGGTGGTTCTCAAAAGGAATATGGGAATGTTCTGAGGGGGCAGAGGTTCTTGTCTCTGCAGTGGTTCTCTTCGGAACCTGGGAACATTCTGAGGGGGCAGAGGTTCTTGTCTCTGCTGTGGTTCAGCTTGTGTTGTGTAAACTGACCTGAATGGGTTAAATTTCTAATGAAGTTCAAATAAATGAAAATTTAATAGTTATGAAAAACCTTGCTTCATTTGTAAATTTGTTGAAATCTTTCTACTCCTATGTTGATTATAATTGATTATTATCATATCAATATCATTTTATTTAAAAAAAAAAAAAAAAAACGAGTAGCACTTTAATTCATAAATGTGATCTAACAAAGGTAAAGGGCAAATATTAACCATATATGCTGTTTATATTGCTTGTAATTTGTATTTGCGTAAACATCTGTTTTGTATTTTAACGTGAAATTGTTTGATTTTGTTGAATTAAAAACCCCAAAATGCAGCAGGGCCACCAGACCCTGTTATTCAGCCAGAACACTGGTTGAATAACAAAAATATGAACACCACACAAGGGTTAAGGTGAGAGTAACATGCTTAACTATTAGACCTAAGATACTTAAAAAGATATAAAATGCTCTCATTCTAACCTAAGCATGAACATAAACAATGTCGCAGTGTAACTTGGCTCCCACAGAATGCACTCAGGTCACAGAGACAGCTCGACAAACGTCATTGGCCACATTCAACTGTCATGTTTGTGGATTCTCTGAAGTTGCATCTGAAAATGAGTATTTACTCCTAAATTTGCATCACGACCCCAGTGAAACAGTGCCCTTGGTGTCCAATGGTCGTACATTTAGGAAAACATCTATGGGACATTTAAATTGCATAAAAATGTATTATTCTTACAGTGAATTTAAACATGGGATGGTTGCAGTAATAGATAGTTTTGAAAGTCCAAGTCTTTCAGGTGAGCATGGAGATGGTGATGTGTTAGAAGAAGCCCAGCTAGAAGGACAGCTTAGCTTACTGGCAGACATCTCAGAAAAATGTTGAGAAGATGGTAAAAGAGAAATGTACAGCAGAGTTGCTTAAAGGGGCAGAAAGAGATTTTGGAGAACATTTGCCTCTCTCTCTGTTGTTGTTGATTATTTTACTGCACTGGCCGGGCCTCTAACCCGCAGCTTCAGTTATGGGAGGCCAACGCGCTAATCATGAGGCCAAAACTCTTTGTAGTGTCATTTGCTAGCATGTCTCTTAAGGTGAGGGGTTGTTTTCAATTTACAGAGCCAGGGCTTAAAAAAGTGCAGCACATTCAGAACTGACAGCTAATAGAACGTGAGTGAATATTAGCAGTTTTTTACAATCAGTGTATTGGATTAAGATCACCTTAAACTGGAAAACATTACCTATTTTCCCAGCGGTGCTGTCGATGAGCTTTTACAGGACTTGCACCTCCTGATAAATTCTGCGTCCCTCACTACATTAATTGCCATTGTCTCTTTTTGTACGAAGCTTCTTTTTGTCCTCTGCAGTGTGCCCCTCTAACCCCTTAGAAAAAAAAAACACTTGGAGATGAGGGTCCACATGGCACTTCTTTAAAGTGGAAACAATTCTTCAAACAAGTTCCAAGTAGTTGAACCAGTTGAATACATTTTGGATAAGGAGTACAACCATACGTACCAATATGTACCATTATTGCAATCATTGCAGGTGCTCCTTAGCAAATATGGTATAATTGATGATGTAGTAGAAAGCAATAGAGCTCACTCAAATGAAACTGCACAACAACAATACAGGTCCTTACAGGATGGAGAGTTATTCAAATATATCTGTTCCTATCATCAGTGGTTTGACCCTTTACATTGATGACTTTGAAGTGTGCAACCCTCTAGGTACTTGGCGAAAGAAGCACAAACGTTGTGCACTGTACTGAATTTTGAGCAACTTACACCAAGGTCAGCTCCTCTTTGTCATCCATCTACTTGGCGGTAATGTGTTACAGTAGCTACATCAAGGCATATGGATATTGAAAAAGTGCTGGAACTTATTTTGCGTGATCTGTTTGTCTTGGAAGAGCATGTAGTGTTTGTTCTTTAGATTGAAAAAAATATTAAAGGAGCAGTACAATGTGTAGCTGCAGACAATCTGGTTGCCCATGGTATTGCAGGCTTTGAAAAGAGTTTTTCAGGCGATTAAGTTTGACGGTTTTCCACAGGACGTTTTGGTGATTTTCAATCCAAGCATGTTCTGTCGATTGGGTTCAGTCTTGGATCCAAATACAAGGAACATGTCAAACATGTAGTGGACATGGGAAAGCCATGTGTTGGAGTAAAAAGGCCATGTGTTCTGGCAGGAAATCTTTCTGATTTTGATGTCACAACTAAATATCCCCCAGACATACATCATGATATACTGGAGGGTGTTGTTCCAGTGGAACTTGCACAGTGTCTGGGCATGTTAATATCCCCAAAAAATGTATCTTTGAACACTCTCAAATAGGTCATTTCCGGTTTTCCCTACAAGGGAGTTTTTTATTAAACATCCTCATATTGTGCCACAAAATGTTTCAGGCAAAAACACAATAGGTGGCAATGCAGCTGAAAAAGTTGACTGTCTTAAGATTGCTAAATTTCATGATTAGAGATTTTATACCCGACAGTGAACCAGTGTGGGAAATAATTTTGGATTTAAAATAGATAGTGGAACTTGCAGATCACAGACAGAAACATCAAGAAGCATTTCCTCACTGAATACTCCTGCCAAACCCCCACTACTTGGAGCATTACCATCACATGATCTGATGTTTTGGTCCTCTAGTTGGATTCTAGACCATGTGGTTGGAGGGCGAATACAGTTTTTAAAAGGTAGTTGCTCAACATTGTCAAGACCAAATGATTGCCTATCACTTACTTAAATGTATTACGTCCACAGAAAGCTGGAGTTGTTTCAAGTGTATCGAGAGTTCCTCTTGTGGTGCTAAACGAGGATGTACCCAAACTTAGCAGTAGAATACATGGCTAAAGGTGCAGATTACAAGGGGATAAACTATAGAGAAGGAATGACAGTCATCTGTGGATTAATTGATGGGCTCCCTGAATTTGGAGAAATGATATTGTCAGGAGGTTCTCAACTTGGTTTAGGGAGCAATACCGGTCCTTTGCACTGCTACCATCTCCAACTGGCAAAATGTCCCTGATAACACATGACCAACTGGCAGAGAAGTAAGATTACATGATTACTTAATTGGTCCCATTCGATTGGTTACATTTTTTTCTTAAAAACATTATAATAAGAGCACACATTAAATATGTAAGTAAACAGCTTACTGATAATTTACTAAATGTGCACTTTATTCTCACCAGTATGAGAATACTAACTTTCACCTATCACTTATGTCTACTTGGCTATATAGTGATATGTTTCTATGAATGCAATAACTTTTTGTTACTAGTTAAATATGACATTCTATTAGGTACACCATTGTACTAACATGTTGTCACTGGCTTCGGTCTGTGGATGTATCAGAACCTGTGGCCATATTCACAATTATCTTAAAGCTAAAAGTAGCTCCCAAAAAATTAAATGATGTGTTGGTGTCAATGCTAACATTGATTTTTTTGGGGTCAAAGAGTAATTCATAAAGTACTCTAGCTCTGTACTAACAATATCCAAGAGGGCGTGTTGTGGTAAGATAAGATCCTTTTGTGAATATGGGCCATGTTGAAAAACTAGCAAATTACAAGACAAGAGCACAGTGAAAATCATCCACTCAGACATGAAGCTTTAACAAAACGCACTGATGTTTGAGAGAATAAGGATCTGTTAGTGGTTTCTAGGGATGGAAAATAAGCCTCAAGTAAAAGATGGCAAACTATAGGACAAAACTCACCCAGAACTCACCATTAATTCTCTCAAGCACAAAACTGCAAATAGTTGTGGGCCAGCCTATGATGTCGAAAAATGCAGAAATGCAGGGATAATATTTTGTCCTCCCTTCCCTGCTGGAGAGACCCAGGGCAGCCTTGAAGTTGAAAGACTGGCATTGTTATCTGAGGTCAGGAGGAGACATAATGATAAACTTGTCCAAGACGAGATGGCTAAGACCTTTTCAAACAGGAGGCAGAGACAAGCCTGTGATTGAGGTGTTCTTGAACAGATGGCCAGGACTGTTCGTGGTGGCAGAGGTATAAAATGATTCTTAATTTGGCTATAATCATGATTCTTTTGTCATTCAATACATAACGATGCATCAAATGACTGTGAACGAGATATTGCTCACATATTCCCAATGGCATATTGGAATGTTAATTATTTTGTGTAACATTTTACCATGGCACAGGAAACACACTTGAGTTGATTAGAGCAGAGTTTCCTTTTTATACAATTTAGTGAGAGCATCTCTTTTCAGTTCTAGTACCTCCGGCAATTACAGGTTTGTACTGACGGTGTGCTATATGAGCAAATGAACCACTTATTTGTAATGTTAGTTGGCATTATATTCCCAAATGGAAGAGGAGTCTGTGTGAATTACTACTGCTCCCCTTGTCTCAAAGTTCTGTGCACAACTGACCATGAAACTGCCAAGCTCATCAGTGTTCAAGAAAAAAGGAGGCTCTGCAGACAGACAAATTGGTATGATTCGGCATGTAGTATTTTACACAAACTCCCGTCCCCACTAACCCCCCACCTGTACTCATGATCTATAAATGAAATTGATTATCATTATTATTGTCTGTGAAAAGGATGTGAAACAGCTCTTTCACAGACAGAAGACCAGGAAGGCTCCAGGCCCTGATGGCTTGTCCCCAGGCCTGTTGAGATCATTTAGTCATTGACTTATCGTGCGATACATGAAAATGAACTTGATCATTTCTATTGACCTCAAAATTCACCATTGTGTTTGTCCACAGATAGGCACACTCTGCTCTGTGTCACAGACGCATCTCACAAACTGTGTCAACACTTTTATACCACTTAAACACCAAAATGACCGCGTAGACCCATTTTTTTTAAACGCAGGTCGACCTGGGTTTAAAGAAGGTTGGCGCTGCGCGCTGTTGTTGTGTGTACGTAGCTGCAGCCTCTGAGGCTCTACCTACAGTTTATGGCCACTGTGAGAAGTGAGAGACCGCCTGATGAGGCCGTGTATGTCCGCCTAAGGGTTGAAATAAAGTGCCCCGTTCTACACCTCATCGATGATCTGGATTCTGTTTGTTGTTACCACCAAAGAGCGCAAATTAGCCCGTTCACCCGGGTGTGATGTTCACATCAATGCTGATCGGAGGTGAAGCTGATTATTATCCGGGTCTATTGCAGAGTCATTTGACCCAGGGCAAAATGCCAATTTAACGTTTTCACACTGCAGAAAATGCGTGGTGTTAGCAAGTTTAAACAGGTTTCTTGGCCAGTGTGAAAGGGCTTTAGATAACATTTCTCTCAGCAGCGTTGCTTTCCTCTAAGCTCATTTTGCTCAAATATTGCCGCAGCTGCTTCAGAATTGTATTGAATGTCGCAATGACACGACTCTCTGACGAGGGCTTTTATTTTGATGGACAAGACAATGACGGATCGCTATAGAATCTTTGGGCAACACGCCCCCGAGGAGAAGCAGGGAGAGAGACAGTGTGGACGGAGTAGGTTAGTGTCTTTACCGGGTACCTGTGAGATAAAGTTGAATTTTGGTTCTGCTTATCGGTTGTCTGTTAGGATGTGATTACCTCGCAGGAGGTTTTTATTCATCTGCAAGGACCTGACTGTCGACATCACGCATCAACATACGTGTGTTTTCCTAGCACTTAGCATGCATGCTAAGGTCCGAAAAACAGAGTGAAACACATTGCGTTGAACAGTCAAAAGTCTTGACTGTACTTTAAAAGAAAGCGGCGTCAAGTCAGTACAGTAAATGGCCTTTATAAAAGCTCACATGATTGAGTTGCAAAAAAGTGAAAATAATATCGCGTATTGCAATAATTCTGGCCTAGTATATCGCCTGACAAAAAGTCGTTATAGTGACAGGCCTACGTGTCCCCCCATCTTCAACAGATCGCTGGAGCTTCAAACGCTCCACAATCATGCTGGTCCCTAAGAAACCCTCCATCTCAGGATTAAATGACTACAGGCCTGTTGCCCTGACATCTGTGGTCATGAAATCCTTTGAGAGCCTGGTGTTGGCCCACCTGAAGACATCAGAGGCCGCCGAGGCGGCAGAGAGATCGGCGGACGATGCCGTCAACATGGGAGTGCACTTAATCCTGAGACAGTAGTGATAAAATTCACACAAGTTGGATCAGCCAGTGATGAATCCTTTTTCACTTAAATCATTGCTGTGATTTTGAATCCAGCCTTCAATGGGTTCATGATTTTAGTTTCCATTGACTGTTGTTCAGTCATTTTGTCCTCAAGAAATTATACAATGTACATCAGTAAATATTTTCAACTTGAATAATTTGTTTAGCAAGATCTGCTGTGTGATTTAGGTGTTCCCTTAGTTTTTTTGAGCAGTGTAGTATATGCACTGCATCTGTTATCAAGAGCTCAAAAGCTAAAGAGCTGAAATCTTTCTTTGAAGTACTTCAGAAGCGCAGGTTCAGATGCTCAACAGCAAAATGTATGGATGAGCCATTTATTTGGATGTTGAAAGTTCTGTGGATTCTTCACCAAAATAACCAATGATATGGCAAACCTTTGGAAAACTACATTTGAAATTAAAACTAGTTTTACTAAATGAAAAGTTAATGGATGTTTTTAACTTATGAGTTTTATAACTTAATAAAGCCACATAGTAAAGTGTATTTCATATGATATATGTTGATTAGTTTATTTAGAAGCCTTGACACAGAAGCCTCACTTTCAGTGGGTTATGGCCCATAATTTAGAGCACTTTTTTTTTTACTAGTTTAGCAGTGACAGCATATAGTTCACCAACATCTCTTAATCCTTTCTGTAGTTGAGAAAGAAGGCTGAAGTGAATTGGGCCCCAAAAAACAATGTGACCATTTTGTTAACCATGTGCTGCCTTTATGTTCATAAAGGTAGAGTCTTGCAGATGGTGCACTTCTCATCTGTAGGAAACTGGAATAAAGTAAAGCTAAAACATCAATTACCTTTTCCATTAACTTTGTAGGGGGTTGAATACAATCAGCTTTGTGATTAAACCCTCAGACTCACTCAAATTCTTGCAGCACTTTCTGTATGTTCAAAGTCTGGACTGGCAAGTCTGCAGGAAAAGTAGGTCATACACATCCTGGCAACAAAACTCTGGATGGTTGAAATCTTTCTGGAAATGGTAACAAGTCAAGACTGCACCACATGCCTCTCATTAGCTGAACTGTTTCCCAGGGGGCTGATTGCCTGAGCACTACTGTTTGTTAATCTGACCATGTTTGTGTTTGGAGTCGAGCAAACAAGCTGCCATAAACAAGCTGAAACCATGAGCCAGACCTTGCTTGTCCTCTTCGCTACTACTACCCATCCACCTCCCCCACCCCACACACACACACCAGCATCAGCCTCTTCTCCGGGGCTAAATAATGAACAACGGAGCCACATTGCTCAGGTGATTAATTATCGATGTCACCAGATGGGACGATGAGTAAGAGAAAGTCAAATTTCCTTTTTTAGCCCCTAAATGCATTTCCAAGTGAGGTTTCGATTGGTGTAATGACAGCCATATGTTGATGGATGACTACAGGCTAGTATTAATCAGAAATACAGATATGGGATGTAACCAACACAGAGAACTGTGTGTGTGTGTGTGTGTGTGTGTGTGTGTGTGTGTGTGTGTGTGTGTGTGTGAAACAACAAATAAAACTGAAGGTCTCAAAGCAATTTATGAGAAGAGTAAATATCTTATGCAACTTAGTCATTAGATTATGTATAGAGTATCTTTAGAAATGACTATTTGACTCTTCACCAAGCCATTTAAAATCTTCCGACTGAAGTACTAGCTAATCCATCACATTCCATAAATGCATATTCCCATTATGTAAAAATGAAAACATAAATACATTTTTTTTTGTCGATTTAACATTTCAGGAAGCCAAAGGATAATTGAAACTATTACTTGAAATGTTGAACTACTGAAAATCATGTCAGCAGGAAAATCTAGAGCCACGAAAAAGCATCAGTTTTTCTGAATGGGTTGTCCATTTTTGTGGCTGAACAGACTGAAACCAGGGGGAGAGGCTCTTTGCCTCTGGGATGGTTGGTACACACTGGGAGCTACGTAGGCAGCCTGGTCAGGCGAAGAGCGGTTCAATTCATTTTCATCTATTATTTCATCACATTACACATGCCACATAGACGTCTGCACCCTGGAGCTGCAACATGTTCAGACAAACTGAGCCACACGCTTTAACACAGTCACCGTAAGAATAGGACATTGGCACAAGAAGACTAATTTAAGTCTACATGGCTGTTGTACTGTGGGTTGAGAGGACTGTTGACCTTCACATACGTACTCTTTCATTGAAGCAATGCTAATGGGTAGACATACGGCAGCTGCCTGTTTCCAGTGAAGTCCTGCATTTCAAAACGCATGCTAGAGTTGCTGAGTTGGAGACAGCCAGTCTTCGAAAAAAAAAAAATCAGGCATGAAAATAACTAAGAATACATTTATTCTATGCTTGCCGCTCAACATTCTCTATTGTCTTTAAATGTCTTTCTTTTAAGTGTCCATAAGGATCTTCATTCTTATTTAATCCAGCATTCTTACAAATGACAAATGTCGCTTTTCCTTCGCAATACAACAAACATTCTTTTACAATACAAAAAGTGATCTGTGAACAGGGTAGAAGCTCTATTATTTTTGGTGACTCTGAATGGCCAATACAGTATGTGACATTAATAACTAGAGCAATAACAATGTTTCCCACCAGAGAGGAAGCTTAATGTTTGTGGCTGAAAATCAGTTGTGATTCAAAAATACAACTGAAGTGTTATGTATATGAGGTAGAAAATGAAATTCAGCTGGGTGGCAGGAAGAGTGACCTCTTCACCTATTGATCCCAATCTGTCTGAATGGCAGATCACCAGGGTGTGACAAGCACATTCATTTTGAGGCGCCCTTTCACAAACCTTTGACGCACCTCGCACATACTGAGATTTCTAATTTCATACAAAGCCATTTTGAGAATGTACATCTTCATTATATTTTCTACCTCAAAACGTGTTTCATTGAATATACTGTAGTGTATGGAGAAAATAAAGAGTCAAATTGTAAGACACTCACACAAAAAGGTGATCAGACAGGATGCCGTTTTTGCAGTGAGACTCCAGTTGACTCCAGTTGCTCTGCCAAGGCAAACGTTTACTAAAATGGGGTTGCAATAAACATATTCTGACCGCATCTTCACTCGCTCCTGAAATATTTGTTACTTTTAAGTGAACCAGTTACTAGTGCAGAGTTCAGATTCAGGTCAAACCGTAGAGCGCAAAGTCAGTGAGTAAAAATGTTAGGATGTCATATACCACTAATTCTGTGCACACCTAAATCATCCAAACTACAGCTCAAGGAGGCAGACAGTATGTAGGAGAGAGTCTACGGCTTCATGGTCTTTGGATCCACCTGTTTTATGTGGCTGTCACTTTCTTTTATGCCCAGACTGTGTGATATTTGCAGGATTTATTTGGCTTTCTCCCGTGAGGAGTGATGTGTTACTCGTCATGAGGTTCTGTGTGAACACAGTCATTGGCTCTGATCAATAACCTTATCAAAGCTCTGCAGAGCTGTGGCCATTTTGTGCTACAGGACAGAAGGAGAAAAAATATGACTTATTGTAACAGTGACATCTCTCTCAGAAGCAACATGTTTACTCTGCGTAAAATTACTCACATGACTCACCTCTCAAGTACCTTAACAACCACCATACACACCATTTCTGCAGAAAAATGCCTCGAAAAGAGAGGAACTAACTTTTTCTTCATCATTTTCAAAGGATTTCCTGGAAGATTCATGAATTTTTGGCAATAAACAAACTGATGGTAATCTCATAAATTCCTAAAAGAAAATGTGTAGAAGAGAGAGTAATCACAGCTACAGAGTTTGTTTGGATTTAAGTCAATCAGCTGGCAGAAAAGATAAATGTCTGAGAGAGGGACGGCGTGCGGTGCTGTGAATTTCTCTCTGACAGCCACAACAATAGCAGCTTGTGTTTGTTCTCTTGTCACTTACTCGCGCTGACAAGTTGTTCTGCGACGCGACGCTAACGACGCAGGACTGCTGCTCACATTCAGCTCCACTCACTTCAAGGCTTTTCCACATTCTTGACATCATCATCATCACACAGTCATACACACACTATTTTATCCAAATGCAGTTATGTGCACAGAAAATCTGTGTGGTGATTAATTGTATAAAAATATATAACCGACACTGACTTCCATAAATCCATTCCTATTGTTTAATACAAATTCAGTGCAATGGACTTATCATTAGCTACAGACTGCAGACCAGTTAAACAAGCAGGATACTGTGAGAAACTCACACCGGCGCTGTGCTGGATTCCCTG
Source organism: Scophthalmus maximus (assembly GCF_022379125.1). Taxonomy (NCBI): domain Eukaryota; kingdom Metazoa; phylum Chordata; class Actinopteri; order Pleuronectiformes; family Scophthalmidae; genus Scophthalmus; species Scophthalmus maximus. The sequence continues at coordinate 2,150,008 of NC_061536.1, forward strand.
TCGAACCCCATGATTGTTGTACATTTCACACTCTGAAGAGAAGTTAGGCTGGAGGTACACTGAGGTGGGAAAAACAGGATTCTGCATCGTCACTGTAGTATAAACATTGTCAGTTTGTGGTTAACCTTTTGAAGATTACCATAGAAGTGATTTTTTTTCACTACATATATTTTTGTCTTCAATACTGCGAATTTGATATGTCAACTGTCAGTTCTTGGGAATAATCCTAATACTTCGATAGCCATGAGTGACAAAAGGTGAGCGTGTCGAGGCAGAGAGCAGCAGAACAAAATCAAGACAGGCCTTGAATAAAAAATGTAAAAATCACTGCTACTATTGTGCAGTAGTAGGGGCAGTAACTGCTGAGGTTATAGGTATTTCTTTTCTTCAGTTCATCTGATGGAACAGATACTTCTAATCAATATTTCTTTTTACACAGGGTGCAATGTGCATCATGACTCACCCTTATGTAACCGCAAACCAAAGCTTATTTTTACACTTTCAGTCCATTTTCCCCCCGGTTTACGCACTTACCCATAGTAATTGTGAGTGGGACCCTTAGTGCTGCCAAAATGCGAGTGACCTGCATGTGGCCCTGTGCCCTGAATGTATCCTGTGAAGAGACTGGACTAAAGCTGCCAACACGCTGCTCTCACCCTGCAGTATGTGCAGATATTGTCTAACAGCTGTTAGAGATATGTGAGATATTTCAGTCTGGGCTGACCCACGATCTAACATTGCCATCCCCAGAGCCATGCCGCTGTCTCTGATGTAAATGTCTACGATTTCACCCCTACATTTAAAAGCTGGCAACCGCAACTTAGCACAGCAAGATGCAATGCAAGCACCTCAGTCTGGCTTCTGATGCATGCCAGTGGTTCAGTTTAATTAGCTCTCTCAGCCTTTAAGGAAAACTGTATTGAATAGGCTCTGAAAAATAAAAAGATAGCTCTGAGAAATGCACAACATGTGTTGGATAAAGGGAGAAGGAAGTGGTGGATGGGGTGCACTGTAACATAGAGGACATAAAGAGAGAGGAAAAAGAACATTTAACAAGTCTTTGTGATGGCTGGAGGAGCATTAAAATGCTCTTTGTTCAATTTATATTATTCATATTTTGTTCGCTTGGATTCTTAGCGGATTTCATTTTCCTTTAGCTTCAGCTGCGGCTCAAAATCACTCCCTCTACTAACTAAATAAAAGCAATTTTTACTTGTTTAAATTCTATTTTTTTGTATAATTTAATTTGTGTTTTGCTTCTCAGCTTTCTGCGGACACACATGGTGAATCATTCACTGAAAAGGTTGTTATTTCTGTGCAAAGCCACTATGCTGAATAAGATCTGAGCGAGAGAAAAGCAGGCTGGATTTATTTGGGGCCTGCAGCATAAAAAGTAAATGAGGGAGTAAAATAATAATAATAATAATAATAATAATAATAATAATAATAGAAGAGCAGCTCTGGGAGGCAAGTATTGTCTGCGGAGTGAATCCAAAGTCTCAGATGTGGACAAGATGGAATCAAACACGAGGAAAAAGAGTAAAAAGAATGCCTTAAGACTGATCTGGCCCATTGATTCTTTTGAGAATTATTTAGTATCGCCATCATAGATTTAATGCATATAGTCATGAGACTGATTTGCAACTAGGGTCGGTGGACTCTGTTGAATCCAAGTTTTATTTATTTAGCTTCAAAACCAAAAAAAAAGAGGTTATCTCAGCATGTGATTGAGAAGGAGGTTCGCTGGTGTACTGTGACGGCTGAGTTTGAATATGCAGTAATTGCCCTATCGGCTTTGAGCTGCCGCTGAAATATGTCAAACCCTGTTGTTGTTCTTGTTTTTTCCATGAAGAGAAAAGAAGAGTAGGCGCCGTCTTTATCTGTTTATGAACCAGTCGTTATATTATCTTGCACAACAACTGCCTTATGTCCAGGTCAATTCACACACCTGTGAGTAAAGCTCCACTGAAGTCTGTGTGAGCTGGAAAATCCACAGCGATTGAGTGGGTGTTTCCTGCAGCAGAATCATTGTCCCGTCCCGCCTCGTGCACGCTCTACCCAGACGCCACAGAATGTTCCAGAAATGTTGCTGCTGCTGTGGACTCATCGGAGTCGGACAGTCGCCTGAACTGTCCTGACAAAACTTCACCGACATTTTACGGAGTTCATGTCTGAAAACTTAAACGAGAGAAAATGCGTGCAACATGTGATAATGACAGCACAACAGTGATGATTACAAATTGAGCACAATGAAACAGTAACCGCAACTTCACATGAGTTTCCCAGACTAGGTTACAGCAACACACTATTTGTATCTGTGAAATAAACAACATTAAAGCGGCATCTTGAAATACATGTAGTGGACAGTCTTGGTCTGGCATGTGAATTAACTTTTTTCATAAAATCCTCATGTAAAGAATTTTAAGCCTGCACCAAGACAAACAACCACGAGATGAGTCCTTTCCATTAAGCATTTCATTCGGAGCAAAAAACCAATTGGAAAACGGAAAATAAGGCCAAGGTGTGACTGTGTACATCATTTATTCAACAGCGAATGAACTACTCATCCCCTAAACCAGTGCGAATACCTATCCAACTATCAACCGACATTTTAGCTTCTTCTTGAATTCAGCCTTCATCATCATCACTAAAGTGTTTATATTGTTGATACGAGTCGTGTGATGTATAGTAGCTTGTGTTTTGTGAGCGTATAAAGTGTATAACGGTCGTAGAGTTCAGTGGTAGCAGTGGGTACCAGTAACTCTTCAATTACATCTCAGAGCAGGTTGTCTGGCCTGCTTTGAGCTCAGCCAGTGATCTTGTTTCCAATAACAAAGCTGGTAAAATATTTACGGAGGTTTTTTGTTGGAAAAAATAAGACACAACATGGGAGGATTTTTGGAAGTATGGCACATGTGCTTCTGAATTCATTTTACAGTTTTAACACATCCATTTTCTTAACTATCACACCGTCGAGCACCATGTAGATTTCACTGGATGAGTCCAATGAATGTCTGTATTTCATTGCTATTTCAAGTTATCCACTGTGTGTTTAGATATTTTTATAAAGTCTGGACCGAAGCAGTGGACCAATCCAAAATAAAGGAAAGAAAAAACTATCTTAAAGACATCTCTAGAGCCATGCCTCTACTGTGGTTAAATATTCTTGGAACTGCTCACAATATTAGGGCACAACAGGACCTGAACACGTTGCTAGGACACAATATGTTTGAAAATGTTTTTGTGTCAGCCATCAGCTTCTGTGCTACCTATTTCCCATCACCTCAATCATTTCCTTCCAGTTGATATACACACTGGGTTTAAATGTTGTGGCTGATCCATGTTTCATCACTGTGAAAGACAGCAGGTATGTCCCAACAAGAAAAATACCTTGGAATACTGCAGAGGTGGTATGACTAATGGGGGTACCGGACTGGGGTCAATGTGGCATTTTCAGGCGAAACGTACCCACCATTAGCCAGTGCCAGAGGGTTCCCTTCGAGCCCCATGCATACCATTAACCCACTCACAGGGCCGCTCGGCGAGGGAAACGGGGAATAAGGAGATTTAACCCAGAGGAGTACCACGCGTCTGTAACTGTCGACATGCGAAGCCAGATAAGTGTGAGACTCTGTTAGTGTCAGCACGTGGTGCGTGCAGGCGTGTGCGGTTATGTTTCCATATCAGCAGAGGCGTAGTCTTGCCTGGAATGTGCTCACACGCAGCCAGATGAATGAAGCTGAGGGGTCGGAGTTGAGCTGTGACAGTGGCAGCTGTCAGCACTGTGGTGTGTGTGATGTATGAGCTCATCCGTCACACCGAGGCCCCTGTCTGCAGGGGGCGGAATGGTAATCCAACATCATGTCCAATTTTTCCCTCAGTCAATTCTCATCTTGAACTGTATCTGAGTTTAATTTCCATTTCTTTTCATGTTTATACAGCTGCAGGGACACTATGGCACACATAACATGCTGTGTATTTGTATTTGTGTGAAAGCGAGGGAGAGCAAGAGAGGATGGCCATGTGTGTGTGTGTGTGTGTGTGTGTGTGTAAAAGATTGAGATAAAGCCCAGGGGAGACAATAAAAGAAAGGAATGCTGACAAAAACAACTCTAAACATCTCAAAATAACAAATATATTCCTTGCAGGCCAAAGTTGCTGATGCTCCACGTACTTTACACCAATCGATCTATACCCTTATGTCACGATTAGTAGGTGGTTAAAATAGATCTCTTTAATGGATGCAGAAACAAAAAGTTTCTCACATCAGTGCTGCTCAGTGTTGGCACAGTTGGTGATATTACTCTGGAGCCCTCCAGATGGCCACGGTGTCCGATTGTCTGTCCAGTAAATATTAAAATCCTTGTGTACTGTATGCCTATGAGTTAAAATGCAATAGTAGGAGATGTGTTACCTCATGTCCCTTCTACTCACTCCCCCTGAGGCCCACTGAAGCACATTGAGTGGTCATCACCGAGATCCCTTTATGGTTGTCCATTCTGTCCTCATGAATTACGTCTCACATAATTTCCACCTTTGTTCATGCACGGCGGTGCCGAGAGCCCTGCGTCTGAAACGCGTATAAATCAAAGAGCAGTCCACCACTTGGATTAAAGGTTTCCAGATACGAGCTGTGGTTGGAGTTATGTTGTAAAGTATGGACATGAGCGGTATCCATGCACCGTGCCAACAACACATGCAGGGCCAATCACACGGCATGACAAGTGCACATAAGGATGTTTTATATTGCAAGTTTTACGCCTCACCATGTTTACATCAATCATGTTGGAAGGGAAAGTGCCCTTCAACAACAGCGGGTTGTGTATGTTCCTACAGCAAACTGAGAGGAAGGCACAGCCCGGTGCTTCTGCTTTCCTGAGCTACACTTGCCAAAAAAATGTGCTCACTGTGAAAGTCCATGAGAGAAAGTAACAAACAAATAAGCATATCAATCATCTGTACTGAAACATCTCCTCGTTTTGTGAAAATGTGCACGTGCTTGTTTTCTTTGTCCTCGGCTGAAGGTTTTGTGTCATCCTCTGGGGTTCCACTGCGCGACGTGACAGAGCACTTTGTTTTTGGGTTGCCTTTAGAGGGCTATGGAAAAAATACCACCCACACTGGCAGTGAGTCATGCAGCAAACACATGTTTGCATAACTCAAAATAATTGCATAGCATCTATCTCCAAAAATCTAGTTACTGCATGCCCTGCTCTCCCTTTTCTCTCACCCTCTACCTTTTTTTTTACGCTCACAGTGAAAGACACAAATAAGAAAACCAATAAAGCGCAGGACTCTCAGATGGTAACAGCAGAGCTACACATCAGGAAATGATATTAATAGCACCACCTGATTCTTCCACAAGGAAGCTTGTTATGCACAGCAACCAACCTGCCACTTAGACGGAGAAAAGAAAAGTAACTAAAGGTCACTATCTATAGACGCCTGTGGGATTTGCAGAATCATGAAGGATGCCCCCTAATTAACTGTATCCTCCTCTGACAAATGCTATTTGTTTGTGAAAGTGCTGCTTTCTTTCTTAGTCTAGCTTTCTGCACACTACGGTCTTTACTTCCAACCTGCTTAATGGTGGGCAGCAGTGTGGTCACCTTGATCCTCTCTGACCGGGCTCTTCATTATCAATGGTTAATGGGACGTTGCCAATGGCAACGCTAGCAACACTTTTGCATTGGAGGGAAAAGTGGGGAAATGGAAGTTGTGGGCTTGCACAGCAAAATGGGATGTGGCAAGGAGTGGGATGCTTCATGGCATTATGCCCAACGCCGCTGCTGTCAAGTGAAGGTGTGAATTTTCCTTTAAAACAAGATATGTTTGTTGAAGGCCGAGTCATAGAGCACACTAAGATCCCAAAGGCCATATGCCCTTATTTTACTGTTGGTCCAGTGTGGCTGAATTCATTATTTTTTGGGATCCTCCAGGCTTGTCTGTGTCTTTATCACTGTCTTGTGCACGGCTGATGGTCTCTGAGGCAGCAAGGATCAGTGTTAATGCATCACTAGCACTTGTCGGGCCTGCTGGAATAGATTTTGAAGAGGATGAGAGAGGACACAGAGCTGGAGGAAATGAAGAAGCCAAGGCTTACACTATGGCCTTATTGACAGACTGCACTTACCCCTCTCAAACTCATACTCTCACAATGTCTCTCCCAACGCTGTTGTAGATGTTAACTGACTAACACAAACCTACAGAAAAAGTAGCCAGATATGGGCACATTTCATTGCCACTTTTACTTCATATACACTGATCTTAACTATTGCAAATTGTAGTTTGTGTCTCCTAGATCGCTTACATCTAGTGAATTATTGTAAAGGAGAATTAGGATTTAGAAAATGTTGAGTTTAGAAAATGTACAGCTCCTCACATTCTCACAATGAAAAACTATATCCGGGGTATGTTGAACTAGCTTCGTAGTAGAAGCACCCCGGTGGCTTCACAGTTTGGCTCGCTCAGTGTTTGAGTGTAACATTCACTGCAGCCACTCGGGCAGAGACCTGACAGGGCTTCATATTTGAAATGTTCCGGATCGGGGCAATCGGTGAGAACGCAAATATATATACCGATCTAGTGCCACGTCTTGAAAGTAGTTTGCCACAGTCCTTCAAGTCAAACTCTGAATGTTTCTGCTTCTGATTAGCCAACTGCTCCTGCTGAACCTCTCTCTCCTACAGCTGAGAGCCAGAGCCACGTCACCTCCACACAAACACAAATTATTCTATTTCACTACGACTTTTGTCAGTCACAAAGTCTGGCAAAGTCTGGCAAGCAAGCAAAACACAGACAGACCAAGAGATGACCTGCTCCAGCCAACTGGGCAGGGCAGGTGTCAGCGAGCCAAACAGAATATAGACTTGGAGAGGATTTACGTGACTGCTGTGGCTCTGGATCTATTTGTACACTATGAGGATCCTGTGGGACAGGTTTACTCAGTAATTCCAGAACCAGAACCAGTTTCTACGATCCCCAGCTGTGAAACAAGCTTCCTGAATACCTGAGGTTCATTCACTCACACGTTCACACAAAAAGAACTTCTTTCTAATCTCTAACTACTTATTTTATTGATTTTGCTTTTGTTTTTTATTGTTTTAATGCAATTTTAATGTCTTCTTATGGTTTTACTTTATATATTCAATGCCTCTGTAAAGCACTTTGAATGGCATTTTTTTATTATCTTAATGTCTTATTTTTAATGTCTTTAATGTCTTTTCTAAGCACTTTGAATGGCCTCGTGTCTAAATAAACTGCCCTTGCCTTGGAATGACACTAGCACTAAATCTGCATATAGCCATAAAAACCTGAATTATGAACACTCATGCAGCTTTCCCTCACAAATTTAAAATTCAACACTCAAAAGTTAAAAATGACACAATTCGCAAACATTTCAATGAATAATAAGCCATACGCCACAATATCTGAGATTATCGGTCTGAATTGTCATGCCTTCTATTAATCTTTAAATAAAGAACCCTCTGCTCATTTCTGCCTCTGTCTCTCTCTCCTAATCTCTCAGTGGCTTTGTCCCTTTCCCCATTCTCCATCTTACTTCTCATGTTCTACCAGTCTGTTGTGTCCAGCGTACGGCTCTTCACTGTGGTCTGCTGTGGGAGCAGCATCGGAGCCAGTGACATCAGCAGGCTTTAACAAACCGATGAAGACAGCTGCCTCCAGAATAGGCTTGCAAGCTGGAAACATTTGAAGCTGTGGTGGAGAGGAGGAGGCGGAACAACAGCCGAGCTCCTTCTCCAAAAGGCTCATTCAGCTTCGCTGTCACATGGACAGTTACACAAAATATTTCCTGCCACAAGACGTTAGACTGTGCAACACTTCACCTCTGTCTGAAAGAGACACTCTGGACTCTGTTCAACATAAATCCTGGCATATTTGCACCTTGATGTTATTGGCAATGAATGCACATACTGCACTATTTTTATGTGAATTCTTTATATGTATAATCCTTATTCTTTATATTTTTTGCAATTCTTATAATTCTACATTTGTAATTCTTATTTTTTTGTTATATTTTGTTAGGTGTGTTGTGTGACTGATACCTGCTCCTGTAACACCAAAATTTCCCAACTGGGGATCAATAAAATATCTAATCTATCTTTCTATCTATCAGTTCAGTTCACATGCACTCTTTTTACACTTCCATAAAATCACTATACATTCATATCATCAGCTTCTGTCTTTCATTCACAGTCAGTCCCATCCACCATTTCAAAACTCTCCATTTACATGTATGGTCATTATTTATTTGTCTTGCTGTTGTTCTCCACTTTAGTCCTTCAGCCTGCTCCTGCACAGCCCCCTGGGGTCTAATGCCACCAGATAATGGGGAGCTTTTTGTATTTTTGGCACATGTCCTTACGTGCACGTAGCCTTTTTTTTTCCAGACACACAAAGAAGTCTGATTGTGCGTCACCTTTAAAGTTTGGGGACTTTCAATTTCTCTTTGTTAACAATGGATGTTTGATTGACTGTTTTTAACTCACTAGAGAGGCCATGCATGCCATGTAATCTGTAATCATTGTGAATTGCTTCATGTTTCAACTTTTCCAAAGCTAAATAAAGCCAACTTTACTTGAAACAATCTCAAACTCTTAAAATATGAGCTTTGTGAAACTGACACGACAAAATTAATCCGATATCCAACAGTGAGTTGATTTATGGTGAATTACATTTATCCAAGAAGCTCTAACTTTAGCACCCTAAGTAGTGGATGGACGCTCAGCGATTTGAGGATTTCATTGAGCTCATTCTACAACCGTCTCTTCATTTCAGAGCCGCCACTGCGTTGACACAGCTGTGGTGATGCTGACACAGAGGGCTCCTGCAGAAAAGTGGAAGGTGGTTCAGCATAAGACGTTGAATGAGGCTCGTCTTTTTTTGCGGAGCACACTGCTTTTTCATCTGCTCTGAATTTCTGCATCCTCATTTTCAATTAGTGCTTCGGGTGAGAATGTCGGGTCAAAGAAGCATGCAGTAGTGGTGAGGGGTGAGAACTTTGCATCGCAGTGATCATCACGTTGGTCCATGTTTGCTTTCATTTTCTGTGCCAGGGAAGCTAAGTAGCTAAAGCCTTGGTCCTGGGTGAACTTGGACAGGTGAGCAATCAGGTCCAGGAGGGGCATTTTTTGGGCTAGAACACAGGCGTTTTCAATTGAAATATGTGGTCGATTTATCAACTTGAAATCTATTTGATAATTTGTTGATAGTTTGTTGTTTTCGGACGTCGCCATCGGGTCTCGCTAACTATCCAGCTGACCACCCAGTCAGCAGGATAGTGGCCGCCGAGAACGGCCTTATCTCGGCCAGTCCTTCTAGAATGCTCCGCTGGCACTTTCCTGGTTAAACGAGCTATATGATTCCGTTTTGGGTAAATCTAATGGTGAATAGTTGGTCGAGATTGCTGAAATGTAGTATCTGTTAGCAGAGAAATATTTTTGGCTCAAGCCAAAGTTAACATTCATAGTTTTTGGTTTGTATTTAACCCCTCTCTAGCACATTGTCTTTGTGCATTGGATCAGATGGTTGGCTTGCCTATATTCTGTAAGAAATGCATTAGTTATTCTTGATGTAATGGATTTAATATTTGAGCAATATTGGGATTACTGTGCCAGTCCTATAACCCCCCCAGTCAAGGGACAACTGAGGAGACCCATGCCCTCATTGAGTGGCGGATGGGAAATGAAACCCATTTTACAGGGAGGAGGAACTCATCCAGAAATGATAATGGATTTTTTTTTTTTGAGTGTTTATATCATTGTCTGTATGTCTGAAAAAGGCTTGGTGTAAGATTTTGCGCAGTCTACCCTAATGATTAATACAGTTTGTCACTCTTGTGTTTTTCTTTTTCACAGTGACTTTGTTACCACTTCTGGCAAATAACGGCCAAGCAGGCCAAAAAAAAAACCTAACAGACAACAACACTGATGTAGTGGACCTTGAAATAAAGTGTACTGGGCAAATGTGAATATATTCAGTCAGTTTCACAGTGTAGTAATTAAAACCCTTTTTCCAGGAGCTCAGAGATCCACCGACAGGGAAAGGGTACAGTCTGGTAGTGTGACTGCTGCTACCTGGCAGTGGTACATTATGATGGATGCTGCACTCCAGGGGCAGCACTCAATTAGTCCGCCCCTGATTGTTGCAGCAAATGTAACTGCCACTGCGGGTGGTGTGGTCACACTGGCCACACCAGAGGAAGCCAGGGCCAGTCAGCTTCCCAGAAAGAGGCCCAGGGACAGCCAGGCTCTTTTGGACTTCCTAAGAGAAGAGGCAGAGAGGGGTGAGGAGATGGAAAGAGCAGCTGTGGCGAGAGAGGAGGAGAGGGAAAGGGCAGCAACTGAAAGAGCTGATCGGTACCTGGCTCTTTTTGAAAGCCTTGTAAAAAAGCTTTAAATGAAAAAATTATGGAATTTAACCCAGACAATTCATTTTTGGAAGCAACTGTAATAACAATATTTGCAAAGTTGGAACAGGTGAACAACAGATGAACAAATGCAACACATTTACAAGCACATGCATATATAGACATAGGCAGACATAACAAAAGGACAGCATCAGAGACAGTATATTAGACATAGTTAAACAGATTTAGATTTTGATGTATATATATATGTATGTATGCCAAACATCTCCATATATGTCCAACTTCCAGTGAACATGACTATATCTAGAGAGTGTTACAGTCTAGATATAGTCATGTTCACACAGACATGCTGGCAGTCCCTCTGGTGCAGAAACGCGTGCAGCGAGTCTTTCCCGGACACCATTTCCCGACAGATCCCGGCTTTCTTCACCGATGCTGCTGGTGTTGTCCTCGCTGTCATCCGGATCCTCCTCCAACACCTCCTCCAGGATATCACCTGCTGTCACACATATGTTCTGGAGGATGCAGCAGGCACCTATCACCTTTGGGGCGAAGAGAGGCCGGATCTCCAGGGCCCGCAGAAAAATGTTCCGCCAGCGAGTCTTCAGGATCCCGAAGGTCCGCTCAATGATGCACCTAGCCTTCACATGGTGCCTGTTGTACCGGGCTGTGACATGGCCTGTTAATTAAAATTGTATTAAATGTACTGTATTACAAAGTCAGCAAACTAATAATCTGCTTTGTCTTGTGTGTCTGTGTGTTTATTGTGGGTTCTTACTTGCTACAGGCTGGGGGTATGGCGTCATGATGGCCACCGGATGCTGCAGACACGGATAGCCGCCATCTCCCAACAAGAAATATCCAGCTGGTGGATACAGCACATGCTGGTACATAGGGGATCTTCGGAGGACCAATGCATCATGCACCGACCCTGGATTGCCATTGTACACATCCAGAAATTTGCCTTTGGCATCACACACACCTTGTAGCAGCAGTGAGGGGAAGAGTTTTCTGTTAATGTAGCATCTTTTTTGTGGATTCTTTGGGGGCACAATGCGGATGTGGCACCCATCGATGGCACCAGCAGCATGGCGGAAAGCCTGGGTAGTGGGATGCTGAAGATGTCAGCAGTAACCTTGCAGGATGTCCCACAGGCCACCCAATAGATGGTTACCAGCACTTCAATCTCATGGCTCCATCCGTGGCCTTTCTTCCGGGGCAGCATCTGGACCAGCATATCAACGCTGGTCCTGGACAGCCAGAAGGCTGTCTGCTCCAGAGAAGAACATGGCCAGGATGGGCACATGTTCAAGTACTTGTGCATACACCTGCATGGGATTTGGGTCCTGCAGGGAAAAAGAGTTTTCATTTTTTTGAAAGATTGTATCATTATAAATTGGTGCTTTATTTAATATGTATATTTTTTTCTTATTCACAAGGTTTGTATTTAATATTTATTCAATTGCATTTATGAAACTTTTAACATTTATTAAACTATATCAATTGTCTGAAATTAATTTTTGATGTCTGTGTGGTATTTACTTGAGATATTTCTGTCAAAGCTCACCTATCTTCTCAGGGTCTGTCAAAAAGTATAATTACTGTACATGATTAACAATATACTACTCAGGCTAAATATATTCATGACATGAGGTACAGGTACTTATTGCATTAATGGAGTGCTGTTTGTGCACCTAATTGTGTGCACACAGGTTTGTATGCGGAATGCAGGCTAATCATTACAATATTAGATTATTAAAAGTACAAAACATCCTCTGTACCTGCCTGTTTATTATGCAGACCTTGATACAGTTAATGCAATACGGTATCCCTGGAATAAATGTTAATTCAAGCCATGTTTTAATATTGAGCTTTTAATATAATCTAATGTTGAGGTGTTAGTTTCATGAATAAGGATATACTAAAAAACACCTCTCACTAAAACTACAGTTCAACAGCACTCGTGTGTTTGTGTGTACTTAATACAGTATTATTAGATTAACAATACATTATATAGCATAATGATTAGACAAACGTACATGGGTAGCAAGACTTGCTATTAAGGCACGTCTGCTCTTCACCCCACCTCCTCAGGTGGGCAGCCTCCTCTTCAGCCTGCTGGTACAGCATCCCGACGGCGACGACAATGGCAATGCGATTTCGATCCATTTATAGTAGTTTGCAATGCTACTCTCCTCACTCACCAAAATGTCCTCCACAACCCACCACAACTTTTTTTCACCGCCACTGGCCATTATGTGTAGGCAAAACAATATATTAACATATGTTAATGATGAAAGCAAATATAACCAAGCATTGCTCAAGACAAAAAAAATCATATGGAAAATGTTAACAGCGAAACACTAAAAGACTTTACCTTTGGTTTTCCACAACCTCAGAGTTGTCATCACTCTCCTGGGATTCCTCCTCAGAACTGCTGGTGTCAGGTTCATCATTTTTAAATGCTGCCACCTTGTTGCTTCCATTATCTGTTATGACTGTCAAAATGTTATGTTTTGGTATCCCCCAGTCCTCTGTGCATTGGTCAACACAAGTCTTTATACACTCTGCAGTGTGTGGGTTGGAGATCTATTCAAGTCTCAACAATATGTGCTTCCCTTTGTTCTCCTGAGTGCAAAAAAAAACCATGCACAAATTGAATGACACAGTAAGTCCTCTTTTTGTCCATATGTCAAGGTCAATTGCTATTTTGCATGCTGTGGCGGGTCTTTCTTTGAATTTTTGTTTTTCGTCATTGTAAAGCCTGTCAACCAAGTTGTTTATTTTTGTTGTCTTGGGTATAGTGAGTCTTTTGTCAATGGACTGCATCATAAGGATGAAATCTTCATCCTCAATTGTGCGGGCAGGTAGACCTGTGCCTCCAATCCACTTGACAATCGCCTTTTCTTTGGTGATTTGTTCCTGTGAGTCGGCTTTGTATATCGATCATGAGGAAAATGCAACTGGGATATTTGACTGTGTCCACTCATCTTTGGCACCAGGTTGCTGTGTTTGAATAGTCCTCTCTGTGATCTAGAGGAGGAAAAAATTAAGAGTGGATACAATTACTCCCTATTCAGGCAGTTTAAAACCCCTACAGATTCATTAAAATGTATGGCTAATCCCTTTGAGATATTATTTTAATAATAGTATTATCATTCAGATATAACAGAATATTAAGTAGTCTTTTTCATTGAAATAAAAAACATTTATTCTAATTACACAATACAACTACCCTTTTTAAATATGCCCATCTTGCTAGAAAATACTAATTCCAGTTTGACTAGATAGTAACCTAATTGCAATACATGTTAAGGGCTTGCCATTAAGCTTCTTGTGTAAAGGCCAGTGGGTGAAATCGAATCGAGCATAATTACAAGTTTAATACATAAACAAACCCGCAGACTATCACTATAAACGTTAAGTCAACAACACGTGATGCACATTTAGATACATTGGAGAACAGAGAAGGTGCGAAGAGCTGTGTGTGTTAGCGTGGTGGAGCACAGCGAGAGGCAGGGATGCATTCCGACCCGACAGACAGACTAGATACACGTTGCCGTGGAAAAATATCATGCATTTTCAACGCCCTTCAGGCCAACACTTAACAATTTTCGTCCCGTCTCGTCTCGTCAAACGAAACACACATTTTGTCATATTTTTTATCATAAAAAATGTATTCTTAGCTCGTCAATGTCTCGTCTTCGTCATGAAAAAAAAGGTCGTTGACGAACATTTTTCATCATAGTTTTCGTCGACGAAATTAACACTGAGACACACGTTAAGAGATATGCTAGCCACAGCCGCTAGCGCTCATGGGTTTTAGCGTCCTTACTAGCATGTCCGTCTCCTATGCCGGAGGTCGGGAGTTTGAAACCACTCCTGTTACGCATGATCAAAACATAGCGAAATGATAAGGCTTAGGTTTAGCTTCATACTGCAACAAGACCCAATGTATGTTGTTGTTGAGTAGTGCTGCTGGTACAAGGTGGGGGTCGCTGTTTGGCTAAAGTATTTCCGAGCTGTTGGACTGAACACAGAACATTCTTCACTGGCCACATGTCCACAAAGTCTTGTGTCCTTTGTGTTAGTTCACAGAAGGCAAACTGGACCCTGAGCCGAGCTGTCATCATCCTCACCATGTCGTCTGACCCCTGACCCCTCACACGGGTCTTCCTCATTTTCCGAATAGATAACTTGGCCAGTCGTTATATTAAATCCGGGCAGAGTGTGTGCAAACCGTTTCTTAGCAGAATTGTGTGGACCATAAATTAAAAGACAAAAAGAAAAAGTGTTCACCCAGACCCTGACTCCATGGCGGCAGCCATCTGAACAGTGGAGTCAGTCTGGAGCACTGGACAAACAGGTGATGGATGGTTTCAGTCTCTGAACAGAATGCACATTTGTCCCCCATGCCAGGAATTGTGGTGCATACCTGGTGCACCACGATTCTAGTCCAATATTGCCTGGACCAGAAAAAATTCACCACTTCAAATTCACCACGCTATCAGCCTGTGCCAAAGGGTCAAGGCAACCAAGTTATTAATGATCAGGACTCTTCCCCTGTAGGAAAGCTGAGGTAGCAACCATTTCCATTTAGACAGTCTGGTAGACACTCTCTCCATAGCACCCTCACAGTTCTTCTTCTGAAACTTGTCTGTTCCTAAAAAGACACCCAGAACTTTTATCCCCTCTCTACCCCACATGAGGTTTTCCTTGGTTTGCCCACTGCCCAAACTGCAGAGCCTCACTTTTTCCCCCTGTTCACTTTAGCTGAAGATGCTTGTTCGTATGTGACTAGACAGCTAGTGAGATTGTCCACATCTCTCGTCATCAGTATAGGCTGAGACCACCAGAGAGGGGCAGTGATAAAACCCTGGCAACCGAACTCCTGTCAGCTTTCATCTTAACCTGTTAAGAAGCGGCTCAATGACTATGGACTATAGTTGTCCAGAAAGAGGACATCCCTGCTTGCTGTACCTGGACTGGACAGCTCAACCCACCGCCTACCTTCACCACAAAAAGAACTTCCTCATACAATAAACCAAGCAGTGACATAAAACCGTTACCAAAACCAAAAGCCTCAAAGTACAAAAAAGAAGAACATGGTCAGCCCTATCAAATGCTTTTTCTTGGTTTAGTGAAATCATGCCAGTGTCGATGTTGTACAGATTTCAGATGTTGATTAAGTCCCTTATTAGTAAAATGTTGTCCATGATGAACCTGTCTGGAACACAGTATGATTGGTCTCTGTGGATTATTAAGTCCATGAAGTTCTTCAGTCTGTTAGCGAGAACCTTAGATAGAAGTTTGTAGTCTCTACACAACAATGCAGTTTTTTAACAAAGCTAAGTCTCCTTTTTTTGGAAGGCGCGACAAAACAGCTTGTCTGCAATTCCACTGCATGTGTCCACATCTCAGCTGGGTCCGTAGTGACTCAACCATCAGGGAGGCGGAGACAAACCATGTGTTTGGTCTGAGAAGCAGACTTCTTCAGGTTGAAAAATAAAAAAGAGGTGGGAGTGTCCATGTCTCTCACAGTGGTGAGACGTGACCTGACCAGAGCCCCTTCAACTCTCTCGTGCAGAAGAGGCTAACTCCTGTTTCCTCTGTTTTAGTCTGTCTGTGCTGCTGCCTGTGCTGCTGTGTGTGCTGTTGTCTCCCACTACATTGGTTTCCAGATGTTTTTTATTTCTTCCTCTAGCGTTGTGATGACTCTACTGACCCTCACTGTGGAATTGCTGGTGTACTGCTGACAGAAGACACGTATGTATGCTTTACCCACTTCCCACCACTGACTTGGTGACTCAAATCCCTCTTCCTGTGTCGCCAGATTTCCCAGAATGCCACAAACTTCTGACAGAAATCTTAGTCATGAAGTCGTTTGACATTGAAATGAACTGTATTTTTTGGTTGGTGAAATGTGAATATCTAAGGTGACTAAGAGATGATCAGTTAAACCTACAGGGTAAATGGAAGTGTTGAGTAATCTATTGCTGAAGCTGTGTGACACGTAGACTCTGTCCAGTCTTGCTGCTCTCACCCGCCCATCTACCACCTTCACCCACGTCTACTGCCTCACCTGAGGGTGTTTTACCCTCCACCCATCGACTACACCTGAGTCTGACACCACCTGTGATAAGCATTGATAATATGCCTTTATCAACCCAGATGTTAAAGCCCATATCGCTCTTACCTGGTGAGAAGTGACTGTTTCCCCAGAACTGTGATAATGGTGTTTCATTTCTATGTTTCCTGGAACGCATTTATAGTGTTGTGCTTAGATATTCACATGAAAAAAATTTCTGTAGCAAAAAAACAGTTCCCGACGCTGGAGAGGTGGAGAGGGAAGGCTGTTTCTGAACATACACGTGGTCTCAACCATCACTATTTATCGACCTTATTCCCTGAAAGAATCCAGAAAGTGAAAGTGATGGTTTACCTTGTTTGAGTGATTGGCACTTTTTGGTTGTTTAGCCCTGTGGCGTTTTTCTTTTTTTGGCAATTTACCGAAACACAGCACACACACACACACACACACACACACACACACACTCGCACTGACTAAATGGTTCTCCAACCTTGTTTCTGTGATGGTGCAGTGCAGATGGTCGTGATTAGCCTTGTAATGATAATAACCTGAGTCTGTCTCTGCTTCCCTCTCACTCCATCTCCCTCCCTTTCTGTCTCACTCTCTAACACGCGCGCGCGCACACACACATACACACACACACACACACACACACACACACACACAGTAGATCTACAGTACACATCCTGTTATGTTGTTGCTAGGTCACGCTGGGTGTTGGAGTCCCTCCAGCCATGGGGTTCAGGTTGAATTAGCTTTGTTCCCTACCACAGGATGGGCTATTTAAACATGTAGCCATGCACTTAAGTGCCGATGTGACATTGGGGTATGTGGTGGTGTCAGAGGAGGATGTGAAAGCATGACAGGCTGCTGCTGGACCAAGGCAAAAGGGGGTTTGTGCTCCTCCCTACCCATTCTCGCTTCCTTTTGCAACTGTGTCCCCATTACCCAACGGTCATTACAAACAACCCAAAAAAACGGTGTCCTCAGAACAAATGTTCAGAAAGGTTCTGCTATGAAACCCATTCCTCAGATGACGGGATTGTCACGCACACAGAGAATGGACCCACAAATACACAACTCAGGTACGTAAAATACAATGATATATTAGCAAGCTAATAAAGCGAGGCAACAGTGTCCAGTAAGCGGCAGGCAAAAGGGAAATCCGGGAATACAGGCAATGGTCAAAATCCAAGCTAAGACAGGAACTCAGGATAACAGGACACAGGGAAAAACGCTTGAATGCTGAACACAGGGAAGCAGACGATCTCGCACTGGGGTAAGGGGAAGACAGAACTTAAATACACAAGACAATGAGACACAGGTGCAACACAGGGCGGAGACAGGTCACCACACAGGCGGGAAGATATAAGATGGGGAGTAAAACAAGACAACACATGGGAGAACAGAGAATCTACAAAATAAAACAGGAAATGGAAAAGCTAAAAGTTAACAGAAAACATGAAACAAGCTAAAAACAGAAACTTGACACAGTAACGAGACATGACAGTGTTGAAGTTTTTTCCTCAATGAAACTATCCAGAATGTTGATATTCAACCTTGGCAAATTTGGCTGTCTGACTATTGTTGCTGATATTTCGTTAGGACAGTTATGGCCCCTTGGGAGCAGGAGGTTTCCGTGGGACGATCCGCACATTCGCAGACTGGGAGGGATGCTGGTCCAGCCGTGGACGGGCAATCCACAGCTCTGATAGCTCAAGTTGGGTGGTATGTGCATGCAAAGAAGCAGGACTATAAACAACACTGGCATGAGCAACGTAACCAGAGGGTATGTCTTTCAGTTTTCAGTTTTCAAGGGCATGTTCGAAGTTAATCTAGTATTAATGTTCTTATTGAATTATCAGTCAATCCCTAATCAAATCTAATTGTACGTTTTTTTCACAATCACTTTCAAATAATTTAGGTAATAAACAACAAGAACTCAAAGACCCAAGAAAGGAAACAATCAAACTCACTTTCCAATACAGTACAGTGGAATGTCAGGGTTCTTCCTTCTTGCCCGGAAGTGCATTCCCCAGAACTAAAGGTTCCCCAGAACTAAAGGTTTCAAACTGAACTATGATGCAAGGAATCTCTGTATGTACATACAGTATGTAATTTGTCTTACTCAAAAAATGTTCATTCAGTCTACTTCAAACTTAGCAGGTGTGTTGCAGGGGGCCCACAGAAGTGCAATTTGGACATGCAAAGTGTTCCAATATTCATACATTTTGAATAAAATGCCAAACAGCACTCAGCAACCTGTCCACCAAGTCCGCAGCTGGTCTTTACTTGCCGCAGCTCTATGACTGCGGGTCACTTTTGCTGTTCAGGAAAGCTGCAACCAGCAATACCACAGGCGAAGCAAAGGGCCCTTTCCAAACAGACATGTTTAGAATGGGCACTGCAGTAGTTTACAGAATTAGCTCTAGCTGGAATGATCTGCTGCTAATCTGTCCTGTTACCCACCACAATCAAAAGGTATTGGCAGCTAAAAAAATTCAGAAGCCTGTACTCTTACTTTATTGTTTACTAAGAAAAATAAGAAAAAGATAAAAAGCTAAACAAAAGATTCTTTAGCACGAGGGTTTAATAAATCCAAATCTTTCACTTACCAGGAAACAAATCCGATAGACCAGTTTTATGTATGACTTATTTTCTCAGCAACGATGGTTGTAGTTTTTTACACTGCTGCTCTAAGCTTAATGTAGTTCAAATCAATACATGAGTACGGACAAAATGTTTAAGTTATGCAAGAAACGTGGTAGTCATAAACTCACTCTTGTTTTTTTTTTTTTTCTACACTCTTCTGCTCCATACATTAGTAGGTTATTATAACCTTTGTTTTCTTGTCCTTCCTTCTTACAGATTCATTGTATCTGTCTGTTTATTTATCATTATTATTAGGGCCCGAGATCCACTGAATATTCATGATATCCAATTAACACAGGCCGCGCGCCCCGCCCACCACAGCTGCTGCTGCGGTGCTGTATTGCCTCTGAGAGCACACCGACATCAGGTCCGTCGAGCCCTCGGAACGGGCCAGCGAGGTGCAACGCTTGGACTGGAGGAGAGATGGGGGGCGACACCGAGACGTGCAGTCTGGAGGGAGTCGCCGTTAAGGGGTTAAAAGAGCGCACCGTTCTGGTTAGACCGCACCAGCGCCAGCCCGACGCCGACCGCGGGTGCAAGAGAACACGGAAGGCGGGTCGGGAGACGAGACCCGCACGCGCGGCAGAGAAGGTGGTGGAGACTGGAAATCGTAGCGACTGAGGACTTTGGCGTGACGCCCACAGTTGACTAATCACTCCGGGACTCTTGCCCCTCTCACACACATTGGCGTACACTGGCAGACACACTCCCTCGGAAGAAGAAGTCTGGAGCCCTGTTGCCTACATTTGCATACTCAACAGCAATTGGTTTTCTGTATTTGTGACGTGCCAAATCTAGCTTGCCGGGATTCGTTTGAATATCAAATTTCAGAGAAGTGCACAGAAATCTCCTCCTCCGGGAGAGGAATGTGAAAACACCTCTATAGTGACAAAATCAGCTCAGATACAAGTACCTATGGTCAATGTCAGACATTCTAGAGGACAGAAACAGAAGAAAGATACTTTTTTGACTGAAATTAAGATAATGGAGAGAGCCCCTCTGTGCTGAACAGACTCTATCCAAACGGTCTGGGAGTAGTTTTAGATGGATGAAGTCCGCATTGAGTCTGTGCACCCTCCTAAGGGGCTGGGAGTGGCTCAAAGCAAATAGTTGGCTAATAGAAAATACTTGACTAATAGAAAGTATTTGTAAATATATTACAAAGAGGATTTTCCTGCGTGGCTGCCCCACCTGGGGCCCCTGGTTGTATTGCCGGGGGTTATGAATGTTTTCGGGGAGGGACCCCTGTCCATCCTCCTTGTCTCTTCACTCTCTTCCCCACCCATTTCCAATAATTCTTTAGTTCAATTTCGTTCTTTGGTGTTGCTGTTTGTGTTTTGTGCCACTATGGCCCCTCTTATCATTTTTTCGTTGTTTGGTGTTGTTGTTTGTAAAAAAAAAAAACAGCAGCCTACTTTAGGAATGGACTTGACCATTGCAGTCACCATCTTCTGTTACAGTCGGTTGTTAGTGTGGTGGAAATTAGAGTATAATTTCCGGGTGAGAAATGAAAGTATTAGATAAGTAAAATTAGTATTGAGATTACACAAGCCAACGAACAGAGTCACAGCGATACTATTCAGCTGGATAGGGACAGTTCAGGTAGTCTGAAAATTCCTTTGCTGTCTCGAGCAGAGCTTTTATACATGAGTTCCACATGGGCTGGTGATCAGCAGTCACGTTGGCATCGATCTGTTGTTTGCCTTGTCCCTCCTAGCCCATGGCTGTAGGGGCCCATATGACTTGCCAGTTCGTTGGAGTCCATCGGTGCATTCTGCAGATAACATGATTACACAAGCAATGAACAGTGACGCAGCAAAACTATTAATTTGAGGCTACTAAATTATGCAATTTCTATTACAGTTAATAAATGTTACTGCTGACTGAAATCTACTGTTTATTCACTGTTTACATGACTTTAAATTACGGCTGGTAAAAATAACGCTGGATTAACAATCCAAAACCTCTGGATTCATGAAAAATGTCCTCTGACCGGCCAAAGATGTTGCATTCACAAACACAGGCAGTCAATGAAAAAAGAAAATTGATTAATATGATGGTGTGTTCATTGTACGATCCATTTTGATAATCAATCTGGTTTCTGGAGAGCAGCATCAGGTGCATTAGAGCAACGAAAGATTCTCATCAAGCCATGTTCCCTTGGCCAAAGTGGTTTTTATGTTGAGTGTTTCACAGCGTATTGGAGGACACTGGTCACTAATCATATATTTGAGCACAAATCTCACATCCAGCCTGGGTGTTATTATTGCTAGTTTAGAGACCACTATAGCAGCCAGCAACACTTTGTTTCCCGTGTTGTCTTCCCCTTTAGCCTGCTTCACTGCACCTTGTTCATGCACACAGTCAGGCCCCTGTCAGGTAATCCATCTTTTGTGGAAACATGCATGTGTGTCTTAACAATTTAACACGTCTTAGAGAAAGAGAGCGAGAGTGTGTGTGTGTGTGTGTGTGTGTGTGTGTGTGTGTGTGGCGACATCGCAAATTTGACATGTTTCATTTGGTTTCTGTGCCATTTTGATTACCTCATCCCACCAGTCTTTTTCCACACTCACACTTTTACCCGTTCACTCACATGAAACACTCTCGCGTCACCTCGCATGACTGGCAGACCCCATGCCAGCTCCCTGGGGCACTGTGGTCCTTTTATTAGAAATGTATTCTATCAGTGCTTTTAATGTAAAAACGCAATAAAGTCATTTCACGCCATGTTGAGCAACTTTGCCACATTATTGTTAGGTCTCTGTGCATGGCTTTCCGCGGTGGGACAAGAAGAACCACAACTACACACATACAAATACACTGAGGATCTCCTCCTCATGCGGCACCTCTGTGGCAGGTAGAGGACTAGAAATGAGCAGATGAACAGCTGTGTGCGTGAGTATTCAGCGGTGGAATCAGCGGTGTAGAGGATAGCATTTCTACCAGAATGTCACACCATGCAGATAATGGCACATCCTGTGGTTCACAGTCAAACAGAGCTTCAGCCTGTCTGTGGTTTTGACACTAAACAATAATCACACACAATTATATTGATGGAAAATCCTGAATGAAAAAGTGGACAGCAATTATGAATGGAGATGCTTACACATGGGTGCAATTCATGGGACAATTCCGCAATAAACATTTAATCTTGCTCTGTGGCTTGTATAAAGATGCTGAGCAGGCCCAGTAGATTCAGAGCCTGAATTCTTGACCCCAGTGAGGGGGTCCACTGGCTCAGTGGGGGACATTGTCTTTGTTCCCTTCAACAATGGGCCTCTATCAATTAAGGCTGTCACTTTTTGGCCATTGTCGCCCTGTTCACTTCACAGATGAGGGTCGCGCGCCATGAGTCGCCGCACTGAAAGTTATGCTGTTAATACTATTCGAGCACCCATGGGACGTCATGTATCGGTGCACCCAACGCTGCACCCAGTACCCCCACAGACTGTCCAGGAGCTCACTGATTCCAGGTCTGGGAGGAGATCCCCCAGGACAGGGAGTGCATACAGGCACACGGGGGCCGTACACACTACTGAGTCACCTCATGAGTTGCCGTGATGAAATTCGTGCAAGTTGGATTAGCCTGTGATTGAAATTTTTTTGTAACTTTGATTTTCAGTTTGTTTTTGAATCTAGCCCTTATGATGATTTTGGATTCCACTGACTGTTGTGACATCAATTTGTTCTCAACAAATTATGTAATGTACATCAGTAAAGATTTTCAACTGGAATAATTGGTTCATCAAGATCTGATGTGCAATTTTAGTATTTCTATCCTGAAGGGAGTCTCCAGATGTAGAAATAACCAGTTGCATTTACTCTCATTTACAGTTAAAAAAAAATAAGCATTTTTTTTGTTTTAACCTACCTGTATTTTTTTTAGTGACTGTGAAGTTATTATCAGTATGAAGTCAAAATCTATAAGTCTATAAGTGAGTAAAAATAAAAAGTCACATGTGAAGCCTTGATTAACTGTGTGAGAGAAAGCAACAACAGTGGCATCATGGTCTGTGGTCAACATACAAGCGTTTACATTCACTGACCAAGGGTCACAGTAGTGTGCGTAGAGCAGGAAGTATTTTGAGCAGGCGCTCTGTGTTGTGCGGAAAGAGCGAAGCGCTCATCATCTGTTGCAGTCAAAACACTCGACATGACAGAAAAAAGCCCCGCACGTGCTCTGCGCGATGACTTTTTTCAGAAACACGGAAAAGGCAGAGAATATGGGTGAAGAGTGTTTTTTGCGGTTTCCAGGTCAACACACTCACTGCCTGTCACATCGCAGCTCACACAGGAGATGGTTCCCCGACGTGTCCAGGTGTGTATCTGATAGACATCTGGACACGTCGGCAAGGCCTCGGTGAGTCACTTTGGCCTTGATGGTTTTATTGGATATCTGCAGTTCACAGGAGAGAATCTGTGCTCCAGGTTTAAAAGATTGCTATTAAACAATAGTATTTGAATTTAAATTCTCCCTTGGTGTTGATTCTAGATTAATTCCATCATTTTACATTTAAATATCCATTTTTACAAACATCAGTCTTAAGAAGAATAAAATGGGATTAATCGCGATTAATCACAGCAAATTGTGCGATTAATTAGTTAATTCTTTTTAATTGATTGACAACACTAATAAAACTGAACATTATAACCTTCATGCGGGAGGATTTACTTAACTTACTATTTAATATATTTGTAAGGACCAGTTGTATGCAGAGACTGCAAAATATCTGAGTGGAATGTATTTGTTGCTTTCAGTGCAGTTCTCACCTGGTAACGACATAAATATACATTGGAATACCAATGAATATAACGATGTTCTTTAATGTAATAGTTTCATCATGTTATTATCACCTTGACATTTTTAAAATGTACTTTTGTACATTTTTAACTGACTGACTTTGTACTGTCATGGGAGTACATTTTTACATTTCTAACACATTTTACTTCTATTGGAGTAACATACCTTTTCTTGAGTACAAATTTCTAGTACTCTTTCCAGCCCTTGGTCTCTAGGGTGAAAATGTCCCCATCCATAGGCCACACGACATTACTGAATAGGGCACTAAAGATTGGGTCACTTTTTCCAAAAAGCAAGTTTGAACAAGTCGGGCATGACACGCGATTATAGTATTCAAATGCCCCCCACACAAACAACATCTTTTTCCTTAGCCCATTTTATAATGTAACTTTAATCAATCAAATGTTACTTTTTTTAAATGCAATATGTCACTTAGACTTGTGCTTTGCCAACTGAAAAAGATGTTTAAAATATATAATTGCGCTCCACAATATTGTCAGTCAGACATGGTTGAACACTTGATGTTGGGCCAAAAGCTAACAGGTGAGCCCGCAGATTGTTGTAATTGAGGAGTGCGCCAGCTGCTTTGTTCAAAATAAACAGCTTTGTCTTTGTTTGTTACTTTGCCATCTACTGTATGTTGTAGAACCCAAAATACTTCCACACTCAGCGCTTCTCAAATGCACCCTCTGCTGGATCACGAGGCAAACTGTGTCAGATGGTCTGATGCGATGTGGACAGTTTTTTTAAAATTCAAACAGGTTATTACAGTTCGAATAACTCCCCCCCCCCATGTCTTTAATGAACGTTCGCATTTCGAATCATGTGTCAGCCCCATCACTGAATGATGTGAGTGTGAAAAGGATGTAAATCATGTTCTATGGCCTTCACAGTCACCGTTGGAAGGACGTGTTCTAGACAGTGCTCTCCAACACCGTCATCCAAATGACTTTGGAAGAATTGTGTTCAGCTGCTCTGGCTGCACGCGGTGACCCGGCACCTTACTGAGACTCACCTTACACCAACTCTTCTCCATGAAACGTTTCACCCATTTATGCTGTAATCTAATATAGCTATATACCCCTTCCTGACACAGTCACACACCGTTTTTTTTCTTCTCCCTCAATCCTTCACCATTGAGGAAATATCCCACAAAAACAACAAAACTTTTGCTTGCAAACTTTGCACAGCAGGTGCTCCAGGGAGAGTGCTGAAAAGACAGTGGCGAAAGCTAATGAGTTATGCAATCAAAGCAGTCAGGGGAATGCTCATTACTGTGTGTTTTTGGTTTGTCTGTTTGTTTGTTTAGCTCTTCCCATTCTTTCTCTCCCATTTATCTCTCTGTGGCAAACTGTGCTGTCTCATCTGAGGGCTGCTCATCTCTCCGTGATATTGCACTCCTCCCCCATTAGATATGCATACTCATCTAGCCGCTTCCGAGTGTGTTCTACGCAGTGCCACGACTCACATGGCAACTTATAAATGAATTGCTGAGGCTCCATCCTCTCTGTGCCCCATTCATCTGGCTGCTTTGTCAAAAACCATTTTCCTGTGTGACTCAACGGGCACGGAAGGACAGACCCCCCCCCCCCCACACACACACACACACAAATAGCAAACCTTATGATGCAATTTGTTTACAGAGAATGTTCAACAATGCATCATAACTCATTTACTTGTGCTTGGTACTTTTTGCGGCTAACAAATCTATGTTTGTACCGCTGGACCACTGACACTAATCTGGGACAAAGGCAGGCTGTCCCTTCTGTGCACCAAACCTCCAGACTTCTCAAAACAAGGTGCTTTCCATTCTAAAAAATCTCACTGCATAGAGGTTTTTTCTTGACCATCTCTGTTCTCTCATGTAGTAAAATGACTGACACAACTAGATCTGTAACCAGACGGAATTTTGCTTTGCTCAGTCACTTTGTATTTTCATGCCCAGTGAACAGGAACGTAGTACAATGATGAGACAGACGCAAAAAGAGATGAGGGAGAGTAAATTTAGGTGTTTTGTAAAATGTGGGTGTCTAAAGTCCCAGAATACAGGCTGGGCTGCAGAATAATGAATTAAGATCAAATTAATCGGCAAGCGTTTTGATAATCATTACATTGTTTAAAGCTAAGGTGTGTAATATTTAGAAGAACTTATTCACAGAAATGTAATACAGTATACTGTCCATAACTATGTGTTCATATATGTATAATCAACTTTGAATGAGTTGAATACAGTTACATGAGGTGGACCCGACCTCCGTGTGAGTCTCCATGTTTGGTACGTCTTGTTGAATACGGTTGTCGCACTAAATGGTCCAGAATAAGTCGCATTTGCGTTGAATTTTCAGACGCTGCCCGAAACCGGAAATGGAATCAGCGGTGTGCCACCATGAAGTGGCCCCTGTCGGTTGCTCAGTTGGGTGCGGTTTGCAACTTTAACACCAGATGCCGCCAGAAAATTACACAATGGGGCTTTAGGTGAGTTTCCAAGCAAAAATGCCAAATGAAACTTTTTTCGTTTTTTTTGACTGTTAGTCGTATAAAACAAACAATTTCAAAGACTAAACAGATCATCGGGAAAAAGCGGAACACTAGTTGTTGCTGCTATTCAGTTGATCATTCAATGAATCCATCAGAAATCAAGGTATTTGACCAAAATGAACATTAAGCTCAAGTTTGATGCACCAAGTGTAATAAATTTGACTAAATGAAGACCTTCTCCTCAGCTGGTCAGACAGAATGGGGATAAAAAAGGTGGTTAAAGAACTTATATAAAATTAGCTGAATGGATGGTTTTTGTGTCAATGCTGGACTTAATATGGATGATACTGCCAGCGGGGGTGCGTGTGCTGCCAACTGTTTGTCGACGTGTCTGTGCTTATTTTCACCACGTGGGCGAAATCGATGGCCGGACAAAATCCAGAACAGTTTATCCCACTCAGCTGCTGTTAATCATGGTTTGAATTATATGATATAATGGCAGCTCTCACTGACACCTTAAGCCATCGATTGTTTTTAATTTAATTTAGATAATTTAAAACAAACATCTGTGCATCTGCCCACATCAAACTCTCTCATGACTACTTATAACTCACAGTCATCTTGATTTGTAACATCCTGGATAAAAACAAACAGCTCAAAAATAATAGAAATCTCTCCTGTCTCCATCTACGTATGCCGCTGTTTCCCCAAACAGCCTTATGCTTTACTGTCAAAGGTGTTTGGAATTTGATAAATGTTTTTTTAAGTGATTTGATGTGGTGGAGGACAAATATTACTGCTGGACTGATTTGGCTAAATTTATATGAGTGAGTCAAGAACTCTGGATCTGGACAGTCATGAAAACAGGATTATTAAAATGTGTCAATTAATGCAATCAGATTAAACAAACTGCTTCAGTTAGTTCTGGCAGAGTGTTGGTCAAATTGAAATCTAATTAAATGCTTCTGTATTAGTTCGAGTAAAACTACATTAATTTCTCAATTTTTACTCTTATCATACATATTTTTATGTGAAAGGTCAGGGCAGTCTGCACAAAACAAATATTGCGTGGATATAGGAATACGCACAACTTGGAGGAGATGTTCTTGTAGTGAATGTGACATAATTCACCTTTATTGTTAAGTGCGGTTCTACACACTATTGATTAGAAACGCAGCAATTTGTTCTTAGCGTAGTTCTTCATGCAGTTGTTAACGTAATGTGTTATGCATGTAATTTGCTGTCCTTACTCTCTTCATTTAAGTATGACTGTTCAGGGATCTTGGTCCCTTTAAATTATCGGAATGTGTCATGACGTTGAGCAAGATTCCAGTGAGGTTTCCGGTCAGCGCTTTTCTACGGGTTCAGTGGTTTTGTCCTATAAAAATAAACGACACGCATTCGTGTGCTCAATGTGAGAAATTGTCTCTTGCGATTTACTGCAATTTCCACACTGGTGACCCCGACGTTAGTCTGCTGGACGTATCCAGAGACATGACACGACCATGATCGTGAATGCTGTTACCCTCAAGCTCCCCGAATTCTGGGAATTGTCGGCATCGGCATGGTTCACCCAGACTGAAGCGCAGTTCGCGCTGCGTGAGATCACCGCGGATACAACAAAGTCCTAATACGTGGTGTCGGCTCTCGGAAATTGAACGGCATCCAGAGTGGTGAACCTCCTTAAAAATCCTCTGGGAACTGAGAGATATAAAGCACTCAAAGCCCACCTGTTGAAAATGTTTTAACTGTCGGACGCTGAGAGAGCCAGCAGGCTTCTCTCCCTCCAAGGACTGGGTGACAGCAAACCGTCTGAGCTCATGGACCGTATGCTGGATCTCCTGGGTGAGCACAGACCCAATTTTCTTTTCATTCAACTTTTCCTGCGTCAGCTGCCTTCCCAAGTAAGAACTGCATTAGCCAACACCACAATCACTGACTGTTGGAGACTGGCTGAAGAGGCTGATAAATTTTTCTTTGCGGGTCAAGAGCACTGTGTGGCCGCGCTTCTCCCCGCGCACATCGCTCCTGTGACACTGGAGGACTCCACACTCATCGCTGCAACCACTTCTCGTCGGCAGCAGTCTTCTGGCCTGTGTTTTTACCATGCAAAGTTTGGACCAAAGGCTAAACAATTTCCTCTCGCCTTGCAGTTTCGGCGGGTTGGGAAACACCAGGGACCAAGCTTGCCGTTGCCAAGGCTGAGTTTGCAAACATGGAACGCCTGGGTATAGTCCGCCGACCTGACAACCCGTGGTCATCACCCCTCCACATCGTCCCCAAACCTGGCGGAGACTGGCGCCCGTGTGGCGACTACAGGCGGCTTAATGAGGCTGCGACACCTGACAGTTACCCAGTCACACCTGGCTGGTAAGGTGATTTTTTCCAAGGTGGACCTTGTCCGGGGATATCATCAGGACACTCACTGGACATTCCCAAAACAGCAGTGATCACGCCATTTGGTCTGTTTGAGTTCCTGCGCATGCCGTTCGGCCTTAAAAATGCTGCTCAATCTTTTCAACGCCTCATGGACTCTGTGTTACGGGACCTGCCTTTTCTTTTTGTGTACCTGGACGACATCCTGGACGTCCAAATCTCAACACCTAGAGCATCTCCATTTTGAGCTGCTTAGCCAACATGGGCTAATTGTCAACCCTGCCAGGTGCCAGTTCGGTCTCTCCACCATTTCCGGGGACACAGAGTCACTAAGGACGGTGCAGTCCCTCTCCCGTCAATGGTGGAGGTGGTCATACAGTTCCCACGCCCGCTCACTGTCAAATCCCTGCAGGAGTTCCTCGGCATGGTGAATTTTTACCACTGTTTCATCCCCCAAGCCGCTTAGCTCATGCGACGCTTGCACAAAGCCTTGAAAGGTAAGCCCAAGCACGCTGGGACAAGGCCTTTGTGGCCACTAAGCCAGCCCTGGCGAACACCACCATGCTGGCACATCCTTCTTCCACGGCCTCCATCGCCATTACCTCGGACGCCTCGGACTACGCTGCCAGTGCTGTCTACGAGCAGTGGGTATGCGGGGTCTGGCAGCCACTTGCTTTCTTCAGCCGTCAGTTGCGCCCCAGCGAGCGGAAGTACAGCACTTTCGACCGGGAGCTGCTTTGCCTCTACCTCGCCATCAGACACTTTCGTTCCCTGCTGGAAGGTCGACACTTCACCGCTTTTGTTGACCGCTGACCTTGCTGCCATGGCCAAGGTGGCTGAGCCGTGGTCAGCCCGCCAGCAACGTCATCTGTCCCACATTTCAGAGTTCACTACGGATTTGCAGCACGTTGCCGGTGGCGGACTGCCTGACATGGGCTGTGGCAGGGGCAGTCCATCTGGGTTTGGATTACAACCGCATGGCAGCGGATCAGACAACAGACCCAGACGTGCGACTCCTGAGGACCTCGACTACAGGGCCGCAGATAGAGGACATGGTTTTTGGTGATGCCAGCACCACGCTCCTGTGTGACGTCTCTGCAGGCAGTCCTCTGCAAATCATTCCCACAGGATGGAGACGACAAGTTTTTGATGCCATCCATCGTCTATCCCACCCTGGTTTGAAATCGTCACAGAGACTGGTTGCAACAAAGTTTGTATGGTATGACCTCAAGAAGGACGTTAGGGACTGGGCTAACACCTGTCTTGAGTGCCAACGGGCCAAAGTACACCACCACACCAAAGCCCCGTTAGAGATGTTCCCAGTGCCAGAGAGACAGTTTGACCGTGTGAACGTGGATCTGGTCGGCCCTCTGCCCTCCTCTCACGGTTTCACCTACTTGTTGACCATGGTTGACAGGACCACCCGTTGGCCTGAGGCACAAGTGTTGAAAAGATCTGAAACAAAAGCTGAGAGGATAATAATTCATTATAAACCCCATATATTCCATCTGCTTTACACAGAATTTCTAATGTTTCAACAAAAGAACCGGTGTGAATCCTCAGGGACCTAATGTTTAATGCTGGTCTTCCTAATAGCAGCATTACAAGGTCTAGGGCAAGGACAGGCGTTGGCTTGTCCAGCAAAAAGTAGGGGCTGCAGTGGATGAGGCAAGATAAAGCAAGATGGCAGGCATGAGGCAGCAGGATGCTTGGATGAGATGAGAGAGTGAAATGGAACGAAAGCTCACTTGGACTGACATCTGTCGAGCAGAGCCCCAGCGCAGAAAAAAATCCTAATCCAAGCAGTATATGACACCTTACCCAGCCCAGCAAACCTCCAGATTTGGGGTAAATCGGAGACGTCTTCCTGCCCACTATGGTCGCTATCGGTGGTGTCATGACCAGGTGCTGAAGACGGTTGGCGAGAGTGTCTCCTCAGTCATTACAACCAGCAGGCCCCACTGCCCCCATAGGAAGCAGATTACATTAATCCAGCCCAAACTACAGCCTAAAGCTGCTTCAGGTCTACTCCACTGCACAGGACTGGCAGCTAATGGTCGACCTAGGCAAGCAACTAAAATTTCCGTATTGTAGCAACATCATTGGGACCAGACATCGTCATTTTGTCAGAGGCCTCAAGACAACTTGCCCTGATAGAACTGACAGTGCCTTGGGAGGATCGCATTGAGGAGGCATTTTTGAAGGAAGCTCGCCAAGTACCAGGGACTAGTGGAGGATTGCCCAGGGTTGGGGAGCACATTGCCCCCCAGTGGAAGTAGGCTGTAGAGGCTTCGCTAGCAAAGCTCTACAGAGTCTACACCCTGCTTGGCACGAGTGGGACACTCAGAAGTACAGCCATCAGGACTGCAACCGAGGCAGCAGAGAGAGCTTCCAGTTGGCTGTGGATAAAGACAGGTGATCCATGGCCTAGCGCTGCTGGAACGCAAGTCAGGGCTTGATTAACCCCGGCTGGGTCGCCTGGGTGAGGGTGTATGATATTGTGAGTACCAAAACACCCAATGAACCCAGAAAACATCACTGATGATGCTACCCAGCGCATCATCTTTCATCTTTAATCTGTTTACAATAGAGCTATCTTTGTCTCTGTTAGCGGACTGCATCTTTGGCTCAACAGAAGTGGACAAGACAACAAATTGCTACGGGTGTGTGTCTGCATACATCAAATGTATTTAAAGCTTTGTGCTTTCATTATTTACACGTGCATAGCACAAAAATGGATCCTGAAGTATGTGATCATACACTGCGTTGTCGATTTGTATGTGTGTGTGTGTGCTGCTGCTGCTGCAATGCTGTGATTGTCCTGACCTAGAAAAGCACTGAGATAGAGAGCCTCAGTGCTCTGTGCGGTGACAGAAGGAGGGGGAATCCAAGTGCCGGTGCTCAGCTTCACTGAGCCAGGCGGCGTTTCACTCTCTTGGTAGCAGCGCCCACCCCCCACTAACCAAAGAGACGCCGTGGAACTTCTCTGCTCCAGGATAGGGATAGGCATCAATCAAAAGTTCACCGTAGCCCTCCGAGAAACTTTTTTGTGTTTGTTTTTTGATTATTTGATGACTGCTCGCATCACAGTTGTCTGCGGCATCAAAGACACTGGCTGCTCCCGGGCAGCAAATCAAGCGTAATCATGTTCGTCTTCAACCCGCTCCCATTAAAGTTGCAATTAGGTGTTGAATGATCTTCTCCATAATCAGGTCGTCTTATGTAATCGGGGGTAACCTATGTGCTGAAAAACACTTTCTCTTGCAGGGGGAGGCCTGCAGAATTGTCTGTTTATGCAGCTCACTCACTCTCTCTCACTCTCTAAGAAAAGATTTGCTGTCGGTTTATGATCTCCTTCAGTTTCAGTATAAGCGGGGCACCAACACACGGCACCCAGCTCAGCTGTGTTGGTGTGTATGTTTCTTGTCAAAAGCATCAGTTATATGCGGGAGATGCAGAGGTGAGCTAATTAAATTCCATACTACTAATACTAATAATTATCTACTACATTAAAAAGAAAACAAGGCCAATACTTTTTTTGAAAGTGGGCTATCAAACATCACTCTGACCATTGTCGATCACTAAGATTACCGTGTACCAGCACAACAAAAGTTGTGGTATTATTATAGTATTATAGCATAGTATTCTTATGAGGGAAGATGCTTAACACTTTCACAACCTTTTAGTTGTAGACAAGATGATATTTTCAGAATGATACTTGAACCTGTTTATGTACTCATTTACTGTAAAGAGATAAGGGAGGTGAGGCAACAAGGGAGCACATCTGTGATGTATCATGGCAACTGAGGCAGATGGAGGAGAGGAGTGTCACAGAAAGGCCATTCACAGCTGCACAAGAGATTATTCGTACGCCCTCACAAGATACACGCCAGCACACATTATCCTATAACATCAATCAGGCAAGAAGCAGGCATATTGTCTTTACGATGAAAAGATCCTTTACTCCACACAAAGAGTCAAGTTAACTTTCTTTAATTACAGCCCGAGTCTCCTGCTGTGCATAACAAAAGACGAGTGGCTTGTCCCGTGCGGGCACATTTTTCACTGAGCAATAATGACCCCAAACTTATATTCAGTTGGAGCGAGGCGGACACACATGGCTCAGGTGGACTTTTTTGTATGAAGGAGCATCCATCAGACATGGTAATCAGCATCTAACTACAACAGCACCTCTCTGACTCATCCCTCATGATAATGTCACAAGTGCTTTATGTGTTTGCACCTGATTTGGACCTACAGTAAATCTGGACGAGGTGAGATTCATTTTTGCTTATTAAAGAAGTTGACAGAAAGATGGTATGTTATTCAGACTGCTGGTGAGAGTTTATACACAAGAGGGAGAACATCACATAAAAACGTATTCTTCTACCCACTGTCAGTTGTAAACCAGTCTTTAAACTTCACTGGTCCCTCGGGACATTTAAGACTTTTGTTCTTCTGAGATCAAACAGCCAGGCTAAACTGCAGTTCTGTCCAAGCAATTAATCTCCTCTCTTTCCACAGAGGGGATGAAAGTTGGCGGTCTGGTTATGTTTGGTTTGCGGCAAGTGTGATGATTTACACTGCCGCCCCGACTGCTTAGGCACCCTCGAGTTAAGCCACCAGTGACAACCGCAAGCAGAGAGAATAACCAAAACACAGCAAGAATCTAAAAATAAAATTGCCTTTGATATGTGTCATATTAACATCTCTCACTCTCCAAACATGCTCAGTTCGTGTGCTCTGCTGCAATGTGCATTACTTGTAGTGCAAGTCATGCCTTGTTCAGGGATTTTTTTTATTTTTCACAGAAAAAGAAAGTTTCCTGTGGTTTGAAATCAGTTAACCATTTAATAAAACCGATGCATATGATTTGTATAAATTGAAAGAGGTGATGACACGTTTTCCTGTGGAATTAAGTTGCTCAGGCTACGGAAGCTTCTACATCCAAACTTCTCATGTAGACGGTTTTATTTAACTGGCAGGACAACATGCAACCCCTTTACGTCTGTGTCAGGCATATGACACCAAATCATTTTTCATACATTAATTACTAACTGTCAGCCTATGCGCCAGCAGGTCAGATTTATCAATAGAGACAGAGATCACTTTAGGTCATGAAGGGATTTGATCTTTGTGGTGCAGAGCAGGAGGAGGGCTGCGTTCTTCCAACACAACAGAGCTAATCCTTATAGAATATCTGTTAATATCCAATGGTGGATTGATCTCATAATTACTTCCAATATAATGGCTGCTTTTATGACTGCAAAGTAAGAAGCAAACATGCTGGATGCAAGAGGACATGCTGCATGTGACAGGAAGAAGCAAGCCTAACGGGAGAAAAGGAACATTCTGAGAAATGTGCTTATTTGCTTTCTTACAGAGACATAGACATCTGGAAGATGCATACCACCTTTGAGTTTATTTAAGCTAAAGCCAGTTAGTTTATCGCAGCACAAGGACTGTTATCATCTGTCCCAAGGTATTGTGTCATGATCTTGTGTTTTCATTTCCTGTTTTATTTTTAATTAGTTCCTTGTGTTGTTTCACTTCCTGTCCTGTGTCTTGTTTCTGGTGTCTTGTTTTCCCAGTGTCTCCTGCCCCTGTGATTGTCTGCACCTGTTCCTAATGTGTCTCACCTGTGTTCTATTAGCCCCGCCCTCCTCGTGTGTATTTAGTCTCTGTGCTTCCCTTTGTCTGGGTTGGGTCGTCTGTTGTGTTTCCCCAGTCTGTCCGGCGACGGCTGTTTCTGCATTTTCCCCCCTGGCTCCAGTATTTGGATTACCTGTTTTTACTACATCTTGTGGACACCCTTGGTTTGATTCTGTTTTAGTATTAAATATCCTTTTTTCCCCCACATCTGCATTTGGGTCCTGCTTCCTGCTCAACTCTGACATATTGATACACGTCCTCTACTTCTAAAGCTCACTAATCAGAGGTCTTACAATGCAGGACTGTTTCTTCAGTGACTTCTGTGAGTGTCCATCAGCAATGTCAGGGTGACGAACTATATCCTTTAAGAATCATTGACGATAATGCATTCAGCCAACCGAATTATATGGAACAGGTTCATTACCATATGTCAATACAGAATTGATATTGAACAATGCACCTCAGCCACAGTGAGGAACATAGGGTGTTATGAAGTCAAATTCTAAACAAATAAATCACAAACCCAGCAGCCCACCTGATGCACAGCAGGAGGCTCAGGCAGCACATCAGTTGTGCAGCATAGAGTAATTAACGTAAGCATATTAAAAACAACTTTTCATAGCTTGGAGCGAGCAGATAGTCTCCTATCACGTGCGTTGTGTTACATCGGCAATGAGTGACAGCTCAGAGTAACAGCCACATAGAGAGTAGGAGAGGAGCGCAGAACATGAATGGCTGAATGTGACCACTTATCCTCTGACAGAGCCATGTTGAGTTCCTGTGAAGTATTACAGGGGACTATGAAGGAGCTGTGTGCAGGATGAATGTCATTCTGACAACCCATCAGTCAAGAGTTTGCATTAAGCCAAATGGGACGCCCCTAAAAACAACCACAACCCCCTGACTTGACTTGGAAATATGTACTCATTAATACACAACCATGAATATTCATTTTGCACTTTTACATATATTACCTAGATGAAAGCACGATGCCAAGTCAAAGCTTAAAAATAAATAAATAAAATAAGGCTCAGCCAAATTAAGAATTCACACAGGTTGACAGCTGAAGTTAGCCATTACATGGCCCAGGAGCAGGGCCCGGGTGAGCAGACAAACAGCCGGCAGCTTCAGCAACCCTCCTGGCATATTAGCAAACAGACAAAACACGGGAGCCGACATTAACCAGGACCATTAACACACAGATACGACAGCAGACACTTACCTCGGTGAAGTGAAGCCGCGTGTTCTGCAGCATGTCAACAAAAAGGAGCCGCAAGGTGAAGAAAGAGAGGAGGACGGGAAAACACTACAGCCAGTTAGACTGCAAGGTCAAGGCCAACAGCCGACAAACAGAATGAGAGGAATGTTAGTTTCCTCTTCAAACAGCAGCAGTGGACTGTTAGCAGAAACAAGCTGCATACAACCAACACGAGGCAACATGTCAAAATGTGATCTTTAGCAGATAGGTGCGAGAGAAGGGAGGGGGCAGAGAGTTTACACTTCAAATGTTACATTTAAATATTCATACAGTGACATGTCAAAATGTCTTCAGTGAAAATGTCCCTTGACCACATATAATATGAAACTCATTGTTGACTAAAACACCCAACAAAGTACACCCAGCTAAACAGTCCTGTGATGAATCGTAACCTGTACCACAGCACTGCAACTTTAGCAAACACAAGCAAATGAAGAAAACATCTTCCATCAATTTGACAACACATGCGCAGCATTTAGAAAATGTGTGCATCACTTTTAAGTGTCCTCTGGAAACACTTCAGTTTTGTTGCAGTCTATTTGTAGTGTTGTGTTGTGTTGCGATATTTGCAGCACGTTTTCTAAATGCTGTGCATGTGTTGTCAAATTGATGAAGGTGTTTTTTTAATTTGCTTGTGTTTTGTTTATTGGCATGTGTTTTCTCAAGTTGCAGTGCTATGAGCTCTCAGGGCCACCATAGAAACAGCCGTCAGTAATTTTCTACATAGAGCTACATATAGAGCGGGATAAGATATAACTTGATGGGGAAAAACTCACTTATAAAACCCATGTGGTTGCCGAGTTTAAAGGTCATGCCAAGTAGCACAGCATCACACATAATGTTAAAAAGGATGTGTCAATGTTGACATGATGCACTTAGTTAGCTTGGAAAAATTAGCCACAAGTTTAAAAAAAAGTGCAACTCAATCCAGCAATCATAAACTAGCAAGATGGAAAAACATGGTGACGTCTTACCTTTAGAAGTCTGACTGTGTGTCCATTGCTCCAAAATGTTTTCCTAAAAAATAGTCCAAGTAAAGAAGATAAGGAAAGAGTATTCCAAGTTGTGAGTATTGTCGTCCATCTCAGACTGTCGGGTAACTTCCTCTTCTTTACTTCTTTCTGAAAGGCCCTGCACACGCTTTTACTTTCGGAAGATTGGACCTCAGCACAGGTTGAAGTTGGGTAAAGCTATGACGGCATGTCACTAAACTTCAAAAAAAAAGGAGGCCTTTTAAAAATGTTTGGAATACTGGACGTACTTATTTGTACCAGTTTCCGGGTTTTACAATACATGATAGAATATATGCACAACTTAAGAAAACTTTAATGTAACAGAGAGAAGGATCTGCAAAAACATTGGGAAGCATCACACAGTCACTGCAATTTATAACCGTGGGCAACATGGGGGGGCACATAGAGGTAAAGTTCCAGCACTGGCTAACAGCTGCCCACATATTTATCCAACAGTGGCAATTTATGGGAGGGAGGCCTGTCACCAGATGTGACCCCATGAGACAACAGAGAGGGGACAGCACAGGGAGGATGGATGGAACAGAGGAATGACTACTACCACTGTATGCAAGAGGGAAAGAGTAGAGGTCAAAAGTCTTGAGTGTGAGAAATGTGCAGTCTTGCCTTGTCTCCTTTTTTTTTGACTTTCTCTCATTCACACTAGCGGATACACCACTGCACATCTATTTTAAAATCTCAATGCACTCGGGCCATCTCACTGGAGGGTCAGACTGAATAAAAAACAGAAGCAGAGGAGGAAAAGCAATAAAAGATCCTGATAATGAATCCACGCAACAGAATGATAAATGATGGCAATGAAATCAGAACTGGTTTAATGACAGCGTAATGAAGATGGGTGAAATTGAGGGTGTGAGGAGGAAAGTTAGAAAACATGAAAGTCAAAGCAAGGGAACAAAAGCGCCAAATGTAATGAAGGTGCCAGTAGGGGAAATCTATACGAGACAGAGCGAGGGTGAGATGGAATGTTAGTCGTCTCTGCTGCAATAAGCCTCCAGCCGCGAGGGTAAGAGGCAGAGAGGCCAGTATTCCTGACAGAGCCGTATCTCATCTTCAGCCTGGAATAAAAACCCATTTTCCAGCCCCGAGACAATAAAGCAGAAGGCTACTGAACCTCACACCCGTGACACCCCTATTTAGAGAGAGGCCTCGGCCCAACATAAAAATGCATAACACCATCGCCGCGCCGAGAGGCAGTGTATGACAACAGGGCCGTGCTTCCTATGTCTGTGTGTATACAGTATGTGTGTTTTCAGCACACTCCCTAGTTGTCACATGGAGACAGTTGGTCATGGCCCAAAAAAATGTATTGCCCCTGCACATTGAAAAATGACACTGAAGGGGTGCAGAGTGCATTAAAAATGAACGCCAAGGGGTCCTGAGACAGCGTCCCAAGATGAGTCTAAGAATGTACTTCCGTGCTGTCATGCTTGCTGCTGCATTTCTTTATTTTTTTTTTAAACACAAGGTAAGAGTTCATTTAATTGCCTTCTTTATAGCCTTAACGAGCTGGAGAGAATCAGTGTGTCAGTGTGCGGACCAGCAACTGTGCGTGCATGCATTTAAACAATTGAAAAGTGCCTGGACTCTCCACAGCATGCATGTTTGTCTGTTTTCCCGTCGGATTTATCTCCTCGTGCGGTGAGGCGAATGTGACAAGTGGCCCCTCATCATCACTAAGTGGATTGAGCCGCGTGATGGGCATGTCAGGAGCCCTCGGGGGAAACATGCCACGGGACTCATAAAATGTGATTCTCCTCTGTCGTAATGGGTGACAAGTGTTTCGTGTCTGTTCACCCACCATCCCTCCATCCACTCATCCATCCATCCATCCATCCATCTATCCTTCCATCCGAGAGCCTCGCCTCCCTAAGCCTCGCCCGGGGGGACATAGAAGCACATACGATAAGAAGATGGAGGGATCGACTGGAGAGAGCCAGAAGAAGGGACAGGTTGGGCGGGGGAAGACGAGATGCCTCTGTCTTTGAGCCAGGAGAAGTTTCTTGTCTTTTTCACTCACAAAGAGAAGGCAAAAAAGTGAAATGTGTGCAGTGACAGAGAAACAGACTGGCAAAGGGAGACGCAAACACAGGATGTCTTAGGCTAACATTCGCCCACAGCTAATGCCTGCTGGATTGAACTTTATGGATTTACACACACACACACACAACACTCAAATGTGATGTGAATAAGAAGTAGCACACCACCATGTAGAAAACAAGCCTGCTTTAGTTTTTCATAGCTTTGCTAATTATGTCAGTTAATCGAATGCATGTTTGGCATCATGGAGCAGTTGGTGCAGTTTGCAGCACATTAACAGCAATGTCATGCTAATTGCTCATATACGGGGCAAGTTTAGCCTTCTGCATGGCCTTGCCTTACTCATCAGAAAGACACATGAAGATTATAGAACCCCCCCCCCCCATTTGAGGGAAAGGTCTCTCTGGCTCGCTCATTTAAATGAAATAGTGGTACTGAGCCAGGCTCTGGCATTCACACACTCTTTTAATTGCTTGAAACACTATAAAGCGAGAAAAGGAGCTATTTGTCTGGAGAAGAACGCTTATCTAATCTCCCTTGAACTATTTCGCTTGGAAACACATCTCTTGGAAAGCCGAGACAATTAGCGCCTCTTAGAACATACTGGGGTACAGTCAATTTTTCAAAACTCATTTAGGGATGATGTGATCATTCGAGGGTTTTCAGTTGGAACTTGGCTCTCTCTATAAAAGATAGCGAGATCCTTTACCTGCTTGTGAAGAAGGGGATTACAACGGGGGGGGGCAACAGTCTTTTGTTCCAGTCTGGATATCATTACATATTATAACGGCCATGTAGTAGCTCTTGAAACTACATTCATTTAATGTAATGGACAAACCCATATGAGCCAGAAAAGCTGAATTGCAGGCAGATTTTTTGGTAATTGGTTTGGCAATGTATCAAAACCATCTCCAATACTTCATCATTTGACATGAAGGCTACACTGCACCAAGTGCTGTTACAACTCAACAATATTGTGAAATGCACATGAGAAAAATCTGCCAAGAATTGCCTGGAAGTGATGTTTAAAAAAAATGTAGTCATTTAATGAATCTTTGAAGTAATAGAACAGCCACCACAAAAAGGGAATATTGTTGTGGGTTTTTTTGCTGCTCCAAACCCAGCCGCCAATCAGAGCGTCGGTCCACATAATCCAGTGTTTGATAAACTCCCCACTTTCCTCATAAAGAAAAACAGACAAATATGAATGAAAATGTGTTTATTTTAATATTTAGTATAGGGATGTAATGGTTCACAAAATTCACAGACACTAGTGGTTTTGATACGTTTTCGATACAGCAAAAGAGTAGAAATGCCAGAGAAATGTCTTTGATTTTTAAATAACAAAAAAATGTTACATTTTTTTTGACTTTGAACAATGACCCATCTTCTTTGGTGTCTTCTTATAGCAGCATACAAAACAAAAGCTAACTATATTTTTATAGTAAAATGTGTAGTATTGTTGCAGTTATGAACAAATACAAACAAAAGAAAAGTACAAAAGAAGCATCTCTTTATTTATGTAGCTCACTATGTTTTTTCTCAAGGTTTCAAGTTTTTTTCATAAGAAAGATGAGAATGTCAACATCATCTGCACAGATCTGCTTGATGTGACAATGTCACCTGCAGTGGACAATACTCTCCACTAGGGACAGGCTTTCACAGACATGTAACAATGTGCGGTGATGTACGGTGCCGTTAGCTTTGCCGTGCACAAATACAAACAAAACAGTTTCGGACAGTTGGTTCTGTTTGGGCTTTTGTTTTACTATCAGAGCAGGAATCCGCGGCTATAAATGCACCTAACGCCACCATTTTTTTTATTCCCCCTCAGTTGAACACAGTTTGTAGCGTGTCTGTTGCTCCGTGTTTCCGTCTTGTTCCACATGACATGACCACATGACGCTGTGTGATGTCGGCGTAAATGAGTTGACAAGTCTGAAGTGGTCCCACTGTAACCTCTCGTGTAGCCGATGCGACATACCGTTGTTTTAAAAGCATTACTAGCCATATTGCAACAACTGGCAAGGAGCAGACAGCACGCTGCCTGTAACGTGGTGTGGGCTGACTTGTTGAGCACAGTGGCTCTGTGAACATTATATTTCACACAATTTAAGCTTTATTTAGGATTACAACGAATCGTTCAGTTCGCCCCGTACCAATCAGTTCAATACGAATACATGTATTGTTACTCCCCTATTAGTAGCTGTGTGGGCCTATGTGTTGATGGTTGACTTTATTTTGCTGTGGGCTTGTATGCTTTTTATGTATGTGTGACAACAGTGAATAGCTTATTATAACTTGTTGGACCTGTTAATGCAACCTGTGGTGATGTCTCACAGGTGATTTGCATTGGATTGTGTTCTTGGCCGATACATGATATATGTTCATGTTTCATGTGGGCATTGATTATTACTTTCTGGTTGATGACTTGCTAGGTTGATGGAGAGAAGAAACCAATGAGTGTGGGCATACTGGGCGATGATGGGTTTATGCAGGACAGCAGCATGAGAGGACTGTGGCAGGGAGAGAAACCATATCTAAACAGACAGCAGCAAGGTGATAGGCTAACAAGGCAGGTGTGTTGCAATGCTATTGGATAAGGGAGACCAGCTGATTAACGTGAGAGTGCACAGGCGTGAGTGGATGGAATGCTGAATGAATGAGAATTAGGCCCAATCCCATTTCTCTTTTTTACCCCTACCCCTACCCCTTCCCCTACCTCTCCAAATGTTGTCATAAATTATTAATGGAGAAAATACAAATTTGTGAGTTTCTTTGGTCGCCTTGGACATTTTTTCAGCAGACTTGCCGCTGATTCGCAAGGCATTCTGGTACATGACCCAAAGCCCTCCGTTTGGGGTGTGGGTCTGGAAAATCTCAGTTTGGAGGGGCCATCTAGCCCTCCGCCTTAGCCCTCCCCCTCGATGCCAGAGGGAATTGAAACACCCCTACACGTGAACGTGCAAGGGGTAGGGGCAAGGGGTAAAATTGATTAGAGCCTTAGACTACAACCGAAGCAAGCATGAGAGTAGTCTTCCTGACTGAACTTACACTAGAGCTACATTTAAACTTTTTGAAAGTTACTTCACGGCTTAATGACTTCCAGCCCCATCGACTCGCATGTGTGTGTGTGTGTTTGTTAGTCCGCACTGTTAATTTCCAAAGGAACTGAACTGCTTACATTTGACTACTTTTTCCAAATCTGTATAGCAACAATTTAATGTGGGTTATGGTTTTTGCATGAGGTTTATTTTGAGCATGGGGGTCGCCAGTGGCAGAAACATATATCAGTGCCCATGCTTGTTTGCATAATGTACTTGTGTTGTTATCCTTTACATTCTGGCGTAGGAGCATACAAAGCGCACCTGAATGCAACACCACAACAAGGCAATTTGCAGTGTGAAAAATAACTCTACTTAGCCAGCGTTACTTGACAATGATGAAATGTGAACCCTACATTTTCCTTCAGGTTTGTGAGACAGTGTGTGGAAAAACTGTAAAAGGGTGATGGAGGCTTAACTCCTTCTCTAGCATTAGGGAGTAAGCTACTTGGTGTGTTTCTTTGGTACACACATGAGTGAGTCTTTGTGTGCAATGTGTGCATTTTGTATATTTGTGTGTGTGTGTGTGTGTGTGTGTGTGTGTGTATGTACAGAAGCCCTTTATCAGATTCTGGCTGAGTGGAGCACAAGGGGATCGATAGAGCTTTGGCTTGAAACAGGGAGACAGTACCTGGATCTCAGCCGACCTCCACCTTTCCTCTCATTGATCTTCATTACCTCCACAGACTGGAGCTCAAGTGAGAAGGATCTGGACGCAGTGGCCCATACATGCAGGAACACACACTTTCTAAAAACGTCCGTATACACATACAGTATGCACATACAGACTGTACAGTCACAGTTATCTTTCTGACTTTGATGAGTCACACAATGACTCGTATTTACAGCCGAATTAAAAAGAAAGATTGTACACCGGTACATAGGTCACCATTAGACATAAGTGTTCGAGCTAAACTTTTTAGTCCGCACAGATTCTGAGGGTCTCAGATTCAAAGTTTGAACATCTGCAGGAAGACTCTGCAAACTGTCTGATCTCAAGCTCCAAGGCACAGAACTAAATTAACCTTGGGTTGAGTTGAATTTGTCAGCTGCTGTTTCAAGGTTTCAAGGAATGAACAGTTGGGCCTTACTGTAGAATGATGGCACATTTGATTCAGGACCACTGCTGCTAAGCTTTTTAAAAATGGTACGTCATTGATATAGTATTGCGCTTCAAAATTTGAGGAAAACAAGCGACATGTTTTTAAAAAGAATGCTCAAAATCTAAGTAGTACTTTTAGTTAAAGATCTGAAACAGTGGATTCTACAATGCATTCATTAGCATTTATCAAACGGACAAAATGGCTTCAAGTGCTCCATTTCTTTTTTAATGATTCATGGACTGAGGTGCAGTCTGAACAGGTGAGTTTTCAGTCTGACACAGAAACATTCTTATGAAAATGAACTGGCTGAAGTTGAAACCTTACTGCTATTTGGAATATTACACCAAGATGGGTGGTTTAAACGGGATTATTTTTGTATATGACTATGATATTGACAAAACCCCTAAAATGATTTCTGCCTGTCATCACCAGGCGTCCTTGTGATTATGTACAAACACCATTTTTTTTACCTGGAATACTGATTTCACAACAAGGTCGTATAGCTAGATCGGTGATTTAATAGGAAAGGTGTTCTTCTCACTTATGAAGAGTTTCTGGCAGAATATAATATCCTTGTAAGACCTGGGGACGATGCTAAAGTCTTTGGTGCTATACCCTCTGGAGTTTGTACACTGTTTAAATCTCCGCCAAGGATTAATGTCCAACAATTGCCCTTGTTATCTCCAATATACTCTCCCATAGGCCAAAAATTATTTTCCCAGTTATTCTGATGAAAACAACAAATCTATGAGGGCTCTGTTCCGAAGAGATATTACTCCACTACCCTTGTGAGCTCCTATTGGAATCAATTTTTTAGATGAGATTGGCACCAATAAAATTATGGACATTTCTTTTAAACTCATTTATTAAATGTACCCAGCTAAAGAAAGAAAACTGAGTAGTAATTTCTATTTTGGATGTGCAGAGTTGGCATTGCCCAACTATGAAGAATTTCTGGCATTTGTGCTTTCATGAGTGAAAATATTGTTGAAAGTTGTATGTATGTATTGTTTGGTCTCCTGCAAAATAATATCCTGATTTAAAAACAATATTTATTCAATTTGAAATGCAGAGCTATTTTTTAAAAAAAATAAGTATTTTTAAACATTCTGACCTACCACTGGGTTGTTTGTAATAGAGGGCACAATTGTAAATAAAAGCAAAAGGTAAGTTACCTTTTTCTAATTGTAACTGGGAAGTGATGATAGATGGCAACTCTGTTGAATAAGCAATTTTTTAGTTTCAACACGCATTTTTATTTTTGTTTTATTACTTTTTTTTAATACCACATCTCACCAGGCTTTGAATTAAAGGTCAAACCACAAGAAAATAATTCAAACCTTCAGGGGAAACCTTACGCAGTGTTATCTGTTCATATCTAAATTCCAAGTGGTTACCTTTTCTGCTATATTATTTCCACAAACAACACTGTTAACACATTTCAGTCAAGCTCCAATGTTCAATTAAGCCGCTGAAGGTTTTGTCTATTTAAGCATAATTATTTTTATCCAATTTGACTATTGAAAAAAATGTCCTTGACAATGGCAATAACAGAAGAGAAGCAAACAAAAGCTGTT
Organism: Scophthalmus maximus; assembly: GCF_022379125.1. Classification (NCBI taxonomy): domain Eukaryota; kingdom Metazoa; phylum Chordata; class Actinopteri; order Pleuronectiformes; family Scophthalmidae; genus Scophthalmus; species Scophthalmus maximus. Next base: position 2,194,561 of record NC_061536.1, read on the forward strand.
TTCCTCGGGGAAATTGCTTGAAATACCCATGTAATCCTTGAAAGATTTTTTAAATACTCATCATCCAAGACAGTTTACCGACAACAAAAGCAAATGTGTCTCTCTTCACTTGTCTCAAAGCAGCCAGGCATTTCATGCACGCCATGGAAAGTGGAAAATAGGAGGAAGAAAAGCAAAGGAAGAGGACGAGTGGATGAATGGTGGTCTATTGAATAACGAAAGCTCTCAGGTGCCATTCTCCCCCAGTGACTTGAGTTAATTTAACTCTCCCCCCACCGCCCTGTCCCACCAAGCCTCGTCTGAAACTAGATGGCATCAAAGCCCAGCCGGAAAACACTAAATGATTGTAACTCAATTGTTGCTTGGCCATCATTGATTGTTTGCCCGGAAAGATGTTGGAAGAGAGACAAGACACTTATTTTCTCCACCTCTCCCGCCCTTGGTAATCACTTTGGGGATGAATGCGTTCATGTGCATGTTTTCACCTATTAGGATGAAGAAGCTTCTCTGCACCGACCCTTCATCTGTACATGGAAGGTATACATACTGACAGCACTAATGACAAACAAAGTAATTACATATTAGGGAATGAAATTGCATGAAACATCTCTTTGGTCACACGCGGATGGATGTTTGTGCCTAAAACAGGTCATTCAGACAGCCCCCTGTATTGACAGCAAGATGTTGAGCCGTGACACAGAAAAAGGTGACATTTAATTTCTTCAATTAATATTTGTTGCACAGTGATCAAGCTCAACTTTTTATCAAGGACTTTGGCTTATTATTGGCTTTAAAAAAACACTTATCAAACTAGAATAGGACTCGGGAAAAGCGCATACCTCCGCCAAGGCCACACAATCCAACTCACAATTATCTAGTTCTTATAGTAGAAATATAAAAGAAGAAAGGAAGTGGTCTGATAGCAAATGATTTATCTGATCTAACACAGAGTATGGAATGTGGTCTCGGAACTGGAAATTTGTTTTTTTTCAGCAGAACAAACTATGGGTGGGCGGTGTGAAGGCACTTACTTGGCAAAAAGAGTATAATACAAAGATACTGTTGAGTGGCGTTGTGGGAAAAACAGATCTACTGTTTGGGGCTGTGACCCATATTGGGACCCGGAATAATGCGTTCACACCAAATGCAAAGCGAGTTTTTGGGTTATTTGACTTGCTCAAGTTTGGTTTAGCCGATCATTTGTGTTTACTCGTGCGAGTAATGCAAGTTAACACAACGACCCGTTCTTTGTCGGTAGTGGACAGATTATCTCCAGGCTAATTGGCTTTTGCCACATCGCGTCACATGAATATTTGACTGTAGTTCAAATATTTCAAATGGCGCAAATTCACGTTTTTCGCTTTGCACCATTCAGGAGTTACGGGAAATTTGTGCCTACTCACGTACAAACCACACGTGCACTTATTATGCAAGAGAGCAGAACAAAACCGCATGCGTAAAACATACTCACTAGTGAGCATTTCTGCCATGCACGGGCAGGGTTGAACATCCGCTACTCCTCAACAAGTGGAGTTTTGAGAATTTGGAGGCGGAATCAGTGACTGATATTACCTTCCATTGATTGGTCAATTCTCTCCAGTCCCTAGCCTATCACCAATCTCCTAACCTCCCTCTTGGCAACAGGAGCATCAAGGATGTGACAGGGAAATGTCAGAGTAGGAGGAAAGCGAGGTACATTGATTTATCCACCTCTTTTAATCCCCTAACACATGTAGATACAGCATAAACAACATGAATCATATAGGCTTTTGGTGGACAGCAGCAGTTTATATGATCCACGAATTTCACAATTGCTACAGAACAATATATGCTCAATGCATAAGCTAGTTATTTAGCTTAAATAAAATCAGAACCTTTTTTTAAAATTTAAATTTTTTATCACATTGTTGACATTTGCACTGTTAGCCTTTTCGTGCTTGGCTTCCACAACGTAATCGGGAAGCAGCGGAGATGTGCGTTTCACTTTCTCCAGGGCTGGAGTGTTGTCTCGCTCTGGGACTCACCCCTGTTACTTCCTCAACAGCGTGGCACATAACACGAAGAAAACTTCTCCTTTGTCTTCAGTTCAGACGCTGCAGCATTTATTAACAGACAGACTGCAACTTGCACTGCACATTCTCTGCTGCAGTCGACTCCGTTTCTCCGGATCGCGCCACACATGCCTCTATCGCCGTACCACACACGCACTGCTCCATTCCTGACAGGAGATACCCCACTAATATAACAGCGTGTCGTTTTTTTTATTATCCCTTTTTTGATTCAATCATAATAATGTGAATATATAATTTCACAGACATATTATTGCATTTTTTTTCTGGGTTGTGTGAAATCAGTCTGCACACCAAGACAAATTGGTTGAGTCTTGACCCTTGGTTGACACTGTTGGGGAATTGGCAATATATTGATTTTCTAGAGCCAATTCAACACAAATGGATAAGAAACGGTTTAAGCCATCAGGTGCTCAGTTTAGAAAAAGAAGGAAAGAAAAAGAAGAGAAACGCACAAAAGATAAAGGTATGAATGAATTTGATAATATGCATGTAATGAAATAGGCTTGTATAACACTTCTGTCCAACTAGAAACTTGGATGGTATATAATTGCAAACAGTGTCGTCATGATAATAACAGTATGAGAATTGTCAATGTTGTAGGCTAACTTAAAAGATGTCTACATTCTGCAAATATTTTTTTAGATTCTGTGGTGTGTTATGCCTGTAATTAGCCATGGAGGTTGTATGATTTGGTTCCAATTCTGAAAGTTTGGTCAATTGTGCATAATGATATTATATTTAATGGTGCAACAAATGCATTTAGGGTAACAGATTCATATTGTATTTCAATGAAAATTCAGGAGCACTACTGAAATATTTTTTTCTGGGGGACGCCATACAAGCTAGAACCGCCACTGCTTGTAGTTCTGCCAACTGCCAGCCTACTTCTTTAATCAAATCTATGTGTGCTATAAACAGTGATAAATCCTCTTTCCTCCTCTTTCTGCATCTGTCTGCTAATGCACAAAAATCAGTTTCTATATATTGGAACACTGACAAAGTGCAATTTAAAGCTAAAACATCCTCTTTGAGGCTCTAGTGAGCTAAACCTTGGTCTACTTGTAAAAAGAGAAAAACAAGAAAAACAGGGGACAATCTCCTCATACTGTTAAATGAGGGTCCTCTATTGCAAAATATTTTAAGCTGGCATTTTCATGAGAAAACACAACAGATGTCCAGAGGAGACAAATGCTTTGTCACCTGTATTAAGAAGTGTATCAAAGATGGGGGGAAAATTGGATTGAACTGGAAATGATTGACAAAAAAACAACAGAAAAGAGACGTCAGTGCAACAGGAAGGGAACAGAGAACCACTTCAGTGTCAGCCACAGATGACAAAATAGCACCGATAATTGGTGAGGTGTCTCAGTGAGGCATCATGCCTGATGCTGATGACATGAGAGCGCTGCTCCATCAACCATGAAGGAGGCCAAGAAGCCTGAGAGCTCATCATTGCTATAAATTATGGTTGAGAAGAAGAATTGAGGTAAAGAATTAAGGAGAAATTGCAGGAGGTTGTTTTAAAATGAAGATAAATTCCATCCTAAGAGATACATTTTCTTTGATAATAAACGGCGCATGATTTTGAGACTTTACATCCCAGAGAGATTGAGAATCGCCTGAAAAGCTTGTCTCATGTTCAAGTTAAACAACAGTTGAGCCGCAGTGGGGAGAGGTCAGGCCTTATCTGAAGACATGCCAAACCTCAACCTTCAAAGACTGACAATCAATATTCATCATCCTGACATGAGTGTTGGATTTTGTGTAATGAATCAGGATTTATGTGGAGACACGAATGCACATGTAGCTGATGTACAAAACTCTTGGTACATGACGCAATCCATCGCATTAGACGAGGCTGAGCTTACCTCTCCTTGTGGAGTTTGTTCATGGAGAGAGGCTGAAACGAGTGCAGCAATCCTCGAGGAGCACTCTGAGGAACAATTGAATTAAATCATGTTTCATATGTTATACGAGTCAAGTATTTCTTTTGTTTCTTCTTATTAACTGTTATGATGGTGATAAGTCTGTGTGAAGTACATTCTTTTAGCTGTTATAGAGGTCCCCAAACAAAAAAACTGTAATATATATATTTTACAAAATATTAATTATTAAAGATAGCACACAATACCACTTTTGGATGACGTTGAAAAATATAATGCTTACATTTATGAGTAGGCTATATTTTTTAGTAAGGTTGGGTTAACCCCTCGATGGGAGTTTTATTCAAACTAACATTTAGTTGCCATTAGGAGAACTCCAACTCAAGGTCCTTCAATATTGTGATAAGCTCTCTGTGCTTGTTGTGACTGGGGGTTGTGGCAGGTTTCACGAACACGAATGTAAAACACTGTTTCCTTTGGACACCAATGAGCCAGTAACCGTTCTGCTAGGTCTTAAGAATTTTTGGGGGGATTTTTTTTAATTTAGCTTAAAATATGAAAAGTAACCATACTTATTATGATCTGTAGGTACAAGCTAGTTTAAAAAAAAGAAAAGAAATAGATGGAATGATTCTTTTGATGGAATGATTATTATGTATGTCTGTTCAGGGGAGGAGAACCATTTTCCATTAAAATTTTTGTAGTAATCTTCATGGTCTATTTACTTTTCTTTGATGGTCGCCCACAGTGACATGTAACAACTACTATACATGTGTGTTTCATTCACCCTGACCTTGTCCTGACAGGCGTACCATCAGAGGGGCTGAGGCTGAAGGACACTTTAGTCTACCATTGTCTTTTGTCACAGACAAAGTGATCACTGTTGAGATTATGCAATGTTGTATTTCAGAGCTGCTTTTTTTCATGTTAAATGAATTGTCTCACAGGCTGGATCGAACTTTCCCCTGGGCCATATGTGGCCCGGAGGCCAGAGGTTCCCCACCCCTCATTGATGCCGTAAGTTTGTCTGCTGGAGTCACTGACAAGATAAGAAAATATGGAATTATAAACAGGTATCCATAAGTTATTTGATCAAAATTTGTTAAAAGACAGATGAAGAAGCTAACAATCTGGATAGAGGGCGAGGGATTGGAAACACACTGAGCAGATATTGTTAAAAATGAAATATTAAAAGAAACGTCACTTTTGGCAGCTGTGATGTTATTTAATGGGAATAAATCAGCCCAGCATTGCTTGTCTATCATAAAGCTCTGTGGCTTGATCATTTTCGAACTGGGTTGAAATCTCCAGTCCTTTGTTTATTCTTTGTCCCTGCTATGTTCCCTCCATGCCACTTCGTTGCACACATGGCATCTTGTAGATTATCATTTAGAGCCAAACAGAGCCACAGCTGAAATCTCATTATAGAAAGGTCTGGTTAAAAAAGAAAACATTAGAGAGTGGCTATGTTCATTAGTAGCAAAGTTTTAGAAGTCATTGCAAGGTTTTAGCAATTTATTGCTAAATATATTCTGACTCCTGTGTGAGCAACATTCACTCAGATTAGTGCTTGAAGATTTTTCATCATGTCATTTCACATTTAGGGTAATAAGAGTATGGAGCCAAACCGTTTAGGAATGTGTCACTGTCCAAGTTATATTGCACATCTGCCAACAAAGAGTCCAGGTCCACATGAGCGTCAAACTTTAGTTTCTAACATCCATGCTGGATTAATAGATATGTCAAGCTGTCTCTTCTTGGCTACATCCATCTCATTCAAAGCAGTAAAAAGGTCAATATCATGACTCAAATCGCTGACATGTTTTATAGTCTTTCGAATAGGCTGCAGTGAGTCATGAACAATGTTCTGCCTCTGGAGCTAGGCATGAATGTGGAGCATGGATGTTCTTTTAACTTTGTGCCAGGTTGAGCCTAAAAGCGTGGACAAATTATTTCCTTCATCTCCACCACAACGCCTCTTGACCTTCGCCAGTCTCTCTCCCGTGGTCACGCGCCATTAGAGGTGCAGTTTTTTGTTGACGGTATAATCACATAACACCACCTTGCCTTCCCTAACCCTTTGTGTGTGTGGAGATTTGTCTAACTGTATCTCAAACCGTGTGTGTGTGTGTAATCACATTTGTGTATGTGTAAAAATAATCTCCAAATGCGTGCTGAGATTTGTGAATGCGTACAGGAATCTGTAAGTGTGGAGAGTTGTATTACTGTATCAGAGTTTGTTTGTTTTTTTTAACCCTAAGCTGAGTAATGGCAAGCGAGGCGGCCATTTCTAAAAAGTGTTTTGTAAAGTAAAAAAAAAAACACAAAAAGGGAGTCAGAATTCAGGGGATGTGGGGTACGGGGCTGTTTTTTAGAACCGGACACTGGCAGATCGCAAACAATTGTAAGGTGCATAGCGCCACCTACTGCACAAGACTATGTAACAGCATGTCAATTACTCTAGCATTAAAAAAGTGCTGAGAAGTGGCCACCTCGCTTGCCATAGCTCCTGTTCAAACACAGGCAATTGGCGAGGACCACTTGGGTTGTAACTGATGACTCGTCTGTATTTCCAGCTTTTTGAACAGAACACTGAGCCTTTCAGCCATTGATATCTATGTACACTTTTATCTACACATTCACAGATCTATACACACATTTGCAGATTCGTTTACACACACACACACAAATCTGATTACACACACACGGATTGCTAATCAGTTATACAAATCTCCACACACACACAAACACATACACACACCTAATATTGCTAAGATATTGGCCCCATAGATTGAAAGGAGTGCGCATGCGTGTGTGATGTAATTTCTGCAGTTGATTGCCATAGCTAGAATTGAGTTTGGCGTTTGTGTTTCATGCTGTGCTCTGATCTTAAAAGATGCAGCTGAACAAAACTTAAGTTATTTAGCACCGCTGCTTCTTTGCTGTGTTATTATGATCAGTTCCCTTGTCAAGTGGTTTAAATTTTCTTGATGCTAAGATACAAGGGGTTATTTTAAAATTTGAAAGCTCACAGACAGCAAAATCTGCCAGCTGCCTTTAGTGAAGCTGTTAAAAAATGTCGTGGGATATTTTAAGCGCTAAACAGGAGACAGAGGACCAGACTTGGCTCCAACCTCAGCTACTGATTAAAAATATTTCCAAAAAAGAAAAAACAAAGAATTGATTTAATAAAATAACCATCCTCAGATATTTAAGCCACAAAAGAATAATTCCATAATTTTTAGCTTTGGTAGATGAGTGAGAAAAGAGGAACTATCAAGTGATCTGATATGTTGCTTTATGCAGGACAGTGGTGTAGTTGGATGATCTGAACTAGATTATCTTCTATTGGAAGGAAAGTGCAGCTAAAATGTTACGATATACCCGTTTTTTATTTATTGTTAGTAATGTCTCCCTTTGTCATGATTCTGCCAACTTTAATGTTTGACTCATCGTTGTGGACTTTTGATATTTCGGTTAGAGGATTTACATTTCCTTTAGTAAAACAGGTGGACTTTGTATTTATAGATAAATATATCTTTATTGACACTGCATGTTATACAAAGAAACTCTGTTGGAGCAATCCTGTTTGCAGCATAATAAGATATAAAATATCTACACATACTCCAGTACACACACACACACACGCTTCGAAGTTGTCTACCTTGTGTTTTTGCCTGATTCGCTTCCTGTCTTTGTCCTGTTTCCTGCCCTTGTGATTATATGCACTCCCACCTGTGTGGAGTTGCCCCTTGTGGATTTAGTCTCTGTGCTCCCAGCCCTTCTCGTCAGTTTGTCTTCTCTGTTCGGTTGGTCTTTGTGTTTTCTTGTATTTATGGACTCTGGATTCCTTGCTGACCTTGACTGGATCTGTTACCTGTTTTGAACTACCTTTTTTTAGAAATCAGTTCGGACCTCTGATGGCCTCACAATTCAGCTAAGACTTTGAGTTTAATTATTTGAATTAATCACTTCCTATTCTGGTCTAAGTGTGAGCTTGTGGGTCCTCTATCCTGTTTCCCTACAAGTGTGACACTCTTCCAACTAAGATTTGCTTTTATGATCATCTGCTGCTGTGATGTCCCGTCCAAATGTCCTAGGGATGGAAATGTGAGTCTGTATGTTGTTAGTTTCAGCAATAGGCTTTTGAAGAGATTGCCATTACTTTTTACACTGCGACATTCATGTTCCCCAGAGGCTGAACCCCAATGATTTAGTCGATGCCTGTGGGTTTCCTCACCTTTGTTTGTTTAGTGAAATCTACTCATCTAACAAGATGTTGACAGACACTGATAGGTGGATGTTTGCAGAATGATGATGAATATGTCTTCTTGCAGCAAAGTGATCCACAGATTGGAAGAAGAAACCCCCAAAGGGTGGAAACCAATCTGCAAAAGATCTACCCATAATCCCACTTGTTGTGCACGCAGTCCCATTACTTGGCATTATGCTATGCTGCATTGTTATGCAGGCGCAGGCTGAAGGCAAGATAATTGAAGATCATTTCTGAATATCATCATGCATCATTTATAGCATGAGATGTTACATAATGATAGATGTTCATATTAAAAGGTGTAATTCATTTTCCATTGACCTGAAATATAAATCACAAAGACAATTCAAGTTTGCGGAACATGCATTAACAAGGTCAACAATTATTTTGTGAACATCCAATTAGTAATCTTCCAATTATTGATAGACAATAGACATTAGACTGCTTAGTCACAAAACCAAATTTTCTGCTCCAGCAGACAACAAAACAACGTAGTGTGGTTTTACATGCAGCTCACTGCTCCTCCAAACACCACAATCACTGCCAGGCCCACATACAAAAACGAGTGGTTGCTCTCTGGAATAGCAAATCCTGACCTACTCAAAGTAGCAGATGCTGTTCGACTACAGCATAGAACTTTCCTCCAAACGTATCACATATTTCTTGTCTTGTTGCATTTTCGATATATTTTTGCATTGATAGATGACAGCATGAAGTCCACATCAACTTAATCCACAGGCCCAAGAAATCAAAGATTAAAAGGCCTTCACTCTTCACTTCGGTCCGTTTCCACAAACCTAAATCCGCCTCTGTTCAATCTGACATTGCCCATTGGCAACCAACCAACCAACCAACAACCATCTGGAAATTTCTGTCATTGTTGAAACATTTCACAAAGAAGTAAATACTAGCACGGAAACTGTGAACGGTTTGCAAACTCCTTCTCTGGCTCTCTTTGTAAGACTCTTACAAATGCCTGAAGGCCTCATACATGATGCAATATTTTATGGTTTATGTCAGATGTCCTAATGAAAAAGACTGAATTAAAGCAATTCAGTGCTATTGGTTCTAACATAACCCTTGGATAGTTTGGATGCGACAGAGGAACTTGGACAGTCAACAGCTGTTAGATTTAAGCTTTTTTTGTTTGTATTTTCAAGCTTCTCCAATTTTTCTAATAAGAGAAAAGCTGCTGTTGTTACTCAGAAGTCTGGTGTGGTAACATTTCGGCTCCTGGAAGATAAATGCTCTATAAAAATACACCAGAGTGCGGATGCATTGGACAAGTCGGTTCACAGCGAGTCAGTGTGTGGTTAGAAAACTGATTTATACCAATGGTTCAAACATTTAGAGTTTACCAAGTATGGTGATGCAGCTGAGCTAATGATATGTTCACCTGAAAAGGAATCACATATACAACGTATCCCAGTGGTCGGCGAGGTAAATAGGGATTCAATCAAGAAATCACGCATTTTATGTGGAACACATCAAAATTAAAACTAATGATTATTTGATTGACTGTTATCAGCATTGATCAGCTCACAGTCAGTTTTGTGTTTTTTTTCTCAAAAAACCCCCCAAAGTCTGCCCAACAGTTTGACACACCTTCCTTTCCACAGACCAGCATCTAATGGACAGAGAAGGACAAGAAAGAAGATGGTGGCTGCTCTTTTTTTACTTTGATTCCCCATAAATCGATCCCCCATGCAGATAATAAACTTGTCACTTGGTTTTATTTCACACATCACTAATGGGGCTTGCCACTCATTTAGTAGCTGCAACATTACGGAGATATGTGTGCACATGCTCGACCAATCAGTCTCTCCTCATAAATTGGCTCGCAGACAGTTTTGTGTTTTCTTTCCCCCAGAAAAAATCCCTTATCTCTGCTGACGGTTTGACAAACCTCCCTTCCCTCAGAGCAGCATCCCGTGGAGTCTGTGTAATGGACAAAGATGCACACACACAGAGAGAGGAAGAAGGCGGTGACCTCCTCGAGGGGGCACCCTGACATCATCCGCAGTGGCGGCGGAGACATGATGCTGTCACAACACACAGTGGAAGGAGGGAGGGCTGGGCTCGGTGTCACCAGCTCTGAGGAGTGACCCACGCTGGAGCAGTAACAGGATGGGTGGTGGGGCGAGAGCTGGGATAGAAACGGGCGAAGGTGGAGGGGTGAGTGGTGGGAGGGCGGTTTGTTGAGGACGATCATGTAGACAAGGCACAAGACTTGTGAGGATGACTGTCAGTCTGGGTGGATACAGCATTGTTGGGATATTTGATGTCAAACACACTTCTGACCTGACGAGTGAAAAGCTTTGAGGCATTTTTTTACACGTCCACATAGAAAAATTTAACACCATATTTTTCCACAAATCCTTTTTGATGTTGTAGTGAGGGACAGAAGCTAGGTTTTGTGGGAAGAATATTTTCTGAATTTCCTTCTTTTTTTTAAGTATTAAGCTCATTTTCTTTGATTCCCCATGCAGATAATAAACGTGTCACTTGGTTTTATTTCACACATTAATGGGGCCTTGCAACACGTTTAATAGCTCCAGCATTATGAGGATATGTGTACGCATGCTCAACCAATCAGTCTGAGCCCAGTTAATCTTTTGGGGCTCTGCTCTATAAAAAGACAGAGGTAACGAGACTCAATGCATCGAGGATTGCCAGCTGACATTGTAGGAATTATCGGGGGTGCTGAGATTTAATCCACCATTCAGAGAGATACGGCTTCTCCAGAAGCAGTGTGTGACCAGTGACTTGCTCATTTTGTTCACTTCCCCTCATTTCTACAATGTCTACACTTTCATGAGGGGTTTGCAGAGGGGCTTTTTGGCCACCTTCACCTGAAATGGCTTCTGCTGGCGTGTTCTAGAATAAAACATTAATGATATAGCCCCTACCTCTACCCAACAGTGCGAGCTGCTTTTCATTCTCCAGGCCCCGAGAGCCCTTGTGAACCTTCATTATTAGGCAGGTCTCTCTTGAATTGTTGGCACTGAGTCTGCCCTGGTGACTCACAAGAGTGAGCGGCTTATGTACCTTTCAGTCTTTTTCACATATCAGCTAGTAAAAAGGATCTGAATCCAACCCCCCCCCCAAAGTACTTTGCCTCCAAAACTTTTAGAATTCATTTAAGAAAAGTGATCTTTTCTGTATTCAGACAGGTGAGTCAGAGAATAAGCAGTGTAGCCATTCAGTAAATCTAAAGTCCTGGCAATGTGTGGGAGACAATTTTGTTGCTTGGAGTTCATCTAAGGTCAAGATGAATCAGCCATCGTTTTCCTCTCCCACCACATAATAGGGAGATTTTAGCACGACATAGTTAGGTCTGTACCAGGCAGCTCTACGACTAGCAAACAGTCACTTCCTCGCGAGGTCAGGGGATATTGAGAAATGTTTTTTAAAATGTTTTTTGTTTTGTTCTGTTTTTTTCAGTTTTGTGCTGGACAGGGGAATGTATTTTCAATAATTTCACACTTTTGATCACATTTATAGCGAAATCCGATAACTATTTAATCAGCTACTGTATATCAGCAAGCCTTAATGAACCTTAACTCAGTCATGAGAGCTAATATTGATCAAGGTGAAAGTTGTTCTCCTGGCAAGAACTCAAGCTAGAATTTTCTGTTATCATGTGTTCATGTAATATTTTTTCAAACTAGTGAGAGAAGTTGGCCATGTTGACCTTTTAACTATAGATACGCGCCCTGTCTGCTACTACGTGGAGCCATTACCAGTCACCTTTTAAAACAGTAGCTGCTTAAACATGCTTAAAAGCAGCATGTTGATCTCATGCTGTTCACGTGTTACGTGTAATTCAGATCGACCCAAAAACGGAAGTGATAAGATCTGCAGAATGATTGGACTCAATAGGCAGAACTCGATCACAGAGACAGCAGTGGACTTCCCTGTGTCTTGCACAAATGGTCATGCTCTTGTTTGTGCTAACATGACTCCGCCAGAGGGGCCAGCATAACAGAAAAGCAGTAGTGGAGGGTGACGGAACAATAAAACACACGTTCAGACTCAACCAACAAAACTAAAACAAATGGTCTGAAGGTCCTTTTGTCAACAGTTATGACCAGTTTAATAAGTAACGTACAATCCACGCTACTTAAGACTTAAGGGATGTGGACAGACATACAGTAGCTCCCTCCTCATTTAGAGCATAGCTGTATGCGTTAAATAGCCTCACTCTGATTGGCTGAGCATATGCATGTAAACCCAGTGTGCCAAAGCGGGTGGCAAAGTGAAAAGAGTATTATTGAAGAGCTGCAAGTGGCCATGCAGCTCTGGCTTGATATGCAACTACCGCTCCTTTAGATTCATCTAAAGGCTGCTGGTGCTTTACATGATAAATGGGTTGGTTTGTACAATTTAACAACGCGGAATAGCTTGTAGCCTCTTCTGCCTTTCCCTCAGACGGCGCGGCTGCTTATTTTTAACGGGAGAGATGAGATCCACTGTTTTTCTCACTGCTTAACACTCCCCTCTCCCTCTCCCTCTCTCTCTCTCTCTCTCTCTCTCTCTCTCTCTCTCTCTCTCGGCTCGACAGAAAAATAATGCAGTAAAATGATGGAGCATCAGCATTCTCTAGAGGCCAATGGAGGTCATAACATATTCTTCATGGAAAGACATTCCTCTTTCTGTCCGTCTGATCTTCCCCCTGTCTGCTTCCTCTCTCAATGCAAGTCAGTATAATATTTACGGCAGAATCCAACCTTGTGCAGACTGAGCTATTTTGAGCGAGGTGCAATCTTTTAAGAAGGACTGACTGGTATTATGTAAAAACTGTAACCGAATGAGAAAAACTTTTCCTTTTCTTTTGTCTCTCTGGTTCACAACAATATTGTACAAACCAAACAAGCGTTGTTCTGTGTCTTCATCCTTCCTATCTTGCACATTCATGTATGTGTTCCTGTAATGTGTCTTTATCTGCCTTTGTTTTAAATCATAGTATATGCAGTTAGTAAATGGTGCGTCAGCACATGACTAGGAAACTAAAGGGGGAAAAATATCAAACCAACAAACAATAAAAAAGAAAAACAAGGGGTCTAGGGCTTTTCAGAGAATCCCTCCCCCTGTTGATGTGTTGGATGGTTTCTCATGACGACACGTCTATTATATTCTTTCCTGCAGGGATTGGCTGTCATGTGAATGTTTGTTTGGATTGTGTGTGTGTGTGTGTGTGTGTGTGTGTGTGTGTGTGTGTGTGTGTGTGTGTGTGTGTGTATGAGGGCTGAGGAAGGAAATGTGATACAGGACTGACAGTTTGTGGAATTTCAATATAATGCCACTGGGGAAACCTTTTGTTTGATATGTGTGCACATCAGTGTATGGCTAATAGTGATATTTTTCCACTGCATTTTCTTTCACTTTTGATTCACTACTAAGTATGATACTTATCATACTTTCATTGTGAGTAGGCTATGAAGGGGCAACCTAAGATTCACAGTTTTAATTGTGTGCATATACAATCAACAGGGCAGTAAATGGAGGTTGATGACGCTGACACTATGCAGGATCTGAAGGTGAACACTCACACTCTCACACACACTCAGCACATGTTCTCACATTTACAGACTGCACTTTGCTGATTGGCATCAGTTTCACATCACATTACAACACTATGCAGATCTGTTATCTTCTGCGTTAACCACCTGCCTGTTACTTACCTTTTCTCCTAAATGCCTTTGGTCTAACCGTCATTATTACCATATAATTTTCCAATTGTCTCTTACACTCTTTCTATTTTCTATTCCTGTCTTTTACTTATGTTTTTCTTTGAAATGCCCTGAAGCCCCAAACCCCAAGGTGTGCTCATGCAAAACAAGTCCGGGTTTGGAATTACCAGTGTGGTGAGAGAGCCTGCGAGTGTCTGTAGGTGGAGCTCCACCCACCCTCTCCTCTTCCAGTTGGTCCACACCTTGGAGCCAACCACCTCAAAATATCCAGGTGAGACCAAATCAGTCAACATCGACACAAGGCCTGCTGGGACACAACTTACTCACCTGTCAGGAGGCATCGTGTTCCTGTGTAGAGGAAAAGGTAAGGTGCTTTATCTCCGTGTATATTTTGTAGAATTCTTAGATTAATTTAAATAGAAGTAAATTTGTAAAAATTTCAGTTTGATTTAAGAATCCAAAATAGTGCTATAAAAAGTGGAAACTGAAAGGCCAAGAACATTGTTCATTCGGCTCCTGTTCTATCACACGACCAGGGCAGATCTCACATGTCAAGGGAAGAGCTCAGCCCTGGCACATACAGAGGAGTGAGATTTGTAAAGTCAGATAACCTGAATCGATTGCTTGTGCTTTTTTACTCCTCTGGCTAAAATGTGTTGCCTCGAAAAATGGAAGAAAGTCAGGTTGGGCGTACAACTGAGAATGACAGAGGGCGAAAGAGTAGCCGGAAAAAAGGAATCCACACTCAAGAGAACTCCAACCCCACCTTGTTAGTGAGGAGTTGACTCACACAGACATTGAAGTCTTGGTGGACAGGAAGGTATTTGAAACTCGCTGAACCTGTAGAGCAAGTCACAGCCAGGGATCTATCACGCTGTCAGATGAGGTGGCTCTACACACAAGGGGCAAATAAAGATGTAGAAACAGTGACGATCTTTACTCTAAATCAAGGCGATTTATACTAGTATGCCAAACAGCTCACCTGTTTGCATGATGCTGAGAATGTTAGTTGACTTCTCCCACAACTCCCAGTAATGAGAGTCCTAATAATGCTGCACCACAGCTGCATCTGCATCGCATTGAGTGGATAAATTGGAATCAAATGCTTTTACGTAGAGAGCATGATACGCCTCATCCATCATAACAAGGAGAAAAGACAAACACTCTGCGAAGAGACGGACGGGGACGGCTGAGATTGGCGAAGACTGCAACATTGCAATTTAGAGCAAATACGGAATAAACAAATTGTGCTCCAATTTCCCTGAGAAAAGATATACTGTCGTCTCTGAGGTTCTCTCTCCCCATCTGTGCTCAATGTCACCTCAGAGTTTGGGTATGTATTATTTGTGCTTTTGCACAAATAATCACGCTGTTTACGTTTGTGTAAGACTGTGTGTTTGTGTCTAAACATGTAATTTGTGAATTTATCCTTGGTAACATTTCTTTCCTTTTCTTTTTTTTGACAAATGACACCCCTGCGGATTGAAGCTAAGAATATTCAGCCTCGTCTCAAGGTAAAAGTGAGGAACATCGAAGCCTCAGAGGCACAGGCTGGGACACATTTAAAGATTAATATCACCGCTTGTATTATCCACTTAGAGGGAGAGATAAAGTGGAGGTAACATCACGCGGTGATTGAAAGTGTCTGTCAGTGGCGCTCGGTAGGCTGTGTTGTGATTGTGAAGGCATTCCTTGAGCCACTTCTTGTCTTCTTATGCTGGATGAGAGAGAAAATAGCAACTGATCTGACAGCTCAGTGTGTCCACGGTGATGCAGAAGGAAAGTGTCTCTGAATTCAAAATACGAGGCAGAATTGAAATGGAACAGTGGACAGCGCGGCTGTTATCCAACTAGTTCGCTGTCAGGCCGCGAGCGTTCATCAGAATGAGATGTAAATTTGGGAGAGAAGCGCCTTCTTTCCTTCTCTTGCTGAAAATAAATTCTTCAAGAAATCCTACCCTTGTGAAGCGCAGCAGACCCTCCTTAGAGAATTCATCACAGCTCCATCTTTACAGTCTGTTGACGGTCAAACCACTAAATCCACTTGTTGATTTGTTTTTTTTTGCAACCTGAATTTCCTTAACGGAATGCAATGCCTGAACAATGCTTGTGAAGCCTGCAACAGGCGTTTGGGATTACAGAGACGACTGTGGCTGCCTGATCATCAGCCACGCTATTCAAATTGCTGACTGATAGAGTTGAGAGCGTTGGTTTGTCCTCTCAGCAAAGGGAGGCTCCGAAGATGACTCACTGATTGATGTGTAATGAGTCAATTTCTGAAAAGGTGGCTGTGTGTAAACAGAAACCAGCTCAGTCTGGGAATATGTTTCTCTGAGAGCGGTGTCTGGTTTTCTCAGGGGTGATCACCATTTCAATATTGCTTTTTTTGTTTGTGATTATTTATTCGGCTTCTCGGGGTGGAGGGATGATACAATGGAAAAGATGCAAAGCAAACCTGTTTTGTATATATGTATATATACTCTCGCAGTCGCTGACCTAAATTTTTTTTTTGAATTCCATTTAAAATGTATATCTTGTGTGTGTCTGTGTCTACTCTACTTCAGTATCTACAGTTAATTAGAAAAAAACATATTTTGATGATTACAGTATCTTAGTAATTCATTTTTTTTGAGAAGGTTACTTGTGACCAGGGCTTTGAATTTACTTTTTTGATCACCAGCCAACATGGCTAGTAGATTTTTAAAGTTACCAGCCAATCAGATTTTCCACTAGCTGACTGTTATTTGAAAAACATGATGTGCATCTAATTTTATACATACAAATTTAAAAAAACAATTTGTATTTGTTCCTTGGTCAAATACAGGCCACTCACGACCCGACAGCCATTTAGAATTTAAAGTTCTTGTTTTCTTCTTCCCTCCCCCTCTTTCATCTTCATCGTCCCCTGTGTCTGCAGCCTACCTCTTTTGCCTTTTCTGTTTTTTGTAACTCTAGGAAAATATCTCCACGTCTGTTTTTCTAACTAACGTTAACTTTACTACTTTAATACTCAGCTCCTTTGTTTTGTTCCGTGCCGTTCCGTTCGTCTCCTATATTTCATTATAGCTCAGTCGTAATCAATACCACGCATGCTAGGCATGTAGCCCGATGTTTGTATGACACAGACATAGTGTTCACGGGAAATGTAGGATTAGTTCTACAAGCAGTGTTGCCAGATGAAGATTACGTTTCCAAGACAAACACAGACAAAACCGCCCAAATTTCATGGCAGAAAGACCAATCTGGCAAAACTGACGTCGCATCGGTTCTGCAGCCGATTCAAACAGACGCAAGTGTTATTTGCTTCATTCATCACCAGCCAAATTGGCTAGTAACTTTACAATGTTGCAATTTAAATCCCTGCTTGTGACTTTAAATGTGTAAAACCATTAGAGCTTTTATTTGTATAGCGCCAAATCATAACATACATTGTCTCAAGGCACTTTACATAGTGAGGTCAATATTTCAATATTACAGGGAAAACCCAACAAACAAATCCCACAATGAGCAGCACCTGGCGACTGTGGAGGACAAAAAACTCCCTTTTAACAGGAAGAAATCTTTGGCAGAACGAGACTCAGATGTGGGAGAAACATCTGTCTCGACCGGTTAGGGTGAGGAGAGAAATAGGGGAGAGAGGAGAGAGAGAGATAACAGCTGTACAACCGCCGCTTTTATCTCTACCAGACTGATACTTATAATTACAAAAATAATACTGACACTTATTATTACTATTATTATTAACAATGGGCTTTTTCAGTTTTTACCCATTTCAGGGACTAGACGTCAGGATATCTCAGCAGATATATTGATTTCTGAGTACCTCCATTACACCCTGGTATAATTGTTGCTTTATAAGATAAAATGAAATAAATGAAAGGAAGATTGTGCAATGTTGTTTTTAATGTTTAAGCACTTGTTGAGGTCCTTTTTCTGATCTACTCGGTCACTCTCTCATTTCCTCAAGGTCAGTTCATCAAGAATCCCATCCTGAAGATTCCTGAAGAGCTGCTCCTTCTCTCTCAGCCTCCCCAGTCCCCTCTTGCACCTCGACAGCAGCAGTCATGAACTGGTCTGCGCTGGAGTCCCTCCTCAGCGGGGTCAACAAATACTCCACTGTGTTCGGCCGTATCTGGCTCTCCATGGTCTTTGTCTTCAGGGTGATGGTGTTCGTGGTGGCCGCCCAGCGGGTGTGGGGCGATGAGAGCAAGGACTTTGTCTGCAACACGGCCCAGCCGGGCTGCAACAACGTGTGCTACGACCACATCTTCCCCATCTCCCACATCCGCCTGTGGGCCCTGCAGCTCATCTTCGTTACCTGTCCGTCGCTGATGGTGGTCGGGCACGTCAGGTATCGGGAGAAAAAGGACATGCAGTACACCTCCTCGCACAAGGGCACCCATCTCTATGCCAACCCTGGGAAGAAACGCGGGGGGCTGTGGTGGACCTACCTGGTAAGAACAAAGGGTGTGAAGGTTTATTTCTGGGCTTGCTAGAGATGTTTGGTCTTGACTAAACTGAAGTTTGTGAACTGGAAACATTGTTGTATGTACATTTTTACTTATTGGCCACATCAATAACATGTTTTACCAACACTCCAACACCATGGCTGAAAGAGTTACCATTTTACAATCTTTGGTCAAAAATAGGACCATTCCTCATCCTATCATCAAACCCAAACCAGTAGAGAGAGAAATCTCTTGGATATTGTTTGACGGATGAACAGGCATGAAGGACTTGTGTCTCCAAGTTTAACAATCCTTTATCTTCTCATAGGTGAGTCTGATTTTCAAGGCAGGCTTTGATGCCGGCTTCCTCTACATCCTGTATTACATCTATGATGGTTACGACATGCCCCGCCTGTCCAAGTGCTCCCTGGAGCCGTGCCCCAACACGGTAGACTGCTTCATATCCCGCCCCACCGAGAAGAAGATCTTCACCCTCTTCATGGTGGTTTCCTCTGCCGTCTGCATCTTCATGTGCATCTGCGAGATGATTTACCTCATCTGCAAACGGATCCAGAAGGTCATCAGGAGGAAAGCCGAGGCAGACATGAGGATGTTCGCCAAGACTCACGAGATGGCGCCGCTGGCAGCGCCAAGGTCGGAGTTCAGGTCCAAACCACCAATCAGGATGGATCCTACACTATCTATCCAGAACCTCAGTAACACCAAGGCTGAGGAGGCTACTGAGAAAAAATAATGTTCAGCTACAAATGTGGCAGGGGCTTTGTTGAAGAACTGAATGAAGTACACAAGGTGCCAGAATACGACGAGAACTGCTGCTCAGGGCCAAAGAGATGTCCATCAATTCAGGGATTTCTGAGACCTTGTTTTGGAAATATTACCAAGTTAAATGACTTTGTGCTGAACGTACACCTGCTGCATGCAAATGAACTCCTCGAAGGGGAGGATTACAGAGGAAGCTAAGCTATTATCTATAATGTAAGAATCCAATGTTGAAAGTCCTCATGTGATGTAGTCACAGAGTGAACCCCATCTCTTAACATACACACTGGCCAATAATTAATAAAACAAGATACAGCACACAGAGCACTTTTGTCCTTACTGTTAACACATTAATCTGCAGAAAATGCTCTGTATTGTAATCGTAAAGAGTTAAACTTTTTTATTGGTGTTTTACCAATGAAATTCTCACTTTGCTAGTCCTCCACTGACACTGTTTAAGATTTAACTCAAAATGTAAAATATTAACCATGTTATGTCCTCATACTATGAAATCTGAATTGTTCAATGGATGTTCAGGATACATTTATGCACTTATTCATATATCCTCTAAAAAAAGACACCATGTTTTTATACCCAGAAACCAAGTATCGGTGGGTTTCTTTTTTGGTTCTTTTGTAAAATAATGAGGTAAGATGCTAGATAATATATTTTGTTTTACATTTTGTATTTATTGTTGTGATCTATGAAATTGTTTCACTGTTAAAATATCAAAGCGAGTGTTTCTTTTCTTCTTTTTGAAAAACATGCAAGAAAAAGGGTAGAAGAGTATGACTTCACAGGGAAAAAAAGGGTATATTCCATTTTGTGACGATTACAGTATGTGAAAAGAAAACAGACCACTTTAAAGTCAAAAAAAAGAATAGGTTGATATATATAAAATTGGGATGGGACCCATAGCAGCTGGAGCAGCAGCATCTCAACAGCTGATAGGAGGAGACTCAACAGACTGATCAGGAAGGCCAGGTCTGTCCTGTTTTGCCCCTTGGACACAGTGCAGGTGGTGGGAGAGAGGAGGATGGTAGCAAAGCTATCATCAGTGATGGACGATGACTCCCACCCCATGCAGGACACTGTCTCTGCACTGAACAGCTCCTTCAGCGATCGGCTCCTTCACCCTAAGTGTGTGAAGGAGCGGTATCGCAGGTCCTTCCTTCCTGCTGCTATGCGACTGTACAATCAGCACTGCTCCCAATAGAACACACACACACACACACATACAAACACACACACACACACACACACACACACACACACACACCACTGTAAAAATAACTCACTGGTACACTTAGAGTGCAATAACAACTATTGCTACTGCTCTGTATGTAGTATTTATATATATATATATATATATATATATATATATATATATATATATATATATATATATATATATATATATATATATATTTCTGTTATATTTTGTACACACCTATTGCTTTTTTAAATTTCTTTCTATATTCTTCAGTCCAGGACAATAAAGGTATATCTTATCTTATCTTATGTAACTCTGCATTGGTTTATTAGAAGAATAGCATCATATTGACAGATCTAAATGAGATTAAACTAAATCCCTAAACTATTTAATATTACAATAATTGCCCGAGAAGATTCCCAATAAACTCTGAAATTACAAACTCTGTAACTCGGAAAGTATTGGCGGATGTTGCCGTTGATAGTTGTCCGCGCTGTCGTCATCGCTCTCCGTCTACGGCGTCCAATCAGGAGCAGGGAGCGAGGGCGCGGTGACAGATCCGGAAATGCACCAATCGTCAGGCTGAGCGCTGGTGTCCGCCCGCAAGGTTTCCCCGCTGAGGAAGTGAAGTCAGTCCAACATGAGTTTCCACTACGGCCAGGTACCGAGATACTTCCCTTTGTGTCCTGTTTATGATAATTATAATAAAAAAAGCATATGTGAACATTGTTGAATGACTGTAGTATCCGTTGTGTTGCCTGGATACGACGTTAATGTCCACGGAACACGAGTAGCGTTAGCCGTTAATGTGTTTACTGTAGCCGCCGGGGTGTTGTACAGTTTGACGTGTTTGTCATGTTTCACTCTGTGGTAACTGTTGTAACGACGGACAGCTCAAGTCGGACGACTTACAAGCTTGTTATTGCAGTCAAAGTAGACGTAGCTGGAGTTTAGAACTCGTTATCCTGTACATATCACACATCTGGATTTATTATGAGGGATACATCTGTAAGCAGCATTGACATTAATGTTTATTTTGCTCAGTGCTTTAGGGCTGCAGCTAACGGCTACTTTGAACTAATAAGTGATCTGCTGACTTACTTTTCTTTATATATATATATATATATATAAGAAGAAAAGCGTTAAAACATCAGATTTGAGAAGCTGTATCTAGATCACTTTTTGACTCTTATCAATTATTTTTGCCTAAAAATGAAGTGAAATGGTTCATCGATCAAAATATAAAATAAGCTGGCGATAACTCTTCCGCCTATGGACCAATCAGTGAATCCCCTTATTGTTTCAGCCCTGCTTCTGTGTATACTGGCGGGTAGCTTGATATATACATGTTCATTCATGTAATAAGAATTTATTAGAGTTAGGTAAACTAATGACGTGTGTTGTTACTCAAATCTGCAGGACTGACTGTAGCTGTCAGCGATATGTGTGAAGCTAGTGGGGTAAAAAACTGCAGACAATGGAAATACTCAAGTAAAATGCAAGTTTGAGATAAGATATAATTTATAGAGAGATATAAGATGAGGTAAGAGAATCCTTTATTGATCCACATGCAGCAGCCCAGAGATAGAATGAGGAGAGGATACTAACAGAATTAAATTGAATAAGAATAATACAAAATGGATTTAGGTTACATGAAAACTCTACTAAAGTACAGCTTGTCAGCTCTGGATACTCCTCCAATACCTGAAGTACTCTTTATATCTGTGCTACTCTTTGGTATTACTTTTACCTTTTCATGCTCCTGTGCTCAGCCTGTTTATTCCTTGGACTTTTCGTTTGGTTTTGGTGAACTTTGTCTGTCACTGTAGGGCTATCCAGGAGGGGGCAACCCACCGGCAGGTGCTTCATATGGGGGAGGCCGCGGCCCCTACGGGCAGCCCCACTCAGCTCCGTACGGTGGTGCAGCAGGTCTACCGGGAGGTCATTACGGGGGTGGTGGAGCCCCAGGTCATGGAGGGCAGTATGGGCCTGGACCAGGGGGTGCCCCCAGTGGGCCTTATGGGGGCTACGGGGGACAGCCGACTGCAGGACCTTACGGACACCATGCTCCTGCAGGTAACTAAAGGCTGTGACCGAAGCTGTGTATCCCCCCCTCTCCCTACCTGTTGGAGTAGAACAGGCATATTCTGAACGTGAGGAGGCTGCAGATCGGGCACTCATTTCTTCCCCCCATCCTCTTCGTTGCTTCTGTCTCTCTGGTGGGATGATGGATAGAAAATGACTTGCGTTCCCAGACAGTCGTGTAGAGACGGGGTTCAGTTTGTGCCCCTCAGCAGGATCACACAGCTGGAGTGATGACTCCGGTAATACTGAGTGAGGACTAAACCCAATAAGAGACAGATGGTTTAAGAGTGTGTAGTGTGTACGTGTGTATGTGTTTGATTACACTGTTTCCTGTAGCAGCTAAGTGGAAGTCAGAAGCCGATAGCCGTCGCCATCACTCCACAAAGGGACAGAATCCATCAGGGTCTGGTCCGAGGTGTCACCTGTCCCTCTCTCTCCATTCGTTTTTCTGACAGCCAGTCCTCTCTCCACTCCGCCCCTCGTCTTGCACCACACACCCTTTCTTTTTCTCTTTGTATTCAGGTAATGGCCTCTTGCTAGGGGAGTTTTTCTTTAGCAGGAAGACAATTATTACACATTGTTACTATTTGTGATAATCATCCATGGATTCTTATAGCAAGGAAAATGTAGATAACTACTTACCTAACTCCGAAACAAAATTAACTTAAATGTATGAATTCCATTTCTCATATATAGAATATGCTACGTTACAATCATCATTCATGTACAATACTTTTTCACAAATCAGCTCCTTAAACATTAAAAGTAAAAGACAGGCACGTACGTATTATGTTTTTATGATGGAGGTTCTGCTTGACAGTTGACACAACTTCAACTGTAGCAGAACTCGACAGGAGAAGTGTGTTTCTTTATCTCCTTGTAAATAAATTGGCATTGGCAGATGCTTTATTTCTAAGAATGTTCACCGTCTTTCTTTTTTCTTTGACTAACTTTGTCCCCCCACACACCCGTTGCACCTCAAAGCCTGAGAGCTTCAGTGAAGTAGTAAGTGGATGGAAACAGTAAGGAGGATGAATATAGAAGGAAAAAGAGATGTAAACAAGAGCATGTAAAGAAAACAATCTTTAAGCGTCAGAGTCAGTACAACCCCTGCTCCTCTCTTCACCATCCTCTTTATTCTTCCTCTCCGTAGGAAACATCCCTCCTGGCGTGAACCCAGAGGCATACCAGTGGTTCCACACTGTCGACACGGACCGCAGCGGCTTCATTAACCTGAAGGAGCTGAAGCAGGCACTTGTCAACTCCAACTGGTCTGCGTTCAATGACGAGACCTGCCTCATGATGATCAGTAAGTCGAGCAGCTGCAGCTCAGTGGAGTGTGAAGCCGATCTATGTCAAAGTGTTTCTCGAGCCAGAATGACACAGCGTTTAACTATGTGAAATACTTTTTAAACGGCTCAACGGCAAGGGGGGGGGGGGGGGTCTTTAGGAAAAAACAAATGGATAAAGCATTGTTGAGGAAAAAGAAATTAGACTGGTGTTGCCTCTGAAAGTTCCAAAACAAGGAATCACTTCTGTCGTTAAGTAGAGGAATTCAGGCAGCCAGGACTCCGGCTGAGAAGATGACTGAGTCATGGTTGGTTTGTTAACTTGTTAGTTGTGCAACTACCCCTGCATTCCAGTTGCATTTGCAATGTACCAATACCACAATGAGACCGGTGTGACTTGTGTTTGTCACTTTTAGATACCACAAGAGAAGGATGATGGGCTTAAAGGGAACACTGCGAAAGTGCACTACACATTTGTATTTCTGAAGAGCACGCAACAATAACTGAAGAAAACTCATGTTTGAACATGCTGTGTTTTTTGTTTTTCCCATTAGACATGTTTGACAAGACTCGATCAGGTCGCATTGACCTGTTTGGCTTCTCAGCACTGTGGGAATTCATGCAGCGGTGGAGGTTGTTGTTTCAGCAGTTTGACAGGGACCGCTCAGGGAGCATCAATGGCATGGAGCTACACCAAGGTATCCCCCATTTAACGTACAGCTGCTTTCAGACATGCGCTAATGTCCGGACATTTTCCTGAACTTTTCCTGAGGGGGCTGTGTGACGAAGCAATTGTCTCCATATGTTGCTCCTGACACACCCGGAAACTTTTCCGGTTGGCCCTCTAGTAAAGCTTCCGAAAATTGCTAGAGTGAGCCCATGGGAGAATACAGCAGGAAAATCCCCGGAAGATTCATTGCGAGCGAGTGGGCGCTCTACACAGGCGCCACCCCTCGCCTGAATGTTCCTGACATTTTCCCTTCTCTTGTGAACGTGTCTGATCTGGACAATCTCCTGCTGCTTCCTTCATATGTGAACGGCAAACTGTGGAAAAAGTGTCTTTTTGGAGTTCATGTCTGAAAACAGCTTATGTTACAGTTAGTTGTCTGTAGTTATGTAAAAAAGACATCATTGGTGCAGCTTGCAACTGGTTTTGAACTAAAAAAAAAAAAGAAATTAGGAAAGAAAAAAATCTAATTCACTCCATCCTCTCCTCCTCTCCTCAGCTCTTGCTCAGATGGGCTACAACCTCAGTCCACAGTTTTCTGAGACGCTGGTGCAGCGCCTTGCCTTGCGGGGCGGGCGTCCCGGCATCCAGCTGGACCGTTTCATTCAGGTGTGCACCCAGCTCCAGAGCATGACACAGGTGTTCCGGGAGAGGGACACGACCATGACAGGCAACATCCGCCTCAACTACGAGGATTTCCTCTCGGGCGCCGTCACCAGGCTCATGTGAGCCACTGACAGCATCATTCCACGTTCAGTTTTCAGTGTTCTCCCATCAGTGCCCCCACATGTTGGTACGTCCGCAGTGTCACAGCCAGCGCACATTGTTCCTGGGCTTGTTGCTGTAAATAGATAAAGCTTATAAAGCTCTTATAAAGGAAACTAAAGCATTTACTGTTTAGGTCAACTGTAACCAGGGGTTTAAGTTATACTGAAGTTCCCTCCGAACAGGTCCGACTCACCGTAGATGCCTTGGTGACAGTGACATTTAACTTTACCAGAACCAGTGTTTGGTTAAAGTTATGAATAGTTCAACTTCGATCAGAGAGGGTCCTTGTGTATATACATGTTTAATTAACTGAGCAGCCCCTGCCACCATATTTCTGTCAGGGCTGAATCAATGCATCATTGGAAAAAGACCCTTAGTTGGAGAATAAAAATAATTGGACCGTCTGCTCCTACAGTGGAGTACAGGAATGGCCAATGCTGAACTACAAATGTATATCCTGTGAATTTGCTCCTGCTTAGCATCAACGTGGTCCTGTGCCTTTTGAACGATTCACCTTTGAAGTCATACATATCCTGGCTACTTCCAGGGTCCACACAGGAGTAATATTGCCAATTTATTATTCAATCCTCTTATTTAGTGGAGTGTTGTTTAAAATAAAAGAAAAAGAGAAAAAATGATTATCATGTTTGCTAAATTGTTCTCCTATATGCCAGTATTAACTATATATATATATATATATATATACATATATATATATATATATATAAATCTGTGACCAAAGCATAAAAGAACTGAAAAACTGTTTGCCACCTTTATTTCATTGATTATGATTATGATGCCAGTAACGGATGATACACTCTGTGTCATACGTGACATTCTGAAATCTGAAATCTGAAATGTTTCTTTATGCCGGAAACAAATAAATGTCATCGTATCACATTTTGATGTAATCATTTTTTTCTTCACTGACAACCATTCACTCCGATGCAAAAAACCACAACTCCTTTCATGACATTTAGAGTTTTCAATATATTACCTGAAGCTATTGATATTGTGTAAATGCAGCTGTACCATGCTAATGGTGGCACTACTTTACCGTCAATATGACATAATTGACATTTGATTTTATGTTTTAAGAAGAATAATAACTGCCAGCACTGCAGTTGAGCAAAGCAACTTCAGATTGGGGTTATTCAATCTCAGCAAAAGAACCGTTTTAACTGTACTGCACAGTTTCCTTTACCAGCTGTCAGGGCCGACCTTTGACCTCAAAATGCCCCCAAATTGGTTGCCCACTTCTCCCTTTGTTGGGCAGATTGGCTTTAACACTCACTGTCTTCCTCTTTCACATCTGGCACTTCTTTTGCTCACCATCTGTTACTCTGCTTGATCACAGTCCGCGTCGAGAGTCCTCATGCTTCTCCTCGTCTCATCCCCAATCACAGGCATCCATCAAATCCTCTTGTGCATTCTTTTTCGGTCATATCGCACATCCATCTACTCCTCTGTCCTCGCTGTCCATCTTAACCTGAAGCTAAACTTAGCTGTCCCAGGTCCTTGAGAACACTCTGACTCATGCTCCAGCTGTCGTCCGCCCTGTCATCACCTGAACGCGGCTGTGGTAAAGAGTCCGGAGCGCTTTTCAAAAGACTTGAGTTCGGCCAGAAGTACGCCGTGCTTGAATGTTTCAACCTACAAAGAGTCGTGCTAGCTGCCTGTTTTCGGCTTGTGTGATTCAGCAGTGATTCAACTTAAGTCCTGCCTGTCATTTCCTGTGTAATGAGGAATTTTCCCACCACTGACCATGCCTGACATCTGTAATTAACTTGTGCAAATAGAGCAGGTCTACGGGGGCTTCCGCTTTGTGTCACTCCACTCTGTCGGCCCCAGTTTGTTATTTGGATTGATAAGGCGGTTTGTATTTTTACATGGCTCTAAATCTCATGTACTATTAAATGAGGGCTGATGAAATAATCCTGCCCCTCCTAAAGGTTAGTGGTAAAGCAGAACTGGCTCCAGTGATGTTGTTGTCCCCCTCGGGGGACGAGCACATTTCACTTGATCTGACAGGACTGATCAAATGCCAGTTCTGGCAACTACAAGATGGACAGCACAGAGGGAGGAATCATCTTTGAAGCATGAGGCATAATCGCCCACTCGGAATCCTGTTAGTCGCAACCGTGTCGGGCAGTCATTTGAAGTTATAATAACAAAGTTGGGTTTTTTTGTTTGTCACTCCCTGCCTCTGCAGAAATGACCAATGAGTCAGAACTGGTCATCGCTCCATGACAGGCTGCGTTGTAGATCAGCCTCGTCCTGAATTTAGTGTCATCAATCACATTGAGCTTTGCGAGGAATAGTTGTCGATCCACTACCGCTCATCCGCTGGGCACCTGAAATGGACAGGAGTCTCTCTCCCTCATAAGCAGTTAAACAAAGAAAGCGAAGCCTTCCTTGAAACTGTTTGTCTCTTTATGCAGAATACTGAGCCTCTCAACGTGTCTCTGTCTTCAAATGCCAAACTGTGCTTTTAAACAAAAGAAAAAAGAAAAAAAAGAATCCCATCCTGACAGCGGAGGGGTTTGTCATCCACACGGGGCAGCTCACGCCTTGTCAACATATTACACAACAGTGTCGACAGATCTGACTGCCTTTTTGTGACTTTTCCTCCAGAGGAGGATTCTGTGCGGGAACGCCACCGAGGGTTTGAACACAGGGAGAGATTCCAGTCAGTGCTGCAGAAAAGGACACACATCAGTGAAGGTTATGTAAGAACACAGCTCCCTAAGACTGTATAGTCACAAAAAAACATGCTCTTTAAAGTTATTTGATACTTCTACAGCTTAATAAAACATGTTTTTTCTTGTGGTGGAATTGTTGCTGTTATATTGTTTGTCGGTTGCGCATCACTAGAATCAAGAACAAATATACACATCATGTTATTTATACTGTATATTAAGCTTTACTGTTACAACTGCCAGATTATCTTACATCACTCATTTCTGTTAAAACCAGTAACTTCAGAACAAGATCTGCCAACCATTCCACTTTGGACATTCCAAATTTGGACAAATCTTGGAATACTGGTTTTAACTATTATGCAGCTTTGGAAATGAAATGAATTACAAACCCACTTCAGACTGGACAGTCTCATTTTACTTCGATAATTCAAACAGTTATTATTAGAACACTTCACTGCATCTTGCAACTGCCTTTATTTTTTCCATTCTTGTATATTTGTCTGTTAGTCTACTCTTGCTGTCTGTAATTTCTGTTGTCTTTTGTTGCTCTAAATGTAAATTGTTCTCAGGCCTCATGTCAATGAGTTTCCCTGATTAAATAAAGATTTAATAAAATAAAAATATTACCATCACGTAAAGATATTGGTGGATGACTAAGTCCACATTTTAATGACCTCAAACTATGTATGTATATTAATTTATGATATAATTTCTTGTTTATAAAGTAATTATTAATACAATTATTGTAGTTTATTGCTACCATCCACGATCAGTACTAACAATAATCATAGTAGTTATCGTTGATTCGTGAATGGTTGTGAGCTGTCCTCGTGTCGGAGCAGTGTAGCGCTCGAACCAATAGGCGGTGCTGCAGCTCTGCGACGAACGCAGCGGAGACCCTCTTGGTCACTGCCGGTTACGGCGTAGCGTCAGCCAATGGAGATGAAGCAGGAAGCTCAGAGGCGGAAGTTGCGCTGATCTTGTTGCATCAACGTGCCAGGGGTGAGTGGAGTCGATTGAAATAACCTCGGTCCGGGATTTGATTCGCAGAAAACTTTGTGAGTAAATTCCACACCGGGGGACAGTCGTATGAGACGCTTGTTTCGCTGTGAGCTGTCAACATGATGTTTTCCAGTTGCTCCGAGCGCTGTCCCTCGCCATTCTGTGTGCAGACTAACGTTCGCACCGGCGCCACGCCAAACCCCGTCCGAAATTTGACCCGTTCAATTTGTCCCGCTTGTGTTGAAAGTAAACCGAATGGAGTTGACCACGAATGAATGGAGTTTGTGAATCGTAGACAAGCGGGTTTCTGTTCGGCATCCACAACAACAGCCGCAAAATACCTTTCAATTGTGACTTTTAGAACTTATTCTATGACATCAAACACTAGACCCATATACAATAACATTAAGTTGTGCTGACATCAGAGAATGCGTTCATCTTTTTTACATTAGAGAAACCAGCCCTTACTCTTTGGAGCGTCTGTAGCTGTGTGTTGTTGGCTGGAGGTGAGACAAGGTGAGCAGATGGCCTGCTCATGTCATTGACGCCACACAACGTTACGTCATCTGACTCATGGGTTTGCAAAGATTCAGTTAACATAATAATAATAATAATAATAATGTCCTGGTGTCATTTAAAAATTTTTCAATATATACATGTTAAAAATACAAACCTTATGACAAAGAAATTCAATTTCGCCTTGATATTTCACAAGTTAACTTACCGATACCATTGTGTCTGTGAATGGCTTATTTTGGCAGATTTCTTTTTAATTTGCAGACTGATAAATCGGTCAGGCTGTAATTGATTTACCAGCAGTTTGCTTCCGGAACGTCCCAGTCGCCAACACAGTCTAGAGAATGCATCTCTCCGAGAAAGTATTATTGCCTGACTTTGTTTTAATTTGATGATTGAAAAGTTTTCACTCAGCTGCTTCTTTTCTATGGTTTAAATCGTCACAGTGCAACTCACACTGTGCGTTTAAATGAAACAAGTACTTTTCATTGGTAAAAGTCTGTGATCGAATTGAGATTTGGTGTAACTGTCAGTCCGGTTCAAACCACAAGGGGGAACCAGTAGAGAAGAAATGTTTGTTTTGTTTTTTTAATCAGAGCATGTGAGGTGAGACGGAGTTCCTTTTCCTTCTTTTTATTAGTGAATGGCCCATAACTATTTACTCCATTTATGAATATCATTTAATGTCCGCTAGAATCAACATACTCTTTATCCTCTTTCCCCCCATGGAGGACCTGGGAGCCAAAGCGGTGTGCAGTCATGTGGCCTCTGATGTGGGCTGCGATGCGGACCTACGCTCCGTATGTCACCTTTCCCGTTACCTTTGTGGTCGGAGCAGTGGGCTACCACCTGGAATGGTTTATCAGAGGAACGCCCAAACCTCGAGAGGAGGAGATGAGCATCCTGGAGCTGAGGGAGGAGAGGAAGCTTCAGGAGCAAGTGGGTATGGACAGCACGCAGGTGCTTAGCCTGAAAGACAAACTGGAGTTTACACCCAAAGCGGCTCTGAACAGGAACCGACCAGAAAAGAGCTAACCGTGGCTGCCATTAGAGACTCGCGTGTTTTGTCCGTTTCTCAGCTGGAGGATGGTGCACTGGGAGCAAAATGGGGTGAAGCAGGGGGCAAAAGACCTTTTCTTCCGATTCATCTCAGCCTTTGTTCCTCACCCCTGGCCATCAAAAAAGCTTCAGCTTGCCTTTTGTTCGTTTCAGACACTTCTCAGAGGCAGGAGGGGGAATAATAAAACACTTGACATTTTATTCAGTTAAAAATACTGTGTGTGTGTGTGTGTGAGAGATTGTGATTCTCTGACCTTCCACTTGATGTTTCACAAGCCTGATCAATCACTGAAAAACACCTTGGATATTGGAACTGTTGGGTGTTCAGGATTTGAACTGACCACAAGGTTTGATTTTATTCTTCAGTTTGTCCTCTGGCTCGTAGAAAAGAGGAACATTGTCTGTAAAACATGTAAATCTAGTTGTGCCACTGACACAGATTTTATTGTGACTTTTTTACCAACCCCCATGTCATTTATTTGTTGTTTCCCAAATACAAATGATGTCATGTTCCAGGGCTTTCACACACAGGCGTTTCTCCTTTAACATAGTCTTCATGTTCAGAAAGAACAGCTGATAATGAGCATGAAAGCAGAGGAAGTAAGACCGGTCTTAATGTGGTAGTTCTTTTTATCTCATCTAACCTTTGATGGTATGTGGTCGAATGAGCCAACAGTGTGGGAGGTCTCTCAGGAAGTTTAAGCTGCTTAGTGCTGCTGTCTGAAACATCTACACAATACATTCATTAAAGGAAGTCTGGATTTTCTTGCAAATTTGACGTTGTTATTATGTGTGTCACTGAAAAATGAGATTAATAAAATGAATTTGAGTTTTCATGCTGAAAGTGCCGATTCAATGGCAATTTCAATTCAATTTCATGTCAGGAAATTGTCTGAAAGAACTTTCCCCCAGAGATTTATTCCAACCAAGTTTCACATCATGCAGTTTGTCACTTGACTTTCAGTGGCGTCGTTTCACATTCTGGTCTGAACAAGTATCTGATCCTCATTATGAAACAATACTGCCTCCAAGGACAAAAGGCAACCTCAAAGGAAGGAAGTAGTGACTCCATTCATTCAGCTTCAAGGAGGGGAAACGCCAGTCAGAAATGAGGAATATCACCTTTTGCAGTTTGACCCGTGGCACACAGTAGATAGAAGAAAAGACCAGTCCATAGAGGAAGTTTAACATAGTTTTTTTCGTGGGCTTCAATGCTGTTTTTCGCACAAAAGGAACTCGACACGGTCTCTTCAAAGCTGTCTTAAAATAGCTGTGGTCTAAGAAGCAGGTCCCGAGGCGCATTCAAACAGTTCAGGCTTTTTCCATGTAAGCTGATTCGTGACCACAAGTTTTGAGCGTGAAGCCCCACACACACACATCAGTCTGTTTCAGAGTGATGAATGACTCCTACCCGGAGGTATGAAGATGGTAGATGAGAATTTATAGGTTACAATTAAATGATTGAAACTTGTTGGTTAAACGTTCACACTGAAAAGCTTCCTACAAGTCTATTATAGAATACTGAAGAAAAAAACACCCTCAGAGACAGACGTAGACGTATTCAAACTGTCAGTCGGTCAAAGTGCTGACGGAAACGGAAAGCAGATGCAAATGTTTCACCATGAAATTATAGGGATTAATCACCTGGACCTGAGCATTAATAAAATGTATCATTAGCACAGACTTCTTAAGTTGACAGAAACCATTCGTTTTATGTTGGTATAAGATTATAAACCAAAGGTGATTTATTTAGTTAAGTCTGCTAGACCCTTATTGTCTCTACGAAATCTGCTCAAGTGTGAACACAACGTTCCGTGTAATAGACTGCTCATTATAACCAACTGTATAGACGATAGAGGTGTCTTGTGAAGCACACCGAAGAGGAAATATATAGATGACTTTTTGTATCTTTAGAATTGTAATTCAAAGAACCAAATTATCTGCGATGAGAATTAACAATCTGTTTATCCCCATAACAGCCTGGACTAGTTGATCCACGTTTGAAGAACCGAGCTCACCACAGGTTAGTCAGGACACAGTACATGTACAGCCCCCTATTTATGCGTTTGGATACGGATCACAGTTGGTCCTTGCTGTCGCTAAAGAGTTGTAGGCACAGCGGCAACAAGTGAAAACATTCCTTTTTGATAAAGACATTGGTGTTACAACATTACGTTTGTCCTTTTATGGGTAGATTTCCATTCTTGTCTCACAGTCCAGCAGTAATGTCACCGAAATATACACGGGTCCCAACAAAAGCAATGATTTCACTTTCATAGCCCACCGACCTTTTCCTGTGTGACTTCAAGACATGGTTAAAAATATGGTTAACTTGGAAAACTGGGGTTGCCGAAACAATATGTAGGAGGACTATCGTTCAACACTTAAGTGACCGTCAGTGAAGGCAGGAAGAGGGAACGGTTTCCACATATTCAATCCAGAAAATCTCAAGTGTTCTCATTATTAAATCAAGACCAGTAAGGTGGACAGTAAACAAAGCGCTTGATAAGAATTCATCATTGAGTGACCGGTGGACGTTACTGGTGTCTTTATGAAGCTTTTCATATACAAAGGACACTTTGACTCCAGTCCCGCAACCTTTCCTCTGTTAAATAATGAAGCAGAGAGGTGCGTCGCTCCAGGAGCTCTCCTAATGGATGCTAACCTTTCCAGTGTGCCAGGATAGGTTCCGCAACGTTACTCTGCCGGCTTAATGAAATGGGGAAAGATTATGGGGCCCAGATTTACATTGGGTCCAGACTGGTAAATGCGTGCAGTGCTATCGGCAGTCATCAGCTTGTACTCCCCTCTCAGGTTTGCTATCAGTGGAGCGACCCGCTCCAGTCCAGCGACCCCGGTTGTGTGTGCGCAGTGTGCCAATTGCTTCAAGCTGGTGGACGTTTCCATATGAAACTAGTGAGGATCGAGAGGCTGCGGCTAAATCAAACAGAGAGGGAGTATGTGTGTGTGTGTGCGTGTGTGCGCGTGTGCGTGTGTGCGTGCGTCCGTCCTGGGAACAATAAAGAGGACAGGTCAGGCGTCTTAAACAATGGCCCAGCTCCTCACAACTGGACAGCACTGTGGGAACCGAGCTCCGTGGCTCAGGGGAAAAGAGTGGGGAGTCTGGAGGTGTTCCGTTGTTCTGGCTGGATGAAGGGGGATAGTGGGTGCGGGTGATTCTGGCTGGGGTTTTTTTCCTGTAAAGGAGGTCCAATCGAACATCCTGAGCGAACAGAAAGGAGACAGTCCTCCCTCTGCTGCAGGAACAATAGAGCCGTCTGCCTGTTGGAAGGGCACCACATCCTGCTATTAAACAACCACACACACACACACACACACACACACACACACACACACACACACACACACACACACACAGAATCCAGAAGGACAGGTATGGCTGTATATAAAACTTAAACACAGACTAAACATTTACATAGTGAAAACATGTGCAGGTTTGTTCTCACAGGGATTTGTAAATAATTTAAAATAAATGAAACTAGCTGACATCAGTTACTACTCAAAAATGTATCAGTTATACATTTAATGGTTGAATGTCTCATTAAAGAGGCAACAGACAACCTTCTTGCCCCTAGTGGCTCCAGGTGGTATTGCTGTTTGGTCACTGTAGTCAGAGCCGGCCCTAGCCGATATGGAGCCCTAAGCAGAATTTGATCAGGGGGTTTAAGGGTAACTGCTGTTTTCAGAAATGTTAAACCACTCCTGTCACAGTCATAATACTAAACAAGGACACAGATCTCTGGGAGCTACAAGTGGTACCAGTACTCTTAGTTGACTCCAGCCATTCAGCAGTTGAGTTTTACCATTTTCCCACCATCCTGCCTTCGATGTGGCAGCCATGACATTAGGTCCTCAAAACACAGGGGAGCCGGGACGAAACAATGCAACAATGCCCACTGCGGCCCCATTGTCAGGGTGAACAATTACCAATGAGCGATCCCTGGGGAGAAAAAGTACTGGAACAGGAAACAGATAGAGTCCCACTTCCTGTCCAGAGTTTAAATTTAGGGACAGCTCAAAGCATTTATTTTGGTCATTTTGTTGAGTAGCACAAATGGCCAAATTAAGGAGTGGGTTGCTTGGACGTGACATTGTTATGGATACAGAGAAAGTCATGTGTCGGAACTGTGTGTTTGTGTGTGTGCACGTGGAGGGACACAAAAGGAGTTGGCACATGTAACACTGTATGCCTGTCACACAAACACGCGCTATAACATAAACACTAAGCTCTACAAAGTGGTCTTTGCTATGCAAGGTACATTATTTCCAATTACATCCAAATAAAGACATATTGCCTAACTTGGACGACCTCATTCACCCGATGGACTGCTATTTTGGGCCGTGTCGGTCCCTTGTTTACAATATTATGTGTGTAGGAAAGTCTGAGTTTTGTGAAGTCAGGGCACGCTGGTCATTCCTGCCTGTGTGTGTGTGAGTGCCCTCTCTGCCTTCTCAGAGGACATTCAGCAGGACAGCTGGCAGGAAGTACGACAGAAGAGAACCTTTTTTCTCATTTCCAATCTTGTGTCCCGTCAGAGGCTGTTTCATACCCTGAGAAAGATACATATCCTTTACCTTTTTTGTTTATTTACCTTATTTTAACCTACCTTTTTTGATGATTTGAATTGGGCAGATGTTAAGTGCAATGTCAGCAGTCGTCTCTTTCCATTTTTGTGATCCCTTGCCATGTGGTGTGTCACGGGCATAAGCCTCTTGCAAAGTCTTTGGCCTCTTGCAATGAGTTTGTGCTGCGTTTTGAGGACTACACTGTACTTTAGTGGGTCTCATTCGTAGACCCTCTCCGTACCGATTGACGTGATTCTTAGAGTCTGTTGTAACACCTGAGAAGCTCTAACGATAATCTTTATCAGAGAGGAAGGTTTTGAGATGTCGTATACGTCCCTGGGTCCAGAGGAGAGGAGCCTGGTGGCTGAAGGCTCTGTCTCCCATTCTACTTTTACAGACTCTGTGAACCACAAGTAGTCCTGCGTTTACAGAGACAAGTGATCTATTGGGATAATATGGAATGATCTCTGTAAGCTATGATGGAGCCAGATTATTAAGGGCTTTGTATGTGAGGAGCAGGATTTTGAATTCTACTCTGGAATTTACAGGAAGCCAATGCAAAGATGCTTACACTGGAGAAATATGATCTCTTTTTCTAGCATTTTGGAATTAACTGGAGGCTTTTCACAGACTTATTGGGGAACATCCTAACAGTAATGAACTACAGTAGTCCCGTCTAGAAGTGACAAATGCATGGACTAGTTTTTCAGCATCCTTTTGAGATAGGATGTTTCTAATGTTCTTGATATTGCGCAGGTGAAAGAAGGCTGTCCTGGAGACTTGTTTTATGTGTGAGTCAAAGGACATGTCCTGGTCAAATATAACTCCAAGGTTCCTCA
This sequence comes from Scophthalmus maximus, assembly GCF_022379125.1. Classification (NCBI taxonomy): domain Eukaryota; kingdom Metazoa; phylum Chordata; class Actinopteri; order Pleuronectiformes; family Scophthalmidae; genus Scophthalmus; species Scophthalmus maximus. The sequence continues at coordinate 2,230,497 of NC_061536.1, forward strand.
CAGTAGAGCTGGAGGCCAAAGTTATACCATCTAAGGTAACTATATGATCAGATAATATTTCACTGAGGTGTTTAGTACAATGACCTCAGTTTTGTCTGAATTTAAAAGTAAAAGATTATAAGTCTTCCAGGCCTTTATGCCTCAAAGACAGTCCTGAAGTTTTACCATCATTTCACAACCCCGTAGCTCGTGGTGAGTCTACATTGGATGGTTACGACAATTTGGCTAAAGATCAAAATGGCAATGGAGAATATGAATGTGATTTTCACTTCCGGAACCTCACAGTTTGTCTCGCTTGTCACATGATCGTTATATCACACACCAGGGCCTGGTGTAGGGACCGGTGGTGAAACTTTCCCATTAGTGGTGTCGCTTTTCATCACAACAGTTGCCTCTTTGTGAGACCTGCTGGAGCCTGGAGGCTTCGTGATGCCGCTTCAAACTGCTCTGCGGTCTTAACAACAGTGGTGTGAGTGTGTGTGTGTGTGCGGTCTAATTATTACTAATGTTGTGGAGACCTAAATCTGCTTAAAAAGTCACATTATGTGGGCAACAACAAAGTCCCTCCCCATGATATAAATCGTTAGATGGTGAAGATTAGGGTGAGGATTAGTTTTAAGGTTAGGGATAGGATTAGTAGTAGTATGGTGAAGTTTAAAGAAAGTTGTGTTGGAGTCTCCTCCTCTCCTTAAACAGACTGCAGGATTGCCCTTCTTTGTGTGCGATCAGCAGCACCCACACAGCGAGGAAATGCATCAACAGTGACTTCAACAATGTCAGGAAAGAGGAAACATGGTCATGTCGCACAGATTGGGGTCTTCCCAGCCCCCACTCCTACTATTAACACAGCTTGACTGAAACACATATCTCCACTGTCAATGTTTTAGTTTTTTTGAAAAGCCCTGAATTTGTGGAAATAGTCTGAACATGAATAGCGGGTAGGAAAACCAACATAGTATTAATGTCCTATTGTCCTGGCAGAGAAACATCTCTTTCATCTGCTCCGTCGGTGGGCTCGATAGAAGGCCTGCAATTTCTAGAGGACAGATACAGTATATCGACTCTAGAGGAAAAAGGACTGTTGGAGCCACACTCGCTGTTGTTTCCATCCTTGAGGTTTATATTTCCTTCACTGAACAGGAGGTGAGAGTTTACCCGGTGAGAGAGAATAGAGCAGGGTGTCGGGCTTCTCCGGCTTCATCGGCTAGAAGGAAGATGGATGCAAAAGGGAGCTCCACTGTTATGCTGCTGGCTTTGGTTGACAGCAAAGGGGCTGATATGGGGTCGCCGTGTGCAATCTGTTCCGTGACCCCCCCTGGCTTTTTTTGTGAAAACACACACATGACCGGTCACGTGGACGCATGCGAACAAGGGCACGCGCATCGCTCCCGCCCACTTGGGCCGAGATAACAACACTGCACGGGAGTGCCAGCCAAGTTCTCGTGGACAGGCATTGACCTGGGCAGCCTCAGCAGGCTCCGTTTGGATTGTTCTCTCAACAATATCTGCCAATTTATCCCTGACACAGCGAGAGGCTGCCGACAATAAAAAAAAAAACCACATTCCATTCTGAGTAATGAGATAGTCTTCCCATTGTTAAATCATAAAACATTTAGATTAAAAAAAACAACTGCTTTTTAGCAGCTCGTTACAGTTCTCATTTGGCCCCGCATGCTCATGCTGTTTGCTTTATGAGAGCCTGCCTCACGCAAATTTCCCATAAACCCCCTTTTCCTGCCATAGATAACTGCTTATCGTCATGGAGACAGTTCTGTAAATTGCTGGAAATGAGTGCCGTGTTGCAGAGGGCTGCAGCCACACACTCTGAAAAGACATATGGCTACATTCATTCGGAGCTTGTGCGAGCACCTTTGTTGAAGGGGCTGGATTCTATCAATTGCTCTCCAGGAGAAGCAGTGTTAACCCTCAGCACTGCCCGGGGGTGTGAAGTAGAGACCCCTATGGACTTTTACTGCCTTATAATTAATGCTTTCTTCTGCCAGAGCTGTGGATTTGATAACAGCAAAAAAAAATATTTCCATCTCAGAAGGTTCTGCTTATGACACCCTGTAAGGCTGATCCCCTTCTCCACACTTTGGCCTTTATATTATCCCCAAAGCACTTTCTCTTGAGTGATTTATTGCTTCCGTACAGTAACAACATTTGGATAGTGGAAAGTTTATGGGCCTGACAACGAAGCAACACACACTTGGGAGACATTTCCCCACATGGAAATCTCATCCATGTATTCATAAAGAAAAGGGAATAAATCCGTAGAGAGCATAACCCAAATCGTCACCATAGAGAGCCTTTTTATAGGTTGCAAATATTGCAATATGTAATTGTGTGGGGGAGAAAATGTGACACGTGATACACAATTGATAAATTGACATCCTTTATGGTAGTTTATACTTTATTTTTTAAAATAATAAATATTAACACTGGTATTTCTTTTTCGATATCTTTAACATTAAATATTTTGATTTAATTTCCTTTCATTGAATCTGCACATTTCTGTACTTCTTTCAGTCTATTCGATGTGCAATTACTGATGTGCTTTTGACTTCTCTCTGCAGCTCACTAAAAGGTTTGCTTTTCAAACCGGATGCTTGCCTTTGCTCCATTATTCAGCTCGTGCGATGATGTGTGCAGTGGTCCTCTCTCGCTCCCGCTTCCTTCATAAATAAGACACCACGGATACTGGAAACGATAAGCCTTGTTCAATCCCAGCATTCCCATGCCCTCCCGGTCCACATCCCCAACTCAAGTGACCAAAACACACTGGGTGAAAGGGGAAAAATACATTGTATGTGGATGTGCATGCATGCGTGCCTGCATCCGCCCAGCCATTATCCTCTTGGGAGCTGAGCGGGACCCTGAGACCAGAACATTCCACAGTGTGTACAAGAGCCATGGGGAGAAGAGGGGGCTTCAAACGGCTCCATGGGTTACAGTGCAAAACTCAGTGGAATATGCTTAAATCTGGTTCCAGTGCACTCCCTCCCATACACACTGACCTCCGCAGACCCCCCACTGCAGTGTTTTTTTTTTCCACTGTCACATTACGAACCAAAAGCCATAAACGCAACATGAAGGCATCTTATGACTGTAATCTTCTCTCATAGCAGAGTCTCATTTTCTTTTGCCTTGGGGAGTGTTCCCAAAATGTTCGGTTTTGAATAGCTTCATTTATCTGTCTGAATGTCTACCTGCCTCTGAGGCATCGGGTTCACAGTGCAATGGTTGTTGTTCTCTTCATTTCTCCCTCATTTGAGCCGTCGCCCTGCACTCCTGACACTCAAATATCATGTGCAGAATAGTGTACACGCAAAACCGGAAGACTCGGAAACCAAACAAAGCTTTCATAGTCGTAGACAACGTGTCACCCCATCTGACTGCGTCAAACATAATGCTTCTGCTTTGATTGTCCCTTATAGGCACCCTTACTGTTTTTAACAGTGTGATGTGCTTGTTTTTTATAATGGACTCTAGGGGTTGTCCTCATGGCCCCCATGCAGTTCATGTAACTAGGAAGCAAGTCATTCCCAGCTTCCCCGGGTCCCCAGGTTGCCTCTATTGTCAGATCCCTGTAACTCTCACACGGGTTGGAGTAGCATGCAGCCTCACCCTGCAGGGGGACGTTGACGTGCCCCCCTGCATTGCAAGCCTGTGACACCTCCGCCTGGAGCTCTGGAGTCTTTTGTCCGGCCGGTGCCTGCTCAGGCCGAGGTAAGTAGTCCTGCCGCTGGGCACGGTAGCGCTTCTCCAGCTGGTGGGAGATGGCGAGCTGAAGGAGATGGAGGAGCTCCACGAGGTTGAGGAGCAGGGAGATGGTGGCGATCACCTGAGTGTAGATGGTGAAGATGGTCTTCTCTGTGGGTCGAGAGACAAAGCAGTCCACCGTGTGAGGACAGGGGACTTCTGTGCACTCGAACTTTGCTGGTATGAGGAAGCCGTTGTAGAGGATCCACAGCCCGATGATGAAGCCAGCCTCTAGGAGGACTTTTAACAGGATGCTAAATGCATACGCACACAGCAGCCTGCCTTTCAGTTTCGGGGCCTCAGGTGAAGCCTTGTAAGCTTTTCTACCTTTCCCCACATCCTGTGGTTTCTCCTTTTCCTCTGCATTGTCTTTAGTCACATTCCTTTTGGCCCCTTCTATTAAAACTCCTCCACCTTCCTCCTCCTCTTTTGCCTTGTCCTTCCCAGCCTTTACAGCCACATATCCGAAATAGAAGATGGTCGGCGTGGACACGAAGATGACTTGGAGGACAAAGTAGCGAAAGTGGGAAATGGGGAAGGCTCTGTCGTAGCAGACGGGAGTGCAGCCAGGTTGACGCGTGTTGCAGACGAAGTCGGCCTGCTCGTCGTCCCAGGCGGATTCTGCGGCAGTTGCCAGTACCAGCATGCGAAACAGGAAGAGTACGGTGAGCCAGACACGGCCGATGCCTGTCGAGTACTCCTGGCCCTCCTCCAGCAGGTGCTCCAGGAAGGACCAGTCAGCCCTTGACATCCTCTGCTTCTAAGAGTGACAGACGGTAGATGAAGGATGGATGGATTGATCAGGGAGAGTAAGAGAACATTTAAGAAATACGCTTTTCACACGGCTAGAGAAATTTCATGCTGACGCTCGGATACAAAATAAGAATAGTTTTTTTCTGTCTTTAAAAATGGCCAATGGCAGTTAATTAAAATTCCTTGCATAGAATTTAAAAGTGGGAAAATGGACACACATAAAAGCAGACACATATTCACCCTGAGGGGGAGGGTAAAAAAAAAGAGGCTGTTTTGGTCAACGACTCTACCGCATATCAAAGAACTTTAATCGAAGCAGCCAAGAAAATGAGTTTAATTTCTCAATCTGAGATTTTTCATAATTTTGGAGAAAGACATTACCTCTTCACTGACACTACCTTTACAAAATAGCATTTGATTCATTGATATCACTTCCGAAGAACTCCCCAGCTCATCAGAACATTCTCTTTGTGAACTCATGTCAGGTCTGGCCTGGTGGCACCACAGAGCCTCATCTGCCTGTCGTTGTAGTTGTTACGCACGTCATATAGATCACCAACCTTTGCATTTACGTTGCTGCTTGAGCGTACTACTTAATTCCTAAATGGTATATTTTATTTTCCTCTAAAAAAATTGCCATCGGTCGTCCTGAACACAGCTGATGCATATGTTTTTCATTATTTCTATAAGCAACAAATGAGCTAAGCTTCTCCAACCTTTTGGATATTTTATTCTAAGGAACATGTGTATCTGACTGTAGGCCCCTTTCAGTTCTTCCATGAGCTCACAGTGTTGTTTGGGTGGGCTCCAACTCCCCATCGTCGAGAGGTGAAAAACAAGCCCCCACATATTAAAAACGAACTAAAACAAAACCACATGGCACTAAAGTGCTAATGTGAGTGGAAACACTGTACAAGCTCACTGTTCACAATCAAACTGGATTGAATGAGTCCAACAGAGGCCACTCAAATGTTTACACCATGGTGTGTACTAAACTTTACTAAAGCTTTTTTCTTTTTTAAGTAGGGTTTATGAATGAGTTAAAGCGGATTCAAATTAGACAAAGTGACTTTTTTAAAAATAAAACTGTTGTAATGATACAATGTTTTGAGGCGGGGGTTGTTGGAAAGTTGGTGACAAATGGCGCGGTCGGTGGCCTGTCGGGAAGCTCGACGTGCTTACGCACGCACATACACGCACACACACGCACACACACGCATCTGAACAAACATCCTGTGTGGGGGAGTCGAGACACTGCTGTGACATTTGTCCTGTTTGTTTAGACTATTTATGTTTTTCTGTTATTTTTCCCCCTCTGAGAAAAACAAAAACAAACTTATGCCCATAAAAAGAAAATTCGAACTGTTCTGACAGGATGACATGAGACAATGGACCGACAGAGATCGTGACCCTGACCAGACGGATCCACAGACAACATACCACAGAGTACCGGTCGACCGCACTGCATCGAAAAACAGCATCAAATAAAGCCATAAAGTACATCATATACTGTATATTCAAAGTGCAATAAAACTCTACAACCACTAAACCATTACCACCACAGACACTGAGCAACAGTAGAGTTTTCATAGGATTATTGAGCGGTCTGATCATTTCAATCTCATCTGGTCTAACATTGGCATACCTGAAGTTACCATGTCACGTGGGATACAGGAGAGCAAATAATTATTAATCACCATAGTAAATATTTCAAGCGGAAGGCCAATTGAGGCTAATACAACAGAGGTTTCCCTGGGGCTTTCGCTTAATGACCACAGAAGAACACAGGGACCAAAGGTCAATAAGGAGCAGCGTGACAGGATCCATAAGACACCTGTTGAGATGCTTTCTTTCAGATCACCTCGGGAAGATTGGAAAGTACAAGAAACTCACTGCCCGTCTCCACGTCTCTTTAACTACACAAAGAATCTTTTTGTTCCTGTCGTCAGTCGGCAGACTCCTCACCTTTCTCTCTCGTGAAGCGGGGCGCGTCTCCTCACTGTCTCCTGGGCGCTGGTTTGCGCTCGGCTCCTCGCTGTGGTGGTCTACACCGCTCGGCTCGACTCGGCTCGACTCGACTCGCGTTGGCCTTCTTTAAAACTGACTCGATGTAATCGGAAAAAGAAAAGGGAAAAGTTGGGGCGAACTTTCCCATGCCGGCTCCGCCGTCCCTCCCTCGGGAAGTTGGTCCAGGAAATGGGACGGATGAGGTCCAGTTGGCGTCGGCCAAGTGCGCTCGGACGCACGGGCTTCAATACAGATTCAAACAAGCCATTGGCATTAATTGCATGGGAACATCGCCTAACCTCGTTATTTAAAGGTTAGGAGGAAGGGGAGGAAAGCGCGTGGAGAGCAGTGGAAAACGAGAGAGGGTCTTAAATCTCACGTTTCTATCCCATCTAATGACTTGAATATGTCAGAGCAGCGCTGTTGTCATTGTGTATAAATGACAGAACAAACCGTTTTCCCTCTTTCCCCCCCTCTCAGCGCCCTCAGCCCCGGTTCATTTTTACAGCTACAGCTCTCGATCAGACGATGATCCCAGACTCGTGCAGTTTCCAGTTGTGCCGCGCAACGGCGCCAGGCACCGCATTTCCACTGAGCCCAGCGGCGGGAATCCGCCGCATGCAGCCCTCGGTTTGAGTTGGTAGAACTGATTTGTTATGTCTCCATACGTTCATGCCGCCTGCAGGACTCGGTCCAACCATCGCCGCTTGTTGCTGTGGCAACGCCTCCTCTAATGACGCCGGCGTCAATCTCTCTCCCCGCCTGCCGCTGTCTTACATTACAAATCAGTGCAAGGTGTAACTTTGTGCAGTTTGCGGAGGCCTTATGGTAAGTCTTTGTGTGCAAATGAGTGCGTCTTTAGTCACTGAAGAACAATATGAGGCACTTTACCTTCGCGCTCTGCTGCTTTGGGAGGGAATCCTTATGTTCGAAGCCGTAGTTAATGGTACTAATAATTCATTTATTATAAAAAACCATAATGACACTCAGTAGCAGAGCCGACGCTAGCCTACGTATATGGGGCCCTAATCGGCCTATATGGGGGCCACCAATACTATTGTCAATGCTTGATCCTTCGCAAACCTTCTGTAAATCGAACACACCCTATCAATGTAATTAGTTGTAGCTGTGTCGCTTACACTATACCATTGTCAGCCTTTATGCTTCTATTGTTTTTAATTTTAAAAATAGCCTGCTCACAATAGTGGTCCAGTGTTAATTTGCACTTTAACATTCAGAGTGATACAGTACTGAGGGGCAGACTGAACTTGGTGTGTTGAAAAGTATTAAAAAATAAACCAGCAGATAATGCAATTATTGTAAACAAGCATTTGAATTGCTTGTGGTTTGAAAAAATTGCAACAAGCGGAGATCGCCAATCAACTACAAGTACCTTCGACCGACTGACTGACTGCAGTTGTATCATGACTTTCGTTACATACGAGCCAGTGGGAATTGATTAAACCAGTATAAATTTTTGCCAGCCCGTTAACATAAGATTGCATTTTTGTATGATTGCCATTGACATAATTAAACATGTATATAATGAAATAGATATTTTTTTAAATCAAGCTTTCTTGTGGGACATTTCAAGTGCTCTTGGGGGCCCCCTGGTGGCCATAAAGCAGCCACTTAGTTCGCTTATGCCTAGGGCCGGCCCTGCTAAGTAGAGTACATCCCTCGGCCAAGTCCCAGCCAGTCCCCTTAAATCTATTCAAGCTGGAAAATTGCACACCCTCTCCCTGGATCTGTCCCACGTTCCATCCTACCACCAAGTTTTGTGGAAATCCGTTCATTAGTTTTTGCGTAATCTTGCTGACAATCAAACAAACAGACGGCCGAAAACATAACCTCATAGGCAGAGGTAATTATGGTTAAATATACACAACATATGATCGGTGTATAAAAATAGTGCTGTGAACTACCTGTGTATATAAAGCTGTTACAGTAGCTATGCTTATAGGTTATTGCGTCAATAATTCCAATTTCAATTCCCACGGGGGCTTTAATGCATGACGAGGACTTTTAGTGTTGGTGCTTTAGAGACATTTTGTTACAACTACTCGTGTTTTGCTTCAGTAATTAGTGTCTTTGTAGTAATGAATCTATCTGACTACTTCCTCCCCCAGATAAGTTAAGAATTCGGTTGATTAAGTACAGTACTAAGTACTCTGTGTAGTTAATGTGTTTAGTGTATAATGTGTGTTATGTGATGGACTCCACATATATTCAACTTTTTTGAATTATCTTTCTGAAGTATAGTAATACGTTAGATAGAAAAGTGAAAATGCAAAAGAGGCTTTGTTTCCTTATTCAAACTTCGTAGCAATATCTCCCCTTGTTTTTGTGCTCACTGCATATGTCTGAAGCCTAGATTTTTTTTTGTGTGTGTCAAGGCACAGAACCATCCAGCCAGCTGTGCACGAGTTTTGTTTGCACATATGTGCCTATCGAGAACGCGAAAAAGCCCAAAGTGTTACTATAATTCAGATTCTCTGTGCTTACTCATTGGAAGTCATTGGAAGATAACCTTGAAGCATTATTCGGCAATACATCAGATATGATGCACCTTTTTCCAAACAAGCCTTTAGATTATGCAAACTGAGTTTGTATCATTAGTAAACGCATGCTGGAAGCCTATATTAAATTTCTTAAATCAAATCTGGCACAAGCTGGGCTGCACAATATTATGACCATTAAATCCAATGGCTTTCTAGTGTCACCAAGAAATTGAAAACTGTGATTGATCAAAAACAAGCATTTTATTTGCATCCGTTTTAATGCATGGTAACACAAATTCAAACAGTAAGTCATAACACTTCTCCGCACCATATCACACGTCATAACATTGTCTGTAAAAATCCAGCTGCAACTGGCCACAACAGTTACCACCAACTGACACCACCATCAGTCAAATTTAAGTGTTTGCTGAGAAGTTCCCAATCAGCATCGTACCATTATAAGTGTCAATATGTAGATTATGAGGAGAGTTAGGAGGCCGACTCATCTTTGCGCCTGCGGCGCAGAGTGGCGCTTTATATAAAGCCTGGTAAATTGACAGTGAATCATCCTGACAGATCAGCTTCTTGCTCTTTTCTTTGGTCATTACATCCGTAGATGAATGGCGAGGAGGGAAGTGAGGGCAGCCGACGGAGAGTAATGGAACTGTTTTCATTCAGGAGACGTGTTATGCCTTCCTGTGTTCAGCATGTTCTTCCAGTTATCAATGAAACTAATTGCCAGCCTCCACCTCAATCAGTTCCTCACCGCAGGGCACATTTTAACATGCACTGTTGTATTTTATGACAGAATCAGCCCTGTGTGTACATCAGTGAACTCAAAAATGCAGTTGGAAGTGGAGCTGGAACTCCAATTCAAAGATGAGTTGGAAAACCAAATTATAAGTGTAGGGATGAAGGAACTATTTTTTTTGTCCATTTTCATTTAGTGAAACTTACAAGACAAGTCATACAGGCAGATGTGTCCTCACAGGTTCAAATGAAACAGAAGATAACAACATGGCCTGATCCGTTCACATGACAGCTAAGGTCTCCTGAGTGAGTGTTAAATCAACAATCTTGCTTTGCTAGATGACTAACTACAACTAGCGCCTGTAGAAAAACAGGCTGGAACACCCTCTACCCAGTCTCTCTGTATACTCTGGTGGTTCTGCGAGGTGAACATTCATTTCTAGAAAATAAGAATCTACTGTTTCAAACCCATGATACTCCCAGCCAGCTAGTGGCTGGTAAGTTGGTTCCCCACATGGGTGCAGACTGAAAAATCGTGACCATTATCAGATGGATTCCCATTAAATCTTGTACAGACATTTGTGGTCCCCAGAGTATGGATCTGACTTTTGCTTCAGCTCCACCACAGGGTTGACATTTGTGGACTTCCAGGGAAGATTATGCCGATGTTTACACTAGACCACCTACACTCGTCCGTGCCAAACCACAATATGAGCAAGCAGCTTTCATTTCATTTCACGTGTCACTTCTCGCATTTGTCCTTTCGTGACAAAAACGTATAAGACCAGAGACACTCGTGGATGATTTCTCCTGGTGAAGGATCGTGTAGTGTGTGACCCCCTGTTACCGATGAGTCACGTAAAAAAAATGAAAGCCTCATGATCACAAGTCGTGTAGTATGAATGGTACAGCGATCTTAGGACTTGGATCACGTAGTGTGTCCGAGCTATTACTGTAAACTACCATGGCATTTGGTACAGATATTCTCAGGATGAACCTTACAGACTTAAGTGATCCCCTGACTTGTCCTGTCCTATATTTACTCATCTACTAGATGGTTTGCCACAAAATTTAGCATAGACATTCATGATCCCCACAAGATAAATCCTAATGACTTTGTTGATCTCCTGACTTCTTCTCCAGTCAAAATGATTCCCCAATCATGTCAACATCTACTGGACCAATTGGCACAAGGTTTTGTAAAGACATTCATGGTTCTCAGAGGATAAATGCTATTTATTTCGGTGATGTCCTGACTTTTCTTCTAAATTAATACTGGATGGATTGCTTTTTAAAGTTTTTATGGACATTGAGGTTGACTCCAAGATGATTGTAATAATTTTGGGATGTATTGACTTTTCAATTAGTGCCATCATCACGCCAGTCAGAATCAGAATTGGAAAGACACGGGAAGTAAAGGCAAGGGAAAAAAGCTCCCTTTTTTGGAATATAGAAAGTTAGCATGAGTGACTGTTACAGTTATTAAATTGTTTGAATTTGTTAATAACTGAATTTGATCTGTTGAGTACTGGCTGAAAAAATAACTGCAAATGAAAAGGCATTCCCATAATCATTAGTGGTGCTTTGTGTTTCGTGTTAATTAGCAAATGTTAGCATGCTAACATTTTACTTAACTAAGATTTTGAACATGCTAAACATGATATGTTAAGTTAACATTGTCACTGTGAGGATGTTAGCTTGGTGAAGTCAGCATGTGGCTAACACCTCTGACTCACAGAGCTGCTAGCATGGCTGCAGACTTTTTAGTGTGAAATAGAGAATCAAAGATCAATTCAGCCATGTATCTCCAAACATCCGACAGAATGTCATTTCATGTAAAATGAATGCATGAGAGTAGGAGTTACATGACATGAGGCCATTGTTATCGTGTGACCACGCTTTGGCATTGGGCAGTGAAGAATCGCTGTCACTCTATTAGTCTGTCATGTTAACAGTACATTTCCAGCACTGAAGCTGTTGGCCGTGTGTCTATCAGTGCCGACTGGTTAGTGAAGATGTCAAAGCTACATGAGCTACACGCTCCACAGCCTTGCATGTTGTTTGATGAAATATGCATGATGCTGGCAAAGCCGTTGATCTTCTGAAGTGGTGTGTGTGTGTGTGTGTGTGTGTGTGTGTGTGTGTGTGTGTGTGTGTGTGTGTGTGAGTGTATATTTATTTATATATATATTCTTTGAGCTGGAAGCTATATATCTATATATATATTTATATATATACACACACACACACACACACACACACACACACACACACACACACACACACATACATACGAAAATTCAGCTACTATACATCCTGTATCTCTCACATTCTTAATCAGGTTTCAATGGACAGTTGAGTGTCACCACCCCGGAATTTTGTTACCACTTGTAAACACAGTGTTATCTGTTCCTGTTGAAATCAGGGTCCGTACCCAATCAGAAACTTGCCTAGACCCCCCCGCCCCTTGTGTTCTGCTTACCATGTGTCTCCCAGCCTTGTTTCGCCCAGGGAACACTCCCTGACAGCCACTATTGATCTAAGGCAGCTTGGAGCCATGCCACGAAAGTGTTCATCGACAGCTGATGACAGCTTTATTAGAAAAGGAGGACATGGCAGATCAGCAAGTTTCCCCACATCAAAGGAACCAAAGGGGATGAACTATGGATAAAGCTCATCGCATTTGTTCGGGGATCAATCTAGCGGCGGCCTTTTTGAAGGTGATCAATTTCTTTCGTCCAGTGTGCAGTGGGGATAATGCACTCCGGCCACAGGTAAGCCTCAGCCACTGCAGATAGAAAAAGCCTGCAATTGGTATCCATATGATATTATAACAAGCTGACGTTTTTTTAGCAATGTCCTCACTGACCTGTCCATGATCTGTTTTGATCTAATTTTGCCTTCTAACTTGGCTACTTAGGCAAAAACAACAACATACATATATTGTAGTTTTGCTCACTATTCCCGGTTCCCATCAATATGTACTTCCCTGCGCCTGCTATTGTATCCACTGTGTTGCAACGGCAGGTATGTGCTGATGGCCTCGAGAGCAACGCTCATGCAAACGCTTCAGATGTCTGAGAGAGCTTGGGAGAGAGTTAGATTAGTACTTGTTGTTCTGCCTGCCGCTAACTTGTTTTTTTTTTGTAATATTGATTCTTATGGGAAATACCTGCATTGCTAATACTTGGCCTGTGACGCCACATAAGAGGGGTTATGGGTTTTCTAAGATAACAATCCACTTTTGGGATAGCATTTCCAATTTCCGTTTCTCACCACTGCTATTTCTGGACTTCGATCACAAGACCCAAAGAAAAGTACCAGGTTTTCGCAGGATAGAAATCTGAATTGGTCGAGGACACAAAATTACAAACCGCAGGGTTGCTGACTTAATTCGATGTGAGTCGGGGGTCAGAGCCTTCTGACATGTGGCTTTAGAGTAGTTTGGTCGAGTGCTAATGAAGACACAAACAGAGCTGCTGGCAGGCTGCGAAGCAGGTGGCGCAAGGCCAGGCTGTAAACGATTCCACCCCCGGTGATGGATGCCCTGCCACATACATGAGGGGTGAGGGCACGTGTTGTGTCATGTTGAAAATGCGGATATTACACCTTGACCCAGTGAACTGATAAATATTCATTATGCTGCCTTCCTTCAAGAGAGAGAGAGGGACTGCACAGACGTCTCAGTAGTGTTATGTAGGGAAATGGTTTGCCACAGCTGTGAGAGGATGATGCCCCAAACATAATGGGGCTATCATACCACAGCCTGATATTTCTCTCCTTTACTTTGCATGAGCATTTTCTCACTCTGAGATAGAGGGAGAAATGCACTCGTGTAAAGCAAAGCGTGAGGCTCAGGATTGCATGGTGATGTAATAAATGTCAGTGTCACGGGGTTGGCATGTTCAATCAATTATGAACCTGAATATGAGCTCGTGTTTCCCTTAATGGCTGACGGATTCATGCGTTTCCCACGTAGGCAGTGCCCGGCAACCTTCGCGATCCGAAACCTCACCTTGCAGGGCGAGCTGAGGCAGATGGCGTGACGCCACCGATCTCAGGTGGACTTGCCCTTGCAAACACTCTGATGCTGATTGTCAGGAGTCTGGTGTGCAGAGTTCAAAACGTACACGGAGCGTCTCACACAATATTGGCCCGTTTTGTGGTCACTGGCCGTGGTCCTGAAACTGAAGCCCGGTGATGTAACCAAGCTGCTGCAGTTCCACAGTTGTCACTGCTATAGATAAATCAACAGGAATATTTTCTGGATGTAATGATGCACTAAAAACTCTGGTGATAGCAAACTTCCATTTGCATAATAACGTTTGAAGGTTTAAGTAAGTTTTCTTCACAAATTCCAAGAAGCATCTTCATCGAAGCTGTTGCCCCAGTTAAATTCAAAAATGCTGGTAATGTACTTTTTGATTGCCAGTAGGTGAAAATCACGTGGAAGAGAAATGGCCCATAGTCATATTCAGTTTGAAATTATTTAATAATATCATGAATATTTGTAAGTACTGAATTGGGTTTAACTCTACTTTGCCAATGTAAGAAGAGGAGCTGAGTTTGGGCGTTTTTAAGCGTAAACTAAAGAGGAAAATATGGAAGCGTTCATCTAGCATCCTTTATGTTCACATTTTTCTCTCAAAAAATAGCACTGACAATTGTAGTTGGAAAATGCCTTTCTTAATAATAGGGTGGGTCCTGCTGACTCTGAAAAATAAAAAGCAAACCTTTTCACCTTCTCTCTCTCTAAATCCTCTCTCCCCTCACATTTTGAAATGGGACGTGAACATCAGGTTTGCCTATCCTCAGCAGCCGTTTTAAAAAAAAACTTTATTTATTCTGTGAAATAGTTTTTTGACATTGTTCCAGTTGGAGAGACTAGAGACTCAACTACAAGACTCCTGTGTTCACGTCTCTGTCTTACCGACTCCTGTGTTTATGTAAGTTGTGCATGGGGACTTTTTATACAGTATGTTCGAATTTAACAACGAAGATTGTGCGTTTACCATGTGGGACTAATTTCAGACTGGGTAATAGGGGGGAATTTGTGACCCATTAAGGAAAGCTGATGTTTTGGCCAGAGTTGAGGGATACGGTTAGTTTAGTTTTAAGTTATGTTAAGTCTACAGGACATGAATGAAAATCCTGCTAACGTCCCCAGAATAACACCATGGATGTTATTGTGTGTACTTATGTTTCTGCAAGGGAACAAACCATCGTCGTTCCGGTGAGTGCGCGGCCCTCTACCTCCTGAGCCACAGTTGCTCACCGTTACACATATTCACACCTGAACGCGACCCAGTACAACCACAATCTGTTACGCTCTGACAGACCTGAGCAGCGACGTGGGACTGCACCCTCGACTTCCCACCCAGATTTAATCCTGCCAGTCTGGGGATCGACTGGCGACCCTACCGGTCACGAGCTGGCTCCTCTAACCTTTAGGCCACCTGCTGATTCAGCTACTTTGAAGGAATCAAGGTGTGTGTCATGTTGGAGTATACTGGTGCTGTACATCATTGCACAGTGTATAGACCTCTCTCTAACAAGGAAATGGGATAATGGAATCAAGGTCAATTATTGCAAGTGTAGGTCGATCTAGTTTTTCAATTGTGCAATAAAACACTCAATCATGAATTGGCCTGGGGGCCCATTGCAAACAAATCTTTAGTTGCACTGTCTCTACATCTCTCTCCCTCTCTCTCTCCGCTCTGACCCATTTACTGTATCTACCATCTAAGTTAAGTGCTCAACGTGATGGCGGATGCAGAAAGGGCGGCTACGCTGCTAAAATGGTAATGGTGGCTGAAGTCGTCGCCTCAGAATAACTTCTCCTCAGTGATGCTGCTGTATGCCTCAGTTTGAGTCGGTGATCCTTGTTTAGGTTGAAAAGAGTTTCATTCCTCAGTCGCAGCACATGTGCATCCAAGTATCACAGGCAAAGAAATATAATAGTACAGCAACATAGCCAGTGATTGTCGCTCTACATATGCCTGTAATGAGCAACTCGTCTCTTTTGTAATATCACCGTCTTAAAATCTGGTTCTACATTATTCTCCCTCTTTATTCTGTAATTTCTAATAGGACAAAACCAGTTTTGACCAAGTGTCTTAAGACATACACAACCGTTGTGTCCCTAGTGGTTCCAGGTGGTGTTACTGTTTGGTCACTGCAGTAGTAAGATGACGTTGAGGACGCAGGTACTTTTCCTCAGAGCTCCTGAGGAAGTTTTCAACACTACTTTGGAGAAAACGGAGGAGAAGAAAGAAGTTTGTTCACTGAAGCTCCCACTTAGTTTTCTGGCTCCTAGCATTTATTCGCCGCAGCGTTAGCCTCACGGCTAACTCAATACCAGCAGCCTGGCTACTGTCCAGAGCAGGAAACAACTGTAAAAATCCCAATCTAGTATAAAGAAAACAAACTGAAGCCTCTTAAGCCTCTCCTTTCGCTGTTACACTGCGATAGGAAAGTTGTGTATTTCTGCTTCAAGTATGAACAAATCATAGTCCGTAGTTCAGATCATTTCGTAAAAACTGGCTGATCTAATGCTTTTTTCAAAAATAAATCAACATATTGGGAGCAAATTGAATTAGACTGGAGAACAGAGATGAACTCTCTTTGACACATCATTCATACAAAGTGTTTATTATTTGCACCTTCAGAAAAACTGTTACCCAAAGCAACCGCATTTCGGAAACACGTGGTTTACAGTTTGCCTGAATGAAATAGAAAGATACATCACCTTTCAACACCACTTTATAATAATAATAATAATAATAATAATAACAAAGAAGACATGGAATGGTTTGGTTTGCATGTTAGCATAGGCGTGCTTAGCCCGTTTTTAGTGCTTCTCAAGCTTTTCGGCTCAGGGTTAAAGTAAGTTTTCCAGTCACAGTGATTTCCCCGAGCGCAAAAAGTCTGATGTTGTTCTTTCAAAAATTCTGTCCAAAATTACGTTAAAATGTACAGTTTTTTGTTAAAAAAGAAAAAAGGATTTTTTGGGGGGGGGGATCATTGGATGCTCAGCAACCCCTACAGCTCTGGTCCTAGAATCGCCCCTGCATGTTCCAGTGATCCTCGGTCCCCGCCGTTTTGTTTGGCCCCTCCTTGAGCAGCGGAGAGGAGCAGCCGAGCACCAATCGGTTGCCGGGAACGTTTCAGTCGGGAGCTCTGCCTGTGAACCAGAGAGAGAGAGAGAGAGAGAGAGAGAGGCACCGCTGCTTTCCACTGCTGCTTCTCCATCCTCCGTCCTCATCCACACAGCGATCCGGGAGCTGCGGAATAGGCGCGTGTGTGTCTGTGTGTATGTGTGTGTGTGTGTATGTGTGTTACTCCAGCGAAGATCACGTTCAGGGAAGACGTCGTGGACAAGGCGCCACAACGAGGTAAGGAGACCCGCGAGGCTGCCGGATGGGATGGAGAGGGCTGCGAGCGCAGGTGCTGAACGCACACTCTCCGTGCGTGTCGTGCAAAGTAGAGGCTGTCATGTGGCTCGTGCATGGCGACTGTGTGCGCGCGCGCGCGTGCGTGTGTGTGTGTGTGTGATGATAACGACCAGATATCGGTTCGTATTGGCGCAGTCTTCCAGTCAACGTCAGGGACTGGGTTGGTTGGACGCCAGCGGGGCTCCCGACTGGGTCAACTTGATGAATAAATAAGAGAAGTTGCGCCATTCGTGAACGCAGGACGACCCCCTCCTCCGTTTTCCTCCACACACGCGCATCCCATCCCACTCCTCTTCCTCCTCCTCACATACACACTCACTCAAAAGCAGAAAATGTGTCTTTGGCTGGCAATTCGGAACACATGTGGAAACGACCCGGAGACGTGGGTGATCGTCGAGTTTCATTCGTGCGTAAATGTTCGCTGACCGTGAAAGCGTGCGTGTCTGTGTGTGTGTGTGTGTGTGCGCCTGTGTGTGTGTGTTTGTGTGCTTGTGTGTGTGTGTGTGTGTGTGTCCCGGAGAGGAATTCGCGGCGGCTGCAGTTATGGCACCGCGTTTACACTGCACACAGTTTGAATTGATCACACGAGAGCCGCGGCACAACCCGTGCGTCTCCATGGGACAGGGGGGAGATGATTCCCGAGGACTACCCCGGCCCAGGCTTCTTCCGGAGGGTCGTTCAGGATGCTGCACATTCAGAACTCTACCTGTGCACAATTGAAATGTGTTGCCTCCGTGGCGCCCATGTGAAAGACGCTGACCATTCTCCCACATACAGTCCCACATGTCTGGTTTGACATGATGAGTGGCCCCTCAGTGCCTCTTGTCCTGTATCCCACTATCCCGCTGGTTCAGCTCCGGCCCCCAGCCTTTGTGAGGGTCAAAAGCAGAATTTGATGTGGGAGGCCCCCACCATCTTTGGCGCCACCAAGGCATTGTCAATGCTTGGTTGTTTGTGCACCCACTGTCAATCTAGTGGTCAGCTTGATTCGTTAGCTGTGTTGCTCTGATAGAGGCTGCAGAAACAAGGTCACTGGAGGGTTTTCCAGAGTTAATTCATGACATTGTGACGTGTACGCACATCAATAAAACGCTGCATCAGACACCATGTGCCTCCAAAACCTGACTACATGAAACCAAATATTATTGGCTAACAAAGTGGGCTGTTTGCTGTTTGACCAGAGCTTTTAGTGTCAGTATTATAAGTTACTGAAGCTACAATAGGTTAGCGGCTTTGTAAATAGCGCACAGGCTCTAAACACCTGACTGGTTTCCTGTCAAGTCTGTCCAGCTTGGTTTGCAGAATAAGTCATAATTGTAGTTTTCCAATGAAGTCACCCTCAATCGATTGCACTTTTCCTGTCTGGAACGGTCGAATGTGGAAACAGCAGATTGATGAAACAGAAAGTTCTTTTATGCTGTTCATTTTGTCAGTGTGACAGGACAGTTAGATGGAAAAAAAAAATGCAGTTTTTCCCAACTATTTTGGCTTACATTCACTCTCAAAATATGATACAGCATATGCTGTAAATTACTAAGAAATTACAGTATTTATATACATTTTTAATCATAACATAAATTAAGAACCACAAAATAAAATCGTGCAAATTCTTGATAGAAGATTTTCTAACACTGCCAGACCCTCCTCTATCTCATCAGACTCTCTCATCCTCATTCAGCAGCCACATTAAGAATGTGAGGCGCTATCACAATACCAGTTCTCTGTGACTTATCAAGTCTTATCAAGAAAGGACATTTCTTGCAGTGTGCTGGGTTGAAATGGCCAGGGCTCATTTTCGGTCAACATTTTTTCCAGCAGCACTGGAGAGGCTTGGTAATAATTGGCCAATAAGGATGAAGAGTTCATCTTGGCGTCTGTTTGAAGGTTCTTAGACACTATTTTCTGACAGGGGAGTGAGCGATGCAGGAAGTGGGTAAAACAACACGTGCTGTAGGGCTCAACCAATTATCAGCCTGGCCGATTATCGTTGCCAATATTAACATTTTTTATGATTATCGAATATTTTTAAGCCCACTTGCCGATAAGTTAAGAAAATTTAGAAATTCTCCCGCCCATGTTTGTTTGTTCAACTTCATAATGATGCTGCTGATATCG
This sequence comes from Scophthalmus maximus, assembly GCF_022379125.1. Taxonomy (NCBI): domain Eukaryota; kingdom Metazoa; phylum Chordata; class Actinopteri; order Pleuronectiformes; family Scophthalmidae; genus Scophthalmus; species Scophthalmus maximus. The sequence goes on from NC_061536.1 coordinate 2,249,839, forward strand.
CCGAGCACTTTTTTGTTTAATAAGGTTCTGTGAATTGAACATGTGCTTTAAGGCATTTCAACAAAGTTTTGTGTTCAGAGTTTGTGTTTTACTTAATTTTGACACTTTTTTACTGCAGACAAATATCGGTTTCAAATATCGGTTATCGAAACCTCTTACATTAGTAAGAATCGGTATCGGCCCGGAAAAAGCCATATTGGTTGACCCCTATTGACGACTCATGATGGGGCGCAGAAAGACAACAGACTGAAAGGTGTTTGTTCACATTTCTGTATAGTAACTTATATAAAAAACGATTTAGGTGATGTCAACACAGCAGAGCATCAAATGATTTTGCTGAATATTGTTATGATCTTGGATTATACGGGCCTATGACACAAACAAAATATAACCATGGGTCATACTAAGCTGCTGGCAGAGATAACTTATGTTGTCATTTTTCTTAAAGTGGTGGACCGATGGCAGAAAATGGGTGCCAACATTACCTCTAATTCTAATTAAATAATTGCAGACGTAAAGGGTAAACCGCCTTTACTCGTCCACCGCATGAAACCACAGAGCGGACGGGACGGCGTTATTTGAAAGAAAAGCTCTCAGTGTTGATATAGTAAATTAATTTAAAATCTAGATACATTTATGCTGCATATGAGAACAATATGCGGCAGTGGTGAGCAAGAGTACACACACACACACACACACACACACACACACACACACACATGCGCACACACACGCAGGCACGCAGCATCTTTCTCTGCCTTCTTCCCTCTCCTCAAGTTTTCTGCCCACCGCTCTGCCTCCCTTCCCGTTTCAGCCCCAACTTTCATAAACCACGCCGAGTGTTGAGCCATAAAGAGGCAATTTTGCATTTTGCATATCAATAAAAGAGCATTTAACTCAGGCGGGGGGTGGGGGGTTGGGGGGTTGGGGGCTGTTTATTGGCCTCTCACAGACACAAGCATCAGTTCAGCGGCCACGCAAGCACAATAAAAGCACGCCGTGTTCCGTCATCTGTGTTTTTGATTGCAGTTCGGTTCGGTTCGAAGATGATGTCTGCCCTCATCGAAACATCAACCAGTCAACTTTTATGTATATGGAAGGAGTTTCTTTGCAGCCGTATCATTAAACACCTAATGGTAACACAAACAGTTCAACAAATCAAAGCACAGCAACGACTACGGACATAAAGTCAGTTGGGAGGATCAGCTGTGGAGTGGAGCGATGAAAGGCATGGGCGTGCTCCTAGAGTTGAATATCAGGGTGCAGAATTTATTCAAGTGTGACACTAGGGTAATATTTAGCTCAGATTCTAAAGGGGCTACGGTACCATGACTGATCTATGGTCTGATTTGACTTGCTTCCTAATATCAGTGTGGTTATTGACAATCAAACATTTACCTTCGGAGTTAATCAGTCGATCTAACGTTAGTCATTGAAAACGTTGCCTGTCCTCCAACTATCTCGCTGATGGAGCCAAACTGAAGGGAGCAGGGGGATTACTGTCATTATGAAACACGGGCTGGCAGAGATGAGATGATTAGACGCCACAGACATCTGCAGTTTTTTTTCTAATACTGGATTGGATTCAGTCTCCGCTAAATGTTGCAGTGAATGACAATTTAAATTCACCATCCCGGAGCTTCTTGTAGACAAACGCTCGTCATGCACACAATGCATATATGCAGAGGCATAATGAAGCAGTCACATTATTTATCTCAGTTACACAAGTGGAATGAGTCATGACATTATGTCAAATTACCAAAAATTTAATTTAAAGATGAAGAGCAGTACCCAGTCACTCTAACGTCTTAGATGTGATGCCATTGGGATTATCTTGGTTTTTTGGGGAATACATATCTGTGACCCCCAAAAAACTCAGGACATACAGTAGAGTTTAACAGATATTGGCATTTACTCATACAGCAAGGTTGTAACATAAAGATGCTTTTGGTGGTATTGTGGGAAATTTAGTATCCAGCATTTTTGGGACTTGACTCTTAATATTTTTCTGCCTCTGCTGCTTTGATTTTTTTATTACCAATGAAATGAAACGCATGCCCTTAATAAGAAGATTGGCTTCTGAAGATACTCATGCAACCTACAGTACAATTAATGTCAGTATGGTAGATACAATACTTAAAGTTAAAGCTGAGGTTGAAACTGACATTCTCAAGGTGTATTTGTACTAATACTCACTCTAATCTTTACTCCTGTGTCTGAAGGGCTCTCTCGTCCACGCCTCTCTTTTGGCAAGCGCGGAATTTTGGCAAAAAGACAAACACCAATAGGATAGTGAGGCCCGTTTGTTGATCTAGGTTCGCTGGAGCAGAGGTGCCACACACAAACAACACACAAACACACACACACACACACACACACACAGGAATGTACTCAATGTTCTCTCATATCCTTCACACTTTAATCGTCAGCACAGATCCTCACATATTCATATTCATGCGCATACCTCCACTGTTGCCACGATGGAGCCATTCTTTAACTGGAGAGTTGGCACCTTGTTTTGTAACATGAGCATTTAATCTCACCCACTTTTGTTATCGCCGGACAACCGGGCAACCTGACAAGTCATGATTGTTCAGTACGCACTCGCAGTAGAGAGAAGAGTCTCCCCATCATTCCCAGAATGATGTAATGGAGGGAAAGAGACCCACCCAACCCCCAGCCCTCCAGTACTAACTTAGTGTATGGATCGACTCGTGGATGGGACCTGAAACAGAGCTTGCAGGCGAGCGGCGAAGTTAAAGAGGCGAGGGTAATTGCTGTAACCTATCTGGGTGGAAAAATGTTTGCTCATGTTCCCAGTGTTCTCTTCTCTGATGCACTTGGGCATGAAATTGTTCCCCTTTCCACCCTAGCAAGCCCCAAGCCCGAGTCCAATGCCCATCCCTATAGTCAGGCGCGTTGGCCTTTCCGCATGTGCCGCTCTGTACGCCAGGGTCTTCTGTTTGCCGCCATCCGCCTGTGTGAGTGTTTATTTGTCTGTTTGTCGAAGTGTGTACGTGTTTGTGTGGGGATGGGGGGAAGCGGAGGATGGGCGGGTGTTGGGTGTCAGCTGGCCCTCTCCTCTCCACTCGTCTCTGACTGGCAGAGTGAGCGATCGAGCGCTGCAATGATTACGGGCTGCACGGAGGACTGCCACATGTGGCAGAATGAGCATTTAGCATTTCATGTCAGAAAAAAAGGAAACCAGAGCAGAGAGAATCAGGGAAGCTGATTTGAGGACTTGTGGCATATTGAAATTTTTTGGGATTTAGATATCAATGAGGGATTCATGGATTTCATGATGGAGGATGATGAGTCACAGCCATTTGTCACATGGGGAGCATTGGAGTTCAACAAGTCATATACCTTGAAAAATATGACTCCATTTGTGTGTGTGTTTGTCTGTACATGTATAAGCCCTTGTACCATGAGTAAACCACAATATCAAAAATTCCTACTGTGTTATGTGCATGAAAAATGCTGCCTAGGAGATGTGTGTTTGTACCTCTTATCCCTTCCATATATATATATATATATATATATATATATATATATATATACACATACATTCTGGAGGAATTGTCAAGGGAAACACACACACAGTCAGTACAGTTCCCATGACAATTGTGTGGAGGAGAAATAATATTAGCAGTTGGAACCCAATTGGGGTTTGTGAAAAACCATTTTTTCTGCATGACTGTGTTGACAGAAGCCAACCATGAAAAAGTCATGAAATTACTCTTATTGATCAGGAAAGAGATGAACGTTTTGTTAAGTCTGTGCTCTTAAGTGTGTGTGCTAAAGTTAGAATTGATAGTGTGGCAAGTACAAGCTTATCAGTCCTGTATGTAATATGCAATAACTCAATCAATCTCTCACCCCTCCACCAGCTGTAATACTCCATTCTGTACATCTGCAGTTGACGATCAAGCATTTTTGCTGTAGTGAAAAAATCAGTGGTGAGAAATTTATAAAACAATTACTTCGTAAGCAAAGAAAAAAGAACTACAGCTCCCATGGGAGAAAACAAAGTGCATCAGTTACTCTTTCTTCTGTTGTCAACAAGAGGATCGCCAACCGGGCAACAGACCATTGACAACAAATATTTATTTAGTGAAATAGTCAAGTTCAATAAGCACGTTACATACTTAATGTCACGCTAAAAGCCTGAACAATCTGAACTCCGGTTGTAGCACCCAGGGCAGGCTCCCACCCGCTGGACGACAAGATAACATAGTTAGCTGATGGCGAGCTCCTCGGCTCTGACAGTAATTCTAGCTTACTGCTATGGTAAGTTAATTAGCCAGGCATGCTAATTCGCGGTGGATAAACACACTTTTTCTTATCCATTACTTTCAAATTAACTGCTGTGTTTTTGCTTATTGACGGGGGGGGGGGGAGCATTGCAGTCATGAAGCAAGGCCAAATAAGACTGATCTCTCGATCAAGAACATTATGCTTGATTCATTGGAAAATCCTTGAAACGAGTGGACTGATTGGATATGAAATGATCCCTTGATGCAAGATTAAATGACTGGTTGGACTGGATGTTGTTATGATTTAAGCGTGGCTTTTCCCACAATGAGAGGGGATGTGCTTTTACCTTAAGATGACCAGGGGACGGAAGAGCAGGGATGAAGGACGGCGGAACGATGGCCTAATGGAGTGGATGAGCAATTGTATGGATAAATCGGGATGAAGGAATGGTCGTCATTTGATGAATGGATAATGGAGGGGAGCGAGGTGGGGTGGAGAGGGAGATGTGAAATGATAGAGAGGGAGTTAGTTTTTAAATGCTACATCATGTGGTGGCTCTTCGTTTCATCTATACCACCCGCTCTCTCTTCAAGGTGCACCAGTTCTTTTCATTTTTCATGCCTTTCCTCCTTTTTCTTCACAGTTTCAGTTACTTAATCCTTCCCCTCGTCTCCTCGCTTCTTCTTTTCTGAATCACTTCCTGCCTTCTGTCCTGTCTTCCACATTCCCACTCTTTTGACTTTTATTTCTTGCGTTCCTCCCCTTTCATGCTCCCTTCCCTTCCTTCCTCTTTCTTCCTTCTGCTCCTCTCATCACCTTCTCCTCTCCACCCTCCCCCATCTATTTCCCTAATGCCCTCTTATTATCTGCCTCCATCACTTCTTCCCTTGCCTCCATTTTGTAGAATGAGTCTCCCTTTTAAAAAAACAAACATTTGTCTAACCTTCCTGCCTCACTCTAATAGCTGTCTTGCCAAATTCCGCCCCCCGCTTCTCTGTCCTCATCTCTTTGCGACCTCCATCTCTCTGTGTCCCCCGCCCAACCTCAACGATAACATCTCAGCCTCTTCCATCACTCTTCCTCTACATGTTTTCCTGCCTCTTTTACGTGGAGCTGTCCCGGGCCTCCTCCGCACCTCAGCCCCCTCTATCTCATGTAAGCAGGGCAGGTGGTTGTGCGAGTGCACGCTTTCAGTGGGACATGCCTTTGCTCAGATTTAAATAGATAATGGCAGAGCCCCAGTGTTTGTTGGGTTCTCTGAATAATGCAGGAGATCCTGAAGGCATTGTTGCCAGGCATCACTGATGGTGACATGCATACGCCCGCTCGCAAGCTTGCAATATTAATACCGAGAGAGAGGGGAAGGGACTCGGTGGCTGTTATTCATTTATTTATTTATTTTTTCTTCACCCCATGAGCTAGCTTTGTTCATTATACTAAAAGTTGACTCGCTTCCTAATGGCAATAACTGGTACATTTTGACAGGTCATTACAGTTCAAATATTTAATGTTCAAATTATGAATAAAAAGATAAGAGAGCTAGTCCTCTGGTGTCAAAGTTTTTTTTGTTGTTGATAATTTGTGCACATCACTATTAGTATTCTGTATTGGTTATTAGTCATTCACAATAGGGGTCGACCGATATGGCTTTCTCAGGCTGATACCGATACGGGTTATCACTAATCTAAGAGAGTGATAACCGATATTTGAAAAAGGTGTCAAAAGGCATCAACATTTAAATAACATAACACTTTGTTGAAATGCCTTAAAGTTTATGTTCAATTCAAAGAACTTTTCAACATGACATTAACCAAAAAGTGCAGGGAGCTAACAGCAGTATTATTATGTAGTTGAACAAAGGAAATAGAGCCAAAGTAGAATATTTTGCAAATCGGCTTAAAAAATGGCCAATACTGAAAATCATGAAAATGTTGAATGTCGACTCCTAATTCACAACTTCAGTTTAATGATTTTTGATTGTTGAGTCCTAAAACACTGCAGGTGCATGCTAAGCACGTGGTCGGTGGAACTGGCTATAAGCCACAGTTTACGGTCCAGGCCACATGAGCAGTTCAGTGCAACAGGGGAACAAGGACAAGAGGAAAAAAGCTTGGTCATAACTCAGTCAAAGCATCGGCATAACTTACTGCAACAGTATTACCCTAGTCTGCTTTATCCATGAAGAATGAGAGCTCACCAGAATACACAGAACAGACATTTTTGAATTAATAAAACTGGGCGAGGGCTGCACGGTGGCGTATTGGTTAGCACCTTCGCCTCACAGCAAGAAGGTTCTGGGTTTGAATCCCGGTTAAAACCAACCAGGGCCTTTCTGTGTGGAGTTTGCATGTTCTCCCCGTGTGTGCGTGGGTTCTCTCCGGGTTCTCTGGCTTCCTCCCACAGTCCAAAGACATGCAGAATGGGGTCAGGTTCATTGGAGACTCTAAATTGACCGTAGGTGTGAATGTGAGAGTGAATGGTTGTTGGTCTCTGTGTGTGGCCCTGCGATAGGCTGGCGACCTGTCCAGGGTGAACCCCGCCTCTCGCCAAATGTTAGCTGGGTACAGACGGTGTTACATGTGCTCGGGAGAATTTATACAACAAGTGAGAAACACAAGGATCATACTGATATGATCAGCAACACAACCCTCTTTATCTCCTCTTCCCCCTACTACACTGATGACGGCAGTGGCGCCGATATCATCATCTGATCTCATCTCATGCTCTTATGAAACATAATCAGAGGGGTTATTGTTTGGTGGCGTCGATTTCTCACAAAGCGCCGCGCTAATGAGTGTGAGTGTTCTCCATTCTGCCAGTCAGACGTGACTTGTAACACCTCTGGTCAGTGCAAGGGGAACGATGGAAAACTTGACGTTAAAGAAAACTGTCTCTTTTAGGATGCAGGCTGCGGTCAGTTGTGAGCAAACTGTGAGTGTTTGTGCTTTTCAAGCTTTCCGAGGTGTTAGGGACAAGCGAGTAAACAGAAGGAGTGAGGAGGAAAAAAAGAAAGAGGCGATATCATAAAGGGAGAAATCAGTGGAGCTGTAAAAGGGGAAAAGATGGCCCATTGTCTCCCGGTATCCTCGCTGCAAACTGTGCACTGGTGCTTGAGGAAAGAGGAGGGGGGGTAGAGATGGGAAGAGCTGTGTTTGTGATCTTATCTTGCTATTTTCTTGCTTGCTTGTTATTCCCTACTTTTCCCCGTAAGAGCTTTCTCCCGGAGGGAGCGTCTTACTTTTCAAGAATGCAGGGTTGGTCCCCCAGGGGAGCGTTTTAGTGGGAGCTGTTTGTGTATGGCTGCGTTCGACTGTCTGTCACAGAGATGAGGGAGACGAGGGACGGGGATGGCAGTGGAGAAGAGCGGGGACGATGCGCTGTTTGATCAGTGGGGCGCTGACTCACACTGGGATGCAATGGAGAGATTGGTGTGCTGCGACAGACGAGAGGGAACAGAGGAAGAGCGAGCAAGAGGAGGACAGAATAAATGAGAGTTGTGAGAGGTGAAGTCGACCCTGGACACCTTCCTCCTCCGTCAAGGTGTCTCTCACAAAGCAAACTCACGTGCACAGTATCTTAACAATGAGTTCAAAGGGCTTAGGGCATTCTGTGTTGTGTTTCATGGGGCCATGAGTAGAAATGTCGCCAAACCAATTTTCATATTTAAACTGAAAGAAATATGGCAACACGTTGCAGTAACAATTTGTTAAATGTGAACTCATGACTCCTTTTACATGTCACTTAGGCGTGGGTGATATGGAAAAAAAAATCTTATCATTTTCTCTTTTACCTAGTTATTACTCCTGACTAGGGCTGAAACGATTCCTCGAGTAATTCAAATAATAATAATATTTATTTCCAGATGGGGCAAGTTTGGGTTAAATGAGGCGCATCTGGAGGAGGGCCAGCGGCCCCGACCCGTCTGCATGCAGAGAAGCAAAGGTCCCGACATGATACTGCAGGGACTCTGACCTCTGCCTTCGATTTGTGACATCCACAGCTAATGAGGAAAATGATTAATTTAGAAAAACTGTGAACAATTTTTCAAAATGTTGTTTTATTTTGAAGCAGATAAGGGATAACAGTAACAGCAGTAGCGGTTGTGTAAGTAATAATGTTGACAGAACAGGCTGTGGTTGTCTTACATGCGACTAAAGCTGGATTTATGCTTGACGCAGCGGTCCGTGCTGTGACGTCACAGCAGTTCACGGTTCTGACACAGTGCAGTCTTCTCCTAAACAAAAGGTGTCGCCGCTGACAAAACACTATCTACACCGGAGGAATCGGCACAAGAAGAAGAAAGAGGCCTCCCTCACCATGGCAACGGTGACAGTGCTGGTGTTGGGATCGGTAGATGAGGACAAAAATTGTGGCTTTAAACTTGCTTTCAGAAAAGCGACGTAAAAGAAGAAGGTGGTCTGTCCGCCCTCTGAATGACGACAGACACGTCGGGGGCGGCCTAGTGAAACCCTCCCCTCATTCTCCCTGAACAACACTGTCTGGCTCTAGCCTTCCCTTTTAAACTTCACGGTGTAGGAGAGATCTGCAACAGGGCCATGAATTATTCTCTGTTTTTACCATTTGTGAATATCTGCCTCATTGACGGATCATATGAGGAGCGTTTTGCCTCCAGCTCGTCCATGTCGGCAATGCGCCGGACGCATCGCGAGCGCCACGTAACAAAAAAATGAGAGGTGCACAACCTCACGAAACGGCCTAGATGCGCAGAAGTGAGCTCAAAATGGCGTCACCGCTGGCGTGCCGACGGATCAATGCGTAAAGCATAAAACCACCTTAACCCCCCCCCACCCCAGCCCGATGTGTAAACATCGGTGGCAAATGCAGTGACACCAGCAAGCAAATAAATAGGCAAGAGACAAGCTCCACAGGGGTGGGGAACAACTCACACACACACACACACACACACACACACGCACGCACGCACACACACTGCCTGTCAGCGGCATTGGCTGTAGGAGTGAGACCATTACAGGCTGAGCACAGCCAGAGTTCTGGTACCTACATCGGCCATTAATGAAATACATTCCACCCCCATGTGTACATGCTGGGCCTGTTGAGCAAAACAGTCAAAGTATGTACAGTCTGTGTGTGTGTGTGCAGTAAGTGAACCCCATGCCTGTAAATGCATGCTTGCATGTATTCCCTCATGTCTCTCAGAGCCTGCAGCTTATCCCCTCACAACTGGTCTACTCTACTGAAGGAAGTTCAGCTAACTCTCTCTCACGGTGATCACTGTGGGCATGTTCATTCAACGTTAGGGATAACTGCCCGTTTGTAACAGTGAGACGATTGGCACCGAAAGGACTCGACAACGACTCGGATAATCTATGCATCCTTTAATTTGATTTCTTAGCAAATCATTTATTTTGCGATTTGCTGCTTTAGTTCTTTGGGTTGTGCGACTTTTGTACAGACAAATTGAACTATTTCCAGCTGCCTCTTTGTGAATCTATAATAGAACTGGACTTACATGTGTTAATATAGGGGGATGATAAGCAGAGGGTTTTTCCATCATAATCCTTTTGACAGGTGTTTGTTAGTGAGAATGAGAACTCCACTAGCATGGGAAATGTGTGTGTGTGTGTTGGGGGGGGGGGGGGGGTCAATCCCGGCTCCCGCTGTCCCCATGTGGTATTTGTTTTGACGCTGAGCCAATGTATGTACAGGATATCCCTTAATGCAGAAGATTAAATCTAGGTTACTTTATATTTAAGCAATAGCTCATGGCAGACCGTGGTATACGATGAGAATATACCATGGCCTATCATGAGCTATTGCTTTTATAAAACGTTTATAAAAAGTATGGCAAAATGAAAGTAATAGACACACTCCAATTTGATTTTTTTTGTTGCGTCAAAAAAGCGCCTTTGTAATGGGAGTAGTCCCTGCTGGCTGCCCGCACAGCGCACGGCGGTTGCCATGCAACACACTGTAGCGTTCCTCAGAAAGAAGGCTATGAGGCGTTAGCTGGGTTCGCCGGCAGTTTAAGTTCAAAGGCGCTCTGGCGTGGGCCAACGCCGTTCAAGCTCACCGTGTGCTCTGAGCTCTCGTAAGTTTCCACAACTTCACTCAAGCGCAAAATCTATGGTCACTTCTCACTTCTACTTAGCATTACACAGCAGATGTTTGGGGCTTCAGGCGACATTTATGTGTCAATATTAGGGGACTCATTTAGAAAATACTACCATGACGTGTGAGAGCAGTGCTGTATTGTGACAGGGATAAAGAGGGAATGGTCTGACATGAGGTTAGAATGTGTCCTGCTAAAGCAAAGTGGGCTATGACTTAGATAAGAAGTTATCAGAGGGGATGCGAGTCATCTCCCCACGAGTGTTATAGAGCGGGTGTCAGTTCGACACAGGATGCTCTCTGGACGGTGGGCCTGACTGAAGTATGACTCATACAAGAGGTCTCAAGCACTCGCAAATTTGTGAAAATTCACAGAACAAGAAAATGCATCAAAATTCCGCAAGTGTTTTATTTTTTTTAATAATGGCTAACTAACCACTTTTTCTAGACTCTTCATACAGTCTGCATCACCAACATGGATCTGGGCCAAACAATTAATCTCAATCCCCAGATCTCACTCAAATCACCACAACACTTCGTACATGTCTCAAAGTGAACTTGTTCGACCAGAACACTGACGACACTTCTCGTACTGAAAGCAAAACACTGTCAGACACAACACGCTGACCTTAAAAAAACAGTATAACAGCAGGGAGCATCACGTAAATGATGGACTTTTTACACTGGAGTTTTAATGATTGTTCACACAATTCAGTATTACATTATAGAATAAGAAAACCACATTTTACTTTATTGGCTGTACTAAAGTATATGTGAGAAGAGTGAATCAGAAAATGCTTCAATATCCTTTATTTTTTCTATATCCTTACATATAGTATTTTACTATAAACTTCGACTTCAACAACAAGTCTAGTATAATCACTCATACTGTACAGTACAGTGAGGGTTCGAGTCCTCACATTTCTCTACATGGTTGCTCATTGTGGGAACTGTTGGGTTTCTCTGTGATATTGTAAGGTCTCAATCTCACTATGTAAAGTGCCTTGAGATAATGGATGTTGTGATTTGGCGCCATACAAATACAATTTTATTGAATTGCATTCGGCCACAGTTTCTCGTCAACATCACCAGTATTCCCTCTCCCTGCCACTCTTTTTTTCCCATCAACCTTTGCTCCACGATCCATGTTTCCAAACAAGATCCCTCTGAAGCTGTCCGCTGTTCTGTGTTTGCTATCGAGACTAAAAACACGTATCAGCTATGTTTGGAAAGATTGTTATTTCATTTTATCGTAAATATCCTTCTAAGATTTTCGAATCAATTTAGTACGGTTTCTGCATCCATCGTTCTGTTTTGAATGTGATTTGAAAGACATTATTTAAACATTCGAAAAAATGCGCTGCAAAATATGAGGTGTTTTGCAGTGAGTGAAGTATGAATGAGAAAGGAGTTCATGGATTTTGGAGAATGTGGTCACTTAATGCATTTTGTGTGAAAGCAATGGAAAGTGATTCACAGTTTGGTCCACAGAGCATCTGTTTCACTGACTGTGTGAGGAGTTTTGACAATGCGACTTCAGTTTGAACCAGTTATCAATCCAAAAAAAGAACCTGTAATCACTTGTATGATGTTTCAACAAATCTGTTTAGCGCTTATGCGTCCAAGTGTGTGTAATAATTGGACTGTGTTAAATTTACACTACCTGAGCCGACAACAGTGATTTACACAGATGCTGAAGCAGTGCCTGTTCTCTCTGTTACGAGCAGAGAGCACACTGTTACCTCATGTCAGTAGAATAATACGGTTTATGCACTCTGGCAAATTGTCAGCTGCAATTTTCCTTTTAATCATTAAGTTCAGTGTCAAAAAGCAATTAGATGTTCTGCAGATTAATTAGTGTTTATTGTGCTCTCTGTCGGGTTTGGGTGAAAGCACTCAGGATTTAAGAATAGTGGTGCTTTGCTCTTTGTGTGTGTGTGTGTGTGTGTGTGTGTGTGTGTGTGTGTGTGTGTGTGTGTGTGTGTGTGTGTGTGTCCTGTAACCCTGGGCAGCCCAGTGTGACCATTTTCTTTGACACCTCTTGTGGATTGGATTGTAAGTTTGTGAAAGTACAATTGTATGTGCGTGTGCGTGTGCGTGTGTGTGTGCGTCTCACAAATAAACCCCATTGCTCATATCTATGCTCCCCTCCCTATAGCTCCCCTTCCAACCTATGGGATTTCCCTTGTCGCTCACTCTTGACATTTTCTAACTTCCTCTTCTCATTCCCTGCATCGGGTGTCAGGGTCTCGTCGGCGTCGATCCATTGGTCTTGGAGGGTTTGAGGTGGATGGACAGAGTGAGGGTCAAGGTGAAGCCAACAGGCAGTGTAAGAGAGGGAGAAGGAGAGAGGTGTAAGGGTCAGCAGTGATGGAGAGCTAAGAAGATGGGGGATGGGGTCAGCAGGGAGAGGTTGGATGAAGGTGCTGAAATGAAATGAAACAAGGAAGGAGGAGGATGGTAGGGGTGAGGGTGAGGTGACAATGGAGGTTGGGGAAGGAGATGGAGGGGAGATAATAACACGAGGGAAGGAGTGTGCAGGAAGACAGGATGGGGTGTTGGTAAAAGGCTAATATGCCTCCTGACATACATCCGACGGCACAGCAAGACTTTCTTTTTATCTTACGCCGGTAATCTCGCTGTTTTCCCGCCTCTTGTGTCTTCTGTTTTTTTCTGCCACCACAATGCGCACACAACTGCAGTGATGTCCCTGTGACGTCCACACCAAGTGTGTCTATTAGATTATAATCACACAGTGCACCTGTACATTACATTACATTAGTGCAGCTGGGACCGGCACACTTGGAGGACAACACACACGAGAAGCGATCTGGAATCAGATGACGTCGTCGCTGTAATTAAAAAATAAGGCTCGGAGCAGATGTAGTAACTTACACAGGGAGAAATACATGAAACACCATCATGCAGAAAACTAAATGTAAAAATCGGAGCAGAGAGACTGACAAAGGTCGAGGGATGACCCGGCAAGGTACCACGATCATCAATGCGTGTACATATATTCACGTACTGTTATGTGTTCTGCAAGATCTTTTCTGTCAGACATGTCGAACATACATCATGTGTTCGTTATTTTTATCAGCATAAAATGTATACCATAATTAAATTGCACAATTTAACAGATGTTCAAATGACCTGCTGTACTGATGTAGTTTATAAGCAAAGCAAAGGGAATTGCCTCTTAGCCACAATCAATTTGTTTTCAATAGCAATATGACTGAATTGAATTGCTTTCTGCTTAAGAGTGAGATAAGAAGATCAATATTAACCTTGTGTTGTCCCGAGGTACGATGCTAGCTTAGCATGAAGACGGAAAGCAGGGTGAAACAGTTAGCCTGGCTCCGTGCAGAGAAGAAAAAGAAAAGAAGATCATCCAACACTTTAAAACAAGACTTATTTATTTTTATTATTCATTTAGCCAGAAGAAATTTCAACAATGTAGTGACTTTTTGAGGAGAGACTTTTTCGAGTTGGTAAGAAACTACAAACATTACCCCTACCGCCGTTTACAATGCGGCCACTTTTGCCTCTGTCTTACAGGGGCGGTAAGCGATTCTTGAGCAAGGTCCCGTGTTCGCGGCCCGGCCAGAGCGGTAAAATTCCAACAACAACAACAAAGAGAGAAACAAGCTTTCTCCAAAATCACTTACTGCCCCTTTAACTTATATATTTTCTGAAACTCCTCCACAGTCGCCATGTTTGATGTCGTCAGTATCGCTTGACTCTGCGCTGCCCTCTGGTGGATTTTTGCTTCGCAATCGTGCCAAAATAAAGGACAAATGGAAGGTGGGCAGTGATGGTTGCATTGTTTGCAACGAATGTTAAGGCAGCCTAAAGGGGTCTTCATTGTGAATTGAATGCTAGAGAATGTTAGTTGGTGAACCGTAGACGTGTGTAGTTTTGAACTTAGGATAGCGCCAGGCTAGCTCTTTACTATGATGTCCAATCTTCACATCCTGACTCCAGCTCTGGGTTTTAACACATGGGAATGAGAATGATATTAATCGTCAGCTAACCCGAAAGCCATTTCTCTTTGCACTGGTCCTTTAAGATCGGCCTTGATCCGTGCAGACGGAACAGTTTGTCAAATCATGTGGTCCCTCATGATGAAAGTGAGACTCCGTGTGGTTCGTTCATACCCATACATTCAAACAAGACTTTTCAGGGTGTAGGTCATTTGTCCTCGTTTCCACTCTGCCCTCCCCTCTCTTTTTCTTTCTCATTCTCTTTCTCTCATTCCATATTCTGTGCAGCCAGTCAGGTCACTTCTGGTTACTGGGGTCCAATTGGAATTGGCTTTTCAATTTTTTGACGATGCGGTGGTGGAAATCGCAAGGAGCTGGTGCCAGCGCGCTCCCACCCCCATCCCGCTGCTCAGCACCATCCTAGTATGACTTAATATGCCTGAAACATTCACCTCACTGCACCAACGCTGTCCAATGCAGTGTGACTTTGTATGTTTGTGTCTGCGAGCCGGAGAAAGAAAGATGAGGCTATAACTGTAAGTCGCTACAAGGCCAAGCCAGTATGTGTGGTGGGAGCGGTGTGTGTTTACACAGTCAAAATGTGTGGGTGAGTGTGTCCGGCAGATATCTGCACAGAATTATATGTATGATTTGTATAATATGTGTATAATAGACAGGTAAAAGGACCTTAATGTGGGTAATCAGCAGCTGAAATCAAACAGGAAACAGTCATTTATATATACGGGACGTTTTTTTTTACACTTCTAACCCAGAGTCATTTTAACAAACCAGATTAGCTTTTTTTGTGAAAGCTTACGACACAACCTTTCTCAGAGAGTGTTTCAGACATTTGAATGGGACGCCGCCTCCTGCGAGCCCTAAAACAACCCAACGTGTTGGGTGCCGGTTTGCAAAAATTGGTCTTGTGGCGCGCAGGTGAGAGAGAGGGTAGGTGCATGTGTGTATCGGTGTGTCACAGAGAAACACTGAGGGAGAACGGCAGAGAGAGGAAACATCTGTGGGCAGTGAAGGAGGGATGGGACTGGCAGACAGAGCCTGGGTCTCTCTCTCTCTCTCTCTCTCTCTCTCTTCTGTCTCTCCTTGGTACTGCAGTGCAGGAGAGGAGAAGATTTAAGTGGAGACGCTGCTTTTGAAGTTGGGCAGTGCAGAAGAAGCAGCAGCAACCACACACACACACACACACACACACACACACGCACACACAGCGACTCGTTCCTAGCCTAGTAAAGTGAGGGAATATCATTGTTGCTCAGACTGCCTTTGATTTAGACTGCCGTGATGTGATCCCTCACAACGAATTTTTAACAGTCCCTCTCCTCGACCACAAAAAGGCAGCTTCCGCCAGAAAAGGAGAGAGGAAAATAAGCATCGAATCCCATCCCCAATTTAAATGAGAGCAAGGTGATAAAGGAGCAAATTCGATTGAGTCCTGACTGAGTTGCGTTTGTGGCCGTTGTGGGGATTTGGAGCCTGAGTCCACACAGATACACCGGCAGCCCCAAAGCCCACTTTAATATCGAAGACAGAGGTGGAAATTACAGCTGTACATGTTTGCAATGGCGGCGAATAAGAGGATTAATTGTCCTCTTTCCACACACACATGCTGTAGACACACACTCACCTGAGCCCAGGGAAAGAGGCCTTAATATGAGTCTGACTCAGACATGTCAAGAGGTAATTGTAGGAGTAATATGAGATGTCGTACTCAACATCCCTTTAGTGAGTTGACTAGAAGACGCCTCCTAAACCGTTGGTAAACAATGATCATCGACCACTTCATGTTAACAATGGCGTTTGTGATATTTCGTGAATGCATCTACGTGTGCGTCAGGAGTCAAGAGGATGTGTCTTCAGGCACATCTTTGTGTGTGTGTGTGTGTGTAGTCATATCCAATCCCTGCTTTCAAACCAATCTGTATTTATGGACATGGACGTGTCGGGCACTCATGAAGAGTGATCAGGCTTACACTGTCAGTGGGATTGCAGTCAAGGGCCTGAAGTGACAAATCTCAAATAATATTGCTAATGACAGTCCAGAAGAGCGGCATGTGTGTGTGTCTGTGTGCGTCCGCGAGTGTGTGTGTGTGTGTGTGTGTGTGTGTGTGTGTATGCACGCGGGGTCCAAAATAACCTCAGAAGTGCATGAGCCTCATAATGTGAGTATATTGGATTTTAATGTCCTTGTCAAGGCGAATGGTTTCCCATTCGGATCCTCTGGGGGCTGGTTCAGGCACATTCCTCAGCTGCTTTCCAACTTGACCTAAAATGTGGTGCCAGCCTCTCTTGTTCTTTGGCTCCCTCTTTTTGCATCATTCCCTTTTTATTGCTCTTCTTCTCTCCCGCTCTCTAGAAGCCTCAAGACACGAGATGATTTATAGGATTTACCTGCTTCGTTCACAGGCAGCATTAAACTTGAGTTTAATGCTGTTTCAATGTACATTTTTCTGTTTTTTCTCTCTCTGTTTTCCCTCTGCTATCTCTCTACCTCCGTCTGTTCATCCTTCAAACCCTTCATGCCTGTTCTCTGACTCCATGTTTTTCACGTGTTTAACAATGACCTATATCATTAATAGGTTAACTCAACAGTGAGCAGGAAGCAGCGGTGCTGTTTGTCTACTTTGGGGTGGCCATTTTGCAAATTGTCTGTTTCTCTTGAAAAAAGCAAAAAGTGTTGCGAAACAATGGATTTGTAGCAATTCTGTGAAACACGTAGCTCTTCCTGCACCACGGCAATTTTAACATGGATCCGCCCGGATAAGACGGCAGGTCACGCAAGACCTGGCCGAGAGACTGGACAACATTTGGCCGGCGACAGCAGAGGAGATGAGGGAGCACGCTTGAGAATCAGTTTAGGAAGGAGGAATCAATCTGAATATGAAATGATGATCCTGCTGTAATCTCACTTAATGAGATTACACCAGGAGGTTTATACCCTTATTGTATGACCCAATATGGATCGGAGACTAATCCAGTAGCTAACTGTCAAAAGTATTAACTTGCTAGTAACAGTAAATATATACAACATGTCTATATCTACACAATCACCGCAAAAATGCAGCCCACAGTGTCTTCACGCTGACCACACACGCTTGTAACCACACCCAGGCCTGCGACCCATTTCTTCAGCTCCAGACATGCACAACCTAGAACCGCACAAACACACACTCGTCCAAGCACACCGCCTTCCATCGGTGATGTTCCGGCTCTCAGGTAAGGGGTTTCTATCGCACATACTGTATACGCCAAAGGAAAAAGATGCTTGAATTATTGAAGGGGGGAGTAGAACGCAAGATGGAGAATGATCAGGGAACTTGTGCATGGAGGATTGAAAAAAGAAGTGCACACTGCAGGTAGCTTCAAACAGAAATGGATAGCGAGAGAGGACGGGGAGAAGGAGGAAGGCATGGAGACACTTTGGGAAGGAGGAGACAGCACAAGGAAATGCATGTGAGGTCGGGAGATGCAGAAGGAGGGAGAGGAGACGGGAAGAAAGGGAGGTAGAGGTAAGTAGAATGTGTAGTTTTCCCTGTGGCTTGTTTGGCTGCTGATGTAAAGAGGAAATGGCGAGATCAGCAGGGGTTTTTACCTACACCGACTTTAACTAGTAGTGGAAATACATGACACACACACACACACACACACACACACACACAGAGAGTCCATGCCCCACGGGACTGAAGCAGATGAAGGGGAAGAAAAACAGACACTGTGCAGTAATGTCTTCTTCATGCTCAGGTTACACTGCTCAACAGAGCCGCAAAGGCTGTTAGGCTCTTTGCGCTCTATTGCTCGTCCCTTGTATGTGCGCTAACTTTTTGCTTGTGCGTGCGTGCGTGTGCGCTCTGTGTGAGCGGAGAGAGGGACACTGTGCGTGTACATGTGTGAATGTGTGTGTACAGTATTTGTGTTATGAACTGGCAAATCTACCGGGACTCCGACTCCCCCCGGTGCTGGCTTTGTATCAGCACCCATCTGAACTGTGGATCAGTGTCATCCTAAACACGCACTCACACACACACACACGCACACACACACACACGCACACACACACACACTTGGATTTGTTTACAGTTTAAACAGCAGGTGGCACAGATAACAGCCACTTCATCCGCTGCCATTTGGACGACAACAATGTGATACCCCAAAAAAGTTCCTCCCCTCTGTCCTCTTTCCTATTATTTCTATCCAGGGCTGTGCCTGTACCCTGATAGAGGTGATTTCATATCCAGATAACGATACATATCATCACTCCTTACCTTTTCTCGACTGCGTGAATCTGTGTCGTGTCTTTTCAGATGCTGAGTTTCAACGACCGACTTTATATCCTTCCATCTTACCGGTTCTTTACCGTACTGTGTGCCACGGTCAAAATATACTCTTCAAGCATTTGAGTTTGGGTTTTGTTTTGGGCACCACACGGCTCTCAGCCATAGACCCTCTCCGTCATGGTCTGACATGATTCTTGTGTTGGATTTCAAAACGGTCAGTGGTGTTTGAGTCTGTTGTGGGGACCAGTCTGTGGTGTAGAATGCACAGTACAGTTTTCTGACGAGCGTCCGGCTTTTCGTGCCCGCCACAGAAGTATATAGCCTCGCTTTTAGGTGCGAGCTTCCCATTTTGCTTCAGCTGGTTGGAGCCAGTTAGGAATGACTCAATTCTGTGTCACGCGCACTCTCCTGCCTTCGTGCAAGTGTCCTGCGTTCACTGGTGCTGGACGACCACTGAGCAAGATAGAAAATATTGCCAGAGAAGAGATAATTTGTGGCCCAATGAAATTAACAATAGAGCATACTATGCAACGAGTGAATGTTTTTCTTTAAGAGAAACTTAATTCCCCCCTGAAAATCTTGCAGGTATACTATAGGACACAGTGACATCACTTTTGGGTGTGGTAACATTTTCACCAGAACAAACTTCTACCTATCGATAAATAGAATCTGAGCAAGGAATCACTTTTTTGGAAGTATTACCAGTTTCAACCTTTTTATTTATATTTTTTTTTCCTTTTTTGCTAGATTACAATGAACCCAACAGGCAAACATATTGCTCGCCACGTCAGAGGCGCAATGCCGTTTAACACAGCATCAACATCTGTCCCGCCACAGAAATCGATTCTGCTCTGTGACCGCATGTGGTGCTGGAATAGAGGTGGAACAACAATGCCCGCCATTCCGTGGTTGTACCGTTTTATACAGAATGCAGAGGCAGAATTAAGGCGTGATATTATGAGATGCTTTTGATTGACTTGTGTGAAAGCTGTCAGGTTGCATGTACTTTTTGTTGGCTAACTGTCATGACGCTAACACAACACTGGCCTGGCTGCAGTTCAGTCCCGTCACAACAGGATAGCTGTTAAAAGCATTCATGTGTGTTTGGGGGTTGGGTCAGGGGTGTGTTCGGGGTGTGTGCATGCGCATGCGTCCATCCATGTAGTGTTCATTGGGCGAGGCATTCTCCTGCAACATCTGCAGATCACTCATCCTCTGCTACACATTCCCACGTTTTTATCAATCTGCATGGAAAAGTTGGAAATGATTAATGGATGAATAGAGTGAAGGGGAAAAAGTGTAGATGTGGTCGGAAGTACAGTGGCACATGAAAGAGGAAGAGAGAGACAGGGAGATAGCGAGCGATCGCGCGTTAGTTATAGTAAGGAAAGTGAGCGATGCATGTGGCGCGGTGAAGGCTCGCCCGGTCGCCATAGCAACCCCTTTAAAGGCCGATCCCCAATGCAATTAGAGTGGCTTTGAGGCAGCCAGGCTGAGGGCAGAGCGTATGAGAAATAATGGCAAAAAGAGCAGGAGGACTTAAGGGAAACAAACCGGCTGAGTGAATGAAAACCTGCTATTATGTGACCGAGTGTCAGTAATTGCGCGGCATGATAGTGGGGAGGCGTCTGTTCTTCTCCACTGGCTGTGGGAATTTTAATAATGAAGACGCCTCTGGCGAAGCATGTTCACGGGTTCGCGTGTGCATTAATGAACGTCTGTGTGTGCGAGAGGTGCTAAGCATTTGGGTTAGTCATTGATCCCTTTGACCACATAATCCAAAGCCGAAAGCAAACCTGCACACTCCAACAACGCTTCAACCCGACGAGGAAATCGGGAGAGAGCGGCAGCGGAGGGTTGATTCGTGACGGCACCGAGGGATGAGGGCTTCGGCTCAGGCCACCGAGGTGATATTATCAATGAAACTAAACCACAGGACTCAGCAGTATTATTGCTTGCAATCCTCTCAAGTCCTATCGGAGCCCATTAGCCGCAATAGAGCACAACATATCCAGGCACAATGAGAAAACGTTTTCTTTGGTGGACACAGGATTCCGGTTCGTGTTTATTGCTTAAACTCACTAACAACAGCTTAATCCAACAATTTGAGCACTGCTCGTGTGTCTGTCACAGAGGGGACATGAAATCTTAATGTTCAGGTTTGCTTCGCGAGGGTCTTTGCTGTCGAATCCCACGCGAATCACATTGATCAGCTCATTGTTCGCACTGCAGTTTAACGGCCAGTTATTAAGCACACAAACTGATGATATAATATAGAATACTCCATTATCCTCATACAGTATGTATGATTCAGCACTTCCATGATGGTAGGCTTTATGAGTGTGGCCATTCAGAAGAAGTATGAATACTTTCCCCTTTGTAAGTGGTCAGAAAATATTTTGTGAAAAAAACAACAATTTTATCACATGCACACCTGAAGCCTTTACTCTTTACACTTTGCGACTTTCCATATCACACAAAGAGAACACGACATAGAGACAAAACCACTTTGTCGAGGCGGAACAACACCAGTTTCCGCTGCCGGAGCCCCTGGGGGGGGGGGGGGGGGGGGGGCAATGAGGATATTTTTCATTGCACATCCAGGACAAATTGATGCCTGGCGTTGTGTGGCCGTAGCCTACTGAGTGTTTATGATGTAACATTGGCCCTCCACTGCCCTGATCTTGCGACCCCCAGAGGGAATTGATCTCTGCCGCCCCACTGCCCTTTCATGTCTCTATCTTCTCTCCTTGTTTTTTCACCATCTCTCTCGTTTTCTCTCCCGCACAAGCACACGCACAGACACCAACGTCTTTATGCTTCTACTTTGTATTCATCTTTCTTTGTCCTTCGTTTCATTCGCTCTTTTGGCCCCTGTGCCCCCGCCGGCTCTCTTGTCACTCCTGCTTGTTTGATTGCTTCATACAGTATTGTAAAGCCCCCAGCCCACCTTTCGCATCTCACCTCCTTCTCACGCGCTCCACTCCCAGTTTTTGCCACGATCACTCTGTATTTCTTCTTCTCCTCTTTCCCTGTCCCTCTCTCCCGTGTTTACACCCTCCATCTGTCTAATCACTTGATCATCTCCTCTCAGCCGCTTCTTGCTGTTTGTCGTCTTCTCTCCTCTTTCTATTCCTTATTGCCTACCCCTCCTCTGTGTTTGCGCCTCCGCCGCCAAGTGTTATCCCTTCCTCCTCTTCTCCGTCTGTCTCTGTGTACCGGGTCCTGTCCTCAGCCCACAGCTTGGTTGACAAATGGATTATCTCTCCAAAGACAGCACATCACCATCTCCAGACCTCTTTATTATAACCGGCTACAGCTATCTTATAGCTGTTATTTTTGCTCTCTCTTGCTGGCGAGGTGATACCCCCCTACACACATACACATCTATTTTTTTTTTCTCTTTTCATATATCTCATCATCACTCATGCCATATCTTAACTCTGACTGACGTGAACACTCCCCCTTAGTTTAAGTTTTTTTCATACTTGACGTCGAAGTTATGTCATTTTGGAGCTTTTATAGGAACGAGTCAAATAAGCACCTTAGTTATCTCATCTATATGATTTAAGAAAAGAACATCTGTTTAATCTTTTTGTATGATTTCACTGACGCATTAGTGAAGTGACTTATAATGACCTCCCTATAAATCTTCCTCTTGTTGCTGATATCAGGCACATATATTAATGTGAGTAAGATCTCATGTACTTCCTGATATTAGAAACATATAACCTTTGAAACAGGATGGAATAAGAGTATATTGTACAGTACGGGCTGTGAATTGCACCCTGTAGAATATTGGGTAGGTTAGCTCAGGTGGTTAAGTCCTTTCAAAACTGCCCTTTTGTGGTGACTAATTTAGCACGTTCACAGTGGAGGCCTCCGGTCGAGGCCCGTCCCACCAGGCCCACGTTTCTGTTAGGAGTAAAACGGATCAGCTACAGAAATGTGAACTATAATCATGGTTCCAGTTGACCTGACATTTCTCACAAGCTGCATTGGAAGCTACATTATATAATTCTAGATGTAATGCATTTAGACTTGACTCGTGTCCCTTTTAATGATGGTGTACTTTTCTGGAAACACTCTGTCTAATTCTGCAATGCAGTTATGTGAGATCATGTGGGTTTACATACTGTACGCCCACAGGTGAGCTTACATGTGGCTTCACCTGTGGTTTGTTCAAAACCACTGCAGGTCAGTTAACTAGTGAAATTCTCTCACCTCTGTCTTTTGCATTACAATGATGTAAAGAGCTTCACCAGTAAATGATAAAGTCTATTTCAAGAGTATTTTTTTTCCAAACAAATTTCTTTTTCACTTAATATTTTATTGTGGCTCCATCCCTGGTATAAGCAGAGCACCCGGCATATTGATACATAAAACCAAATGCATAATTCAAAAGAAATATTTTCAAAGCCATAAAACCTGGGGCAGCAAGTTTGCTCCACAGATTTTTGATTCCAGGGTTGTGCTATAGATTCTGTATGTATCTGAAACAGTGAGATGTATACAAATTAATAGAAGCCTGGTTGTGCGTGCGTGTGTGTGCATGTTTGTGTGTGTGTGTGTGTGTGTGTGTGTGCTTGTGTGTAAAGGTGATTTTTTTGTAAAGTGCAGCATCAGTAAGTTTTTGCTTTTCTTTGCCATTTAATCTCCATGTCATTATCGAGCCACCCCTGCATGGCATATGTGCGCGTGTGCATGTGTGTTGCACACCCTCTGTCATTATTACATATTGCATACATTTGTTGATGGATGGCATGGTACTCTGAGAGGTTCACAGCTGGGGGAGCAGGGATTGCAGAGAAAGTGAGGAAGATGGATGGAGAGGCATACAGAAGGGACCACGGAGGACCAGAGGGCGAGCGAAGATGTGAGGATTTCTTTGAAGGGATGCGTGGGGTGTTGTCAATCTGGGCATATAGAGAGGGGTGTAAAACATGTGGCCCAGACAGGTGCTGCGGTCACAGCCATAGACTGAGTGAGAGACAGAGGCACTGTGAAAAATTGATGTGCCCTACTTACAGCAGCTGAGCAGAGAGGGGGGCTGGGATGATGTTAGATTTTGGAAGAGATCGAGCCATGTTGTGTCCTTTTTGCTTCTTTTGTGAATTACATCACGGCAATTTGTTTCTGGGTGTGGGTGTTAGATTCATGTTCAGCCAACATGCAATGCTGCTTTGTTTTTGTTTTCTTTTTTGCTACTTTTCTTTTTTTAACATCAGTGTGTGTGTGTGTGTGTGTGTGTGTGTGTGTGTGTGTGTATGCGGTTTGTGTTCAAGCAAAGGTGGTTCCTCACTGTTGTTGCTCCATTAAATTTACAGGCTTAACTGTAAACCAGCCAAAATATAAAAACTCTTTCTGTCTCTCACACACACACACACACACACACACACACACGACTCTGGAGGCCGGGGCCACGCAGTTCTCATTAGCCCATCTCACAGTCTTTGGCACTGTTTGACCAAGTGGAGCCCTTTATCTGCCCTCCTATTTAAACGAGGTGGGGAGAGGAGCCGGTCCCTGAAGGAGTCAGCAGAATGGAAACCACCGCATGTTAATCAGCGCTCCGAAAAACTTCACACGGAAACAGCCGAGGAGCCGCGCCGCTTTGGCCCATTTACCTCCAAGGAATATCTTAATGACCGAAAAGGATTTATGGAGGTTTATGTTTGTCGGCCACACCGGGCGTTGCTTCTTGTGGATTTCTGCTGTTCTCAGCAGCAATGCTTACTTGCGGTGTGGTGGCCATGACTCACCTGAGGGCTGAGATAACTACTGCAGAAACCTAGCTAGCTCACAGCAATTAACTCTCGTCTCTCCACTTGTTAGGCGGTACTGAATTGACGTGTGCTATGGAGGGAATTTAAAGAGGCTATATTTAAGTGTTTTCTACTGCTGCATTGCCAACGTGAGCATTAACAGTTGATTACTTGCCAGTCTCCCCGAAAGTTTGGCAATTGAGCATCAAACCTCCTTTTGACTTTGTCCCCGGCAGCGTAAGAAACACCGATGTTGACTCTTGCTTTGCTCAGTCCCTTCTTTTTTTTCCCAATGAAGTTGAATGCCGTACCCTTTTTGTCTCTTGGCGATAGCAAGTCAGTGGAGTTAACATAAAGCACCTTTATAGTGCTTTGAGGGTTTTGCCTTGGGCAGTCAGGGCCACAGAATGAAATTCTCTTCTACCACTCTAGACCCACGTCTAGAGTTTCATCGAGTGACAGCATTTCCCATTTGATTGACAGCACTGGCTGCTCGTTCCAGGGAGCCGATGACAGCTTTTCATTATCGCTCTGAATAACATATGTATAAATCAGGCCATGTATATGCAATGTAGTACATGCATCCAGAGAGAGATTAAACATCAAGCCTCAGGTGACAAACTGGCTGGAGAAGTATGTGGTTGTTTGGGACTAAGGAAAGCACAGCTCATTCACAAAGTCTGTGAATGAGCTGTGCTTTCCTTAGTCCCAAATACTTCTCCACTATCTCCACTACTAATGCAAACGTCAGTAAGAGAACGGCAGTGTTGTGAACAAATGCCAACTAGGACTGTGGCAATAAGATATATTGTCCAAGAGATTATTGCGATAAACAATATGATCGCCATTTTAAGACCATTTTTTGATACTGAATCATGAGAGCTTGCAGTTTAGGCCTATTGGTCCTACACGTTTTGATTTGTGTTGCTGCCGACAGAAATGTTATCCAGTTTAGACTTGTGTTAAGGCCTAGACACAACAAGCAATTTGAAGACATTGTGCCTTTAGAAATATACTAAGTAATTCGAATTGGCTGACATTTTATAGACCAAACCAATAATTGATTAATCGTATGACGGGGACAGATGAGAGGATGAAGCAGCGAGACTTGCTGGACTGTTGTTGACGTTCACTGTTATGCCAACAAACAGGCATGTAGACACAATGGCTGTTATTGAGGTCAATCAAAATGATTGAGTTCATATTCATCTATCGTACGATAAGTCGATATCGTGATTATCGTGACAGGCCTAGAACACACCAAACAGGTTCCAGCTTGTTAAAGGTTATATGCTAGTTAAATAAAAGAAAACTCTTCACAACTAAGAGTAGAATTGTAGCACCTGTCATCTCTTAACTAATGTCTCTATCTGTATTTTCTTTTTGTCCGCGTCTCTTTGAGTGGGCTTATTTCTGTTTTCGGGTGAAAGGCATGCTGGGCAATTGAAAGGGGTACAACTGGCACAAGTCAAACAGATGGAGATGTAGTGTGTGTAGAGTGTGTGTGTTTGTGTGTGGGGTGGCGTCTGGCAGGAGTCAAACGGCTGTGGATTTATCAGCTCCCCAGTGAAGGCCAAACGCATGGCTGGCCAGATCTCGCACGCACGCACACACGCACGCACGCACGCACGCACGCACGCAAGCACACACACACAGGCGCGCACATCATTCATTACGTCTTCCAGTATTTCTCCTTCCTTTTTGAAAGCCTGTCTTCATTCAGGAATCCCTTTATTGGCAGCTTGTTGTTTTATTGTTTTCATCTATCCATCCATTTATCCCTCCATCTTTTCAGTTTCTTGTAGTTTCTTGGATGGGCTCCCTTCTTTCCTTTCTTCAGCAGTCTTCATCTCCCTCTTCAGCTTTTGCCTGATCCTCTTTGCCATTGGCATTCTCTGTACGCGACAGATGCCGGGCAGAGAGGGAGAAGGAGACAGGGAGACTCTGAGAGAAGATGGAGAAAGAGGGAGAGCCAAGGCTTGATGTTGTGTAGCTCTTACGTGATAAAGAAGGCACTTCCTTTATCGACAGACTAACAGGCTGCTGGGCTCAGACGTCTTTCAATCAGTCTTTCAATTTGTTTTCTTTGACCGTTTACTGTTGGGTGTGAGGGCCCACACATTCACACACACACACACACACACACACACACACACACACACACACACACACACACACACACTTGTGCTGGCACTTACCAAAGAAAAGTTCTGTCACCCAAAACAAATATCAAAAATATACACAACAGATTTTGTAATTTTTCTTTTGGGAACGGCTGATCTTTGTGGTAGTGCGTCTTTTTCTTTTTTTTCTGAAAACTGGAGGATGTAACTGTATTACTAGAAAAACATCACAAGACTTTTTTCGAGCTGCTGTCCTCTCCTTGACCGTTCATTTGAGGATTTAAAGGAGCTTCATCGAGGCGCGAAGGGTATAATCCAGTGTTTCTTTAATCCTGCGTGGACGGTCACTCACACACACGTGCATATTTTGAATCAGTAAAGCCGCAGACACACCAGCTGCAGGTGTGAAACGGTCGCCCTGTGTGACCATCATTTACTGTCCTCATTGCAATCTTTTGTGGCTCTGTACTGAACAGGATTTGTCATACGTGACTGAATGTATTTTGATGGTCTCCATAGGCATTTGAAATACTCTGAGATCTTTTGGCCTTTTCATCTCGGTAAGCTGCTTTTTTTTCATCTGAGAAGAAAAATGGCCTGTCAGTCAATCAGCCTTAGCTGGCCACCTGGAAATCACACAATTATGTCGGCAATACACTGTCACTTTGTTGTGCAAAATGAGCAATTGAAATCACGATTGCCGGTGTGGCCACTGTGGAAGGACTGTCACACTTGCAAGGGGGGATGAAATGTGCTGCCAATGACAGGAATAACACCATTAACCTTACACCCCAGCCCGTCCACTGCGCTCTGCTACCACCAAACGACTTCCTCACTGCGAGGGGTGGGCCGCCACCGCTCAACTGAATCCTGTCTGTTTGCTGTCCCGGTTCCTCGATGGATCAGGACAGCAAAATCCCTTCAATGCTTCCGTCGCAGACTGAAAACTCGCCCGTTTGGACTGCACCTTGCTCCTTGAATTAATGTTCTTTTAAATAAAAAAAAGAAAAGAATGGAGCACTTGAAACTGTTTTAGCCTGTTTGATAAATGTTTATCTCATGATTCTTGCACTTTTTGGGTCATATCTTTATGGTTGAATGCACTTATTGTGAGTAAGTAGAGTTACGTTAAGTGTTTATCCTGTATGTTGAGGAGAAAACACTGAGGATGTGGTGTGTCCAAATGCCCCAAAAATCTCCTCTCTTGGGAATTTTGCGATAGACCACTTGGAAGTGGGAACTTGTTTTCCCTACTCAGTTCAAGGTGCCTTTTCCTTCCCTTCCCCAAACCTGATTGTGGCTGAAGATGAGTCATTTGGCATCACAAGAATTGTTTTATTTTCTAACTGTAGATTGGCTAAGCTTCATGGATAGGACTTGGTGTGAGGACAGCTCAGTATGAAAAAGTGACATCAGAAAGGATTTAAGACAAAGTGTATTAAAAGCCCTCTTTTTAAGTCTCTCTCACACCATACTGCGCAGTGATGGAGGGGGAGAGCGGTGTGCTGTTATTTTGCTGTCTCATACCTTTTAAAAGTTCTGCAGGATCTGAGTTGAATAAGAATCCGTCCATTGCCTGACAGAAATGCCAGGACGGTATACCCTGAGCGCACAGGCACACACACACACACACACACACACACACACACACACACACACACACACACACACACACGCACTGCAGAATACCCCAGGTACTCCAAAAAGCAGGCAGTCTGAGTGTCAGAGTTTAGAAGTTTAATTGGCCAATGTGTCAGTAGAGGAACAGGGTGTGAAAGAAGTGTGGACGATTGCAGGGGAGAGAGTGCATCGCCCGGCAAGCTCTCCCTGATTTACAGAGTGTTATCACCAACGATGTGTCCCTGTCTGCTTGTCTGGGTCCTTTGTGTCTCTTATGTTCCACTCAGTGCTGAAAGCCTGAACGAGACAGGTGTGCCACGGTTCACGGAGAGTGGACGCTGTGTCACACGTGGAGTGTCTGTGGTGTTTGTTTCTGTAGCATTAAGTTTTGCGACGATAAGTTTACTGATATAAAAAAAAAAAGTTCACCTCTTTTACCACCTTTTGTCATCGCAAAAAGTTTGGTTCTCATAGTGACAACTCTCGGGGCTGGTTGGTGGACTGCTGTACAGGAGCTGTTGGGCTAACAGGCTAGCCAGAGGGATAAAAAGCTTGTGTTCGACAGAAAACATATCCTGAGATTTTCTTAGCTTCTTTCTGTTCTCTCCGTACTGGCACGTTAATTAAAGTGGGCTGATGAAATAAACAAATGGACTGCAATAGCTTCCTCCCTGAAAGGTCAGCACCATCCAGCTTCTTGGCTGTTGGTCAATGGGAAGGTGGGGGACACAGTGAGGCAGTAATATCAAGGTTAGGGTGAGAGATTTGATGCCATTGGTGCAGGGTGTCCAAAGTATAGCAATAAAACCAAGTTTTTTGTTTCTATATGTTTGTTTGCGTGTCTGCACTGCTGCATGATGGTAGGAGGGGTCCCTCAGGAGAAAGACCTCATTGCAAGGCCTTTTCCTGTCGATATTCCTGCTACAAATCAGACCTCGCGCTCCGCCAAGGGCAGCAAATAGTACACACTGACACATACTCGCACTCTCACAGACTCCATTGACTAACGTTGAAAGTTTTATAACCATTCTCTGCCTGACACAACTCCCCCTGCTGCAGTCCGGACCGCGTGCGTGACGTGATTATGCATGCACATGCGTGTTCATGCTTCGATCTTAATTCGTGTGCATGTGTATGCGCATTTGTGCACACGTGTGTTTTATTAGAACGCATATGTGTGCGCTGGACAGAGATGTGCAGCGTAGCAACAGAGGAAACAGTCCGAACGAAATATGTCAGCCTGCTGTCTTTGCCAATGTTACCTTTTGGATTCTAATTCCAGTTGTGCATTCTTTAATGTGTGCAAAAACAGTCTGTGATGATCTTCACATGTTTAAGAATAGAATGCAGCATTTAAAAGAAGCTAGAAGACAGGGATGTTTCCCCGTCTTGTAGCTCCTCCACAAACCAGACATTGTCCGTAATATCGGAGCTGTGATCAGCGAGTTGAGCCAGCTCTCAGGGATAATAGCTGCTGATCCCTCTGTTGGATCACACTGGATCGAAAGGATCCACCGCTAAACCTGAAGAAGGCTCTTAGTCATCCTCCTGCATCTGTTCTACACCCGCCAGACCCTGAGTTTATGTCTCCTCAGGCTTTATATATTTTTTGGTGTTTGTCTGTTCAGGAGACGGTATAAGAGGAAGAAACACAAAGGTGTGGCTGGAGGGGAGAGACAGTGAGAGACAGATAGAGGCCGCTGAGACCCGCCGAGTCTCTTCCCACCTGCCGTGTTAATGTGACTGGACGGCGATGGTGTCAGACAGACAGAGGTCACGGTCATGTCCGTCACATGTTCCCCCCTCAGAGTTGTGAAGTTGGACACCCAACTTGAACTCGATCATGAGCTTTTCTGTTGAGCAATGCAATCCCAAACCCCGAGGCAACTAGACCTTTCACCTCACAAATCACGGCCAGATATGATTCCATTTCCACAACATGGACATTTTTGTAAACATTTACTGTGGATCAGGGGTTGTCCAACTGATACTATAGTATACAGTAATACACATCTTTTCTCTCTCTTAATGTTGACATAAATAATCTGAAATGACACAATTCACAATGTAGTTACAATCATTATCAAACTCGTAAAGCACTTTGTAACTGTTTTGCAAAATGCTATGCAATTCTTTATTATTATTATTTCACACTATGCAATACATAAACAAGGCTTTGTAGAGAGACACTGTACTTAAGGTCTTCACCGTTTGGTGTAAAGACCCTTCACAGGATGCAGAGTGAGAGGAGAGGAATTATTTTTTTATCTGTTTCTGGATAAAGCACTCGTTCATCTTGGTCAACTCGCCGGTACAGTGCAGAAGCCCAACAGACTTTTTTTCATATTAAGTTCCCTTGACCTGAATACCGCAGAAGAATTCATCGGATTATTATTATTATTCACACTTTCAGCTGTAAAACATGAACTTGCAATGCCCGGAAAATGCGCAATAATGGCTTTTGGTCAGGAAGTGGGTTGCTAGTATCGTGGTGACTCAAACCAGCCATGGGCAACATTTTCCTTTTCACCCAGTTACTTATTTAGCATTATCAGGACCATTAAGTAAAGTAGGACTGTTTTCCTCCCATTATGATGAAGTGCTAAAGTTATAGAAATATTTGTCATCTCTTTATTTTTGATGGGTTATAATTTGTCCTTTTGGCCCATGAAGCAAACATTCCATGGCCAGACTGGAACGCTGCATATTAGATAAACAAACAACCTGGTTACCGTCAACATCATCCAACAGGAAACAAGAAAATGAATCCAGTTCCTTAAAATGAATTTTTACGTCAACTTAAGTGACATATAGGACAAAAGTGAGTGACGTCCGCTGAAGCAGCACATCTGTATTCTTACACTGGACACTGCATGTGAATAATGGACTCAATATGGAATGAAAAAAAACAAATTACATCTAGCAACAACAACAAAAGAGAGAATGTATCATGTCGCTTCAAACCCTTTGCCTTTCAAATGATTGCAGTATCTCCCCTGCCTCATTGTCCACAGTTATGTTTTGTAATTGTTCATTTTAATCTAAAGTAAACGGTTAATACCCACATACAGAACGGCCTTTTGTTCAGTGTCTGCTTTTAAAAGTTTAGGACTGTTATGCACTGAAATTAATGGTTTGTATTATTGCGTTGATTCACCTAACAAATTTGAACACACACACACACACACACAGATATCCACTCCCTGGTTACACAAATGCTTCCAACAGCATAATAAAAGCGTAATTTAAACAGAATAATTTATTGGTTGTAGTGCTGTCAAATCACTGCCTGTTTGTGGACAGAAGCCCGCAGATACTGTTCATAGTCTAGTGTGCAGGGGTTGTTTTCCGTCATTTAATTATGAATGCATATGACCACTTCTCTTTGTATTTGTGTGTGTGTGTGTGTGTGTGTGTGTGTGTGTGTGTGTCACATCCAAAACAACCCCAGGACGAGCTCGATCACTCTGGGTCCAGTCCTCATGCTGCACCAGGCCTTGATCCTTGGGGAGAATACCGCAGTCTGGTGGTGCAGGAGTCTTCCTCCAATTGATTCGGCTAAGTGGCCATTTATTCTAATTACCTAATGAATTGAGTGGTAGAACGGGATGGACGCAGGGTCGTTCGACTTCAGCACGTTTAGAAAGCAGCAATCGAGCTGAGTTTGCTGGAGAGTAGTTCCCCAGTTGCAATGGATCAAAAGGGGGCACCCTGCTGGTTTTCCATTACACGAGACACAAAGTGAGTCGGCTGAGTGACAGATGAAATAAATAAGTTACAGAAGTTAAAGATGCAAGACAGAGAGCACAACAGAGAGTGTTTGCAGACTTTTAAAGCTGTCTTTGTAGGCTAAGGGATTGTCCCGACTGCTAGCGTTTTCTCTCTTCTCATCCATTTTCTCTGTCTGCCTGACATCAATTCAGGGTTCCCACACCTTGTCAGACATCAACTTTAAGGTCTTTGCAGCGTCACTTGAGACACAGACGGAGGTCGGTTGCTGTTACAGAACTAGCAGGCTTGAAAGACGCTCACAGACAACAATTATGAAGAGAGAGGTGAACGTGTGACCACTGAGTTACTGTGATAGCAGACTGTGTGGTCTCTTACCTTCTCTGCCACAGCACAGCAAAAACAATATATTGTGGAAGTTGCGTGAGAGACTCTTTACTAACAGTGATAAAAAAAAGTAAAAGGCAAATGTCAAAAGAACTTCAGTTTCGGTTTTTTTTGCCCAAAATATAGAACGACTGAAAATGTCTATTTTCATTTGCTATTATTAAATTTTTCAAAGTCACAAACTTTTAGGGATTCCAATGAGCTGTGGGAGCCAAACCAAAAACACAAGAGCAAAAGTGGAGTAAAGGATCAACAGTGTGTTTCACATTAACATGAGCTGCAAACATTAGCATGCCCAACCAATAAGTTTACTGTGTAGTTCTAAAATGCAAAGCTATTTCTTCCAAACCAGAAAGGACTATAGTGCTTCCACCGCTGAGTTTCTCGCACCATGTGGATTGCAGGTGCATCCTGGGCTAAGTACCACTCAGGGCGAGTGTGATAAAGCCAGAACATGTTTTCCCCTATAGCAGAATGGTAATGGCTGCAGCCACAACAGTCTGTGGAGATTTGGCTATGTGAGACTCCAGCATATGAATATGAAAAAGCCGTTACAATGAAATGAGGATCTGATTGTAAGTTTGCCTTATCATGCTTAGAACACAAAGACTGACTGCACTCAATGCTGTATCATTATTTAGATTTTTGGATTATTGTTACCAATTTAGACATTTTGCATGCTTTAGCTCAGGTACAAAATGGACGTTTCCAGGCTAGCATCGTCTTTTTTTCACGATTCCTTTTTAACCCTCAGATTTAGCAGTGTAGATAGACTCCTCTGTCACACTGGAGAATTGTCAGAAACCTGCACATTATTAAAAAATTACACAACTTGTGTCTTTCTAGTGACAAACCTCCAGGGGGAAATTGGGGTCTTTAGGTCTGGAGGGGAAACGGCAACACTTAGGAAAAGGTTTGGAACGGTGACATGTGTAAAATCATCCAGCCCTGTTGCAGAGGCCTGCTAGCGTCGCACATTGAACAAGCTGTTCTCTTCAGGTTGACAGAAGGTGTGTGACATAAGAAACTTGGAACATCTTGACTTATCTTTCACACTCACGTTTAAACAACAGAGCTTGCTCTGCCACTGTACGCTGATGGGTGACAATACAAAGGCTTTACAGAATTTTTACATAGATGATAATGATATGCATCTAACATATAAATAGTTCGGCCAGGACTCTCTTGCAAAATAGATTTTGAATCTCACCGGGAATATTCCTGGAAATAAAAAAAGATATGAAGCCTCCAGAGATCACTTCCCTGATCAACACCAGCAGTCGTACTCCAACGCCAAACATTTCAATTCTATGCAGTGTTAAGACAACCTCCTTTTGCATTGATAAGAATAGAAATGAATAAATGCTTTGAATTCGGGGTAAAATTTCCCTGGATGAACTAAGCAAAGCATAACTAGTGATCAGTGGAGCAAGAGGGGTGAATTGCGCGGCTTCATGAAGGCGAAAGAGAGGAGGGAGGAAAAGGGACCAAAGAGAGAGCTGGAGCAAAAAGCCGAGTGGAGAGGCAGACTAAGCGGAGCAGATGGTTCCCGCGTTTTTGCCAGAGGCACTCCATACACACAGAAATCCCGACCAGGAAGCAGAGAGACGATGAGTTGAAACACTAACTGCACATCTGCACTTCCTCCCCGCCGGTGCCTCAGAAGGGTAGAGGGATTGAAGAGTGTTGACAGGCATCGCCAAGGCGGTGATCCATTCCGTAGCCTCAGTGTTCCGAGCAAATCGCAGTTGACACGTGGCATCAATCATCTCAGGATATGTTTCACCAACAGCCTTGCTTTCACATTTTGCCAACCGCATTTCAGATTCCCGCCAAGGTACTGCGACTTTTAGACACACGCGCAGTGTTAAGCTGCGGCTCTGTGTTTGTGGGGGGCCCATGTTCCGAACAGAGAACGCAGCTGATCCCAAAAATCCTGCAGCTGAGTTTCAGTGAGCAGAAGCGTTGGACAGCCGATCCCCTCGGTGTCACTTCACCACGAAGTGCACTGCGGACAAACGCACTACAAAAACGCACACACTGACGCGATGTGCCGCCTGACTTATAATGAATGGGGAATGATGGAAGAGTGTGTCACCATCTGCTCCGACATGGGACAGGGAGAGCGGGGGGCTTGCGGTTCATTGAGCTTCAGGCCCATCATAGCGTTTAGCTCACCTACTGTACACGCTCCACTGACAACCTGGATGGATTCGTGGGTGACTGAGTGTGTGTGAAGGAAGAGCCACTGTCTAATACAGAGTCTGTTTCCACCAATTCTACTCATACTACTTTAGATGATGATTTCAATAATGTCTGGCTGCATGAGTCCAACGTCACCCCCCCGAATCTCTGCTCAGAGGCTGACCCAAAATCAATTCCCTTTTTTTCTTTTCTTATTGAGAATCCCTCAACGTCACACTGCCACACCGTTAGTTTTGTTCTGCGACTGGGCTGCCTGCGCCTCCGTGCACTTGTGCCCGCTAACTGCCTCGCTTCATCTCTATTACATGGCCTGCCACTCGTTCTCTACACCACGTGGTCACTCTAAACACAAGTGCCATCGATTGTTTCGTTTTCTCCATTTTTGTCTATTTCTGAGAGCTCAGCCCTGCTGTCCTTGGTCGGGGAGAGAGAGAGTAACGGTTTGAGGTGGACTGAGAACGAGAGGAAAACCATGAGTAAAGAGTGAATCTCAGTTTAATCACTTTTCATTTTGCCCTGTGTTGTCCGATACAATTGAGCCCCCTCACACACACGCACAAAAGTGTGAACAGCCACCCCATTACTAACCGATCAACAACATCAGATGCAGAAAATGTTTCTCACTCGCTCTTTCTCTCTCTCTCTCTCACACACACACACACATACACACACACACACACACACACACACACACACACACACACACACACGTGATGAAATCTCCCTCCCCTCTCACTTCCCCTCCTGATGACCGGAAGGTTATCAGAGGAGTGTCATCCCCAAAAGCCAGCAGACAGCTTTGCCCTTTACAGCAAAGTGTTGTG
The DNA here is from genome assembly GCF_022379125.1 of Scophthalmus maximus. Lineage (NCBI taxonomy): Eukaryota > Metazoa > Chordata > Actinopteri > Pleuronectiformes > Scophthalmidae > Scophthalmus > Scophthalmus maximus. The sequence goes on from NC_061536.1 coordinate 2,285,111, forward strand.
CTAATTAGAGTCTATGAGTATGTTACTGGACCTAAGTGTGTGTGTGTGTGTGTGTGTGTGTGTGTATGTGTGTGTGTGTGTGTGTGTGTGTGTGTGTGTATGTGTGTGTGTGTGTGTGTGTCCGTGTGTGTGCGTGCGAGTGTGCGTGGTGTTTGTGTGTCACCGACCAACCATGCATGGCTGTATAAGCCCTTACATTCAAACACAGGAGTGTATGGTTGGGTGATGTACCTTAAGGGTTTGTGTGTGTGTGTGTGTGTGTGTGATATATGTGATAATATTCAATACTTACAAAAAATACTCATAAATGACAGTCATTGCAGACAGGTTTTGATCCTCAGTCCCTTGTTCTGTGTTTGCCACCACACCGTGATGTCCGTTCCTCCTTTAGCCCTAACTCTACTCATGATGTCAGTGGTTTCTCTGACGCCGTGCCCCATTTGGCCTAAACATGTTTGTTATTCATCTTGCAGGGATACATTTATTGAAATGTTTGTCGGTTTGAGGTTTTTCTTCTCCTATGTATGTGCTACAGTGGGGTTACCATATTTTCAAACACCCTAACTAGTTATGTGTTATGTGAATATGCATGCACATGGCCATTCCCATTTGGATGGGGGACAGATATTTCTGTGCCAAGCACCGGGCGTACCTTTCCTCACCATGTACCTTACGAAGGAAGGAATGTGGCTCCTGGAGCTGTTGCGAAAAATACTTTCTGTTCAGCATCACAGCTAACTGTTAGCATATTACTGTTCACATAATACTAGCAGGTTCTGTAACAGAGCCATCAGCATTGCTAGCCTATGATTTATTCCTTAGCAACAGCCTTACCACCTCAGACTGCAGACCAGCCCCACCCTCCACACACATGGACAGTTCACCCCCCTCCTCACCACCAACCCTCCTCCCTACCATCATCACCAAGGATCAGGTGAGCAGAGAGCTGAGGAGGCTTCGTCCAAGGAAAGCAGCGGGCCAGGACAGAGTGTGTCCAAGGATGCTTAAAGCCTGTTCTGCTGAACTGGGGGAGCCACTCCAGCACGTCTTCAACCGAAGCCTGCAGCTGGGGAGGGTCCCAGTGCTCTGGAAGACTTCATGTCTCATCCCGGTTCCTAAGAAAAAACACCCCAGGGACCCGGGTGACTTCAGACCATTAGCACTGACATCACACATCATGAAGACCTTCGAACGACTGCTGCTCCATGTCCTCAGACTCCAGGTCCACCACCCACAAGATTCACTGCAGTTTGGATACCAGGAGAAGGTGGGTGTGGAGGATGCCATCCTCTACCTGCTCCATAGGGCCTACTCTCATCTGGACAAGGAGAGCGGCGCTGTGAGAATCGCGTTTTTTGACTTCTCCAGCGCCTTCAACACAATCCGGCCGCTCCTGCTGAGAGACAAGCTGACAGAGATGAGGGTGGACCCACTCCTGGTGACATGGATTACGGACTCCCTTACGGAGAGACCACAGTACATCAGACTAAAGGGCTGCACGTCAGACACTGTGGTCGGCAGCACCGTGCTCTCTCCCGTCCTCTTCACCTTGTATACATCTGACTTCCAGTATAACTCAGGGCTCTGCCACATTCAGAAATACTCGGATGACACTGCGATAGTTGGCTGTATCAAGGATGGACAGGAGGGGGAGTACTGGAGCCTGGTCGAGGACTTCGTGAGGTAGTGCAGGTCCAACCATCTGCAGCTGAACACCTCCAAGACCAAGGAGATGGTGGTGGACTTCAGAAGGAAGAAACAACATCTCCAACCCGTGTCCATCGAGGGGGTCAATGTGGAGGTGGTCAGGGCTGCAGATGGACGACAAGCTGGACTGGACAGCAAATATGGACACTCTACACAGGAAAGGGCAGAGCCGTCTGTACTTCCTGAGAAGGCTGGGGTCCTTCAACATCTGCAAAAAACTGTTGCAGATGTTTTACCAGTCTGTGGTGGCCAGTGTCCTCTTTTATGCCGTGGTCTGCTGGGGAGGAAGCAGCAAGAAGAGAGACGCTGGTCGACTGGACAGACTGGTGAGGAGAGCTGGCTCAGTGGTGGGCACAGAGCTGGACTCTCTGGTGACAGTGGCAGAAAGAAGGACCCTGGACAAACTGCTGTCCATACTGGACAACGCCAACCACCCACTGCACAACACCTTCACCAGGCAGTGTGTTCAGTGGCCGACTGCTGTCCCAATCCAGCTCCACCAACAGACTGAAAAACTCTTTCGTCCCCCTGGCCATCAGACTGTACAACAGCAACTAGTAAAGGCAGGGAGGACGATAGAAAAGGACAATTTATTTCTACCTTCATTTGCACATCCATTTTGCACCGTTCCTGTTTTGCACTGTCATAAGCTAGTTTTTATAGTTATAGTTTAATATTTAATTTAATTTTGTTTGACGTATGTTTAATGTATGTATGTTTGTAAATGCTGCTGGATGCCTGAACTTCCCTCGGGATAAATAAAGTATCTACCAAACTAAACTTGACGACAACACATTGATTGATTGACACGCATAAAGACTTATTAGTGTTGAATTTTGATGCATGGGGCATTGGATGTGTTTTTATATTAAGGTCATAATGAGTGGGACAGAACATGATAAATATCTTTACAAGCTCAAGTATATTAACGTAATTTTAAATTGTGGTAGTGACGTAGTGTTTTGTCAGGACCTGGGACAAACAGCTTGAGACTTGCTCCTTACTTGCTTTTGCTCGTCCATCATAGTACGGCACTGGGTGCAGATTGTCATAATTCAATCTTTTAAAACAACTGGTCCTTCACTTTTGACAGACGTAGGCAAATGCGAGATGATTTTGCTGGCTAAAATAATGTGTGTGGCTTGCAGATTAGTTGCTACTGTAGCTGTAAAGAAGCTAATGTAATGATTTCATAGGGTTTCTCTTGCAGACTTTTTGAGTTTCAATCTGACTCAGTTTTAAATGAACATTTTAAAAGGTCTTAAAAATGCACATGATATGCTACATACATCATATCCAAGGGATCTTTCGTTCTGTCTCGTCAACGAAAACAAAGCAGACATTTCGTCAACATTTTTATAGTCGCAGATCTATCTTTAGCCCGTCAACATCCGTCTTAGTTACGGAAAAAAGGGTGATTGACAAACATTTTTCGTCATAGTTAGTGAAATGAACACTGTTACATGTAGCTCTAGCATCTGAAAACAAAAGTCACATTTTGAGATTATGATCATCCGCTTTACAAGAATTGTAAAAGAGACAAATAATCACAAGCAGCACGCACCACCTGAAGTATCCCAAGGTCGAAAATGCTTTTCGTTTTACATAACCATCTGGTGCATGCTGCAGCTGTTGACAGTAGATCAGTCTCCTGTGACTTGTACGTTGCTGTGCGTCACCTTCCTGCTCTGTTTGATGATTCCTGTTGAGACTGTAGCTCAGTGTCGGATTGTTGTACACAGCTACTGTGTTATCTAGCAATATGTGTTGTCTCTGCTGTCTTTTTTTTATCTCTGGCCTTTGGGGCTGATTATTTTTTTTTGCTGTTGATTCTGTAAGAAGTGGCAGAGACATTATTTGATCTATGTTGTAATCTATTTGATCACAACATTATTGCTACATAAAGTCTATGGACACCTGTAGTGGTGTTAAAAAGCAGTCGGGAAACATTACACAATGGAAGTGCCAGTTAGGAATCACGCCTTTTCCAATATGGTGGGGCTCATTGGCCAAATTGGCTAGAGTGATTGGCCTACTCATTTATTGCCATAGGTACGGTACTAAGCCAAACATGCTTACAATGTAGCTCAAAGAGCTGATTGACACAGAGTTTTATTAACAGTCACTTTTGCTAAGGTGGGAGCTTTGTCGGAATCAAAAGTTTTGCAGGTGGAGAGGTTCTGATTTACATATTCACATCTCTTGAAATCCATACTGTACATTATGGGACACACGATGTACCCATTACCATGGGTAATTCAAGAGTTGTGAGAGGGAAGCACTGGTGCATAGCACTTAAAAGCACGGGCTTGTAAAACATATATAACGTATCCCAAGCGTCGTCGTTTGTGTGCACCCAGTTTCCTTTCAAAACGCCTCGTCTGTTTCAATTTCACCTCTGTGGAGTGATGTGGGACCTTACACAGTGGTGGGATTCTCCAGAAAGAAAAGAAACTGACTCTCTTGTGGCCACAACATTGTATACAGTTATATTCAGGTTCAAGCAGACTCTTTGCAGCTCTAAACTCAGGTAACTGTTGGAGAGAGGAAGAGGAGAAAAGCTCAACAATACAATGGACCCCAGGGCAAGAGACATTGATTTTTGAGGGTGAATCTCTCTTCATAAGATATTGTGTCCCGGCTTGTATAGGAATACCGTCAAGTGGCAGCCAGGAGATGAGTTGTGGCTCATTGGGTTACAGTAGTTCATATCATTTGAGAGCATCCATAGCTGCCTGCTAACGCACCCTGGCTGAGTGGGAACAGTTTCTATTCAAACGGTTTAAAATTGTACTTTTGGATGACATTTTTAGGATTTACTCCCCCGTACGACTCTGTCCCATTGTCTCATACTTTTCCAGGTGAACAGCCTGGAGCCGCAGTGCACGCTCACCTTTCATCACGCCCCTGTTCTTTGAGAGGGCCGCTCTGACATTCACCTCATCAGGAGCATCACTGTCTCAGCTTGAAACTCGCGTCTGGTTAATAAAAAGAAATTGCTGACGCTAATAAAAAAAAAGCCAGAGCACACGAGGAGAGCCCGTGAAAAAAACTTCACAAACACAGGCACCAGCTTTTGTGATTGTAGATTTAAGAGATGGCATTCATACAGTGCACACAATTTCAATACATATTGAAGGAATATATGTAGTATGAAAGGGGAAAAAACCCATATAGCTGCTTGGGCTGCCATATGCATATTTGATGGTCTTGGTGCCTCTTGGGTGGGTTAGGGGTCGAGTTTACACACTCTCCAGCGGGACTCTCTCGGCTGGCACTCTTCCCACAACCTCAGGGCAGGAAAGGTGGAAAGAGAATCAAAAAAATCTAGTGTGGAAGACAGAGATGTGGATAAATGTGTAATATGCTGCACGCGTTTATCCTCCATCTTTTCTGCTATAGCCCCCCCCGTCTGTGCTAAGCGCTCCTCTCTCACGCTGCTCCTCGGATCAAAGACAACCGAGCTGCTGGCTTTGTTGTCATGTAAAGGACAGCGGGGGGAATGTAAGTATAACCTATTTGAGAAACACTCCAGCTGTTAGCGCAGTGCATAGTAAATTAGGGTTTGTGGAGCTTGCGGTGCGTGACTCTCACTTGATGAATTAGTAAAACTACAAGAAGAAGAACAAGAAGAAGAGGTGCTATCTGGGCTGCAGGCTCCAAGACCGAAACTCGTGAACTCATACTCCATAATGAGGGTTGCTGTGTAGGCACATGCATTCAGTAAGCATTCTGCATTCTGTTGCTGTATACATGTTTTCTGCGAAAAAACTCTATGCATGCTCGTCTAGTGTGTTTGTGTGACTCGTTCCCAGCAATAACCTCATGCAATATGGATGTCACTCGGTGCGCTGAGTGGGAAAGAAGGGAGTTTGCCAGGATGGGCAGCTAAGCTAAACCAAAGTAATGTTATGCAAGGGAGCATCTCATGTGAAACGGTTCTCAAGTATATACGGTTTAAGGAATTCACTGTCATTTTTGTGTTCCGAAGATGTTTTGCCAGCGAATGATGAAATGCATGAATTCAAAATGAGCTGCATCATGCACAGATGCTCAGGGCAGGCGAGAAAAAGTCTGACAGATTTATTTGGCCAAACATACATATTGTTTCTATTTATGGTGACTTGTCAGGTCAACATGGCCTGACAAGCCAAGTTCTGAAAAAGAAAAATCCCTCAGTATAATCATAGACTGCCAAGTATGAAAAAATTGATTAGTGAAATGCCACTTGTCATCATATTGAAAATCTATTGTGTTTCAGTGTGTAATGGAAGAAGAAATGGCTCCATGATGCGAGTGATACATATGGAAGAGGGTGTGTGTTTGTGTGTGTGTGTGTGTGCGTATTGGTGCTTTCTTCCTCAGGAGTGGCTGACATTGTGTTGATGTTCCTGCTCAGTTTAATGAGCAGATCTCAAGATTAACACGGGCAAATGATGAGAAACAGCATCACAGGAAGAGCCTGTGTTGGAGTTTCTTAGCACCCTGCTAGTTCTCCTGCCTGCACATCCGACATGGCTGGTGTCTCCAGAACCTGCCCGCAGTCCGAAAGGCAAGCTGAGCCGTTACCGACTGTCTTCACGTGCTAGTTGTAACATTTCAGTTCCGTATGCACTGAAGGATTTACCACCATCATTATTTGGTTTTTCCTACAGGCAGAAGAAATTGATCTAAGCTGTCACCTACGTAAAACAGCTGGAGAAGAATGCTTGTCTACATGTTTTTATTGTTTCTTTCTTCAAAACACTATTTTTTTTTTAAGATTAAGCATGCTGGATTGCATCTAATGTGTTCCCAGCTAACCTCTTTGCCCTCAGAATGTATTCATTTTTTTTGCACAAATGTAAATTACAGGAATATAACCAAAATACAAACTAAGAGAGACGATAACATTAACATCCAGTATGATTTTGCATACTAGATGTAGATCACGGTGCGTTTTCATGTTTTATATAATGTTTAATTACTGCAGCATAATGCCATTGATGTCGGGCAAAGAATGGAGAATAATGAAAACACAGACAAAGGGTAGACGTCACAATATAAACCCATTCAGGAGCAGCAACGGCAACATTTCCATGTTACTAAGTAACAAGGTAGGAGCCAGATCTGACATCCGTCAGTGTCGAACAGAGAATATGGCACCAGCCAGCGTCTGTATAATAGCTACAAATGGTTATGCAGCAAATTAATCTACATGAAATCATCCGTCTCGAACATGAGGCAATAGCCTATAGCGAAAGCGGTTAATGTAGCTTTTTTCCGTGTTGTTGCCAGGCAACGTGCAAGTAACAACAACAATCTGTCGTGTTTTTTGAAGACCAGTGAGATGTTACACCAGGATTTCATGGGCCTCGATCCTGCAGCAACGCCTCATCTCTTATTTTTGCCTCACTCCTACAGAGCTGTCCTTCGGGTCATAATGCACCGAGATGCTGTAGATTTCTTTAGATGACAATTGCGGATTACAGCAGGATCTTTGCAGAACTAATCATACACTAATCCTGCTTTAGGGCTACAAGCCAGAGCTGTAAAAATGGACCGTAGATGAGTCTGGTTAGGACAAAAAAATTAGTTATCTCTCTTTGTACTTTTTGATTTTTGTTACTTTCTCTTTTGTTTTCTCTCTTCTTATGTCTTCTAATCTTACACAATCCTATAAGCAGACATATGTGGACACACATTGTTGCACAATATGACTTGGGTGGCCTTTTTCCACATTCTTCCACTTATTGCCGTTTGGCCTTACACGAGGGACACAAAAGTTAGAAAGTCAAGTAGGAGACAGAAAGTCTGAAAAAATTGACAGATTAATGGAAACAGATGGAAAGAAAGTGAGAAAGAGAGAGGTGCGCTGTGTGTGTGTGTGTGTGTGTGTGTGTGTGTGTGTGTGTGAGTGTGTGTGTGTGTGTGTGTGTGTATGTGTGTTTATGTGTGTGTCGGTCACCAAAGTAGTAACCATTGTCGCATGGAATAGGATAATCACCTGCCTCTAATGATGTGGTTGCTCATCGCCGGGGGCAACCGCAGCCCACGGCCGCCAGTCTGATGTAGACAATCACTGCACATGCGCACACGCACACGCACACACAAACAGCAGACATACATCAAGACACGCACAACTGTGACAGCCAATTAATGAGCGGGACGGGATGGAAGAAGAGGAAGAAAGAGAGAGGAAGATTCAGAATTATGACATTCCTTACTGTCAAAACTCTTAGCACCACTTTGCTCCCGTCCACTAATTAGTGTCTCGTTGTATTTCACTCTTTCTCTCTTTCGCTCCTTGCTGAGTGTGTGTGTGCGTGTGTGTGTGTGTGTGCGTGTGTCGGCCTTTATGACATTTACAGCGCAATTGTGCTCCTTGCAGATTTTTTTCCCATCTAATTGGTATTAGGTTGAATATGCAAGTTGTCAGAAAAATGGATGTGTAAATTCAGGCGCTGCTTCAGGTGGCTTTTGTAGCAGCAGTGTTTTACATCAGAGAGCAAGTAAACAAGGGACGTTCGTAGCATTTATTTCACCTTCATCTTTCACACATGAATCAACTAACATATCGATTGGAAAAGAAATGCTTTTTGTGTCCATGCCGTCATGCTGGCTGGAACGTGTGTCAACACAGGTATTGTTGGTGTGTATTGTATGTATGTGGCGGTCATGTGCAGCAGTTACAGAGAGACTCACAAAGCAGCTGTGACAGTGCTGGCCTTTAGCAAAGATCCATGAGATGGAGTGTTTCACACGCTCCCGATAAGGTGAATCTTTAAACTGTTAAGGCAATGTGTTAATCCAAAATGACACAAAAGTGGTGAGTGAGCATCACTGGAAGGCAGTGAACATCCTCCCTTCCTCACTTAAAGGGCACCAGATCACTTGTTTTTGGAAATCATACAATAAACAAACACATGCTCCCACACACACTCACGTTTAGATCAAGACCGACTCACGGACCAGAAAACATACACAGACAATCAATTTTGATGATCGTTACACTCCAATTAGAAATACAAGCCTAGTGTGCATTATGCAGGAATATGCAAATTGCAGCGGAGGCAGCCAGTCTGTGACCAATGTGACGCCCGGTGGTTCCGGTTGCTGCGCGTGGGTTGATGATGATTTTTTAAGATAAATAGAAAGAGAGAGAGAGAGAGAGAGAGAGAGAGAAATAAATAAGTGGCGCTCTTGTTTGCTTATCATCATTTCTCTCTCTACCTCTCGCGGAAATGAAAAAGATTCATGAAACGTAAAGAGTGAGGAGAGCTCTGCAGGTTAATGTAGAAAATATATATTTCTTTCTGTTGGGTTTTGAGCATGCGGCCTCTTCCACGAACAGCATCTTATCACAAACGCTTCATGTTTCATTGAGCAGCTGAATTTTAAACTCAATTAGCACCTCATGAACACACACACACACACACACACACACACACACACACAAGTGCACAAAAGCCATCTCACGTGTTCTCACACTAGGCACTGGCACAAATTGGACTGTGAAACACACACAGGCACGTACCGAGTTGTGAAGGTAATTTTGCCCGAGTGGACCTGAGTGAAAGGAATAATGAGGCTTTGATGACTTCACTTGATGCCTTGCCGCCATGACATCATCTGTGACCTCGACAAGACCCCTACAATTGGCTCTGATTCATTCACCCCCCCCCCCCCCCGAGGAAATCTGATCTTTTGATAGGCTAAAGTCCACTGTGCCAGATGGAGAGGAAGGTGGAAAAGGTGAAGTTGCCATTTGTCATTTGACCGTGAATGAGGATTGGGTAGAGAGAGGTAAGCAGAAGAAACCCCCATCAACTTATTGCATTTGGATGTATTGAGAGGTCCAAAAGTGTAAGAAAAAGTGTAAAATATATATATAAGTTAGACTTATATATTTTTAGATCTTTCGAAAGCATTTGATCAGTAAATCATGACATTTTGGGAGTAGGAATCTATCAAACAGAGCACCTGCCAGGCTCTGGCGGTGCGGACGCGTTCCTCTTCGCCTCCGCCTTGAATGAATGAGATTCTTTATTTTGCACATTTAAGCATTTTGAACTCTTCAAAGTCAAACTTCCTCAAATGCTACACGTCGCCACGCACTGCTCCTTTATATTAGTGATACCGCTGCTGTGGCACCAAATAACGTTGTTTTCCGGGCATCCACCTCCCATACAGGCGTGTCTATCTCAGTGTCTTAGAAGTGACGTTTTTTCACCTGTCGATCAACTGGAAGCCAGGCTCATTAATATACGGATCAGCATTCATGAGATGTTTTTTGCACTGACTAATTAGTAAGGATCCTACGTACAGTTTTATAAATGAGACCCCTGGAGAGAACACGTTGGTCTTGTCCGCAATAAGGTTACAACATCTCTTTGGACCCGTAGAAAAATAAGTGTTTTTTTACACAATATATTTGTTAACATAATATGACAGTTAGATTTATCTAACGTATCCGTTTAAATTTTTCTCCCGCAGAAGAAGTTTGTTAGATTGACCTTCTCTAAACCGGTGCACCGGTGTGGTTTTCATACAAGCCTGTACAGGTTTTCTGTTGCACCCACACATGTACTTTTTATACTTTTATCATTATGTGTTTTGTATTGTTTATATGTGAAATAAAACTAAACTAAACTAAACTATCAGTTTAAAAGTAAAAATAGTGTCTGTCAAGGGTCAGGTGATGAGTGGAGGCTGAAAGATGTTCAAATGTCAGTTGAAGTAGACACTCTCTAAGTAAGATGTGAGAGTATTAAAAACAGCCACTATAATGACGTATTATTCTCCATTGTAATAATAATACAATCATAATTATGGTATTAAACAGAAAAGAGCTTGTGTAATACAAATTCTCAGATTTTGCTCGAAATGTTAAAGAAACAATGGAAGTGGTCTGATGACGTAGATGATTAATTTGTCATAAAACGTATTTAAAGAAAGTCAAAAAAAATTCCAGGATCCACCCCTCAATCAGCAAATTTACCAAGATGTAATAATGGGTTCCCGGGCCCCATCCCTCCACCAAGTTTGGTAGATATCGGTTCTCTAGTTTCTGCTTAATCCTGCGCGCGAATATACCAGCAAACAGACAAACAGACAAACAGACAAAGACAAACAGACAAACCAACAGACAGGGGAGGAAACATAACCTCCAATGGAACTCAGTAGAGCTCAGACCTCTAACAAGGCCAAACAGTCACGTCTGTCTAGTTCCTACAATAGAGAAAAAAAGGATGTAGTCTAACAATATGCACCATTTAGTAAAGAGTGATATATCTCAACACAATAAACATTTACTTTTGTTTAAATCAAGATTCCTACAATTACCTCACAATGTTAAGTAAAGTGTGGTTGTTTTTTTATCTTGTAATTGGCCCCTTGAACTGGATCTGCACCAAAATGAAATGGGTTCTTCCCTGGCCCACGCCCGTCAAATTCGGTGCCAATTGGTTCTGCACTTTTGTGTAATTCTGATGACAAATAGACAAACCAACCAATAGGATAGCTTATATCCAACAAACCAATGTGGGTGAGGTAATTATGAACTGGTGCAAGAATGGAGATGCACTCAGTGTTCCCCAGCCGGCGACCTTGAGTGGCATTAGATGATGTGGTTCGGGATGGCGCTGTAAACCCTAGCTGTGACCCTGGTGTCGTATTACCGATAGTTTGCCACTAATGGACATCCTATTCATTGCCTTGAGATTGTCTCTCCCAAAATGACCTCCCTGTAAGCATCCGAGCACACACAATTGCATGTGCACGCAATTGCACACACACGCAAGCATGCACACACAATGTTGCAAAAACAGCATGCATCATTCATTTCTGTAGTCAGTGCACCGTGAGTATATTTGTCTAAAGATCCATGTTGCGTCAGCAAGCTCGGGATCGGGTTTTGGGTGAAGGCCCATTTACCAATAATTCACATGCATTTACCCAGAATCACACATGCATGTGCATACATTTAGATTATGTTGAAACACAAACACACAAAATCTTTTGCAGGTCCGACTGAGAACGACGAGAGAGATCCTGATTGTTAGGATGCTGCGGGGAAGCATTTCTGCTGCTATGTTCACCAGCAGCAGTGGAATGAATTAATCATAACTTTAGTCATCCTCCAAATGCCCGCTTGTGACGAATAGCGGTCAGGCATTATGGGGCCGTGATGAACTCAGCCAATTTGTTTTCAGGTCATTGTTTTGGAAATGGTCTTGCCTTCTTTTGCTCTGTTCTTCCTTGTCGTCCTGTTCTCATGTCCTCAAGGAGAGCAGAGCAATATAGACGGAAACGGGGAAAGGACAGAGGGAAAGTAGTAAATGAAAAGGAGAAGGAGAGGGAAAGAGAAAGAGCTGTAGATATTATACGAAAAATGGTGAGCAGTCAGGTGAGAACTGGAGACGGAGCTGGACTCATAAGGAGACAAGATGATGAAGAAGAGCACAGCTGTTTTTTTGCACCCACACACAAATGCATTCTTACAAGCTTATATTTCTTCAGTACATGCAAGCCTGCACACACGTGCACAGATGTTACTTTAGCAAATGCTTCACTTGTATGAAACCCAGTGAAGCAGAAAGAAGACTTTTGTCCCTGTGAGTCCTCTTCTGCTCGAGCCTTCGTTTCCCTCATCCATCTCGACCTTTCCCACTCACATTTTTGACCTCCTTTCAACCACTCCTGTGCCCTTCTCTACCTCCTCTTCCCAGCTCAGCACTGCTCCCTCTGCTTTATGCATGCGTTTCTGTACGGGCTTAAGATCACCGTATCACAAGCACCTCACTCTAATGTGCAGTGTGTCCGCGGGCGCGCCCGGAGCTGGTACATTCATTTGATTTGTGCCGAGTCAGAACAGAGTTTTAAAAGCCTTGAGGACGAGAGATGGGGCCGCGTGCTTTGCATCCAGACCCCATGTCTGTGTGTGTCCACGTACAGCACAAGGTCTGCGTCCCTTTGCTTCCTGTGTGTGGACAGGTGAGGTCCTCGCGTTGAGACAGGCCATGTGGAGGCCAACATTAAACAAGTCGTTCACTGTACTCGATTTGCTAGCGGGTGCGAGCAGCTTGAATACACTGAGGTCCATGTATAGCTGTGAATGCAAGGGGTACAGTTTGGCTTACGTACACTTAACCACCATTGTTTTATGTGTGCTTCCACGCAAAAGTAACTTTACATTGGGTGTATGGGAACTTTGGAAATACCACGGGGGGCTGCAGAAAACTATGATTGGTTGGCATGAGTTGCTTGTGTTTTCTACTGCAAGTCCCTGGTGTTGTTGGAGATTGTCTGTAGTGGAGGAGAACAGTAAAGAGGTTGAAAATAGTTCAATGTTCTTCTTTTTTTTCCAGAAGGAATCATCTCATGGAGCCATGGGTGAGATGAGAGTAAACCAAAAACTGTGAAGTTGTACAACTATAAAATAAGCTGAAACTGACTGTTAAAGCTCCAAAGACAGCAGAGAGGAATGATCATTTTCTGAGAGTTCATTTCTACGACTGACAATTTTGACAATGACACTGTCTTGCAAAGCAAGGTTGTGTAAAATGGTGAAACATAGCTAATATTCATTCTGAACTCTCCAGTTGTGTCAAAGGTCAGCTCCGTCAAAATGGATTGAAGTTCGGACAGGGTGCAAAAACGTGTGTCAGAGTTATTCAGAGCCATTGAAATACATTCATTTTGGTGTTATCAGCATCAGAAGTCCCTTGCTGTTCATCAGAATTTACCGTTCTTGCTTTCTTGACTTTCTCTCCAAAGCACCTTTCTTTTATTGCCTTTTTGTCATCCAACTGCTACGTGTATGTGCACCTGCTTTAATAGACCACCAGGGGAAAGCCAGCACTCCTTCTCCCCGTGCTCTCTGCTCTCCTCATCTGTTTTTATCTTCTCTCTCTGAGAAAACCCTGATCCATACTGTCTCTAAAGCTCGCTCTCCTCAAGTCATCTTACTTGCAGCTTAATCAAGCTCCTGTCAGCAGGCAGGGTGCAACAGGCCTTTACAGAATACTGTACATGATCTCCGAGAAATGTTATTAGCATGAGCCTTACAGTATATGTACGTGTGATAGGCATGATAACTCTATATCTTACTCAAATATATGCATTGGGGGTTTTCAGAGGTTATCCCTCAACTTCATGGTAAGCTTGAATGAAGAAAATCAGAAGGGTATAAGCAGCCATGTGGGGGGAATACTTGCAACTGTTATTTTCTCCTCTGTTAAGCTGATGGAAATCCCCTATAGGGTGTTTGCAGAGATGAAGTCAGTGTTCTGTTAATAGGATCTAATTGGAAATGGTCGGTGTTGAAGAAGTTGCTTGGTTTGTCTGAACCTAATCCGGTGGAATCCCTAAGAAATGATTAAGAATATATGTGCTGTGTGCTAAATGTAGGACAGTGCTTTGCAAACGGAACTAAGCCTTTAGACGCTTTGGGTTGCCGCAGTTGCCTCAAAGTCGAGAATAAAGTATGCACTTCACATATAACTTGAAGAATTAATACATAAACTCTAGAAGGACAAAAAACATCCAGGGCCTTTCTGTGTGGGGTTTGCATGTTCTCCCAGTGTATGCCTGGGTTCTCTCCGGGTCCTCCGGCTTCCTGCCACAGTCCAAAGACATGCAGATCGTGGTTAGGTTCATTGGAGGTTGTTCGCCTCAGTAGGTTGACCCTGTGATGAGCTGCGACTTGTCCAGGGGGAACCCCTCCTCTCGCCCAATGTCTGCTGGGATTGGCTCCATGACATTGTGGGATCAATACTGGCCGTTGATACACAATATGTTAAGCAGGTAAATTAGGTCTTTGGCATACCTGACATTTCGTCTTCCAATTCGGAATGTTGGATTTTTTTTGTTTCAAGGACTGTCCAGTCATGTGACTGACACGTAGCTACACCATCCAAACCCAGGCATATTAAAAAAATTGGCTTTTCGAATACCTGTCCACTGTGGGACCACTACACATGTAAGTCAGAGCTGCTGTAGATTGTTGAGTGGCAATGGCTGTCTCTGTGGTTGTTGTTCCCGAATTGCAGTGGCCAAGTCAAACCTGTCCTCTCCTGGCCTGGTATGAACTGGCCTTACAGCTCAACCCTGTAGGGAATCCTACAGGGCTGAACTGGCCCTAATTAATGCCCCTACTGCAGTCTCTTGTTAGAGAGGGCGATGAAGAGAGGAAGCAAGAGAGTGAGAGAGAGTCAGTAGAGAAGGGGACTCTCAAATATTGATTATATTTGCATAAATAGCCGCAGTTGTTTAAAGCCCTGCATGACCTCACTTGCTAGCTTTGCACTCTCCGGGCATGCGAAAGAAGAAAAATAAAGAGAGGCTGAATGAGGGAGGAAAGAGGTGATTAGAGTCACGAGAATGCATAGATCTCCCGCAATGTGACACAGAGCAGGCCTCTCAATCAAGTCATCCCAAAGGCTACGCCAGTTTTTCTTCACTTTGTAAATTGGACCAATTATTGCCCCATTAGTGAGCCCACTGTAGTACGGCGGACAGAACATAATGATGCTTTTCTGTTGAATTGGTCATTAATACAATTGGTTGGGTGAAACAGCCGAGAAGGTGAAGCGGTCACTTCAGTTGTAGTCTTTCGATCAGTGGTGGCACTTGATAAATGTGGCCTTTCAAACAGAGGAGCGACCGAGTGAAGTGCATGGAGAAATGCAGAGAAAATAATTGCCTTTCTCCTCTACTGACTGGTTCCTCCTCACCCCCAACAGCTCTGCAGTTTGTGTCTCATCAAGTCTTGGTCCGGGATCCCCAGTGAGGTTGACCCCTCAGGACCGGGGATCCTGCAATACTGCATGTGTGTGTGTGTGTGTGTGTGTGTGTGTGTGTGTTTGTGTGTGTGAAGTATATACATTCAAGAAAGTGTCAAGGAGGATTTTTAGGATTTACTGTTAACTAAGCTGTAGCCCACTCTGGAGTACTTTGAGTCCTGCGGTTGTTGCCAAAGAACAGAGTGTTCAAATAAATTTGCTCTTCTATCTACACCGAAAGAAAATATGGGGGTTGAGGATGAACTGCAAAACTCATAGAAAGGCTGACCAAAATAAGGGGACTTCCAGGCACTCACTGGTATGCAAAAAACTTGGCAATACCTCAGTCTTTTGTATTTCCAGAAGGGATTAGAGTGTAAGCAGCCAGTAAGGCCAGATAATCTTAAAGTTATGAAGCTTATTAGAAGGGTCACACTATACGATATGCAATGTTATTTGACCAGTTGCCACCCTCCATATGGGCAGGTGGGGAAGCGCCCCAACAAAAAAATCATCCACCTCAAAACATAGTGTCTCCTGGCTGGGGCCAGTGTCTGCCCCCTTATGACCATGGGCCACTACTGTATGACACTGTAGTGACACAACTTTTTTTGGGGAGATTCCTCGATGTAGGAACATTTTTGTGATGCAAAATATTGGTATATAATACTTTTCAGGTATTTATTTGAAATTCACTTAGTTAATAGCAGAATTATCTGTGCAGTTGTTATGCATTGCATCCTGCAGTGTTAATAATAATAATAATAATAATAATACATTTTATTCGTCAGTGCCTTTAAAGAAACCCAAGGACACCTTACAAAACATTAATAAAAACATTAATAAAATAACAACAAATAAAAAAGATTATCTTTATTTGCTAAACAAACAGTTTAAGTTGATTCAAGCAATTTATTCTTTTTTGTGTGTGTTCTTGTATTCTTAACATCCTAGTGCCACAAACTCATGTAAGTTGTACACCAGTGATTAAATACAAATACTTACTGACTTCTAAACTGAACACAATTTCCATTCTAGCATTGAATTGGGGCGAAGGGAATGCATTTGGATTGACCCTGTCTGGCAATATTTTCTTTCTGTTAGAGAGCTGACATGATGTTACTCATTTACACCATCCAGTCTGTTTGTGAATTGGCCTGTGTGAGTTTATCGGGCAGTAGACAGATGAGGCTGCGAGTGAGTTTTTTCACACCCATTTTGACTGCCATCATTGATATGCAGGCCAGTGTGTGTATCCACCTGCATAGGTCTCTGTGCGATTTTGTGCATGTAAACCATATACATTTGAGAGCGCATGCCCCGCCCTGCGTGTGCGGGCGTATGATCGCATATTTTGTGTATGAGGGAGCTAGCAGAGCTGATCAGTGTCCATGCTGAGGGCTTTGTCACAGCTGACCTATATTAGATGAAAGCAGCTGGATCAGTGGCCTGCAGGGACAGCGAAAGAGTTGTGTTCTAATTATCTCTGCTGCTAGCTAGCGACACATCACACCCTCACGCACACACAGGCGCACTCGTGCAAAAACACACACGCTTGCATACACACTTTTCCGGCAAATCAATGGGAGCCTCGGAGAGCATTTGCCGCGCTGCGCTTGACCAACGTAAGCGACAGATCCTGTGTAGGATTGGCAAGAGTACAGCACCTCATGTCGCACAATGCATATTAAAAAACCCTTTGTGATCATCATCATGGACTGTACCCCTCTGCGTCCGAACGCCACTGCACACGACACGACTCCATTCGACTTGGCCAAATAAAATTACCAGGTGATTATGCTGCTGAAATGAAGTCAGGCTCTCATTGTGCCATTTGGGAATGATCGGAATGCATCCAGTCATGTTCTGACTCCTGACTTGGGTTCAAACTGTAAATGTGGTCTGCATATTAGTTGCCATGGAGCCTCGAACACATGCTGCGGGGGCGCGTTAGTGATAATGAGGCAGAGAATGTCAGTAAGAAAAAAAGCCCAGGGAGCTAATGCTAACAGCTAATTGTAATCACTGGAGTAATGCTAATGCTAATGGAAGAGTAATAAAGTGTGTGGAACCCCGTGGCATCCTCCAATGTGGTGTAGCTAAGTAGCACTTAGCATTCAGTTCACTTCAGCAAGGGTAAATGCATAATGCTATGCTCTTGCTTTTTTTTACTATTATCTCTAGATTTCCTTTTTGTAAACCTCATTGTTTTTCATTTCTATTTTCAAGCGATTTCACACACTTTGCAACCTTTAGGAGGTAATTGGAGGAGCACACACTCAATCAAGCAGTTGGCCTCCTAGTCATCGCCTCCTCTTTCTGTCTCTTTTTCCCCCTCCCCCCTCCCTCTATCTATCCCTCTATCCCTCACTCCCAACCCTTTTTGTTTCCATCGCTAATTTTGTTCTCTCCACTGTTCCCTCGCTCCCCTCCCGGCATATGTGTCTGCAGTCCCTCCATTTTTGGCTCCAGGGCCTACAGTGCTACCAGCAGGGCAGCTTCTTGTTTCCCTAATACTGCATCTTCAGGCACCGCCAGGGACCCATTTAGAGGTCGGCGCTTATAAGGAGGGGTGCTTTTCCCATGGCAGAGGGAGGCACTTACAGTAGAGAGATGAAAGAGAAGCAGAACTGAATGCCTCTTGCCAAGTATGACAGGGTTTGAACAAAATCATCTCATCAGAGCTTTTTGCAGTTTGAACTTCCCTGATATTTTTCCTTGTTTTCTTTGCTTCTTCCTTTTTGCAGAGGGACTGAGAGCAAGGTATCCATCTGACCGTTTCTACCTGAAGTGATGGAGCACCATTTCCTGATGAGACTGTGGTAAGTAGAGAGCATGCATGTGCACACACACACACACACACACACACACACACACACTTGCATGTTTAATTCCTGCAGCTATACTTGTCACCTGTACCCTCCCATATAAATTCCAGTTCTGTCTTGTCCGTCCTTGAAATCCATCCCCTGGAGGAGTATGTAAGTGTTCCCAGTGGAACCACTCAAGGATTAACCCCCGTCAGTGAGACAGCTCTAAGAACGCGGGGAGCAGAAGCGCGCCACTCAATCATGTTCTCTCTGCACGGACTCTAGTGTCTTGTTTTTTATCTCACGTGTAAACCGGTATTGATTGACTTACTCCTCTGCGCATGTTTCGCTTTTAAAGCTGCAGTCCACATTCATGGCTGAACACTGCATACACCAGTTTGAGTTGCACCAACTGTGCTTGAGCTGGGACCGCAGCTTTTCCAAAGGTCACGGAGTGCAGGGTTTGTTTCATAGGAAGTGCTGATGTGGCAAAGTTGGTCTTGCAAACTGGAAAAAAGGACTAGACGGAGATAGTGATAGAGAAAGACAGGGGAGTAAAATGTCAGATGAGCGCTGGCTGGCACAGTAGTAAAGTAAAAAATAGCAGGCAGGGCCGGCCGATTGTGCTGGCCTGAGGATGTACTACTATTCTTAGTCTCTTCCTCGTCCTCACTCTCTCCTCCCTCTTTCCTCCTGAGTCTTTTGTTACCACAGTGACGTCAGCTCGCTTCAGTCCATCTGGTGTCTGGTAGCACCCTGGATCTATCTACTCTCCCTCTCTAATTGGCTGAAACCACTTAACAGTCTCCCATCCATCTACCCCCCATGCATTTGTCATTTTTATTTATCTATCCTCCCTGTTCACCTATGTATCCATCAACACATCGGCTAATGTCAGTCATGCATCTCTCGTTTTTTAAATACTTTCAGTATTCACCAGACAATATAGTGCTCTGAAACTTGGGACATGATTATAGCTCGAAAGAGGGCCACTTACAGACAGAATACTATGTGTGTGTGTGCGTGTGTGTGTGTGTGTGTGTGTGTGTGTGTGTGTGTGTTTGTGTGTGTGCTCGCTCGGCTGGGATGGTAGGGCAGGGTTGGTTGGCTTTGCACTGTTACCACAGTGACACGTCTTGCCTGTGGTTGCTGTCAGGGCAAAGGCAGGGCCCTGTAATTCACTACTGATAGCGCATGACAAGGTGTCCAGATATAGGAAAATAATGGACGAGGTGGAGGTGACAAATCAAGACATTTCTTCCGTAATGTTCATTCGTTTCTGTACGGAGACATTTCAGTGTCAATCATCACACTCATACCGAAGCCACTTGCCACAGATTGTTTTCAGTTCAACTCATCAGTGACGACGAACTATCGCCGCTATGGTTCCTTGCAATTTAATGGCTTGTATCTTGTGAGCTACACATAAATTGTAGGGGTTGCAAGACGATAGGCTTAAAAAGAAAAGGGATGAAATTGGTTCTGATTCCTGTTCAAACCTCAAATAGTGAATATGTGTAACTATAAATAGCTGACCACAGTAGTCGAAGTAAAACAGGAGGTAAATGCGCCTGTGGAGTTAAATATACAGTACGTGTTGTGTACAGGTTTAAAATCCCTGTCCTGGGCAGGTAATGTAACTTCACCCCACCTGCCCTGGTAAAATAAATTCAGTCCATATAGAGGTTCACATTAACTTGAGCAGGTGTTAAATCAGTTAGAAGGGAAAATTCCCTTTGTGAAATCACATTTACCACGGACATGATAGGATAATATCATAATACCATTCATAGGATAAGTTTACTTGAACAAATTTACAGGCGAACAAAGCGCGAACCGCCCTGGAAGTGGCTGCTAAGAAAGACGCAGACCAAGTGACGTACTGTCCAGTGTGGTAAGCGAGACAAACAGAGAGCGATTCACTGCAAGCTAGTGCTAAACAATAAAATTACAAAAACTCAGAACACCTGCACACATCACTCAAATGACCAATTTGGGAAGGGATTGATATCTGGTGACTACAAAGGTCAAAGTATGGGATTCATTACCCCGTGCTCTCGAGAAGTGTTGAGCGGGGTTTTGTTTTCACCCTTCCTCTGAAAAGCAGATCATATGCCAAGTTATGATCGTCGACCGTATAAAATCGTCAAATCGCACATCCCTAGTTGCCCCCCCCCCCCCCCCCCCCTCTGGTTCAGTTAAAGCATCCGTAAAGTTTTTACTTTTCTCCACAGGCAGAATTCAGAATACACAACGCGCGCAGGGTATGCACTCCTCCGATGCTCTTGATTTACATTTGTTGTAACCCGATTAACACAGATGCTTTGAAATCCGGAATCTTCCATTTGCATATGTTGAATATTGCTTCTGATACTTCCGTCTACTCTGTCACATACATTTTTTGCATTTTTTGTTACAGTGTGTTTAACATAATTTAACAGTACAGTGAACTCTATAAAAGGCTTTAAACTGGTGTCATGTCATTTGAGGTGTATTTCGCAGAGATGAGTCACTTCCCTCCATTTTTCCCCTTCACTCAAGTTCCACTTCTGAATGTGAATGTGGGCATAATTTACTGCGGGCTTGTGTGTGTGTGTGTGTGTGCGTGTGTGTGTGTATCTGTACTTACATGTCTGCGTGTGCATATGGCTTTGTGGCAGCGTGCCTGCAGTCTCCCTGCTGTCAGCATATGGTTTCTGGGAGAGTGAAACTTCAAACAGCAGCTTTTTGTAGCACTGAAGGACGGCATCTCATTAGGAAGCACATTAGGATGTGTGTCGTTTAGGTTGTGTAGCTGTGAAGGAGCAGGCAGCATTGAGTGTGCAGGACAACAGATTATCAATTGTGTTCCTTGATTATCTGCAGTGCAGTTTATCAGCAGGCAGATAAGGGAACCGTTTTTCTCTGTAGCAATCCTGCATGCCAACGTCTCTTCTCAACAACTTAATGCCTGAATAATACCAATGATTTACTTTCTTTTTTTTATGTGGCACAAAACAAACTTTTTTTTTGGATGTCGTTAATATTCCTACAAGGTTCTGCAGTTGCTCAGATGAAGAAAAAGGTTATTTACTCCCCAGCTTCGTCTCCAAGCTGAACAGAAGAAGGGACCATCTGTCACTGTCAAAAGCTGCAGCTACTGCTGTGTAATATTGACAGGAAAATGGACACAATAAACAAGAGATAACAAAAAAGCATGTAATAAATTGTTTCTCTCTGCTGTGCCACAGGGTTACTATAGACCCTTAAAGACCAGGTTTCGTTGTTGTATAGTTATAAGAAAAGGCAATAACTTGAACTCACCCAGCAGCAAAATTAATTGTCTGGAATTGTTGCAGAAAGATTTTAAATGGAAGTCCAAAAAAATCATGGAAATGATGAAAAAGGACTGATCCCAAATGATCCTGATTATCTGATGTTTCATGAGAAGATGGGATCAGTTATTCTGTGTGAAAATGAACACTAAGCAACTATTATTAGTTTGTGATATTCCATTTTCTCCTCTGATTGTCTGCATCTCTATCTCTCGATCCGTCCATCTTTCTTATTGTGCCTAATTCATTAGGTGTCAGTCACACCCACTTCCTCTCTCTTCCTCTCTCTTCCTCGAGATGATTTATAGATATCTTTTGTCAATGTTGAAAGCAGGGCTGGTCTGTTTTCTGAACAACTCAAGTCCCATATCAAACAGTAAAAGCAGGAGACATTGAAGTAAAGTAATTTGTGTGTGTGTGTGTGTGTGTGTGTGCGCGCGGGCTTGCATGTTACAATGAAAGAGAGCGAGAGCAAGAAAGAAGGGGTACAATGGGGTAGAGGGAGGTAAGGAGTGTCTCAGCCTTCGTATGATTTAATCAAAGCCATCCATCACATCTGGATAATTAGACAGCAGCATGGATCGCATGACCGGAGCCCATTGGTTAGAACATACCACGCACACGCGCACGCACACACACACACACACACACACACACACACGCCCATCTCTTGTTCGTCACAAATTATGTATATCAGAGAGGAAATAAGTAGGAGACTACAAATATTGGAGCAAAACATGTTTGCACAAAACTCAGTCTACGATGGACTGGAGAGATTGTTTGGCCTTTCAGCCTAATTTTTACTCTGTCAGTGTGGTTTTTAGCACTTGATGGCCAATTAAATGTGTAGAATTAGTGCTGGCATTCAATGAACTCTGGCCAAAGCCAGCTATTGATCACTCCACAGGGCCTCACTGCAGCAAATCAAAAAAAGTCATTTATTGTGAAGTGAAGTCTGAAAACTATAGAGGATGACTATGATATACAAAACCCCGAGTATCTCTAGTATGCAGTATTGTGATGTATTTTCATTTTCTGTGAGTAAGTCTTTGAACACAAGAGAGAGTTCACATGACTGTGTATGTGAAAGGGGAACCCACACAGGCTTAAAAGCGAAGAGCTAAAAGAAGAATTTGAACATTCATCTGATGGACAGGGCTGCACGGTGGTGCAGTGGTTAGCGCTGTCACCTCACAGCAAGAAGATTTTGGGTTCGAATCCCGGTTCAAACCAACCAGGGGTTTTCTGTGTGGACTTTGCATGTTCTCCCCGTGTATGCGTGTATGCGTGGGTTCTCCCTGGGTTCTCCGGCTTCGGTAGGTAGGTTAGGTAAATTGACCGTAGGTGTGAATGTGAGAGTGAATGGTTGTTTGTCTCTGTATGTGGCCCTGAGATAGGCTGGCCCCGCCTCTCGCCCAATGTTAGCTGGGATTGGCTCCAGCCCCCCCGCAACCCCCAAATGGATAAAGCGGTAGACGATGGATGGATGGATCTGATGGACACAAACATAACTCAAAATAAATGCTAAAGTGGAGGAACAGGTATTTATTTATCTGCTGGACGTTGCTGTCTGTGGAACCTCCAACGGTGCTGGTGGGTCAACTGCAGGGTCATCAGCTGGTGCCACCCTTCACAGATGTTTTGCCCCTGAAGTTACTATAATTCTATCATATCTATTTGCTAACTCAATTCAAGGCATATCAACTTAGAAAATGCTAAATGTAATCCAATTAAGAGCAGAATCACTTTCATTTATGAATACATTTCTGTATATATCATCATAAAATAGTTCCTAGGCCTCAGAATCCCTGCCTCTTTGTTGCCAGGCAACGCGTAGCTAAACACTGCAGGGGTTCACAGGGTCTTAACGTCCTACGTAACCAGGAGAGAAGCTCTCAAATCTCAAACATGTTAAACCTAGAAGAATGAGAGTAACGCTGCCGTTACCATCTATCATAGACATCGTTAATGCGTCCGCCTCATATCATTAATATCAGATTTAAGTTTAATTTGGACTTCCAGATTCACTATATATACACACACATATGCAGTTTAATAATGCAAACACACTCAAAAACAGAATTTTCAGTAGCCATGATATGAATGGTGATACTTAAGTGTTGTTTTTACAGCATGTTGCACTTCTCCCATATAACCATATAACCCATATAACCAAAAATTAATCAATTACATTACATTACATTCATGTAATGTAATAATAATTATTACAGATAGCATCCATGTAAACTTCCTTTACATGGTTGTTTCCTTAAGTGTTATTCTTATAAATCATCTCTCATCGTGCAGTAATATATGTCATAAGATAACATTTGAATTACTAATATGACACTATTTGGCTAATATTTGTTTTGGGCATCTAAAAACAAGATAAAATAGTTTGACTCCTTTTTCAGTGATGATTAAATATACATAAGGCAATCTGGGATAAGATACTGGTCCTGCTTTTATATTTCTGCCATGCATTTCCTTGCTCATACAGCATGTTCTGTGACATTAACTCATCATGATAATGTGACTCATTTCCGATTCACGATTTACATACATATCTGCCTTTATCCAGACTGTTAAATGATACGGTTGTGTCTGAGTAGATTTTTGTAAAATGTAGAAATTACACCTACTTGTGTGATAAAATTGTTTGATTTAGACTAAACAGTTTGCTGTGATCCTCCTGTATGAGTGCTCACCATATAAAAGACAGTCAATAAAGATTATGCCAATTACACGCACATCGGGGGAGGATATGCAATGCAAGTAAAGATTAGCAATAATCCTGCCAAGACGTTTTTTTTTTTATTGTGTTGGCTCATAATCAACCGACAATGCTGCTCTTACGCTTTGAGTGATCCTGTTTTTAACGGTGACTTTGTGTTTACATTGATTTGATGAGGGGGAGTTCAGGGGCTCTAAAGGGCTCTCATAGGATTTCAAAACAATATAGACCAATGAATGAGTGCATACTCTAATGAGTGCATGCGAGTGCTAATACACTGAGGGTCAATCTTGGGCAATAACCGCAGCGTCTCACTCTAATGTTAATGTTTTTCAGCTATTTTCAGATTGAGTCCGATTTTAACAATTAAGTCTGGAGAGATGACAAAACATAAGCAAATTCAGTGCAATCAAACTCTTGCAACAATCAAAAAGAACCTTGCACAACAGCCCTGCAATAAACCCTTCTTTGCCAGAAAGGCGTTCTAGATTGTGTTATACAGTAAGTGTTTCTCATTGGTTTCATAGTACAATTAGATTTATTTCTTTTTTTTATAAATATTTATTAGAAACCTATTGCACACAAAGCAAGCTAAGCATTGTAACAACCAGTGTAGCTACTGCCTAACAGACTTCGTTCAAGTATACAGTTGGTCGAGTAGGTAGATGACACAAATAGATTCCACGTCATAGACCCTTTCAGAATAGAAAATGACCTGTAATGCGTATCGTGTGCTAACATGGAGAGTTTGTTTAATTCACAAAAACAAGCAATCTTCTCTGAACTAACACTTTAGCCAATGGGCTCCTGACTTTAAGTGAGATGTTAGTAGTTTGCTTAATGTGGTTTTAAAAGTACAGTATTCCTATTTAGCATCTTAATCATGGACTGTATGTAAAAGTGGACGTAGTCACAGGGTCAGAAAAATGAAGCCAATGGTGTAAGTGGTTGAAGCCTGTATTCTCTGGAATGGCCAGCAGAGGGCGACTCCCCAGTTGCAAAAATAAGTGTTTCTACAGAAGCCTATGATAAAAATGACTACTTATCACGTGGTTTA
Organism: Scophthalmus maximus; assembly: GCF_022379125.1. NCBI lineage: Eukaryota > Metazoa > Chordata > Actinopteri > Pleuronectiformes > Scophthalmidae > Scophthalmus > Scophthalmus maximus. The sequence continues at coordinate 2,310,496 of NC_061536.1, forward strand.
TAACATTCACAGTAAAATGGATGATAAAGCACCGTTGCATGGATACATTCTGAGTTACAGCCGGTGCCGTCCAACCGGTGCATGGTCGCAGGTGTAGGTGGACACGCAGGTGGACGAGCTCTCAGTCAGACCCACCCGCAATTCTACTCGCGGTTGCAAAAAAGCCAATATGGCGCTGGTCAAAATGCGAAACTCGAGGCTTCGGAATGGCAGCTAACAAACCGACGGAGGACGTGGGTTACCCCTTTGTTATAAGGTTACATTTCTGTGTAGTGTCTCTTCTGGTATGTCTTCATCTACTTTATCTCTCAGCTGCATTATATTTGAAATGGGTCCAAATGTCAACTTGCTTTGTTGTCGATGTGCTCTTCTCACTTTGCTATTCGTTATCTGATCTCCTACAGCCACAGTAGGTTTAAACGCATGGCTTGGTCCAGTCTAGCACTGTTGGATGTGCGTTCATGGTTCCGGTGCTGCTTTACAGAATCACTAGAAAGGTGATTCAAGCTCATAAGAAGAGAAATGCGCGACTCAGTCAATCTAAACGTGTCTTTGTTTGAACAAAGAAAGAAAACGCTCCGTGTAATTTTGTCTCTTCTTCTCTCAATGAATATAAAGACGTTTAGGCAAGGTTTTTTTCTCATTCTAAACTGCATTTTTTTTTTCTTGTCTTTATGTGTCAATGATGTTGTGTGTAAATATAGTAAGTCACTTTTTGAGGATGTCTGTGCCATCTTGTCATCGCCTCGTCTTAGTCATATTTCCTCATCTCGCACTCTGCAGACTGAGAGCAGTTAGACATCTTGTCCCTTTCCTTCTCTTCTATTCCTCACACATTCTCCCATTGATCGTGCGAACGAGTGACAAGAATGCGACGTTGAGATTTTCAAGGAAATAAAAAAACGTCAGCAGCATTATTCTCCTATCCACGGCTCGCTCTCTGTTTCCTCTTTCTCTGCCATCCCTATGCTCTCCGGCTCCCCCACACTCAAACAAGCACAAAATCACACAAAAAACACAGAAGTCTGCAAAAAGAAAATCACATCCTCATTTGTTCCTATCACATCATCTGTTCTTCTGCTGCAATCTTTCTCGCTGCATTTCATTTTCAGTTGTGACTGAATTGTCGGTGCAGGTAATGAGAGGGTTTGATCCTAAAACAGATCAGATTTGACACATACGTAAACCAGCTGCTGGAGTCGGTGAGGTGAAGCTCTGAAACTGTGATGTTTAACAGATTCAGGCCTTTCACACCGTGTGTGTGTGTGTGTGTGTGTGTGTGTGTGTGTGTACTTAATCCTCTACACTTGTGTTAATGCGTTCTTCACACGAGTGACTGTGCGAGTATTGTGTCCAGGGGGAAATTAAGGCAGTTGAAAATTCTAGTCACTTGCTGAATTTATGCTCCCACAGTGACCTGCCCTGCGCGTCACAGCTGAGACAACATGTGCTTGCAACACCTCGAAGCTCAAAGACATGCTCACACGCAAGAGGGACACATGCAGAGTGTACACGTTAAGTGACTCGAGCGGGCGTGTTTATGCATTGGTCTGAACAGAATGGGTTTATACCCTAGAATTTTGCACAAAGATACATTTTCGCTGGCACCTACTGTGCCGAATGGTATGAAATAGTATGGCACTTTTCTAGCCTTATCAACCACTCAAAGGGCCGTACAGGACAAGTCACATTCACACACATTCACACGGCGCTGCTTTTTACCTCCCTTCTTCTGTCACATTCATACACATTCATACACTGTCAGAAAAGCCGCCAGAGGCAATTCAGGGTTAAGTGTCTTGCCCAAGAACACATCGGCATGCAGACTGGGGGAAGCTGGGATTGAACCGCCAACCTTTTTGGCTAGAGGATGACCAACTCTACTGTACCTCCTAATAGGGCTGAACTATTTAACATATTTATTTAGCTATTTACTATATATAGCTATTTATTTAGCATTTGCGATTATATCGCGATGCGATAAAGCGCGATTACACGGGTCACGTGATACGCGAGCGAGTGGAGCGCTCAGTGAAAGAATAAACAGCAGTCAAGCTGCACTCTAGCTTGCTGCGCAATGGCCACAAGCTCGACAGCGCAGTCAGAAAATGATTCAGCGGAGACTTTAGTGTCGAAGAGGAGCCTCACGTCGGTTGTGTGGAAGTTCTTTGGTTTTAAAAAGGAGGATGCTGCGCAGCGTCAGGTACCGTAGCAACTTCACGGGGCAACACCACCACCCTGTATCAGCGCGTGACACAGCGCCACCCCCCGCGGTTGTTGGCCGTGCCGCGGTGACAGTAGTGACAAACACAGAACCACACGAGAGTTGTTTGAGACTGTTACTCCATATGGAAATGTCTCACGTGGCAGGTGTAGAAAAAAAAGATGAACACGAAGATGAAGAGATGAAGATGAACAGTGAAATAACTACCAAACTCACTGCACGCCATTCCCAGTCTGTCTGCATTTCCTGTCATCTCTTATGACTCTATAAATAAAGGTCCAAAAAAAGATGCGCTCAAATTATACTCTACATGCATCGCACTGTGATAGAGGTCCTGGAATAAGTACATTAAGTCTTCCAAGCTTGAGGCACTGACACAATGATTTATATATTATATGGTATTTTTTATTAACTTGAGTCATTTAACGATATTGGAAGCAGCACAGACATACAGGTACATAACACTGATGTAAAAAAAAAAATCATTTCCGTTTGACAATTTCTAACCAAATGTTGTTACTGTCACCCACAGTTTGGCTTTCAAATAAAAAAAACATACAATGAAAAGCATTGGAGGGGCGATGCATACCCTGTGCATGTCGTATATAGGCAATACAACGCGCACACACATATATATATATATATATATATATAAAAAAAGAGAATTATTGCAAAATAACTTTTCCTCGAAAGAAATATAAGACGCGGTTGATACAACGTCGATAGAACTCATTCCGTCCATGTTTTGACAGACAACACAAACAGCCAATGATAATGAGAATAGCACCGTGCCGAACCAATCATGTGGCGGGAATAGAGTGACAGCCACGTCAAGCAAGGTTGACGCACACAGCAGAGCGTAGGAGACGCAGCTGGCAGCGGCTCACATGTTAAAGTTTGGGCTACTGCGGTTGTGCACATCAGTCCGTCAGGAGTGAGAGCGAGATAAAAGAAAGACGACGACAGGAAATGTTCAAAAGACGAGGACATTGTTTAAAAGACGGGTCTGAAGAATTGGGTAGTGTGGAGATATTTTGGGCTATTTAAAGTCCGACAAGAAACGAAGTATAGAGGCGCTGCAAACTGTGTCGAAAGCATTTAGCAGTTGTACTTATACAACTACATTATGCAGCAGCGGTTGTATAATGTTCTACAGTACATTTGTCATGTTCAACTTCTGACAGAAAAAGAATGATATTTAAATTGTGGTTTAAATATTATGATATCTATAAGCTTGACAGAAATAGTGATTCGATTGATATCGTGATACATATCGATATCGATCAATATTAAAAAAATGATCGCGTTAAGATTTTTTGCTCAGGCCTACTCCCCCCCCCCCCCGTTTGGTGAAAATCTCTCCCTGCGTTTTGGAGATATTTTGTCCACATAACACAAAACGGGTGTGAACAGGGTGAACACTCAGTGAGTCCTGGATTAGTGACGTCATTGTGCTGGAAATGTGTAAAATAACAGGAGAATGAAGTTGCTAAGAATGATGAGCAGGAGAGACATACAGTGTGGAGCACCATAGAGATGGATTGGATTGAGGTTAAAAAATGGCTGTTGCAGACATGGTTACCATGGTGAAAGATGACTATAGCAGACGACCTCTCCAGTGAGTGCAGAGAGAAGCATGTGGTCAAATCCTTGAGCATGATTGATTGATTTATTTTAGTGTCCTACTGCACACGTTGTGTCATTTCCATATAGTAAAGCTCAACAAATCACACAAAACATGTAATGATTGAGATTGTACAACGATGTGATGTTTTATGAGAGATACAGTACAAGATACAGTCTTAGCCACAAGGCTCAATCTTACTAGAACAAAAACCAAATATAAAGCCACTTCATCATACATGATATATATGATATATAATACATGGGACAAATAGTTAAGCCGGGAACACTGGGAATGTGTTTATAAATGTCTCACGCTTTCATTTTAGGAGCATCATCTTTTTGCTAAATTATATTTGATAGTTGACATAGGCTTTAGTCCTATGCAGTTGAATTGGTTGAATTCTCTAAATGTAGCAATGCAGTACAAAAGTGTACATGGAAAGGTAAAAGAAGGAGATAGAAAGGAGGAGCAGCGAGGAGAGAAAGTGCGGGGCATACAAAATGCATCGGTGAGCTGTCTCCCTTCCTGACTCTTGACTTTTTCCTCTTCTCTCTCACTTATTTTACATTCCGTCCCTTTGCAGCAGTGCCACATTTCTCTCCCCCATATCCCCTCGTTCTTTCCATTCTGTTTTTTTTTTTTTTTTTATCTCTCTTCCCCTGACTGTGCCCTGACACTCCAAAGCTCTGCTCCCCTCATTAACTCTCTTTCATGGGGCTGCAGATGACAATAATTGGTTTGAAAACAGGAGACAATTGGATACAAGGATTATCCCCAGCTCACACCCACCACCACCACCACTGCTACCCCACACCCATGTGCAAGGACGTCGCTGCTTTTCATCCTCTCCTCCACTCTCTGTCCTCATCTTTCCTCTTTTCCAGCTCCACTTGTCCTTTCTTTTTCATTTGCTTTGTTTCATAATTACATGTATCTTCCCTTCCATTCTCATATTTCCTTAACCCCTTTCAGACTTGTTTCATTCTCCTGATCTTTAACACACGCACGGACACACCTTTCCTTATTATCGCTTTTGGCTTTCTCTATCACCTTCTCTCCTCGTCTTTGTTCATAAATTCTCACAGAGCTATGCGATGAGTCCCCATATAAGGATATATCCTCTGTTCCTGCCAAGAGTGGAAGTGACATTACTGACAGTCACTCACTCACACACACACACACACACACACACATGCACACATGCACGCAGAAAGAGAGTTCTGTGAAATGATAATGACATCTGATTAAACACTGTGACTAACGTGATGTCATCTTTCCAAAGAAACCATGAACCTGTGACAATGTGATGGAGTGAAAAAGGAACAGAACAAGGGCAAATATGGGGGCGCGGGAGAGATGAGGAGAGTGGGGTGAAAATTTAAAAACAAAACCCAATAGCTCACCTCATGTAGAGCGGTACAGAAAAGTCAAGAGTTACACTTCTACTCCCCTCTCATACAGCCCTCCATAACCGTGTCTGCTTTCTCCTCATTTCCGTTTATCCCGTCACTCTCTCCGTTTCTTATCCCATCCTCTCTCTGTCCATATACTCTCTCCATCTCTACCCTCCGGTGAGGGCTCTCAGGTTTCGACGGTAACTGCGTTAGCACAAGGGATAATGGTTTGTAATTCACTCCCAGCTACTCACTGCTGGTCAAAGGCCCACTCATGTACAAGGAGAGAAAAGTAATGTGTGTGTGTGTGTGTGTGTGTCTGTGTGTGTGTGTGCGTGTGTGTGTGTGTGTGTGTGTGTGTGTGTGTGTGTGTGTGTGTGTGTGTGTGTGTGAGGAACGGACCTATAGATTTTGAATCACCGTTTTAACTGCACCGCCTGTGAGTGTGTGCGTTTCACTTTCTTTCTGGTTACATACATGTGAAAACATGCGTGTGCATACGCACCCTGAACTCTTCTGAGAGAGCGTGTTTGTAATACACAACCTGATGTTTTAAGTGCATCATCTCATTGGTTACGTAACGCCATGTCAAAAATAAACACCCCTCTCATCCAGAACTGATGGATGCACACACACAAGCACTGTTTGTTGCAGACCACGCCCCCCCCCCCCCCCCCCCACCCCCACCCCCGATCATGGGCAAACTCTCCAATACTCCACCTCCCCAGAGTATCAATAATATAAGGATGCCATGTGTCAGCTTGTAAATCTAGATCACCAACTGTGGGTCCTGGGAAGCTTGTCAGGCTCAAGGGTGCCCCTGGGCCTCTGGGGTGGTGGGGCACTTTGGATGGGGGGGCTGGTTTAGGCTAAACAGGATCTGGGAAACTCTCCAGCATGTAGTGCCCCACCTCAAGGCGACAAGCAGAGTTGGAACTGAAATATCCTGGATTCAACAGGCCAGCAGCATCTCTATTTCAACTACACTGATTTTGTCATTTTTGTATTTTTGTTCCAACAGTAATTTATATTAACCATATATGACGATGTCCTATTAGAGATGATAATGGTTTTCAGGTGAAGGCTGAGGTGCAAAGAGGGAATTGGCAGTTTGTAGGATGGGGCCGGGGCAGGGAATTTAGGCCGAGCTGCGAGCAGGGTTGGATGACTGGCCAGCAGGCAGGAGAATCGGCTGGGGAGCCGATGACGTGGAAGGGGGCTTGAGAAGAAGCTGGGGATCAGTGGAGATGAGCTGGTCACGGAGATAACCGCTGTGTGCCGAGCGTGCCGGGCAGAGAGTTTTGCAGGTCAAACACGAGGTGATCCTGAAGCACAAGGTAATCAAGGTCACCCAGGTCAAACAATTGCAAGCAGCCGACAATGTGTGTGTGCGTGATACCAAACTGGCCGAAGCAACGGTGGGGCGAAGAGTGCGTGAAGAACCGCAGAAGATACACTGCGGGGCTGATGAGTGGATGAAGGGCAGGTGGGTACACAGATTGGCAATCTTGCAGCCGGGAGTGAGGAGCGCCACCCCCTCGCCACAGACTCACATGAACAGGGCAAGATAGGACACACAAGAGGCAAAAGAAGGGGAAAAAAGACATCATAAAGTCAAGGAATAAACTATAGTCACAGAGAAGGAATCACCATATCCTCGTAAGAGACGTTGGCTTGAATTGGGTCTCTTCAGAGGAAAACGCCATGAGATAGCTTTTTCTTCTTTCATTTTGTCCTGCTGTTGCACAAATCCCATCAGAATTGCTCAAAGATCCAACCAGCGACACCCTTGCAGATAAGATAATCCTTTATTTGTCCCGCAACCGGGACATTTGGGAGTGCCCATTGCTTTGTAGATCCTGTTACACAAAATTCTGTCCCCCATCCCACAGCTCTGTACTAATTATTTTTTGTTATCGTTGTTGTTTTTTTAGTTTTTTTTTACCAACAATGGCCTTTATACATCATCGGACATTTTTTTTCATTTCATTTAACCTTTATTTAATTCTCGAAGTACAATTGAGGGCAATCCCTCATTTTCAATGCAGCCGAGATTACACAAAAATATAACGCAATAAAATGTTGAATTACAAAACAACAATAGTGCAGAGAGTGCAGAATATAGTAAATATTTGGAATATAAAGGACATAAATCACTTAAAAACAGTGACAAAAAAACAAAACAAGGACATGCATCAAATAAGCAATGAACATGATTCAAAGTGATAAAATAAGGACATTTAAGTCACTAAAAACAATTACAACAGGAATATTTAGCATTATTGCTCTGAAAGGCGGAAGGTAATTCATTTTTAGGAACTCTTGGAGAGTATTCCAAGTGGTTGGGGCATTAGAGCAGAATGCAGATTTTCCTATAACCACTGTATGTGTATGTGTTGCCTAGTGATGACCCTATCATGTCATTATTACCCGACTGTGCAGTTCCCCTCTCTGTTGCCTGTCACCTCATTGTTTTGAGCTTTTCGAGCCCCAAACTTTACTGGTTCGATTCAGTCTCTCTACACAGCTAGTGTCATTCTCAGTCTCAGCAGACAACAGAGCTGACATAGCTGCTGAAGAGCCAAGTGTATATATCTCAGGAGTTGGTCGGTTGGTTGGTGCTGACCAAAAACAGAGCTGAAAACAGAGTGAACGTTAGACTTACGTTTACCTGATGGACAGAAACGTGACTCCATATGAAAGCTAGTGTTGCTCTGCTGGATGTGTAACGATCAGGGAGCTGTATGCATCCTATCCCCTTAAACAGTAAGATGTCAATGCGAGTTTGCTTCCAGTGGACCCAAGTGGCCAAATAAGCCGTCGTAATAGGTTTAATTCCAACATTTTTCCGAGAAAGGTTGAATGTGATACCAAATGACTTTTGTACAGTATACACTCCCTTGACACAGATGGTGCTGTTATCCTTCTCAACTTTTCGTCCATATCCACTGTAACGTAAGAACACTTTAGATATTGGAAGCAGAATCCTCTTCATAGCATTCGTTGCACTGTGGCAATGAAACTCAAGAACGAATGCCTGCAGGGACCAGTTACTGCTGCATGGGCTCTTTTTGTTCTTCAGTTATCAGATTTACAGATATCAGACAGGCTGTCTGCCAGTGAAAGTTCAGAGTCACTCAGATTCGTCTGAATGATTTTCCAATATACTCCAAAAGAGAGCGGTGCGGTCCCACTGTTTATTTTAATGTTGAAGTGCCCTCTTCACTCTGAATACTGAAGACTACAACCACTGTTTGCTCAGTTTGGGCAAATCAAAATTCAACATGTTGGTAACATGGCTAACCAAAGTTTAAACTATGTGTCGCCCTGCATAACCAACTGTCTGCTGTTGCTTCATATTTATCATAGGGACATGAGCGTGGTAGCTATCTTCTCATCATCTATGGATATAGATTAAAGGTAATATTCATTTTTTCATTAGTGCATATTAACATGAAACCATATTTTTTTTTTATTGTTACTTATTAATGAGCCCTTAATAGCCCTTTCATGGAGTCCGCTGTTGCTGTAGCATTTTTCAGTGTGTTTTACCACCGTGTGACATCAGATGTAAATGCTTCATATGTAGCAGTAACTTACATGATGACGTACGTCCCTTCTGGATCATATTCATACCCTTCTTCTTCTTCTACTTTGGATTTAATCGTTTTGTGCATAACGCGTTATATATGCTGCGGCAATGAATTGTGGCGTCTATTTCTCCTTTCCTGTCGCATAGGAAAGTCCAGTGTACCCTATGCTAAAGGAGATATACAAGGAAGCATTTTGAGCACCTTTCCTATGCATTTAGAGAATCCAAACAGCTCTTATCATGGCTGCCCGTAAAATCTATTTTCAATTAGAAGATTTAGGAAACTTCCTAAGCAAATTTGCCAATTCGTCCGCGCCCTGGGTCTGGAAAGGGGCTTTTACACTTTCATGTTACTCGAAGGCAGCTGACGGTTCTCCTACGCGCTAGAAGCCACTAAATCGTACACACTGAACCTTTAGGAAGAGGAAGGAATCAGTTCACCTCATGCAGTAATCCAGACTTTTCACAAGAAGGAAATCGAAAAAGATCTACCTTTATCTCCAAGCACCAGTTGAAGGACCAGATTGTGCAAAGTGTCTTAGAGCATAGAACAACAACCAATCATGCAGTGCACCGATACCCGGGCCATTCATCTGCTCCACTGCATGTTGGATTTAAGCCACTAAGATTTGTTTTCTTTCCAACAGTTAGTGAACTTATCAGGCCCTGACATGGCTGTGTTGTCGCTGTCACGGTGCCGGTCCCCCCCCCCCCTGTTGGCAGCAAGGAGGAGAGTTGCTTTGTTTGTCAAGATGTGCTCAGCAATTCAATTTCACAGCTCCCTCTTGTCTCAGAAGAGAGCTGGAGGAGCATAAGGAGAGAGGGGACAATAATTGAAAGGCAGTGGAGCTCATCCCGTGTCCTCTTTCCTTTCATGTAGATCGCTCATATGTGCATATGGGTTTTCCCTTTACTGTCACAGTGTCTTTACTATCGTTTTTTTGAATGCTCCATATAGTTTTCAATTAATATATTATAAACACATCTAATACGGTGCTCTGCCTCCCTTTGTCCCTGCTTTTTCAGACAGCAGAAAACTACCTAAAATGTGTTTTGATCTCTGCCTTGCATTGAATCAAAGCCCTTCATTTGAATATATACTTAATTAACCTGTGTCACGACAGACATAATCATTTAAGCCACACGAAAGAACTTGAATTGTCATCGTTATATGCCATATGTGCATTGTTTTATGCTAAACTAGTGATATTTTACACCTAAGCCTAGTTTTGGAAACAAGTCTTTATCAAAGCATCAAACAGAAACTACAAATCTTTAAAATTGCAACTTCAGAAACTTTATACTGTATAGCCAGTATCCCGGATGTAATTTTGCTGTAAAAGATGAGACAAGGGTCCACAAGTTTGTCCTCTTACTTACTGTCAATGTGACAGATTCCGGTTGGTATTATGCTTTGCAATCGTAATACAAAATTTAAGTTAATCTGAGCATTGGTCCTTCCTGTGTGAACTAAAAGGGACTTTTGGGAGAGTGTAACTAGGTCTGAATTAAAGTTTCGGCTGTGATTTTGGCCAGAAAAGAGAGAAGGGGAGAGTTAGGGGGAGAATCATGCTGCATAATTCAGAGGGGATGGGAGATTATGCGCCATCTGTGTCCATATCCCAGTGGCCCTGTCAGAATTGATCCACAACCCCTGACCTTTTCAGATACTCGGCATGTTTTCCGAACGCTCTGTCGTGCGTGGTTTATTAGTGTGCAGGCATGTGGGTGTTTGTGCCTGTGTGTGTTTTGAGCGTGAGTCAGCCTGCTGCTTACTAACCTTTCAGCTGGATCACAAGGTGCAGGTCACATACACACAAATAGTTTTTTTCTGTCTTTATTTTGTTGTCACTCAAATCAAAGGTCAGATATTTCTGCTTAAATGTGGGATGTTACGATCACCGAATACAAAGTACAGAAATAGGTCACATGAATGAAGTCAGAGTACTCGTCAAACTCTTTGGGAACGACAATAACTATGAAAACTATATGAAACTATCGCTGGCAGGCAGTCTCCTAGCTTAGCATAAAGCCTTTACACAGGTGGAAACAGCTAGCCTCGCTGATCTTGTCATCCCAACCAGCAGAGATTTTTCTGTTACTTGTCACTGCACAAGGTCAAAAATAGTTAAAAACTGTAACCTCGTACTGTGTGGAACCACAACTTGTCCTTGTCCAACTCATATGTAGTTTGTAGGAGATGCGAACCTCCTTTCTCCGGTGAGCCAATCACAAGTCTGAGGCGCCATTTCACCACAACCACCTCCTGGTGACTCCACTGTTAACATTAAATGGAGCACTTTTTTCATTAAAAAAGAAGAAAACGACAAGAACCTTTTTCTGTGAACTAAATCCAGCTGGCAATTATGTTGCTACCACAACACAAAGTGAGGAGAGCTGTTAGGGTTTGTCATGTTTTCCTATAAGACAGGGTTGTACATCCAGGCAGTGGGTCCAAGTCTTTGACAACTTGACAAAGCAGCGAGTGGTAACTGTGTCTTATTGCCATGAAAAGCTTCATATGTATCCCATCCTATATGAAGAGATGAATGTCGCAGAGGGACAGTACATATTGGAACTGTATGGTATTGAATAGAGAGTGAATGCTTGGCTTTTTTCGGAGCCTGCAGAGCATCGACAAAGCAAGTCCTGGCTCTCCTCCTGATCATTGAGGTATGCACACCTCCGCCCTACCACAGATATTGTGCAGTGGCTACTTTGCAAAAGTTGGTTATCGAGGATATACATGCAGGTATAAAGTCACAGTCCTCACAGTTTCTTTTGTGTCGTACCATCATATCTAATATATGCTGACTTGCCTGTGAGTTGGTATTAGCTGTACTCTCCACAAAATCACAATGATGACAAATGACGGGGCTAATCATGTTCTTTATGTTGCCCGTGTCACAGATTACCTAGGTTACATGAGTGCTACACAATCCACAGTTGGTCTTTGATTAAGAAGTTGCCCCTCTCTCTCACTGGTGCTTGGTTTTTCTTCTTCCTGTCATGTTGGTCAACCTGCCTAAATCCAGCGTCATCCTAATGTATGGGCAAATGCAAGGAGTCATGCAGAAGTCGCTGTCTGCTCAGCGGAAATGGTAGCAGATTTAGAGCCCTATCAATACTCGGCAACAGTGTATCAATAACGTAAAAGCATGAGGACATAAATAGACATATCGATTATACGGCCCGTTGCATTTTCAGTTGAAGCGACTGGCAGACATTGACGTCTCTTGTAGAACAGAGTTCTCCTTGCATGTCTGTTGATCTGGCCAGAAGTGCTTCCTTTTTGATTCTGAGGATCTGCCCCCTTGAAAATGATATCAAGGCATGCTTGCATTATTGTTTGTTGTCTCTGTCCATACGGCTGTGTTTGAAGGTGGAAATACCACTGCATTCAGTAGCATGTCTCTCTTGCAGGCCTGTGGAAGCCAATCAGGAGAGACTGGAGCTAAAAACGCACAAAACAAGAAACAGGCCCTGCTTGATGCTCTCATACTAATGTTACAGTCCGGAGCTCTTGACCATGAGTGGAGGACTATGAAATGAACAAAGCATCGACCTTTAGAATTTAGTTTAGGTTTATATTAAATCTATTAGCTCCTAGTCCTTTCTGCTTGGAAAATCACTGCATGCCTTTTCCCCTCTGTCCAGTTTTACACATTGATGTGACATTGTGGGATAAAGGGCCAAATAAACTATTTCTGTGTTTCTGAGTTCTGGTAGCAGCAGTTCAGTGCACAGGAGCAGGGGACTTAATGTACTACAAAATGATATGATACTCTGTATTTTCCATCTCTTTTTGTGCTTTGAAGTGCAGTTTGAGGTCCTTTGTTGAAACGGGCGCAGCCTTAACGTGAGCACAGGCGAATCCGGCTGCGGGATGAGCTTGAACCAAATGACTATCTTAGTGTAATTCTCGCCAGGGTTGGGACGCTTGAATACAAAGTATGACATGAAAGGCCGGGAGCCTCGCCTCTCACACGGCACACATCAAAGCGCAGACAGGCGAGTGACACTCGGCTTTCCTCTGATCCTCAAGGAGTCGAGAATGGTAACGAGTGGTTGACAGACAGTACATCTTGACTCGCTCCCTCTCCCCACGCAAGCGATTCTCCCACCCTGACCCCCCCCCCCCCCCCCCTTCTCAGCTTCTGTGATTTTTATCTTTCGATCTATCTTTTTTTTTAACCCCTCGTCACGGCTCACTGAGAAGTTAAGGCAGTTTAGGATTAGTATCGATGTGATGAGTCCAAATCATTCAGCTTCCACGGTGACCTTGAAACTTAGTGAGGTTTCACTGCAGATGCCTTTACACACTAGAGCGGTACACTAAGGGGGAAAAAAACACCCATGGCCATTTAGGCTGTTTAGGCCACTGTGTGTGTGTGTGTGTGTGTGTGTGTGTGTGTTTGTGTGTGTGTGTCTCAACAAGTATGTGACGTTGTGGGATGTCTGGGTTGCGCTCATGTGTTGTAGATTCCTGGCTGATTGTGATTAATTAGATGATGAGGAGTCTGCGCCGAGAAGCTGCTTATTCTGATTAGAGAGATCAGCTTCCTGTGACAGGCAAAACTAAAGAGGCTCATGAACTTCAACGCCAAGCTTTCTCAACACATCTGCACTCCTACTCCTCCCACAGCTTTAGTTTTCTGTCACCCCTCATTTTCAACGTGAGCGGCTTCCTGCCTCTCACCATAAATACTGTATACCATTGATAAATGCTCATAAAACCAGTTATTAGTTTTGTCTTTAATAAATGAAATGTATGTTGAGTAAAATACTTGAAAATCATCTACTTTATGTGCTAAATTACTGTTTTCAATAATGCTGTTAAGCTACAGTTCAGCAACTTTGAACTGAGAGGAAAAATAACGGATCAAAGCAACACTTTGGAAAGGAGAAAAGGCCTTTTCAAATGAAAAATTAAATGGGCAGCAGGAACCATCTCGTTACGGTTGTGTGCCTCCACCAACCAGTCAAGTTGCAGGAAATATGGTCACAATCTTCTGTTGCTAAGTTGTGATTTGAATAATGGCCAGAAAAAGTGTTTTTGCTGAACATTGTAATGTTACAGTGAATTTGACCTGTCACTAAATCATTATCCTATTTGTCATGATTAGCAGAATGATTGTTTGATTCATACTCAAAAACAAAATGAAATTTAATGGCGTACTAAGTTGTCAGGGGTTTTGCGTCGGGATCATTTCTCCGTCGCCTCTGTTACGGCCTCCAAAGCCCAACCGGAGAGCGGGACATATCACTCATGACGCAAAGACAAAAAAAGGTGCCAATAAAGAATATAATTAAATTGTTTGCCTCGGAACCATCAACTTCTCATCACAGAGATACACATAGGACAACAAAACAAAACACCAAAATGAACAAAAGGATTGGGGAAGATACTGGGCTAGCCACATTGTGGGCTGTCATACTCAGCTCAATCCCCCTAACTACCTACGTAAATCCCCCTATTTCAATCAAAGAAAACCGAAAACTGAACTACTGGTGATCTCCATCCCAGAACTAAAAATGACAAATTAAATTCCTCAAGCCCCAAACTCTGAACGCAAGCTGGGGAACCCCAAGACCCAGATGGAGGACAGCGCTGGAAGAGCATCTCCCAGACCAACCAACCCCCCCCCCCCCGACAGTTATGCTGGAAGGGAAATCCAGGTTCTGCTCCACTCCTAGAGAGAGACAGGAAAATGAGAGGGAGAAAACAAAGCAAGAACACGCCCACAACGATGAGCAGTGACGCCTAAACAGAGTCACGCGCAACACCTCTCACACGAAGGTTCTGCAGCAGACACTTCGTTACCGATCAGCAAACGAAACAGCGCCATTGTTGAACCGGACCGGAAACAGTTGAGCAGTAGTAAGTACAACCCGGACATGGTTGTGCAAGTAGCCCGTTCATCCTTCAGGTGTTCAAGTGGACGCCTTGAGGGAATTTCATCACAAAACATCTGATATCTTTTCAAGTAAAGAGAAATTCATTGTTAATTACTTACAGTCACATTTGAATGTGATCAAGTAGTTGTTGGTTTTTCTGTTGACCCCAACCTCACCTCAACCTAATGCTGCTCCTATCCTGAGCACAGTGGGGAGTCCCTGCTCTTCCTCTCTCCTCTCCATCACCTTCTTTTTCTTTTTCTCTCATGCCCATCTTGCCCAAACAGCACCTCTCAGCTGTTGCAAAATCTCTGAAAAACAGTTAGGCAGGTTTATTGCTTCAAAGAGAAGGTCTCTGCCACATCTCTTTTCCTAAAATTTGACTTTGCAGACGTAACGCCACTATTTAAAAGTTGGACCACTTGTACCTCTAAGTGGATCTCTGCTGTTTGAACACTTATGAGTTGTTCCATGCACTGCCATATTCAAACTAAATTGCTCTGTGGTTCTGGGGTTCAGCAGCAGGAGTATACGTGGACAATATATTGACAGAATCTTTTCAGTGACTGGCAATATACACTTGGCCTTTTCATTCTATTCCATTCATGAGGAGAGCTGTACAGGTCCGTTGAAGGGCATCAACCAAGCAGCAAGCTGAACAGGAGGAGCCCTGGCAGAGCCCAACACAATTAAATATAATTGTATCTGTATGGCGCCAAATCATTCATTATCTCAAGGCACTTTACATAGAAAGGTCGAGACCTCACAATATTACAGAGAAACCCAACAGTTCCCAGATTGAGCAGCTCTTTGACGACTGTGGAGGAGAAAAACCTCCTTTATAACAGAAAGAAATCTCTAACAGAACTAGGCTCAGCATCCTTCCCTATCTGACCTCTTTTTTATTCTTATTTGGACCAAACGACAAGATGACCAGCTTATTTTCCAGTCAGAGATGTTTAGAAACTTTAAGAACATGCCTAAGCTATGAACTCTGTTTGGTGATCCCCATAAAGTATGAGAAAAATGGATGATAAATCATACTGACAATTCAGATGAAGCATTACTTTGCCCCCAGAGTTAGTTGACTCCTGCAAGGCTCTTCCATTTTAATTTGGTGAGAATACTGTATGAAGTGTCACCTGAAGTGAAAATTGAGCGGAATTACGTCGTAAAAAATATCTGCAGCAGATGGGTAGCCTCGTCTACAAATTTGAGGTAAGGTGGCGTTATCCTCCTCTTACTTTGCTGAATTTACAGTAGCCTCTCTCTGTGAAAGGAGGCTTTTTCAGCCTTAGCCGTCCAGCTCATCTGTTTGCCACAGATGGCTTGTCAGTCATACCCACTCTCTAACTCACCAGAGACCCAAAAATCCTCGGAAAGTTTTGCTAAAGCGTGTCCCCCTGAGTCATCGCAACTCTCTGTGCTTCTCTCTGATTGTGGATATTTCTCTGAGGGCTCATGGCTCTCTTCTTTTGTCTCCATGGATGGGTGTTGGACAGACCATGCCTGCTGGCTCAGTGACACAGGGAAACACACACACACACACACACACACACACACACACACACACACACATTCGCTGGCCTGTGAAACGGTGTGGCATTAAAAAATGATGGAAAAAGTTCCCTCTGACACAACACAGCTCACGCAGACGGATAGAAAAAATGACCCAGCCGGTGAAAGAAAGAGAGTGATGAAGGTACAGAAGTACGCACTACACTGTATACACACAGGCTCACGCAGTGTAGGGAACACACTAATCACGGGTACACTGTCATCCATTACTGCGAGTCAGACAGGTAATCAAGTGGCTGTTTCCATCAGCTCTCTCCTCATTAGCGCGCATTAGCGTTTCCCTCTCCACTCCACTACTTCCATGATCCTGATTATCTGTGGATCTGAAGTTGGCTCAACAAGAACGGAGAGTTCCTAAAGAAGCAGCGAAGATACAGCAGACCTCATTCATCAAGTGAGCGCGCAGCCAAATTTCATTATTGCACTCGAGCCTGTTTTATCAGATAGTGCTTTTGACTCTAAATGAGGTATCAAGTGCGTCACAATCTGTGACCCCCGGACTGTGCGAGCTGATTTCAGCCAAGGAGACGCTCTCGCACTTTGGAGACGCTCACGTTTAAATGGAGCTCTGCTAATTTAACACATCCTTTTAAGCCTATTTGCATTTGATTGCGCGGTGAGGGAAGTGTTTTTCCCCGTCTTTATGTTTCCCTATAATCTTAGCATCACCCTATTATCTCTGATTACTCCCATGTGTTCAAATCTATGTCTACCGTTGGGTAATATCTTGTGTGGTGCAGAAAGAGCTTTGTCAAGTTGGCTTGGAGACAGACCAATTTTAACAGATACCGTACGTCACTAGCTTGGGGTGCAGAGTTTGATTGACGTGGGCACTCACCGGCCAGGAATTTGGTTTCTCAGTTGCATCCTTTGAAGTGTAGGATCCAAAAATCCGTATATTTTGGCTACCGCTTACGTTAATTTTGACATTTCTTTTTTAAATTTGTCTGTTTCTTAGTGTTCTAATTTTGAAGTTGCACAATGCACAGTATCACAAACGACTAAGAGGATAAAAACATTCTTTTGACTATTTCTGAAACTTTCGACGTAGGTGTATATCATAGATTAGGTATGTTTTCTCCCTCACGACAACCCATAAATTCACATTTTTTCATCAGTAGTCTCAAGCCACTTTGTAGACCGAAACAGCTTTTGTTTGCTGTAATTGTTTTCAATGGTCATACTTGTCATTTCAAGGTCCCTTCCTAAATCCAATGTCATTGACAGGACACAATATCCAGCTTTTGCTCTGTGCAAAATGAGCTACAGGGAAAGGATCGTATTCAGACGAGGGAATAATATACTAAAAAGTAACTTTGGAAGATAATGACTCATAATAGGACTGTGGATTCTGGAATCAGCATTAGAAAGTGAACTCTGTGTGCACAGTGACTAATGACTTTTTAATGTATATGGTCATGTTAGTTGTTTTTTTTTAGGCAGACTGGAAAACTTTTATCACTGTTTGTTTACAGGTAGATACAATCAGATACTTCAGTACACATGAAACATACCGAGCAGTGTCTGAGCCCACACGACCCAGCAAATTATAACACAGTGAATACAGGCACATGTTCTCAGGACAGAACAACCCTGTCAATGTAACTGTCACTGTCAGGACGTGATACGCACCACCAGCAAGGAAAATGTCAAAGTTATTCGAAGGAATGCAGATGGAGGCATATTTAATAAAATGATATGTATTCAGTTGTTTCGGTGTGACTTTTTTAAGTTAAATCCCCAGCTTAAACTGTACATCACTGTAATCTGTGCCTACACGCACTTAAAAATGCTGTGTTTAGATATATATATTTTATTTTTTTACATTATTCACTACCATGAATCACTGCTTTACATCATGTCTGACTATGTTCATGGTTCTTAGTTGCAGCACCCAAAAAACAAAATGAGCTTCCTTTAACCTTATTCATTCCACATAAGCAAAGTAAACCCTGTCGCAGTGCTCGATCTTTTCTTCGACGACTTGATTAGATCTGCAGACTTGTTTTCATTGTGCCCGACAATTTGATGTCACAAACATTTTATTGACCCGCCAGTTGTCATTGTTTATGAAAATCACAGGCGCAGTGAACAGTTGTTCCCTTCACCCTATGCATTCGCATTGTCCTGTTCTCATGATTGGAAATCTAACACACAAGGCTACACGTGAGCTTCGCTCTGTGACTGCGTAAAAGTTTTGGGATTTCTGCCCGGGCAATCTGCTCTTACCGGCTGCATTTTCTATACAGATTATGTGACTGTGACAGCCTGTGAGAAAGTTGCCACAATCGGGCAATTTTAAGGACATCTCAGCGGCGGATGTTGTATTGGTCTCAACAATGGCATGATAAACGAGGGCTCGTATCAGCGCTGATTAATGAAGTCTTCATTATCTCCTGTTTTCCCTCTTCTCCTCATTCTCGTTCTCGTCTGGTTTCATTGTTTTGCCTGGTTAGATTGCGCCGATTTTCTCCTTATAATGAGACAGTGAACAATAGCAGAGTACTTTTTCACTTCTCCTCAGCGATACTTGTTCTTTTGTCTGCATCCTCAATGAATGACTTCTGAATGTCACTCGATTTGCACTCTCTCTCTCTCTCTCTCTGGAATGAATGAGAAGACCTTTCCATTTATAACTGCTGACTGAGTGGAGTTTGTATGCGGCTATAAACCAAAATACCAATATATAAGAATTAAAATGCTTGTGCGTAGATGATTTTGAATGACATGACAAAATGTCAGGTATCATTAGTGGGTGACTATCTATATTTTTGAAGGAACAGTCTACACGGCAGTGTGCATATCCTATTAGATAGTATCTATTACAGAAATGAAATTACCCGCAGTTAATTTGCGTTGGATAATATTAGGCTAATAGAAGAGCAGGGTGCTCTGTGCTGAATATGAATTGAGCGAGCAGAATTATGCATTTCTATGGGACACGGCCGCAACCTCTGGATTTGACGTGCTGGATTTCAAGTTTTTGTTTTACTTTTCCTCATTTGCTCTCGTCCTCTCTTTCCTTTCTCTGACACTCACTTTAATATTAAGAGTCAGCCACGTTGCAGCACTGACATATTCATCAGTAAGTTGAACAAATTATTTTTGTCTGGCAGTGCAGCACATAAGCGACGCAACAATGGAGTTGCATACATTATACACCGCTGTTAATATTTCATGTAAATTCTTTAAATGTGTTATTCTTATTCTCTATATTTTTTTGCAATTTGTATATTTTACATTTATTTGTGTATATATTGTATATATTTTTAATGTGTGCTGTGTAAAGGTGCTGCCGTTACACCGGAATTTCCCAGCTTGAGATAAATAAAGTACCTATCTATCTATCTATCTATCTATCTATCTATCTATCTATCACTCCTCAACCGAAAGGGACAAAAAATACTCGAATGTTTTGCTTGTAAATGACAACCAGGCCATTTTTGGTGACAGTCTCACACAATATTTTCAGGGTGATATTGTGAAGACAAAAGGGAAGAAAGAATGATAAATGTCAAACTTTTAAATGTTGGGAAACTTCAAATTTAGTCACTAATGCCGAGTTCACACAACGATTTTAAGCCCGATTTTCAGCTCGCCGACAAAAAGGAGGAAAATCCGCGTGAAATCGGGGCTCACAAATCTCGGTCACTATGTGTGAACTACCAATGACGCGATCATATATCTAGATATCTAGCAGGATGGACATCTAGACAAGTCGGGGAACCAGCGAGGAACCATCTCCTGCAGCATGAGGTGGGGTCTGACATGCAGTGAGTGCGTCCACCTGAAACCCCGAGGGGGAACTGTGGCAACACACAACACAACCACACTCTTCACACATCTTCTCTGCCTTTTCCGTGTTTCTGGACGAATCATCACGCAGACTATATGCGGGGCTTGTTCGTGTCATGTTCTGCTCTTTCACTGCAACAGATAATGAGTGTATCCTCGAGCTGACTTTAATGCCGTGCCACATATTAATGAGTCAAGTTCTTTCTCTCCGTCAGACCTGTCAACATAAGAGTATCCTGCAATATATTGAACACAGCTTCTTTTTGACGTCCATCTTGAAAGTGACGAACAATTCCAAAGCTCTGGTTGAGGCCGTGTTCTTGGGCCACAACCAGCTAAGAGATCGCAACGTGATTGGTTGTACTATATTCTTCGTCGTTTTTAGTGGCAGTTGGCAACCAGCATAATAGGCGCAGTAGCAGCACCTTCTACTCCAGAGTTTTCCCTTTCCTTTGATAGTGGCATATATTAAAATGTGGAAGAAAAGTGAGAGAAGAGCGGTAGATGTAGTGACTTTTTTATTGCACTGCTGTCGTTTTGATAGGTTCGAAAGAAGCTTTTCATTTGATGTCAGTGTACAACGACGACTAACCCTAACCCCAACCCTAACCCTAACCCACCTAAACGCATTTAAATGCTTTAAAAGTGTCCAATCAAAAAAATATGTAAGATGTTACGTCATTGCCCACCATCTTTTGAATTCCAGGAGACGTGACAACCTCCATGCGCAAGAGGTGAACCAATGAACAAGCTCCTTATCTGGTTGTTCATACCCTGTTCTCGGTCGCAGACATACCTCCAATTTTTTCTGTTTGTGTATGTATCGCATATTTCCCAGTGTCACTTCTCGCGTGTTTTCATGACAAATCATGCTTTGGAGACATTTCTCCTGGTGAAGGATCGTGTGGTGTGTGAACCCCCATAACAGATGAGTCAAGTAGTGTGAGAAGCACAATGACCGAAAGCCTCGTGACCACTTTAAAAAATTGTGTAGTGTGTCTGACGCATAAGTCGTCTTAAGGCAAGTAAGAAATCTACAAAACTGGAAGCCAACAATGCTCACATTTGAACCTTGCCAAATTTGGTATTTTGTTTCCTCAGAGCTGTATCAAGAAATTATGATATGGAAGCAAATGATTAATGATTTCTTAACAGTAAAACTATAATTGTATAGAATGGGGGTAGGACTGGATAAGCATGTTGCTTCTCCTACTCCTTTTCGGACGGATAATGTTTATTATATTATGAAGGACTGTGATGTACACAGCAGGCATATTTACATTTTTCTTTATATTATAAAGCTTGTTGCAGTATGGCTGGTATTGCTATTAAAACAACGGTATGTCGCATCTGCTACACGAGAGGTTACATCAGTGGGACTACTTCAGACATGTCAACTCATTTACGCCGACATCACCCAGCATGTCAATGGGTGGAACTACACACAAACTGTTCCTGCAGCGTGGAGGAACCATCAACTGCTTCAAACAGGGGAAAACAAATAACGGCGGCGTTTGGTGAATTTATAGCTTTGTATAATAAAAAAAAAGACCAAAAAGAACCAACTGACCAAAACGCCGTGCGCGCCAAGGGCTGCACAAAGCTAACGGCACAGCACTTCACCGTGTTACTTGTCTGTGAACGCCTGTCCCTAGTGGACAGTATCGTCCACTGCAGGTGACTTTGTCACATCAAGCAGATCTGTGCTGTGTACAGATGATGTTGACATTCTCATCTTTCTTCTGAAACAAACTTGAAACTTGAGGGAGTCCATAAATAAACATGTTGCTTTTGTACTTTTATTTGGTTTGTATTTGTTCATAAATACTTTTAATTTTTTAAAGATCTGTTTTTGTTTTGTATGCTGCTAAGGAGACACCCCAGAAGATGGGTCATTGTTCAAAGTCAAAAAACATTTAACATTATTATGTTAATGGTATTTCTACTTTTATCCTGTGTCGAAAACGTACCGAACCGTGACACAACTGTATCGTATTGAACTGTGAACTTTGTGAACTGTTACATCCCTAATATATATGTGTATATATATATATATTCACATATTTTAACATATATTTATTATTTCTATTTTTTTAAATGTTTGAAATAAAGTATTTCAATTCAATAAAAAAAAAAGATGAGGCACTGTCGCCTCACAGCAAGAAGGTTCTGTTAGAATCCGGGTTATTAGCCACCAACCATCCAGGGCCTTTCTGTGTGGCTTGGTTCTTCGGGGTTCACCAGTTTCCTCCCACACACAGCCACCCCGCCACCCTTAGGGGTTAGAGCGGTATAGATACTGGATAAATCCTACTGATTGTAGTGATCACCTGACTATTTACCCAGCACCATCTTCCGGTCCACACTTCTGTTTGTCCAAAACTTTAGTTCATGACCAAATACCTGGAAATCTAATTACATTATTAATGTCACGAAGACTCCTGTTGAGCTCAGCTGTACTTTGTGTGTAGTGCTAATTGGAAAATGTTGTCGAGAGTGAACATGGTAAACAATATACCGACTGAACATCAGCATGTTTCGTATGCTGATGTTAGCATTTAGCTCAAAGCAACGCAGTTGGCGCACGCGCACACACACAAAAAAATAGACAGTATTATCTCTGCCTAACACTTCCCACCTATTGCACCGATGTGTCCCTTTGCCAGCTGTTAAGTACTTTCAGCACAAAACTGTTTTCCTCTTTTTTTGGTTAGCACAGGTTCCTATGTGTGTCTGTACCTGTGTGTGTGCGGGGGGGGGTAAAATCCATCCAGCCATTGATTCATACAGCATGTGGCACAGCGGACACCGAGCCTCCCTTTGAACTGAATGATGTAAACACTTTGCCGTCTAGCCAAGATGACTGCTAAACTATTTATTTTGCACCTTAAATGAGATTAAGTGTGACTACACCTCCTCCATGTGTTTAAATATTATAGTCCTGCAGACTGCCCTTTTGGCATTAATATTAGGTTGCTCTAATAAGTGGGTGCAAGGAGGCCAAGCGAGAGAGAGACTGGAGGAGGGAGACGTAATATGGATAATTCAATGTATGGGGCGGGAAATGGAGAGGAGAAAACAGGAAGGGAGAGGAAGTTAAAAGGGGGAAAAAATGGAAAGGAAAGAAAGACAAAAGATGAGAAGAAATGAAAATAAAGAAGAAGAGGAAAGGAAAGGAAAGAGCAGGAGTTGGCTTGGCTCTCTATGGCAACCCTACATCAAAGCAGCAACCTGCAGTAAGCAGCCACACACATACACACATAAATTATGCAAATACACATAGACATTTTTTGCTTTTTATTTGCATTTCAAATGTGCCTACATTTGGCATTTGAAAGATATTCAACCAAACGCACACACACAAATACAGTAATTCCTAATCTGGCTGCACTGCTCACATGGTTGAACCCTCGGAAGCTGAGCGTAGTATGATCACCATTATTGATCCCAATGGACAACTGAACTATCTCTCTTCTGTATATGATTTATGCAAATGTGTTCTACATGTAGTAACCTAGTTCACCAAGTAACCTAGCAACACTAGTGTCAGCTGACTGGCAGTGTGTGTTGTGTGTGTGTGTGTGTGTGTGTGTGTGTGTGTGTGTGTGTGTGTGTGTGTGTGTGTGTCCATCCAGCCCCCTGCCCGTCTCTCTGTGTGTGATGTGCATCTGTGAACATTGCTGCAGCATGTATCCATATGCAGTGTTTTCAGCATTTGGAGGACTTTAAAGTGGGAAAGTTTGAAATGACAACCAATCTGTCCCACAACTTGATGTCAATTTGTGAGTTATCTCTCTTTTCCTAATTTTGTCTTTGCTCTTAAATGTGTCTTGTTGTGATGTTTTCCCCCTTCCTGTGATCACCTGTCCGTCAAACACATTCATCTTTCTCTTGTTGCTTGGCAGCAAGAGAAGTATATATATATATATATATATATATATATATATATATACATCAAAATTATAATTACTTTGTTATTATTATTCCAAAATTATAAACAAAGTATGTACTTTGCACACATAAACAATATTTAACTAGTAAAGTTAAAGTGCAAACCGTCTCCACAGTCCCAGGAACCATTCAGGCGTTGTAGTCTTCAATCGAAACCTCTAAATATCGGAGCTTTTGGCAGAAAAGCTAGCAGCATGAGGCCTTGTTAGAGCGTTTTCGACCATGTTGTTGTGGCAATCTCCTGTACATAGACAATCATCGCATTTACACAAAATTTGTTGTTGCTGTTGACTAAAGTGTTCAGCCTCACAGCTCAGGGCCCCGGGTATTTACCTGCTTTGCCTACCCTGTTGCGACACCCCTGTGTGCTTAAGAGACAGTGTCAGCGAGAACATGATAATAAATCATTCATGGCTATGAACTAACTAGTCCTTCTTCCAGTTTACAAGTTTAATGGAGCAGACCTACATTATGTTTGATGAACAATTTCTGTCCTCTGTAACAAATACAGGCTCCTGTGTTTTACCAAAGAAAAGCCTTTAATGTGAACTGTTGAGCAATGGCAGTAACTTAACTGTAATTTATTCAAGGAATCAATGTGGAAAGAAAACACCAATCAGATTGCTTTTTAAAGTGGTTTAAAAGCCATCTAAGAGTAGGTGTCACTTTCGGGTGACCAAACTTTAGTGGGACAGTGGGAGAACACTCTGAACTGCTGTCCTGTACGTGTTCGCTTGTGTGTGTGTGTGTGTGTGTGTGTGTGTGTGTGTGTGTGTGTGTGTGTGTGTGTGTGTGCGCGTGTTCGTTAATTCTCCTCTGAGCTGCGCTTCTGCATCTACCTTTGATTTTCTGTCAGGAGAGTTTGTAAAACAGCGCGAGCGACTACAGAGACAGGGGGAGAGAGAAGAGTGGGCGCAGGGAAGAAATTGAGACGGCATGAGAGTAAAAAAGTGACAAGCCGAGCGGAGTCGACGTGAATGGAGAGGAAGAGGAGGACAGACGGCGGATGCGCATAAAAGCAGCAGAGGACGGTGGGGAGAGAGCATGAAGCAAGATATGGGAGAATATGAAGCAGAAATGTAGAAGGAGAGGGGGACACGGAGCTACTGAAGAAACGTAGAGTGATGGCCAAATAATTGCGAGAGCTACAGCGCGTGTTGAAGGACGCGACCTCTCCGGCAGAGGGTCAAGGCCCAATGTCTAAGTTTGTTACGCCCTTGTCTCATTGCCTTTGATCTCTGTTTATGCCCATGTTACTTCCCGGGTGATGTCCGCTCGTGTTTTCCGAGGTGGAGAAGGAAAATGCAGGCCAATTACAAGTGAGCAGCACTGCTGCTAAGCGGTGTTGGTATTTTCCTTCTCATTAAGTCACAGTCAGAGGCCCTCTCGGGCGGTTTTCAGTGGCATAAACAAATACAACCTTATGCTTAATCTGTTTCTCCATCATGTTCACTTAGTCAAATTGATTCATGTTTGCGAAAGACATTTAGTCTAAACAAAGGGGGCGTACATTTTGATATGATTTACTTAATTTCATCACACAATTTGTGATAATGTACTTGGAGTACCAATGCAACGTTCCATGAGCTGTTTATTGGAGTACCCATAAACAGTACGTGGTGCATAAAGTGGAATAAGTAAAAAAAAAAGGGTTAGGGTTAGAAGTTGTGCCACCAAACCTCTCAGGGCGGAGAAAGGAAAACACGGTTTGGCATCCAACCGTCAACAGTCAACGTAGGTTTCTTTGAACATGGGTATCGTCAGGCCTTGAAAAGAAATGATTCTGTTCGCTCCAACAAAAAAGGACCCTGAGAATGTATTTACAATTCTCACAAGTTTTAAATATTTCCTCCTTCCTACTGCAGAAAATAAATGTTTTTGTGTCAGACTGGGGGCTGCTCGGAGACTAAGTATGATTGTTGCTACAGAAGATCAAAGTTCAGTGATTATAAATTCACACGATTAAAATAAATACTGGTTATTGAGTTCTTTTTGTGTTTCAGTCTGCACCATCAGTCAATCTAGCTACAGTAGCAGATCATCGGCCTCATGGTGCCGTTTTGAAAAGAATTCTGTGAACTTGAATTAATTCACAATTTTTCATAATATAGATATAATAATAAGTAATTATAGGTCATATCATCCATACAGGTTTTACATCAGTAAAACTGCTGTTTAACCATGACCCCTATATTTCTCCTTAACCAAGTATAATTTTTTTTTACCAAAGCATATAATAATTTTTTTAATGCTCATATGCAGCGACAAAATCACATCACCCTTGAAATGGAATAATTGATTGAGTGGATGCTGATTCAGGAAGACGGAAACTGTGGCTGTCTTAACCTTTGTGTTGTCTAAGGGTAAAAAATGACCTGCCACCGTGTTCAACAGCAGAAGAAGTGAAATATTGCCTTTATTCATAGTTCCATGCAAAGATTGTCTTCGGGTCATTTTTGACCCAGCAGTTAAAATCACAGTCACAGAGTCAGTTACACACTACAAAATACACACACAGACACACACACACACACACACACCGACACACAAACACACAGAAGCAATTGAGTTTATGTGTCTACTGATTGATCTTAGACAGAACTAAAACTTTCTCGCACATCACCTTTTCTCGGCTTTTTCAATTTCAGACAGAAAATTAACATTTCTTGAAAAGCATTGTTTTCTAATACCCTTACATTCAGAGGCTATGAAGATGCTGCAGATGACAGTGCCCTGAGTTCTCTCTGTGCTGAAGCCATGGGGGCACGTTTCAGTGTCGAAAAGGCCCTAGTTCTAATTTGTGTCGGATGTCCAGCAAGACATCTTTGATTTGGAAGAGGAGGAGGTATCAGAATAAGAAGATGGGTAGGAATACAACCCAGAGCATGATGCATCATCTTGAGATGTAGAAGAAATGCCCCGAGCTGAAAGAGAGACTTTTTTTGTCAAAGAACAGCAAAATAATATGGTCCTCATCACCATATGACAACAAGGGCAGGATGGCAGCACAAAATGACATAAAGATGACCCCGGGGCCCACAAGATATTGTTTACCATGCCCAGGACATTGCCTCAGCTTTCTACCTGTTCATCACACCAGCCAAATATTGTTTACCATCTATGCAGTACCTTAAGAAATAAAAATAAATATAATAAATTTCCACCTAAGTAAAGAAAACAATAATGACAGCTGTGTTGTAATAAAAACGAGTGTTGTCCACTGAATAAATGCAGTCTTTCTCCACTGTGAAGAGGGAAAACTCACACAGATATTCACACAGTTTGTGATGAATGGCAGGTTGTTACTTCTTTCATAATAGATTTAGCATTTCAAAATCAATCAAGCTGCTTACATTTTTGGGGTTTAGTGAAGGCGGGTCATTTTTGACCCTGAGGGCAAGAGGAGTATACCGAATGTTAAGACGACACAAGGGTTAAGCAGAAGTATTTATTATAAGAGCTCAATGTTGAGGAGACTTTCTGTTCGCCACAACAGATCGACAGGTTCACAGTTGAGCGCGTCCCATGACAGTCTGCTTATCTCCAGTCTCTGTAGTGTATTTAGCTTAGGAGTAATGTCGTCATCTCCCCTCGACGATGACAAGAGAGAGATTTCAGCTGCTCACTGATTGTTTGGGCTTGCCATAGAAAAGATGGCCTTGCTTGGTGCCTGAGAGCCTGCACTAACACTGTGCAGACATGTTGCTATAGAGAAGGAGTGAAAGTGAAAGAATGGGAGGTGGAGAAGTGGAAAGAAGGTTGTGCATGAGAATATGGGAAGAGGTGGAGACTCAGAGATAGGGGAGATTGCCCCCTAGGCACTCTTCAATTTTACCCTTATGATGGGAGCATATTTCCCCTGTGCTGTGGCCATCATATCTCTCTCTGTCTCTCTTTGTCTCTCTCTCTCATACCTTCTCTGCCTCACACTTTTCCTCATTCTTTCTTGCTGTATACGTTCTCCTCATCCGTCACTCTTCACCTCTCAACATACAGTCCACTGTCAGCCGCCTTCACCAGCACCTAGTTCTATGTCCAGAGTGTGAGTGTGGACATACATCAGCAGGGTACCCATCTGCACCATGTTTGTAGATTAACTCGGGCCAATTTCCACCTGAATGCCTGTTAACACTTCTTCATCCGCAATGGATAAGAAAGCATACTGTACACAAGGCCATGCAGACGCCTTTAATAAAGGATGCCGAGCCATTATACTCTTCTTGTCTTCTTCATATTTCGTTTCACTTTTTCAATGTCAGCCGCGTCAGACCACCGCTGCACTCGCATTTTACGCTTCCTCTTTCACAGGTGACCCCTTGAAATGTTCCATCTTTTCCCATCATCCTTGATTCTTTCAGGTTTCATGATGGGTTTGTTACAGCAGTTTACCCGGCTGCAGTCTGTGTGCCTGTGTGTGTGGTGTGTGGAAAAATGGAAATAGATCATTCATCGCTAAAAGCTGAGAGGAGCCAAATCAGTCCCTCTGCCAGATTCCCAGCATGCATGTCTGTCTCTGGCTGGCGAAGATGGAAGTGCACGCCAACACACAGCCAATCCTCTATTATTTCCCATTCCCATATTTATACATTTCACAATTGTCCGCCGCAATCTCCATTATGGGTGTTCAGCGCTCCACTGGTTGATAGCATCTTTGAAGTCTACAGTACACGCACATATGGAAAGATACCGCAGTAATGAAAACCTTTCCATTGTTTGACTACGATTCAATAAGAGCTTGGTGCAGTTCACCCTCTCGTGTCCTTATACGAGTCGACATATCGGCCCCTGACCACGCTGTAGCCTGGTTCATTGTATCAGCTGTCAAACAGCCAGTGTTCAGTCACACAATACCGCCCGCTTCGCTGCGTCGGCCCATTTCAGTTAGAGATGAGATTATGCCTGCCTTGTCTCCAGGGAGGTACTGGGACAAAAATTTGGCCCGGGACTCTGGGAGGGATCGGCCTTTTATGAGAGCGCGTGAAGGCGGACGTAGAAGTAATTTTAATAGCGATAATAATAAACTTTAATATGTTGCATACTGTATTTACATACAAAGACAATAACAAAATAAAAGACAAAAAAAAATTAAATTATAGGTCTATATTAATGAGTTCAGGCTCGCATCACCCCTAGCATCCCCCTTTAAATTGCGCTGTCTGCGAATGCGAATACGTCCTGAAATTGAAATATGACCGCCGGAGGGTTCAGCCAAGGATGGACCGGGAAATCTTCCGAATCTCCTGATGGCCAGTCCGCCCCTGCTAGTTTACCATTACTGCAGCAAATACCTGGAGCAAAAAGAAAGAAAAAATATTCAAAGTATACATTTTTGTACATCTTGTATAGGCCTACATATGTTCAAGGAATTGTCAGATACACAGTGTCTATATGCTACACTAAATATGAAGCTACCGCTATCAGACAGTTAGCTTAGTTTAGCACCCAAACAGATAGTGAAGTGCAAAAATGGCTCCTGCAGCAGGTAAGCAAATAACCCTCTATAAAATAACCCTCTATAAGACCCAGTGATGCTTTATATATTTATTTATTTTTTAAATTATGGATTAACCAAACAACATATACGTATATATGTATATATATATATATATATATATATATTAATTATACTGTATATCAGCTGACTATTAATATCTATACAGGTCTATAGCAAAGACGCTTCTCTCCATTACATTGCTGATACTTTCATGTCATGTCAGAATATTTGTGTTTACTAATTTGTTTCTATTATGGGGGATTTGCTCCCAAGCAAAATTGCTGTGTCCGTGAGGAGCCCGCGAGAGGCTGAAGTGTGCAAACGTGTATCTGACTGAATTATCATCCCTGAAAGTTGTGTTAAAATTGATCTCACGACCTATAAACCGAGGCTCTCTTGGATGCGGCAGTCTTTTCTCCACGGCTCAAGGTGTTTCCTTTCTACCAGCCGCACTTCATGGGAATCAGGCATTGTTGAGGTATCCTGCTTCCGGGCAGGTAGAAACAAAATTCCCGTAAGTGTTCCAAGAGATTAGTTTACAGTAATTCACTGACCTGGAACACCCTTTGACCCACAACTCACAGCAGGCAGCGGGGAGCGGGCAGACCCAGCTGTTAGCAAAGTGGGTCAGAGCAGCTGGCATGATCACATTAATATTTTAAAA
The DNA here is from genome assembly GCF_022379125.1 of Scophthalmus maximus. Taxonomy (NCBI): domain Eukaryota; kingdom Metazoa; phylum Chordata; class Actinopteri; order Pleuronectiformes; family Scophthalmidae; genus Scophthalmus; species Scophthalmus maximus. Next base: position 2,340,713 of record NC_061536.1, read on the forward strand.
TGAAACCGCTCCAGACTAAAGCCTCTGCAACAATCATATTGTTACCAAGCAGTGTTCAACAATGACAGCGTGTTGTACGGCTCCAACTCCCGACTGAGCACCCACTGAATACCACACACACAGAGCGGGGGGGGGGGGGGGGGTTGCCCAGATGAATGGAAGTATAGGGAGAAAATAGGGAGATTAAAAAGAACATTAATGGAGGAGGAGGTTGTGAGAGAACAGAGGAGTTCCAGTTGTTGTCATGTATAAAATGTGTGCACATATATACATCAGTTATCTGACAAGAAATCGGGAAGAGAGAACTCTGATGGATGACAGATTGGTAGAGGATGGAAAAAATGGAGAAAAAAAACTTTGTAATTAGAGAGTCAGAGAGCCAGATGGAATGACAGGTTTAAAAAAAAAAAAAACAAGAAAGAAAGAAAGGAGGAGAGCAAAGAGACAGAGACATGACTGGAGGATGGACAGAAGTAGGTCAGGAGGAGAGGGAGATGGGTGGATAGAGGGAAGAAAATAAAGACGAGTGAGAGACAACTTTCTGCCACACTTATTCTACCGCTATCTTTTCCGGCGTCTGTCTGTTCATATGGGCTTTTTTTTGGGGGGGGGGGGGCACGCGCCCAGACAACCACACATTGAGATGCCGTGCGTGTCGCTGTGATTGACAGCTCCCAGCCAGTGCCTGCTCCACAGCCAGAGACTTCATAATAAACAGAACATGGTTTCATTTACTCCTCAAGGCAGAGCAGCGCTACTCACCTTGCTGTCTTTTCACAAACAGCGACACACACATGCAAGTACGACACACCGCCAAATATATATCTCTGTCCAAAAAACATTTGTTATTGTATTCTGTCTTCAAACTGGATCAGAACAAGACGGAATGAATGTTTACATGAGGGGGACATCATCTGTTGATACACTCAATTTTGCTTCTCAAAAAATAGATATTAAATATTCATTTATTTTACTCTCGAAATAAATTTTCATGTTCAAAAAGTTTGACTGAAGTGAAAATGCTCAGAAATCAGTGTACAATATAAATTCTACCCTTGGGGTTTTACAGGACTAGAATATTTCAGAGGGAGTAATGGTACCTTGTACTCAATAACTTTTATCTGGCAATCTGATTACTTAAGATTTAAATGTTACACAAATTAAAACATAGGGTAAGCTTCCGCAGTGCAACAAATTGTTCATTGCTCATTTCATTTGCTCCGCCAGACTACGTCTGGATCCCCCCCATTGTATTATTATTCATACCACGAAACGGAGAGAAGCGACTTTTGTAAACAACCAAGGCTGCTGCTGATGAACGAGCATTTGACTAAAAGATATTTTCACATTTCTCCCACAGAAACTCGTTTACACACATTGTGGAATCATCACATCATCTCCTCTCTGCTCTAGTCTGTTGACACTTTTACGTCGCTCAACATACGTCACATGACTCGTTGCTCTCACCGGTTGTAGGACTATCCAACTGCGTCCGGAGGCATGCTGGTCTGCGTCTCGTAGTAGCGCCTCTTGGAAATCGTAAATGAACCGAGAGGTCCCAGACTAATAAGCATTTCAGTATTAGTCTGACTAGGCCAGGCTTAAGAGCCTGTGGTTGCCAAATGTTTGGGCTAGTGACATCTTGTAATGTTAAAATAAAGAATAAACACAAATTAAGAAAATAAATCACACACACACACACACACACACACACACACACACACTCAAACACACACACACACACACACACACACACACTCAAACACACACACACACACACATACACACACAGAAAGTCACTCTGACGTGGCCCGGACCATCCATGCGCCACAGCTGTCGGAAATCTGTTCACAGTTTGATGCTGACTTGGAGTGGGCCGTCGTCACGGCTACACCAATGACACGGCAGGATGTGGGGGAGCATCTTGGGTGGCGGCTCTCTTTCGCCCAATCAAGGCAAACAGGCCACGCTCAATTTAATGATTATCCCAGCATCTGTCCCTTATCTCGCATCTCTGTGTGATCGCAGGCGAAGGCGAGAAACAAACGCACTCGCAGGAGCTCAGAGATCCCGTCCAGGAGAGCAGCCTGATTTTTGCTTTCAGCGAGTAATTTCATCTCAGTGTAATCAAATCTAGAGATGATGGGAAAGGCTTGTGAGCATTATAAACAGCCTGTGTATGCATGTGATTCATTATATAGTTAGTGGATATTGTGGTTAATAGAGGATGTGATTATACCCGCAGCAATTAATGCCAGTCGGATAAAACATGATTACCATATTTGGAATTTAATCTCAGTCGTTATCCATGTGATGAAAAGGCATTACAAAGGCAAATACAAAGGCTTTATTCTATTTCCATTCTGTTAACTTTAACTTACAGCGACCAGAGTATTGTTCACGTTGTGCTACATTCTTGTTGCAGCTTGTGTACCGGTTTCATCCCTGCATTTTTTGTTTTGCGGAGAAGATCCTCATCCTCTCCTGGCTGGTTTCTGCCTGACCACCTGGATATTGTGAATCATAGTATTGTTCGGGTGCGACTCACAAAGTGAAATCGCTCCGTAATTGGATGCACAGACGTTTGAGAATATGCTAAGGACAGACAACAGGGACAGCCTGGCTGATGAATGCAACGATAGATGGGAGAGAGGAGCAAGAGGTGCTAAGCGGGAGGGCAAACTGAATAGACGCTGCGAGAGAGAGGGGAAAAAAGGCTAATATTCTTGATTTATCAGCCCGGCAGCCCTTGAGATGAATGAGAAGAAGAAAGCTGTCTGTGGCGGCTTATTGCCGCCTGCGGGATGAATGCTCACTATTGCACTGTTTGTCTTTGGTCGGCTAAAAGATGAAGTGCAGTATCAATAAAAATGTTAATCAGAAACAGAAAAAAAAAAACTTTTCACTTTCAGTTTGTGGACGTCAATCTGCAAAGTCTTTTTCGTGGTGATTCACTCTTCACTGCAACTCCCACCTGTGTGTCTCACACACACACACACACACACATTAGACAACACTTACATACAGCAAGAAGAACAGGAACATCAAAATAAGTTCTGTACTTATGTACAGTGATATGTTTTTTCGTTATTGCCTCCGTACGAATCAATCATATTCTTATGTATATTATGTTTTTTTCCTGTTTAGATCATAAGCCTCAAATAGAAAGGTGGAATCATACTGATAACGCTGGATTCAATTATTTGATAAGATTCATATTTTCATTCATAAATACATTGTGTTCGGTCCTGTTTCCAAAGATACCAAATGTGAATGATCACCCCCTCTGTGCCCCCAGGTGAGACCGGTGCAGCCCTGTCACGCCCACAGCGCCCCCTTTCGGCCCGGACGGCTCACCACGCCCCGGCGCCTATGAAAGGGTACCATGTCAGCCGTAGCATGTCCCAGCATTCCTCCGGTGGTGGCGGGGGCGGGCCCTGCCACTGCACGCCTGAGGAGTGTGACGGCCCGGGCAGAGACTTCTACCAGGGTCACAGTGACGGCCACTATTATCCCCCGGGAGGTCCGGCTGAGGCTCTGGCCCTGGAAAGGCACCATTCCCACTCCCACTCCCACAGCCACTCCGGAGGGGGCACGTTTCCCCGTTCCCAGCATCCACCTCTCCAGTCGTTTGACTCCTGTGAGGAGTGCCTGTCCTCAGGCCACGGAGGGAAGATGCACCGCATTCCCCCGAACTTGATGGACCAGTTTGAGAAGCAGGTGCCCTTTCATCCCGATGGCTTCCACACGCTGCAGTACCAGCGCACTGCTAGTGGGGGTGCTGAGCAGCGCAGTGAAAGCCCCTCCCGCATCCGTCACCTAGTCAACTCTGTGCAGCGTCTCTTTGCCAAGTCCCATTCCCTGGAGGCACCGTCCAAGCGGGAATTCAATGGCACAAGAGGAGGTGGGGACTACCGTGGCGAGAGGGGAGGAGGCCACAGGAGTGGAGGGGAGGACGGTGGAGGCCACTACTCGGGCCACCAGTCTCGCTCGACCAGGAGGAGCAAGTCTCGAGAGCGTAGCAAGAGTGGAGACTCGAGGCACGAGTCGGGCAGACGCCATCGCAGCAGGACAGCGGGCTGGTGGAGTTCTGATGACAACCTGGACAGTGACAGCAGCTTCCTGGTGAGTGGAGGCAGACGGGGGTATCCCAGCGGACATGAGAGCCTCGATGCTGCCATCCAGGAGCTCACTATGAAGAAGCCCAAGGAGCGCGGGGGTGGGCCTGGGCCGGGGCCTGGGCCGGGGCAGGGGCAGGGGGAGTGCGTGGCGTGTACCACGATGGCTTTGGCCGGGAGTGAAGAAGGCGGACACCACGGGCACCACGGCCACTCCCTGAAGAGGAGCACCTGGTCAGCCATGACAGTGAGTCAGGCCAGGGAGGTGTACCCTTCCACCAGGGGAGGCGGCTACAACAAAGCCCTTGTGCCATTGGAGAGCAAGCTGAAGGAGAGGAGCTTCCACTACCTGCAGGTGTGTGTATGCCTGCATCAGGAGCTGTGTGTGTGTGTGTGTGTGTGTGTGTGTGTGTTTGCAAAGGGAATATAGCATATGGGTGACTTTGTTTGTTTCTCAGTGCTGAACTGCAGCAAATAGGATAAATGTTGCTGCGAGTCAGCCACAAGACCTTACATTTTTCATCACCCACAGAAAGTGTCAAAAAACACATGATGTAAAATGTTCAAAATGAGCAAAAACAGCCCACGGTTCAAATGTTTCAATATCCACCGGAGCGACACCCTGGACTATCTTGGTATTTTTTTTCTGTGACTCAGAAAACAATGATTCTCACCCACACAGAGATTATTGGATGTCTCTCCCTAACAGCTCACAGTGCCAGGAGCTGCACTCTATTGTCTCTGAGTCTAACTCGTGCAATTTTCCATTTGCCCTTTTCCCTTATTTTGTATGAATTCCTTTTAAAATGAAAAGCTAATGGCTGTTAAAGTGTACCTACAAAGGCAGCCGAGGGAGCACACAAACATGCATGCACAACCCTCCAGCTGTGCTGAGGTAGAGCTGCCATGCAGGTGGTGTTTCTACGGAAACAGCAGGTAGCCCACAGAAGTCCCTGGTGTTTTTTCCAACCCTCATCCTTAAGACGCAGCTGAGGTCTGCTGATAGAAGAGACAGTGAGAGCAGGGCAACGTTTTCCACACACAATTTGCCTCTGTGCCTTAGGCTACCACAGCAGTGCCACCTCAGGACATGAAGTGAACGTCCCCCACTGCAGCCTTTTTTCCGTTTCTCCATGGCGTCACTTGCAGTATTTGTGGGGAGTGGTGAGACCTTGTGTGGAGAGAGAATTTTGTTCTGCGCTCAGGTGTGCTTAAGTCAGCCGGATTGATCCATGGTCTCGGAGCAGGCGGACTCCTGAAACTGCAGATGTAGAGCTGTTCACGTCTGCCCCACCAGGAACAGACCTCAGGACCAACAGCAGCTCAGGTGCCAAACTGAAGGAACAATTTCTGGGAATATCCCAGAGCAAAATGTGAATCGTTTGCAGCCAGATTAATGCAGATAGAGTGTGTACAGACTCAATATCAGACCAGCAGATTTTAAGGTGTTTTTTTTATCAATTTACATTTCACAATAAAAAAGGATTGTATGGCTACATGGATATTAAAGCGTCACTCAGCGAATTACCACAATTCCTCCCAAGTCTTCAAAGCTTTACGCTAGTTAAGCTCATTCTTTTGGTTTTCTGCTCTGCACCTTTAATGTGGTTCGCCATCGCTGATCTCATTGTGTCATTTCTGACCACATCTCTATGCAGGAACAAAGCTGGCAGACTCAGTCAGCAACAAGCTGGTGAACACAGTGGAGCAATAACACAACTCTTGACACAATTTTACTCTTATTTCATTGTTCAGATTTTTTGTTATTGTTCAGCTCAAACTGTATGGGACTAGGTTAAAGCAGAAATATTCTCATATGCAAGTTTCACCAGATTTGACCATCAGACTACATAGATACAGTTATGTAACTCTTTCATAGTAAAGTATAGCACATGCGGCAAATGCATATTGAAGTAGAGGTTTTTTTTGAAACACTGTTTGTACATGTTTGTACATGTTTATCCTGACCACACTGCTCAAGTTTGCTGCACAAAGGCCAAAAGAAAAGTGAAGCCGCTCAAAGTAAAAAAATAAAGGAACAAAAAATACTGAAGTCTGAATTACAATTGGACATGTGTAAGATTTTCTCCCATGGTGTCAAAGGCAATCTCGATGTGTGGCATCGGAACCCGGCGCCCTCCATTCCCTAAGCCCCTCTCTTCCCCTCGGCCTGTGTCTGATAGATAAGAAATGAGAAAAACGAGAATATGGAGCGAGAGTGAAATGAAGACATAAACAGAGAGACGGAGAGAGAGAGAGAGAGAGAGAGAGAGAGAGAGAGAGGAGAGACATGGGAGGGGGTAAGGAGCAAGATAGAGGGATGCAGAGATAGCAAAGCAAGCTCAGGGATAGAAATGAGATAAAGGAGGTGACGATAGCCAAGGGGCAGAGTGAGTGAAGGAGTGAAGGAGCAGGATGGGAAAATGAGAGAGAGAGATAGTGGAAGGGGGCCAGGGGGATCGGGAGATTAGGCTGAATCATCTTTTTAAGTGATGACCTTAAAAACACACACTCAGCTGGACGCCAAACCCCGGGGCCTCCACTGTATGTGTGTGTGTGTGTCAGTGCGTGTAGGTGTTTTCATTTGGTCACGTGTGCCATACTGCACACCTCACAGCATTTGGAAAAAATAGAAGGCAGAGGGTTCCGCCTGAGCTTTCATTACGCTGGAAAAATAAATGGAGTGGTCCTATGTAGATTCGCTCATCTGCTATAGTATAGAGAGCGGATGTCACTTCAGTTCATCTCTCATTGAGTAAAATCCAATGCATCCACGATGCAAGTCTACTACATTTCTAACGCAGCATATTCATGACTGAAACGTGATCTTAACATTTATTCACAGTCATGAATTTGTTCAGTTTTTTTGGCATTCAAGAATCACAGCTCCCGTCTGTATTGTTCTGAAGATACCTCATGTCCTCTTTAATTTGCCCTCTGCTGTTTTTAGCTGTAATCTCTGCTCTCTGAATACATTGCTGTGCCACACAACCTGTGGTGGCCGGTGGGCTGATGGGACATGGTGAAGAATAAGAAGATATAGGGTCCTTTAAACAAAAATGTAGTATTACAAATGTCAGTGTGATAGCGAATGAATCACCTCAGCTCTCATGATGCAAATTACACTTTAACTAATCAATATTTTTGGAGCAGTGGCTGATATGGTCCCACAGAGAGTTTGCAGCCATGTCTGATATACCCTTTGGCTCTCTGAGGCTTTTTAGCCACTTTTAATCCATTGTTTTGGTTGTCAGGGTCACAGATTCGGGACACATCTATCCCGCTTGGTCAATTTAAAGAGAGGACCTCTGCCAAATCAGTCACTTCTTATGAACATGCAGTGTCACCTTAAGCTGTTTGGCTGTGGGAAACCTGCCAGTGTTTCGGTGTCTTTTCACTGCTCTTTATCCATTCTCTTTGTTGTTTTCCTTGTTAGTGTCTTGTCTTGAGTGTGTCCCTCTGTGTGTGTTTTTCATTTTTGTTTTCTCATCAGACTCTCCTCCGTCCACTCATCCGTCTTCCTGCTCTCTCTTTGCTTAAGTCTGCTATTCTGCTTCCCCTTTTCTTGTTTTGTCATCTTCTACATCTGCTCTTCCCGTCTTTCTGCCTGCGTTGTGTCTGTCTGTCCCCACTGCCCGTCTACCTTGCTCTGTATTCGCTTATTTGCTCTGGCTGTTGGCTTCTGGCTCATGCTGTTTTTCCTTCTTCGTGTCAGTGTTTCTCCAGCTGTCAGAGTTTCTCTCTCTCTGTAAGTCCCTTTGTCCCTTTCTCTCTTTCTCTAACGCCATCCCCCATGCATATACTGTACGCGCGTGTGTGTGTGTGTGTGTGTGTGTGTGTGTGTGTGTGTTCTCCCATCGTGCGCATGAGCATGCCTGAGCCATCTGCGTCGCTGAGTTTGCCTCTACAACCCAACACTGTGTGCACGAGTGCCAGGACCGTACTTTTGAATCATCACTGTCCTTCTGTTTGAGGTGTGAAATATTTTTCAGTGGTGAAATATATTTCTGTTTGGAGGAGTGGTGAATAGCAGATATTGGGAATGCAAAATGAATCAGTGTTGCCGACGGTGCAGTGAAAACATCTTCAGTATCTCAACACTGATTAATTTTGCATTGTGATTAATTGATTTGCCCTTAACAAATGTTGGTGTAGATGAAGAATGCGTACTGACACTTTACTCATAACAACTGTGTTTGATCTGTTTATAGAGAATTTTACTAAACAAACTTGACCATGTGTACCTCAACATACACTTCTTCTAACTCAGATCACTATTATTGTACTAACCCAATGACTGTGTGAATCTCCACGCAAACACGTGTCTCAGGTCCCCTCAGAAGACTGGGGAGGCGGATACGGCGGCGCAGCCGACACCGGGGGAGAGATCCCTTGCCGTCGCATGCGAAGCGGCAGCTACATCAAGGCCATGGGCGACGACGACAGTGCAGACTCAGACACCAGCCCCAAGGCCTCGCCCAAGTCCACCCTGATCGCTCAGAGGGATGCCTTCAGACGATCTATCAGCATGGATCAAAGGTCAAATGTCATGTCGAAAGACGTTGAACTGGTTGTGACTCCTTGCTCCAGCCTTGAAAGGCAGACGTAACAACCAGCTGGACTCAGCTGTAGATATCAATCTATACGTGCATCCAGTTACTAAGTCCGTTGACCAACTTTGTCATTTAATATTTCAAGCTACTTCAAATTCACTACATTTCAGATGGAAATATTGCACCTTTTACTTCTTTATATATTTATTTTACTGTTACGGTTGGTAGTTACATTGATCATACATGTAAAACATACAACCATCTCATTAAATATGATTTATTTTGATAGATTAAAGGCCCTGCACACTCACATAGTTGTTTTTCGTGGGTGATTTTTCGTGAACCTCAGTCATTTCAGCGAGGTTACGTAAGGACTAATAAAAAGGATGAAGTTGCAAATCCTCCCTACGACAAAACTAACAAATATTTTGAAAAATGACTAAATTTATCGGGACATTTTACATGTTGAAACCTGTTATCAGTAGATTTACGCGAGTAAAGTCACACATTCAGTGTTTCTGTTGAAAACCTGGTTGCTCCATGGATTGATTTTTTTTTCGAGGGGCTAATCTGTTATTGATCTGTAGAAATTCTAAAATACATGCTTTTAATATCACTCCCTTTTTATTACTGCATGAAGCAGCACCACAGTCCATGACTTTATTGTTAATGTCAGCATAACCTATGCTGGCTTCAAACTATAGTTAGACGACATGCACAAACATTCATTTTCACCCCTTTGATTGAAATCTGACACTTGTATTTTACTGGAACAAAATCCTACATTTTCAAAAAAAGAACTTGAAGTGCATGTATCTTGAAAATGATATAGAAAGACAATAAGTGATAATATTGGATAATTGTCCAGCCCCATCAAGCCCATTTGCAAACAGCACAGTTCAGTTATCATTAACAAATAGAAAGATAATTTGTATTTTTGCAATAAATTGTATGTATTTGATACTGTCATGTACCGTAGACAAATTATTCTCTTGAATTCAGAATGATAGACAAAATAAAGTGGAAGATGCTGTATGATTTGCTACTTTGCGACTTTTGACATTCAACATGGGAATGAGGGAACACAACACTCAAAATGTCTCCCACCGGCACAGTTGTGGCATATGACATCTTATTTGATAGTAGTAGTTAATCAAATGGTGAACCGCGTTGCTTCGCATATGACATTTTGACAAAAATAGCAAAGCAAATAAAATACCAACAAGGTGTAAAATAATAACTGCTTTCATCACCCACTGTAGCCGGTAAAGCTGATGTATGTGTATCAAATGTTTGATGCAGGTACTCGTGTAAGCAGTGCACAGATTCCTACCCCAACAGCCGAACCACCCCCAAGACCCACACCCGCTCTCGTAGTTACACCCGCTCTCTCACCAGCTCACAGGTAAGCAGTTGGACGGTTTGTTTGTTTTGCATCGAGTACAGTGATCTGTTACCAGGGTCTTCACTAGAGTTCGCGAGACTCAGGTGTCTTGCTTTCCCCGCTCCAGCTGGGGGACACGTTGAATCGTCAATTCGAGGCAGTGTGTGAGACCATGTTTGGGGAGGTGGAGTCTCAAGCCATGGAGGCCCTGGATCTTCCGGGTGTGTTTCGCACCCGCAGCCACAGCTACGTCCGCGCCATCCAGGCCGGCTGCTCCCAGGACGACGACTGCCTCTCCGTCTTCTCCATGTCAGGACCCCAGGGAGGCATCAAGGGCGGGGCCGGTGAGTGTGCGCATGCGTGCGCCCCAGCCTATCAGTGTGTGGACAGGCTGGGAGGAGAGTCAGTGGGGCAGCCAGTGGGAGAAGGGGTTTTTATGAGCGCTCGTGCCTGCTTACCTCAACAGAAGCAAGTTTATGCTCTTACACTCACGCCCGCACACAAATGTGTCAGGCACCTCACTTTGCTGCATGCAATATGTGCATTCATTTTTAATTTCTAACCCTTTTTTCCTTCACTTTTTCTTTGAATCCCTTTAATCTTCCGTTTACACTCATCCCTTCCTCTGCAGCACTTTGTGTATTGTATGTATACGTATGCACGCTGTTATTGTGCGGACTCTTTGTTCTCCGTCATCTCTGTGTGGTCTCTGTATCTCATCTCTCCCGTTATCCTCCCCCGTGTGATAGCAAGTTTCTCTGGCTGGGTAAATGTGTGTGTGTGTGTGTGTGTGTGTGTGTGTGTGTGTGTGTGTGTCTGTGCGGTGTGTCTAAAAGCCACTGTGAAGTGTCATACATTAGTCAAAAAACACACACACATGCACTGTACGAAAATGAAACGCACAAACACTGGAGGGAAGAGAGAAGCCTTTATCATATGTGTGTGTTTGTGTGTGTGTGTGTGTGTGTGTGTGTGTGTGTGTGTGTGTGTGCATGCGCGTGAACGTTTGAATGGAGCTGTGAGGAGGAAGAGAATCTTCACTTCTCATCTTAATATTCCTCTCAGGATATTGCTTTACATTTCTGAGAAGCAGAGTTAAGTTAGCTCAAGGGAAGAGGTCTGTCTTTCCTCACCTCTGTCATGTTTGTCTGTTCCACCACTTTGGTGGAACAGAAAGTGCCTCTTTTCGAAATTCACACCAAATGTGGATTTTAGGTGAAATGAAATGGCGAGCTGTGAGTTTAATGAATCTTTTCGTCACAATGGAATTAATTCTTAATGAATTTGTTTGTTTTTTTTGTTCTCCTTCTTCGCGTATTGTGCTTTTACCTCAATGAATTTCTCTCGTGTCACTCTGTCTTTCCTTTTACCTTTTTCCATCCAGTCTGTCCCTTTTGTAAGTATCCACCTCCCCTCCTCCCTGGTCATATAGTTCCCATTATGCTTTTAACAGCCCGCTTTGCCTCTGTCTCCCTTTCTCCCCCTCTTCTGACACTTCAGTCTTTCCTTATCGTAAAGGTGCTCCTCCCCCACTCCCACCTCGCATGTCCAAGTCTTCACTCTCTGTGCGGGCCCAGAGCAGCACCGAGTCCACCCAGGATGCCTACTTCCAGAGCGGCGGACAGCTGGTCTCAGGCTCCGGGAGGCCAAAACTGCACAGCAATTCCGTGGACATGGGCAGCTCTGACGGGCCCTCGGGTCGCTCCTCCAGGGGAGGCTATTACACTGCCACGGGCCCAGGACGTTCTAGGCAGCACAGTAACTCAGCGGAGAGCCTAGACGGGGTCAGGGGTTCGCGGGAGCTGGTGCCCTACGGAGGGGGTCCGGGAGTTGGGGTGAGAGCCAAACACAGCAGTTCAGCTGACAGCCTACTGGAGGGGCCACCAAGGCCGGCCAGAGAGCGGGAAAGCAGGGTTGGGGGCAGCCTGGGGAAATCCGCCTCTCTGCCTCAGAACAGCCTTGTGCTGTGTAAAGCTGGAGGGCAGGAGGAAGGACGTGGTGGGAGAAAGTGGAGTCCATCTATAGCTGTGCAGGTGAGAAAAACGAATACAGTGAAAAATTAATATTTCACAATTTTTATTCTGACCCACAGCTGTATCTTCCAATTGCTTGTTTTGTCTGACCAACAGTCCCCCAAAAAAATAGATATTCAATATAAAATATTGAATGTAAAACAAAGACAGTCGGTAAATTATCCTAAACGCAAGGTATCGCTGCTGACAAAAGACTACACTGCAGGAAAAGAAAGAGGCATCACTCGCTATGGCAACGGCAGCAGAGGTGGTGTTGCAATCGTTTGATTAGGAAAAAATGTTGGTTTTAAGCTTGCTATCAGAAAAGCAACTTAAATGAAGAAGGTGGTCTGTCTTTGCTTTGGATGACGACTCCAGGTCCTGGTGAAGCCCATGTGAGGGTTCGGACGAAGAGATGCACTTTGCTTATTTCCGCATGTCTGCAAATCGCTAAGACCTGTTCGCAAAGTCTTGCCTCCAGCTCGTCCAGCTCCAGATGCGGCACAAGGTTATTAAGAAATGGGAGGTGCGTGACCTCGCAAAACGACACCAATGCGAACCACGCGCCACGGGAAGTGGCGTCAACTCCGCCATGTGCACGGACCGATGCATCAAGCATAAATCTAGCTGTAGCCTGCCTGTGAATAAAATATCCTCACAAATTTTAAGCAAAAGTGTAATATATATTTTTGACCAGGGTAGAGGTGTGTCTAAAGGCGTGGCACAGGATGACTGGACTGCTGAATGTATTTTAGACCAATTTTCAACACAGTATTTATTTCTGAGAGAGTTTTCTGATTTCCCATGGGCCCCTCCTGACTGGTTTTTGGTTCCCCCCTGTGCCACCTCATTTAAAAAATCCTGGAATCGCCCCTGGCCAGGATGAGAGACGATCAATTCGACTCTCATGTGTGCCCATTAAATATGAAGCTACAACTAGGGTTGCCACCTTCTGTGCATAAAAATAAAGGACACCGTGCTCCTCGGGGGCCACGACCACCATGAGTCCGAGGGGTGGGGCGCCAGTGGTCGTAAATCTTAACTTAACATTTAAGAAAGCATTTAGATTCATAGTTAAAGTTTGACGTACTTTATTAATAAAAACATTAGAAATTACGAGAAACAACTTGGGAAAATTGCTTATTTCAAATAAGCAACTATGAATTTATTGAACAATTTATGAAATAAACTGCAAAACATTCCTCCTTCCCTCAACCCTCTTCCACAAACAGTCATTGGTTCATTATGAAGTTTTCTCTTTTCTCTGTGGACCAGTAGACCAGGGATAAATTCCCCGAACACTTAAAATAATGTTCTATTTCTTGTAACTTCAGTTGAATGTTTGAGCTTCTCTGTGCAGAATAATATATTTGCAGAGTTTGACATTGTACGGCTGTTTTCACATCTGTCTTCTGAAAGTGGAAAGTCTCAGTATGAAAGTCGATATGAAAAACACCACACACAACTAACAGATCCTGCTCCAGTGTACAACTTTCACAAATGTAATGTGGCACAGATATACACCGAGAACTGACTTTACAGTGGAGTAGGAAACATCTTGTGTCCAATAGTTCAACTTTTGGAAATATAAAATATTTACATATTCATAGATTCTGGATTTGAAACGAGGAAATTTAACTTTTTTCTGGCAAAACATGTTGTTCTCTCGAGGCATGTTGTTGAATGTCTGCCAGGCCACCGTGTACCACCGTGTTTAAAGGTGACAATTTATGCAAAAATCACTTTTTCAGTGTTTGTGCACATAAATGTGTCCATCTGTAAACTGTAGAAAAAGACCACCCTGTTGTTTTTTTGTGAGCTGGCTAAACCCTACAGCCTGGCTCTGAACAACTGGTTCAGATTTCTCTCCCATTGTGATGTAACAGTTGGACTCCTCTGGGGTAACCCCGCCTGCAATCTGAGAATCTCCACTATTCTGTTGAGGGGGCTTCACATTTCCTACATATTTTTTAAAATCGTTTGGCCAATCAGAGCAGACTGAGGTTTATCGAGAGGCGGGGCTAAAAGAAACCCAGGCGTTTCCGACAGAGGGTGAAGTGAGGAGCTGCAGGAATGGGCAGCATGAGAACACTGATGCCTTTTCTGAACATGAGAGCATGTAAACCTTTTCAAGTGGTAACACAAATTAAAAGTATGAACCTGAATATGAGCATAATATGTCACCTTTAATTCTTCCCACTCACGTCGGTATTTCTGTAAAGGTTGTGGTAAAGTGAACTAATAGAAATGGTGAGGGACAGCTAGCAGATAAACAGTAGCGGCCTGCAGAAGATCCAAAACTGGCCGCAGGCCTGCTGTGCAGGGGTGAGGGGTGAGTGAGGAGGTGAAGAGGGAGACACCACAGTTCTATGTTCAGAGTTCGTAAAGTGTTTGGAATCGACGATTATAGGGTTGGATGGCAAACCTAGCTACAAGCCAGCAGCCAGTTAGCTTAGTAACAAAATCTGCTTGCTAGCACCTCACTCCTCCTGTTGTCCCCTGTTGTTCTTACACTTTGGTCCTTGCACAGTTTAAATAGGTATAACAAGATATAGCATTGCAACGGATGGAGAGTGGCTTTACTCATGTTACATGCCTCACTCTCTACAAACCTCCACCCCTCCCCAACTTGGCGGTTTATTCAAGCTGCAATGATTTCCAATCCCTCCCTTTGCTTTAGTGCCTCTGCTGCCGTGTGTCATAATTGCTGCCTGTTGATTCAGCCCCTCCCCAGCATCCACCTGCAGCTTCCGACAGGGGGGTTTATGATGTATGATCATCACTTTCCATTATCTCTATGTATTCGTATCTGATTATGTCAGAGAGATGAGGTCGGAGCGCAGTCGCCCAACTCTAACTATGTCCTGCTGCTGTAATAAACTTTTCAAACGTGGGTTGGCCGACTGAATTGAGCTTTAGAGGTCCTCGGAAGCACATTTACCAAATAGTTGGACAATTCCATTCATTCCAGATGTGTGTGGCATCTATAGGCCCTGGTTTTCAGCAGATGTCCGTGGTCTGAATGTGGTGCTTTGTGGCAATTTCTGTTGCAGGTGGACAGCTCCGAGACCCTGTCGGACTCGGACGGAGAGGGCAAAGCTCTTACAGAGGTCCACTCCATAGGGGTCCAAGTGGAAGATGACAAAAGGTATTGGAAGTGCAACTGAAATTCAAATTATGTTTTTAAATATCTTCCCCAATTGAAATATGTTTATTTTGCCTGGCATTTGATTTTTCCTTAATTATGGGCACAAGCTAAGATTTGCAATATATATATATTTTTTCAAATTAATCTTTGCCCCCAAAAATATGTGGCTTCAACAATAGCGTGAATAATTTTCACATGTAATTTCAAAAGAAGGCTTCATCTCCCTGGCGCCCCATAGTGCCGCCACCTATGGCTGATTTCTTGGCCAGATCCTATTATTTCATTTAACATTTCATCAGACATCACAGCTTGAACTCTGTAACACTTTGTTCCAAGAATGTCTTGTTTTTTGCCATTAGTGACTGTAACCATGACTACTGCAAATCATACACTCGACATGACTTTCACACGTGATGCAGCCCTTCTCCTAATTATATCCAGCGCCGCTTACGGGTCAGGCGCACACGCATGCGATGCTTCACGCACTCCCAAACCTCGAGCAGTGTGTGATCGCACACCTGCTAACAATGTCCCCCACCTCCTGCCATCACCACGGATGACAGTGGGACGTCGGTGGGTAAAAGAGGACCACGGGAAGGGAAATCTGAGTCACACCTCACACAACCTCATCAGACAGCAAAGAAGGATGAGAGGAGGTGGGATATAAACTCGTCACTGAGTCCACTGACATGACATTTGCACACACCAGTGCGTCATATGCCAGAGGATTCAGGAGGACTTATCTCAGATCGAGTGAATAGTAGTGACTGCAGTGACAGCGTGACTAACCCGGCCCAAACAGGAATGTGCAATTATCAGAAGAAAAATAATCGGAGAAAAAGATTTGCGTGCGATACTCTGTGTGACTGGATGGCTGCGGGCCTGTGTTGCAGGCGGGCTCGCTTCAAGCGCTCCAACAGCGTGACGGCGAGCGTGCAGGCCGACCTGGACCCCGAGGGCTTCCCGGGGCTCAGCGTCGCCGTGCCAACACAGGACAAGAGTCTTCAGTTTGGCTGCTCCTTCCAAAGGCACTCGTCAGAGCCCGAGTCGGCCAGTCAGTACACCGAGTGCCACCGCACCGTCCACACGCAGGGACAGTGGGCCTACAGAGAGGTAGGTCTGCAGGGAAAACATTTTCAAAGCAGCTACTTTAAAAAAAAAATATATATCTTGGAACGTGCATTGTTTCATATAACATATGTATTTGGGGGCGAAGGTGGCATGGATGAAGACAGCCGCCATGTGTCTGTGTCATCTGTAGCCTTGCTAGCTCGTCTGCTTGTTCTGTAAACAGTGACATCACTCTTATAGAACAATCTAAAGCAAAGCAAATGAAAGCTTAGTAGTCAGCCTGCCTTATTTATTTTAATTCTAATAACTGTGAGAGAAACACTTGTTGCAAACATCCTTCCAAATATGAAACAATACCCTTTATGAATATTCATGAAGGATAACCTCGAGTTAATCAGAAACTGTCTAAAGATCCCCTCAGTATCAGTGTCTCCGTTTCGTAGGTCTGTCACCCAGCAAAACACTCATCAGGAGAAATATCAGATAATGAAGACGAAACAGCTTGACGACAGCGTTGTTCAGAGACATCAAGCGTCATTTTCAGTAATGAACTCCTACTGAAATGGATCCTTGGAAAGCGTTTTCAAACAGAAACTAATAAAACAATGGTGTGGCCTATTAGATTAGATTGCTTGCTGCAGCCAATATTCATCGGCTGGTGGTAAACATGCAAGCAGATGCTGGTGATAGTGTTGGTTCAGTCACCGCGTTCACTGTTAGGGACGTAAATCGGTGACATGGCACTGAGACCGTTGGCGGGAATGTGAATAGTGTTGACCAGGTGCTTGTGCATGATGCAAAGGCACCACCACAAGAGACAGATGCATTGCACATGACCAGGCCTCATCGTATATTCCCCACAATAACTGTGTGCACATTGTGTCGCTAACATTGTGATACAAGCCACAGTTGGAAGGTCTCCATGATCCATGACTGACTGTGGGATTGTTTGATGTGGTCCCTGTAAATCTGTTCTTTCATTCATTGTGCTGGAGCGTATCCAAATACCTTGTATTTTTTTCCTCAAACAGTTCTCTCTTCTGTTTTCCCAGGACTTTATCCAGAGTGGCTACACCACTGACGCCTGCCCAGCAGACCCACGACCTCACCAGCACCCGCACTTGCCTCCACGCGCCCACTCCCCTCTGCCCATCACCTCCGAGCGAGCCTGGGCGGGAACGCCCTCCTTGGAGGGCCCCCGGAGCCTGCCCGACTCGGGCCGGGCCTCGCCCTGCATGAGAGATGGAGAGTTCTTCTTACGCCTCCTGCAGACGGAGGTGGAGAGGATGGAGGGCTGGTGCCAGAACATGGAGAGGGAGGCCGAGGAGAACGAGCTGCCTGAGGACAGTGAGTTTGGGAGGAGGGTCGCATAGATTTGAGATAAAGATAAACTATGAATAAATTCTTGGATTTCTGAAACTTGTTCATGTGCTGTTTCATCCCTAGTTCTCGAGCTGATTCGAAATGCTGTTGGCAGTGCCCAGATGCTAATGTCTCAGAAGGTCCAGCAGTTCTTCCGCCTTTGCCAACAAAGTGTGGTGAGTGTGTGTGATTGCATGCAAAATCATGACAACCCACACTACATACGTTGCGTGGTTCGGACGCGTTTCATTGTTGCTTAGGGCAAAATTGGCTGCAAAAACACAAGGCACTGGTCCTGTGTAATATTCTCTCTTTCACAAATCCCTGTATACACTCTTTCACGCATCACCTGTCACACCCTGTCCCACTGCCCCTCCCAGGACCCATCGGCCTACCCCCAGCCCACCACTCAGGACCTGGCAGGCTTCTGGGACCTGCTCCAGCTCAACATAGAGGACGTCAGGGTCAAGTTTCAGGACCTCCAGAGGCTCAAAGACTCTGGTTGGAGGCTCCCACCTGAAAAGAAGGTGAGAGGCCCGGGGATCCAAACAGCCTTGGTTTCCCTTCAACAACCCCCCAGAGCTAAGATGGCAATGTGCAGAAGAGTAGCACAGATGGTCGTGCCCTCCGAGCGTTTGCGGGCTGTGAATATACAGAGCAGCAAGAGGAACTGAGCTGAGCTGCCCACGAGACAGTGGAGTCTTAAACTGCTAGAAATGATTCTAACTGTAACTGTTTTTTGCATTTATTGCAAACAGAGGGAAAGTATTTGCCTGATAAATTATTGTCTACAAAGGTTAGACTTCTCACTGATCAACTACATTATTCTTGATAACAAACTAACAATTGTTTCTCCTTTCTTCTTTTTTTGTTTATTTATTTATTTTTTTATATTATTTCTGTTTTTCCTTTCCCATTTCATTTCCTTTTATGTGTCCTGATGCCAATGCATGCTGACATACGTTTTGCTGATTTCTTTCTTTCTGTCGTTATGTCCTGGTTCATGCTTCTTCCTTTCTTGAATTTAACCTTTTTTGTTTGTGGTTTTTCCTTTTGGTTTCTCCATTCTCTTTGTTTTTCCCAATATCTCTCTATTTTTTTTGCATGGGATGCCTATTTGTGCCTCCTTAAAAAACCATCTTCTCACCACCCGACACAAACAATTCCACTGTCTGTTCAATCTATGTGTCATTATCGATGGGCTAGGAGGACAAGAAGCTTCCTCCTCCTTTACCAAAGAAGCCAGCAGGCGGGGTGAGTGGCAGCCTCCGGGCTGATAGCACTGGGGATGTGGGCACTGGAGGTGGGTCGGGGGGCCTGGTGGTACCTCGCATGGGTGGACACACCCTACCCATCAGGGAGAAATCCCTGGACCTCGGGGACCGTCAGAGGACAGAAGCGAGGAGGAGGCTGCTGCAGACCAAGAGAACCGCTTCCTTCAGGCAGAACTCGGCCACGGAGAGCGCCGACAGCATCGAGATCTACATCCCCGAAGCGCAGACTCGACTCTGAACATAGAACTGTGGTGTGTCCCTCTCCACCTCCTCACTCGACACCCACCCCCTTCAGACCCGCGCCTAGTTTTGGATCTTCTGCAGGCCGTTGCTGTTTATCTGCTGGCCGTCCCTCAGCATTTCCATTAGTTCAACTTACCACAACTGCAAATGCCAATATCTTGCTCATTCAACAAGCAATGACAGCCATCTTAGTGTCTTGAAATTTGGACATTTTACTGACAAAGAGGCCTAGACCCGAAATGGTTGCTCGCAAATATGAGTTACAGATCTTTTTTAACTCTGAATTTATTTATTTATTTATTTCGCTTCATTTGCCAACTAACACTGGGCAGCGGAGGGTCACGCAGTAGTAGCATGCCTGTGCGTGTTCACCCAGCACTTCTCCATCACCGAAAACAAAGGGCTTAACAGGCACAAAACCTCTAACAGAAACTCCCTGTATGGATCCCTGACGCCATTTGCAGCAGAATCAGCTCCGCGCCACGTTTTGGGAGGTTCCTGAATCGCAACAAGAAGAATCCATGCTCTTCACTGATGCCACCAGTACGGATGAATGAACATGGATGACTCTCTCTCCATCAGTTTAAATGCCATCAAAGTCAGATGGGCCTCAGTCCCCAAGGAACGTCCTCCAAACGCACTCAGCCTGCCCCAGCTAGCGCCGTCCACCCAGGTGCCATACGTCCACCCAGGCCCTCGGTCGAAGAACGTGAAACAATTTTCCGTCTCTCTCTCTCCCTCTCCTTCATTCCCCTCAACCACACCCCATGTATCCGTCGACCACCCCTTGGCACTCAGCAGTGGGGCTGTTTGAATGTGCAAGTGCTCCTTGTGCAGCGAGCGCACTCGTGTTTGCCGAGAGGAGCATTTGCAGTACAGCATCACAGTCTTGACAGCTAGAGAGCATCACAGACAAAAGAAAACAACAACTCTTCATGTAGTCTTTCTGGAGTTTCAGGGGCGGGGTTGCTTGGTATTTCTACGGGAATATATGTTTCGGTGGCTTTTCAGGACTGTTTACTGACAAGGTCCCTATTTCACTGTGAGACTATAGCACCATCAAGTGGTCAAACGTGGACCCAAACCGACACGAGTGGTGCGGGGAGAGTCATTCCCACCTCATTGTCAGAAATGAGCAGACGCCCTGATGAAACCGCCACGAAAGAAGATCAGTTTCCTTACTTTCCGCCACTTCTTTCCCTTACCCCTTGGTTCCTGTTTTCTTCTACTCAATATAGTTTGTGTGGACTTTCCCATGGAGTTTTTTGTACGATTAAGAAGGCGGTAGATCAAAAGCCGCCAAAGTCTTCAGCGGAACCCGCTCGCCTAACTCGAAGTGCACACAGTTTCACCAACACACTCACACACACACACACACACACACACACACACATACACACACACACACACACACACACCACTGATGGGAGAAGGAGTGAGTTCTCTGGACGAAAAAAGAAAACAAAAGGAGTCATATTGTACGCGGCTCCCTCCAAAAACGTTTCCAAAGAATCATCACCGAGAAGAAACCGTCAGTTGTGAAACCATAGAAAAGAATCCACTAGGTTGTGTATCGAATGATGTAACACTTGTTATGAATGGAGGGAAAACTGTGTGTTTGTTGAACTAAGCGTTCCTTTACTGCCCAATTTCTTTACTGGACTCCCTGAAGTCGTAACACCTGGTGGTTCCACTGAAGTTGTAGCATGACTTTGAAAAGCTTTGAAGGGGTCTCATTTACAGATCTGTGCGAGAACACACGTTTCTTATTGAAGTACTTTGTATGGATGTTGTGCAAAGGCTTGCGTGAGTGTGTGTGGTGTATACGTGAAGGGCTGTGTGTAATACGGGACGTGATGAAGCCCAATGAAAACTAAAAGGTCAGAATCAGCCATTTTGAAAACATACAAAAGAAAAAGAAGAATCTTTTAGCATGACCAGTTTTTCTTTTCTAAAAATTTGGATGGAATGTGTTGGCAAAATGGGATATTTTAAATGGGAGATGTATATTTTATGATATAATCTACATTTCTAGATTAGTAGACACTCTTGAGTACAGTATATGTACAAAAAAAGCATATATCAAATGTGAAATACAGTATTATTATGATAGATTATAGCATTGTGTGAATCTTCAGCTGTGTGGCATATCCAGACTCAGTATATATGAAAAAGAATTTTCAAATGATTATTATTACCTTAGGTTTGTGAGTGCTGGGTCAGGTTAACAGGGTATAACTGGCAAGAGCGTTAATTGCCAAGAATGATCCTCATTAGATCTACTGTATATCTATGTGTGGTTCTAACAACATATACTGCTGTATCCCCTCCCTGTATTTCCTCTTTAGAGCCAACTACACGTGCCTAACCAGCTATATGTGGAGGTTTCCGGTAGAGTTTACAGTACACATATATAAATATATATGAGCAAAAGGAGAAAGACATGTAAATAGCAGGTCAAATCTGCATTAACACCTGCAGAGACTACTGTTGAAGAAGTTTAACTGTACTGACATGCCACCCTTTGTCTCCCTCACTCTCACTTGCAATACTCACACAAGATTGGCAGATTTTGTTAATACTGCATGTTTTGTGACCAACTTAGCAGAACCTCATTTTTTGACCGACACAAATTAAGAAAAATTTTGTAGCTTGTAAACATTCTTTTTTTAATTGAAAAAAAAAAGAAAAAAAGATTGACGAGATTACAAGATTTTACAAATGCAGTCGTTTGAATGAGTGACTTATTTGTACAAAGGTTATATATCCTTGGAGGACAGTAATACTGTAAAACCTTGAAACAGTCCTCTGTGTTTTGACTTGAATCTCAATTGAACCACCTCGGTGTAAAAACAAGCTGCCCTGGCAATGGAAAAGACAAGGGCTCAAAATCAGACATCAGTTTCGCAGCGGTGTTTCCTCCCCTCACCCCTTCTCCGCTGTTGCCCTCAAACTTGACAACATCTCTGTGGTGTACGACACAGCCCTTCTCAAACAAAGCACAAAGACCTGCTTTTATACTGTTACTCCACTGTGAAGGACCCTCGGCTCCACCCTCGAAATCCTCAAACCCGCACGCGGAGGGATGGCACGGTCTTTCCATTTTCGGGCCTTGAGGGGAAACCAGGAATCAAGGAGGCTTTGTTGAATATCTATCCTTGGTAGCAACTTCTGCTGCTTGTTCAATTTTTGGCTGACTTTCCGCTCTTCACTTTCGATCACAAGTGGAGGTGTTCGCCAGCCACTATGCCTTGAAACAGGTCCGTTTCAAACACACGTTTTTGCGGTTGGGAGTTCCATCGATTTTTTTGATTTTTTTCAGTATTTTATCTATCTGTCCTTATATATATCTGCACATTATAAATACAGGGGCCTCAGCTAAAGATAGCAGCTGGGTGTACAGTTGTAAAAACATGATCCATGCACTCACAAACACACCAGACGACGACATGAACCCCTTCCCCTCCTTGCTGGAGTGCAAAAACCCCACACGGGCAAGCCGGACGGACAAGTCAACTCCGAGTACCTCAGTTTCTAGCAGCAGTGTCTCCAACCCCCCCGACCCAGGCCTCTGTCCTCAGGGGATTCTCTAGTACCACACGACAGGCGGCCGCTGACAATACAGGACCAGAGCTGCCCCCCCCCAGGAACGCTCTCCATATTTCTCTGAATGAAAGGGGCAATGCCCGTCGTTCCTCCAGTAGCCATTTCTCAGAGACTGGAGAGCAGCAGGGTCGAAGGTGGTGAAGGAGTTGGCTTGGTAGCTCAATTGTAGCCAATGTGTGTGTGTGTGTGTGTGTGTAATGTGTGTTGTGCATCTGCAACAAAGTGGAGCAGGAGGGATGTCGTAGCAGCAGATTTGAGTTTGAGTTTGACATTTCACAGAGGGCAGAGCTGCTCTGGAGGAAAAACGTATTCACTGGACCATCTCGTTTTCCCTGATAGGAAGCAGGAGATCTTTTTCTATTCATCTAATGTATTATTATTACTCCCCGCAGGCCTGTAGATGCTTTTTGTCCATGAATAATCAGTCAACCCACGTTTCAGCAGTGGAAGGCTTTTGACTTACTCACAGCAAAAGGAAATGTGGGGTTAGCTGGAAAGTGTATTTCTACCCACCTATTCTTATATGCATTTTTAATTTGTGTATGAGTAAACTGTGGAAAAGGATGGACATTCAAAGTAAAAATATTGTTAAAAGGTTTTTTTTTATACATGATAAATAAAAATAAATAGTGCAATGGAAACAGACTAAGCGAATATGTGACTGTCTCTCGAACTTCTGCTCTAGCAGAAAGGAAATCAGAAATCAGAAGTGTGGACCGAATAGCAGACTGTAACATTCCTCAGATGAATACATAAAAGCCATATTTGGCATCGTATTTTCTGCATTGTATTCCGCCATTTTAGTTTAGTTCTGCAGTCTTCTTTATGGATTGATTTAATGGCACCCAAACAGAGAACTGTTCATTTTTATGCACTCAACCCAAAAATGGTAGGGAATGGAAATGTGTGTTAAAAAAATCTTTTCTTTTGCTGATTTCCTGGAAATTTGATCACACATTAGCTCTAGATTGAAAAGTATTGCTATGCTGATATCAACAAGATAAAATAACACTGGATAGGGATAACTTCCTGTGAATCCCCCGTGTAGAGACATCCTAACAGGATGTAAATGCTGAAAAGAACGGCGTCTTCAAGGTCGGACTTCATGAAAATCGTAAATAACTTTTAACACTCATTTGTACTTTTGCCTAACTTCCTTTAGACGTATTTGAGGTTCTCCTCTCAGAGGTTTGTCTCTCCGTCTGCCTCCAGAGCAGCTCGCAGCCCAGAAGAAGTTCAACTGAAACTCCAATGTGCCTTCAGCCCTGAGGTGTAACTGCGTTCGTACTGTGTGTGTGTGTCTGTGTGCGTGTACTTACACTGTAATGTTGCTCTAGAGTACACACACAGGTAACCATGTGGGCCAGAGACAATTGAGCAATTACTGTGTAATTAAGGAAAAACAAACACCCTGCCACCCTCGTGTTTACAAAACTGTAAATACATGTTTCCAATGGACATTGCTCTTCTCAATATTACATATATTGTTATTACAAAATGATTATTATTATTACTATGATTATTGTCATTAAAGGATTCATTATTGCCATCACTCTCTTTATTATATAAATGCTGTTGTCAATTATATCTATGGGTATACATTGTTCTGTATTCAAGAGGCGGAGCTCGTGTTCACTGACGAAAAAGAACTACAGTAGTTTAATCTGTGATGATTAGTCTTAAATCACTGCTGCTAAGGAGATGGGAGTAGAAGGGAAAAAAGCAAACTGACACTAACTCTGGGAAGACATTTTTTTCCTCTGGGATCAATGATGGACAGATCACCAAAAGAGGAAAGTAAGAACAGGATGGACTGAGAGGAAGATCCAAACATTAGAAATACTCTCGTGCTTCGATTCCACTCTGAACTCGTAGTTCTGCCAGGAGGTAAAAAAAACCTGGACATCACACTGATCACAGACTGTCCACTCTCTGTATTCTACTCTGCAC
Source organism: Scophthalmus maximus (assembly GCF_022379125.1). Lineage (NCBI taxonomy): Eukaryota > Metazoa > Chordata > Actinopteri > Pleuronectiformes > Scophthalmidae > Scophthalmus > Scophthalmus maximus. The sequence goes on from NC_061536.1 coordinate 2,365,434, forward strand.
AGCAATGTAGCAAAAACTAAATAGCCCCTCGTTCTCTACTCTGTCCGCCTCCTTCATCTCTCTCTTGTGTTCCTCACTGAACACCATGATTTTTGATCAGACGGGTTAGATATGGCGAGCTTTTCTGTCTTTAAGCTCAGCTTTATCCTTGAGTTCTCTTGTTTTATACGCATTTGATTCAGTGCCAAGACAGCATACTGTACATACAAACATTAGACGCGTTTGTTCTTTCCTCCTATAAAAGGAATTGACTGGAGCACATAGCAATAGCGACGCCGTGAGATATGAACTTTTTGTTTCGTAGTTGCCACCGGTGGAGACACGAGATGCATGAGAACACCACGGTGACCGAGAGATGCAGTGTGAGTTTGTGATGGACGGCGGAGGGTGCTGCACAGTGATGTGTAAATCATGACTCTGGTGTGTTGTGCTTCGCATTTTGTACATACAAATTCATTTATTGATCTGGTATGTTTTATGGATCCAGATGTCGCAGGAGCACGTCTGAGAGCGCTAAAGCCCAGAGAGATGGCACACTGTGACGTGGTTTACCCCAACACAGAATGTAACACTGTCAACGTTGTCAAAACATTTTTTTAATGGCTAATATTATTACTATTAATATGATTATTATAAAGCTATTTTAGCGAGTTAAACCAGGCAAGTGCTGTGTCTCTGTTGTCTTTCTTTTGTGTCAATTTTCTTGACTGTTGAGGTTTTACTGACAAAGGCCTGGCAGCACAAGCAAACAACCCCACGACATTATCAGGTTCCGGTTCAAATGCTGCCCCAACTCCGATTGGTCTGCTTGAAGTATTTGACTTCACCTTTCACCAACAGTGCCACACTCACCTCGAAACCAGTGGGACAGAAAAGGACAAAAGGGACATTTTATTCTGTTCCAACCAGAAACGACATTTTTGGGGAAATATATTTATTCGCTTTCTGGCAGAGTTAGAAGAGAAAAATGATCATGAAAACCTCTACCCCCTACCACAGCTAACCATTTCCATTTTCTTTCTTTGTCTCTCTCTCCCTGTCTGCAATGCAAAGCAGGCCACACACACCTGCTAAGGAAGGTTAAATGAGGACAAAGAACATTTAGTGCTGGCATTCAGAGTCAAACACACAATCCCAGCGGACATTCTCTTCTCCGTCAGCTCTCAACTCGGACTTACACATTTAGAGGATTTTCTTTTCTCTATTTGCATAACAGTTGCGGCAGAGACCTGCACTCACTAATACGGTCCACTGCCACTGTATATTACGTGTCCGACAAGGATTCAGGAACTTGTGGCTTCAAGATCACAAGGTGAAGGCAAACCTGAGGGTTGCTGCACAGAACATGTGAACTGTCATCCACAAGTCGTGTGGCTTGATTCCAAGCAGCTAAAGAAAAAATAACCTATTCGCTCTCGGTTTATATATCTAATGTGAGGTTACAGGGAGTGAGGCAGGATGTGAGGTCACAGGGTATGAGCACAGCACAGCAGTGTGATGAGACCTGAACGAGTGTTTCAGTTCCAGAAATTCCGACAGACTAAGGACACGGTAAGAAAAGTCAAAGAAAGTGGATCTTGCATAAAAGCATTTTAATGCATCTTAAAGTTGTGCATATTTCAGAAAATCACTCATCCAACCATTTCAGCAATTTAAAAAAAGGGTACAGTAAAAATATAAAACATGAAATGATTCACTTATGAAATAGAAATTAGACAGTTAAGACAGTTCATTTACAATCAATAAATCATTTTTTTTAAAATTAAGAGTCAGTGGCAAATTCAACCTGAAATCTGCAATATTTCCTTTTTTGGAAAAAGTCCCATGTGCAAAAGTATCCCCTTTATCCCACATAATAAAAACCTGAGTATATTAAGTCCCAAATGCGAGCCACATTCAAATCAGCCGAGGTGTTTCAGGCTCACTGAACAGCCTCCAGTTTCAGAGTCCAGGCCTCACCGGGGGTAAAGGGCAGCTGGGGCAGGAGGATGATCAGGCCAGAACTGGGACTGACTGGGGACCAGGGTAAGGGCTTCGGATTCCCCAATAAGGTCACCTGGACATGGGAAAAAAAATCTTTGATTTAGATTATGATATTTCATCACACATACAATAACCCTTGCGTAAGCTGGTTGGAAACATCTCGTTAGTCACTTTACCTGAGTGGCTGCTGATGTTTTGGGTTCAAACAGTTGCAATGTGGACTTGGAAGGTTTGTCTGTGATGATGGCATAGACGGTGGTCCCTTTAGATGTATACCTAGAAAAAGGAAAATGATAACTGTACCAATAATCTGGACCGTATTCTAGACCATTTCGTGCAAAAAACGTATTCAACAGGACGTAGCAAACATGGCGACTCACACGGAGGTCGGGTCCACCTCATGTAACTATATTTAACTCATTCAGAGTTGATTATACATATATGAACATATAGTTATGGAAAATATATCAACTTTCTGTGAATAAGTTCTCCAAAATATTACACACTGTGGCTTTACAGTTTACAGCTTCAGCAGAAATCACAAGCATCTCACTTATGACACAACACAGGGTCACAGGCTGGTTGTTGTGACTCCGCTCCTCCCTGCTCCTTACCAGACTGGCACAGTGGTGTTGTCCGCCTGGACCCTCCAGGGTTTAGAGGCGTAGATGGCCTCCCCGTTGATATCTAGCCAGGCCCCAACACCCTTAAGCCTCTCCTCAAACACCGGAGGGATCATCCCCTCAATTGTGGGGCCCACATTCAGAAGGTAGTTTCCTCCCAGAGCAACAGTGTAGACCAGATCCTGGAACAGCAGCAGGGGAAGGAAGATGATAACCAGTCAGTCAGTGGGCAACAGCCCCGCTATCATTACAGATTTGGTTGTTATAAATCAGTTCTAATATCTTCACCTTTATGATGGAGGGTAAGCCCATCAGTTCACGCAGCTGCATGTTCCACCGGTAACCCCAGGATAACGTGTCCACAGAAGTGCACTTCTCCCACTTGTGCTTGGGCAGCTTGCCCGGAGTGTACTTGTCTGCACAGTTGTAGTAGCCACCATGTTTACAGGCACAGCCAGCTCCCCATCGGTCATTGGTCACAATGGTATCCTAAGGCGAGGGAGAGCTGATGAGTGCATGCAACCCCGCTGAATATTAACGGTCTTTTTTTTAATAAAGAAAATTGTCTGAAGCATTGTCTGAAGTGCAATTACCTTGACAGGGCTGTCATTGTAGAGCCAGGCCAGGAACTGGGTGGAGTTCCAGTAGGTGTCAGGTGCTTCCCAGTCCCCGTCGGACCAGATGAGCTCAGGTTTGTACCTGCAAAGGGCAACAGGGAAGCAAAGGCTCAAACACACCCCCCAGCATGAAAAAGTGCTGACGCAGTAATCAAAGCACTACCGACCTGACAACCATGTTGTAAAGCTCTGGTAGGAGTTTATCCAGCACAAAGTGCTGTGTTTTGAATCCATTCTTCTTGTCGAGCAAGTAGAGAGGGTGGAACCACTCGTACAGGGAGTTGTACAGTCCGTAGTGCAACGACCTGAATAAAGAAATGACACACCTGTTAATGTGCTGTTAAAGCCAGAGAGGATTAGACAACGCCAACTTGTTCTCTCTCAGAGTCAGTACCAGCTGCCAAAAACAACAACCACCACCACCACAACACGTGACAAAAAGAGTTAGGGCCGGACCCACCTTTTGCGCACGGCGTCTCCCAGGTCTCCCACCAGGTCCCTGTGAGGACCATTGTCCACCGAGTTCCAGTTCCAGGAGTAGGGAGAGCCCCAGTTGGTAAAGCCCTCGTGGTGTTTGGCGGTGAGGACGACATACCTGCGATTCACGTGAACGTGTGCCGTAAGAGTGAGGCACTGTACAGCTCAGAAAACCAGAGACGAGGCGGGGTCAAATAATACAGGGGGTGGACACACTTGTGTAATTGTACAGTGATACTGGCAGAATTCATTATTTAACAATCTGCGGAAGCAAATGCACACGCGCTTCTGCATTTTCCTCCTCGTGTTCCTGTACTTCTGCTCATTTGTCTCTCTGCCCCCCCCCCCACCCACACACACACACACACCCACACACACCCCCCCCCCACACACACACACACACACACACACCCCCACCCCCACCCACCCACCCACCCACCCACCCACACACACACACACACACACACACACACACACACACACACACACACACACACACACACACACACACACACACACACACACACACACCTTTACCTCTTTATGCAAATCATTTCTACGGTCTGTTTACTTTAAAATATATATATATATTAAGGAATTATCTAAAGAAGTGGACTCACTTCGCCCCGGACGCCTTGAATATGTCGGCCCACTGCTCCGGGTTGAAGAACTGAGCCTTGAACTGAGGCGCGAACTCCGCGTAGCTGAAGCCGGGCGGGTAGTTCCGGGCCATGTAGCTCACGATGCTCGCGTCCGGGGGCTGTCGGCCCTGCCAGTTCCACCAGAACCACTCGCTCTGAAAGCCGGGCACGGAGAACACCCCCCAGTGGACGAAGACGCCCACCTTGGCCTCGTCGTACCACGACGGCAGCGGCCGCGCGTCCAGGCTCGTCCAGTTCGCGGCGTAGCGGGCCGCGCTTTGCCCAACGAGGGCGGCGGCGAGGAGGCACAGCACCGACATGCTCACGGGGGAGAGGGCGGGGGGGGGGGTCTCTCGGGGCTCAGGCGACCATGGCACTCCCGTCGCCGCTGACCAGCGAAAGCTACGAGGACGCTCCGCTCGGGCTTTCGGCTCGCTGACGGGCAAATTGCGCTGTGGAGCTGGTCGAGACCGAGGCGCTGCGCTGCGCTGCAGGTGGATCGTTTCCCGTCACGTGACTGTTTTTCACATGACTCGTCACGTGGGTGTTTTTCCCCATGACTCGTCACGTGGCTGTTTTTCCCATGATTCGTCACGTGGCTGTTTGAACGACTCAATAACAACCCGTCGACACAGGCAGTGTCGGGTCGCCCCGTGGCACGTATATAACCCCGCTGCTTAAACAACTCGATAACAAAACTGGGACACAAGCTCTATCGGTCCGAGTAAAGTTCGTTTGAAACTTTTTTTTTGGTTTTTTTTTGGTACAATTGACACAGGCAGAAAAACAGAAATGGGTCGTTTTTTTTTTCAATTTTGCCTGAGAAAAACAAAAACAAGAATTCAGCTCGATTTTAGTGTTTCACTGTTCTTAGTGACAAACAAATATACCACCCAATATTTCATTTTCATTGGTGGGTGGGTCTTCAGTGCTCCCTTGCGTATGATTGGCTATGTTTGCGCTGTACTCTTCAAAATAAAAGTACTACCTCCTTGCCTTCAGACAGTGCAATGTCAAAACTAATATAGATGGATGGATGCATGGATGGATGGATAGATAGATAGATAGACCACTGAACATACTTGTACAACTATCGGCCATGATGCCGTTTAGCATATTTAATAATAATGTATTATTATGCTGTTATGGAGAGGTGGCGACATAATTATTTTATTACCTACAATTGCTATGTTTCTCATATCAGATGAACCCTCTGTCTTTCATTTAATTTAGTCAATCTGTATTGTTGTGTCTGTAATTATTGATTGGAATTAATCCATATTGTCTGTTGTACCAGTCGTGTCTTATGATGCTGATATCTGTTTGATGTTACTGACACTGTTGAATTGAGCTACTCGCCATGCTGTACTGACGGCAAAACGCACCGACTTTGGATGTGTGGTCATTAATAATAAATGGTTGATTGACTTTCAAATGATCTGTTGGTGTGTGGTTAAAAAGTAATGCAACAGAGTTGTATTGTATTGCTTTCTCATGTGCAGATGAGTAATTGCTCAGCATCATTCTTGAAAATGAAACCCTTGGTAAGCTTTCTTCAGTATGTCCAGGGGACAGTAAAGTCTGTTTTCAATAATATGAAAGATCACTGGCATCGATAGAACCAAAAGTAGTTATGAAAAACGATCAGCAGGTATCGCCCCGTGAGAACCTCCTGATCAATAGGTTTGGTGACACAAATTTAAAAAATATATTACATATATTGACAGCTGGACACAAAAAAGGCATCTATGGATATAGATAGTTATTTATGCAGTGACTAAACTACAGGGACAGTCAGCATCACATAAAGTGTCAACTATTGCACAGTAGATCTGTTTGCAACATCTCATTTAGATAGTAGCCTATCAGAATCAAAATGAGTAGCCTCTATCAGTTGTGATCATGAGGAGCCACTCGATAACTGGCAAAACACATTCTGCACACAGGTTAGAGATTCATTCTTCCTGATATGGTCTAATAAAAAAAACTTCCTAATTTCCATGTCTACTCAAACAGAGATTACATTTGTTCTAGCCAAATCTCTGAACAAGAAAAATAAGGGGGGGGTTGTCGGATTTTCGTAATATATCATGTAGCACAATTATGTCTGTAGGGAAAGGGAAGTTTGGGCCCCCCTACTGAAGCTGCTGCCCCCGCGACCTGACCCCGGATAAGCGGTTGAAGATGAGATGATGAGATGTCTGTAGCTGCTCAGTGGGCGTGGTCTTCCTGAGTTCCTCGCTGGGCCACACACCGGTTCTATCTCCCACATTAAAGCTGTGTGACTCAACGTCAGGTTGTCTCGTCTCGACCGTGGTTAAACACTTGCACTTTCTTCTATGGCTTTGTTCAGATCTTTTTCGGAGATTTCCCCGACCCTGATTTTTGCCTTCTCTCATCGTTTTGCTCAGTTTCTGAGGCAGGCAGTGCCAGGTATGAGTCCTGGAACTCATCCCCAAGCCTGGAACTCAGTCACGAAACCAATGCCGAACTCACACTGCCTTGCTCCTGCTTCTCTACCCAACTGCTCAAATCATCACCAACCCTTGATCCTCACCCTCTATTGCTTGAAAAACTATTAAATATGTTAAAACTTTCATGGAGTCTGGTCGTCTGCATTTTTGGTCCAAATTCTAGCTCAGCCCTGAAAACCTTTAAATTACAAAAAAAAAATACTTCAAGGGATAGTTCAGTGATTTTGAAGTGGGGTAAGTGTGCTCCGACTTTCACCATTTCCACTTCACCACCAAACTCCGTTAAATTACATCGCTGATCTCCATCTCCATGAGGTAACATTAACTATGCATAAGTGACTCATACAACCCCACTTAGACATCACTGAACTATCCCTTTAACTGCCCCTGAACGGTCAGTCACAAGTTGACAATATGATGAACACTTTTTTTAGGTATCCCTTGATGGAGTATGTTTAATTGTTGATCGATATTGTGTAACTGCTGTTGATGATCACACCAAATACCAGCATGGGGGAAAGAAATGTGATCATAGTGGCTCGTGGTGTGCCAGACGGGTCCGAACATTTCCGAAAGTGCTGCGGGGATATTCACAGAAAAACGTCTCCACAGTTTATTCACAATGCTGGAGAAAACAAACAAACAAACAAACAAACAAACAACCCCCCCCCCCCCCCCCAAAAAAAGAGTGAAAATCCAATAAATGGAGAGTTTGTCTTCAACAGCATGGATCCCTGATGGACCCAGCCTGGCCTGTGTCAACAGTCCAGGCCTCCACTGGCGGTGTAACGTGACCCGTGTGTTTCTTTGCACACTTTTGGTTCCCTTGATATATCAACATGTGGATGGTCTGACTGTCTGAATATTGTTGCTGACCATGTGACCCTTTGTGGCCACAGTTGATGATCTTCCAATGGCTGCGTCCAGCACAAGGCATATATGTGGACATGGTTTCATGAACATGTGGATGAGTTGAGGGGCCTCCCCAGGGGTCACCAGGTGTGACCCGGCTCCGGTAGAAGAACCGTCGTCTTTTGTAATGTGGTAGGACATTGGCAGCATCTGCAAATAACACGTGGACATTGAGCGGAGTCTCAAAAGACAGTTTCTCACATCTTCAAGAACTGGGGGGGCAGCATAGCGAGGGGCCCAACACCCAGCAATATGTTAAATATGAACTCCATATGCACATACTGTTCGTGTTAACCAACACGCAGGCTTGTGGTCCTCACCGGAGACACGCCTCCACTTGCTTCCGGGTCGATTCCCCGTTCTGCAGGAGGACCGAGTCTTTTCAGTCTGGGTCGTTCTGATCCCCGCACACGACACCCGCGGAGGACCGGCTCTCCGGCTCCGGCTCCGGCTCCGGCTCGCCCGGCGACTCCTCGTCGGGCGAGCCGGGCTGCTGCGGGCGCGACGCGTACGCGGCCAGCGCCTCCAGTCCGGCCACGATGAGGGAGTCGCGCCGCTGCGTCCTGCTGCTGTAGCCGAGCCGCTTCAGGGTCCGGCGGGTGGTGGCGAGCGAGATGGGCTTCTCCGGCGCGCTGCTGTTGTACAGGGCCCGGATCTGGCCGCTCGTCGCCTGGACGTTCGCCTCCACCACTCGCTCCATCCGCCGCTCGCCGCTCTCGTCGACGAGGCGCTTCCGGCCGCAGGAGCCCCGGTGGCTGGAGGTCTTCCGCTTGTCGCACCACTCCCGGTAGACCCGGGACACGGCGGTCTTGGAGAACCCCAGCCGCTTCACGGCCTCCGATATGCTGCAGCCGGCGCGGCGGGCTCCCACGATCATGCCCCGCTCGAACTCACTCAGGTCTCGCGACTTCCCCATGCGCGCTCCGTCCTCCTGCGACACACACGACGGGCTCAGCCGGGGGCGTCGGGCGAAGCCGCGGGTCCGACGGGAGACACCCGCGCTCCGCTAGAAACGAAACAAAGTCGGAAATAAATACTCTTCTTCTGTGGTGTGTGGGTTTTTGTTTTTTTTTTGCACATCAGACTCGAGGAAGGCGTATTGTCGCCCTCCTCAGTTGACTTTGGGATGTTTCATACTCAACTATTTTTATATATTTATTTGCGACACAAACAAAAAAAAAAAACCCTGCCGCTACTCCCAACCCCCTTCCTTCACACAACAAGACACAAAAAAAAACTATAAACCAAACTGCAAAACCCCCAAAATATGCGTAAAATATTAAACACGCAGAGTGACGACACACATCATACAGTAATGCCACATTATTAAAAAGGCACTCACGGATATTATTTACACCATTATTGAATTGTGAAATACATAGCTGCCCTCCTTTCATTTTGGAAGGAAATCATCACGTTTCATTTTTTGTGTGCGATGACATTAACATGCCACGTAATGGACAGACAATCAGCACAAACAGCTCTTATGTGTGACTTTAAATAATTAACTGGTTTCTCCTACAGGGTTGCAGTGCATTTGAAAGCACCCTGGAGAGTGTGGTGATTGACACACTTGAAAGCATTTGAGTGATTATTGTGGAGCATCTTAAAGGTTGTGTTTACAAATAAAATGCAGTTCAATTCAATTGAAAATACCCCCATCGGAAACACAATATTTTCAATTCAATTCGCAGCATAATTGAAGATTAATATTTAAGAGAAAATGGCCCCAACATCATAAAAAACTTAGTGATGACTTCATCTACACACACATTATCACATTTAGCACACGCCAGAGGGACAGACGTGACACAACACCATACAATGTCAGGCCACACCCTCCAGCTTCAGAGTCCAGGCGTTTCCATGAGATAGTGGCATCTCTGGCAAAAGAATCATCAGTCCGGCTGTCTGGGTCTCTGGCTCCCACTTAGTTAGATAGTTCAAAAGTGTCACCTGTGGACCATTGTGAAGAGTTTATGACAAATGACGTTAAGTGGAATTGAACGGGTGTGGTGTGCGAGGCTTACTTTAGTTCCTTCGGATGTCTTCGGCGTTCGCAGATGAAATAGTTGTTTGAAGGGCCAACCAAGCAATATGCCGTAAACTGTTCCTTTTTTGGCGATGTACCTTTTAATAGGAGCAAACGGTGGTTAAAGCCAAACTACGGCAAGCTTTTACCTAACGTCAAAATGGAACGTGGCTTAAAATTCTCCACTCCTACCAGACTTCAACAGTGCTGTTCTCCGTCTGCACCCTCCACAGAGTGGAAGCATAGATAGCCTCCCCGTTTATCCCCAACCAGGCAGCAAGTCCCCTCAGCCTCTCCTCAAACACTGGAGCGATCATCCCATTCGCCATGGGCCCGATGTTCAGTAAATAGTTACCACCCATTGCCACCACAGACACCATGTCCTGAGAAAACAAAGTGTAAGATGGACGCAACATCACCAAAACACTCATCACAAAAATGACTGGATACACAGTCGTATAGGGGACGACCTACTGTGACCTTTCACCTTTATGAAATTCACCTTATGTATGTGCGTGCCGGTTTCACCTTGACTGGGCTGTCATTGTAGAGCCAGGCCAGGAACTGGGTGGAGTTCCAGCAGGTGTCTGGAGCCTCCCAGTCCCCAGCAGACCAGATCAGATCAGGTTTTTAGGTTTCCACGAGGTTGCACTAGCTCTGGAAGAGTCTTCTGGGCAACAAACGTTTGAGTCTTGAATTGGGCGGCTCGATCCGACAGGTAGAGCGGGCGGTACCACTCATACAGAGAGTGGTACAGACCCAAACGCAATGATCTGGTGGCTGGAAGAAGAAAAGAAGCAGAAAACCATTGGTGAATATGCAAAGAAGCATATGACCTACTGTTATTACAGTGGCTAAAGTCTAAAAAGCCCACTCTGCTCGGATTGGGAGGATTCATGCAGATGATTACCACATAGCTGTAAAATAGGTGTAGCCTCTGCTTTTTCCGTGGTAGTCGGGTGACAGATGTGTGTCAGTGTTTATGTGATCTGAAAGACACCACAGCGCAGAGAAAAAAGCTCTGGGGTGTCATCTTTATAAATGTGGGGATGGCCCGAGGACTCGCATACACGTACACGTACACGCACACGCACCAACATGAGCAGCAACCGAAACAAAGACCAAAGCAGATTGGATTACAACACACCTCATTCTTTGCTCAGGACTCTATCACTCCTCTGTATATTTACATATAGAATATAGTAACTGGTTGCTGTATCAATGTTTAAAATCTTGTGTATAAAACCTTTAAATCACATGATGCTGCCATGCAGATGACCCTGACCCCAATCATTCATCACATCACATCACATCCTTCAATTCACAAATCATGGGTCCTTTCCACGGTCTCACCTGCATTTCTTAAAAACCACGGATCATTAATAAATGAATTAGGACGAAAGAAGAGGTCCAATTGAATAAACCTAAACGAAGAACCCCACCACTGACCCACTTGCCTTTTCCTGACTGCAGCAGACAGTTCTCCCACCAGGTCCCGGTGAGGACCCAAGTCCACCGAGTTCCAGTTCCAGGAGCTTTTTGACGGCCAGTTTGTGAATCCGTCATGGTGTTTGGATGTGAATACCACATACCTGTAGAAGCACAGATACATGACCTCAGACATATCTCAGGGATAAGTGCCAAGTTATTCTGGTTAGAATATGTGGGGTTAGGGTCTATGTATGTCAGTATGGGAGATATGGAGCAGAGTAAAACCCTATACCTGGCTCCAGAGGCTTGGAATATATCTGCCCACGAGTCCGGATCGAAGAACTCGGTCGCAAAATCTACTATAATTCGATTTATTAATTTCTCTGTTTATACTTAGTCACCACTGTACAAATGAATTGTCATTTATTCATCCCTCTTTCTCCCTTCATTCTCTTTGCTACCTCACACACCCCCCCCACCCACACTGATCTCTATTTGAAAAAGAAAAACAGACGAAACCGTCCTGTCTATTGGCCTTCTCACCACACCCGCTCCCTACACTCAATATTGTCACTCACAGCCCATCATACTTATTTTGTTATTCATCCTAAGATGGTCTGTCTGCTCGTTGGTTTGCATCTTATGTCTCACTGTCATTGTTGTGGCCCCCCCTAAATGTTTCTCACCAAACCTGTAAATGTGTTTTGTCGCACTTGTGGTGTCATCCATTACTTAATAAAATAAAAAGTCCCAACTCCAAAACCTGGTCAGAAGGGCTGGAAAACAAATTGGTATGCTTCCCCCCGCCATCTCACCGGGAGATATATTTGAGACGGCTCTTTTCACAAAGAGTATGAGTATCGGTGACCTTCTGCCTGAAGGGAACTGATACTCATACTCTGTGTAAAATCTTATTTATTAACCACAAGGTGTACAGCAATAAGTTTTCTTTTGTTCCACTAGCGATCAATAACTAACTAGAAAGAGTTTGTGTGCTTGTACATCTTTTGTAATATCAAATGTTGAATACCAAAAAGTTAACTTACAGACGTGTGGAGAGGCACGTGCTGCTGCATCACCCGTTTGTTTCTTTGTCCAAAAAAAAAAAGCCCAAGACAAATTAGTCCCAAGTGTGACAGTGAAGGATAATTCTATCCCAATCCCGTTTAGGAGGCATTATCTGGTTAGTAGCGGGTCAAACAGCAGGTTTTGTGTCATGATACTGCAGGTGGTCATCTGATGATTAGGCAGCAGGGAAATGAACATCAACCTCTGACTGTGAAAAGCAGTTGAATACACAAAAATGAGATAAAAGGGCAAACTTGTCCACCGTTACTCAACACATTTATTGTCAGATTACCTCGGGTGCGGTTGAATTGTCAAATTGGCTTAGGAAGTTTCCTAAATCTTGACGTGACCCGGAGGTATTTGATCAGCAGCCATGATAAAAGCTGTTCAGATTCTCTAAATGCATAGGAAAGGAGCTTCAATGCTTCCTTTCCTATCTCCTTCAGCATAGGGTATACTGGAGATCCTAAGTGAGAGTGAGGAGATATAAACGCCCCACAATTCGTTGCGGCAGCGATATTTAACGTGACGCACCATGCACGGATGTAAGTGATCCTATCCGAAGTAGAAGTAGAAGAAGTCGAAGAGTATGAATATGACCCAGAGGAGACGCACGTCATCATGTAAATTACTGTTACATATGAATCATTTATATCTGATATCACACGGTGGTGAAACACTGAAACATGCTGGATGGAGCCGCTGAGGTTTTTTGTAGCTCATCTTCAGAAATTTGTAGTTTCACCACGGCAGACGCACGTCAATAACAACCGACCTTTAGTGAAAGTTGAGTCAGATTCTCTAAGCAGTCGGCTTTTCCTATGTCCAAACAGTCTCCTTTACACCTTTCCTTGACCTCATGACGTTTTCCACTGAGGTCAAGGAATAGTAGATAGGAAGGACAGTTCGACCTCGCCCCCACAGTGGCCCCATCATGACCAGAACAATTTTATTTATTTTTTTATTCTGGTTTAAACTGGGATCGCAACATTATAACAACCTACTTTGTCCATCTTCCATGGACAGCCAAGTTCTCTTCATGAACAGTTCACACAGGCAAATATGGATTTGATCGACTGTGCAAAGACATGGGCAGGAAGTGAAAGAGAACATTTATGATTTGGAAATACAAAAAACAAACAAACACAGAATCCATTTGCTGTCAGGCACATGAAATGAGTGCAGTGTCTTCAATAGTAAAAAAAGTTATGTGGGGGTTATAAGTAATCAATAAATAAGATCATCTTACAGTAATAATTTAACATCAACAGCAGTATGGCCGCAGTGTGAGTGGTGGTGCAGAGGGTGACGGAGTCACAGTGTGTGACCCACATCAGTGCCGAGCTGCCTCTCCAGCATCTGCTTCTCCACCAAGTCCTCCACTCTGCCGACCTCCACCTCGTCCACGTCGTCCATAAAACTGGACCAGTCCGTACCCCCGTCCGCTCGCTCCAGGGCCTCTGGTTGGCCGGCGGGGTGGACAGGGGTGGAGTCGTCATGGGTGGTGGTCACACAGTTGCAGCTCTCGCAGATGCCGAAGCGCCTGAGTCCCGCCGAAACCCCAGATCCGGTGAAGGTTCGCCGGCAGCTCTTACACGACACGGGCCAGTAGTGCCGGTGCACCTGACGATAGTCAGCGAGAGAGATGTAAATCATTTTGTATGAATGATAGACAATATTAAAATTCTAATGATGATGATGATTAAGTTGTAAATTTCGAATTACAATACGAGTGCCCGATTACAGAACACTGGCAAACACAGATGGTCCACAACCTTGCAAATTGGACCAAGATACGGTGGCTGACACACATACGCACACGTGCACACACACGAACACACACACAGTCAGCAGTGGGGGAGACTTGAAATGCAAGAATTTAGATGAGCATTCTCATGCTCCAACGGGTGGAGCATGCCGGAGGGGAGGACTCATTCTAATAATCACCATAAATCATGTTACAATGTAGAGCAATCTGTCTGTCCATGTTACAAATGAGGTCGTTTTTAAATTAGAGAGGTTTTAGTTATATTTTTTGACTATATTTACATTCATCATGATTTTCATGTTTAAATTTTTTTTTACATTTTGTCTATTGTTCATTCATAATGTAAGGCAGATTCAATTCATTCCAAGATAGTGGTCGGTTGCATTTGTAATGATGATTAATGACATATTGTTTTGAGGATTAGAAGCAGAATGCGTCCTGCTTGGGCGATGTGAGCAATGTTTTGTTGATGCTAAACATAATCATGCTGGTGCCGATGTGTCCTTGCTGTGACCAGTATCTTGTTGAAGCTATCGAATATAATGACATAGATGACCAATGTCATGTTGAAGATATATCTAGTATGATGACAGATATGTGTAAGTGTGTGGACAATCAAACATGTGACATCTCACACTGCCTGTTTCACAGATAGTGGGTACAAAAGAACGGTACACCCATATGCACTTTGATTCGTCTTCGTTTTGTGCTGTGAACCACATCTCAAAATAAATGTGTCCTGCTGAAACTGCTCATCGGCTGCTTCGACTTGTCTTTCTGCAAACCTCCTGAAACCTGAAAATTCCTTACACAGGCAACAACAGCTTTCACATTATTATACACTAGGGCTACAACCAACGATTATTTTCATAATCAATTAATCTGTCGATAATTTTCTCGATTAATCGATTAGTTGTTTGGTTCATAAAATGTTGTTAAATTGTGAAAAGGGCAGATAGTGTTTCCCAAAACCAAAGGATGATGTTTTGTTTTGTCCACACACCAAAGATATTTAGTTTACTGTCACAGAGGAGCCAAGAAATCCATTGAAGAAGCTGAAATCAGAGAATTTTGACTTTCTTTCCCATAAAAACTACTTGAACCGATTCATCGATTATCAAAATAGTTAATTTAGTAATCGATTAACTGTTGCAGCTCTATTATACAGTATGTGAAGAATAAGAGTATTCATGTAATTGTACTTCCTACACACCTCATGAACACAAGCAAAAGGGATAAAGAACTTAAGCCAACTGCACCTCATTAAAGTATGTGAATGAATTCCTTGCTTGTTTCGTACGAACCATTTCGAACAATTCTTAACAATTAAATTTAAATTTCCTATACAACAGTTGCAAACAAATTATTTCTTGTTTACACAACGAGAAATATAGTGATATAAAAACATATTACAAGAAATATGTTGGCAACATGATCAGCCTTTGCTACTTTGTGTTTTTTATTCCCTTCATCTGTGAGTAACCAGGTCTAGATTCAATAGATTCTCTGATCCGTGAATTCCCTACTCTTCTCACACAGCTTCGCAGATTATAATAAAAAGGTTCCAAAATAATATTTTGCCGTCATAGGTAAGTGGAGTTCTTACGCTGAGAGCGTGGCTGCGGAGGTGCTCCTGTCTAGTGAACCTTTTGCCACACATGGGGCAGGGGAACGGCCTCTCTCCTGTGTGACAACGGATGTGTCTCTTCATGATGCCCTTCTGCTTGGCTGTGTACGGGCAGAACGGGCACTTGTGGAGTTTCACCGGCACTACTAAGCCATCGCCTGCAGGGGGAGACAGAGGCCAAATGTTGCAATTTAACTGATTAGGACAAAAAGTGCAGCCTGACTTGTCTGATTGAGAATTTATAGAATGCAACGTAGTATTCGTTTCCAGATGCTTGTTTAACACTTGTAATTACCTGTGTCCTCTCCGAGCCAGTCAGACTGGATCTCCATGATAGACGATCCCACAAAACCTAAACTTTCCTCCATTGTGCCTCCTCCTGTGCTGCTACCTTGTCCTTGGGTAAAACGCTGCCCCACTCGGTCCCCCAGGGGACCGGGGTCCTCGCCTCTGGCCAGCATCTCCATCAGCTGCCTGGCATTAAAAGAAGGGCTGTATCCCAGGGAGGAGCGTTCATTCGGGCTTGATGGAAGTAGCCTGCTGTGGTGAGGATTATGCAGAGAGGGGCCAGGATAGGGGTTAAGATCTTTGGTGTCAGGGGACTCCATAAGCTCCTCATCGTACTCTATCTTGGGGTTTACTAACTCCGGGGTCATAGCAGAGGAGGAGGAGGATGAGAGGTTTGTCTGATCCATGTGTCCCTTCTGTCCTTCACTCCCGGATGCAAACTCCTCCCTGGAATGGTAGTCGCTGTCCATGTCCCTGCGAGTTCCTGGAGGGGTGGCGGCAGGGATTGACGAGGGGGTTCTTGCCGAGGTTACACACTCAGGACCGAAACCTGCCCCTCTATCTGCCTCGGCAACCTGGGAATGAGGCTGTGCAGCCCCCGAACCACTGGAGGGTGCCGCGGCTGGTGTGCCACTGTCGGCGGGACCCATCCCTCCGCCCTGTGCCTGGTCCTCCTTCTCAGAATTCCTCTCCTTCTCCTTGTTGCATATTTCCAAAGATGAGCGGATGTATCCTTTGCAGAAGTTCACGAGATCGGTCATCTGCAGGTAGCTTGCAGCTGACATCACCTCGATGACATTGCTTCTGTTCAGGCCCAAGCGGCCAGAGTAGAGGAAGTCCAGGATAATTGAGAAAGCGTCGGCTGTTACAATGTCCAGTGATGCTGTGCTGTTGCGTTGACCACTATCCTGAAAGGAGGGTTGATAGGGACAGAATCAGGAATAATAGATGTATGATTAGGTACACACTATTTTTATCACCTGGAAGTCTAACTTTTGTTTCATTTTTTGAGATAAAATGATCTTTCTGCAAATCTAAACTTTACATAGGCTTGTTTTCCATAGTGATAATGATGAGGGTGATGATGTTTTGGGGGAAAAACCTCAGTGTCTAACTTCTGCCCATGATATCTGCTCAAGTATACTTGTTTATTCGCTTTAAATCTTAGAGAGAAAATAGTTCTCCTGAAGAAAAGAAGACAGTGGGAAGCAAAGTGACATCAGCTCTTCTCACCTGCAGATAGTGAACCAGCAGAGCCCGGAAATAGCCGCTACCGGCAAACAACACATTCCGATGAGCCTTGAAGACGCGGCCCTCGACGAGGATGCTGCAGTCACAGAAGAAGTCTCGCTTGCGCTGCTCGTTGAGCTCCAACAGCAGCTTGGGCAGGTAGCTGGGCACTTCCATGTCTACACACCTTGGTGAACCCTGCCAGAGAGAGGAATGAGAAGGGGCAGGCGTCACTTCAGGTCACCGTTTAAAGGCCACCGTGTACACTGAAACAGCAACAAGTTTGGACTCTGGTTCTGTAAACAACAAAGATTTTGTTTCAAATATCAACTACACACGCTACGATCTTGTGGGACACTTGATTTTCAAATTTCTTTTATATTTGTAAATATATATTATATAAATATATATATTTAATATATTTATATTTTACAGCTGAAATTTTGACACTCCTAAGTCAAAATTGGACCACAGCAGGGTGGTGATTTCACTGCTCATATGCTTTGGGGTTGTGGGGTGTTGTAACAATCATTTAGGTTAGGCAACGGGTCGTTTTGTGTCCAAACAGATGACGGTTACACAACACCGTGTCATATTTAGTTCAAACCAAACTCTGTATCAATAAAAAGGGTCCAAACACCAGGCCTGGGGACTTTTTATGTTCCAACCTTCTCTCTCAAGCTCCAGCGAGAGTATCTAAATGAGTTCCACATAGAAGGTTACACATGTTGATGTACTTTGTGCATGGAAGAAATCTATTCATGGAAAAATGCGGACACATATGTTGAGCGGATATCCTCACAGTTGAGTCATCAGCATATGCCTCTACATGTTATCATATTATTGGCAGACAGTACAAACATATTAATACTAACTGTCCCCGGAGACAGAATGAATCTGGGGAAAAGGGCTTTTAAGATCACCGCTCGCTCGGCTTGGAATGACTCGCAAAAGGACCGTAATCTCCGAGAACTGGTCTCATCAGACACTTTTAATGAAATCTTAAATGACTCAGAAACAGCACTACTGGCTGTAAATGCTTTGACTGTTGATGAATGTTGTATCTCATTCTGAAATTGTTTTATGTTTTTGTATTTATGTGTAATCCCTGTTACATGTCTTGGCCAGGTCACTCTTAAAAAAGAGATTTTTAATCTCAACAAGGTTTTTTTACTCCTGGTTAAATAAAGGTGATGATAAAATAATAATAATAATAATAATAATAATAATAATAATAATAAATACATGTTGGCTTTCCAGATAAGGCGTTTGTGAGTGTTACTACTAACAAATAATAACAATGGCCAAACATGAAACAAAGAACATTTGTAATCTTACAGCAATATTTTACAGATTGTATTTTGGGGTGGAAACAAACATTATACAGACAAACTTTGAACAGAATCTAAGAGGGTGCTGGAACCACTTTCCCCGACTCTACGTTTAATATGATGGAAGACCTGTTGTCTTTTAGCTCGCGGAGACTTTATCATGTAAACACATATGTTAGCAGCAGCAGCAGCAGCAGCCGCATGCCTCCCCGGTGGTGTTTACCTACATGCTAGCTTGTGATGCTAACGACGACTAGCGACCGTTGAGTTGGAGCTACCGAGAACAGCTGCACTTTGCAATGAATGCTGACACACTGGAAGCTTTTTAAAAATGATATATGATGGTCTCACCTGTGCAAGCACACGTCAGAACGTCACGAAACCTTTAATACAACACCAAAATAGAGGTTAGCAAGGCTCATCGTCCAGCTGGTTCCCCCGTGCCAACAACTTCCGCTTTCGATACAAAGTGACGTATTTCTTCTATCCAATCAGCGGCCGACAGAGCCGTAATGTATCTAGATGGGACTTGACAACACTGGCGAACATCCAGACAGATTGGATCCAATTTCATAAAGATGATTCTTCATATTCTTGTAGTAAATAGCAAGGTTACAGGCAACACGTGTGAGATCGTTCACATTATTAACATACTCATTTAGCAAGGTGCATCTTTCTTAGGTGAACTGTATCAGTGGGATCAGTCAGTTAATGTCAAAATGCCAGTACAGCGTGGTTATGGTGAGATAAATCTACCCGGTGCTCGTGTCTCCGAGGTGATTAGCTGAGTTGGAAACTGCTTGACACAAAATGAATGAATCAAATGTGGGTTTAAACTGTGCATCACACAACCTGTGTGGGACATTACAGTTAACCTTGTCAAACTATATGGCTATTTATATGAACATGAGGTCAGTTGTTCACATGTGACTATATTCATTTATAATCGCTTTGGCACAAAATGCACTGACTGAGCCTTGAAGATCAAAATGGTTTGCATTCATTTGCCATTGAATCATATTACTCTCTCTCTCTCATAAATGAAATTATACACATGTTCATTGTGTAAATCCCTACAGGCTAAATAGAGCAACCATCAATCACAATAACCTGTCACACATATTAGATACATAGTAGTTATGTGGTACGTATCTTATCGTTTGGGACAACGTAAGTTTCCATCGTTCAAATACAGTAAGGGAATGTTTTTTTTGCCCACCCAAGTTTTTTGATGGAGTTTCTCCCATCATACTCCCATTCCTAAATCCCATTGAGGAGTTCTTTTTTTGCATGGAGATGGAAGGTATATGACCATATTGTCGTTACTGGGAGCAATGGCTGCTCCCAGTAAGAAAAGGTTTTGGCCAGACAGACGAGAGATTGGATGAGCCATGAGGTCAATAAATTTCCAGCATATTTTCTTTTTTTCTTGCACACATTGTACAGGAGTTCCTGATAATTTTGCTGTTGTATTTCCTTTTTCTTCTGGACAAGCTTTCTTTATGTATTCGCGTTTGGCTGGTGTGAGAAATAAATGTTTTGTTGAAAGTATAGTGTGTACCGTGGCTGACAACAATATTATTGTGCTGCCTAAAAATATATGATATATATGTTAGTAATTGGAAAATGTTACAAAGTAACTATCAGACTTTTAGAGTTCACTGTCATTTGACAAGATGTCTTTGCATTTTGACCATCTTGGTCTAAGCAATGATAAAGGAACATTTTGTTTTGATGACAATGATTTATTCATTGATGAATTTATTTACTTTTGAAACACGAGTTAGTTATTTTGATTGAGTAATCCCCTTTTGCAGGTCACATAGAGTGGTGTACTGAATGTACCACGTGGTGTGAGGATTGTACTTAGAGTTTGGACAATTGTAAGTTTGTTTCAGTAAACTTGCAAAATTGATTTAGAATAATTGTAATGTTGACAATGTTCTCCTCAACTGTGATCATCAAAAAAACACAACAACCTAAATTACCAAAGTTATGCAAGGGTTATTTAGAGGTGGCTGAGTGCAGTCACACCGCTCTACCATGATCCTGCTGTACATCTCTAAAATGTAAAAAAGAAAGAAAAAAGAAATACCTCAAAAACCCGACAGTTAGTGAGTTACCCCTGTGTGAGTGTCCACTAATATAACACAGATACTGTCATGTGTGGACACACATATGATAGACACTATTTTTATCACCTGGAAGTCTACCTTTTTTTTTCTGACATTAAGTTATCCTTTTACAAAATCTAAACTTTACATAGGCTTGTTTTATAAAGTTTATATCATGCCTGCTTTTCTCAATTGCAGAAGCTTATCCATAGTGATGGTGATAATGATGATGATGATGGTGTTTTGGGGGAAGAACCTCAGTGTCTTACTTCTTTCTGTTCAAACCATGTCCTGCATGTTGCCTTCCAACCACAGGCGGCGGCTCGCGCCTGCCCACGATGTCTGCTCAAGAATACTTGTTTATTCGCTTTCCATCTTAGAGAGAAAATAGTTCCTTTTTCTATTTTTTGACACGGCAAGAGTAAACAAGTAGTTCCTCAAGCACTGCGCCACACCCTCTCAGCACAATCCACAGCTCTTAGAAGTGTTTTTTTTACAATGATGGGTGCCGACCAGGCGACTTATTTGTTTCAGATATTTTCCCATGGCGAACAGGGCGAACACAAAGGCTTCGTGGTGGCAGGGAGAAACCACAGTGGGCGTACATGAGCCTCCATACTCAATCTCTTTTGAAAATGAAATTTATGGCACATCATAAAAACTCAGTTCACGCTTGTAAGCACTAAATATAAACTAGTATAAACCAGTAGGGTATAACTCGGTCCTTGTAAATCTAACCTGATGGAGCGTTTTGTCCAGCCGCCCAGCCCCGACACGAGTCTGTCCCAAAACAGAGCTGAAACGGGTTCAACCCTGAGGTACGACTGGCTGCTGACCTTCTCCCCTCTCTGACTCAGGGAAACACAAGTCTTTTGTTTTGGTCATGTGTTGACACAAGGGCAGGAAACTCCCTCTCGACAGACCTTTCACAGCCAAGGAGTCTCACTGGAGTTTCTACAACACTGCCCTATCTGTATGGCAGTTTAATGCTGGTTAACAAATTATAGTAAATGATTTATCATTAGGTTTTGGCATATGCCTATGATTACGATGTTGTATGATTTATTGTAGAGGCTCATTCTAAATAGCAAATAGTTGTTGCGTTGGCTGCTATGTGAGGCTGCATCCAGATTTGGGACCTCACTCATTGTGTGTGTGTTAGCCACTCCGAGACCCGCGGCTGGCACAGAGGGCTCCAGCAGCACCCCTCTGGGTCCCTGTGGTCTTCGCCTCAGCACATAACAGCCACTTAGGCCAGCATTTTCCCAGGCTGAGACAACGCACCACGGTGGCAGCGTGAGCCACAGAGAGGGCCTGATTAAAGAGTAGGGACAATGGAGGCAGAGAGAGCCGGGGACCGTGGTGGCATTTTCCATCTCCGCCGCTGTCTCCTGGGGGGACCAAGTATGCGCCGTGAAACGTTTGAATTATCCCAGAATCTCTGGAATTCAGACAGAGGCACCACGGAGAGGACCCTCGACCAGGGATCAAAGAGCTTTGAGAGGAGTGTGGTGGACTGGTGGTGAAGTCGAGTGCATGGGGGAGTATGAGAGTGTTTATGTGTGTGTGAGCTTTTTGTCTTTCAGAAACCGTTTTCAAAAAGATAAAGACAATGTTTGAATTTGAATCATATTTTCTTTTATGTCTACATCTCTAAAGATGTTTTCAGAAAAGCCATGTTTGACATCTGAGGAGGCGGCGATCGTTGAGCAATGAAATACAGGCCTGTGGTGGGAGAGCGTGTGTGTTGCTGTCCTTTTATCCCTCATGGGATCAGACAATGCAATCATAGCCAATCATTGGGAGTCTAATACGGCGGGCGCCCCTCTTCAGTTTCGGAGACGCCACTTTCCTCTGTGGTGGCAGAGGAAGAGGAAGAGAAAAGCAAAAGAGGGAAAAACCTCATCTCTCTCTTTCTGTCTATCTCTCTCTGTAATTATCACTCAATGTTCGTCAGTGATCTGGAGACGCATGTCTCTCGCTCGCTCCTTTCTTCCCTTTGCTGGAGAGGAAATGTATCACAGTCTGAAATGATCTGCCAGCCTTTTTATTATTGTATATTTAGCACCAGTACAGAGTAGTAAATGGTGCCGTCCCGGACCACAAGCTTCCGGCAGCACAGGGCCTCAGCGCTGGCTGGCTGTCTTTGCCACAGCCAAGCGCCGAGATCAAAGCCTCCGGTAGTATTCGCAGTCGGCTTGTCATCCCCCAGCGTTGACCTCAGGCGAGTGTTTTTGTGTCTGAGAAAGACAGCACACGTCTTTGCCCGAGCAATGTGCAGAGTTCACTACGTAAATACGTATGCCTTTCAGCAAGTCGGTCGCATGTGTTCATTTCTGTCCGCGTCCATTCACCTGTGTCAACTGTCAACCTTTGTTTGATGTCAAAAACAGACAGCATGGCATTTACCTAAATTAAATTCCCCCTCCCCCCTGCCCACCCACCTCACCCTAACCAGGGTGAACCTTCCCCTAACCCCTACCCAAACCAGGGTTTGTATCCCACCCTCACCCCTCACCCTCACCCCTACCCAAACCAGGGTTTGTATCCCACCCTCACCCCTCACCCTAACCCCTACCCAAACCAGGGTTTGTATCCCACCCTCACCCCTCACCCTCACCCCAACCTCTAGCCGAACAAAGGTTTTTATCCCGCTCTCTTTCTTCTCTCCCCCTCTTTCTGCCCACCTCCCCTCTCTCCCCAATTTCTCTCCTCTCACCAACCAGCTGAGGCAGATGTTCCGCCCACAACTGAGTCTGGTTCCGTTAGAGATTTCTTCCTGTTAAAAGAGAGTTTTTTGTCTCCACAGTCGCCAAGTGCTGCTTGGGTTTCTCTTATGTTGTGAGGTCGCGACCTTAATAGGTAAAGTTCCTCGAGATAAAGTTTGTCACGATTTGGCGCTATATAATTGAGCTGTATTGAATTAAATGATGTTTTATCCCTGTGAAGCACTTTGTGCCAGGAGTCTGTGAAAGGTGCTATTTAAATAACGATTACTAATTAACTTACTTACATATGATTGATTGACTTGTACCTGATACACTGCACTGTTAGACTACTCCAGGGGCTTTCCTTCGTTTGCCACCCGGTTCCACCAATCTCAATCAATGGAATCCTCTAAACTCACATATCTAATTGTGATTTCATTCAAGAGGTACTTGCACATGTTTGGGTTAAACCCAGAAAATACAGAGCCAAAGAAATACAGTCTATGTGTACAATGAGCTGCCCATCAAAGTGAGTGGCAACACGTTAAACGAGCGTGTAAAAAATGGTTCATAAGTGAGCAGGGAAGTTCAAATGAATAGTTAGGTGTATCAATAAATGAGTAATTAACTAAAAGTAACAATAAAATGGTTGTAATAGCAAGCTAAAAGTGACGATTCAACCAAGCTGGTTAGAAGTGCAAAACTGTTTACGATGTTTGCTAAAGGTAAGGAATGAACTGTGGAAACATGCTAAAGTAATGGATGAACAGGTGAAATAGCAAGAGATGAAGCATAAGGTGACTGAAATCGTTAGCTGAGCGTAGTGAAAAAAACCAAATGATCCTGTTTTAAATAATGATCTAAACATACGAATGAATAGTTGAAAATGTAAGTCAAAAATAAACGACGAAGAGTTGAATAGATTGCTAAAGATAAACCAATGGATATACAGTACAGCCAAAAGGGATGAATAAGACGTCAGGTTAAAGGTAATGGTGGACGACAAACATCCGCGTTCTGTCTCTCCAATAACCTGAACATTGACAATAAAGTTGTGTGGCAACAAATGTGACAACATCCTCTTTTATTTAGTGTTAAGAATCATACAGTTTCTAATCGATTGCTGAATATATACA
This sequence comes from Scophthalmus maximus, assembly GCF_022379125.1. NCBI lineage: Eukaryota > Metazoa > Chordata > Actinopteri > Pleuronectiformes > Scophthalmidae > Scophthalmus > Scophthalmus maximus. The sequence goes on from NC_061536.1 coordinate 2,389,894, forward strand.
ATATTTACATATTTAAAACAGGTGGTGTGGATGAGGGGGGCGTTTGAGTTCATCTGATAGGGCTGTGGTGGAACATCAGACAAAATAATCTTGGGAACTCTATTCAAGAAAGCAGCATTTCACTTTTTCACTGCAAGTTTATAGATCAGCTGAACTGTTCCAGTCCATTAGTTTTAGTGAATAACACAGACTTGGTTTAGTGTCTGTAAAAAAAAAGGAAAACAGAAAAAAAAAAGAATCCTGAAAGGATCCAGATTCAGTGATCAGAGCATCCTTTCCCTCAGTTCTAGCCATTGTTAATAATAAAAGCCTCTATCAGGACCAATAAAAGCGGTAACAACTCCCTCAGGAGTTGAGAACGATGTTAGTCATTATCCTTCCTTCATCAAAGTCTTCTTTTCTTTGCCTGCACACTCACTGTAATCCCCTTCTGGGAACACTAAAAATTACCCAACAGTGTGGTGGCGGCAAGTTTTTAATGCTGGCTTTTAAGGGCTTACGCCTGCTCTTCGGAGCTGCCGTCAGAACGAGGCGCGGGCAGGATGGCTCCCTGATAAGGCCCTAATCTGAGGTGTAAAGTTATAAGAGGGATTTAGGAGAGTGAGAGGGTGTCAGAGAGCTGCAGTCCAGGTTGATACAGCGGGGATGGAGCAGCATCTCCCGGGTTTTTGACCCCGGCAGAGCGCACTACGAAGAATCCAGAACTCACCTTTTCCAGGTGTCTGAATTTCAAGCTGACCGAGGAACAGATGCATTTGTCTCTGGTTTCCAGTGCATTTTACTTTCCATTCAGAAACGTTTACACTGTACACACTGTACGAAAATAGAACGCCCATGGAGGAATTAAGCATCACATGGCTCCACGCAATAAAAATTAGTCTCCACCATAAATTTGAATGATAGCCGGCTCCTAATATTAGCTGAGTCTTAAAACCCCAGGTCAAATCAGCTGCATGCATGGCAGAGGGGACAGAGTGGATTAGCCCTGAACTCTTTTCCCTTTTCACTTTCCCCTTCTTCTCCTCGCCTGCTCTGTGGCTCATGAAAGATTGCGCACTGTGTGTGATGTGGTCGAGCGGCGCAGTCAGAATGGACTGATTACGGACGAGACCCGGCGTGCCTTTGAGTCATGTCACCGAGCGACATTCTTCAAGCACTTAAAAATAGTAACAGTTGGCTTTTTTTGTAGGTTTGTTTTTCTCACTGGAGAACTTTGGGGCATCCTGTGTTGGCTTTTTTAGAGACTCGAATCATAACCAGATTCCTTTGTTCCCCCTCCACCCCCAGCCCCCCCCCCACCCATTTTCTTTCATTTTGTTATTGATAGTTTGTTTAATCTTGTGAAGAAAATTGGCTTAGCGTGGGAAAGGCACAATTCTTTTGGGGGGATAGGTTTTGTTGTTTTAGGGTTGTGCACATTGTTTTGTTGTTGTTTTTTTCTGTGCAGGAAGAAAAAGTGCCAGTTAGTGCCAAAACCTCATGAAGTAGAGATAAAAAAGGAGCAGAGTGAGAGGGAGGCCACAACCCCAATGACAAAGATATGGGCTGTCTAAGCAAAGAGTTTTACAAATGACGATCTCCAGGGGGAAAGGGGCAGTCGACATGAGGGAGGAAGGGAATGGAAGAGGAGGAGGGAGGAAAAGAGGAGAAACAAATGTGGATGGATTGTTGGGAGGGGGAGGAAGATGGGCACTGGGGGGAAATAACACAGAGCAGTGAGGAGGGGGAGGGGGGGGGGGGTGAGAGGGGAAACATTCCCCCTTGCCCACATTAGAGACATAAAAAAGAAAACAAACAGAAAAACATGTCTGACATAAAGAGGCTGGTTTCCGCGGCGACAGCACAATGGCTGCCTGTGGCTCTGGGGGCCCTCGCCATCCCGTCTGGGGCCCGGCACCAGCGAAAGTCACCACAGTCACAGGGCGCATCAGCGTGTGTGTGTGTGTGTGTGTGTGTGTGTGTGTGTGTGTGTGTGAAATATGGTGAATGTCATCACGAGCCCAGTGCTGTGGGAACCGCCATGAGAGGGACCCCACTCGGAAACCACAAAAGCTCCTTTCAGCTCCTTCTCTTCGGCTTTTAGCCTCTTTATTTATCTTTGCTTAAGGGAGCCGGATGAGGAGGATTCTCTCTCTCGCTCTCTATCTGTTCTCTCTCTATGTCTCTCGCTCTCTGACTGGCATCATGGCCCATCACTGCAGCCCTCCTTTCCTCTTGACACCTCAAATCGTAGCAGCCACTATCGCAAACATATTTACTGACTGTGTCTAACCCTATTTCTCCGGAGGTTTTTTCACACCTCAATCAGACCACAGAAACACAATGCAGCCCCTTCGGAGGCACTCCATAATAACAAACCTGCCGTTTCCGGGAATGCCTCATACATCCAGGTCGGCCTAAGGGCAGTGCGGCAACGAGCAGACAAGCAGTGCCACCTATCCCAGGCGTTCCTTATCTGAGGGGCAGATCATTCCCTCATGAGTCCAGCCTGGACAGAGCCAAGCTGCTCCGGCGCCAATTCCCATGCCAATCCAGCCATGACCCCAGTGACTGAGCGCCCAGCCACAGGCGGACTGTTATAAAGGCCTCGTACCAATAAGGAATCGACTGAGGTTTTGCATACAGCAGGGCACCATACCGGCCTCATTACCAGCTTTTTAATGATGATTGGTCATACAACAAATGACAAAATATAATACAACTGACTTCAACACCCCATCCCACCCCTACACCCAACACAGAAACCAGAGGGGCCTGCACGCGTAGAGTGGCTCACTTATTGCAATTGCCAAGGAGAACATACAAGTCTGCGATAAGAACAAATAGAGAAACAATGATATATTTGAAAAAATACCTGAAAAAAAACATCTCATTAAATAAAATAAGAAATTAAAACGTGTGCATCCATCCTGTCTTTACATTGGCTCTTCTCTAGAAAGAAATGTACATGCCCCACCCATCAGCAGATATTTTTCTAACCTGTCGTGTATCCTATAAGACATCCTTTCATAAGCAGCTACTTCTCCTAATTCAGTCACCCAGGCCCGAAAAGATGGTTCTCCGTGCATCTTCCAGTTTCCTCTGTGGTGGCAGAGGAAGAGGAAGAGAAAAGCAAAAGCAATATAACAGTGAATCTTCATCCAGAATTGGTGAATCCTGGGGCATGACCATAGCACATGTACCAGCGTACCCTCATCACCACTACATTTCCAGCAGGATCCAGAATCCTTCAAACCAAGTCTGTGTAGCCCCTAAATCTTATCCCACTCCTGCTCATCAAATGATACCCCCAAATCCCTTTCGCACGCAATTTTTGCATCCTATAATATTGAGATGCTTCATGTCTTTCACCAAAGACCTGGAGAATTGAACATAACTTATCTGCTGACCTTGGGGATTGTATATTTGACCCCAAAACATACACACAATAGATGGCGGAGCTGAAGACATCTCCAGAACTGAATTTTAGATAAGATGTATTGTCGTCTTAAGTCATGAAATGATTTAGGTGTATAGGTGCCATATGAATCTCCTAATGTAAAATGAACCTTATCCACCCATTCCATCAATGCTGAGCTGTGGATTTAGCCAACTACTTGAGGCTGTATTTAAATAAGGGTCAAAATCTATCAGCCCCACAATTTTCCGCCATGTGCTTTGTAGGTGAACTATTATTGGATGAGCCTTCGTCTTTTTAGATGATTTACTGGATAAGCAGTGTAACAAAGGGAGAGGAGCTGATACTGATTGCTCTACTGTACCACGGGGGAGCTCTCTCAGGGGGCAGTGCCCCGTGTGCCATATGCCTCAGGCTAATAGCATAATAATAAAATAATATTTTTGGGAGCCCTAAACCAGCATTTTAACTGGCTGCTGCAGTTTTCCCATATTCATGCACGTTGGCTTTCCAGTCCAGAGGAATTCCTTATATACACTATCAATTCTCTTATAATATTTGGGAGGGATCTCTAATGGGAGAGACTGAAGCAAGTAGTTGATCCTTGGGAGCTTTAATCTTCAAATCCTATCTATGTCAATTTTCATAATGCGTTTCTTTTATATGTTGTATAAATGTGTTTCATATCATATGTGATGTAAATCACTTTGACTTGCCCTGGTGCTTGATCGTACTATACAATTAAATGTGCTTTGCTTTTGTTTTGCCTTAAAAATGGCTCTGGTCCTTGATTATATGACATTGAATCCAGTACTGTTTTGAATTATAATCTTTTTTTTTTCTTTTGAGAAATAGTATTTTGATATTTAATAGTACACACTAATTCTTTTTTTTTCTTTCTTTCAACACATTTCAAATCTTTTGACTGTCTCTTTAAGCTGGAGTATCCACAATTTAGAAAAAAAAAAGTTGCTGAAAGTTCTTCTTCTGATCCTGGTAAACAAAGCACAAGTTAATGGAAGGCAACGCTGCACTCAGCTATTCAGTCTGACATCAACGCAGAGGACACAGTCACAAACAACATCGCTTGCTGAGCTGGTTCCATATCACAGACTTTCAAACAATGGCAATAGTCATGCATCAGAAACAATAATTGCAGCTGAGTGTTTGTGCCTTATAAATTGTGGGTATGTACTGTCCACATTCGTGTGAGGGAGTTGCGTGTGTGTTTGTGTGTGTGTGTTTGTGCTTGGATGAATCAGTCCACGGCCATGTGTGTGCGTGTCCCTGAGCATTCACACGTTCATATTTGAGTTGCGTATGTGTGCGTGTGTGTGGAAATTGTAAAAGTATGAGCTTGTTAATTTCAATAAGGGACGTTGCCTTGTTGTGGTTTGGAGCGATGGGAGGGAGAGGACTTGAAGTGGCCGACCACGATCGCCAGAAATCTCCCAGAATTCTCCCAGAATTCCATTCCAGACAGCCAGTGCCAGCTCTGTCACTCTCTCTCACTCTCTTATGTTCCCCTCCATCAGCCCCCCTTTACATGCCCCCACCATGAAACCATTTTCATAATTAACTTATTTATTTATTCATTCATCTTCTTAATTACGTTCCCCTTCGTGCGTGTTTTTCATGCAACTTGTCTCATCCTCGAACAACTCGGAGAAGGTGCTGGCCAAAAACGATGAGTGAAACCAGAGTGAATTGAATGTATTATTTTTTTAAAGAAAAAATAAGAAGATTGGTGATAGAGAGAAGAAAGTTAATCTTTGAAGACAAGGGTCGTGGGTGACAAAAATAACAACAGAGAAGAGACGTAAACCTACTTCAGAGATGTCTCTTTTCTCTCAGACTCTTTCTTCCCTGGTTTCTGATGCTGAAATGAGATCCAGATCTGAATTAAGGAATGATTGGTAATGAAAGGATATGTGGACCGGGGGGGTGGTGGTGGTGGGGGGGGGGGGGGGATTTCTCTTTTCTGTTCCTCCTGACTCATACCCACCACACTATAAGCCCCCCTGGTGATGGTCACACTGATTACTGACACTTGGGTATTATAAACACACACACATGCATATGTTATAAGTTAGTTTCTTACTTTACATGTACATCATGATAAAATGCAGACGCACAATGCTCAGTTCCAGCTAATGTAAGTGAGATAAACATAAAAAAAACAATAGCTGGAGAAAAGCATATCAGGAGACGTAGAAATGGAAAAATCAGTTCATACTCATTTATTTGCTCCAAAAATTAAAAACATACACAAAGATGTTGCACTCATGCACTGTGGTATGTTTAAACCAACACACCCTTCCAGTCTGCCAGGCAGGAAGAGACGCACTCAGCTGGGCATTGTGTGGTAGGGGGCATGCAACTTGGCCTCCCTCCGTCTTTAACACACACATATGCACACACTGCTGGGTCAGCCAGGCATCGCTCCCAACAACCGGCGCCTGGGTCTCGTGTTTCCATGGCAATCTGTACCAGCAATCTTCCCACGGTGGCAGCGGAACTGAGTGCTAAGTGTTGCGAGCGACCGCGCGCGTGTGTGTGTGTGTGTGTGTGTGTGTGAGAGAAAGAGAGAGACCACAGAGAGAGCGCTATCTTGTCCAGCGAAGAGCCCAGATGTTCAGATACTCACTGGGCTGAGTTCTCTCTTGACCCCTCAGTACCGGCCCTCATCTCTGCATAGCTACACCACACACACACACACACACACACACACACACACACACACACACACACACACACACACACACACACGCATTAAATTAAGGTCTGATCTTGTGTTCTCAATTAGCAGGTTTTCTCAATGTCATGTATGCAGAAAAAAAAAATTCAAAGTCACATTCGATCACAAGTCGAAAATAGTTCATACAAAGTAAAATCAAGATATAAACTGAAAAATCGTAGCATGGCTTTAAAGTAAAGGATAAACAGTTCAAACTGAAACTTGGCCAAAGCCACAGAAACAGTGAAACAGCATGAAATAATGCAACATTTGTATGAAAATAATATTGCAATAATAATCACTTTTATATGATTCAATAGGGCTCAATATCACAGTTTATGATCTATTAGGGAGAAAATATTGGGAACATGAACGGCGGTGTTGTTGACTCATGTGACAAGGCTGTGGGTTAGTGTGTGAGACAAAAACATGTTGGGAGCCTCTGCACCATAGTGAGTGGTATTAAAGCAATGTGAGGAGTCGTTTGGGGATGAAAGGGAAAATGCATGATAATCTTATTTTTCTCCATATTGTGGTCTTGTCCTGATCATTGACAGCTGCTATAGGTCATGGGTTTCTTTTTATTTTTCTTCTTCCTCTGTGGTTCGTCTGTCCCATGCACACGCACACAAAGTAGCTCAATAACTCCCTTTTTTCCAGATCACCTGTGTGATTGTGTGAGAGTGGAGCGTTGCGTACCGTCACACAGTCCCCTGCAGACGTTGGTGCGCTTTCACAGCCCATCATTCCCACACCTCACTTCCCTCCCTCCCACTGCCATTGTTTTCTACAATGCAGTATAATTAAAGGAGCAGAGAGAGAAAGAACGGAGGACAGAAAGACGGGACGGGAGGAGAGCAGGATGAGATTGGAGGCTAATTGACTGGGGATGACTGAGCAAAGGGGTGGAAAGGACGGGGCCCGGAGGGGGCTGGAGAGGGCGGGAGGGAAGGTGACAAGCCGGGGAAGGGCAGATTAAAGGGAGGGAGGAGGGACAGGCAGTGGAGGCGGGGGAGCCAAAACTGGCAACCCTGCCCCAACTGCCAAAGTCCTATTTTGTCATTGGGTGGATGTGACAGAGAGAGGGAGCCAAGAGAGAAATAACACAGAGAGAGAAAGCGGGAGACGATGCCAGTGGTAGAGTGAAAGACTTAAAGCAGCTTGTGAATTTTCTGAGTTGTCATGGGCCCTTGGGGGTCGAACAAGTGGCACCGCTGATTCACAGAGGACAGGACAGAAGAGACAAGAGGAAACAACAACGACGAGAAATGAGCACAAGTGACGAGAAGTAACTAAGGACAACAAAGCTTTTAAAAGTAACAGCTCAAGAGAGTGAGGGGCACACCGGGGCCAGCGTGTCCCCTCCACGCAGGCGACAAGATCACCCCCGATCCTTCAGTCCACCGTCCGTTCATCCAGCCACCCTGTCAAGAAGGAGGGGAGACATGAAGAGACCTCACGACTACAGCTCCCCGGACTCGGACACAGACGAGTTCATTGACGTGGGACAAGAAGACAGCTTTTGGTGAGCATCGGCCGACCATCGCCGAGCGTGGAGCCCGTGGCCTCACTGTCTCACTTCAGAGTCAAATTAGATGCTTTCTAGTTGTAATTAGTAGCTCAAGACAACATTTGCTCCAAGCGTGTTTGGGCATCTGTGGGTTTTGACAAAGATTTTGACATGTAGTCGCTGCCATACAACCAACGTGCAGACAATCTGAAAGGCTGCAGGAAAAGTTTATGTCAGAGTCAGATGTGGTGCGTGATGAGTGATTCCTACTCCAAAAGTTTCGGCATTCGCGTCGAACGCATTTGCAACGTATTGACAAATGTATTGAAGTCATGTAAAGGTTTTGACATTTTAAACTTCAGGCCTTTGCGCAGAGACTTTCCTGTGTTCACTCGTGCGGAAATGAGTCCCTCTCTTCGAAAGCGTCATGTTTGCTCCTTTTTACTTGCAGGAAAACAAGGTTGGTACCAGTCATTACATGCATGACGGTGCATTACAGCAATTAGTCACAAGAAGCACTGACACTGTCTCTTAAATGGATTCAATATAGAAAATACCATCAGGTCAAATACATCAAAAATTCACGGATTAATGTACTCATTAAATAATTTTGATTGGTTTAGAATTGCAAGTTGTTGCACTGGAGCAGTGTCGAATTCTAACCTTTCCATTTCAGGAACGCTTCAGAAAAAAAGGAATTGTCAAATGAACCCCCCAGCAACAGAGAGGGACAACCCCTAAATCTGCTGAGGGATACACATACACTGTGTATGAGTGAACTGATTTCATTAAATTCGCCCCTGTTACGTAATACATAACTGTTTTGCTTTAAAAAATGCTGATATTTTAAAAGAGTAAATTGTTATTTTCCGTTTATATTAGAAAAAAGGTTATAATATCATACAGGAAACTTGAGCGTTGTCATTTTTTGTCACAAATGTATACTTTAAATCATAGTGTGTGCATTATTCAAATGCATATAATCATCTGGAATAATCTATAAAAAGCGCAGGCACAAATATAAAATGTTTTTATTAGAAAGAAAAAAAATCAATTTCAACCATTGAGGCAAATGTGACCTCCAATGCCATCACATATAACTTGTCATATATATATATAACTGCATCTAGTACACAAACACGAAAGAACCCAGCAAGACACTGATGCTTAGGACGGTTTGGATAAATCAGATTGCCATGTGACATGCAAACAGAAGACTTCAAACATAAACCTAAACAAAAACACACAGCTGAATTGGCGGCCCTCATGTTGAAATCTAATAGAAATGCATTAAGTCTCTGGTGGGACAGTTTGAAGGGAACTCCGAGCTGATTTGCTCATGCGGGCCAGCAAGATGAGAGCTCACAAACAAACACGATCCATATTGAGTGACTGTGCTCAGAGGAGCTGCATGTTGGAGCCCCATGTGAGCGAAAGCGCCGGCCCGAGGCTATATAATCATCTTCCTAAAAGTGCCTTCTCTCAGATGGAAAGAAGAACAGCATGCCATTTCACTGAGACTAATGTCCAAAAACGCATTAAAACAAAAACAATCTTGCCTTCCCTCCTCTCCCGGGCACTCCTTCGCCTCTCTGTGCCCAAAAAGCTAATTCGATTGAGAGGATGTGCCATCCTGCCTCTGTGTCACATTACGGAGGGTAATAATAACAATATGCAACAGAAATCAAAGCTACTCCACCACCCCCTCATCGATTTCCTTCTTTTCCTTTGTTCCCCACGGTGCAGCCCAGTCACCGGGTCCATGTCTCCTGGCAGTGCCTCGCAGATTCTGGCCCGAAAGAAGAGGAGAGGGGTGAGCGGATTACAACCTCGGGTCTTAATCTTTTGTTTTAGAGCTGTTTTGCTCAGCTCTCACTGTCCCGCTGCTCGTCTCTCTCTCTGTAGATCATAGAGAAGAGGCGCAGAGACCGGATCAACCACAGCCTGTCAGAGCTGCGCAGGCTCGTCCCCAGTGCCTTTGAGAAACAGGTGACTGCTGACAAATCAGCACTCAATTTAAGCTAATCTACTCTAACTCAGTGACACGGAGTAATATACCAGTTTAATAAAATGTGACGTAACTGAGTAAAATGTCGTTGATTCTCCCTGCAGGGTTCATCTAAGCTCGAGAAAGCAGAGATCCTGCAGATGACAGTGGACCACCTCAAACTGCTGCATGCCATGGGAGGAAAAGGTCAGGGTTTTTTTTTTATTTGATGTCCAGCATTTCCTGCTTTTCATTCTTTCATTTTTATTTATTCAAACAAGAATACCAAAGGCTTTTAATAATTTTAAAGAATTTAATAATTCTGGAAAAGATCAACAATCCATCAAAAATGAAACAAATGCATCATTATTGCTTTCTTTTTAAAAGAAATGATAAAATGCACAGCGTTGGCCTGAGTGTCTAATTATGTGTGCATTCGATTATCATAATTCACTCAAGTCAATTTTTTCCCCCAAGGATACTTTGATGCGAGGGCCCTGGCAGTCGACTACAGGACGCTGGGTTTTAGAGAGTGTGTCGGGGAGGTGGTGCGGTACCTCAGCTCCCTCGAGGGAGAGTCCCAGGACCCTATAGGAGCCCGCCTGGTCTCCCACCTCTCCCACTGTGCAAGTGAGCTCGACCCTCTCCTCTCCTTACAGTCACCCCCGGCCTCCGCCTTACACTTCCCTCCCTGGCAGTGGGCGTCCTTCCCTCAGATCGCCGCCACCTCGCCAGCGTCCTCCTCAACTCCTTTCTCCGCTGGGCGAAGAGACCTTGCCCTGCTTGGGAGCTACCCATCACCCGCCTCCCTCCGCCTCGCCCCCATGGCCGGCTGCCAACAGGGTGTACCACCGCTCCTCGCGCCAGCAGCTCTGGCCTCCGTCCACAGGATGCCCTCCCTCGCGGCGTCCCCAGCCCTAGCCCCCTCTAGACCGACCCAGCCATCCCCACACTGCGCTACCAGGGCCTCGCCTCTTCCTCTCCCCACCCCTTCCTCTTCCTCAACCTCCTCTTCTACTCCATCATCCTCTGCTCAACCGCAAGTGTCTTTCAGACCCTTTGCACCTCTGGGGTCTCCCACAGCACAGCGGAGGGGCTTGAGCGGATCAGCCAAGGTGGCCCAGGCATGGGGGACTGAGATCGGAGCTTTCTGAGGCCCACCTCCAGTTTGTTATTTTCCAAATGAACTCTGTACAGTGGACATGGAGCTCCCAAGTGCACCATGTAGCAAATACGATGAATTTGGAGAAAGAAGCATTGGACCTTTGTTTATTGTCTCCAACTTTAAGGGACTCTAAAAGCCATATTAGACTATGGGTGAAGTATTAGATAATGACAAACATTTATATTCAATAAAAGAATGGGGGAATGTGAAGGAATAGAGCATTCGAATAAATAGACACATTAATATCCAACAGAGCCATATATATAGAAAATGCTCAACAGGGTGATGTTGAGTTTTCACTGATCTATTAACTCTGATACTTGTTTGCCTTTTACAACTCTGATGAATGTCTGACAAAAATCTCTATAAAGTGAAGTGCCTTCAACTCTGTTCATGTTTTCTCCGTGTTTTCTCTGACTGCATATGCAAATGCAAACGTGTAATTGCAGCTACATAATCTGCCATCAATACGAATGGAAAAGACACGGCTGAAAACTACATGTTACCCACTTATCCACGTTGGCCATGTCTGCAATCACGGCTCGCTTGTTCCCCAACCGTAACCCCCCGCTGTTTTTTAGCTGTCTCCAGCGACGGCTGATGGGAGCTGTGGTCGTGTGGCTGCCGAGGATAAACATGGTGGGAGCTGGTGATGTTTTTGGGATGCCGCGGCGAGGCAAACAGGCCCATCACTTTGCCCTCTAATTGGCAGTCCCCTGTAATTAACTTTACCGTCATATCAGTCTATGTATCTTCCTCTCCCCGGCTGTCTCTATGCCATTCTTTCTCTTCAATCTTGTGGTACACCAGTGGATATCTTCTCTCCCTGTTTGTCTGCGCCCCAGTCTCTTCAACAATGGACAAACAGTAAAGGAGAGGGCAGGAGGGAGGGACGGAGAGACACTGGGAGAGGGGAAAACAAAGGAAAAGATCTGAAGGGCTGCGGTCGGGTGACTGATTCGGCGTAGACGTTCAATAACAGGGTGGCAGAGAGGCAGGAGACAGGGTTGTGGCGAGATGAGAAGGACTGGGAAGGTTTAAAAGGGCAGGGAGAGACATGGTGTGAATCACAGAGAGCAGGCCAGCATTCGCAGTGTGCACGAGAAAGCCCCGAGCAATGATGAATGACAGTTGCAATGAGTTGTTTCTCAAGACGATCAGCGGAATTGTGCCGTGCTTCACGAAAAACAGCTCAGTGGGGATGAGAGAGCAGAGAAGAGTCCCGTGTGTGTTTACAGCTGGAGAACGCTTTGATCTACTTCAGGATGCAATGTCTGTGGTCTGCGGTACAAAAAATGTGTGTGTGCCGCAAAGTGCATATTGTTTATTTGAGTGAGTGTGCTAGTGTGTGCTTAGGAAAAGTCTCATGCGCTCGCTGCCCCCTCCATGTGTTTGTCTGAGCCTCTCTGAGTGTTTTGTTTATGTGGTGTGTGGGTGTGTGTGTGTGTGTGTGTGTGTGTGTGTGTGTGTGTGTGTGTGTGTGTGTAATGTGAGTCTTCAGGGCTGGCGTCAGGACTGAACCGCGGTGGCGGCATGGCTCTCTCGTGCGAGGCCGGCCGGCGGTTGGACGGACGGCATGGTGGTGGAATGTTTGCGGAGGGTGCATACGTACGCACACACACACACACACACGCACAGGCACTCAGACAACACACACACACACACACACACACACACACACACAGGCACTCAGACAACACACACACACACACACACACACACACACACACACACACAGGCACTCAGACAACACACTAACATAGACACACACAAGGCTGCCTGGCTGGCACTATTCTGGCCCCTGAGTGGAGGAGCCAGAGTCACCACCACAGCTTCCAGGAAGGACGACCACAGTCACACTGCACTGGGTTTCCCACGGGGGGAGGGGAGGACGGAGGGAGCAGAGAGGAAGGAGGGAAGGGAACGACGGAGAGAGGAGGGAAGTGCCGCATGCTTGTGAGTGTGTATGTCTGACACTGGTGTTGTGAACAGAACGATGCTGCGGTTCAGGCAGAGGGAAAAAAGGAGGGTTTCCGTATGCAGGGAGGAGGGAAGAAACCAGGAAGTGAGTGAACATTTCTCCAGGGCCCAGGGCGTCAGGAAATTGTAACAACTATTATTATATTATTATAAGTATTATCATTGTATATTAGTATCTTATAATAACATTTAATTCAAATTTTTGGCTGTAAAAACAAATATATAATTTTATTGCTCACCTCTATACAACATATTCATGGTAGAAGCATAGACTGTATGTAAAAATCTGGAAATTGAAGCAAATGAATAACCAGCAGACAGAGTCTTCACTGGTTGCAAAAAGAAGCTAGTTTCTATAGAGGTCTAGGGGAAAATGAATGAATCTATTGGGGTGTGGATACCATGTGACTGGCAGCTAGTAAGGTCCAATAGGTGCAGGTCGTAGGTGTGGGTGGACGAAAAGTGTACGAGCTCTCAGCCAAACCCACCCTAGCTCGTCTGAATATGGTTTCTTTTGATTTAGAAAAACAACAACATGGTGCTGGTCAAAATGCCAAACTCCAGGGTTCAAAACGACAGTTCACAAACCAATGGGTGACGTCATGGTGGGCTGCCACTTAAAAACTGACTCTTAAAAATGAATGAAGCAGATGAAAGCAAACTTATTTTATAGTCAATTTTATTGCTATTGTTTACACACAAATACAATAATCCGTGTCTTGAATGGCAAACAAATTGTGTTAGGTTTGTGTCTATGCACAGCTCTTCAGGGAGAAGCCAGATATGACATTGTTCAGTTTTCCAATGTTGGGCGGAGCAGGTACGGTGATGACACGCTTGAAATAGCAGCGGCGCCTAGGACACAAAATCCACAACAGCATCTTTGATTGAACTCCATAAATACAACAGTAATCAATTTTAAAAGACGGATTGTGTGACGACTTCAAGTTAATGTAAAAAATGTACTCATGCAGGTTTGCATGCATGCATAAAGAATACTGTACCGCATATTACTCTCGGAGTAGGAATCAGTGAAGTAGCTGTAGTATTGGCAGTTAGGATCGAAGGTACAGGTCCTCTGACATGTGTGTGCATCATCCATCAGCTCAAAGCGAATGTCAGAACCCTCGAAACTAACTCCTTCATGAGCCACCTTCAGCCAGTCTGTCAACAGAGGGGGACAGAGTCAAGGGCGCTACACACCAAAGCAACGGTCGCCTGTCGGAACTCGTCTGAACCTAGATAGGTGTCCATAGTCCAATTTGTGACGGTGTGTTCTGCACTGTGGAAATAGTTGGCAATCTATACTCGTCGGTGAGCTGCTTTTCTTCGGACGGAACGTGTTCAATCGGCGGTTGTGGCCTAGTGGTTATTGCGTCCGACTACCATACCTCCGGTTTTATTTATTTCAGCTAAAGGGATAGTTCAGTGATTTTGGAAGTGGAAATGCATAGTTAATATGTTACCTTATGGAGGTGGTGATCAGCGCTGTCGTTTTACGGAGTTTGGAGGATATGTGGAAGTAGTGAAAGAGTCCCACTGTGGCAGAGGGGACCACCGCCAACTCGCCGCGAAAGCTCTGAGTCGAACGGGTGGATTGCGGAGTGATACCCTGATTCTCGGTGGTCCCCTCTGCAACAGTAAGACTCTTGACTTTCCCTACGTCCACTTCTCCTCCAAACTCCGTACAATTTCAATTTTCAGCGTTGGTTAGCGATACGTACTGTTATCCAGCTGACAGAAGTGCACTGGTAGCCCAGATGTGATTCCCTCTTTGGCCGTGGTCACAATTTCATTTGGATTGCTCTTCAAGTGACAATTGAAGTTGCTACTGTAGGAACAACGAAAAAGGAAATCTTAAATAGAAGTGTGTCTACGTTTTGAGAACTCATAAAGTAGAGCACAGATTGGACTGAGAAGGGGGGAAACAAATGTTTAGGCCTTTCAGGGACAGTAAGGACTCTTTACACTTTGTGATGTTAAACAAATGTTGTCTATATGTCACATTGGAGAGAAAAGAGTTAACGGTAATTGTTTCACTCTGAGAGAGTTTGTCAGACGCACACTACCTGACATAAGAGAAGTAGGTACAGCGTGGATCAGCAGAGCACAGTGCCTGACAGTGTTCAGGAGAGGCAGCGGGCAGGACCTCCAAGTCATTCCCTGGGATGTCCGTGTTTGAAAAAAGCTTTCCCCGGCACACTGTCACCACAGATAACACAATGAGAAAGCAAACACATCTACCCGCAGGATGTATGTCTCCGTGCTACCGCTTTGGCGTACCCGGCTCGAAATATTGACTGATTTCCACTTTGTGGGAAAATCCAGATACGACACCAGCCTCTCTCTTCACACCGGGAGTCCTTGGTATTGTCCAGCTGAATTTAAGATGACATTTATTCCTGGAAGAAAAGGAAAAAAAAACAACACCATAAGTTAATGACAGATCCTGCTTCATCACTCCAACCTCGAATCTTCCTCCACATTGGATGCCGACTAAAAATGTTTAATTATTATAAACCTTTGGGCGAAGTGTTCGGAAGATGTTAACAAAAGACGGTATCCAACTGAATTATGGGATATGTAGGATCCAGAGGTTTTGGAGGTTGACCAGTACTTAAAGCCCCCCTCCACTCAAAAAAGTGTTTTTCTTCTGTTTCTGTCCTCTAAAATGTCTGACATTGACTGTGGGACTTGTACCTCAGCACATGTTGTCACTATAGAGGTGTTTTCACATTCCTCTCCTGGAGGAGGAGATTTCTGTGCACTTCTCTGAAATTTGAAATTCAAAACGAACCCTGGCAAGCTTGATTTGGTACGTCCCAAATACGGAAAACCAATCTCTGCCGAATATGCAAATGGCGGCAAAGGCGGGTTGTTGGATATCATACTGCAGCCCTGTCCCACCCCATGCAATAAAAGGTTATGACATTACCCCTGGCTCCAGAGCAGACGTATGTCAGAAATACAACAATTTAGCTTCAACCTGCAATGTGGAGTTATGTTATCAAGTTCTACCTTATTCGCTCTGTTGTGAAGTCGCCATTTACAAAAGTAAAGAACTGACAGAATGGGTCCTGTGTGCAGACCCTCTGACACTCCTCATGGTCGGTTGTGAACAAGCCTCTGTAGTCTGCCCCCAGGAAGTCGGTGTTCTGGTACATCTGAGACAGACAAGGTACCACTGACAGAAAGACAGTGGGAGGTCATGAGAACACGCCATGCAAATCTCAAAATGAATAAATTGTTTTTGTAATGGTTTAAAATGTCGCTGTTTTTACTTGACCCTGAGTCGCAGACTTTGAGGGAAAAACCAGAGGTGACACCCAGAAGGGGATTCTGGACTTTGGGCCTTCCCGACTCAGTGTACTTGAGGTAGCAGTAAAAGTTCCTGCAAAGAGGATCAGGTGATATGAATATTTCTTTCATGCGAGCTGGATAAAAAAACAAAAAAGAAATTGATTACATTTGCTTGCGACAACAGGCTAGACTTTGGCTGTATTTTGCTTTAAAACAGTGCACAGCTCCAGATGTACCCTGACTACCTTCGATGGATTGTTTGATGAAGAAAAGTGAATGTGTCAGTGTTAAACCTGTTATCCTCGGTCCAGTTTTGTCGAATAAAGGTGAAGAAGAGACAGGAGGGGTGCTGGGTGCACAGCTGCTGACAGTGCTCCGCGTCAGGAGAGAGGAGAGAAGTGATGTCTGTTCCCGGGAAATCCACATTCTCCAGAAACGTGCGACGGCATTCTGGAGAAATGTAAAAAGAAGCACAGACAAATTTTAAATGTACAAATGGACGGCTATTAAAATGGTTTTTACCACATCTCATGATTCAGTGAGTATAGTACAACTTTGTTACCTTGTGTTTGCTTTAATGATTATATTCTGTAGTTTTCCTTTGTGTCTAGGTTTTAGTTAAGTTACCTTTGTCATCCCTTTTGTTTGTTCGTCTCAAATATGTTTCCTGTTTTATTTTGGAAGTCACGTTCCTCGCCGTCTCTGCACTTCCTGTTTCCCTGTCTCTTGTCTGTCACTACGTTTTCTTGTGTTTCCCTGTGATTGTCTGCACCTGTAATGTGTCTCACCTGTGTTCAATCTTCCCTGGTGTATTTTTGTTATTTCTACCTGAAAGACCGAATGTCTCTTTTTTTGTCTCCTTTAATTAAAAATGTTGTTTTTTTTTCTACTGCATTCTTTCTGCTATATTTCTGCTATATTCTGTCCACTTTGCTGCTGTAACGACCAAATTTCCCCGTTGTGGGACGCATAAAGGTATGTGTGATCTTATCTTATCTTATCTCTGCATTTGGGTCCTGTTCCTGCACCCCTTAACAATATGGTACAGTAAGTGATACAAAAGGTAATTCGATAATGTGCCCACATTTTTGTCTTTTACAAAATGTAGTGTTTTGTATTATACCTTGACTGAAGGAGAGGCCGCAGATGGTGAGCACACCCACCAAAATCATACAGGTTCCCATCTTCTTGGTTTTGCTGATAGTCTGCGAAGGAAAATGAGATTAATGAAGCACAACGGTGTATAAGGGACTGCAGTCGGCTCAAAGGGCATATTTTCAATATTTGTACATCTGATCTATTTGTACAACTCGTTGTTGACTCATTCAGTTAATGGTTCACAAGGATCGCCATGCAGCTAGGACTGTGGTACAGTGTAAATATTTGTTAAATCAGCATGCATAGTGAAAATGTCATATGCTATACTTTGATTATGGCAATGTCCTTCAGACTGGCGAAATTCGCAATTGGCCACACGAAAAAAACAGCGATTTAATGGCTCTCGTTCGTTCTGCAGAGACTGTGTGAAGAGTTGTTACATTCAACAGTTGAGTTTAATAAGGATAATCATCATGTACATATGTTGAATGTTATGCAGAAGATTAATCTGTGCTGCTGTCCATTTTTTAAGTTAATATAAAGAACTAAGAACTATTCCCCCTGTGTCACCATTCACTCTGTGACCAGTTGCTGCAGTGGATCAACGTTTCCATTATTCTACACACAACATCTGTAATACTGGGTATATTGTGGGGGAGGGGGTATACTTACACAGATTGAATTGGGCAAAAGCGTCTGCTAAATGAATGTAATGTAATGGCTACACTGCAGAGTGCATGACCTTCAGCAGCAACTTCAGCATTCAGTAAACACTAGACACTGAATGCTCTGAGTTCAAGGGATTGAATCAGACTGAAGCACATGTGGTTTCATCCACATCTGAAAGTCAGAGGCTGAATCTCAATGACCCACTAACCCCTAAACCCTGAACCCTCACACACTGTGACGTCACCTGGCAAGTGATTGAGTGGGAGAGTATAAACAGGAATGGGACAGCACCTTGACTTCACCATGCAAAAACTTGCATGCTGACTTTGGTGGGTTTGGGTCTTTTTATTTTCAATATTTTACTTGCTTCACGGCCCTAATGTAATATAATACATACATTCTGGCTTGATATTCACAAGTTGACAAGAAAAAAAATCTCATCATTGCCAACTCTGTTGTAATGTGGTTTTATGTAAATCTAACTCTAAGTTGTTTTTTTAAAATTTAAATTGTACTTGAAGTCTTAGAAATAGTAAAAAAAAAGTAAAAAGCACCTTCTATAGGATTTTACCCCACTTCCTCACACAATGAAATAATAATGTATTTCCCCTTGTATATTTATTTTAATCTATTTGTTTATTTATCATTTCCGTCTTTCTTTATTGATCGTGTTTATTGTTTTTTCATGTTTAATACATTTCAATTCAAATTTGTACCTCAATAATCTTGTTATTTGTTGTGTACATATTTCAATGAAAAGTTTTAAAAATCAAATCAAACTTTCTTCACCGCCAAGACACTTGAGGAAGCGACTGGACTTGAAAATGTTCCAGGGTTTTGAATTTTTTTCTTTTCCAACATGACGGTTGTTTATCTTTTTTCATACGTTCCACCTGGTTACCCCGTGTTTCACGTCACAACGCTATGAACTGTGGGTAATTCCTCAGCCAAAGTTGGCATCCATGCTGACTTACGGAAAGTGGGCATAAAGGGCTCTAAAGAAAAAAAGAAGAAATGATTCAGATAATAACAGAATATGAGGTGAACACAGAACCTGTCTCTCGTTTGATCTGTCGGGGGGGGAAAGGCTTCGAAAACTGCAGCATCAGAAATGATGCAGAGTGGATTTCAACTTCTGGATAATGAGCTACAGTAATGATGAGACTGAACGACAGTTCATTTCAAAACCAGAGTGCAATGAAGCTCAACAACACTATTAAACAAGGACACTTTGAAAACCTCCCAAGGAAGAAAAAAAGTAATATTTTTATCAAATGCAGACAGGACAGTGAACACATATCATTTTCTCTTCACTCAGCAGATATTTGTTTGACTAGTTTGATCATCACAAACATATTATCAATATATTACGGACACCTCTCTGTAAAACCAACACAACTGAATAGAACCACAATTCAAAGCCCCAAAAATGACCAATGCAATAAATCAACATCTTCAATAGAAACTGACCAGTATAATCGTAATGAAGTGAGGTTGCAGAGATAGATAGTTAAATATACACAGGGAAATTTAGGCCTCAGTAGTTTATTCCTCACTCGTCACCTCGTCTCGTTTTTGCTAATGTTTCCTCTTGCTGTGAATTGCATACAGAGAAACGATAAAGATGGAAGTTGACTAACTGAAATAGTTGCAGCGAACAGGAAATAGCAGGTGGTGAATGAGCTGCAGTTATCCTAAGCATCCAGCAGAGGGCTCTACACTTTCAGTGTCCTGTTGACAAGGTTGGGTCAGATTACTTTGAACAGTTGTCAGTTACTGATTACAGATTACATGGTGATTTTTGTAACCAGCAAATGTTACGTGTTGTCATTAATATCAGTGAAATATACACACAGGTGTTTGTATTTTCAAATTATTCCAAAAACGAATGCCTTAAACTTCTATTGGACACGAACGCGCCACGTGACCCGGAAGAGTCCAGGAGTTCACGTCGCTACGTTTGTTTCTTTTAAAAAATACTTTTATTTGCAGCGATTCTGTGACTCTCCCTCGACTGTGGTTCGTCGTGTTTTAGTCGAGTTTCACCGACTGTCCCTGATCTGTTCATTGAGTCTTCAGACCTCTCAGTGAGAACGACTGTGAGGAGAATCACTCCGTCACCGCTGACCCATCTCCGTTATCGCTTCTCGGCCTTTTGGCTAAGATCAAGTGTAGTATCTGTTCTTATCAGTTTAATATCTGATACGTCCCCTACCCGGGGACCATATATTAAATTGATTTTTGGAATAGGGAGATGGAATAGGGGCTTGCTCCGTCCACTCCACGCATCGACCTGGTATTGCAGTACCTCCAGGAACGGTGCACCCCCCTCTGGCTGTTGAATATTAAATATGAAACGGCGGGATCACAATTAAATTGTGACATCCTGGTTATTCGTTGTAATATCTAGTAAGTAGCCTGTAACATGACACAGTCATGTCATAATAACCTCAATAAGAAGTTTTTTCAGAATAATCTCTTATTTCTCGTTATGTTCTTGACTCCTGTTTGTTTTTTCAGTGCATTACTCTGTTTTTGCTCGCGTCACCTTTCTTCATAACAGTCATATAAAGCCGGATTTCCCAGTTTGGGATAATTAAAATATCTATCGATCTGTCTGTCTGTCTATCATTGCGCTCTAGTTTTGAAATGAACTGTGGCGTTATCAGAAGTTAAAATCCTCTCTGCATCATTTCTGATGCTGCAGTTTTCCAGTCAAACGAGAGACAGGCTCTG
Source organism: Scophthalmus maximus (assembly GCF_022379125.1). Classification (NCBI taxonomy): domain Eukaryota; kingdom Metazoa; phylum Chordata; class Actinopteri; order Pleuronectiformes; family Scophthalmidae; genus Scophthalmus; species Scophthalmus maximus. The sequence continues at coordinate 2,410,473 of NC_061536.1, forward strand.
TGTTCACCTCGTGTTCTGTTCACGTTCATGTTCATCATCTGAATCATTTCTTCTTGGAAACATGGATAATTATGTAGAAGAAAATGCCGTCACACTCCAGTAGGTGGCAGTAGTGACAACATCACTCATCCACCCCGGTTTTAATGAGTCAATCTATGCACCCACCACAGGCAGAAAAGAAAGAGGAAGTGGCAAGTCTATTGGGGGAACAGGTTGAACGTTCCTTATTCTTTTCTTGTCTCTGACTTTCAGATGTGAATGAAACAACATGTGTTTCAGTCTGGTTCACTCACGTGAACTCACAGTTGGGCTGTTGATCATCTGTAGAAGGTCAAATTAGATAAAATAGACGATTTTCAGTCAGCCTTTCGTGTGGAAACAGCATTGCATGATGGGAGAATATAGCCCTTTTTAAATCAAATCAAATGTAAAATATCTTTGTACTCAACAGTTGTATGTGTGTTGAATGGCTGTAAAGACTGAGTGAGCCACTGTCCCTGCAACCTATAGTTGTGTTAATGAGTATATTGTCAGCACAATCACTCAGCATGGTTGGTCCGTGAACGGTGATACCTTGATCAAGAAGGTGGTCCTCTCGCGGGATTGGTCAAAAGTCTACAATAACTGACCCCAAGTGACCAAACAAAGAAATGACTCCTCTAATGACTGTTTCAGAACAATGAATAGATAGATTAATATGTCTAGTACATGTGGCACAATTAGTGGAGTCATGGTGGTTAACAATAATTCCATTTCAACATGTATATTCGTGTGTTGCCATAATGTATATCAATGTGATGATGATAGACCTCAGGACCAAGGAAAGTTATTTTCAGATATTACCAGGAGCAAGATGTTTATAGATCCTTAAGATTTTCTTTGTGTATGATTACATGTGAGACTACCCCACGACCAGAAATTATGCAGTTGAGATTCCTTCTTTGGGGAGGGAGACAGGAGACCACAGGAGAAGTGTACGATGCAGCCCACCCTCCACCCATCCAAACTAATGTTGCAGAGACTGTGGACCTCATCTCATTTATTCCATTTGTGGGATATTGGCCATGAGATATTTTATCATCAGCTTACTCTGACCTCGTAAAGCCTCCTTGAAAGGAACGAAACCAGAAGATCCGGATCCTTTACAGGAGCCGTTATTTTTGAAACGTCCTTGTGTTCTGTATAGCTCACAATGCATTTGTGGAGATGTGGCTCTATTTCACTGGTACCGACAAACTTCATTTCCATCACCCTACATTTTGTGCACTTTGTGTTTTCAATAGGTGTAGGTGAGAGGAGTGTGAGGCCTGATACCTTTGTCTGGCATGTCATTGCTTGTAGTTATCAGTCATCACTCTGGCACTTACTGGTTTCCAGTTTCCCAGCGAAACCCAACACTAGTGACGGTGAAGTGTGACACCCCTGTTCAGGGTACGGAGACGCCAGCAGTGTGTGTTGTGACACTATTGCAGTTGATCTCTGACACTGAGAGAAGCCTAGATATTCAGTCTTAGCATTATAAGCTGCAGCATTAGGCAAATCAATTTTTTAAAAATCCATTTGGTATTTTACCCCCATAATCCTGAGTGACATGGAACCTGTGCTTACACTGCATAATTTTGGAACTGTTGAGTTTTTAAATATCCTTCCAATGCATAATTATGAAAAAAAGAAGCATTATGACTGATTTTATTCTGTCAAATGCTTTAAAGCTACACTTATCAATATTCTTTAATTCAATGGATCAGTTTTACTTTGGGATGTCACTCATAGTGAAAAACCCACGGAAAATCATTTTAAATTGTTCTATTTACATGTAAAAACTTGAATGGCATTTAGAGTTAAGGGGCAGTAAGCAATTTTAATCCAACACACCTTTTGTGAAATTCAGCAAATATTTTCTCACGGTCCGCTAGCTGTTGGTTCTCTGTGTGTGCCGAAAAACCCCCTGTATTTACGGCTCAGCCCTGGCTCTGTAAATTGAAAAACAAAAAAATGGTGCAGACCTCACCTCACATCTCTGTGCAGTTTTACACATCACTCCCCAACACCTTAAGAGACGTGCTAGTGACAGCTGTGATTTCACTGAATATTAGTGTGATTGATAGTTTCAAATGTCTTTGAGTTTTCTGTGCTTTCCTTGAGTTTTTATATGGTTTCTTTAACTACTATCAATGCTTAAAGAAGTAAAAGTACAAAAAGATTGATTGTAGCAAAAGTTTTCTTCTGTCTTTTCTCATTAATCATCTCACAACCCCAAATATTCATTTAGTGGCCCTTTGAATCCGCCCAAACCCTTAGGTGGAGTACCAGTGGACTAAACAACCTGACAGCAGATATAAAAGTTAAATGCTGCTGGAGATGTTGATGCATTAATGTCTTATCGTCTTCACAGCTCATCAGTCACAGGAGACATGTTGCAACAAGACAAATACTTTTGAAAACCTGGGATGTTTCGGTTATACTGCTGCATGTAAACATGTTGCAGAATGATAGAACTTTTGGCAACAAATAATTTACATAATTTTTATATATAAATGGAGAGGGACATCTAATTTATGAGATACAAAGCACATAGTTACTCTTATGCAGGGAGACACATTTATTTGAAGATTTTATCTACTAATATCACAAAAAAATCCTTCAATGAGATAACATCACATAGATATACCATGTTATTAAACCGTATCATTTAATTGGTCTTTGAAGAACCTAATTAGCAAACGTGCTTCATGCATCAGGTCATCCTTGGTTTTAGCAACAACCACACGCCATTACACAGATCAGTCTGTACACAGTAGCTGCATATATCATTGCAGTTGAAAAGGTAGATTCAAGGTAAGAAAGTGCAAATAGTCTGACAGGGCTTCACGGAACACACCTTTAAAACCTCACTAACAGTACCACCAGTTACTTTCACACATGAGGGACATTTTCTTTTCAACAAATGTAGAACAGTGCTTGACAGGTCCAGCTTTGTGTGCTGTGAAGCTCATCGCTCCATCTCTGTCAGGGGAGAGGCCTCAACATAGTGCACCATCTTGCTTTCATGATCATTCTCTCCAGCAACAGCTCTCAGTTGTAATTCCCACCAAATGCAGTGCAACAAAGGTAAACCTCCGCGTTATCTACCGTAAACAAAGTGCAAGAATGTGTTTGTGTTCAAAACAGAGACAGATACAGAACCTTCCGCAGGTAAGTACACTTGGATCAGGTCCTCGGACGACAAAATAATCAAAATTTAAGTACTAGGTCAAGCTTTGCTTATACTCATAGGTGTTTCATAGGTTTACATTTAACCATAATCATGCACAAGAAGTGAATCATTTTCTTTAAGAATTTCACTGCTGTGGTTGAAAAAACCTATGGGCACAACTGATTCATTGTAACAGCCTGTATCATTAGCTTATCACGGACATTTACAGTTAAATTAGTATTAGGGCTGTGACTTCATTACAATTGGAGTTTGAGCATCCAGCACGTTTTCTTTGAATTCGTTTATATGCAACTGACTTTTCTAATCCCCAAAAAACCTTATAAAATAACAACCAATGTTATTGTAAGGCAGCTACATTTTAAATCTAAGGTGTTAAATCTTATATATATAAGGTTTTAAACATTAATGTAGCCTCCAACAACTATATTCTATGTAATGAATGATATAGTGAAGTTATGGCGACCTGAGCAGAGAATGAGTTCACACTCCCTCTATGTTGTGATGCAACCAGATGGTAACCAGTCTGGATGCACGTTCATAATAGTGCACATTTGTGTGGATTTTAATTAATTTGCTCATGTCGTGCTCATACTGAACTTCATTCAGCCATAAACACACCACAAGGAAATCGCAGGGTGATGTACTGTACAAACAGACAATTAATTATAAGTCAGTGTGTACCACATGCAATACAGCTGAACAAGACACTCACCGCCCCCGTGCACACTACTGGTGGTGGTGTCGAGGCATGCAGGCTATGGCTGGCAGTAATTTGACAGCTTTTGTTGGTCTGCTCAGGGTCGTGCAGGGGGAATGAAGCAGGCTCAGATGATGGTCTTGAGCTCCTCGTCAGTCAGCTGGTTGACCAACATTATTTTAGTCAGCTGCTCGGCGTACCTTGCCTGGTCCTGCATGAAGTGAGGGATTCGGATGTTCTCCATGTGAGCCAAGGCTTTAAGGCGATCTATGTCTTCAAATGACACCTGAGCACACAGAACGTAAACATTGACAGATTAGGTCTTTGAACCTAGAGTTATTATTTGATGGGAACTATTTTTGTGTCATTTGTCCTCAAACCACTGGTGTTGTAAAACTTGGTTGTTCATGTTCAAATGTTCTATCATCAGTGGCTTCAGCTCCTCTGAAGCAGAAGAACATGGTCTCTCTTCTCCTGAGAGAGGTTACATAAGCTTTATTAAGAGCTGGGTAAGACTTTGTCTCATTCAGGGAAGAGGCACCAGCTCAGCCCGCCAGTTGTCTGTTTTCAAATGAAAGCTCACAGCTTAATTTACATTTTTGAACTTATTTACAGACTTCTCATAGACTTTTGTTACACTTCGCAATTTGTATCACAGAAGTGTGCAAGTATCGTTCCACAAATCTGAAGGGTGGACATTTGGATTCAGCCAATGAATGCTGTTGAAGAAAAAGACGTATTGGCAGGAAGGCACATCCACCTGGTGTAAGTCTGATCAACCTGCTTGTTTCATGTTGTGAATGAAGTCTCTCACCTGTGAATAATCCAGGAAGCAGTTATTCAATGTAGTTGTTGCTTGGTTAATCAGTAAATTGACTAATAACAGCGCAGACGGAGATGGTTGAGAAGCCTCACCTTTCCGAGAGCCATGAGAAGTGGGAAGTTGATCTTGTCTCTGTATCTTAGGATCTTCAGGATGCCGTCCAGGTAGACCTGGTCTTTACTGAAGCACCCTGTAATGTTATGGATCAGAGAAGAGGGGCAGTACATTTGATGAATATGAATTTTAAAATGCTAATATTAGTAATTTAATGGTTGTTTTGAATACATAACCTGAATTATCATGTTATGTATTCAAAACAACCTTTGGGGAATCAAGCCCAACATAGTGACCTGGCTGTGCAGTGTCAGTCTGGCCTCTCTTGGCTCTGACACAGTAGTCCCAGCGGGTGTTGGGGTCCTGGACAAAGCGGCCCAGGTTGTGGAAGAGCTGAATGAAGGACATGTGGCTGGCCTGGTAGACGGTGTAGTAGAGCAGGGCAGCACGCCACAGAGTGGGGTCTTTCCTAAACAGGACACTGTGGATGCTTGCCAGACCCTCTTCTGTGGGGTTCAGGGGCTTCAGGTTGTGCTTCCTCCTGCCCACGCTGCTGCTCCAAGGCTGGTGGCAATTGTTGATGCCTCTGAAATAATGCGTGCCTAATGGAATGGGATAAGGATTAATTACACGATTAACACTTGTTCAAATTCAAGCTAACTTTATTCGTTGCAACAACAATTGGAGATACATGCCGTGGTCTACTGATACAGTGTCTATTACAGTCATTTAGCAAAGACTGGATGACGCCAATCGGACCTGCGATTAGAGAAGCTATGTCGCCTGATGAACTGCATTACAGTTACATTTCAATTTTTCCCCGATTTGTCTGGTGACCTCCAGGAATGAAAACTGTTGTACGCACCAATCTCATGCCTCAGCATGCCCTCCAGCCAGTGCTCCCGTGCAGTGGAGATGTTGATGGTAAGTGTGGGTCTGCTGTTCACAACTGTCATGGAGGCTCTGGACAGGAGGTCATCTGTCACCTGGACTACTATCTATCAACACATAAGGGATACAAAATGACACAAAATATGTGTACATGGGCAGACGTTTCCATCAGTGACAGTTCATGTTACTGTTAAGCCCATATATCAAATATGACTTATCTACACAAATGTATGCTTTGTGTTGCACTGTGATACTTGTAATTGATGGGTTGTAAAAACAAAAAATGTCTATCAAACTGACACTATTTGTATTGACATGAAACAAATTGTTGATTATATTTGTTGCGTCTCTGCACAGCAAAAAAAATTATCTTTCCAACCAATTAATCATCAAATCCAACAACAACTTGGTGACTGACTGGCAAGCTGGTGGGCAACAGTGAATCTCTCTCCTTGCTCACTTACAGTAGGTCAAAGCTGCGTTAGCCCTGCTCTTATCCCAGCTCTCCTCCCTTTCAGTTACTACTTAACTGCAACCCCCACTTGTCTACACATTGGGACACATGACTACTGCTAATGGCATTAACTTTTCTGTGGCTGTGGCACTGTGCTGATCCATCTCTCACACACTGTTAGACTGGTTCACAACTACACAGATACCGTTAGGCTGCTGTTCCAAGATTCAAGCCTTGGTCTTGTACGTTTCAAACATTACATCGCTGTGAAAAAGTAAATTCAAATATATAGATAGAATGAGACTCTGCATTCCACCACAACGTGAGAGTTAATTTTACTAATTTTCAGTCTGATGACTACTGAAATGTGTTTTTTCTCTTCCTTGTTGTACTGGATACATCTTTACATGTCATATATGCTGGACAGTGTCAGAGAGTTTCCCTTCCACTCACTTGCATTTTCTTTCTGCTGTCCGGTACGTTGGAACCCATGAAGAATTTGCCAAGCATACACAAAGGTTGATGTACATGAGGATTAATATGTTCAATGGAACGTTATTAATATTAACTGGGTGATGTAACGTTGTTGATATTACATAAACACAAAAGCGAACTGGTTTTGATGTACTCAGTAAAGTGGCAGCTTCTTGCAAGGTCTCACTTTTCTCTGAAGCACATTCGCTTCGATGCTCCTGTCGGCTGCTGTTTAATGATTATGTCAACCATGACACGAAAAACAACCAGGCTCCAAATGACATCCTTTGCCTCAACTGTCATTACGACTGAGTCACAATGAAAACAATCAAAGCTACAAAAAGATGAGTGTGCTAATGAACAGCATAGTATCTCCTTCTGTGTCCTCTCACCTCCCCCACGCAGCCTTCCTTCTCCATGTATTTCTTGACATTGTGCCAGACACGACTCTTGGTGAGGAGGTTACCCCCAGTGACCTGCTCAAATTTCTCATAGCTGCCATATCGCTGCAGAGCAAGCTCCATGATGTGCACTGCCTGTAAGAGATGAGAAACTCATTATAACTAATGACTAATGATGCAGTACTTGGTAAAGATAAAAACACAAACAGTCAGACAATCGCACAGGTGTTAAGCAAACCACTAGCAAACCACAAACAATTATTTTTACAGACCAACTATGGGATGGAGAGAAGTCCACAGTAACTAGCAAATCCTTATCATCCTATGGGGTTCTACAGTTGGTCCTGGTCCAATCCCTGTCTCTATTTTTATTTGTATAGCACCAAATCACAACATACATCATCTCAAGGCTCTTTACATAGTGAGGTCGAAACCTCACAATATTCTATGTTGTCTCCATTTGTGCATAGGCTGGAGCTCTTGATGGTGGTCTCCACATCATTCTTCATGAGGGCCTATACTCTCACATACACTTAGACAGGCCAGTATCATATCCTTACAGTTCCAGCAGACACCAGATGAAGCAAGGGTGGTGGTCCAGAATCCAAGTGAGGATGAGGTGGTTCCACATTAAATAGTTCAACAAATATGTTCAGTTCCTTTACTTTACTTTTCATGTCCTGAAACCTCTCGACAAATGTCTAAAGGACTTCAACTTATCAGCATATTCAGATGTCATGGCAAAAGTTTGTTCTTGCAGTGTAGGAAAACAAAGAGTATGACCCCTTGCCACAGAATTCATGGCTTGCAAAGACAAAGGGGTGGAACGTAAAAAACAACAACAAATTAATTCCTGTACATCACGTCTTGTGGTATGTTTTACTCTACAGTTTTAATCATGAAGATACGATCTTGTCATTATTTCTGTCCTAGTAACAGAATTTTAAAAATGTTCTACTGTAGTAAAATGTCTTGGTAAATGAATGGATATTTTTGGCAGAAGTTTTTCCTCACACTACTTGAATCTTTGATAGTTCGAATCTTGTGATTCTGTATGACACTAGCATACAGTTTTGCCTAAGATTGAATGCCCTCATTAAGAATATGAATTTATGTTTTTATGTCAAGCACTTGGTGAATTGTTGTAAATTAGCTGAAAGACCTGTTACTGCTAAAGCAAGAGACTTTTCGCTTTAGGTTATTGTAGTTGCCATACAACCAAGCAAAGGCCCCATTCAGACATGGTATTAACACCTGTCTCAGGTGATCTGATCACAAGTGGACAGTGTGAACACTCCAGATGCACTAAAGACACATGTGAGATGTGATCACCAGACCACATTGGGAGATGGTCTGGTGGTCACATCGTGTGAGATCTGATGTGGTCTGGGACTCACGTGGCCACATTTTTGTGTGTCCTGGGCCACATTCAAGGACCGCCTACTCAGCTGACGTCCTCTGAAATGTTACAGTTTCTTACTAAACCCAAAGTATTTTACTGTTCTCACTGTTTTACATATTATTTGTGGCCAATGCTTTTATATTAATATTGACCACCAAATATTAATTTTCTGATAGCTGTTAGCATTCACTTTCCTATTCATCCAGCCAAAGCCCCTGAAAGTCCAGTGTTCACAGTGCTTTAAATCAATTCTTGATTAAAGTATATGTCTCTTAAGCTGCTTACTGCTCCATATGTTCACCATACAGTCGACTGATGGTCTACAGTAAGTTTACACACGGCTGATTGCTGCTGCTGGAGACCAGGCTGAGGAGAGAAGTAGGACTAAGATGCTAAATAAAGTAAAACAATAAGCTGGAACGATCCTAAATGTCTCCGTTGAGCTCAGGGTAACGGCAGAGATGGTGGTTTTTGTCTGCAGGTTCACAGCGTTAAAATTTTACAGTCATTTAATGTGTCATTCATATATAAATATGGAATAGAGCAGCTTTAATAAAAGAAAAAACATCTAGGGGAGATACTGCGTCATTCAATGTTAATCATTATTTTATTGTCTCAATAATTATAATGAAACTGATTTAACAAATAATGTAATCAGCCAACAAAATATCCACTTATTTTCATTTTTAATGGTACATTGTAAAGATCCTAAAGGTCAGTAAAGACAGGTGGTGTGAAACAGGTGTAAGATGTGGTAACATCATTGTTTCACCATGACTATTCCTATTCTGCTATCTTTTCCAAGGATTAGTTAATGCTAATTGCTGTATTAGATTAGATCGGATTAGCCTTTATTGTCTCCCATAGGAGAAATTTGTCTTGGGCACAGCGTCACATCAGCCCCCAGTCATTCCGCATGTACATTCAACTACAGTCCCATTGACAGACGGTGTAACAATAGTTCATGTTACATATTGCACAGTACCCACACCAAAAATACCCCCCACACACACACACCAGTTACATATTGCACATCTCCATAAATACCACACACATTCAACTGTTACATATTGCACATCGCTTCAATAATACAATCTCCTCACTAAATTATTGGAAATAATTAAATATAAATTCAATCCCAAAAGGTTACACTTTGTGGATGTCTGCTACACTTATTGGGATTGTTTGTTTTCGCACATTAAATCACTTACGCAGCTGCCTGCTAGGAAGACTGCAAAAAAATAAAGTGAAGAATTGTTCCACACGTTTGGTGGAAACACTCTTACCTGTGTCAGGAAGCGATCTGAGGCATTACTGTGCCGTGCCAAGACCAGTGGAGAGACAGGGCTGCTGTACTCAAACTGCGGATTGTAGCTGAAGTCCGACTTGAAAAACTTGACCCTCTCCATTTCCACATTAGACGGCTTGATGGCTGAAAGGATGCAGAGCTTCTTGGCATTTTCCACTTCACCTGTGATTATTGCTTTATGCAACAAGGGAAGTTTAGTGCGAGACGAGTTGGGGACACACATCTTCCTGAGCTGTGGGACTGTACGAGGGGTGAGGCCCATCGTGCTGCCCACTACTGCGATGCTCCGCTGCTGGACACAACCTGTCTGTGCAGGTTTACCGCCACCTTCTTGAGCACGCACCTTTTTAAAAGCCATGCCTGGATGGTTTCTTTTACCAAGTGTGGCACCACATTTTGCTGATGTTTTTGGCCTCTTGTACAGAGCCTGCTTTGGGCTCTTCCACTCTTCCTCCTCTGCTTGCAGCAGTACGTTGTAGCTGCTGGAGCCAGAGCTGAAGAGGTCTTTGAGGGCACTGGAGGAAATCTTCTCCAGGTATACTTGGCTTGGACTCAGTTCCTTGTCAGCAGAGTTAAAGATGTACTTTTTGGACATTTCTACTTGTGGCCAGTGAAGTCTTTCTGAAATAAATAACAAGAGTGACCGTTAAGGGAGGACAGTGTATGTGTCTGCTGATTACTTCAGATTCCCCTTCACGTGCAGACCATTTATGGATAGATAGACTAATCCTCTTATCAAGCCGCAGAATAAAATTAGATCTATTCCAATGCCAAGCTAAAACAAACAAGGTAATACAGATAGGGATACAATAACTTGTCATCAGTATGATGAACGTGTTTGACATCTCTGTAAGCCAACTACCACGTTTCTTTTACCACTTATTAATACAATCATAATAATGTGATCTGACTCAAATAGACCCTGAGTTGACCTGTCCTGGACTAATGTCCTGTCAGGATCCTGCTATTACAGTAGGCATGATTCTCACATTAGCCATAGGACTTGTACCGAGGGAACCCGGAGCATCATCAGCCTGAGAGCAGCCTAAGTTCGGACAGGAGCACTGAGGCAGAATCTATCGGCCACTCACAGGAGCAGGAGCTCAAAACTAATGAGCACAGTGGCAGCGGGGACCGCACGAGGGGAAAGTACAACTCGGAGCTTCAGTGGCTTCGAATCAAATACTGTTATCTAACACATCAGCCGAGTGGGATAACCCACTGTCACATCCAGGGACGCTGGAAGAAGGGGTGCGGAGGGGTAACGGCGAGGCAAAAGAGACCACTGTACAACTCAACAAATCAAATACTTTTTCTTGGGAGATTTGCCCATCGTTACACTTTCTGATGCTGATTAGTTGTTGTTTATGTATTTGCTTGTCTGTACATGTTCGTCTGTATTTGCTTATTCTTTGACATTTGCACAGCTGGTAGTGAACAGCTGACAGTTGCACAAACCCAACCACTCCATTCACCCATGGTGTCAGCACCTGAGGCTTTTGTATGAATGACAGAAATAGCACGGGGAACGTGAATAACACGACGGAACAAGAATGAGGACACGCGACGACGAGTGAACTTCCACGCACATAAAACTGCATCACAAACGTCGGGCCACGCCCCCCTCTTCGAACAGTTGTACCGCACAATGAATAAACAGCTACTGCGAGGGCGGCGTTATGACGTTGTTGAATTTTAAATAAAAAACCCCATCACATCTCACGTTGAAACTAACATTACCTGTGACTTGTATTGACTCCAGCATCCTCTGGTAAGGTGTCGGGTTCAGGCTCAACTTCCACAGAGCTTGTCTGAAGAATACCACGTCTGGTGAGCAGAGTGAAACTAGCTGCATTAGCTAAAGCTCCAATGGCGTCCAAAGAGTTCCCTGTCGTGGCGACGCTAGAAAAGTGTAAGTGCAAAACATATTAATTGCCTATGAGCCGAGCTGACACTGCACGTCCAGCCCACACGGATCCCTGGTCCGACTAACGACGGGAGAGACCGAGAGGCCGGCCGAGCTGTCTCCGCTCTGACTGCTCGGTTTCCATGGTTTCCTTGTTGCCTACGCAACCCACAAAGGACGCTGATGGGAAGTGAAGTCCATTTCAGAAAAGGCTGAGACCGTTCAGACAAAAAAGGAAAAATGAAATGGTCAGAGATTCACAGACACACACACACACACACACACACACACACACACTCACATTTTAAGTGGATTAAAGTTAAGACTACATGTGGTGATGTGTCTATGAAATGCGTGCTCCATCTTCTATTTAAAGCCCAACCACTAACATCAAACAAGCAATGATTCACTATTATTGTGTGAGTGTGTGTGTTTGTGTGTGTGTCATAACAAATATATCGTTTTGTACATGTGTATATATATGTGTATATATATATATATATATATATATATATACACACACATATATGGTGGCTCCTTTGTTTCAACATCCTGTAGGGGGTGACTCTCTTTACAGTGTGAACCCTAACATAAAAAAACTTAACCTCATTTATTTGTGTTTTGCAGTTGGATGTTAAATTGCAAAAGAGATAGATATATGGAGGACCAAATGTGACACAGAAATGGTAATAAGGCATTTTATTAATTGATGACAAATAGTACAGTAAGTATAGGCATTAACAAAATGTGTTTACAAATCAATTCATTAATCTCTAAATGAATGGACTAAATTACAAAGTAACTTGGATTAATATGTCCCCTTCTCTCCTTGTACTTTAGTTATATCAAAACTAAATTGTAAGCAAATGTATGAATTAATAATTCAATGCACAATTGGTTATTGTTTGATGAAATGCGTTAGTAATCCTTGTTTGATCCCTGCTTGTGATCCTCCACAGACACAGCTCTTTTCATAGGATGTCAGTAGAACTGTTCCATCTGGGACAGACACTTTAAATCACAACAACAAAGGTAAAAGCTCATGGTATCAGAAGTTGGAATGTAAAAAAACAAATGCATGGTTGTATTTTTATCAAATGAAAGGAGACTTTTGTTCATTAAATCAGCTGAAATGAAATGTATGTATAAGGCATAGACTGTATATAAAGGTATTCAGGTCAGTGCCGTTGCCTCCAGCACCAGAATCATGTGCATGTTGTTTTGTGACGTCTTCCTTTCGTACAACGCACCCATAGCTGTGATTGGCTGACAAGCGTAATGCTCGGCTCGTTGACGCTGATTGGTCCTTGAGCAATTCGCTCAACGGATGGAGTCTGCGCAGTACGCCCAGCGCTGAAATTCAAATTTGAACAGTTGTCTAGCGTGAGAGAAAAGAAGAAGAAGGAGAAGAAGAAGGAGAGAGCTGCGCGTCGTTGGGCTCGCCTCAGCCGATCTGCGTGTCACTGGTGAAAAAGACATTGGACATTTTCGTCGAGTTCGGATAAATCGCCCAAAATGGATCCGTTCACTGAGGTGAGTCGTTGAGCTAACTTCAACTTTACCAACGGTTAATGTGGCTAACTACCGATGCTAACGTGTTCTAACGAGACACACGTTAGCTACGGAACGAGACGAAGTTGTTTATTCCGATAGTGTTTTTAAACGTAAGCTAGCGCTACAGCACACAGGAAGTTGTGGCAATACATTGAAATAATGCCAATGAAAAAATGTCACGTGTCGTTTCTTTGTCTTGTCCATCGTCAGTAGACAAACACCTGAACTAAAAACGTCCTCACGCTTCTTAGAGCAGACTATTTCGATTTGATAATGTTCGACCATGTGGTAAAGCTGCTGGTTGACTGGCTTCCTAAATCATATGATGTTCTCCATCTTTAATAATAATAATAATAATAATAATAATGCATTATATTTTTTATAGTGATTGTCATGAACTCAAGGCACTTTACAAAACAAACAGAAACAGTTGAATGGGGCTCACGTTGATCAATGCACTAAACCAAAAAAACCCGTACGACAGTTAACGTTATTGTGTCCATGTAAGGGAGTGGAATGTAACCGCACTGGAAGTCGTCCAACGCTCGTTACCAGCTGAGCTCGACATTTCAAATCCTGGCAACGCAGGCAGGAGTGGCTCATTCCTGAGGAACGCTGAACAGTCGTGACATCAGGTTTTCCACGGGGCCCGGAGAGGAGTGTGTATGGGCTGCCTACAGCACAGTCAATCAGGATGTGACAGGACATGTCTGAGGCCAGAGGGAGGGAAAGTCACTCTGGTGGAGAAGGGCTGTTAATGAAGGGAGCCTCCACACTACAAACTGACCAATACTAGACACACAAACACACACAATTCTCAAGCCATGTATTAAGGATTTAGCAGCTTATGCTTGGGATACAGAAATCTAATTGAGGCTTGATATTTTACAGTTTAACTTTAAACTTTTTAATATAAAACACAAATGCAACCAAATAAATAGAACTTGAATTAAGAGTATAAATAAAATAAAGTTTAAAAAAATGTATGCACATCTTGTCTGCATTGTTTATTCTTTAAGATAAAATAATAATAAAACAATATTAACCACGTACTGTTGATAAAATAGCTCCAACGTTCAACGCTCCAACGTGTTGGTGGGAGACATCCACTTTGAACTATGATCTGATAACCTGCATCATTAAGTACAAATCCAGCTTTAACACACAGACATGAAGCAGATGTCCCCCAAAATGTTGAACATCTGCTTCAAGCGCTAAATCAACAAAGGCCTTCGGGAATGTTTCTATTCATATTCATGAGCAGTCACAAGTTGCTGCTTAAGTTTCACTTGTTCACCTGTTTTTGTGTTCTAATTAAAGAGGAAGAGTAAAATGTAGGGCTGCAACTAACGATTATTTTCATTATCGATTAATTGACTTGTTTGTTCTATAAAATGGTGAAATATGATGACCATGTTTCCCAAACCCCAAGATGGTGGTTTACTTTGTCCACACCAAAGATATTCAGTTTACTGTCGTAGAGGAGCACAGAAACCAGAAAATATTCACGTTGAAGTAGCTGAAAGCAGAGAATTTTGTCTTCCATTTTCATAAATACTACTTGAACCGATTAATCGATTCAAAATAGTTGGCGATAGATTTAGTAGTCGATTACTAATCGATTAACTTTTGCAGTTGCTGTTGTTGTTATTATTATTATTAACAATTGAGCTCTGCCTTGTTCAAACAGAAACTGCTGGAGCGGACACGAGCTCGCAGAGAAAACCTGCAGAAGAAACTGGCAGAGAGGCCGAATGCAGCAAACAGGCAGATGGTCAAAAGGCCCAGAGAGCCTCTGGCTGACACCAACAGTGTGACCAGTGAGCCAGTCATTGACACAGGTAAGACCATGTCTGTTGTGTAGCAATGCTCTGAGACTTGTCCTTTTCATTTTGAGTGTCTTTGCTCATACTTCTCCAATATGTCTTAACAGTTCCACAGCTGTCCTCCAAGCCTTCTCCCTCCAAGCGCCGGTGCTCAGGGGAAAATGTCCAGCTTGCAGCTGGTGAGGAGAACCAACAGCCGATGATGGCGCGACCCGTGGCCCCTCTGCCCTCCGATCCACCCACAGACAAGAAACCTCCAGTCGGGCCAGGCAGCAGACAGTCCTCCTCCCTTGAGAGGACTGCTACCCAGCCTGATGTTCATTGTCAGCTAGGGCAGCCTAAAACTATACAGCCACAGCAGGACAAGTCAGCCGTCACCCCTGCCGCTCGTTATCAGAGCAGCAGAGAAGCCTCTCCGGTCCCCCAGAGGACCAAGGAGAACCTGGAGGAAGACCCAGCTCCATGTGCTGCGGGCATGAAGTCACGTTTTCACAGGCTCGCTGAGCAAAGAAAATGTTGGGATGGCGATAGTAAGAATATTTTATGTGATGATTTAACTTCGATACAATTCTTTTTATGATGCAGTCGATATTTAAAAAAGCAATCCAAGGTCAAGGAGTGAACAAGACCAAATAATATAACACCCATGATCAGAATTTGCAGGAACTGACTCATAACCTTTCAATTGAAGAACCAACACCAGACAGCAACTAAATCATCCAATGTCACAAATAGTTTTTATGATTTATGAAGCTGGTAAGATTTTTTATATCGGTATTGTCATTCTAAATCGTATACATGTACACCTTTTGTTAGAAGTTACTTATCTAGAAGATTTGTCCCAGTCCTTGGGGTGAGTTATACAAAATATTTTCATAAATAGAATAGAATAATATAAAAAAATAAACTCAACTTTTTTTTAATTAACTTTAGTAAGTTGACCTATCACTGTGTAAAAAGACTGGAGACTGTGGTCAGATATCTGATTGTCATATCATCTGTCCTCATCCAAATGAACGTATTACTTCTTTTCAGGCTCCTCTGATGCACCTCCAGACTGTGTCCCCCTGTCCCTGCTGAAGAGACAGGCGGAGGTCCCACCAACTGCTGCCCCTCCTGTGTCCTCTCAAACACCAGTAGGGAGGAGAGGCAGACTGGCCAACCTCGCGGCCACCATTGGATCCTGGGAAGATGACCTAAGCCATGCCAGTGTCCCCAAAGAGAATCCAAAAGAAAAGACTGGCTCAGCTGTTCCCAGGTCAGCTGTCAGCACAAAGTCTACATCCAGCTCCAATCAGGTGCGTTGACCTAGAAATGTCTCCTTCTCTCTGGTTGCTTTTGTATGACCTGGTGCTTTAGTGAATCTGACAGCTTTTCAAAAGTAACTTAACTTGAATAACATTTTCCATGACTGTCAGATCTGCTATGAAGACCCTAAACTTTACTCATCACTCACAAGAACACAATTTATATGACTGCATAATGTGAATATGTGAAATATACACTCTGAGAATGTCCTTTAACATTTGATTATATAACACCTATTTTTATTGGTTTTATAATAATCAATATCTCATACTGGCACAGCAGGGGTCATGAACTGTGCCCTGACTCTGAGTGCACGGCTGGAAACAAAACAGTTGTCCATTCCCTTTTATTCTCAATTGGTTTAATTTTTTCTTCTAAAGAGGAAACAAGAACTGATAAGAGGAACTCTTAGAGTACCGGATCGATAAGCGTACCAGCCCACTCGTTTTTCTAAATCGATTTTTAGAACGCATCTTTCTGCAGGAATAACTATGCACATCAATACAGCATACCAAAAACGTAATGCTTATTCTCAATCAAAACAGTCACAGTTACCCTTTATGGATTTATTTTTCACAACTACAACTTCATCACATTTTATTCATACAAAAACGTAATTAAATTCACGGGTCACACTTTACTTGACTTAACGTCGAACAAACGCTGTCGGCCTGTAACGGTAAAAACAAACAAAACTGAGGCTTATCTTTACACAGAAAATAAAATTTGGAGAAACAATTTTTCTGGAAACCTAAAATGAATTCAATTCTTACTGGCACAGAGGTGTCAGGTGTCAGCAGGTGCTGGGTGTCCAATGCCTCTGTGCTTGCGACGTTGCGGCCCCGTGGATGTCTTGCACAGTAACCCCGTCGTGTAGGTCAGACAACTGCTCTCGGATGGTTAGGCGAAGTGCGGGTTCCAAAAATCTATGGTGTTTGTGTCTCGGGTCAAGCGCAGAAGCAAGGAGGGTGTGCGAGCGCACACACACACAAAACGTGCTGTTCACCAATTGAGTTCATTTGTTTTACTATTACTCACACCCATCCCTAGTATGCTGTGAATTATAGTGTAAGTGGGAACAAAAATCTGAATCGGCAAAAATCAGTATTGGCAGATTAGACTCTCAACCCCATTGCATCTGTGAACAGCAGTGCTTTCTACGTATCTGAATACCCTCTAGGACGTATAACCTGTTGTTTTAGTATATAGAGACCTGACTCAGTTTTGTTTTCTCTTCAGCAGGCTGTGTATTCTCCTATAAAGTCTAGCCGAGTAGTTCCCCCAAGCCCCAAAAAGGCTGACATCCCTGCAGCCAGACCAGCCTTCCAGTTGGTAACCAGTCCTCAGAAGAGTTCCAACCAGGGGGTGACCTTCACCTCTAGTCCTCAGAAGAGTTCCAACCAGGGGATGACTGTCACCTCTAGTCCTCAGAAGAGTTCCAACCAGGGGATGACTGTCACCTCTAGTCCTCAGAAGACTTCCAATCAGGGGGAGACCTTAACCTCTAGTCCTCAGAAAAGTTCCAACCATGGAACAACCGTCCAGTCCAGTCCCCATAAGGCCGGGCCGTCCTCCACAGCCCCTGTGCCTCAAAGCCCCCTGAAGAGTCAGGTCCTCTCCAAGGGTCTCCTTACTGCCAGCCCCAGGAAGCCAGAGCTCTGTGCTAAGCCTGCCATTGTTGCCCCCTCTGCCCCCCAGGAAAAGGCCACAGCTGGAGGTCCTGGTGAGTTATTTTTCACTTAATTTAGGGATTATTTGACAAGATTAAAAATGGATTCAAATGGAGTAATGATTCAGTGTCAGTTTCTGAATATTCTAATTCATAGAAGTGCTAAAAATTCTGTTGCTACTTAAAATATTGAATGAATATATAATGAATATATATTTTTTTTTACTTTTTAAGGTTGTATAATGTTTTTGATCTAACTGAGCAGTGTTTCCCCTACTATTGAATACTTTTTGAAAAGTAAAATTAATTTATAAAATTCTTTTTGCTTCTTTTTTTTTTCTAAACATATAATGTAAAACAGAAGTCATTTAAGGGCACTTTCGTTAAACACATTATTCCTCATTCCTGTGGGCTCCTGTATAGAAGTTGTGGATGAAACTTAATGTGATTTAAGTTTCATCCCCAAACAAGTAAACCTGGGGTAAACACTGGTCACTCTATATTAAAAATAAATAAATAAACAAGATTGTCAACAATTTCATTCACCAATCATTTTATACAACTATGCACACTTCCCGAGCACTAACAATGTTTTAAATAATTGATAATAATTCACTTTTTTATAAAAAAGAAAAAAGAAAACTGCAGGTCTTGTTTGGCAGCTATGATATAATTCTAATGTATCTTTATACAGTACATCAGTGTTTTTGAGGTACTCTTGAAGGGTGACTTTAAAGATGATTAAAAAAAACAGAAAATGTTGCTTTCTTTTTCCAGTAGGTGTAAAATCTTTCCTGGAGCGCTTTGGAGAGAGGTGCCAGGAGCGATCCAACCAGAGTTCTCCCGCAGGCAGTGCTGTCCAGGCCAAGACTCCCACTGTAACTCCATCCGTCACACCAAACACCAGACTGGTACAGGAGAGACTCAGAGCTGCCCAGGCTGCAAACACAACCACGGCCGATCTCACCCAAAGACAGAAGCTGGTGGGTGAATGTTCCACACACTGTAGTGTTTCATTCAACGTTATGATAACAAAATTAGATTAAAATAAATAAATAATAATAATCCCCCCACTCTTCAGGAGCGTGAGTCTGAGCTGGCTAAGATTCGCAGTCGCTTCCAGAATGGGAACAACATGTGGAAGAACAAAGACGAAGCAACAGAAACCAAGAGAAACACCGATGGCAAGGTTTGCTGACAAACCTGGATCTGACAGGCAAAAAAAAGTTTCATCATAGCACACCCAACATTATGTCTCACAGATGATGTGTTCTTTAGGAACAGCTTGTCAAGCCAGTGGAGAGTGAAGTTGTCCCGTTTCAGCCACAGGATGAATCCACAGTCACGTCGACTAAGAAGACAGATTCACCCACCACGTGCACTCCTGCAGGTACTCTGAAGTTTCACATTGTATTTAATATTGTCCAAATGTTCGAGTGGCCGTGTTTCAGAGCTAGCCGTTGTTCTTTTGGTCATGAAGCCAATTCTAGTCAAATAATGCTGAGCTAGAGATAACAGTGTTACACTAGGAGGCTTAGTTCAGTTTGTCTGATGTAGGATTCAAGATATTTGACACAGGCTGATGAAAAGGACTAAATCTGAATTTACAGGGAATTTGTATCTTAGTTTATTTATTTGCTAATTGCGATTACCTTCATCAGACTCAGCACAAAATCCCCACGAGCACAGAAACAGTAGTAGCAGAGCTGCAGAGTCAAATGTAGTCAAACTAACAAGGGTTTTCTGAATGATACAAATACTGGACATAGAACCTTTTAAAAATGTATCTCTCACACATGCAGGCTTGTTTATAGGGCTGTGTAATAAAACAATAACCATATAAATCATTAAAAGCAATATTACAAAAGTTCAATGTATATTGCTTATGCATTGTTCAAGCATGGTGAGGTCTAATACGTGAGGGGTTTAAATGTTCTATCAGATTTGTATTCGTCATTCTCTGCCCATGAAGAAAAGTTTAAAACCACAACCTTCACCTAGGAGCAAAACTCAGGCAGTAAACTTAATAAATGTATAAAAATAATCATCTGACATTTACCACAATAATTATCAATGTGGACTGATGAAGATTTTTTTATTTTTAACACTTCAGGCCATATCGCCCAGCCCTGGTTTGAAGATCTTTCATCAAGATTCAAATAACGATGACACAAAAACATTTAGTAGTATTTTTCTTTGCTATGTTCAAAAGCTGAGGCTTGTTGTAGCGGAACTGTTTGTCCATTTGGCTTGAAGCAAAAAGAACGACTTCTGATGTCACAGCCAGTTTGAGGATTAATGGGATCTGTCTGCCTTTCAAAAGTGGGTGACATGGATTATGTTTAATAGCAGGTCATGGGTTGGTGGTCTCGCCTCCAGCACTGACATCCAGCCCTCTGAGGGTGGTCGTTCATACTGAAGTGAGACCAACAGACAAAGAGGAGGTGGTCACGGAGAAAGAGATGAACGTAGACCAGTCCATCAACTCAGCAGTTATCAACGAACTGTTTGAGGGAGTCCTGGAGCAGAGTGAGAGTGAGGATGAGGAGGAAGATGCTTTGAATATCTCCTCCATGTCACTCCTCACTCCCCTGGCAGAGACTGTGGCTGCTGTGGTGAGGAGTCCAGAGGGCAGAATGATGGTAGGCACTGACATTGCATCTTTCTTCCACAGTCACTAAATCTTTTTTTGTTTTGTGGAAGACACTAACAAAAAACAGTGTAACAACAAAATAACATGTTCTTCATGTCTTTGTGCAGACGTCAACTCCAGCCACTTCATTCATTGTGAAGTCTCCAGAGGACGTTTCCAAACGGAGCAAGTTCCAGAGAACTAATGTGATTCAAACTGGTTCCTCAGATAGTGTGGAGGCCTTAGACGAAGACCATAAACTGCTCTATAGGTGTGTTTGCCCACATGTTACTCACTTGGCTCTCATTGCTGTCGCTGAACGTTTGAATGTTAACATGTACATTTGTTTGTGTTAGCATTGATGCATACAGGTCCATCAGAGTGAAGGAGACGGAGAGACCCACTGTGAAGCAGGTCATTGTGAGAAATGAGGATGTTTCTCACCGAGCAGAAGAACCCAGAGGATCCAGTCTGTTCAGCATGAAACAGAAGATGAAGGTTTGGAATAAATATTTGACCCCAAGTATATCTTAAAGATTGGTTTATGTACATGGAGAAAAAACAGGAATCGTTTTCTGAAAATGTCAGATCACCCTCTTGCCCTTCTCTAGTTATACCAAAGCTTGGTCTGTGTGTCGTGGAATAATCACTGTTTTGTGTTTCTGTAGATTTTGACAAATGAGGTGAACATGCAGCAGACAATTATTCATCAGGCCAGCCAGGCTCTTAACTGCTGCACAGACGAGGAGCACGGAAAAGGATCCCAGGTGGAGGCTGAGGCGGAGAGGCTCCTGCTGGTGGCAAGTGAGTTCATTCACACAGAAGAAAAACATGACTTGTTTGAGGTACATTTGCATATGGTGGTTTCACCACACTGGAAACTTCTCTACCATTTTTGCAATCCTGAAATCCACATGGAAAATGCGAGAAATCCTGTCTCCACTGCAACTGACAGCTGAAAGAAGAGCCGTGTTCAAGCTTGACTGTCTCTCCTTTTGACCTAGTGGAGCGGAGGGAGGCGCTGAAGGTGGAGCTGGATCGTCTGAGAGGAGGAGCAGCTGGACAGAAAAAGGCCCCTGTGGCCCCAGAGTCTGCCTCCAAGGGCTCCATCACCCTGCAGGAGATCCGTCTGCCTCTCAAGGCAGACTTTGTTTGCTCTACTGCCAATAAGCCAGGTACATTCAAAACGTGCAGTGACTCTCTGATGTCACTGATTAATGCTCAGTTGTAGATAAGAAAAAATACAATCTAGTTATGTATAGCTCTATTCTGGTGATTGAACTTTCATTGGAGCTATTTTATTGGTAGTTATTAATATTATTCTTTCTTTTGATTATTACAGAGTCGACTAAACATTCCTTCTTCATCATGATTCGTGCTGGAGCAGAAAACACGGTGGCCACTCCGCTGGCCAGCACACACCGTGGCCTCAGTGGAGACACTCTCACTTTCCCCACAAGGTTCACTATGTGAGTCTGACAATGGCTGTTCAATAAAGACATGAACCATTCGAAATATTTGTGTTAACAGTTTAAGCACATTGTGTCTGTTTATACTAGGGACATAGTTGAAGTTCAAATCACATTTAATAACCAATGAATGAAGAAAACAAGCCTCACTCAAATTTTCTTTGCACAGTATTAGTCTGTTTCAGCTACAGTGTGTAATATTTAGATAAACTTATTCACAGAAACTCAGTTGATAGCGGTTTGCAACTTTATCACCAAATGCCGCCAGAAAATTACATAAATGACACACAGGGGCTTTCAATATGGAACATGATAAAGTGTTCCTTTTAATAAACATTTATTAGACCCAATGATATTACACGTATGATTATATCAAACATGACATCAAATATTCCTCTATCTCTTCATTTCAGATCTGATGTCTCCAGTGACTTTGTCATTGATATTGAGGTCTATGGCCTGGTGAGTTATTATAATGCTCTGACCACATATTGCTGGATTTTTCTCCTGTCTTTCATTTTATAAAAACAACCCAGCAACCTTCTTTACGTGTTAGCACATTCCACTGCTATAAAATTCTTTTAGACATTGATTTCCTGTGTTCGAGCTACATCTGTTTATATATACAAATTTAATTCTTTAGTCCGTGAAAGTAAAATGTGAAATTTCTTGGCAAACCTGTGGATTTCAGAATGTTGCTGACATTATACACTGACAATACATACACTGAAAAAGTGTTGTGCAACATATTCAGTATGCTCATAATTAATACTGAAACTCCTTTGTGCCTCTGAATTTATTAAGACGTTTTCCTCTTCACTTTAAGATGAACTGTAAACCCACAAACATTTCATCAACCTGGGGATTGACAGGTCAATTTTACCAGATGCAGGATTCACCTGAACCCCAACAGTGTTACACAGGTTTAGGGTTAGAGTTGTCAGAAATTCAATGAATATTGAAACAGCGCTGACTTGTGACCTGATGTCTTTTTAATTTTAATTTTGGCATCATATTTTAACCTGTGGCGACATCTTGCTTTAGACGTAGTTTCAACTTATTTCAGTGTTAAAGTTTTTGCTGGACATCTGGATAACACAAGTGGAAAATGTAAACCTTTTTTATGTCTGTGTATTACTGCCATGCAAACATTTTTTGGATATCAAATCAAGCATTAAAGAAATGCTTTAGTATTGTGCTGTTATCTAGAGTAACTGACTATTTACACCTTCAGGTGCAGAAAAGTGAGGTCTGCAGTGACAAGAAGAAGAAACCAAGTAAATCAAAGGTAAATGCCCTTTGTTGTTTTTTTACCAAATGGGAAACTCATCATCAGTTCATGAAACATTGTTAAAGTGTGTGTGTGCGCGTGCATATATCTGGAGATGCGCTGATGAAGCACATGATTTTTGTATGTCGGTATGAATTGATTCTGTATCAGATCCCTCACTTGATGGTCGGTGTGCAGTGGTTGCAAAATGTCACAACTGTAAAGTTATTCCAATTATTACACTGAGCAAAAATATAAACGCAGCGTGCAAAATCACACAGCTTCCAATGAACAAAACAAAACTTGTATGGGAAGTCATCTGCAGCACATGTACAGACCCTTGAACAACATGGGGCTGAGTTGTCTGATTTATGGATCTTCTGCTGGCACTGCAGCATACGGCAGGATGTTGGGTTATGCCGATGCTGCTCTGGTTGACGCACCCTGACAGCAGCTGTCGACATCTGTGGCACTGTTACATTCAACATCTGGTTTGATTGTTTTTTATTGTGGTGAGCCGAGCCACACCCGTGCAATAATCATAAGGACAAGTGTCTTAAACATATTTGTGCACAGAAATGAGTCTTGAGTGCAGAAAAACCTGAAAAATGGAAGCAAAGGTGCTTTGTTTATATTTGTATAAAGTATACTCACAGTTTCAGGTGGTGAAAAAGAACTTTCAGTTCAGACTCATTCTAACTTCTTACTTCTTTCTTCAGGCTATCACTCCAAAGAGATTCCTCGGCATCACTGTAAGATTTCAGATCTGTTTGCCCAATGAAATTACTTTAACCACAAGATTTAAAAAATTAAATGTAATTTCAACTTTTTCCTTTTTATCTTTTTCATTGCAGAAAAGTGGGCAGACACCAGGTATGTCATTTATTCATACTATATATATAAAATTAATGTTAAATGTTTTACAATTAGCTTATTGACAGATACATTTTATGTTATGTTAAGGGAAACTTCCGGGACTTTAGTTTAGCATTTCAAATTAGCTGAGTGCCTATCTGCTCTATCCTAAACTTCCTGTGGTGCATCTGAATGACATGTCTTTGTAAATACCCATGTATTGAAAGCTTTACATCACACTCACATAATGCAGACTCTAATTTATAATGATAATGAATTTATAGTCTCCAAACCGAAGCTGAGGTCATTCTGATTACAGGGATAAACTCTCTGACTAGAGGAAGTTAGAAATTGAACTTAATGTCCTTGAGCAAGACACTTAACCTTAAATTGTCTCTGCTCTAGCAGCGGATGGGTGAATGTGACTTGTATTGTAAAAGCCCTGTATGAATACAGCCCATTTACCATTTACATCTGTTTTCACTGTACTACTTAGTATATGTGAACTTGGTCGGTGTAAATCTTAATGTGCGGTTATTCCCTCTCTGTATGTAGTCGTGGCCAGTCCCGGAGGCCCCAACGCTGTGCGCACCAGTAGATTCGTCCTGGTTGGATCACACAAGCTCACCCTGTCCTCCATCGGGAAAAACAAGTTTCCTTTGGAGAAGGTAGAGAAACCATTTGTGTCATTCACAGGTTCTCCTGTTGTCTTTCTTTAGTTCTCTTCTTTACTCTGCATTTCATGTGTGGCTCTCTGAAGACCCAGTGTTCATGTTGTGTGGCAGTCTTCGATCATAGTATATTTGTATCTGTATACAGGCTTTATAGAGACTCTCATAGGACAGAACCCTCTGCCTATATTCATTCTTCTGCCCCGATATCTTTCTTTTAGATCAAATATGAAGGCTGTGAACGAGAACTACTCAGTGACATGTTTCATACCAAGGTTACTACTTGCCCTTTTGTTAATTTATTTTGTTTGTGTGGGGAAAGGTGAGCACACACTAACAAGGACCTTATGAACTGCATTTTTTGCCTGGGATCCAGATGTATTCTGGGAGCTCATTTAAATTTGCTCTGCCAGAATACAGTCTGGATCTCCTCCATCGGGAAGTGATTTCACAACCGATAATGGCCGGGGTTTATACGGCGCGGATGAAACAACCATGGCTGCTGCTAACGAACGAGCAAATATTTTCCTATATCGGCAACACCGGTTCAATGATATTGTGGAATCATCATCACATCATCTCCTCTGGTCTGTTGACATTCGTCGCGGTCCGTTGGTAACCCCCTCTTGAATCCCATCTAAAAGAACCAAGAGGTCCCAGACTGATAGCTATTTGAGTATTATTCTGGCAACGCCATGCCACCACATTACATTCTAACACTATTAACTTAGTCTGATAGCAAATCTGTTCTCATCAGGGAATTTAAATTGTCCACGTTAATACGTTACCAAAAAGATACCGTCCATACCATCAGTTAAAACGCATACCGCTTGTGTAAAGAGGAAGCCGAGTCAGTAAGGCTTTGAATTCACCGCTGGAAGTTGAGTCATGACTGATAAGATCCAATCAGGAAGCAAATGTATGTGTGTGTGGGTCAACATCTCTGCCGGTCCAGCCTAAAACACATCCCTGCACCTCTGGAAGAGCAGAGTAGTGTGTACGTCTGACACCAACATAGAAAGTGATGCATTTTAAAACTAAAACATATTAGGGTGGATGTTACCTGTCTTTGCGTGTCAGATGCTTTTCACCATCTTTGAAGAAGACTTGTATTTTAATCTTGTATCTTGAACATGTTTGAAATGACCACGATGTCCATCCACTATGAATCCAAGGTGCCGTTCTTGTGTCCGCTGGAGGGCAACGTCTACCTCAAGATGCAGTGTGAAGTTGGCTCAAAGGTGGAGGAGAGGGGCTTCCTGGTGAGTGTCGTCAGATCAAATCATCACCACAGATGAACTAATGCATTAGTCCAGCATTGGTTTGCTCATGCTGTTTCCCAATTGTTGATCCGTCTTCTTTTCAACCCCAGACAATGTTTGAAGATGTGAGTGGATTTGGAGCCTGGCACAGGAGGTGGTGTGTCCTGTCAGGATACTACGTCTCCTACTGGACCTACCCCGATGATGAGAAGAGCAAGGTAACTGTCACGAATAACATCCTGTTTAGTTTTTTTAAATTCAGGAGAATTTCACTACTTTTCAGCCTGGTGTATTTCCATAACCATGGCAATTGTATTTCTGAGTTGTGCATAGTTGTGTCCCCAATTCCATTTTTAGAGAAAAGTGGACTTGCACCTGAAGACTTGTATCGGGACAAGCCGTGCTTCCTGTAGCTTTCCAAAATGACGTGATTCTGACATGGGTAATGTGTAATTCTTGTCTCCTGACTTTGGCCCAAAGTCAGTTAGCTGCCAGGAACAGAGATTGTTATGACCCTTCATTTGGTCTAGGGGTAAGAGGAGGGAAGTTACAAAGCCTTTAGTGGAATGAGGCAATTTTAGCCATTTATTTTTCAAGAAAGCAAATAAGGTAAAATCACAACACAAAGAGCAGGAGTCAGGGGAGTCAACATGTAAAGGAAAGGGGCAACGACAAATCATAAAACCACCAAACAAAAACATCTTAATCGCATACAATCTGCCACTGATCTGAGGTTTGAATAGACACTGCCTGTCTGGCCTCATCTGTCTTAACATAATGAAAACACAAGTCCTGTGAAAGCAAGATAATAAGTGTAAGCAAACTATCAGAAAAACTAACCTAATATAAACAATGGTCGACTTCTGTTTATCCAGTAACAGTCGAACCATATGTTACAAAGTGGTTAACAGTAATCACGTTACATCACAGCCCCTGGCAACATCACCCGGTGGTTTAAATAATGCTGATGTTTATCAGTGGACTGGGCCACGACTGGGCCACACAGTGGTGGGCTGGGCCACACAGTGGTGTGCTGGTCCACACGGTGGGCTGGACTGGGCCACACAGTGGTGTGCTGGTCCACACGGTGGGCTGGACTGGGCCACACAGTGGTGTGCTGGTCCACACGGTGGGCTGGACTGGGCCACACAGTGGTGTGCTGGTCCACACGGTGGGCTGGACTGGGCCACACAGTGGTGTGCTGCGGTGGACTGGGCCACACAGTGGTGTGCTGGTCCACACGGTGGGCTGGACTGGGCCACACAGTGATGGACTGTACTGGTACACAGTGGTGCACTGGGCCACACAGTCATGGACTGGGCCACGCAGTGGTGGACTGGACTGGGCCATACAGTGGTGGACTGTGCCACACAGTGGTGGGCTGGTCCAGAGTCGCAGACCAGGGAGGAGTCGGACCCATAACGAATATGAATGAGGAAAGGAGGCCTGAGGAGCCAGGTGGTATCACAGATTATGGAGAACTGCATCAGGGTCTAAATCTGTGTGACCTTTCACCCTGAGATTACAAATATGTGAGGCTGAGAAGCTCTGTCCATGTCACATGTGCTTCAGACAGAACACTAGTTGCAGATGAAATCAAAAAGTTTGTCTCCAGCTACCAAACTGCAAGATTTAAGAAGTGGCACTTGGTCACTCTGTTTACACTGTAATAATAATACTGTGTGTAGGCATGTAAGTGCAGAAGGTCTCAAACATTGTAATAAGTGTTCTTTACTGAGCGAGTGTCTCTTCTGCGCCTTGTGCCTGCTCTGTCTGCGCATACGTCACAAGGATGAGTCAGTGTATGAAAATAAAAATATGACCAAATAGACACCATCAAGTTTTCATACACTGCCACTGGATAATAAAGATACTTTACTTGTGTGACAAGTGGATTTTCCCATGTATCTCTTTTCTTGACTGTAGCAGTGGTTTGGTGAACATTGTGAAGTTTACAGACAGCAGTGATGAGCTCGTCCATACAAATGATGGCAAACATTCTGATTGGTGCTCATTGTAAAAAAAAAAGTATACAAATAGTAATAACAAGCAAAGAGTTGAATTGAAGCACTGTCAGACTTGTTCATATGACAAAAATAGACTACTTATGGATGTAGTGGTGTTATTAATGATGAACAGCATCAATGACGGTTATGTCCCGAATCTCGAGCAGAGTAATCAGTTCCTTGAAGTAAACTGTCTGAATGTGAGACATATGCATGGGGAGCAGGAACCAGAAGAAGCTCAAGCTTTTTAGCTTTACAACCTTCACGCAGAGGAAGAGAGAAAAAAAGTCCTACACACAATGTTTGACCCACATGTTTCTTTTTTTTCTTGCTGCTGCTGCTGATTGTGGCAGAATCCGATTGGTCGCATCAACCTGGCTAACTGCACCAGTAAGAGAGTGGAACCAGCAAACAGAGAG
Organism: Scophthalmus maximus; assembly: GCF_022379125.1. NCBI lineage: Eukaryota > Metazoa > Chordata > Actinopteri > Pleuronectiformes > Scophthalmidae > Scophthalmus > Scophthalmus maximus. The sequence goes on from NC_061536.1 coordinate 2,439,042, forward strand.
TTCTGTGCCAGACCAAACACGTTTGAGCTCATCACAGTCAGACCACAGAGAGAGGATGACAAAGAGACACTAGTCAGTCAGTGCAAGAACACCATGTGTGTCACCAAGTAAGTACTGACCATTAATATGTGATCATTAATGTACATATTCATTCAAAATGAGTGACTGCATGTGCTGAACTCTGATTGTTTCCAGAAACTGGTTGAGTGCCGACACCAAGGACGAGAGGAATCTGTGGATGAAGAAACTGAACCAGATTGTGGTGGATCTGCGTATGTGGCAACCAGACGCGTGTTACAGGCCACTGTGAACACGGCTCCCATCAGTGTTTGTGACAAGTGCCGTTACTAGGTGCAATACAGACTGAGGATTGTAGAATATTTGTATTCTACAGGAACTCAAGCACATGAGTAAATGATTGGAGGAGAGTAAATAAAGCCATACGTTAGAAACGTTTCAGGACGGTTGATACATTTCCGGACTGATTTGAAACGTTGAGTTACAAGCTTTGTATGCCACTGCTTGTGTGTGTGTGAAGCACGATGTGTGGCTTTAAATTATTAGGTTTTATTTGATATATAATTGGTGATGAAAATACAGATGATTACTAATTTGAGGCATCACAGTTCTATTAAGGAATGAATGCTTTTTACTTTATCCTGCATGGCAGCACGCGACCATGCTGATACTCTTTGTCAAGGTTTCACTTTATATATTGGCTTTTATATGTAACTTGTGGCAGGACATACAAATGCATTTTCTTATTGTTGTGCAGAGATGTTTGATACTTTTTTATATACCCTGTTTCATCAGTGTTTGGTCATGTTGCGGTTAAGTATAACTGGGTTTAAGCTCTGTTACATATTCTAGAGTTCCACCGACACTAAGTTGAGGAGAAAACCTATACTGATATTTGATAGTTAAAAAAAATCTGCCAAGTACATAATGGCCAATATTTTTGTATATTAAACCTTACAGTTTCCACTGCACTTTCACAAATATTTGACTTCCCATATAGTAGTTTTATTACTTCTTGGCCAACATATACACCGATACCAATATATGAGCTCCATGTTTAATTTTTTTAAAAGTAAATTATTGTGGAAGAAGTTTTGTAAGTTCACTCAATGAGAGTATGTAACAGACTTTACCGTGACCCTGCAAGGTGCATTAAGAGTTGTTTATTTTGTGTCTACGTATAAGAGACAACGCTTTATGTAAATTTGTATTCATTATCAACATGCTGAGAAAACACACTGCTTTGTTTCAGCATATGTTTTCATCATGAGTGGCAGCAAGCAGGAAATATGAGCTTTCATCATTGAGTTGAACAATTTTAACTGGAGTCTTCTGTTGGTATATGTGGATCTGTAAGACTTCAATAAATTCCTGCACTGACCAGAATGGATCGTCATACTAAATATTGAATTAGTAAGCAGTATTAAATGGAGTCATAATTTGTTGTTTTTGCTTTAAGGCATTTTAATTACATGTTTCATGTACTATATAATGAAAATGACTTAACTTTATCAAAATGTGAACATTTGAAATCTTTTGACTTGGCTTCAGGGTTAGGGTCAGTAAGGCTCTACTCACAAACAGATTATACATTTAAGATAATAATAAATAGTGAATAAATAAAATGATTTATTGATAATAAATTATTTATAAATGATAATAAATAAATAGTACTTTAAAACTTTCTGAATCACGTCACTGACCTGGTACAAGAGGATTCTTGCTGGAAAAAAAGTACAATGTGCAAAATCCAAAAAGAAAACTGAATAAATTACACAAAGTTTTTTCCTCATATTCAAAACATTTAAATTTTGTGGTTATTGGTCAATTATTGATCAATTGTTTGACTTTGTCGTCGAACTTAATTGTTTTTTATTTACATGTTTACCTCTGATGCTTGATGACTTGTTTACAGATTAAATAAATATATAACCTAACATATTGCACCGGTTAGCATGTAAAGATATAATGATACAGTTGTCTCTTTTTTTTTTACAAAAAACAAGTTATTCAATGTTCAAATATAATGGAGTTGAATATATATGTATGTGTATATATATATGTATGTATGCATGTATATATATATATGTTTGTGTATATATATATGCATGTGTATATGTATGTGTATATATATGTGTACGTGTATATATATATATATATGCATGTCTATATGTATGTGTATATATATGTGTGCGTGTATATATATATGTTGGTCCTGTATGCGACGTGATGTTGGTCGAGGTCAGGAGGGCTGCATGCTTTAATGTGGGTTAGTACCACTCTCTCAAAGCATTTCATAATAACCATAATCATTTGTTGTCTGAGATGCAGACAGTAAAGCCCATCTAAGGAAATGTGTTATATTACTTTAGAGAGTGTGTTAGAGGAAAGCAACTTGTAATTTTCTCTGCTAGGTACTTTTTTTAACTGCTGGTACTAATATGACAAAGTACATGGAGCCAGGTATTATGCCATGTAATAACAATCCAGAAAAACACGGCAAGTTGCATTGAAATTCTGTTGCTGGTATACTTTAGAGATTCTGCTGTTGATGATGTCATGTCCTTCAGACCCCAGTCTGGTGGCAGAGATGATCATGGCCTGGTTGTCTGACTCTCCATATGCGCCGGAGCTCAGTAACACACCTTCCACTAGAACAATGAGACAGGACTGTTCCATGGATCCTTAGTGTGCCCGGCTGCATTGGGAATATGTAATCTGCCAAACGTCAAGAGTTTTTTGAATTTTAACCAGGTTAAAGATAAATAAATAAATCGATTCTGTTAAGTTTCCAGTGCAGGAATTTTCCCACAGCCCATCATTGTGTAAATGTGATTAGGTTGTTTGTGGTGTATTTACGTGAAAGTGATAGTTAATGTTTCAGTTATGCACAGGCTGTTTTTGTTGATTGATTTCAGGGTTTTTAATGAGATGTTGCAGGCTTATGCTGACCATAGAGTCCAAAAAATGGAACCTGTTGCCTGATGCCATTTGCATCTTTTCTGCATGTGTTGTTTGTCTGGTGTGCAGCGGGAATATCCGCTCTGTCTGGTGATCGAGTAAATTACAAAGAATGTGTCCAAGGAAGTTCAATCTCGGTCTTTCATTCAAGGATACAAAGCAGTCTGCCCTTTTTGGCGTTAGTTTTTCTGAATTTTTCACATTGAAAGCATTGTCCAGGTGGCACCAGCCATCATCTCTGTGCTTGTTCAAAATACCTCTTGGTTTTAAACTTGTCCCTGTACTTTGTTTAAAAGAACAGGTTATAGCAGCGAGCGGTAGCAAGGAGAGGCAGGCTAAAAGGATAAGGACGATAGTGGAGCCTGACAAACCACCTTCACCTCCGGCAGCCATCGTTCCAGCCACATTACGGTCCCGATTAAAGTTGTCAGTGACAATTGTAACATTCAATTTCGGACTCCTACAAGCAAATCTCGAAGGGCACGGAGTATCTCTCACATCAACCACCTCAAGTCGTTATGTTGTTGATGTGTTGATCAGTTTTTTGGGTCAGTTTTGGATAAAGGGGATTGGAGCCCCTGAAGGGGGCCCAGTGTACTATCCATCGACTGGCCCTCGCTGCGGACCCCTCACCACTTCTCATTGAGCCCCCTGTGATCTATGGTGTTCAGTCTGGATGTCCAGATGCTCTCCGCTTTCTGTCTTTGAGTTTTATTCTAATTTGTGTCACTTTGTACTGCTGTAGTTCTAATAGAATTCCATCCATGAATTAAAAAATGTGCCTCTTTCTTAATTGAGAGATTATGCCCGTGTTGAGTGAACCTCACTCTAATGTGTTATCAGTTTCACCCCCATACTGTAGACCACATTGTACACAAGTTATAACAGACACACCGTATTTTGACTTGATATTCCCATGGTATTGTGTTTGGAACACGTTCTTGTTATAGTGGCTGCGCAACCAGACTTGGTGCTGAAAAAATTGCCCTGGCACCTCGGTGCTGGGTTTGATAAACAGCTTGCCAGGGCTGATGTTTCCCATTTGGAAAATATTGCCAGATGCAGGGGCAAATTTCTTGGCCACGGCTGTGCCTATTTGTAGAAAAAAATCTCCATTAAATTCAAAATCATTTCTGGTTCAATTAATTTCCAGAAGTTGAAGTAATTATTTTTCTGGTCTCATTTTAACCGGATTCTTTTGAAATATATTTTTTATTACTTGATTGCTTTCACTAGTGTTAACATTGGTGTATAAAGTCCATGGTGAATAAAATTGAGTTGTCAATTGTCATTGACATCCAAAGAGACTTACAATATGTCTATTCAACCATGAAGATATTACTCAGAAGTGCAAGAATTAATAAGAACAAAAATATTCATGAAATTGGCAAAAAGTGCTTCAAGTGCTATTTGTAATTAAGTGCAATTTTTTTGTGTTTGAAATATTTAATTCAGGGAGTAAGGTGAAGTCTGAACAGGTGAGTTTTCAGTCTGCGACGAAAGCATTGAAGGGATTCTGCTGTGTCAATGTCAATGGGGAGCTCGCTTCACCATTGAGGAACCAATAGAAAACAGACTTTGGATGAGAGGTGGCTGCCTGCCCCTCGCAATGAGCAAATTCCATAGCATATATATCAGTGAGCATTTTCCTTTCAATATGCATATTTGAAGGTTTGCATTTTCAATAGCTCAGTCATGTATGAATTTATTGACATCAAACCACCTCTTATAGGTCTGTGGCATTCTCTCACAGCTTTCACAGCTGTTAGTTTGTGAAAAAGCTGTTTTGGTTGTGGAGTATTTTTGCTTCATTTGCTTTAGTGATTGTGTTCTGTGGTTGTCCTTGTGTTTAGGTTTTTAGTTAAGTTACCTATGTATTCCATCCATCCATCCATCGTCTACCACTTTATCCATTTAAGGGTCGCGCCCAGCTGACATTGGGCGAGAGGCGGGGTTCACCCTGGACAGGTCGCCAGCCTATCACAGGGCCACAAACAGAGATAAACAACCATTCACTCTCACATTCACACCTACGGTCAATTTAGAGTCTCCAATGAACCTAACCCCATTCTGCATGTCTTTGGACTCTGGGAGGAAGCCAGAGAACCCGGAGAGAACCCACGCACACACGGGGAGAACATGCAAACTCCACACAGAAAGGCCCTGATTGACACTTTAACGCTCTTGGTCGTATTGTGTTCTTGGTTTAATTTGGACATTGTAAATCTGTTTTCGTTTCCATTTATTAAAACTTTTATTTTGGGCCCTCTGCAACAGATGCAGAGGGCCCTGTAACACATGCACCTCATTTGTCTGACATCCTCCCACCGCTTTCAGTATGTGAAGCATCAGTGAGCGTTTTGCTTTAATATGCAAATGAGGTTTGTATTTTCAATAGCTCACTGAATTTATTGACATCAAATTACATCTCGTGTCTGTGACATCCTCTCACAACTTTCACAGCTGTTAGTTTGTGAAAAAGGCCATAGCAAATCCCTTAGCATCCTTAACATTGAGCATTTTGCTATTGCTTAGGCCTTTTTTCACAAACTAACAGCTGTGAAAGCTATGAGAGGATGTCACAGACATGTGAGGTGGTTTGAAATGAGTGAGCTATTGAAAATGCAAACCTTTAGTCCTTTTTTTTTTCGTGCTCAGGCGTGAAATACTAAATGGCTGTAATTCTGTATAATGGCAGTGGTTTGATTATGTCTAAAAAAGTTATTGAAGATTGAAATGGGATCTTCCCGGACATCATCTGTATAGACATGCGCAGTTGGCAGACATTCGATGCCTTGCGCTCTCCACTGCATCGTCGTCTTTGGTGATTTTGATTTGATCAAATGTGTGAAACATCTTCCTGAATGAACATACCCCAAAACTAGGAAAGATCGAGGTTTAGATGCAGAGCTAATGAAGATAACAGCCACGTAAACTGACGAATGTCAAATAGGAAAATGATTTCACCCCGGTGCAAAAAAATATCTTTATTATAACACCATTTTCTAACTCCAACTCCTTCCATTACACCAATGCGGACATTATTCTGCTTCATTTGGAATCACACACACAAGTCTGTAGCTGTGGATGATAAAATATAACAATTCCATTGCACACCATTAAATAATACACTGAACAATAATGACATTTTACTACTAACGAGAGCACTGGAGAGAACCAGAGCTGATTAGGGTTTCAGCTCTGGTTTGCGGTGTGAAATCTGTCCATATAATCACAAATTACAGACATATTCACAATGGAGGTATGTGATATAAAAACTCTATGGGTTTACAGGTAAAACCCTATGTCTCAGAATGCACGTCTCATAGCTCATTAGCTCATTTGGCCCATAGTCCCATCAAAGATTAGAATGTGTAGTAGAATGCATTTCTAATCATCCTGGAGGACCGACACCTTTGACTATTGCAGTGATTTGTCAACATACATAAATTTATAGTTCTAACTATAATTCCACCAGTTAGCCCTGAGCTCATCAGAGCAGCCAAGAGTGAAACAGTATTATGGATCCAATTTTTTGTTGAGTAAAGCAACTGTTAAGCATCTTCTAGATGGATGAGGATTTCAAATGAGGGCTCTTCTGTCTCCTTCAGGCTCTGTCTGAACAGCTGAGAGTGCTGCCACGATCCATCACAGAGTTGTGCTTCAACAATGAAGTCGGAGGATCCGCACAGACTGGGAAACGACTGCATCTTCCCATCTGATGGTTCAAACACAGGAGAGGAAATAACAACGAGGTGATCATGTCATACAAGAACATTTTTGAGGACTTGATTTGATGATCTACTGCGTGACTGTACCTCCGGAGAATTCGGTAGTGGTCTGGCCTGATTGCAAGTACCAGCAGACTCTCCCTGTGTCGAAGGTCTGGCTACTGGCCCTGATTGAGACGGACTTCACCTTCATTTCCACTGCAGAGAAATCAAACTTCCAGCTTATACGTCCCATTGAGGAGCCTTCTGTTCGAGCTATGTACACCTTAACAAAGACAACACAGGTCAAAACACATACAGCTCGTCTTCTGTATTCCCTTAATATTTTACTGCATTTTTTCTTCTCATTAGATATTTCTATACTTTTACCAAATGTAATTCATATTCAAGAGAAATTCCATTTATGTTTTGAAACACCAGCTTGTGAAAATGAGTTCTTGCTTCGATGCTGGTGCCCAACAGAGGGTACTTCCTTTCAAAGATGTACACACCCCTTTTCCTGGTATTTTGACTAAATTGACATTTGTACAATTATACATATCATACATTTAATTATCCTGAAAATGTGTTCATGTTCGGAAGGGGGGGGGGGGGGGGGGGGGGGGGGGTGTTAAGTCAATTTATCGATTAATGGATCACAAAACATTCTTCTAACTATTTAACTAGTTTTTTCCAGCAAAATGCCAATTTGTATATATATATATATATACATGTATATATATATATACATATATATACACATATATATATATTTGCTGGTTGCAGCTTCTCAAATACAAGTGTTTGTACTTGCATTTATTATATATTTATTGAATATGAAAGAAGCTTAAGTATATTTTTGGTTTAGGACTGTTGGTCAAATAAATCAAGCAAACATCAAATTAATTGAGAAAATAATAGGCAGATTAATCATTAAATAATAATATCAGTTGCAGTATGGACTTTGATGTGTCAAGGCAGAAAAAATATTATTTCCAGTGTAAAAATAAAACTGTGACCAGAATTGTTCCTGCTGTTATATATATTGAAATTGCTGAATATACAGTGGTGTGAAAAAGTGTTTGCCCCCTTCTTGATTTCTTATGTTTTTGCATGTTTGTCACACCTAAATGTTTCAGATCATCAAACAAATTTAAACATAAGACAAAGATAACACAGGTAAACACAAAATGCAGTTTTTTTAATTAAGGTTTTTATTATTAAGGGGGAAAAAAAATCCAAACCTACATGGCCCTGTGTAAAAAGTGATTGCCCCCTAAACCTGATAACTGGTTGGGCCACCCTTAGCAGCAACAACTCCAATCAAGTGTTTGCGATAACTTGCAATGAGTCCTTTACAGCCCTGTGGAGGAATTTTGTCCCACTCATCTTTGCAGAATTGTTGTAATTCAGCCACATTGGAGGGTTTTCGAGCATGAACCGCCTTTTTAAGGTCATGCCACAGCATCTCAATAGGATTCAGGTCAGGACTTTGACTATGCCACTCCAAAGTCTTCATTTTGTTTTTCTTCAGCCATTCAGAGGTGGACTTGCTGGTGTGTTTTGGATCATTGTCCTGCTGCAGAACCCAAGTTCGCTTTAGCATAAGGTCTCGAACAGATGGCCGGACATTCCCCTTCAGGATTTTTTGGTAGACAGCAGAATTCATGGTTCCATTTATCACAGCAAGTCTTCCAGGTCCTGAAGCAGCAAAACAGCCCCAGACCATCACACTACCACCACCATATTTTACTGCTGGTATGATGTTCTTTTTCTGAAATGTGGTGTTACTTTTACGCCATATGTAATGGGACACACACCTTCCAAAAAGTTCAACTTTTGTCTCGTCAGTCCACAGAGTATTTTTCCCAAAAGTCTTTGGGATCATCAAGATGTTTTCTGGCAAAAATGAGACGAGCCTGAATGTTTTTTTTGCTCAGCAGTGGTTTTCGTCTTGGAAATCTGCCATGCAGGCCATTTTTGCCCAGTCTCTTTCTTATGGTGGAGTCATGAACACTGACCTTAACTGAGGCAAGTGAGGCCTGCAGTTCTTTGGATGTTGTTGTGGGGTCTTTTGTGACCTCTTGGATGAGTCGTTGCTGCGCTCTTGGGGTAATTTTGGTCGGCCGGCCACTCCTGGGAAGGTTCCATGTCTTCGCCATTTGCGGATAATGGCTCTCACTGTGGTTCGCTGGAGTCCCAAAGCTTATGAAATGGCTTTATAACCTTTTCCAGACTGGGTGTGGCTAGAGAAATTGAACTCAGGTGTGATAAACCACAGTTAAGTTATGTTTTAACAGGGGGGGGCAAACACTTTCACACAGGGCCATGTAGGTTTGGATTTTTTCCCCTTAATAATAAAAACCTTCATTTAAAAACTGCATTTTGTGTTCACCTGTGTTATCTTTGTCTTATATTTAAATTTGTTTGATGATCTCTAACATTTAGGTGTGACAAACATGCAAAAAAAATAAGAAATCAGGGAGGGGGCAAACACCTTTTCACACCACTGTATATTCAAAGACAATTTGCACTTAGATTGGCTTCATTTGAAGTTAACACTGTTTTCAAATTGATACACCGTGAGATCATTAAGAATACTTTTGTAATTACAAATCACAGGATATTAAAAAAACTAAAAGAAAAACACCTATGTATTTATATACATATATATATATATATCTGAACTGAAGTGAAAAAACATGGCTTTGTTGATGATCGTACCATCTGCCAGTCGTCTTCCACCTTTCTGAAGACCGATTCCTTCTTCCACACGCACTGATCCCACCCCCGAACGACCTCGGAGCTGCTGGACAGTCGACAGTACTGGTCTTTGGAGGCAATGTAGCACACGTGCAGTAATCGGTCGCTCCGCTCTTTCTCAGTGGGAGTAAACACGTAACCTGCTTCCTGAGATAAACACATACAGACGGACAATGTATACCGGCGTTCCCCATAAGCTCGTATACTGAAGCATTTCCCTTTTTTAATCCATTTAAAGAAATAAAATCTATTGTTCTATTGCTGTTATATGTATTTATTTGCTTTTACGCAATGTCGTCCTTTCATATCGCTGATCTAATTCTTTTATATTTTTTTAATGTTTTTACGTGATTTTTATTTCTTATTAGTTTTATTAGTGTCAATGTATTTTCGTTCTGTCCTTAATCTTAACAAATATATACTGGGTACAGTGTTGTCATAAGCAATGGGACTGTTGCCCAGTGCAACAGAAATAATAGCCATGTTATAACCACACATACATTGTGAATGCATGTCGAGATCGAAGGCCAAAAGTTGATGGACTTTTTTTGTTTTTTCATAGCATGTTTATTTAGCTGATGGAAAAAGGGTCTATTGAAATGTGTATTTAGTAGATACATATAGCTGATTGACATTCACAGTGGAGTAAGCTCCATAACAACACCTTTTATAATATACTGGACCTGTGTTGAAGACCCTGGCTCAGCTCCTTTGGTCTCCCCCCTTGCTATCCTCCAGCCCAGAGAGCCAGAGTTGCGTCCCCCCAGCTCTCCTGGTTTTGGCCTCTTTGGGGAAATAAACTCCACCAGCTCGACAAGCAACCTCCCTGTCAGTTCCTTCTTCCTGTCTGGACTCAGGACTTGCTGCCTCTACAGTATCGCAGACAGAAGGTGGCTAACATCAGAGTCCCCACAGTGATTTCTAGTACATGCAGAGTCAAAAGGGGTTAAGACTTACTGAGGCGTTGAGCCCATTAATGGTGTGAAGCAGCCAGGCCTCTTGAACACTGGTCCTTCTCGACAAAACCTCTGGATGTTTGCAGGAGTACCGCCACGTCACATCCACCACCTGCATCACAAGCACGCGCACATGCACACACACACACACACACACACACACACACACACACACACACACACAGTGCGAGTATGAGTACATGAACTGACGTTGAAGAGAATTCATGTCTTAACAACAGCAATCAGTGTACAGATCTTTGTTGATTGCCTCAATTAAGGTGCTACAGACAAAAATAAACTGGAAATTATATATAAATAATAGGACATATTTTGCACTTATATTTAGTTTGAATATATTCACAGATGTGTATGTCCAGACTCCTTCATACAGAAATAGATTAAGTTTTCTACAATTCTTCAAACCACCCTTTATAGATAATAACACTATGCTTCAATAAAGACAGCAAGGATTGGCTGCTGGGAAGTGAATATGAATGCAAACAATGCAGGTTTCAAATGTGTGGAAAGCATCTTTAAAAATGTTTTAGGTTTACAAAAAATAAATCCACTGAGAAACTAAAACCGGCCACCAAATCAAAGTTATTTCAATACACATTCTGAAGCTTTTATGAACAATGAGCGTTGTAATATACTGTGTGTATCCAAAGCCTGGCAGATCTTATTTCTCTGTGCCAAAGACCTCCATTGACGTTAAAAATGTGTATTAATCTTCAGTTGTAGTAGTTTAATTTGTGAGCCATTTTTAAAGATTCATTGTGAGTTCCACAGTCATAGCAAGGTGGACACCATTGAGAGATGGACTAACCCTATGTAGGTTTTAGTCTATTCATGGGATACATTAAAAAGAACAAAAAATATAGAATATCCTTTAAGGACATAATATTTGTAATAGTAGTGTGTCCAATTCTCTGACCTGGTCCTTAGAGAAGGCCAGAACATAGGCCAGTTTCTTCCCCCAGCCGACCTCGTAAAGCAGAGGCTTGTCACAGACGTTCTCACACGAGTCACAGTGCAGCCAACGATGCTGAGCGACTGAGTAGATCTCTGTCCACACATGGTCTGAAACAACACAAACAGTTTTGATAATAGACAGAAGATTTTAGAGCTTTCAAAAGCCAATACTGACATTTTGAGATCTTGAGAAATCTAATGAGAAATGTAATGTTACATAATGAGTCAAACTCATGTGTGAACCAACGATAAAATTAGGATTCAATATCCTAAATTTGTTCTATTTTCAAGGCAAAATATTTAAAACTGGTTCAGTGTTTGGAATAGAATCCTCTTCCTTTAAAGCAGCAGTAAGCGATTCTAAAGCAATACACATTTTGCAAAAAAAGGTTTTTGGAGCAGCCCAGGCTCTGTAAACCGAACCACACAACACTGTGAGTGCAGCTTGTAAACATCACTCGTCGAAACCTGAAGAGACGTGCTGGCTCTCCACGCTGCAAGTCCGCAGTGGTTAGTGCGTCGGACTCCCATACCGAGGGTTCGCAGCCCGGTCAGAGCAGCAAAATCACAACTACAAAGAGAGAAACAAGCTTTCTCCAGAATCGCTAACTGCCCCTTTAAGTTCTAACACTACCTCCATGCATTGGAGCGGTTGACCAATCACAAAAAGTGATCAGAGCAGACTGGGCTTCACTGGGCCATAAAGAGACAGGAGCTAAAACAGAGTGGTTCAGAGAGAGGCTGAAAAGAGGAGCAGCAGGAATGGACAGTTGAGGGAACTGAAGAGTTTTCAAGTAATAACTCAAATAAAAAATAAAAAACATGTATATCTTTTCCTTTTTGTGCAGATAATCAAATTAGCAAAGCAAGACCCACATCAGTCAGTCATGTACATACCTGTGCTGCACCAGATATACCTGGCCTCGAGGCCAAGGGCTCTGCAGCACAGGGTGAAGCAGTTCGCCCACTCCCCGCAGCGCCCCCTCCTGGTTTCCAACAGCTTTTCCGGATTGTTGTACCTGGTAGAGAAATCATGCAAGCAATTTATAATGATCAATTGGTTTTGTGATCATATCCATTCACAATGTACCTGTTTGTGGGAAAAATAAGTAATTTGACTGCCTAACCTGTCTAACTTTCTCAGCAACCTAATCTTCATTTTAATATTAAATACAACCTTAAAACTCACTCACTTAAGTAACAGGAAGTAGACAAAATGTCACAGACAGATAGACAGACAGACAGACAGACCTGGGGAATCTGGTGGAGAGCCTGCAGCCCTGGCAGTAATGGTTCTCCACTCGCTGGCCTCCCCAGCGGAGGTCGTCGGTGCTGGGACTGAGGGAGTTGCCGTTCTGGGTGGAGCCTCCACAGCGGCTGCAGGGTAAACTGTTCACCCAGGAGAAGAAGTCGTGTTTGAACCACCTGAGTAACTCCAGTACCAGGAATTCCTCTATTCCAAGTTTACAATCTACAAAGAGGAAAGAAAAAATGTCAGTTGGCCACCCTGAATCTGTGTGTAAAGGAGCATAACATTCACGTTTGCTCACAGACAGAACGACAGAAATATATGGGAGACTGAGGGGGCTTCACCTGGGTCGGCCTCTTCAGCCTCCTTCAGCTTGTGTTGAGCAGCGGAGGACAGCTCCTGGTGAGGGATGTGACTCAGAGCTTTTTGCTGCAGCTCGAGGTTTTCATACAGCATCACATGTTGGAAGTTTGACTGGAGAGTCAAAAAGAAGCTCATACTGCTCTCCTGAAACAAGACAAGAAAACAGCCAGGTCAGTCACCAACCAAGAATTAATAAATATATATATATATATTTATATTTTATTAATTCAAGTCATCACTAACATTGAGCACTATCTTTTTCAGAGCTGCTAAGTAAATGACTGGCACTGATTCACTGGCACATTTCAACTGCTCTTTATAACACATCAAAAGGGCCCCATTATTAAAGTTGAACACACACACATATGACTTTGTGATGCTGTAATGCTGTTAATTCATCTCGCTGTCTCTCCCTTATCTGGCGAACTGCATGGCATTCACTGGAGTTTCTAATTACTAGAATCTGTCCATCCTAGATCTGTAAAATTCTCATTTTCAAATGAAAACTGATCTAGGAGTGTTATGGTGTGTTCAGCCTCTGCTGTGAGGACACTGCAGTTGAATGCGACAAAAATATTCAGTCACAGCTTATGCAGTTTCAAGGGATTGGAAGCATCTTTACCAAGGATGATGGCTGTGGAAGAGGTGGTGAAACAGGCTGGCTGGAAGCAGCAGCAGCAGGAGCAGGAGTAGCAGGAGGAGGAGCAGGAGCAGGAGCAGGAGCAGGAGCAGGAGCAGCAGCAGCAGGAGCAGCAGCTGGACTCTCTGCTGCTGCAGCAGCCTGGGCACTGGGGGAACGGACAGGCGGTCCACCTCCTCGCAGCCTCCGATCCCGCTCCGCTGCAATGGTTTCCCTGACGAGCTTCAGCTGTTCCACCGACGCCGATCCGGGGAACACCAAGTGGGTTTCGGCCTGAAAGGAGGAGCAACCGGGCGTATTAGTCCCCCGTGGCGGTGACACAATGCGGAAGGCTTGGCTTCAAGCTACTGGTAGTGGCCACGTGGCAGACTCTGACCTCCTCGAATCCCATCTCGAAGAGACACTCCACGGCTCCTTTGACGGGCAGCAGCTTGGCGGAGAACGTGGGATTTCCTATGCGGATCGACCGGTACTTTTCCTCATTGGGACACCTGTGGGGAGGTGGCATCATTTGTTCTCAAGGCTTTTAAAAAAAAAAAAAAACAACAACAAACAAACAAACACTCAGTTATGCCTTCAGTTATAAGACATTAACACACATTACAAACGAGTGTCTTGGGGTTGACCGGTGCTGTTGCGACTGCACATGACTGTCAATATCCTGTTTACCACTGCAGGACATGCAGACATTTGACGTGTACATGTTGAAACTCCACTGCGTGTATTTAAAGAGTGTGATAAGAATTGGGAGTCCATCGACACCATTTAAAAACTGCTTCCTCGTGAGTCATACCAGGAAACCCTGCAGACACCTGCAGGGCGTCATCACATTAAGGGCCAAAAAAAAGAAGAAGCAAAAAGCAAAGCTGTGTTGTATAACAGAGGGTTTCTTTTTTTTTTTTTTGCTTTAACAAACAGAGTGTACAGCTGGAGTTTCCCCCCGCGTGTTGACGTGACATGAGCTCCAGTTGTAGTTTACTGGTAACGTACAGAATCCCTCGAACACAACCTCCGTTCACAAGCTCACCTCAAAATATTGTCCGCGTATGTCAGCAGCAACTTGGCGACGTCCAGGAAGACTTCGTTTGAATTGTCGCACAGCGTCGTGACCGCCGGCGACACAGCCATACTTGTATGTATGTATGTATATATATATATCAATATATCAATATATATATTTAATCTTTCCTCACTCCCAAAACACCACGGTTCTTCCCAGTTTGACGCTAACTCAGCTGCTGCGGCTAACTTGATGTTTTGGGTCCTGGGACCAAAAAAAAAAATAGCTGCCCCGTCACCGCCGGAATATTTGTAGCATTTGAAAATAGTGTAAATTGTAGTTTGTTTTTGCTGTCCGTTATTCTATGAAATGTGAATTTAAGTATTGTCACTTTCATTTTCCTTTTTTAGTGAATATTCCACAAGTCGTTCGCGTGTGGCGCATGTGAAGACGATCCAAAGTCACAGGCACATTCGAGGACGTGCCGGTGCGCTTGCGCGTTTTTTTTTTTTTCTCGCATTGACGGAAGCAGCGCCCCGTCGAGTTGGTTGTCAACTGTGCGTTCAGACGTGTCAGGGAAATATTTCCGCTTTCGTTTTGTGAAATTATCTCTCTCATATTAAGCGGGCGTGTACAGAGGTAGCACTATGTCCGCCCTACCACCATCCTGTTGGACTAAACTCCAGCTGAGACCACAGAAGGTGAGGGCACTTCTTCTTAAGAGTGCCTGTGTCTGTCCAAACCAACACTACAGGCGCTGCAGCTCTGGACAGCAGAGGAGGAGGGTTGTCATCACTGGCATTGGGTTGGTTTGCCCTCTGGGGACAGGGACCGCTCTGCCCTGGGACCATCTGGTTAAAGCCCACAGTGGGATAGTTGCTCTGGACTCTGAGGAGTACAAGTCTGTTCCTTGTAAAGTGGCCGCTCTAGTGACAAGAGGCACTGAAGAGGGTCAGTTTAACGTGGAAAGGTTCGCCTCTCGTGGGGAGATCAACAGCATGTCCCCGGCGACTGTGATGGCCCTGGGAGCCGCTCAGCTCGCCCTGGAGGACTCCGGGTGGTCCCCAAAGTCCCCAGAGGAACAGCTCAGTACAGGGGTGGCTGTTGGCATGGGCATGGTGTCGCTGGAGGAGATCGCTCGCACCTCTGCTGCCTTCCAGGAGAAGGGCTACAGCAAAGTGAGCCCCTTCTTTGTGCCCCGCATCCTTGTCAACATGGCTGCTGGGCACATAAGTATCAAACACAGATTAAAGGGTCCCAATCACGCGGTGTCCACAGCATGCACCACGGGGGCACACGCCGTAGGCGATGCCGCTAGGTTCATCTTGCACGGGGATGCGGTCGCTATGGTTGCAGGGGGAACCGAATCATGCGTGGGGCCTCTGTCCATGGCTGGGTTTGCCAGGGCGCGCGCCCTCGCCACCAAATGGAACGACAGCCCCAAGCTGGCGTCGAGACCCTTCCATCCAGAGAGAGAGGGCTTTGTGATGGGCGAAGGAGCCGCGGTGCTCCTGCTAGAGGAGCTGGAGCACGCAGTGAAGAGGGGAGCCCGGGTCTACGCTGAGGTGCTGGGCTATGGGCTCTCAGGGGATGCCAGCCACATCACTGCACCCACTGCAGACGGGGATGGGGCGTTCAGGTGACACATTTTTATCTCCACCAATCAGGTGAGATCCAAATTGGAAAATAGCATAATTGTCCTCTGACTGACTGACCACTGTCTCCACAGGTGCATGTCTGCAGCCCTCAGAGATGCTGGCGTCTCACCGGCAGATGTAACATACGTGAACGCTCACGCCACGTCCACGCCGTTGGGTGATGCGGCCGAAAATGCTGCCATCAAAAGGCTCTTCCAGCAGAGCACTGAGAGCATGGCAGTCTCCTCCACAAAGGGAGCCACAGGACATCTGCTCGGAGCGGCAGGGGCCCTGGAGGCAGCATTCACCGCTCTGGCCTGTTACCACGGGGTCCTGCCCCCGACTCTCAACCTGGACCGCACCGAGCCAGAGTTTGACCTGAACTACGTTCCCTGCACAGCGCAGCCGTGGCGGACCCGGGGCCGAAGGGTCGCCCTCACAAACTCATTTGGATTTGGAGGCACCAACGCCTCGCTGTGTCTCGCCAGCATCTGATGAAAGACAGAGACTAATCTTCTAACCACATAATCTAAATCACATTGGATCCTTTCCTCTTTTTCTGGTGTGATTAGAGTTTAACTGGCTGAATATTCATCAGTACTGCTACTGGTCGTTTGTGGAAAATTTTTATGAAACAATAATGTGAATTAAGTGAAGATTCCATAGAAATCCCAAATTTCCCTCAAGATCAATAAAGTTTTCTTCATTTATCTACAAGTTTGGATCCTTAAAACTTGTTTACATAAAAACAAAACTCATGGTAGAAGTATGGTCTCTATGTGGAGAAGCTGCTTTACAGTTTGGCATGGAAACAGAAAATGTGGGTGTTCTGTATTGTGTGTTTTGCTGCTCTTCAGTATTTGCAGATTGTGACTGCAAGAATAAATCTGGTTTGCTAAAGTATTTCACTCATTTCCAGTGCTGTGCACCCCTAGAGCAAGGCGGCAGTGGAGGCTTCCAGGGGCCAACAGATCATATTTAAGTAATGTGTTTATTCAGTCCGTTATCGATTATTATTTTTGTCTGTAAAATGTATGGAAAAAAGCTCAGTTTAATCTCAAAAGGTGGTATTTTCAGATATTTTTTGTCCAAAAATATTCCATTTACAATGACATAATGCAGAGGAAAAGCCTGAACAAGATTATTTCTGCTGGTAAGAAAAAAACAAATGATTAGGCTAGGATCTTGCATGATCCTAGATAATCCAGATACCTAGTATTTGATGATTAAAAAAGAAAAATAGTTTGTGCGCGGTACCAGGAGATGGTGCTGACTCACAGCGACCCATCCATTTAGTTCCTATGTGCACTTACATCAAGATTAGGCTTTTAGCGGACAAACTCTTTAAAATAAGAACTCTGGGGTTCTGTAAGAGTGTGCAGCAGACTTTGAAACCATCTTAACAGTAGCGTGACCTCTGAGACCTCTGGCTCAGTGACGCTCTCTCTCGGATTCAGCCTCTTGTGGCCATTTTCTTTATACAGTGAGAACACAAGCAGAGATCACCACAGCATAGGGGACAAGTAAGAGAGGTCAACTGAGGACACAAGTGCCATTTATGTCAGGGTGGAAACAAATGCAATAGGGTAAACAGTCCCCGCAGGGAGAAGGATGCTTTTCCAGACTATTACGACAATTATTCTGCCACTTTATACGCGAGAAGAGACACAGAGTTCTCTCTGGCCTCCTCGGGGAGACATAATGACTATCAGGGGACATGAAGTGCTGATTTGCAGGCAAATTTTCCCTGCAGGTGTCATGGTTGCAGTGCTTTGCTCATTGTGGGATTTGTTGGGTTTTCCCTGCAATATTGTAATATTGACCTCACTATGTAAAGTGCCTTGAGACAATGTATGTTGTGATATGGCGCCATACAAATAAAATTGAATTGAATTGAATTGAATGGTTGAGAGCATTGTTTTTAAAGTGCCCCATGAAGATTTTTAAAGGCTGTGAGTAAAACAAAAATCACACATTTATGTATATATTTGAAGTCTCCTCCAGAAGGGTTTGCCCAGCTTTGATTTTTGCTGTGCACATACAATAAGACACTTAGGTTTAAGATCAAAAGATGAGTTCAGAGATTCTGGTTTTGTTTCCTGTGATTTACACTGAGATGTTTTCAGAAAACTTAGGACACAGCAGGGTTGGGCAATATGGCCAAAATGTTTCATATAAGCTGATAAACGTCACATTATTATTTATTTCAAGTTAAAAGTCAGGTTTTTGCTCCTGAGGGCAGATAATGACAAACACTTGCTAAACAATGAAACCAATTAGGTATTTCCTCCCCCCCATGCACAGTGCATAAGAAATACCTCCATAGCATCTTCTGAAAAATCTGTAAAAATCTGAAGGACAAATTCAGCCTCTCACATTTATTTTTTATTTTTCAATGGAGTACTCTGATGCATGACAGAAAATGTGGATAGGCCACGACTTCATAACATAGGAGCAAGATCATTAAGCTGTGGCCATGAACAGTACCCACATATAATTAATTCATGGCCCCACAATCATTTTTTTTATGCGCTAATGACAGTAGTGCAATCCCTCATTTTCAGTCTTACCACAAGAAATAAAAGAAAAATTCAAAAGATGACGCCTGATGAAAGGTCAGAGAGAATACAGTAGAGTATACATTTTCCTGCTCTTCTTGGGAGCGTGAATGTGCTCTGCAAATTTCATGGACATTTGTCGACTTTAATCTTTTTCGAATACAAGAGGACATTTATGCCTTGGTACCAGAGGAAACTGAGGGCGCCAAGAGCGTTATCCTCTGCCAAATAGTTCACAAGTTCATTTACAAAATAAGTGTCAGAGAAAACTGTGGGACTTGATAATGTGGTTAAAACAAATGTTAAATGGTCACCATAGTCATTATAGTTCAGGCTGTGGGGACCATGATTATCCAGCCAAATCTCAGCCATTTTTACTATGTTCAAAGTAATGGAAATAGACAAACCAACACCGCCGTCAAGTCCAGGCAGTGGACAAAAATAATATTTAAAACAATTTAATTCTGTAGATTGTGATCCATATATCAGGAAGCCAAATCAAACTAAACTCTTACAGAGAAATCTGTTATTTTATGTTCTCTACTGTGTATGGCTAACTTGGCCCTCTTGCTCTGTATTTCACTTGATGAATATTGCACCGTTGAGACTGAATTTAATAACACGGTGTAAAGCCGGACCCAGATGATGAATTACTGTACCGGGGAATGTCTTTCCAGACCCATTTTTAGAAAATGCGTTTTTATTAACTCCTCAGGATGTCACATCCAGCTAATGAATAAATCAATTATTCATCAAATTTTTAATTTGAAATAATCTGACACAGATAAATGAGAGCTGAAGCTTTTCATTTTTTTTCTCCAGGTTGGAAAGGAAAGCCCTGCTTCTACACAGGGATCAATTTGGCCTTAGGCCTTACTGTACATCACTCTCTGTCCAGCTCGAGTTACTGTACGTGTGAAGTTAATAAAATGTCTGGGATTCCCTACCTTTACACAGTATATGAAGAGAATTCACACATGCTGTATGCTAGAAAAACATTAAAACAACATTAAGATGTGCAGACTTGAGCATGAGGACTTTTTTAAGAAGGAGCACTGCACTGTGATCCTGCCTTCCTCCCCCCGCCCTCAGTTCTCTGAGAGCTGAGTGCACCCATTCCACCACTCCATCCAAATAATGCCTTCACTGGGCAGGAGCTATTGATTCATATTGCTGTGATGATGATGATTTCAGTTCATGTTATTCCTCTTTCTCTTCCTTTTATTTCACATCCCTGCATTCTAATTAGGAGATATCCAAGCTGCATTATAATCGCCATGGCAACAGAGTCAGCATGCATTCCTTCGATATCACCCTGTCCCACAGGGAGCACCGCTTATCATCAGCTTCTAAAATTAGAACTCCTCTCTCTCTCTGTGGCACATTCTGAACGGCCTTCATTCCTCAGCTATGACCATTATTCAGGTCCAGTGTTCGCCCCATGTTCACTTATGGAATTCTGGGATTTCAGGCTTTTTCAGATCTGTCTATCTGGGCAGGATGCTCCAATAATAGTCAAATACATTGTAAAACACATGATAATGAAACTGAAAACTGGTTCAGCCAAATCCTCTGGCACCTCCCTAACTGAGATGTGATAGGCCACGTGATACAGTCGCACCTTCTCAGCCGCCTATCACTTGTTTAAATGTTGTTGGAATACATAAGATCAGAAAGCAGCTTTCATATTAAAAGATACAAATCTTTACAATGCAAAAATATAAATGAATAAATTGGTCAGGTAAAAGCAGCTTTCAGCAACAGGAAGCAAGTTGGCTAAAATTCAATGAAAACTTTACAACTCCCATACTAGCCTACCTCCTAATCTCACATCCAAGTGTCTAAGACCAGTTCACAAGAAAGCGGTGGGCACTAAAACAATTGAACAGAACAACAGCACAAAACAAAAGACCACCAAGGCCGCAGTTTACCAGATGCAAAATGTGTTCAGATAACTTACTGTAGGTATGCAGGTTCTTAAAATACTCTAATAGGACAGGAATCGACAGATGGAATTGGTTTGCTGTTTTATATAAAATGCCATGTTATTCTAATTTAAATAAAAGTGCCAGTGGAATGAAACATAATGAAATCAATAAATAGATCAATTAATTCAGTACCTATTTCATAAATAATGAAATAACAGTAACGCCTCACATTAAATTGATGTGAGGCAATCCCTCAATCTAAGCTGAACTCATAAGTTGCAGCCTGGATCTTTCTTGGAGCATTCATTTACTGTATGTCATTACTTTAGTACCAGGGCTGCAGGGTGGTGTGTTGGTCAGCACTGTTGCCTCGCAGCAAGAAGGAATCCGAGTTCGGACAAAAAACACCCAGGGCCTTTCTATATGTAGTCTACATGTTCTCTCTGACTTCCTCCCACAGTCCAAAGACATGCTGACTTAAAAAAAACAAAGGAAAACCCAGACCCTGATTAGTCTATACAAAAGGTTTCCAAGGTGCGATCGGTGTTAAAATCAAACTGTAGGACATTTCAAACGAAAAGATCCACACACCTAAAAGCTCCCGTTAAAGGATTTTTATTTGCCCATCCTCATGGTAAATACAGATTCGCCATCTTTAAAACCCACAGCTCATGATAACAAACGTAATGTATCTGTCATGATCTGCAAGGATCATGAACTATTAGGTTACAGTGGACTCTTTAGTCTGTTTATTTTTTTTTTTATTCCCCTTAGGTTCTTGATCCCTTGTTGTTGTTTCCTGTTTTATTTTGAAGTCCTTTTCCTTGTGTTGCTGCACTTCCTTTCCTGTGTCTTGTTTCTGGTGTCTTTGCATTTCCTGTCTCCTGCCCCTGTGATTGTCTGCACCTGTTCCTCGTGTGTCCCACCTGTGTTCTTCCCCCTGGCTCCAGTGTTTTTAGGTCTGACCAGCTTTTGCCACATGTTGTGGACACTTTGAGTTGGTTTTCGTTTTATTATTAAATATTCTCTCCACCACCTCTGCATTTGGGTCCAGTTCCTGCTCAAGCCTGACAGTATCGCAACAATTTTCCTCTGGGAAACCGTGCAGACCATGCATATTATTACAACCCATGTGCCAATGCACTTCATCGATCGAGCTGTTAAAGCCCCGAATCCATCCGGTTTGCTCCCAAGGATGTAGAGGATCTATAGAAGCATGTAAACTATAGGTATCAGTCACTGTGTGTTGTCACCACAGGCGTATCACACCAGGCCATCCGTCCTGCACTTGGCAAACATCGATGTCGCTCTGCCACGTGACTTGTACACAAAGGGGAGCAGACACTAATCGAAGCTGCGGTAACAGAAACATGTGAAGAATGGACAGTCAAGAATTGTAACAATAAACCGTGTCAGTGTATTCAGCAGGGGGTCAAGGTTGCAGCAAACTGCCACACATGCCTCATGCGTTGCATCGGATTTGCTTGAAGATGAACACGGGGGAAGTACAGCTCTTTGTCATCATCATATCCGCTCCTCAGCTCTTTTGAATGGAACGTCACCATCCTGGTGAGGCCACCCAGTCCTGTCTTATATTCCTTTGTGGGGCTTTCAAGACTAATATGCAGTTATTGCTTCTCATTCATCCTTTCCTAACAAAGTTTACCCTTCCAACACAATCTCCCGACCTGAACAGCTGTTACATGGCATTTCATTCCCAGTGACGATCACCTGAGCTGTTTACAAGCACTAATCATATTCTGTGATTATCGGTCATTACGAAGCGCCATATGTAGAGTAATGTGATAAGCCGTCTGAAAAGTATTCAGCACTGTACTCCATTCTGCTGTGGTACTTACCCACAGGAGAATATTTTTGCTGCGTGCAATTACAGTCAAGGCCTGCAGCACCACTTTGCATAATGTGATGATTTTCTCCAGTCAACAAAAATTTGAAGTCCTCAGGGAAGCCCCGAGAGCCGCTCTCCACATTTACCGCCATTGAAAGTCAACATCGCAGCAATTAAACGATCATTGTGTGGCATTTGTTGTTATTTTTTTCTCCTGATTTTATTCAACATGCTGCACTTGCAGCATTAAAGATTCAAGATCTTTTTGTTTTTGACCTCAGTATCCCTGTTCTGTAAACCTTTACCC
Source organism: Scophthalmus maximus (assembly GCF_022379125.1). Classification (NCBI taxonomy): domain Eukaryota; kingdom Metazoa; phylum Chordata; class Actinopteri; order Pleuronectiformes; family Scophthalmidae; genus Scophthalmus; species Scophthalmus maximus. The sequence goes on from NC_061536.1 coordinate 2,461,953, forward strand.
CCCACCAACCGGTCCCTTGCTCATGATGAATAAACGACGTGAACACTCCCACTACTGAATGAGTTCAATGAATACAAACAATATAAGCGTGCAACGATTTTTGTCACCCCAAGCTTAAAGAATGACCGCCTGCACCCCCACAAGCTCTCTTCCTACTCCCACCAGAAACGTTTGCATCGATTGGAAGTGAGAGACGAGAGGCTGCCTGTGTGTTCATAGGATTTCTTCAGTTCAGTCGCCAACGGTAAATTTGATCTCTCTCCAATTTCAGAAATGTCATTAAGTCTCGCAGTCAAGAATTTAATGACAGGCAATTTTTTTTTAGAGGCAAAAGAGATTACAATAGTTTGTTCATCAGCCGTTGTAAGACTCTCCGCGGGGACGCCACACCCGGCAGTCTGAGCTGAGGGTTCCACAGTCAGATCCAATATCTCCCATCATCGTGTCAGCCTTTGTCGTGGCTTTATAGAATTAAAAAGAAATGAAGGCAATGTTATTGGAGTAGGTGAGTCATCCATCCATTCAATGATTCATTCATTTCCACATTGTTTTAACTTTATTTATGGTTCTTCGTCGTTCACCCGTTACCCCATCTGCTGCTGCCAGAATATTTGCGAGCTTCACGTGTGTTGTGACATGCCGGTACCACAGTATTCTTTGTGATAGGCAGTTTGATAGCAAAGAGTTTAACATGACAGTAGAAATATGTACTGATGTGGTTAGTTTGTTCTTTTAGATAAAGTTTTGGAAAAGACATGTATATTTACTTTCTTTCAACAGTGAGACAAGAAGATTGCTCCTCTCTATGTGTGAGGTATTTCTAAGTTCAAACAACAAATAAAATAAAACATAGACCCAGATAAAACATGAAATATTGATTTGACTCTCCCCTAACAAAATCAGAACTGTTTCATGAATTCCATTCTGTGCAAATATGTCCTTAATAAGGAAGACAAATGCTCGTTCTGTGATTGTGTGGTGGAAATGCTGGATCATGATTATTCTGTGTGAACACCGTCAAAATGTCTTGGGTTGATTTTAGTTGGATCCTCAGTGAGTAAACTTTAAGAAAATGATATTGTATTAATAGTCAACAATTTATTTCCCCATGTGGCCTTGCTTGAGCAGTACAAGGAGAATAAATGAGTAGCTGTCATGGTCCTGGAGGATCATGAACTTAAGAGCATTTTGGTTATGGACTATTTCGTCACTTTGTGTTTTTTATGATTATATTCTGCAGTGTTCCTAGTGTGGGTGAGGTCGAATTGTCAAATTGGCTTAGGAAGTTTCCTAAATCTTGAAGTGACCCAGAAGTATTTGATCAGCAGCCATGATGATTCTCTAAATGCACAGGGTACACTGCACCTTCCTATGCGAAGGGAAAGGAGATAGACACGCCCCACAATTCATTGCGGCAGCAATATTCAACATGACGCGCCATGCAAGAACCTTAAACTATTGAGTCCGAAATAGCAGTAGAAGTGTATGACCCAGAAGAGATTCACGTCATCATGTAAGTTACTGTTACATATGAATCATTTGCATCTGATGTCTCACAGTGGTAAAACACTGGATGGAACCGCTGTGTTTTTTCCAGGCCATATTCGCAAATTTGTAGTTTCACCACGGCAGACGCACGTCAATAACATCCACTGTCGCATGATGACGTAATATAGTCAAAGTCGAGTCGGATTCAGCGCCTGTCGGCTTTTCCTAATTCCTATCAGTCCTTCTTTACACCTTTCCTTGACCCATATGACGTTTTCCACTGAGGTCAAGGAATAGTAGATGGGAAGGGCAATTCGACCTCACCCTGTGTCTTGGCCTTAGTTAAGTTACCTTTGTTATCCCCTGTGTTTGTGTTTTCTTGAGTTTCCTGGTTTAATTCTGAAGTCCCTTTCCTTGTTTTTGCCTGTGAGCAAAATGAAGGACACTATTACTGAGTCCATAAGAACTAAAAGTCAGGATATCTCATTCTTCACTGCTTTGATAGTCGTCGTTCTCTTTGAAACCTGTCTTTCGGGAGTCCTCAATAGACCAGCATAGTCTGTAAACACTCTCTAATGAACCCAAATAGGCTTTACTGTAGATTATCAGCGCCTGTTTTGAATAAGAGCTTTTTCTATGGCACAATCTTTCTGGGGTATCACCAAGAAACATCTTCCTCATTTTCTGCGTGACTAACAGATTTGCAGCGAGCAGACGGAAGGAAGAGAGGCCTCATCCATCTGCTCCTCTTCATATATGGAAGAACAATGTCGCATGAGATGATGCAGAGGAGTTAAATGTCAGCCGTTTGGCTGCAGCACATTTCTTATTTATTGTACTCCTGTAAAGCTATGTCTTCACTGTCTTTCCAGCACGTCTGAATCAAGTTTGGGTCACAAATAGATGAGGCAAAAGAAGAAAAAAAAAAATGCTTTTGAGAATAACAATGATCTTTTCACAGTCTGCTGATATTCATAGTTCTGACGCTGTTGGAGCAGCATCGTCGTAATGCCACTGACAGCCTCAACAGACGCTTCTCACACGTCGCAGATGGAAAAATTTCACAAAGCACTGTTCGACAAAAAATTACACCAATAGTCTTCATTCAAAGCTTGCACTGATTCATCAGCGCTCCACACACACACTGCCACAATCAATACTGTCTGCTGTTGCCGACCATAGCACTCGTTAATATTGATTATCCTATGCACTCCCGTTTAACAAGTCATCATGCCTTATCTCCATTAGTATCTTAAAAGTTGATAAATGGATTCTTTATCAGAAATCACATTCTGTAAGGATTTCAATAGCCTTAAACTAATTCAGATTATTTCATATATTTAACCATACAAATATTGAATATGATTCATGTCATTGGATATGTGTATGTATGTTGAAGTCACATTGGGATCAGTGTTATAAGGAAAGTAATACGTTTATTGAAAAATGATTAACTGACGGACAAATATGTATTACAAATTAAATGGGGAAAATCATTTAAAGTGAAATCATGGAGTAAATGAAAATTATGTTTCCTGGTACATGTAGGTGGCTGCATGTCTTAATGTCTATACATATATGTCTAAATATGCATGCTCTTACAGATTTGTATATGTTCATGTACAAATAAGGACACTGATTATCTCTCCTGTCTTTCCCAAATCCTTAATTATCATGACAGCAGTAAATATGTAATAGATGAACAAACTGATAACAATAAGTATTTAAAAAGCAAAGAGGAATAAATTTAATGAATGGATGACGCTAACTATTCCTCACAATTTACATCTCCTTTCCACTATAGCTCTATGAATGTATGCAAGTCAATGGGAAATCCATCCATTATTATTTTTATTTTTTCCTGATCTAGATTTATGCTGACATTTTTGTCATACCCTGCACTGGATTATAGTGAAACAACGTCACCGTATTGCCACTGTAGACTTGCAGAGATCAGGCAGTATATATATCTTACAGCAGCAGCGGTATCAGACTGACAGGACAGCCTGGTGAGTCCTCAACTGCGTCAGTGCCGATGAGACTGCAGGCTGTCATCGTCATCGTCATCCTAATCCTAGTGATGTATAAGAGTGCAGGGTTTCTCTCTTCAAGCAGTGATACTTGATATGTCTCTTGCTGTGTTTGACTGAGATCAAAACAAAAAGCAACAAGATAAAAGGCTGATTCACTGAAACACAAGAAATAAACCTCATCGAGTTTCTTATTTGGCCATCTTATAATTGTACAATAAGACATGTGTGTGTATACAGTATATAGGAACAGAAACCAGGATTTGCAAAGCCTTATATTACATGCTTCCTTGTGGATTAAGACAGTTATCTGGCCCCGACTATAGCCCTTGATAGAAAAAATGTTCTGCACCTTTTACTCTTCTGGGTCTAATTTCAAAAACCACTCAAGAGAAAAATAAGATTCTGCCATCAATCATATTTTCATTCCGTTTTATTTATATCATCAATTATTGTTGCTGCTACAGCCATTTATTAGCACAAGTAGTGCAAGTGTGTGCCCTTCATACACAGTGTGTAGTAGACCAGATCAGAACTGTAGTCCTCAGGACAAAAACTAATCCTTTAGACAGCAAAATCTCAACAGGACCATCAATGTTTCACGAGTGCTGTGTACCAGAACAATGTAATATGAGCAGGAGATCTATGAGCCCCATGTTGAGGTATTGTCCCGAACACGTCTGGACTAATGGCACATGTCTTCATGTTTCACTTCATCTTTTTATACACACGCTCTTCTTCTTGCGGCACAAAACGTTTCTAAATTTGCCCTCCCAAGACAGATTTTGGAAACTGCCGGTGAATATATTATTATTACAGTGCCCACAATTACAATTTGTGTGATTGAGCAGTGACTGGGTGTGGGGAGGTGGGTCCATATTGACTCGCTGTGCCTCAGAGTTGATTTTATGAACTTCATTACTGTTGACCCTGATGAAGAATCTTGACAGTACATCATTTCTAATCAATATATTATGATTGATGTCAGTGGATGTCAAATTTTGTTCCATGATCGCCTAACTGTTTCAGACGGACACTGAAAATTGAAGATTAAGCTTATAATCAGATTATTAGCATCCCAGATGAGCCGACTGGCTTTTGGTAGCAAGTAAAAAACATGATTTTAACTCTGCATTAAAAAATTTATTCCATATTAACTATACATGAAATTACTATGTCTTGTATTAATGAAACCACAAAGAATAATCACCCACATATGCAATTCCCCATAGCTCTGCTGTGCTTGTTAGCCTCTTTTAACTCATCAGCAGGAGGCCGCTGTCATAAAGCCACTTCACACCACCCGCACAACACCGAGTGACAGATACAGTTATCAGCGCGCCGGGGAAGAAAATCCTGCTGACTCAAGTGCCAGATATTGTTCTGAGGAACTGTTAAAGACCAAAAAAGACAAAATACATATTTTTAAAGAATACTGGACTGACTTCAGAACACATCTTTAATTAAAAGCTAATGTCTGCTGGATGTTAAAATTGTTTGCCTTTTCCTTTGTTTCCTCTCCTTCTTCCCCTCCCATGTATGCCTCTTTGTGTTTTGCCTTATAGACTGTATTTAAAATTTGACACAGACTCCCGAGTCCAGAAAGTGAAGCCACTGCAGAAGTGTCTGAACCCGGTAGTCTCTAGGATGACCAGCAGGGGGCGACTCTGTTTGCCAAAAGAATTCAGTTCTGTCGAAGTCAATGAGGCAGTGACGCTACTTGTCACTCGATTTATAACGTATGCTACCATGTGATTGGCAGCCCAATGGGTGCAAGTCGCAGGTTTAGGTGAGCCGTGCACTGTCCTCCAGCCCTCAATCAGACACACCCCTCACTTCTCCCTAGCTCCGCCCTCTTGTCCAGATTTGGTAACTTCCATCCATCCATCGTCTACCGCTTTCTCCATTTAAGGGTCGCGGGGGGCTGGAGCCAATCCCAGCTGACATTGGGCGAGAGGCGGGGTTCACCCTGGACAGGTCGCCAGCCTATCACAGGGCCACATACAGAGACAAACAACCATTCACTCTCACATTCACACCTACGGTCAATTTAGAGTCTCCAATGAACCTAACCCCATTCTGCATGTCTTTGGACTGTGGGAGGAAGCCGGAGAACCCAGAGAGAACCCACGCATACACAGGGAGAACATGCAAACTCCACACAGAAAGGCCCTGGTTGGTTTGAACCGGGACTCAAACCCAGAACATTCTTGCTGTGAGGCGAAGGGGCTAACCACTACGCCACCGTGCAGGTAACTTCTAGTTTTTTAATAAAACAATATGGCGTGGTTCCGTGGCTTCCCGTTTCCTTCCAACTCACCTGCAGACCTGTGCTCAATCCTGAAATCAAGGATCCAGTTACTGCTGCTTAAAGAACTGGTTCATTCTCCAAGACTCCACCAGATTGTCAGTAACCCAACGTGATACAAACACTACAGCAGCTTCTCTGCTCAGTCTTAGAAGTATATTCTGTGCTTTGCTTCTTCATTCATACCTGCTCTGATAGCCTGTCTGGAAACCAGTCGTACACGCTCAGATCACTGGATCAGCAGAATCTCTGTCAGTATCAGAGCCCTGGCCTGGACCTGAACTTGATTGGTGACGGGGTTTGGGTTAAAACAGTCAAATGAGGAATAACATCACATGACGGTAAAAATGTGCAGTTAGTGGTCTGGAACTCTGCTCTCCTGCTGTGTGTGCTACTTCTCTTTCTGCCAACAATGTATCTAGCCATCAACGACGCCCACCGCCTCCAAATCCACATGGACGAGAGAACAATTAGCTTATCACAGGCATTTGGACTTAAACATTTGGGTTTTTTTCAATGCAAATTAAAAGTGTGAAGTCATGTTATTTGTATGCAGATATAAGTAGGTTGTGTTTATGAGCTGGATCGAACTGTCTCGCGTTCAGCTACGGTTCTGAGGTTCCGTAGACCGGAGGACTTATGCTCGTGTTGCATAATTCTAACCACAGGTGGGACTGTGGAAGCAAACCTTGGTGTCTGGTGTGACAGTCGTGTGCTTTGTGCACCCGCCCACTGTGCACCCCACCCGCCCGGTGACTCTGCTGCCATTGATAAATACAGCATTCCATTCATTCATTAAAAATGCCACCTCTGACCATAATCCAGTCAGCAATTTCCCTGCTGCCACAACGTAATTGTGAAAACAGTTTAGTTGGTTATGAATGAGGATATGAACGGGATTTCTAGGGGAAAGGGTAGCAGATGGGTTTTCAGCTCATCTTGCTGCCTTGCAAGTAGGAAAAACTTTTATTTAAATTCTAATATTAGATACATTTCATGTATTTGAAAAGTCAATACATTCATACAGCATATATTTTAGTCCTGTATCAATAGTTCTTTGCGTTACGTTTTAGTGAAAGACTTTTACAGGCAGAATGCAGTAACACTGAGCTCGAAATTTGGTCAGTATAAATCCTTGCATTACTTGGCACTTGACAGATCCCTCTGTGCGTTTTTTTCTTTCTGGCGAAGCGTCTGTGGTGTGCCAGCATGTCAAGTGTTATTAATGTCTGACTCGGGGAGGGGGGTTAGAATGAAGACCACAGCTGCAACTGTCAGGGCAGGCAATGTCGAGGTTATTACACACATCAGGGGGAAAGGGCAGCCTTCCCTGCTCGCCACGAGAACCTGTCAGTCCTCACCCAGCCGCGAGGAGCCACACGTGTACTGAAGGATTCTGCGAGTGACTGGCTCTTACTCTCCACTTCAGTTCGGTCTGTTTTCATCAACATAATTTGAAAGGGCAGAGGTCAAGTGGTTCACCATCTTGTGTTGGTTTGCACTTTGCACTGACCTGGAACTGCAGCTTTAAACTTGCAAGGCACATCCATGCTCCCAGGAGGAACCGACTGTTTAACTTTGGTGACCACCAAACTTTTTCTATCTTCACATACGTACGTCATTAAGGTGGTGCAGTAATATGATACAATTTACTAATAAAGGTAGACAGCAGTGGGGTAACTTATTAGGAATAGGACGAGGCATGCGGTCCATTTAATTTAAAACATGAGTTTTCTCTCTTTGCAGGGCAACTGAACAGCAGCTCAAAATCTTGGTTAGACCTATCTCCTCGCAGCAGTGATTACAGATTGCACTCCAGGGATTCTCACTTCACTGTGACCTTACAAATCAGGGATCGTGTACACAAATCATGTGTCATCTCATTCAAAGAGAAGAGCTGTGGTGCACTGGATTTGTGTGGATCTGTCTGTGTCCCCAGTGGGTCCTGTTTATGTGTGTGTGTGTGTGTGTGTGGAGCTGGGCATGGCCATGCTCTCCTGGAGGCAATCAAGCCTGCACATCTGCTGCCAATCCTGCCATCATCTCACTTCCAGTCTGCAGTATTTAAGACCGGCTCATTCTCCCACTCGGGGCCGGATCGTACAGTCGCCAACAGTGGTACTACGTCAGGTCTTCTGCTATATGCTCCAATCAAGTCTCCATTTTTTTTTCTGATCACTCACCTCGATATCTGTGTGCTCCAGGTCCAGCTTCCTTGACTGTAACACAAATTCCCTAACTTACCTTAAACAATCCTCCCGTCTTCTGTGCATGAGAGTTCTGCGTTTGGGTCCAAGCTTCTTTGTGAGATATCATAGCAGGATTCAGCTACTGGCGGATTTCTCTCTGCAGTTTGGTGTGGTAACCTCTGAAACACACTGTGAAACACTGCTTTTCAATCTGCCTGTTGCACTCGCACAAAGGTTCTGTAATATCAGTATCGTGACCTGTGTGTTTAGTGCTGAGGTGGAGTCGGGACATTCTTCTTCTTCTTCTTCTTCTCACTTCTGCATGGGATCAGGCAGTTTTCATACATAATGTGCATTTGGTCTTTGGATCCAAATGTCACCCAGAGATTCAGCCGTATTTCGGTAAAACGTTAATGACGTTTAAATGATACAAAAGGTGTTCCTCATTCTGTCCTATGAAAGGTAGGTCGAGGATGAATGTGAGAGACTCACCATAGAGAGGAGATGAGAGGGTCGGGGTGAAATGGGTGGGATAATTATGCCCGGCTCATATTTAATTGCTGTACAGTGTGAAGGCACCTTTATCAGTGGTGCAAGTTTAGCTGTGGTGTATGAGTGAACAGCATGTGTGCCTTCGCTCCAGGTGGCTTTTTACAGTTGCATCATACTAAATAGTTACCATTCAATGAGTCTAAAAATTTGCTTTAGATCTGGTATGAGGCTTGCTTACAGCAAATCACAGACGCTTTATTTGCAACTAACTCAGTGTTGTTGCCTTCGGTTTCTGTCTATTACATCATGCTGATTCAATTGCTAAGAGGAAAGCACCATGTTGAACTATCTTAGGGATATTGTAGAGATTTGAGGTAAATATACCGGTTCTCAGTAATTCAGCCCAGGTTTGTCTTAGAAAATCACACGATAAACTACCAAGCCCCATTAGCAACCAGCACAGGCTGCAATATTTCTTACAGCATGTCATGTGTGGAACTGAACATACAAAGTAATGTATGATTTGCCAGTGGCAAGGATGTAGTGTCAATCTGTCAGTCCAACGCTTTGGTTGAGAATGAAACTTTTTCCAGAAACTTATAGAGGAATTACCATTAGATTTTTGCATAGACTATCATGGTCCCCAGAGGATAACTCCTAATGACCCCCTGACTTTAACTTTATCACCATGAACAGGTCAAGGTTTTCAAGCATCCTCAGAAATATCTCGGACTATCATGTACTTGATGAAATGGCACAAATCTGTGCATAGACCAACGGTGGAGCAGGGAGGCAAATCTTTTGGGTTTATCAAATAACATCACATTTGTTACTTTCCCCCTCAGTGGCAATATGCCTAGATGTAGAGAACCCCCAGGAGAACAGGGTTTAGGACACAAGGCACAGTCCAAAGGATCATACACAAGATGTCAGTCCAGACAAAGCAGTCAAAAACAGTCCGAAACCACAAGGAATGGTCATACACGGAGAAGCAATTGTATTCTCCTGTTTCTGCGCTGGAATGTCTGAACAATCTGGCACAGATCAAAGGGAAGGGTAGACTATTTAAAGGGTTTCTGGGTAAGAAAAACAGGGAGGAAATGTTACCAATGTTCGAAATAAATCTAATGTGATGTTCTATTCTCAGGAATCATTGTTCGCAAGTCCACTATGACAACATGTTGTTCACAATTATTTTCAGGGCAGACACAAGTTTATATGAGATTTTGACAGACATGAAATTTAACCAAACCAATGTTTTATGAAAATATCTAGGATGATGGGTGTATGGGGGAATCCCAACACTTTTGGTGGGATCACATTTTTGTCATCTGTTTTATTTGGATCCAGAGACTTGAAAATAAAAAAGAGGGCCACAATATTGACAGCAGGCAATTAAAAAGTTGATCTAAAAGGGCATTACTTCGTTTACAATAACAAACTCCTTCAACTAAACTGTTCTTACAGCTTTCTTGCTGGAAATTCAAACTATAGTGGTGGTGCCCATATGTATAAAAAAAAAAAAAAGAAAAAAAAGAGCTGCCAAAAGGAGATTGCCTCTGGGAGGGATAACCAAGGGAGATAATGGATCCGAAGTTCTTGGAAATGAAAATGTGCAAATGAACCCTGGAGCCAACTAGCACAAGGTTCTGTCGTCACAGAGGTGGATCCCACGCGGCCGGAGGAGAGCAACCGCAGCGCCTGACCCGCTCCCGTGAGGTTTTAACATCAATGTGATGTTCCGCAGTGCCATCTAAAAGTCCGACAACATTTCTAACCAGCATGCATTGCTTTAAAGTCCACCCCTGTGCATAGCTGCATTCATACGATTGCACCTAATGAAGACTGGAAGACACTCAAGATAGGAGGTGAAACACTCATTATCTCTGCAGGAGGAGCATGTACTGTATTTGTGCTCAGCTCTTTTTCTGAGAGGTCATGAAGTGGCCACGCTGTAGTGCTCCTTCCAGAAGTGAATTGAGTCAGTGTAGTGAATATAATAGCAGTCGGACCATTACATCTACACCTTCATCAGTCTTAAGCGCAAGAGAGGATTTTTGCCTCAATGGCACAAGACGAAAAGGTAAGAGGTCACCAAAACATTGGGGTTTGTTTTTGTGAAGTCAATGATTCTCCATAACAAAGGGTCAATGAAACCTAGCCTTTGGGTTTTGAAATACCGGAGCCGGTGAGGAACCAAAGTGTTGGTAGTGCTCAACAAAAGGTCACGTGGAATCTCGTGCTCTGGATCAGAGAGATGAATGGGCAAACTGAACCGATGGATCAATAGGTAGGTATGTAGATAGATAGATAGATAGATCAATTAATTATTCCCTGGAAAATCTGTGAAAATGTCTATATAAAAAAGCTGTCTGCGAATGTTAAAGAAAGTGATAAAGTTTTGTGGAACTGTCCCTTTGTCAAGATCTGCACCAGAATTCAATGGGTTCTTTTTTGGCCCATGTTCCATCCTCCCACCAAGTTTGGTGAAAATCCATTCTGTAGCTTTTATGTAAGATGCTGACAAAGAAACCCACCACCCAACGAACCAAGGAACAATTGCACAGGGGTGAAAACATAACTTCCTTGGCCGGAGGTAATGAAACGTATCTATAAGTGAACTTGGCCTCATGAATTCAATTTTGTCTTAATCTTATTTGAGCAAATATTTAAAAAAACGAGGACATGCCCTCTCCGATGACCGCCAGTTTCAAGAAATCCCTCCACCTGTGCGCCGCTGTCAAACACTCCACCATCCCTCTGCATATATTGACCACTGAGCTTCTCCTGACCTGCTGCACCCGAGCAGCTGACCTTTCCATGAAAGCATCACAGATCGATAGAGCTTTCTTTGATTTTCATGTTCAAAGCAGCGGCGAGGGGCGACTGTACATTCCACAATGATTCATGAATGATTCATGAGTGGCTGATGTCCCTATAAGTGTTGCCTCTGTCAGGTTCCTGGGCATGTAAATATTTGCAAAGATTACCTGACATGAAGCTGTGAATGACGATATCCTTTTGTGTCATCCGTGACTTTTGTACAGGAAGCATTGTTCATGCTTCACACCAGGTGAGTGGTATAATGAGCTGTGTATTGAGCGGATAAAAAGCCTCTTAAGCATTACGCTTCCCATTCCTCTGACTCCTTGCATCACCATATAGTTCTATATATCTCCGGCATACAGGAAGACTGACCACTTAGCAAAGTCCGGAAAGAATCACGATCTTGTTTCCTGTAACTTATGCAGAATTAATGGGTTTTGTCCTTCCATACGTCGATGGGAAGACTTTGATGGAGTCTTGGGGGTGTACTGGATACGGGGTGTGGGTCCTCGCACTCCAAGATAATGACTCATCTTGTGCTAATGAACCTTTTTGGAGACGTACTGTCATAATAAATGTGCGGTTCAAGCCGAGCGAAGTCGGTTTCTCCTGACAATAGAGTTGCCATGGAATTCAAAAAGACAACCAAGACTCATTATAACCTATGTCTGTTATCTCATGTCTCCTCCTTCAGCGATAATCACAACAATAAGAACAAGTGTAATGATTGGTATTGTTGGTATAATTGGCTGGTTTAGTTTTCACCTTGTCCTTTATAAATCAGGGATCATGTACACAAATCATGTGTGCCTTGTGTTTGTGTGTGTGTGTGTGTGTGTTGTCATAGCAAGATGTGGTCCTCGTGACAACTACTCCAGTGGAAACTACAACAGAATGGATTGTGAGATCTTTGAGCAGGTGGTCAGGTGACTGGGACAGACCCTGCTTTCTGGCACCTCACGTCACAGAACCGTTTTTTTAAAATGTCGTTTTTCATTCATGGTCACACCACACGTATCCCTCGAATTCAGGTTTGTCTGGTCAGCAGGTAAAGTTAGCATCAATGAACTACAATCAAATCACTGTCGCTACTCATTCAGATGTCTGGCAACAGACAATAATTAACCTAGAAGAGCTGAACTCTGCGTGTATTAACATACAGTAATGTTAATAATGAACGGAGATTTGTCTGTTGCACTGTTCAAACATACGCCGAAAGTCATCAGCGTATGCGTTTGGTTTCTGAACTGAAGATGAACATGAAAGAAAGAGAAAAACATGTACTGTAGCCGCTGCTGAACGCGCTCGCCTTGCCCTGCTTGTTCTGACGCCGTGTGAAGAATGACGGGCTGACAGGCAGCGGGCCTGGATTGGCAGGAATGTTCGCTGCCGTGACCTGGTTCCTTCTGAGTCGTCGTGACCTGCTGAAAGACCGGGACACTTGCCTGAGCATATACACAGCACTTACCAGTGATATAGTGTATGTCCACCCCAACAACAACAATGATAAAGCTAATATAATATAATATAAAACAATGATCAAAATCTAAAAAATTATGAATTAAATCACAGTTATTACAAAATGTGTTATCATTGACACACATACACCTACACAAACACACATGCTATTAGCTGTCTGCCAAATCATGACTTCCCATTCATTTTATGAATGCTGTCTACATGGTGAACATCATACCTGCATCAAGCTGCTGCAGTTAGCCACAACAGTGGCCGGGAAACCAGAGAGTGTGCCTTCAAATTAAAAGCAGCATCTGGGCATCAGACGTTCATTCACACTGGCCAGAGGAGCTCGGTTTGCCTGCCTGAAGACACAGTGAAGAGAAGGAACTGGATAAGTCAGTGCAAATAAAAGCCGTACAAACAGCTGAAAGTTGTCGTGGGACAAGGTTCTCGGAATCCAAAATGCAGACGTGAGACGCGCAGACAGGTGCAGTGGAGAATATTTGATTTGAGTAAATACACAGGCCCACTGGGTCTCTGGTTGGCAGGCAGGAACACAAAGGAAAAACCGCAGGGACAAAAAAAAGGAGCACAAAGCAAGACCAGCAAGACAAACAGACAGACTGACAAAGAGGACTGGGAGCACAGAGACGAAAACACACCAGGGAAGCAGAGATTATTGGACAGGGATCGATAATTGGGAAATTAGGCATTAGGTAGATCAGCCAGAGACACAATGTAAGACATATCAAAACAAAACAGGATATAATAGGTAAAAACAAAATGTAAAAAGTTAGTGGATAAACAAATGAAAGCTAAACGTTGTGGATATGGTGAAAAGACTAAATATAGTGGATGGATAGTTAATCAATAGTTCATAGTGAGATTAGCAGCTAAATGCCACAGATAAATGTTTGAACTCATCAGCTAAAAGTAACAGATGATATCATCTTAAAATGCAATCATCATCTTTACTACTAGTAAAGCTAAACGTCATAATAGGAAGAAGTGAGTTCAACCGTTCATATGATTGTATGCAGCACAAAAACATGATGAGTCAGAACCATCAGTGTTGTCAACAATGTCCATCGACTCAAAGAAAGTATAGTAAATGTGGTGGTTTGCACAACATCATTTTCTGAAATTCTTCATGATGTCACATATCTTATGATATCATATGATGGGGAATTACTTTACGATCAATATTAGTTTTAGATTGTCTCTATGATTTTGGAAATATCTTATTATTATATTGTTTGTTGACCTTGACCTTTGACCAATCAGTTCCAAAAGTAATTATGGCAAATTTGGAGGTTCTTGGAGATGCTTAGAGCACAGCGCTGTCCAAGTCAAAAGGAGGACACACACAGAGAGGATGAGGACAGACGAAGAGGAGGTGTGGACAGGACGACAGCAGAAGGAGGGATGTTTAGCACGAGCTAATCTCTAATTTGCTGTTGGGGACTCAGAAATGTGACCTTCGGCACCCAAGGTACAGGCAGTGCGGCGGTATGTAATGAAGGAAAAGGAATCGCGCTCAAGAGCAACAGCCCAGGAGCTCCTGAACGCGATGATGAACTGATGAACCGAATTCCGCTGTTCCTCTCCACACTGTGTGTCCTACATTTCTCCTAGTTTCATCATTTCCAGTTTTTCAATGCATGTCAGTGCTTCTTACCAGTACCACACTCTTCTGTTCAGACCCACCCACACAGAGGTAACAGGAGGCGACTTGGTCGGAACAGCAGACGACACCAACATGACAGATTCACTCTGGTCCGGGATCATTTGATTGATTTTGGGCACTGAAGCACACATGATGTCAAAATAAGACGCATTCATTAGTATGCTGTCTTTTGCATATACATGAAACATAAAAGAGAATCCTTTATTAAGTCTCACGACGGGGAAAACTTGGCATGTTACAGCCAGAAACTTATTTACTTAAAAATACTGTATATAAACATAAGAGAAGTATAAAGATAGCAATAATATATACAATGTAAACAGGAAGGATATGTGTTATGGCCAAATGTACCTTAAAAAGTTAGTAAGTGTGTTCTCATGGTCAAGGATGTAGCTCCTACTTACTCCATATTATGTTAGATCAAATAATATTCAGGATTTTTATTTTTCAATTAAAACTAATGGAGACAGAAAACCTTGAGCCAGGTTCTTTTAATTCAGTCTAGGAGAGCTGGGTGGTTTCTAGATGCCATGCACTGGCGGTGTGTGCATTGTAATTGCTGCGAACTTCACTGTGCACAATGCAGCTCCTGAGTGTCTAATGTTTACCCTGCGGCCTCACAACCGGTCGATCTGGTCCTGCATGTGGCGACAAGCTTAACAATGCTGATATAGTCCGGTCCGGTTTAGCGGGCGACCGCCTCTGTAGTGGGCTCTGTCACCAAATTTACGTGTCACCCATTTCTAACACAGGGAGAACTTTCACAGCCTCCGGGTTGTATGGGGGCACTTGTGACGTAGTCCAGAATGAATGGGAGCCAGTGGAGCTGTATCCCAAACCTGAAATGCTTTCCAATTTTCTTTGTTTGCAAGTGGTAGAACCAATAGATACAGTTGCATCTGACTCAATTTGGACCGTTTCTCATAAGTATTCGTGACACCACGCACAACATGCTACTTTACCATATCCGCCGTGGGGGGGGGGGACGTGACGATCCCCGGCGAGGCTGCGCAGATCTGCGTGGGGGGCGACGGACCAAGGGACGGGAGAGGAGGCGTTGTGGGGTCTGCGGGGGCAGTTCACCTGAATATTCAGAGTTCGGTGAAACTCGACTCAGACAGAACCGTGAACAGGAGAACAACGCGCCTTTGTCGGCGATTGACCATTGGTCATAATTTGGCCTAGGGCGCCAAAAATGCCTAGTAAGCCCAGAATTTGTCGCATACACCCCTGCATGTGGCTGTAGCGCAGATCCACTTCAGTTTCTCATCCAGAAAGCCACACCCACAGGTGTCCACCTCTTCGTCTCGGGTGGGTGAGAATGCATGAGTCCATCCAATAATGTAAAAACGCACGGGGCACTTACATCAGCGCGCGTAACCTGCGCGCCAACTGCGCCGGCCGGTTTTACGCTGAAAGCGCGCGGCGGAAGCGGCCGCGGCGCCCCGTGAGCCGGCGCCTTCACGCGGCGAAACCCCCCCCCGCTCCCCGCCCCTCCTCCCCTCCCCTCCCCTCCCCGCCTCGCCAGTCGCTCCGCGCCGCTCCTCTCCTCTCCTGCGCGAGGTGAGCATGCGAGTTCCCACTGCGACTTGTGCGTCAGCGAGCGGGTACCCGAGCGGACGGGTCTCCACGCCGGCCACGGGACATGACCTGCGTGGCTGCAGCCGATCACCGTGACTGCCGGTGAGCGGACGTGTGTGTGCGTGTGTGTGTCTGTGTGTGTGTGTGTCTGTGTCTCTGTGTGTGTGTGTGTGTGTCGCGCCTGTTGCTCTCCTGCGTGATGCTCGTGCCGATGTCTGTCCACCGCTGCGGTCGCTGCCGTCATATATTCATTGCGTGAAGGAATGTGTTTTTTTTTCTCTCTTCTTCTTCTTCTTCGATTGAATTCGTGATTTAAACGTGGGATTTTTTTTTTCTTCCAAATGTAGACTTTTTATCAGCCGACAAACGCAAAGCTTCTTTCTTTCTTTTTTTTGGGGGGGGGGGGGGGGAGGTTCGGTGTCTGTCGGCAGCTCAGGTGTTCTGGTGCGTGATGTTTTCACAGGCGACGTCCCGCCGGACGCCATTGCGAAAAACGCAATTTGACGTGTCTGCTGGCCATTGCCGAGACGACGCGACGTGTGAATGGTGAACAAACCAGACACGTCGAGCGATCAAAAGCCGCACATTAATTCGGCGTGCAGTAATTGCCCCCCCCCCCAAAAAAAAATCGCAATCACAGGTGATTTTCTTAATTTTGTTTGTGTGCAATGTCCAACTTTCCTCCTGCTTCTTCCGCCTGCGGGTCTTCTTTGGCACCCTTGCCACAGCGCAAGGGCTGCCGGCAGCGACCAGTGCGATGGATTCATGAAAAGTTGAAACATCATTGGACCACGGACCTGTCAAATTGAGAAATCAGTCGAGGGACTTTTGGGTGACGTTCTCTTTGCATTCATTTTTTTTTCTGTTGTGTGAAACGGGGCCCCAGTCCCGAGGCCGTGCCACATGGAGGCTGATTCAGGAGCTGGTGGTTGTGCTGTCTGCCGCTGTTGGTCCTGGTCCTGCAGGACGGACAGATGCTGTGTTCAACGGAGCCCCGATTGTCTGTGAAATTCGCAAAGCGGCGGTGAAATAGTCGGTCCAGCAGGCGACAGCTGGATCTTCCAGGGGCCCTCGGTGTGGCCCTCGGGGTCAGGAGGAGCGGAGCCCGTTCAGGTTTGATCATCTCATGCCTCCCCGGCCACATTCACAGCAGCCACACTCCATAGTCTCGCCTGATCGGGGACCTGAATGAGAGACGGGCCCAGTTCAAATCAATCCATCTAGTGCTGTATTTTTCCAGACACAGTGTAAGTAATTATTCAGAGCCAAACGGCATTTCAATAACTTTGGGACATAGCTTGTTTTCAGAAGGTGCCTGCCCCCCCCCCCCCCTCGAAGGACAGGCTCAGGAGGTCGAGTCGTTCGGCCGAAGGTT
Organism: Scophthalmus maximus; assembly: GCF_022379125.1. Taxonomy (NCBI): domain Eukaryota; kingdom Metazoa; phylum Chordata; class Actinopteri; order Pleuronectiformes; family Scophthalmidae; genus Scophthalmus; species Scophthalmus maximus. The sequence goes on from NC_061536.1 coordinate 2,479,390, forward strand.
GGCGTTTGGATCCCAACCTCCCCCAGTCCACATGCCGTTGTGTCCTTGGGCGAGACACTTAGCCCTTACTCGCCTCTGACGGCTCCTCCGACAGCGTATGAATGTGTATGCACGTGGCAGAAAAGTGCGCGGTAAATAGCAGCGCTGCGTGAAAGTGTGTGAATGGGTGGATGGGACATTCCTGTCAAGCGCTATGAGTGGTCTGTGTGTCTAGAAAAGCGCCATGTAAATAAAGTCCATTTACCATTGTTGGAATAACAGGGGAATCTAAAAGCTTGGATCCAAAGGCATAGAGTCAAATCTCATTCAAAACTATTGAGCATATTTGCCAGTGGGAACTTCACATCCGTGATACAGTTTGTACAATAGTGTGTTCATATTAGAATTCTTGAATTGACTATTTGCAGAGGAGAGGAGCCATATCCGAGGTTTCACGGTCAATTATTTTCTTGTTTAACCGACCACTTGTTTTTATCTATAAAATGTCCGAAAAATGTTTTAAATAATACAAAATAAAAAAGCCCATCACAAGATCCCAGTCCAAAGTGACGCCTTCAGTCTTGTTTGATCCGGCAGGAGGTCCTCAGTGACAATCCTCTGCCAATGTTGATCATTAAAAATGATTGACTCAATTAATCTGCTATCAAAATAGTTACTGTAACTGTCTGCAGACGAGGAGACCTGCGGAACAGAATTGATCTATGAATGATGATCTATTTATTAATAATTTATTCAGTTCAGTTATATGCTTTATTTCTGTAAATTTAATTACCCAACATGAAGGTCAGAATGTTTTCAAAGCCCTCCACCAGGAATATAACTGACAAAATGTTATACCGTCATGAGCTTGGTGTCAGACCTTAATACTTCCTTTTGTGCCAGATGAAGTGTTTTCATAGCACTGACTATCTTATTCTGAGCCTTCTTTTGTCTTCATATCTTGATTTGTTGTTTCCGTGTTTGAATCAGTAAAGTTGTGTGATTCTGAGACTGTGCTCGATTAAGGAAAAGCTTCTAATGTAACATTGACCCCCCCCCCCCCCCCCCCCCCCCAAACCCAAACCCAGTTTGGATGAATCCACACTTACTTCTGTACGACCAGAAGTCCCTACCCTAATCCTGAGCGCGTGGGCCGCATCAAACATCCGACAGACCTGAAGATGACAATCCACAGACGCTTCGCATTCAGTCTAATTGAGTTCGAGAGGTTCTGCCAGCAAGAATGAGATAAAACTGCCCAAGTCTGCAAAATGGGCTTATGGGTCTGAATATCGTTTATAAGCCTACTTCAATTTTTCATTTTCTAATATATTACAAAACAAAACAAACAAATTTTTCGCTTTATTATCGTGGAGTATTGTGCAGAGATTGATGGGCAAAAAAGTGGATGGTAGCCATTAAAAATGAATTTTTTTCTCTACCACACAGCTTTGTGAGGGAAAGGTTCTGAATACTTTATGAAGCCACTGTATAATACTCATCCTGTCTGGTGGTGGAATATGTTGTTGATGTTCATTAAAGCTGCATTCATCGATTATCTTTGTTGTCTTGGTCGCTCAGGGTAAGCGGAACCAGCTGTAAACACAACATTGTCAGTGTCACCTTTTAAAGTTGTTACCGCAAATGCATAAACAGTTGACAGCTGACACAGAGCAACATTAGCATTCAGAGCCTCGTCTTGTCTCAACGTTTAATATTCACCCCCCCCCCCACCCCCCACCCCCGCGCTCGGCGTGGTCTCATCAGAAGAATATCAGGCTCTTCAAATGCTCCACTGTGTTCACTGACTTTGTCTGCCTGATGCCGTATCGGCGCCTTTTGGGCTGAAAACCGCCGCCTGCTGTGACTGGAAATGACGGCGATGATGAGCAGTGCGATAGAACCAAAACAGTGTAACAGCAGATCATAAAACACTGAGCTGAAAGAAGAAAAGCCAGAAAAAAGCGCTGCGGGGAAGCGCAGACCCCTTTCACATTATACATGCTCATTAATAACATACAGATAATCATTAGTGTAGCTTTCTCCTCATCAACTGAAACTATATAATTACTCTTTAAGTGATCGTTTCAACATGTTTGACCAGAGTAGCTGCCTTAACTTTAATCTTATTGGCCTTTCCACCGATGTCTCAAATGCATTCACTGGTATACATAAAAACAGTGTTGTCCATTGACATGTCAGCCTCTCTGCTGATAGACAGCATGTAATCCCTCATCCTTAAAGGCGAGGGAAGAGCGGTGAAGCGGCTTTGCAGATTCTAGTGTGTTCCTGCCGCCAGTGAGGCCTTGTAATCCATCCCGCTGGGGGGAAAAAAGCCAGTGGTGAGCAGAGGGACAGTAAATGCCTCTCATTGGCAGGCTAATCATCCTTTGATTGCGATCTCCTCCCATGGTTGGGAAAAGCACAAACATACTGATTGCAGGCGACTTTAGGCGCGGGGCAATTGCTCGTCCGCTATTACACAGTGGCAGACTGTGTTTATTGATGTGTATGTATATTCATTTTAAGTTTGCACAATTGCATATTGACAGGTTGATGCAATAATCTTGCTTTCCTAAGCCCTGCTTACTGTTCCATCCAATGCAGGGACAATGTGTTACAGTAATGTGAAGATTGATTCTTTAAAGCAACATTGATTGATTTTTCTACTTGGGAACGGCAGAACAAGCTGTAAACACAACAATGAATATTTTTCACCTTATTAACTGATCCGTTTCCATATGGAGGACAACAAGTGACATTAAAATAGCAATAAAGCATTTCAATTAATTACTAACTAATTGTACAATAAAAGGGGGCACATCTATTTATTTATGAATTATAGGAATCTAAATTTAACGTAATGCATTATTTTATCATTATTATTTGATTGAATTATTGTTAAGAATTTACAAATGAAATATGAATCTGACAATAAATTAAATAAAAAAGCCATGGCAAAACAGTCTATATGTACACTATATAAAGCCCCATTGTGTAATTTTTGTAATATTCTGGCGGCATCTGGTGGTAAAGTTGCAAACCGCAACCAACTGAGCACCCAACAGGGGACACTCTATGGTGGCGCACTGCTAATTCCATTTCTGGTTTCTGGCAACCCTGAAAATTCAACGTGACGTATTCTGGACCGTTTTGTGCTGAACCCTATTCAACACGACGTAGAAAACATGCCAACTTACACGGAGGTTGGGTCCACCTCATGTAACTATATTTAACTCATTCAGAGTTGAAAAAGATTGGTTCTGTGTTGCAGGTGATTATACATATATGAACACATAGTTATCGACAATATATTAAATTTATGTGAATAAGTTCTTCTAAATATCAGACACTGTAGCATTAAAAATACATCAAATAATTTATAATAAATAAATTCTTGAATTTCCAAAATCTATTGATTTTTGAAATACAGTAGAGATTTGAATCAGGCGTTTAAAAGGACAATTGCCTTTTCCCATTTGCATTTTAATTTCCCTGCTGCTTTTCCTTTTCCTTTTCCTATTACCTAGTCGATAAGCCATTTAGGTCCTTCTTCTCCGACAACATTTTAATGACTAATTTTCAGTTTGTAGTGAAAACCTGCTTCACACTGAAATATAGTCTTTAAAAGGCTGTGGAAACAACGACTAAGGACTTCGGTGTGCTTCAGCGATCACCTCCAGCTCACACTGTGGTCTGCCAGCTGTGAGGGGGGCCCCATCACTTCTTATGTGTGCAACAGCACAAGAGTTCGCACCATGTTCCCCATTTGAGTGACTCTTTGCTTTAAAAACTACAAAGGCATCTACAAGAAAGCGTTCTTGGAGAGACCTGGGAGGCAGCGCCACGCGGTCACAAGGCAATTGTGCCACTATGCCTTCAAGTCTGCCAAGAACATATAAAAACATTTTGGATTTTAAATGTAGTGTTTTTCATGCAAACAAGTTCATATGAAGCACTCAGCGACCCCAAGATGCAACCTATCTAATGTGAATGAACTTTCTTCACAAATGTAGCGAGATTTAATGAAAATATTAAGATGACTTATAACCTACAAATCACCAAACCAGGGCTTACTGATCAACAGTCTTTTTTACAACTACACGTCTATATAATCTTTTTCTATGGCCATGGATTTGCTGCCAAAACTCATATTAATAATTAATATTCCAGATGATGTTTCAAACCTTACTTTAACTGTAGCGTCTATAAGTCAGGTCTATCCAGCATTAATAGACTCCAGTAAAAACAGGTTTGTTTTTTTCTCCTTTTTTTCCCCGTTTTAAATTGAGTGTGACTCGTTCTGACACCCCTTGGTAGCTTTCTTTTATTACTCTCTTTCACCTTAATTGACTGGTGTGTAATCAATAAAGAAGTGGGAGGCGTTGCCCGAGAACCTCTGACCTTAGACAAGAGATGTCTCAGTTGCACATACTGATCGAAATTCAGTGTAGATACTTTCCACCTTCTAAAAAAAATTTGAGTTCGTAGAGTTTTATACAAATCCCCATGTGTAAGGAATCCACTGGCAACCCTCCTGTGTTCAATTTGGGTCTTAACCAAATGCAACATAGAGATTTACACATACTGAACTATGGATTAGTTTCAAATATAACAGATACTTCCGCTGGAAATGAGGGAATGTAACTACAGACCTGAAGGTTATCTGCAGATATGCCTCAGGAAGGAAAAGAGAACAGAGAACAGAACATTCTGTGTCTGAAATCAAGAAAGGGCTTCATTAAGCCAGCACAGCACAGCAGTTTTGGTGGCATAACATCAACTGCACAGAACAAGAACAGAACAGAAGCTGTCAGTCCCTCTCACGATGGGCAGGGTTTTGAACTTTCCCCAGCTGTGCCCTTCCTGTTTCACACCAACTCGGTTGGAGATTTTTATGTGCATGCATTTTATACAATTTAGTAATATTTGAAGGACAAAAGACATCACAGCTGAACAAAAGAAACACATATGTAATATAAAGGGACATTTGTCAAATGGCCATCCAAAGGCAACCAGCAGGACTAAAAATGGTTCACATGCGCTTTTTTCTATACCTTAAGTTTGGTTAAGGTTGGATGACTAAAACTAACTACTTAGTTAAGGTCAAGACAAGACTGTGATAGGGTTAGGGTAGCGTTGCTGTAGATATTGTCACTTTTGGTAGTTTACAAAACACAGAAACTGGAGCAGGAGCAGACCCCAAAACACAATCTACACTAATAAGACGAAAGAGCTTCCAGGGCATGCCTGCAATGCATTTGTTAGCATTAATGCACTGGACCAAAGATGCTCATACACTTGTCAGAAAATTCAAGATTTAGATCAAAATATCTTTGGCAAACATGAGTTCTAGATCAGGAGGAGTATCTGTGCCCAGCTTACTGTAGGCTAAAAATACAGGTATGATATTATTTTGCATTTCCAATATCTTAATGCACAAACATAGTTGAACTATTTACAGTAATTTTGTGGGCCTGATCTACAATTTAGCACACACTGACAGCTGCTGTACTGGCTGTGTGAAGAACTTTGAACTCTATTGAGAAATATTATTTAATAATTGGGGAAAAAATGTCTCTGTTGGCCTCAACATTTTATATGGATTTTTGGGGGGACTGCATTTGCTGCCAAGGTCAGAAATGGAGATGTTAGACTTTCTACGTTTCTTTTTGTCCATTTCACTGCCCTTTTAGATGAACTAACTTAGATTTGTGCTGTATCATTCTGATATAATGCAGATCTGTAACAGATTAATAAAGTTGACCCGACCAATCCACTTTCCACTATTTATTTTCAGCTTTTATGTTTGCTTGGTTAAATGCCAATCCTTTATTTTTGATAAACTTGAATATACAAAAAATTAAAGCATTACTTGTTCTAACTTGTTGTTGATCCAGCATCTCCCAAGTTACATGTTAATCAGTCAGAGCCCCCAGCCCCCACCTGCAGCAGTGGGTGGATTGTGGACTTTGACGCCCCTCAAGGTTCCGCTATTACATTACATACATTCGACTTTAAATGGCATCTTCATAATTAGCTCAGAGACCAACCAATGCTCCTATGTTAGAAAACTACCTGCCCTCAGGTTTTCTATGTTTTCAGTTAACTTTAGTTTGTTGAAAATTGACAGCAAAAACCACACAACGGAACACAACCTATATGCACCATGTGAGCACAATGTAAAGTCCAAAATAATCAAAGCTATATTTTGAATAAAGTCCCATTAAAAATTAAGACTAGTACTGTGTGTGTCTTTCATCCTATGACCTCATCCATATTCTGTGTTTGGCACACATAACCATTTAGTTCCCACCTAAATATATAGATTTAGTTTTGGAAGGAAAGACTCCACATGTGGTGCTCCAGTGGGCAATGTGTGAGTTAAAATTAACTACGGCATGTGTCTGGTCACGGTAATGAACATGTCACCAATTGCAATGGTGTGGATTGTTGGTGTATTGTTGCAGTCTTTGAACAATTATTTCTCTCAGACTTGAGATGTATCAGGCTTTAGATATACCCCCACAATACATAATTGCTAGTTTTTACTACATGTTCAAGAATATGCATCACAGGGGCACAATATGACTTGCAATCTTAAGGTCTTAAAACCCTTAAACAAGGCTTCTGGTTAAGCAGATAAAAAAAATAATGACTTAAACTTTAGCATAATATTCATGTCATCTGAAAGAGCCCTCACGCTAAAGGCGGCCAATTCCATTTGACAGCACTTTTCTTTTTGTTAGTCACGGTGGCTGTGTGACTCCAAGGGATGGCTGTGTCAGTCAGTCCATCACTTTGGTTGAGACTGGAATGTTTCAAAATCTAATGGACTCATTCTGTAAAGACATTCATGGCGCTCTGGTGCTTTCCCCATTTTCCATCAAGCGCCACCAGCAGGTCAAAAAAAAGAAGAAGAAATATCCTGAAGACCAAGTGACTTTTCCCCTAGTACCACCATGAGTTTGACATTTGTATTTTACAGTGAAATGTCTTAACCCATGTTGGCACTGTTTGATGGCTTTGCATGAAATTTGGTTCGGATTCTGGGCTCTTTGTGCAAGGAGCAAGTTCATCAAGGGCATATCCAAATCCATGTTTGTTAGTTTAATGGTGGCATTAAAGGTTGTTGCGCCAGCAGCGTGGTACAAAAGGTTTAACAACCTCTTCATTAGTCATGGGTGTGTTTTTGGCACAACACACAATATACTAGTCAGTGCCATCTCCCATTCACATTAAAAAGGGTGGATTGCTAGTTATTATAATAGCCTGGTAGTAAGAGAAAAAGTCATCTGTCACTTGAGACAATCTGTGTGCAACAATAGTGTGTATACGTGATGAGCACGGGCCTATATAGGTGCATATCTCAATGATGCACCTTAAAATGATAGTGATAAACTGCGTCACTGACTTCTGACCAGGTCTTTATTGGTCTAAGAGCATTTGCTTTCCACCATCTCATCATGGCAATGCACCAACATTGCAGTGCATTGCATTTTTCTGCCACTTGAGCTGTGCTTAGAGCCGCTTTCCACCGGATGTAAGATAGGGCCCATAATGTTCCCCCTTGGCAAATTTCTACTGACCTTTCATCTACTTCCATCATCTGGTTACAATTTTAATTTATCTGTTTAGGATAAAATGCTGGCAAAACTAATGACATTCCCATCAGCACCAGCTGTAATTTGTGGGGGTTTTTGTGCTGATAAATTGTTTTATGTTTAACTAAGATTGTGAACACGAATTGCCTTCTAAACATCAGCTTTTAACGCTATCATCTAGGCATGGTAGCATGCTGAAATAAGCATTTAACTTTAAAGTTAGAACCGTTGAGATGCCAGTCCTGTTTGGCATTGGTCCTCATTCATCACAGTAACGGAGCGAAAGACACCAAACAAACTGCTGTTCTATCACGGACAATGCCCACCACCCACTGCACAGCACCTTCACTCGGCAGAGAAGCACATTGAGTAGCTGACTGCTGTCTCAGTCCTGCTCCACTGACAGACTGAGAAAGTCGTTTGTCCCCCAGGTAATAAGATGTTTCAATGCCTCCCAGCGATGACGGGGTGATGGCGACTGAACACTCACCTGTATTCTGGTACTGCTGTGTAGCTGTCAGCCAATCAGTTACTGGCTCTTGTCAGGCCTTTTCGCACAATTACATTTTTTATAATTATCCAATATATATTTGTTCTTATATGTTTGTGTTTATATATATGTATATATATATATATTTGCTTTTACATGTGTGCTCTATGTCAAACAAGGCTGAACAGAGTAAGATGCCACAGTGCCCGATGTTTATGATGGTCACGGAGTATATCGTGGCAGACATACTGAAGGACTCAAGGTCTACTTCACCTTGAATTGCCTTGTTGTTGAAATGTGCTCTACAAGTAAATTTGTCTTAAGACAACTTAAGATGGTTGTACCATTACTGAGGTGGTAATGGAAGCCAAAACAATACTGGGAATTGACAATATGAAACAATATCCATTCAATTTGTCTTTAATTGCCATGGCTGTGAGTGTTCGAGTGTCTATTTCCCGTGGTCCTGGCCTTAGACTTGGAAACTGGTAATTACGATAATTAAGCTATGACATGAATGTTGCATCAACGCTTCAACATGAGATTGATATTGATCTTTTCAGCTCTGAATGGCAATAGATATTAATATGGTGTTTTGTTCCAAAGACAGCTCTTAAAAAGCCTGGAAGAAATTTGAAAAAAAAACTTAACCCCATGATGTAGTTTTTGCCTTTTCCAAAGATGAGTTAATGTGCTTAATTGGATATGAAAACAATTTTTCCAAATATATTTTAATTCTCATAATTCTCTTGTTGGTGGCAAATGTGACCAATTTCATTTTTTCCAGCTTGCAACCTCTACTTCCACTCTGTTTATCAAGGCCAAGTAGATTTTAACATTTACATTTTTTTTAAAACATACAGCTCCTATGCAGTGAACCTGTGAAATGTGCCTGTCAGTTGTCAATTCAATTCAAGCTAAAGCGTTTATCCACATTTGAAAGGCCCATGATAGTGACACTTAAGAACAGAACAATTGAATTGAGTTTTATAAGAATTAAAACATTCATGGCTCAACTTGTCTGTTTGATCTTGTTTCAGGCCTGAAACCGGCATGATGATATCAGTTCACACATCAGTGTCTCCAGAGAGCAGACTGTGAGGACCAGCCGCCACTATGCGATGTGTGTAAGGGACCAGTGGAGGAGTTGTGACCCCAGGCGGGATGCTGCTGAAGGCCAGTCAGTATGAATCTGCTGGACTTGTGGCTGTCGCGCTCCATCCCCATGTGCCTGCTCCTTCAGAGCCTTGTCCTCATGGCCCTGTGCTTCCCCTCGGCCAGCATGTGTCCAAAGGGCTGCATCTGCCAACGCGACCCCCACCTCCACGGCCTCAACGTTACCTGCAGCCAGTCCCGCCTCAAAGAGATCCCCCCCAGCCTCCCTGTTGACACCGTCCTTCTAAGGCTGGATCACAACCAAATAGGAGCGGTGCCCGATCAAACCTTCCATGGACTTAGGCTGTTGAGGGAGCTCAATCTTTCATACAACGCGGTGGAGACTTTAGGGGAAGCAGCCTTCAGTGGTATAGAGGCGACTTTACAGGTGCTGGACCTCTCCCACAACCGTATTACTAGCGTACACAAGGATGCCTTTGCTCGGCTGAAGGCCCGCGTCATTGTGGATGATAACCCCTGGCATTGCGATTGCGCCCTCCAGCAAGCTATCAGTGGAATGGCCCACAACCACGAAGCTGCTGCCCGGGTTCTCTGCAGGAGCTCAGAGCTACGCGACCAGGAGGGAAGACCTTTCTTGGCGGTGGATACTGACCTCTGTAACCTGGCCAAAAGGACCACAGACTATGCTATGCTGGTGACCATGTTTGGTTGGTTTGCCATGGTCATTTCGTATGTGGTATATTATGTACGGCAGAACCAGGAGGACGCCCGCCGCCACCTGGAGTACCTCAAGTCTCTTCCTAGCAAGCCCAAGAAACCTGATGAGGCTGATGACATTAGCACTGTTGTCTGAAAGCTGTGTCACAGTGTCCACCACAAACCTAATGAACACCAAAATGTTTATGTAACATGACCCACTTTTAAAGTGTTTACTATTTGTACGACTCGTGATGTGAGCATCAAACTGCTGATAAATCTTTGTATTTTGGAAATGTTGTTCTATGTCCTTAACCAGGGTTTGCTCATGACTGATCTGAGGTAAGACGAGAAGGGAGGCCAAAAAGTAGTCCAATACCAACTTTATCTTTTCTACAGAAATTGATTATGGAGTTATGAAAAGTTGAATCTCAGGTTTAAATAGGCATGAAAATGGCTGTTTTTAAATGAAAATTTGGAATTTTTGAATATATTTTTAAGATGTGACACCCTATACTCCCATTTCCTAGAGCCCTTATTTTGGTAAATAAAATCACACATGATGTGCATTGAGTTTTGGAACCACTTATTAAACTAAGTGCATCTTCAATGCCCCATAAAATCAAAACGTAAATTACAACATACAAATTGTAGATATTACCGAGATGCAGAAATTTCCCCATCGGAATTCAATGTGTTTCTACGGAGACTAATGATCTATACATTGTGTAATATTTTAGTCTATTAAAGCTTTGAATGTGGGAAATGCAGATGCTGATCTGTCTTCACAAATTGGCAAAAGAGACAGATTTCACTGAAATACTCTCTGTGGCTAGAGAGAAAACTGGATTCTATGGAAGCCCATTTTTGCGAAGCAAAAAATAAATTTTGTGTTAAGAAATATCAAAAATATGCGATACTGATGATGAATGATGTGATATTAAGCAAGCATTTTCACTCTTGAGGGGACATGAATGACATCAAGAAATCAAGTTTCACAGCCATGGCAACAATAAAATAATAATTGAAATTTGCAATTGTATTTGGGCGATGGATTGAAACCCACATATGTAACATATAATCACAAGTTTATTGACATATTAACAAAGTTTCATTTCATACAAGAAATGGTTCGTATCGGAATGGAATATTTTGGTATGTAGCAATGATAAAAAAAAATACGTTATAAGGTGAAACGTTTAGCATTTCGTATGTGGAAGCATTTTCATTATAATGACAAACAGACCTTTTGTCATGGTGACGACAATAAATTGCCATACCAAAAACAACGTCAGACCCTGAATCCTTCCAATTGATATCCATATGACTTGCCACAAGAACATTCATGTGCAAAAGTACAATAAGAACTTAAAAGCCCTTAAACTTTAAAAATTTGGCCCTGACAAACACATCAAATCTGCGACCCACTAATATTTTAGTGCAGATAAATATGTAGATTATGTGGAAGAAAAGTCAAGCTGTGCATTTAAATTAGTTCTGGATATGAATATTGGCAGAAACTATAGTATTTGTTTGGTAATTGTGCTGTAACTGATGAAGACCCTGATTGTTTTGAAACATATATGTATTAGACAGCAGATATTCAACAGCATTTTAAGGTTTCCTAAAAAAAATCTCCTTCTTTACCACCAAAACAACATTAACTCAAGGTCCAATTACTAACTTTCTCTGAGCTATTGTTTTTATCCCACAGTCTTCATGAGTGTATGGAACTTTGATCAGATGACAGAAATTGGTCATATACTGGATCTACTCAAAAGGAGTCGGATGAACAATGCTAAATCAACAGGGACAGCCAGAAGCATCCTAGTGGGACTCACTTGCATGGCTCGACAGGACAAGGCTGCCTCCGGCCTCCTGTGCAGAAGCTATGGGGGACAGCACAAATTGATGCAGTAAGAATACAAGACAACTGTGTACACTTTGTACACTAAAGCCAAACTGCTCACAGCCTTGACTGGGAATGGGTCCAATCATCAACCAATTTTCAGTAGATGGCTGGAGAAAGATCAAGGAGGCAATTTGCGTCCAACACTAGAGACCAAATTTTTGAACCAGCCCAGTGCCAATTTACATTGGTTAATTCTGCAAGTCACTCTTTTACATCGAATGCCAACGTTCAGCGACAGTAAAGGACGTAGTATGCCCTTTGGGTAGCAAGTCGACAAGTAAAATCTGTAGGTTGGTGTGATGGAAGGTTATGTACCATGTCTGTCTATGATTTAGGAGACACGATTTGAGTCCCTTGGGCATTTTATTAACCCTAACCATGAGCTTTCCCTAACCATAACCAAGTGTTGTAGTCACCTAACACTATGCCTTAGCAACAAGCTTTCTCTAACTTAAACCATACCAGGCACAGATATTGAAGAAAGCAACTGTTGGCATAGAGAGTAAAGAACTTTGCCATTCCAGGATATTGCAGACAAGTCTAATATTGGCCTTTTGTCTGGTGTTTTTAATTTCTTAATTTCTTGTAGGTCATGATGATACTCCTGGATAACCGAGCAAACTCAATCTGCGGAAAAAGACTTGCATTGCAAGTGAATGCTCTGGAATAAGCTTTAAAGGGTCACAGCAGACTACACAATTTTTGCCAATATCAGTCCGCCCCAAACAAATTTCTTAGATAAGAGACAAAAACCCTGACGACCGTATGAAATATGCTCTGCCATCTGTCAGAAAAGGTCCTGTAGTTTGAAGCAGTTCTGTCCTGATCATGACATGAGCTCCATGACTTCTCACGTGTTCATTAGCTATCACGGTCATTTGCTCCAAAGTCATCTTGTGATCAGCACATCTTGTCTGAGATCAGTTGTGTTGCTTGTGCACCCCTCACGCCTACATGACAACAGTCAGGGACAAGTGCGGCTTGAGCAGCACAGCAACTGTGAGATGTTCAAATTCTGGTTGTGTGCACTAAGTAGACCTTGAGTTGAGATTGTTTGTCAAAGAAAAATTTGTGTCTATAATGTCTGACGTTTGTACCTGTTGTCTTTAGTCAGTTGTTGTCAGTGTCAATTGTATATGTACAGTATGTCTGCACAAATCAGAAGAAAGAACAGGACTAAATGTCCTTTTCACCCGACTTCTTGTTGGTGTTTTGAATCAGTCCTTGAAAGTTAAGATGGTAATTGTTAATTTTTGCTTTGCCATTACACACTCAAATATCTTTTTCTTAACAGACCTTTTTCAAGTGGAGAACAGATTTGTCAAACATGGAGATTGCAGACTACAGTATGCAGTCATCTCAGTCATCGCAATCTTATTTCAAGTCAAGCTGCCAATGCATCGATCATTTCCCTTTAATAACACCGTGGACGGTGATGTTCCCGGCAGCGGGCGAAGAGAAAATTGATGCGGTCATTTTCTCAAATGGCTTCTCTCTCATCTCAGTCACTGAAGTCCACCAAAGCATAGGATTAGAAAAAGACAATGAAAGCTACACGAGAGACAACATTGACGTGTAAAAGTACAATACATTTTATTTTCAATTAACAAGGTTATTTCAAAAATACTTCTTACTTTAGATAATAACCTAAAGAAATCCTGCATGGTTGTTGACATGTTGGATAATGGGTGTTGGTGGTACCTTGTGAAATTTCCTTTCAGTTCACGTTTGAGTTGTTTGTCACAGAATTTGTACTGTACAGTAATGGTTGTTAAAATGACGTCTTAGGGGATATGCAATGGGAATATGTAGGTAGAAAACATTAGGATCACATGTAAATAGGAACGTCCATGTTGTGTGAAATACTTGAAATCCCTTTAATTGGTTGTTCTTGAATGTGCTACACCCCTTAGCCTTGTCTTGTAGAGGCAACTTCATACTCCTCATGACAGGATCAGGATAGTCTATAAAATGCATGTACAATGTACTGAAGCACAGTGTAGCCAAGGACCCGAAAGTATAAGTGCCTGAATACTTGTCACAGTTATTTTTTTTTTCATTATATTAGTTATCCACCTCTGGTCTTTGTTTCTGAACACTCCTTTAGAACTTTTTTGTTTCATGTATTTGTCAATTAAGGTTTATTTTGCAAGTTGGAAAAAGACGCTGCATCAACTATGATGTTACAAGTTATTTAACTGAGTTATATTCTACCATGTTAGTTTTCTGTGCACAGACAGAGCGGCGTGTGTGATAGACTGATTAACAGTAAAGAATGGAAATGTTCGCCCTGACTATAATGGATTTGTTGTAATGGCATGACATACAGCACATTAAATAAAGGCATTGGTTCATGGTATGTTTTATTTCTCTGTTGATTAAAAAATACACAACCGCTGAGAGCTTTTTTTATCAGGAATGAGCAGCATAACACAGGTTGTGTTTATCAGACGTGTTATGTCCCGCGAGAATACAGCCTCCAAAGATTGTCTTCATTGTTTTTCCTCAAATAACGACGTGGCAAATGTGGCAAATAAAATATATGTTTGGTCATGGTATTGAGAGAATTACTGCATTCTGTTGTAATTGTGTTAACGTTGTGTCAAATGCCTTGTCCCAAAGGAGTTCGAATCTAGTGTCCATGTAGCCACTTGTGACATGAACATATTAATATTGCAATTATGTGTGTAAAACATGCATAAGTCAGTCAGATAATACTGCGTTGGAAATACATTGTGTAAATAGCAGGTGAGACATTGCCATCTGACATTCACACAGTATTGTGAATGTCGAGACAGTCTATGTCTGTCTCGACAATCAACCGTCCAACAAAGACAACAAAATGTCCAAATGTCTAATTTACACAAGTTTTGTGTTATGGTTTTGGGGTTGATTCAGTTGACCTTACAAAACAGTTCAGTATTCTTGAAAGTTGTGGTTATTGTATGCATTTTATGTCAAAGCAGGGACAATTGACTTCTGTTGAGCAGAGACTGTGTGCAAAGAGTTTTGAAAAAGGACTCAGCGATGTGATGGTAAAAAAAAAAAAGATCAAACACAGATTTCTGGTAAACTTGATGAGGTGAAGATGTTGGGAGTGGAGCCAGATTGGACAACGGAGTGAGGCGGCCAAGGAAATCCAAGTCCAGTGGCGAGGAAGATGGAGCAGGACAGGCCGGCGGACGGGGAATAACTGGAATGGCAGACAGACAGCAGAGCTGGACATATAATAGGCATAATGTAAGCTGAAATGATTTATTATCTATTACTGAAAACATTCTCTGTTGGCACAGACAAATTCTTACCTAATGAACATTTCATTCCACAAATATATTTGAGCCCCCGTAAAGCCTTGTACAATTTATTTAACAATCTGCCTTTGATTGAAACATCCATCAAGTGGGAGAAAGCAGAACATTTTCATTCAGTGTTTTCTTTTCTCATGGCGTTATATTCGATTAAAACAATATTTACCTTGTTGTCTTTTTCAAAGACATGGCTTCTGAATGAAAAGAAAATGAAAATGAATGTGGCCTCAAATTCCCTCCATCGTAGACTAATTCTGATTGAACAAAAGGCATTCAGTCTGCAGGAGCGGTGACTGTGAGAGGGTAGAAATAATGACCTTCAGGGCCGGAAAAAGTTTTCTCCGCGTTCCGTGGCATCCACAGGTTTACGTTTAGGTACATGTTCTAGTCATTGTTACCAGTCTTTAGTCCATACTTCCACCTACCTCTCAGGAGAAATTGCACTCCTGTTTTAATTTTCTTTTGCGGATAGTCACAGGAAACACAGTATGCTCTGCTATCGTTTCTTAATTGCACTTTATAGTATTACTTCATATGCAGCCTCGCCAGTAAATTCCCCTGGGACTTGTTTACCTTTGTGTCAACCCAAACCTGGACTTTGAAAGTCTAGTCTAAAAGCAGCAAAAATGGAAACTGAATGAGGAGAACAAGAAGTAGAGCGTGATAAAATGTATGGACCACAACATTTTAAATTGTGTCATTGAAAATTTTGGTCATGTTATTGGTCCAAGACTTGAGTAGGGATTATTGCTCACATCACCACGTCCTCTTGCACAGGTCCAAAAATAATCAATCAACAACAAAAAAAACATAGAACAATAGAAGAGGATGGTAGCCATCTGTGAAGCTGCGTCAATATTATTATTGAAGAATTCACTGACTAGCGAATGAGATCATAAACTCCTCAGGAAAATGTTTAATGAATTATAAATCAAGCGAAAGGCAGAGTCATTTTCTCATAGACTTCTATAGAAACAGACTTCTTATTGTAACCAGTGGAGTCACCATCTGCTGGACACTCCAGAGAATGCAGGCTTAAGGCACTGCTGCATTGGCTTCACTTTGTGGATCGGGTGACTACCTCCATTGTTAATTACAGTCTATTGTCTTTCCTGGCTAATGGCTGCTAGCTGTAAGCCGCTGCTTCATCGTTGGTTTGGAACAGTCACGTGCGATTCCTATTTCTGCCCACATATGTTGTATGTGGATTGACGACACAATTGCTTTTTACACTTGTGTAAATGTACACGTACTCGTGTTCAGTGTGGTCACAATGTGTCCCTGATCACCTCTGGAGGTAGTTTGGCCCAAAAGATCACAATCCATCCAAAAGAATGGCTTTTATTTGACTGCGTAGATGGTGCTTATTTACAGTAAATCCTTCAGGTTTCTGCAATAAGCCTAAATTCAAGCAATTCAAACTCATACGTGTTCACTATATAAACTGTGTACATGAAAGCTACAGATATAGACACACATCAGTGCTGGTAAACCCTGCCATATGCATTTGACCACAAGTTGTCTTTCTGCATCCCTGACCCATACCTGGTTCATCTTAGTATGGTGGAAGGTCAAGTGATGACATCACGGGAGAGGCTGTACAACACTGTGTGACTGGACAAGAAAGGCGAAGTCTTTAATATTCTTTCGAATTTCGTTTTCTGTTGAAGATGTTGGGTTCGTTTTTTTGTGACCACACAGTGGCCAATCACTGTCATTTACCTCAGGTATTTTAGTATTTGACAGAAGATTCACAGAATGTTAGATTGAACACATTGTTAAAGATTCGTCATCCTCTGAGATGAAGAGGAAAAAAGTCAGTAAAGGAAAAGAGCTGGTGAAAGCAAGGAAGAGGCCGGGGGGGCAAAAATGACTACTAATTTAACAGTTAACAAATGAAATAGTACGAAGAAGCCTTGAGATGAGTCAGTATCAGCAGTGTGCAGAAGATGTATGAATGCATTGGCATGTGTGAGGCATGTGCTGCAAATGCTGAACAAAACCAGAAGGTTAAAGCAAACTGGAAGACGACGCTTGGCACATGGAGGCTCAGTGAACCTGTGGGCAGGCAAGCAGGTTAAAAAACCCTGACAACCCTGGCCACGTGTTTCCAGTTAGAGCTGGAGTTTCCTTCAAACGTGCAGCGCAGACAAAGACGCGGCATCAAGGCAAAAAGCCGCCAGGGCCGTCACACAAGGTCAGCAATGACCAGGTCCTGATGATGGGGTCAGACATCACTAGAATAAAATAGAAAGCCCGAGGGACTGTCAGCAGCAGTAGCAAACAGAGAAAAGCCTTGATACCCGTTTGAATGTGATGCCTCAGTCATTATTGATTTGTGAGGACAATGTTACAGGTGTAGGCAGAAGATGACCAACGGCCCAGATGTTAAAGGTAGTCAGATAAAATGGCTTGATTAGCATTTTGATATACAAATGTTTTCCGCGGGGAGAAACAAAGGAAAATAATACTGTGGGTCTACATTGTAGGTCAAATGGAGAATCAGTGTAGACCATAGCTTAAGATGAAATGTCAAATCAGAGAATGAATAAAAAACCTATGAAAACGAGGTTTGAAATTCATTCAGAGATGAGGACCACCGTGGAGGAAGGCTTTCAATGGCACTGTGGGGCCAAGGGCAGCGATCACCTATATATTCCTACCTACTGTAGGAAATAAATGGGAACGTGGACATGCCCAAATTGAAGCAGTTTTTTATTTGCTGCCGCTAATTGGGGTGACAAAGGAATGTTGTGTGTGTGTGTGTGTGTGTGTGTGTGTGTGTGTCACTGGCAGGTGTTTGAGACTCTGACACACACACACACACACACCGAGAACACACAAGAGACTAAGGTGTAAGCAAAAGGCAAAGTCTTTGCTCACATGCAGTTTGCTCATACACAAAAAAGTAATTCCGAAAAAATGCAAACAATGTCAGGCCCAAATCTTGAATCAAATAACAACGAGAAGGCAGCTGAGAGGAAAATGAGGAGAAACAGACGTGTGTAGGGGGTTTACTGGAGGGAAAACGAGGCGGCAGGAAGTGATCAGGTGCAGGCAGGTGAGTGATTATCAAGTGACAGGTGCAGACACTGAGAAGACAGGAAATAGTAGTATAATGTCAAAATAAAACAGGAAATGCTACAAGAAACAAAACCAACTGGATGTTACAGTGTGCGCATTTAATGTACTGATTCACAAATATGAATTACTTAGATTTTACTTTTACTTCATAGTCTCCACTACATCTCAGATGGATTTACTGTATCTTTTAACCATTTATTTCATAGTTGAAACAGCTGTACAGTTTGTTACTATAAGATTTTGCACACGTTACACACAAGGAACTTCTAAAATTTGGTGACTTGAAAATAGTTCTCACAACCCAACACAAAGGGAAGTGAACTGATCTTTGATTGACATAACATTGTGGACAGCTATTTTGATGATCATGACCCCTCAGGCCACTGAGAAAAATTGACTGCCCAACTCAGCTCTGACAGGGCACGATTTGATTGTGAGGTGTCAGAGCTCAGCCCCAGCCCAGTTTAACCCCCTGATCTGCAACAAAATTCCATGGCTTCTTCCTTCGATCATCTGTGTCCCTTTTTTAAATAAACCTTCTGCTATGCTGACAGACAATGCAATGAAAACGCACTAAGCGGAGATGATAACATTTGGACATGGAACAGTAATAGTAGCAGTGCTACTCCAATACTTTCAGCAGCTAAACGCCAACTCTTCTAGTCGAGTGCCTGATGCTGGGGCAGGCGGCATGAAGCTGATTTATCAAAAAAGCTGCCGACTGCGGTTGGAAACAAGGTTTAGTGAAAGCAGTGAGGTTGAATCAATACCGCGAATCTGTGGGACTGGAAAAAACCTCAACAATAAACTGGATGCTGCTTTTGAGGGCTCAACGGCGCTCGGGAGAAGTGCACGGCTGAATGCCAATTGTGGGTTTCTTGTCACCACAAGCAACACCTCTCGCGCCACAAGCACACTCATTTGATCCTCGGCTGCCGTAAAAAACCTTCAACGGGGTGCAACATTTGACTCGCTTGGAGACGCTTCAGCCGGGCTGTCAAAGTCCAGTGGCGGTCCAATTGTGTTTAGCATTCATTAAATGCTGCTGACTTGAATGATGGAGATCACACTGCCGAAGCGCTCCACGTGTAGAACTTTAAGATCTTGCAGCACAAGATTTTTCTCTCACGTGAGCACCATTTTCTCATTAGTGGGTATAGTCTGAGTGTTGTGCCGTCCTGGAAGGAGCACACCTGACACCACAAATAAAAAAGAATGTAAAAAGTGATTATTATTCCCCGCACAAAGTATGGTACCCATTTCAAGCTGTACTTCTATAGGTCAGCGTCAACATCAGACAGCAAGTGTTGTTTGCCCCGTGGAAACATCTGTGTTGAGTCCAAGGCGCCGAGGCCACAGCAACTCCCACGGTGCTCCTGTTTTTACCAGTGCTGCTACTGTAGTTGTTTTACTTTAAACTACAAACAGCTCCCTCTCTCTCTCTCTCCTGTGTATGAGGTCACAGCTCCCGTTCCTGCATGCTGTACAGTATGTGGGTTGACCTGGAGGAGCCTGCGCACAGCACGCCCGTGAAACACAATCTGTTTTTAGTCACTTTTCACGCCTCATGACTGTCGACGCTCACTTGTTTCTCGCACTCTCTTTAACAGTCATTTCCTCAACTCCCCCCCGGGGCGCCGACTGAACTGGGATGCGTGAAACTTCATTAAGTAAAAAGAAAAGAAAAAAAAAGTAAATAGAAAAGCGGAACATTTTGACTTGCTATTCTACCATACAAGGGAAAATATGGCATTTTGGGTTAATACCCAATGGCATGAAGCAGAAGGCGCCAAGTTATTTCCTCTGTTTCTCTAACTGTGCCATAGTGTTTTATTAATGAGGATGTGCAGCCATTATTTTCACCAATCCCGGAACGATTACGAACGTGTGCACTGTAGTGGCGGAAGGCGTCCTGATTGTAAGCGACGTGAAAAAAGTCTTGTTGATGCTAAACATAATCATGCTGGCGCCGACGTGTCCACGCTGTGACCAGTATCTTGTTGAGGCCATCTAGTACGATGGCGCAGATGTGTCCTAGTTGTGAACAATTGAACAGGTGACACCTCAGGCCTGTTTCGTAGATGTTGGGCACAAAAGAACTGTACACCCATATGCGCTTTGGTTCGTCTTCGTTTTGGGCTGTGAACCACATCTCGAAATAAACGTCTCCCGCTGAAACTGTTCCGTGGCTGCTTCGACTTGTCTTTCTGCAAACCTCCTGAAACCTGAAAATCCTTACAGCACTTGCTCATTTGATGTTTCCTCGAAGGCAACATGGCTTTGGCAATCTGCAGGAAAACATTGGGAATGTGCAACAAAGTTTCAAAATCTGTCTTTTGTCCTGAGATTCTCTTAAGGTAAATATCCTGCTAGTTCATGAATAAATAAAGCTCCATTCAAAGTTTTGTGAAAAGCTGATGCCCTATCATCTTTCTTGAAAGTTTATTTGTTTGCTATCTTTGAAAAAGAAGAAGAAGAGAAACTCTTATTTGTAGCCTCCTCTTGTGTAGGACTGAGTAGGTGGCTTCACAGAAACCTCACTTCTCAGTCCTGAGCTCAGGTTTTTATTCTGTAGTTTTCTGAGAGTTCGGTGAGTGCAGGCAAGTTACTTAACATGCTGAGCAGAGGTGTTGCTGTGTTAGTCAACAGCTGCAATGCATACTGTAGAGTCGACATGTGAACGCAGAGGAACAGAATATCACCTTCCCTCGCACAGGCCATTCACATTCACTCTGTGTGAATGTCATAGCGAGAGCCAGGGCTCAACCTGGACAGGTCTCACAGGGCTGACACGCAAAGATAAACTGACATTTACACTCACATTCACATATAGGGAATTAAGAGTCTCCAGAATACCTACTGCAACCTGCATGTCTTTGGACTGTGGGTGGAGTCCAAAGACATGCCACCGGGAGGAAAACCACACAGGCACTGGAGGAACAGGCAGCAGACTCTCACTCAGAGACTACGTCTCAGAAATATATATATATATATATACATTCACTCAAAATGTCGAAATACATTAACTGTTATGTCAATCATATGTCAATATACTGTGCGGACACACTCATTTATATATACATTAAAATTAGTATATATAGCCTCATTTGTCAATACAGGCATTCATATGTGAGTATATTAACATAAAATGTCAAAAATATATACTAACAATATCTTGATGATAGAACTGGAGCTTAGTGTCAGACTACTTCATATTCCCTCCTTCGCCTTACTTCCCCGGAACTGAATGTATGAGTATATGTCTCTCCCTCTTATAGTCCTTCCTTACTTCCTTCCTTCCTCAATATGCCTCAGCTTCCCCTGTATGTACATTTCACCTGATCTTGTACCTTTGCTGCCAGCCGCCCGTGTGGTGATGTTCTGATCCAGAAGTATAATATATAATGACTAACCATTGGCATAGATAACATAGACACCGTATTTCTTGTTTACCTTTAATGATGATTACTTATCTGATGATGTGTGATGTCTTCATAATGTGTAGGCTACACAGGCTGAGTTCGATTCACATTGCTGTGGGGACCAACACCATGTGGCAACAGATGAGGTAAATCTGAGCTCTGGTTATCACATATGATTAATAAGAGAAACAACTGCACACACACACACACACACACACACACACACACACACACACACACCACATCACTGCATGCGTGCCTCCCATCTGTTCTACTCTTTGTTCATATGCGACTTAATAGTGATGTTTAGAGAGAGAATACTAATTCCAACATGAACATTGTTCTCTTTTCCGTAATTGGACTTCCCACACTGACGCACAACATGCTGGAGATAAGGGTACAGAAGAAGAAAATAATGTATGTCTCCCTAAAGAATGGACGTGTTCAATTATTTTGTTTAAAATAATTGTGGAGTGGGCCAGTAGGTATTCAGGGAAGACCATCAGTGTTTTGTTTTTGATTTTAAATATGTTTTTCTGTGGAGGGTTTGAAGTGAAATGAATCTCCAGGGATGATGGGAAAGGGTTGTGTCTGTAATGGCAGCACAGCTTATGGATTTGTACTGCTGCAGAGGGAAGATGAAACAGAAACACACTTTGAGATGGAAATCAATGATGACAATGTTTTCTCTCTTTTTTTTATTTCAAGTCACTGGAATATCAAAGGGAGACATGCGAATGGAACGTGGAACCAGGAAGAAACCAGGCCAAGCTGTGGTAACAAATGCATCTGGAATTTTTAAAAAAAGAAGAAATATATGGAAATTACATATTATGTAACATTAAACAGTATGTATATATAAATATATATATATATATATATATATATATATATATCAGTCAAGTGATCACTGATTTTTGGCTATGTCTCTGGTATTTTGTATGATTTTTTTGTATGTATTGTACTGTTTGTAAATGTTGCCAGTTGTTAGCTGTTAATCATTGTATTGACCTGTATTATATTGCATATTTTCCTGCCCAGGGACCCCAGATACAAAATATCTATAATCAACTGCACTAAACTTATTAAACTTTGCATGGGTTCAAGTCTCACTCTCAGCACCTGCGTCACAGTACCTCAGCCTTTACCAGAAGCAATAAATATTTCAGGATGTGTCCGCTATATTATGGTACAGTCAGAGTGAATGGGACTCGATGATAATCATGCCGATTGGTAACACTGGGAACTGTGTCACCAATTGAGATATGTGAGTTTTCCGGCTATCTTTGGACTTAACCTAGGTTGCTTTCTTGTACCATGAAGCTGGCTCACTCTTAGCCAAGGTGGATTACCATGGTAATTTCAGAGGATCCGAGTAAAACTGTCAATAGACCTCACTACTGACCAATCAAATCACTGGAAAATCATCAAAGATCAGAATCAAAGTCACGATTCCTAATGAGTCTGCAATAGTGACAAGTGATAATTCCAGTATAGTGTATGGTACAATGTATAGCATGACGCACCAAAATCACAGATCTACCAAATGTAATATCTCATGAAGGCCACAATGTTTGCATCATACAACTGTTGTGAAAACATTGTATTGCTTTATTATAGTCAAATAAAAACACATATACATGTTAGTGCAGTGGCAATGCCTCTGACAAGACATAACTGAGGATGAGACCCAAATCACAAAACCATCAGCTTACTGTAGCTGCACATTCTTTTGAGATGCTTTCTAAATATTTGATGGTGATTTCCCCTTGATCAGTGCCGTCCATTATTCAACGCCCTTGACTTTTGTGTCCATCACAATCAACAACTGAAAATCAAATTAATCCCATCCAAGGCCCGCAATAAAGGCTTGATTCAAAAGCGTTTATTTGGCGTAATACAAAAAAAACTGCCTTCAGTCAGTTTGGCTCCTAAGTAAGTAAAAACTAATGGAATACGAATCCCCCATCGCCCTTCTCTTGAGGTTGTGCGATTGAGCTGTTGGACTCCAACAGGCCTCCAGCTTCCCTGGGTCTGCTCAGGGATCCCCGCTCTCTTCTCCTTCCTAATGAGCTGCTGCTGAAGATGACAGGCGGTTTCTCTGCCACGCAGCTCCACTCACTATTCTGTCATACACCCCCGACCAGACTGCGGGACCACGTTGCTCATGCGTGAGTGCAAAATGTGCACCTGGTCCCCCGGCAAATAGATACAGTGCGTGAAATGAGCACCGGGCAAACCCACTCTACTATTGGCAATAGTAGAGTGGGTTGTTTACTGCTGAGCAGAGACAACACAGTGTTGATGGAAAACCATGGTATTTGTTTTGACATTTTTCCCCCCCACTGCTGAATATTAGACCAGGAGATATCTGCGTACGTTGGCTCATTTGCCAATATATGTTAGCACATCCTTTCCACCTCCGCCAACGAGATCCTTAACATCTGTGAATTACTTCCCTCAATTTGAAATTAGATTCAGGGAAGAAATAAAAACACCATTCGGATCGCAGATGGCTTTTTTTTTATGTGCAGTCATTTCATCTGAGTGCCGCTATCAAAAGGTCGTGCAGCCTCATCGTGGTGGTTGCTCCGTGCCCTGTGCGTCTCCATCTGTTTGTCACAGCCACAATTCCTTGAGTATGAGGTCACTGTTTTCTTATATAACTACGTCATTATTCACAAAGTGAGGCCTGTGTAAATTGCTGTATTATATCAGCCACACTGACACCTTGTGTGTGTATCGTGCCATAACCTGGGCTTTGACTGAGCAGCGGGGAATCTCGAGATAATTCACCGGCAACACAAACAACATGATATGTCGCTGCTTATTTCAGGTTAAGCATTAGGTATGAGGATACTGCACTGCTACTGAGCTTCTGATCGGTTGTTTACCTCTGATTTGATGAATCAATGAATTCCAAATACACATGCATACGGACGAGGATACCATACATCCATCAGCACAATCATTCAAATTCACATTCTCACCTTTTGGGCAATTAAGGGTCGAAACTAAGCCAGGCCTGTATGACCTTGGACCAATGTAGGAAATAGATGCTTGTGGAGGAAACCTGTGCAGATAACGTGCAGATAACAATGCTCACACGCACATGCTCTGCTGAGTTGATATCTGAAGCCAGCTGGGACTCTCTCCATTGATGATTTAGGAACATTTTCTTTCTTGCAGATCTCTTCACTCTCCAAGATATTTTTAGGCTGCCATGCACACACACACACACACACACACACACACACACAGTATGTCAATGATCTACCCACAGATTTTCAATGATGTTTAGCTCAGGCCACTGTGAGCTTGTTTTTGGTGGATTTTGAGTGAAGATACAGTGTTTCCTGTGCAGAGTTTGCTGAAGAGCGTACCCCGAGAGGCGGGGGACACATCCTGGACAGGGCACCAGCGTATCGCTTTGGCCAATATGCAAAGACAAACAGCCATTGATGCTCACATTCACGCCTTTTTTTAAACAATTTAGTCCCCAGTTAACCTAACCTAAGCTGCAAGTCTTTATACGGTGAGACGTAGCCGGGCTAAACAGGGAGAACATGAAAGTCCACATAAAAAGGCCCTGCTGGCCCTTTGGTTTGAACCCAGAAACTTCTTGCTGTGAGGCCTGCTTACCACTGCTCCACTGTGCCGCCTCTCTCTACCCTTTTTTCCCACTCTGAAATTGTACATAACAAAAATAAAAATAGTACAATAATCTGGCATTGTACTACAATTTTTAACTCTTTTCACCATTCACAGCATTTATAGAGTTTGTGCGCCTCAGTGAGGAGGCTGTTCAGGCTGCGTGCATTGATTTTACTGCTCACGTGTGGGATGGTTGTGTGATTGTTTTCTTAACACACTCGTCTTTCTTTCTTTCTTTCTAAGTTCAGTGTAATCATTCAGGTTCCAAAGACAAATGACTGATTTAGGGAAATATCACATCAACTATTGTATGGATTGATAGAAAACCACTATTCCAAACCACAAGGAAAGAAAACAGACAGCTGGAGGTCAGAGAAAGATGCACAAGGACACCATCACTAATATCAACCTTTAAAGGTTCCTCTCCGACACCAGAAAACTGGGATAACAGCGCGCAGAACAGACTAATGTGGAGAAGAAGGAGCTCTGTTTCAGACTACAAAAGACAACAAAGACAGGAGAACTTCCCTGTTTGCAAGGCCCTTCCACCTTCAGCTGTCATCAGCACCGTGCATCTAGACCCACTCTATATTAAGTTTGTGGTTCCAAGGTAAGAACTCGTCACCCATGTCAAGACCCACAAGTAGAAACCCTTAGTCAGGACGATCATACACAACCCTGAAAAACTGCTGATGATAAATATCTGGAGGTGACACTGCCTATTAGAACTGGTCAGCCTACGTCGTTGACATCTTTCAACACTATATGTACAAGCCAGGTTAATAAAGTGTATATTTTGAATGGTTTACTATGTCCAATCCTACTAAGCATACATGGTGGTTTCCTGTGGGGGGTTTTTTGTGCCTAAACTTTACAGAATCTTGACCGTTAAACCACTGTAACCACATGTTTATTGTTGTTACCATGGCGATGAAGGTCCAATATGTCCACTGCTGATATACTCCTATGGGTCGTATCAGAGGGTAAAGGGGCAAGTTAGAAGCCACCCATTTCATATTGTGATTGCTGTGAAGCTGCCATCCCTTCTTCTACAGCCATATTTAGTACAAATTAAGGATTTTGGCACTCTGGAGATCTGTGAATAGAAAACAATGAATAATGGAAAAAAAGAGAAAAAAGTTAAATATTACATAAAGAAAAGGTTTTACATTTTTTTTTGATGAATTATACATGAAACAAAAGGTGTACAAGGTCAAAATCTCTGCTTTGAGTTTGGAAAAAAGAGTAGAGCCAGAGTGAGACTGGGAAAAGATGAACTGTAAATTGTATATAATGTAAACCACCTCTAGATGGCGCTGTTGGTCATCTCATTCAATCCACGTTGCTCTGATCTACTGACTTTTCTGAGGTCAACTCTGACATTGTTTAGTACAAAGGTAAAAAATACTTCTCACAATTCACTAAACCTCTGATGCTGAGAGGGGGCTGCTGCAGGGAGACTGTAGGGAGGACACTGTGCTGGGGGATGACCCCAGCATGACCCTTGTTTCCCAGCCACAACATAAAAGAACATTGCTGTTAGTTACAGCTTCAGTTACGTAACAGCAGACCTTGCTGCTGTAAATGCAGGAAAGTCTGGACAGATTTTCTCTTGCCATAGTCCTAAAGCGTACAGTTGAGTTGTATCATTCAGAAAAAATAGCGAAAGTCTTATATAATTTACACCTAGAGACAGAAGCTGTAATTTATAGGCACCCGAGGCACAGATGGACAGTAACATGATATGAACATTCAGGTTATGTTCTATATCATATATCCTGAACGTGGGTGAAACCAGGATAATGGACTAAAGCGCGCAAGTAAATATGTCCAACTAATATACATATGACATGGATGTCGTGACACAGAACCGATGTAGAACGCATTCGAATTTGAAATAATTTCGCATTATGAAATCATAATTATAGTTGTAAAATATGCATGATTAAAAATAGTTCTTATCACCGGCACACGGCCCTGTCTCCTGTAGTCACTGTGCTTGAAGCTGTGCGTGTGTATGTATGTATATGTAGGACATGCATGCGCTGTTATACACACACAACCATAATTAATGATTTATCACATGCGAGTTGAGTCGTTATTATCCGCATGAATTGAGTCAGTACTATGAGTATGAGGCTGAAGCAGTGAGTGGCAGTCGGTTCAAGCAAATCTCGCGATACGTCCGCGGCCGGTATTCTCCACGGAGAGCGTACGCACTTTGCTTTGAAGTTCCCTCGTCAATCACTCTGCCGCTGCGTCGAATAATGTGCGTATCCCACCGCCGCAACTTCTCCGCTGAGTCGAGTTAGTTTGAGGGAATGTCAAGCGGAGGAACAGCGACCGGGGAGGCAGACAGGAACGGCGACAACATGGGTGAGTCCCCCCCCCCCCCCTTCCGTTCCCGCTCCTGTAAACGTTTTCGCCCAAAAGTGTCGCGTTGACTTTTCGGAGAAAAAAAAAAGAAAGAAAAGAAAGAAAGTTGGCCCTTGGTTGGCGAACAGTCCCTCGCGCGCGGGCGACGCGACGCGACGAACGGGAAATCCCGCTCGTCACTTCGGCGTTGAGCGCTAGCTTAGCCCCCGGGGTGACTGCTGCGGAATCCAATCTGGCTTGAACTGTCTCGGTTGCTCTTTCGCGGGGGAGCGTCCGTACAAAACCTCGCCAACTGCTGTGGTCTTCCGGTTCAGTTTGGCGTTCGACCGTAGCGCCTCTTTTCTTTAGTTTTAGTTTTGTTTTACACAAACTGAAGTGAAGTTAACCCAGGTCGCACTGGCCATGCCGTGTTGTGGCGTAACCGTTACCGTGAACGTGAATGTTGATTTGCACGAGCAGGAACCCCCCCCCCCCACGGGCTGCGGTGGGTTCTTTGTGTTTCCCACGCACGCCGAATTGAAACGCGTCTCTGACTGAGTGAAACCGTCACTCACACAACACTAAGTCGACGACTGTCGGTCGAGTCGAACGCCCCAGCACGGCGCCCTTGTCCGATTTATGAATTGACTTTCGCCCGCAGTTGTCTAAAAGACCACTTTATTGTTGGACGTCGCTAATTGGTTCATGCGTTAGCCTGGCATTTCCGGTGTTTTTTTGTTGTTGTTGTCGTCGTGAGAGAGCGGCTACGCAGCTGGAGCCTGCTCACCGCGGGAGGAGTGTGGAGCTTCTTCTGCTGCTGCTGAACGAGCCCGGGGGGGGGGGGGGGGGGGGGCGTCACCCCGCCAGGTGGTGAAACAGGTCAGCCCGCGATACTGAAGGCTGCGACGCTGTCAGCTTCACCCGGCGCGGTGCCAAAAGTGATCGTCCGCCAGGAAGTGGTCGTCCGTTCTTTTTGGCAGCTTGTAAACTGTGTTTTATGGGTTGTGTGGGCCATTTAATGGTATTTCAACAGGTAGAACCAACTGCATGGGTTATAATCGAAGACAGAGCAGGTAAAATAAGGCAGGTTTAAGGATAATTGCAATCATTTTTTTTTATTTTAAACATAACTCATAACCATATATCATCATGTCAATCACAGTGTACTTATATTAGACATACAAACGCATATAAACCTTCAAAACGATAGGATCGCATTTCCTGTGAGCAGACCCCGCCTGATAACGCTGTAAACGGCAAACACAACGGCCACAATAGAGATTATTCGATTACAAGAAACAATTAAGTTTCACAAAGACCTATCTTTGATATAACTATGGACATAAAATTGTGTATATGTGGCCATTATGAGAGTTTGAGCCACATAAAACCACTTTCTGGCAGACGATCACTTTTTGGCACCACACCTGCATCTATTAACCCAAAACTGAATATTTGTGAACGAGGACAACCTCCCCCGTGTTTGCTACGTTCATACGAGACAGTGGTGAAAAGTTTGTAAATTTTAAAGTTAAATCTATCAATCTTGTGTACTTTCACAGCATTAAGGAGGCTAGATCTGTGGAGGACTTTATGGTCTTGTCAACAATTGTGTGCTGTAGACTTACAACATATACACGTGTTGTATGGACACTGACCCCCTCCCACATACAAGTACAAAATGGGGAAAAGTAGCTCCTTTTGAAAAGTGTGCTGCTGGGTGACAGACTGAGAGCTGCTCTGCAAAACACTATGTCACCACATCACATTTTCTCCACTGCAGGGGCATCCATTAGGAAACATCCCACACATTATCACACATGTAGGGACTCCCTTTACAGCACTGCATCACATTTAATCCATTGGAGGGGCACTTCTCCATTAAAGTAGCACAGAATTATGTTTTTTCACCTGTAGGAGAACCGTATACAGCACTGGATCCCATTTTCTCTACTGGAAAGGGCATCCTTTGGGGTACTATCATGTAGGGGCAGCATATAGGCCACTTCATAACGGCACCCTTTTCCATTGGAAGGGCACCAATATTGGGAACATCAAGTTTAGACCATTGGAAGGGCACCTTATAGGGCACTGCATTATGTTTTCTCCACTAGAAGGGCACTCATTAAGACACGTTATTACAATTTCTTCACTAAAGGGCACATAGTCATAATTTATTGCATGAAAGGGCACCCTAGAGGGCACTCAATCATATTTTCCCGTGTGAATGCCCCCCCCCCCCCCCCCAAGTCCGCCAGTGATACGAGAAGTCACACTTCAGTTGCGGCAGCTTATACACCCAAGGAGAAGAACACATCTTTGAGTTTATCTGCAGGAGAGCCTACGGATGAAATAGTCCCCACATCTGAGGCTGTATCACAGGAAAAGAATGTGTGTCGTGCAGCCAGGGCCAAGTGATACATTGTTTGTTGCTGTTTGCATGGTGGCAGTGACGGAGCACAGATGGCACAGGTCAGGGCGCTCAGCCAGGCTGACCCACAGTGTCAGATGGCACGGCAGTCAAACACTGAGGGGAAGACCCATTGGCCACCACGCTGAGTGTTCTCTTTGTTCAGGTGGTCATACAGTTTAATATGCCTCATAAAGAAAGCAGTAAAATGCTTGTGTACTTATCTGTCAAACTGTTTAGTCTGCAATGGCACCACCCGAATCGATGAGATCCAAACAAACCCAAGCCTAATAACATTTTGTATGGACAAGTGCTACAGTGCCAAAAAAATAGTAAAGCTTATTTTTTCCATGGCAATTTTAAAGGAATTTTCTGCATCTTGTGCTGCAACTGTGCAGCGTGAAAGGAGCAAAGTCGCATCAGCAGAGAAGTCTGGAAGAATAACAGTGTGGTTTGATGCATGCAAATGTCTGTGCTGTCCTAAGGTCGTGGGAAGGGATTTGTCAGAAAGCAGCGGTATCCTTGCTCTTGTTGAATCCGCACTCTGTGCTAAGGGCCCTGCCTCTGGGCTGGTTGAAACTCCCTGTAACCCCAGCTTCCTGGAGGCTCCCCACAGTGTTTCCTGTAGTTCAAGAGACAGCAAAGGAGACTGTGCATTCTTCTGTTGCATTGCTGAATTTTCATTTGTCGTGTGATGGCGTCTTGGAGCTTGAGTTCACACACACACACACACAGCTGTCGGTTCGTGTTCTGACTTTGACAGTGGTATCTTAACTATTTCACGAGCGCCCGCTTCAAAACAAGCCATGCCTTCCTTTGCTTAACACGTCTCGATGTGTCAGGAAGCCGTAAACCATCTTCTCTGATTACGCTTTACACTGATTTTGTGTCGTGCAACTGTAATCACCACAATCAGGTTGTCTCAGTTGTTGTGTCTATAATGTAAGACCAATGCAGTGACAAATAGACTCAATATTGAGACAACTCTGCTACCTGCAACTGAAACTTGATGCACAATCGCACAGTTACTTTCTGAAGCAACTTGTGTGGTGACAGGTGAAAAGTCGTAGCCTGCAAGTGTATCGGTGTACGTGACACCACTTCACCCACAAAGCAGAATATAGGAGTAAAGTTGCTGCTAATGCTTTTTATGAAATGTTTGTGGAGGTACAGTGTTTGCAGAGAGACCTCATTTTCAAGGCAGTCAAGACCAACCTTTTTACTGTCCCGTCACATAAGATATGAAGTTTTATTGCCAGTACAGATGCTACAGCACTCTGTGTTCACTGTTACATGGTTTTCAGGTAAACGCCGATCATATAACTTGCCCTCCGGCCCCTCCGTCTATTTCATTTTTCACATGTGTGGTAGTATGTGTGGTAGCACTCCAATTTAACCTGAATGTCAAAAGTGAACCTGATAACATTGCTGAGACAATCTGCACAACCTTTGCAAGGATGAACACTTTTAATCTACACATACACACACCTTCACCAAGTGCACCACAAGAGTAACAAAGCACTCACACCACATGTTCGCTTGTGAGTGGAAATGCTGCTCATTCACGTTGAATGGGGAGACGACGTCATACGTTGCAGAACTGCATTGTTTGGTCTGTTGCTCGACTTTGCCTGGCCTCCTGTAAACTTTAGAGTTCAATTTAAAATCCTGGATCTGACTTAAAGATTTACTTGTTAGCATGGCGCAGTAGCACGGCTGTTGTGAGTCCGTGGAGTGGGAAACACACTTGATGTGGGCACATTTTTTTTTGGGGGGGGGGGGGGGGGCTAAAAATGTCCTGTGTAAAAAGTAACACCAGCGTTGTCACGAGTTTATTTCCCGGCTGGAAATTTTCCACACCATGGCATTACTAGTTTTCAGTCGTTTCCATGTCGATTCAGGGCCGAATGTTTAACTGCTCTGCTGTTCGTCAATTGTCTCCAGCACAGGAAGCCGTCTGGAGAGCACCCACGGGTGTAAGCCAGTTGGCTGTTAGTGTGTCAAAAATGTGTGTGTAGTTACAGTGAGGCCGGTGTGATGAGTGGAGGATGCACCATGTGAAGGGCCCAGATGAACTGATGACAGTTCTTATAAACAGACAGGAAATAACTGCTCAGTGACACTGTACGAGTGCTCTACTGTAGGTCTGACTATATCGGTGCGTAGCGTTTTAGCAACACGTTGTGTAACAAGGAAGGATGTTCACTGAACT
Organism: Scophthalmus maximus; assembly: GCF_022379125.1. Lineage (NCBI taxonomy): Eukaryota > Metazoa > Chordata > Actinopteri > Pleuronectiformes > Scophthalmidae > Scophthalmus > Scophthalmus maximus. The sequence continues at coordinate 2,511,632 of NC_061536.1, forward strand.
TTCCTTGATTCACACTCTTGTCAGATTCAGCGTTTTTCCTTCCTATATTTCCTTCAGAAACTTAGGTGAGGTGAACTAATAACACAGATATAAATGTGTTGTTCCTGTCCATATTGAACACATCATTGAAACACTGTGTAGTTTTGGAATAATTAAATCAGGAAAAGTGGAAAAGTGGAGGATTGAGAAAACCCAGAGTCCAGTCCGTGAAACCAGATTGGAGGTGTGGTTTTGTTAGCGCTGCTACAAAATTTTTAGTTTCCTGTTCACAAGAAGCATCTGCTGATGCCTTACAACAGATAAATCCCAGTAGAATTCTCATCAAGAATTGTTGATTTGCATAAAGCTTGAGAGTTACGAAGAGTTTAGATATTCAAAAGACCACAGTTAGATAAAATATAAATGGAGACCGTTCAGTTTTGAGGCTACTCTCCCCGGGTAGTGTGTACAAAAGTTTAAAAACAACCCCAGTGTAACAGCTTAAAAGAGTGACTGCAGCTGCTGAACATTGTGACTCTACCATGTGCACGTGGAAGCTGTGGATCTCAAAAAATATCCATTATTCAAGATTTGAAAACATCATCCCAGAGGTGAAGTACGGTTGAGGGAGCATCATGATTTAAGGCTTCGCTGCCTCCGGACTCGGACAACTCATCGTCATCAAGGGGAAATTCCCTCCCAAGTTAATCAGTGTTTCCTGCAGAATGATGTGAAGGTGGCTGTTAACCAAAGACCTGCTGGAGTGGCCCAGTCGGAGCTCAGATCTTAACTCAGTAAAGATGCCTGTGAAGTGAACTCGGAGCTGTTCACACCACACATCTGAGAATGTGGCTGATCTGAAGCAGCTCCACGGGAAGACTGGTCCAAAATTCCTCCTGAATTCAAGAGCATTTTTGAGGTTATTGCTGCCAAAGGAGTTATTAAATTCAAGGGTTGACTTTGCAGCACTGGGAATGTTTAATGGGTGCGTTCCACCACACAAAAGCTTGTCATTTTTGGCGGGTTATTTGCTGAAGCACATTGTGACTTAAATGAAGATCAGATTAGATTTTGTGACCAAAAGGGTCTATGAATGTACTGTTTCCTGTGAATGAATATCCACACAGGGACCAAAAAAATATTTTTTCTGAAATGCAGCAACTTATATTAGATTTTTAACACTAATACTAATATTTGATACTACAAAAAAATCTATGTGAAATGTATTGGCAGATTTTTTTCAAACCAAAACAGAAAGCATTATATTTCTTGTAAATTTATTGAAATCATGACCTGATTCAATTCAACGTAAAAAAAATTTTTTTGCCAGTGATGTTTTTGATATATTGACATTTGGCACTTGTCTTTGATGCTACGTCAGTTAGAACCAGATGGTTTTAACCACTGGTTTCCAACCTTTTTGTCCACCTTTTTTTCCGCCTGCTGTGACCTATGACCTCAATCCCGGCTCCTCCCATCCATGTGTTGATGTGCCCTTGGGCAAGACACTCCTTACGTGTACTGCAAAGCACCCTGAGTGGTCAATAAGACTAGAAAAGAGCTATATTAATACGGTCCATTTTACCATTTACATCGGAGCAGTGATCCCTCAGTAACTGTTGCAGTATGTCTTTGTGTGACCGTTCCATACGTTCCTCATATTATTACATTTGAGGAGACCTGATATAAGTTTTTTTCAAGAACAAGCCAAAAATAGAGCATATTTGGAAGAAAAAAAACTTTAGAATTAAAGTATTTGACGTGTGAAATTGTCCTTCGTTGAACTGAGAATGTGACTTTGTCCTGACTTTAGTGGAGGAGGTTGTTAAGCTGAACACGCTTTCATCATTGATGAAGACTGACTGAACATATAATTCTTGCATCATTCATAATAGGTCTGTTGTTAATATCTGCTGTTATGGTGAAAAGGGTAATTGCACTCTTTTCACAATGTTTCCACTGTGATGTACCGTAACCCATTGAGCTTTAATTGATGTACATTCCTGTGTCATTTCAAGTGTTTCCTTTAAGTAATTTCTTACTCTGCTTCTTTTCTCCCTGGCTCCGTTCCTGCCTCCTGGACCGGCCTGCTTTCAATGCTGCCTTCTTCTTTCACTTTTTCATCATCATGACATCCTGCCTGCTCCAAAGCAGCTGTAAGTACTCATCAACCTGCAGGGCCTCTGTATCTAAAATGTAGTTAATGTGACTATGAAAGTCTCTCTTCACCAAATGATCATAAATTAACTATTTTTTTCTTTTTTGTCAATTGAGTCTTGCATCTAGACCTTTTTAAAATTTTAATTTGAAGCCCTTTAAAATTATGAAAATGTGTTAAATATAAAATATGCGATTTTGCCATTTCTTTTAAAGGTGCTCTCTGTGAGCTTTGCTATCGCTACATCACCACTGTTAGCATTAACAGCTGTTCTCCAGCAGTGGAAAATGTTTTCTATCATTTCTCTCTATCCCAGCTATCCCAGGCCTTGCTGGCTCATCTTGTCACTTTCCGGTAGCTAGTCACTGCAGTTTCCGATTCCAGGATGTACTTAAAACTCTTGATATGTAAACGCAGTGATAGCTGACGCTCGTAGCAAGTGACCGTCACCACCACCCGTTCCAAGCAATGACATTTTACGGGAATCCATCTGAACTTCAAGCGTCGGACTTTCTGACTGGCAAACTATCATGGCTCAAAACACTCCACCATGTCTTGAGTGCTTTCTGAAATCTGAGCTAGCAAATATCACATTGTGCCACATTCTTTACTCCACTACAGTCCTGTCTCTAACTGATAAATGTATCATCCATGCTTATTTTCTGTCCACAGCTACAGAAGAACGTGGTGGCCTATGTTGGCTTTGCAGATCTTCCCAACCAAGTTTACAGAAAGTCAGTGAAGAGAGGATTTGAGTTCACTCTCATGGTTGTGGGTGAGTAATTATCTTTCAGAACCTTTGTGGTTGGACCGACTCGGTTACAGAAATAACCCTGAACGAGAAACCACATTGGTGAAAAGTAAGAGCAGGGAATTATTTTCTTGGAACACCTACCAGGTGGAACTTTTACTGACCATAGGTGTTGGCAACGTTTTGTATTCACCGCTGGTAGTTGAGTCGTGACTGATAAGAAACAGGAAGTGAATGCAGGGGACTGTCATTGTTTCCAAATGTCTCTGTTTTTGTCCGTCCATACTACAGTCCGTCCATACTACAGTGTTGCCCCAAACTTCTCTGTTTTTAATGCTCAGAAACTCTGGAGTACTGTTAACGGCAAGCGTAAACGTAGCAGCAGTGATGTGCTTTGAAGCGAAAACTTCGAAATGTGGATGTAGCCTAAGTTAAATCATTGGTCGACTGGTTGAGTGCTGGGAGTTTCCCAGTAGGCTGTTACTGTTTTAAAATGACCCGTTCCCTTTCGTCAGGGGGCATTAACAGGCTGTGTTTCCAACTTAGCGTGTTTTGTTGGTACATTTACCAACTTTTCAGACCCTTTTTAGCAAGCACCTGGTGACAAATTTAGCAACTTTTTGGTCAAACACCATCCAATTTTTGTACAAGACAGCAGCCTGCACTGCTCCTGGCAGAGAGGTGGAGCAGATGTTTGTTACCCAGATTGAGGCTGTGCACTGCGCGACAGACGAAGGCTGCTCCCAGACATGCACTTCAACCCTGTACTTCAGACATCACCCCAAGGAGAGCTGTATATGAAAACATTAATGTCAGAATCAGTTGAACTGGACATTTGTGTGGACTTTAGACTGCCTAATACAAATTGACTGAATAGTTTGTTTACAGGTTTTGAGATCAGGATTTTAGCAGCAGCTTGGAAATAACTTGTAAGGGACTGCTGTTTAACACGTAGTGAGCTGCATTTCAGTCACTGTTTCATATTAATTCTGTGATCAGGGACCAAGTATTCATTTGAAAAATTACAAACACTGATGGGGTTACTGTGCTTCACGCTGCTGATTCAAATTAGAGTATTAAAGGGATGTTGATATATCTACATAATGCTAATCTGTGTCTGTGTGAGAACTTGTAGCTCCTTATAGCTCCTGCTGTGCATGAACATATGTTGAGCAATCTCTTAAGAAGAGTTTTTGTGAAACTTTGTGGTTGAAGGTGCGAGCAGTTGGCTTTCCAAACATTTTAGAGGCAGTTTTTTTCCAGGAAGAGAAGCTGCACATAAAACAAGACTTTGGGAAACCAAATTTGAAGCAAATGTTTGCAATCCAGCAGCACAGGCAGCCCACTACTGCTCTGTGCATTTGTGGTTTTGTGTGTGTGTGTGCGTGTGTATGCGTCTTGTGTGTGTGTGTGTGGCTTGTGTCTCTTGGATTGTGTGGTGGGAGGAGGTTTCCTGTCATTCCATTAATGCAGCCAAAGTCAAAGCCTGAGCAGCTGATCTGAAGGGAGGCGCACCCAAAGAGCCCTTCCTCTCTCTGCTGCACGCTGTCCAGGGATACCTGGGCAGGAAGCCACCCCGAATGCTTGCATGATGTCACATCCTCTCTGCTGAGACGGTGGCTTTCGGTGTCTACCTTCCTCCCGGGCTGAGGAGCCCGTCTCCCTTAGAGTCGGAGCACTCTCCTCCCCTGTGGCTGAGTTCATGTAGTCACGCCCTGGAGTTTCCCCCCCTCTGCGCACTCTCAGGAAAGAGGCTGTTATGTGGCAATTTTGTGTGCAGCATGTAATTAGAATAGCAGGGTAATTGGCAAAGTCATACACATGTCATGCTGGAGTAGACAAAGTGTCAGATCGTGTGCATTCTTTTCCTTAATGTTTTCAGAGTTGATGGGAGTGATATAAAACATATTTACCAAGTAGAGAGGGGAGGCCCCTGCTTCTGGGATTAATTGGATATTGGAGAATTTATCAGGACTTGATGTCTGCTTTTTTCTCTAAGAACATGTGCTCTTAACGTTTTCATCTTAGGAACATAAGACCATTTGGAGCAGTATTGAAATGCATGAAATTATGTTTTCCTTTACATTTAAAACCAAAGATTTAATTTATTTGAATACAAAACGTACATTAGGATTTTAATGATTTCTGCTACAAATTGTTTCTATATAATAGTTAACTGCCATGAATGGTATGACCACCTCTGCAGATGTAGATGCGCACTCCAGAAATACATTATGTCTACATAACAGAACATACAAAAACATAGAAACACCAAAAATAATAACTAGCCGTAGAGTATATTCTTTCACTGACCCAACTCAATCAGGAAGGAAAGAAGATTGCTGAATTTTTTTAAATGTGGTTTCAACAGAATTTTCAACATTTCTTTTTACTTCTTTGAAAAGTTTCCATATGTTTTCAAAACTCCATGGCAATGCCCAATTTTTTATCTGGTTTCCTTTGACACAATTATTTCAAATTATTTGATTTCTCGCCAGGCTCCAGATAATTTGAGAGGTGTATTCACTGCTGAATGGTAAAGCATATCTTATCCATAAAAAGCACTCGACCAACATATACCTAACTATGTTGCAATTATCCTGACTTGTCGTGAAAAGGATTTAGCATGAAGGATTAAATGTCAAGGGCTTATTTGCAAACCAATGTAAAAGGTCACAGGACCAACACATATGCAAACTTCCTCATATTGGCAACATATTGAAACCATTTCAATAATTGTTTTCATCTCTTTCTTTAACATTGTGAGATTTTGACATTTCCACAAAAGTCCCAGGGTATAATTCATGGCTCTTGATGAAATAACTCAGGCATATTTGAGAGCTGTTATCAGTGATTCTGCAATGTGGTGCGGCTTGATTGAATTTAAGGGGACAATTGGGCCTTGGAGGAGGTATGCGCTCTACTGAGTGACATACCAGCTCTTGCTGATTTTCTAATTAATACTTTGGAAAGAATAGAATTATTTAAAAATAAAGGCTATCTGCAACCAAAACTACTGATTTGGAATTTGTATCCCACAGCAATGCATTTAACTAAGTAATAGTCAAAGGTCCTGTGAATGCTTAAGTGTTGGTGTGGGGGGGGGTCAGCTATTGTTTGCAGACCAGTGAAAGTGGGCCAGAGCTATTTGTTGGTCAAAGTCAATATTTGGCAGTGATTTACACATTGGTAGGAAGTGACCTTGATGTCGACCACCACAGCTGGAGCTCATTGTGTCTGGTTGTGTTTGAGAGTTGAATGCTCCATGGTATGTGTCTCTTTCTGGAAAGAGCTCTCTCCCATAAATGTGAGGGGCTCTCAGGAGGAAAATGGATGGCTCCGCCAACAGATATGTGTGTAGCACTTTATCTTCATACCCCAGACTTGTTAAACTTTTACTGGCTCCTGCCCCGTTTCAAAGGAAAGTCCCATTCATAAATACAGAGAGGTGGGGAGAAGATGACTACTTTTAAACGATGGTGTTGAACGAACAGAATTTCCCTTTTCATAATCTAAAAGCCATATCCATTTCACCTCCACATTATCAGCCCAGTGTTTTGGAAGCCCTGTCACATGAATTAACCTGACGGGGGCTGCCCTCCCTTGCGAGTCAGACTTACCTGCTTCCCCACAACCAGCCTCTTCCATACAGTGGGAAGTGCCTTTGCATAAACCCCCGTCGTTTACACAGCTGCTGGAAATTTCCTTTAAAGGAAGTGAGTTGGCTGCAAAGTGAGCGATGCAGCGAGCCAGCGGGCCTGGGCTTGAAGGGCCTGCTCAGTGAGATTGTCTTCTGTGGTGCTGCGACTGGGACGCCTGGCTGTAATGACAATGAATGACTTCTTTATCCTTGTTCAATTAACTGACATGAAGGATTCTCATGAAACTCTCTGTGCTTAACACTGGACCGCTGTATTAATCCGGATACCGTGTGTCCTGGAAAACTCTGTTTTCCAGTCCTGGAAATCCCACGGGAAACGAGCGAAACAGCACAATGTCCTGAAAGATATTGTGTCATTCTGGGAAATGAATTTGACATTCCAGTCTTTTCCTTTTGCTGACAGCAAACCGTCAGAAATGTGTAACAGCTGGCAGCTGAAATAAGGGTTCAGGGAACAGATGAAGTCAGATTGGTGAGGGTATAATGTGCTAAACTGTAACAGTATGATGGAATATATGTATTGTTAATCTGCTGTAGGCCATCCTACCACTAAGGCTACATCCACATTGATACATTTTTGTTTTTTAAATGCATCACTGTTGCTGTGCTCACATCTGCCTCAAAATGATTTATACCAAATGTACCTGCTGGTATCAGTGTTTCTTCTCATAAAGACCTTTATTCATGTCTCTGATGATGTTGCTTGTATTAAATGACTCTGCCTCCAATTTCGTAGAACATTTTATCAGGACGGCCAAACAAAAACATCCTGGGTATGTTGAACTTGCTTCTTAGTACAGGCTGGTCACAAATATAATAAAGGGTTCACATATAAGAAACCGTTTTAAAGAGTAATTACTGTTGCCTCCTTAATTTAGTCGAAATTTGACCAGTCTAGGTGTAGTGGTTTTTGATATAGAGCTAATCTGATGCAGTGCAAATTGTAGTATTTATTGGAGGAGAAGTATTACAAATTCAAAACTCGTGTTTTGAATTTGAGTGGAACATAACTTAATTTACCCAAGCCTTTGAATCTGAAGCCAGCATCAGTGTTTGTCTCCATTATGATTCAGAAGAAAAAGGAATTGATGAAATCAACATTGTTGTCCTCTAAGGCGCCATAAATTAGAATTAAAATTCACCTTTAAAACATGTGATGTTTTAACGCAGACTTCCATAGAGAGGAACTAGTCGACCTCCAGTGTGATCGCCCTCTGACTTACCAGTCTTATGTCATTGAGGATTTCTTGGAAAATGATTTGAATCTCTGAATTGTGCTGAGTGATGTAACAGTATAGTGATCCCTGTACTTATTACAAAGTTCAATCAATCTTTCAATATATTAGTTGTCTGTTTGAACATATTTGACCCTTTCACTTTTTCTAGAAAATTATAATTTCTTACTAAGAAGTTTTACAGTTAATCTAAATTAACCTTACTACTGCTAAGTATCATAGAGGAGATGAGGATGAAAACTCCTAAACGCATCTGACCCCCCTGTATTACTGCACATAATTACTCGAAGGGTGATGCAAAAGAAGGACATAGCAGCTAGTGAGATTGGGTAAACTACCACTGAACCAGAGCAGAGTCTGGCACCGCCTCCGCTGCTGCAGTGTGATTGGCTGACGTTGCCGTTAGCCGTGCAGGAGAGGCACTTCACTTCTTGCTAATTTTAATGTTGCATCATGGTTTATTTGTAGCATAACTATCTTGCTAGGCGAGCGAGTGCGAGTGTTGCTAGGCTATAGACAGTCACCGAAAATCGGCCTCAAAGGCGCAATGCGTGGCCATTCAACACATTTTCTTGGAAAATGTGTTGAATGGCCACGCATTGCGCTCGTCGCAGACAATGAGCTCAAAAAGACTGAAGTCTGACAAGTGTTACCTGTTAGAGAGGAATGAGAGTGAACGAGGAATTTACCCATCATAGTAAATCATCTGGCTAGTGGCAACTGGGGCAGTGAGCTGTCTACAGACCAGCGGCCAAACAAAGAAGATGGTCCAACTGTCACATTTACTTCAGGATGCATAGCTCATTTGAACTGTGAGCATATTTTTCCCACGCTTAATTCTTGGTCATGTTTGAGTGCACCGTGACAAACAACAACTTGTGTTTGTTGTCATAAGATTTGCAATGAAAATGCGCCACACCCAAACAAAACACGCTGCCTCCCTCCAACCATCCCTCTCCCTCAGCCATATGGTTCAAAATGTGGCGCAAGCAGCGTACTTGCACCTACTGCTTCGGCGGCTGCCATTTGCTTTTTTTGTGTGATAGTTCATTCAGCTGAATATCATAATATCAGTGTTGCGCTGTGGGTCAGATTTCATACATTGGGAGGGAGCAGCAGGGGTGGGGAATGTTTTCAGTCAGTCAAAGCCACTTATCATCTCGCTCACATCTCGACAGCTGTTGCTGGTTGGAGTCTTGCGGCAGATTCACAACCCGCCTCCCTTCGAAAAACAAGCGACCACAGCTCTGACCAACCATGATAAGCATCTTCACTCAACCCACCACCACCATCATCATCATAACTCTGTTTGATGAGTTTGGTTCTAGTATAACCAGAGCTCGTCGTTTTCCCTCTGCTTACACCCGACCCAGACATGGACTTGATTCAGTATCTCAGTCCTGCTGCTCTTGTCAGCTCTTAGCTTCCTTAAGTCAAGCTGGCGTTTTTTATCACGTGCATTTTCGCCCACAGTTTGCACAGAACCACAGCTTCACCCTGGTAACCATCAGGAGCCTGTAGTTTTCTGTTCCCTTTCAGCCTCGAAGAATTGTTTACCGTGGTCTTGCATGTTTCGTCACAGACCAGTTATAATCGCTGGATTGTGTCCATTGAGATTGCAAGACAAATTTGGCTCTGCCCTCTTAGGAAAATACTTATGACTGCGAGTGTGCGTTGAGTGAAGGATCCTATTGTGTGATGATTTCTTCATCGTACCGCCCTCCTCCCATGGAGCATTGGGGAGCTTAGCTGTTGGCAGTTGTGGTCCATTTTGCCCCAGGCCACTTGTAAAGGTCAGGAGCGGCTCTTTGGCTGCAGTGCCAGACCAGCGTATGACTGCCTCTTCCCTCACACTGAAGCTTTTGTTCAGCTGCTCAGCCCAGTCCTCCCAGGCACACTGCTGATGGTTTTGGATTACACACAGCCAGGCACTCCTGGATCTCGCAGAGTTTTTGTTATTATTCAAGCTAAAAAAAAGAACCAGATTTTTTTCCGTAAATGTCTTGGGTAATTCATTGATTACCGCCAAAAGTTGGAGGTGAATGTTAATATATGCTGCTCGTCAACAATTTTGACACCAGTCTTCAGAAACTCCTACAGGTTAAACTGAGTTATTGAAATGAAAGACTCACTATAGGCAGACTTAAACACTCGCTAGCCTAGCAACACAATGAACCTACAAACGACCCATAGTGCAACGCTCTGCAAGAGACTTTAGTTTTACTCGCTCCATTCAAAAATACATCTGTTGTAATTAAAGAACCTCGATACTCTGACTGGACTCCACCATCACTTCTGCACAGATTCTGGCAGAAGTCGCCTGCGCAAGATGGCGGTGCCTGTATGCGAGATTTTTTGGCTTTTTGCGCAGTGTGAGGAAATGTAGACGAGTTGTCCATCTTTATATGTAGTCACTGGCTTCTCTAAATAAAATTGCCGTCACATTTGTGTTTAGCAGATGCTAGGAATCTGTGCTGTGTAGCTGATGAGTAAAATGTTATTGTAACTGAGAGGGATCAGGGATAACAAATCAAGGCAGTAAGTGAATCATCGGGAAGTGATGTTACAGATCTTTTAATCCCAAATGATCTGATATCAGTCTGTCAACATCTGTGTTATAATCAAGATTGGACCTGCATAAGAAGATTGAGAACACAGTCTGCGGCCTTTGATTTCAGTTTTCCCTCCTTTTGTTTTAGTGAGATTTCATGGCTGTGGTGGTTTAAAATCTTCCTTCCCCTCTCCTCAATTCCCCTGATTCCTAATTAGATTCCTGAAATGCAGACAGGAAAGAATTTTGGAGGTTAGAACTTCCACCTTGTCCGTCTCTTCCTTTGTCTCATGTTAATGCTTGGGTCTTTAGAAAGAAAAAGAAGAAGAACAAGGTTTAAGGGGGGCCATTTCCTGCACTGAAAGTTTTGAATCTCAAACATGTAAAGAATGTCCGACAGCAAACGACTTCAGTAGTAATGGAGTTGATAAACATCTGGACAGATTGTGTTGTGTAGGGTGTAAATCTGGCATGAAAAAGAGGATTAAAAAAACAAGTATAGCATGGAATGCATCTCTTGTGTTCACCCTGGCTCTGTCTTTTGTCTTTCAGGGGAATCTGGCCTTGGGAAGTCGACGCTGATCAACTCACTCTTTCTGACGGAACTGTACTCCGCTGAATACCCCGGTCCTTCACACAGAATAAAAAAAACTGTGAAGGTAATGTTTTCTATTTCCTGCAGGAGGAGACCACGCCTTCCTTCTCTGTGTGTCAACACCGTTGTACTTCCATTATTTACCCTCTCTGCTGGTTTTGACACAACCCCTAATTTTTTTTAATCTTGTAAAGAGTCGAAAGGTGTTTCAGTTAATTGAAACTGACACTTGCCAGTTTAAGTGTCAGAGCCTGAGGCTGCTACAACACAGGTGTGCCCCCTCTCTCTCTCTCTCTCTCTCTCTCTCTCTGTGTCACTGCTCTCAGCTGAATAGTTGCAGGGTGAGATTTTGTTTTGTGAGGCTGCTCCTTCTTGCTGTCGCCACCCAGTGAAACTGGTCAATCTGCTTTATCAAAGACAAGAGTTTGTAAGCTGAAGGCAAAATGTAAGAATTTCAAATTGGCCAATGTCATTGGATTGTTTCACGGGAAAATCTGGAATCAAAACTGATTAACACTTTCATTGTAAAAAGAAGCAGGATTAAATGACATTTCATAATCGTGTGTAGAATTAAAAAATATATATTTTGTACCATTTCACCATTTATTGACCTTGTAATTCTTTTTATTGATATGGAGCCTTTTGGGTGTCTATATTGAGCCATGGTGTATTTGTGCACTATGAAATTGTGCAAGTTAAAGCTAAAAATCTATCTATGTCCCAAAAGTGGATGTCTGTTGCTCTGCCCATTATTATTAGCGTAATTACCTTTGACAAAATTATCTCACCATGTTATAATAATATTGCTCAGTAATGACTGAGATTAAGATTAAAGCGTCCTGAAACATAAGTTTATTTATTTTTACCATTTTCTTTACAAAGTTAGGTGTAAAGCCAGAATTCCAACAGTTTTTAGTGGTAGCTTCTAAATTTATTGACAATGCCAGCCTAATCAACTTTCACAACCTGTACATCTGACCTGAAAATGAAATGGGCAGCAGAAGATGTGAAATATTGATTGTTGGTTGGTACTTATTCGTTTGTCAGTGATTCGTATTATTCTGTACAGTTCTCAAAGTAAAAAAAAACAAAAACTTTCATTGCAGGGTTTTTCTGTGTTTCTTCGTTGTAGAGCCTTGCAGCATGATGATTTGCTCATCACATTGTTATTGACTAGCTATTTGAGTTACCGTAGACTTTCTTTTATCTCCAACCAGTCTGACCATTCTCTCTCATCAACAAGGTGTTTCCATCCAGAAAAATGCTGGTCATTGGACGTTTTTTTTCTCTTGGCACTTTTGTGATATTTAAAGCTAAGCATTGTCTGTACATTGGTCAGACAGGACTGAGCTCAATGCACAAGGCAGTTTGCTGACTAATCACCAAGTCCCTGTCCTCGAATGCGCTCCAGCCTAAGCAAGCCTTATTAACTAAAAACAACAGAGGCGTGAGCCCTGGCCTATCACCTTCAACACGTAACACCCGCTCTGTCAGTCTGACTGGCAATCTTTCTCCTTTTTTTCATAATGAACAGGATTCTATTGCACACAGCATTTCCCCTGGGTTTCATCACATTCTTGGGTATGACTGGGGGAAAAAGTGGTCACAGTTATTCGAGATGTAATTATTATGTGGCTTCTGGAGGGAGAAAAAAACAAAGGGGAAGGATAAACAAGCAACACATTCACATATAGTACAACTCATTTCAAGCATTGATTTGGGCGTAGAAGAATACAGTGACAAGCTTGAGATGTCCTCCAACATTCAGTCTGAGAACAAACAGTCTAAATCTCATTTAAGCTGAGGAGGTGTAATGGGAAGGTTAACAAATTGGAAGCAGCAGTAGGGCGAGGGCAGACGGAGTCCCTCAGTGTGTTGCTGAGGATTAGAGGAGATTTAGAGCAAAGCAGTAGATCACAAGGAACAGGTGAAGGGAAGATGCTCAACTTGCAGCTGATCTACTGTACATTGACCCAAAGTGAACACTTGTACTCCCCTGTGAAAGGCACAAGACAGGAGAGTGGGAGAGAAAGACTGTTGATGCTCCTTCACACCAACAGTATCACCTTTCACTCTTCAAAAGGCATTTTCAGTAAAACTATGCAGCTGTGAGCTCTGGTTGAGGAAACTGCCAACCCCTTATCGTTTGCACCGTCACTGCCCAATGACATCAAAGACTGAGGACCGGGGCATAAACTGCAAGTCTCAAACATTGTGTGTCACTCTGGCAACGCCATTCTTGGCAGAATCAAACCTGCAGCTTTGATGCCTGTATGACCTGTGATCCAGTTAAACACAGTTGGGGACAGTTGGTATTGACGTTTAACTTTAGCGTCCTTGTGCGACATGATGTAGGCAGCGTTGTTGTTCCTTTTTCCCATGAGCTCACTGTCTGAGGGTAGCATGTCTGGGTAATAGCCATGTCTGAGACTTGACTCATCCTGTTGTGCAGAAGAAAAAGAGGAACACTGCGGGATTCTTAACTGCTGTTTACTCAGCATTTCACCCACTTGGTTACTATGTAAATGTGATTTGTTCCGATCTGTCAGTTTGTGCAATATGGTGCAGATCCAGATAAAAATCAGGCTCTAGCGGATTTAAATGTGGTTTCATAGAGGGACTGTTGTGCATCCTTGATGGAGATATGCGCTGTATTGAGTGCCATTCTGGTTACGAAGGTTTTTAAGATATTGCAGTGTCTTCTTGGCATTATGATTTTTTTCCCGATGAGTCACACAGACACCCAGGAGGTGAGTTTAAAAACACTCAGCCTGTGGTAGATTACAGTACACAAGACACCCCAGTAAGTGGTGGGTGGGAGTCACTGGGGTTGATGTTTACCACAAAAGCTTTGCCCAGGAATTAGGTGTGTGATAGATCGGACAGGCAACAGCTGAAACAAACCTTAAAGGACCTTTTACACACTAAATACATGACTGCATGCACTGAATAAAATCTATTATAAATTACCAGTACTTTAAATTTTGTATTGCAATAGTGATGATGTGATTGTAAATTTGCTGGAAATCTAATAGATATAGATTAGATTAGATAAGATTCAACTTTATTGTCATTTGGCAGAGTACAAGTACAGAACCAATGAAATGCAGTTGACATCCAACCCGAAGTGCAAAAGAAGCATTAAATACCAAAGTGCAGGGTTACAGTGACAGATAAGGAGTATGGAGGGTTTTGTACAGAGATTATAAGTAGACATTCTATATAAATAATATAAACAAACAAATATTGAACAAGACAATCTGACCAATCACCAGTTGTTGGTCTAGGGAGAGTGCACACATTTTCATCCCAGCCTCAATAGGGTCCAGCGATGACTACTGAATTTGCATATGATTATGTGTACAGCGAAATCTTGTGATGGGCAATGACATTGGAGAAGGATGGGTTTGCTGCAGTCCAAACAAATCCAACAGAGTGAAACATCATAGTGTTTCAAATCCAAACTGACCTTCATTCATATAAATAAATTAAACTGACAGACTTTATATTTTTTATCCACGACTTGCAATACTTGGAGCTAAAAGCTCATAAAAAAACAGGGTGTGTGAGATGAGCTAGTCCACAGCTGTGTTATTTCAACGTGTCAGATACACATGCTGTTTAATCCACATTTGAAGCATCGTTATGACACATGTCACATTGGTACATGGCCAACCAGCAGGATTCACTTCCTTCATGTGACTTGACTCATCCTGTTGTGCAGCAGCATCTGGCCTGCATACCTCTTATAATTTTAACTATTTTGTAATTGAGATGTGAATCGCATAGTATTCTTTTTTTTAAATCTTTTTTATTTTACGTAAACGCTGTAAGGAGTTCATCAACTTGAACTTTTACATGGAGAGTTGGAACAGACTGGAACTTAACCACATTACTAATCACATTATTTGTATTCTGAAGTCATCAGCTCAAAAGAAAATGTTTGTTTTGACTTGGATGCAGTCAAAGTCTTTGCATTTTTACATATTTACTTTTACAGAGTGATGCATTGTCAATGTTTGTCTGGTAACTGCTGTGTGAGCCTGGGCCTGTGTGGATCTCAATCGGTCTGTGAAATCTCAGAGTTGCTCATATGACAGAGCTGTCAGATCCGGTTCAGATCCGCTGATTAAATCAGAGTTCATCTGCCGATCATGAGTTCTGCCTCTCAAGAAGCTGATCAATTTCACATTCAGGCCTTTCTGATGTCCGACAGCCTCAGTCCGCCTGAGGCTCGTGTGCTCCGTGGAAGGAAAAACACAGCGGTCTGAGCTGGCTGTGATTCATTGGTTTTCAACGCTGTTTTACTTCTGGTCTGTCAGTGTATCCTATCCTTCCACCGAGCTTGTAGAGGAGTAGCCCGCTTTAGGCCAGTGGTCAGGCCTCCTTAGGAAAATCATCTGATATTTCATACCCTGTCATTTTGGAATCTTTGAGTCCCTTCAAAAAGGTGACATACTATGCTCATATTCAGGTTCATACGTTTAATTTGTGTTACCTACCACTTGAAAAGGTTACATGCTCAAATGTTCAGAAAAGGCATCAGTGTTCTCATACTGCACATTCCTGCAGCTCCTCTTTTCACCCTCTGTCTAAAATGCCTGGATTTCTTTTTTGCCCCCCCCTCCCGATAAACCCAAGTCTGCTGTGATTGGGCAGCGGGCCCAGTCTGTTGTGATGTGTCAACCGATTCCAAAATGTGCAGGAAATGTCACGGCCCTTACCAGAAAAGTGGAGATTCTCAGATTGCAGGTGGGGTTACCACTAAAGACTCCAACTGTGACATCACAGTGGGAGACAAATCTCAACCAGTTGTTAAGAGCCAGGCTGTAGGGTTTAGACAGGGTGGTCTTTGTTTGTGGGCCGGGAGGCTCCACAGATGCACACATATATGTGCACAAACACTGAAAATGGATTTTTCCATAATATTTCATCTTAAATGAATTATTCATCATGACATCACATCATGTTCAACCATCTGAAGTGTTTACTTCAGACTAAACAATATATTTTTGTGAAAAACTCCTCACACTGCTATCAGAACAAACAATTTTACATATTAACTTGAACATTTCACCATTAGCAACATCAGTTTTGTGGGACCTTTGGGTGCTGAGATTTACAGTGTTCTGCTTTGAATCTCAACTCGAATGTTCATTAAATCAGTCTTTTTGTAACCACGCTGTTTTGTCACTGATTTGATCACACCTCTAAATCATTTCTGCACATTTACATGTTTCCCATAGGTTTACAAAGGGTGACATGCAAATGCAGGCTGGAAAATAAAGTTATTTTTGTAATTACTTCCAAATTTACCGACTGATTTGCCGTTCTCGGTCCTTGCAGGTGGAACAGTCAAAGGTTCTGGTTAAGGAAGGAGGAGTCCACCTCCTGCTCACCATCGTCGACACCCCTGGCTTCGGTGATGCTGTAGACAACAGTGACTGGTGAGCTTGGCTGTCTTTTATGGGTTAATACGAGTTACCGCAACGCTGTACCTGAAAGTGATGTTAACAATGTGCGGTCCTCAGCTGGCAGCCGGTCATCGACCACATCGACAGCAAGTTTGAGGACTTCCTCAATGCAGAGTCCAGGGTCAACAGGCGACTGATGCCAGACAGCAGAGTGCAATGCTGCCTGTATTTCATTGCCCCATCTGGACATGGGTAGGTACTACAGGGGTCCTACTTAACAAAAGGGTCGTTTAACAACCTATTTTAAGGTTTCTTTTACATTATTATATTAGCCTTAGATGATGTTGAACTGACTTTTGTTTTTAATTTGTAAAATGTCAAAGTAAAATATGTTCATCACAATATCCCAAAACAAAAAATGTTCCGATTAAGTTTTTGAACCTAAACAACACCTAAACAACCATCTAACTAACACCTTCAGTTAGAATTCAAAAGAATAGGTTTATTGTCTGTTCTCAGTGGGGAACTAAGGAGAAGCTGGGGGTTAGCGAAGCAGTGCCGTGAGCGTGGCTGGGTGATGATCGGCAGGCACGAAAATGGGCAGGCATGCAGAGATCCTGTGGCGCAGGGAGGCGAGGATTAGTTCAGTGTTCCAAACAAAACTAGAGTCAAAGCTCAGAATGCACAGCTCTGTGTGGCCTGAGAACGTGACCCACCACCACTGGCTGAAACAACAATGTGGACATGAGTGGATGAAGAGCCGGGGGGGTTGATGTACTGTTGGGCTGATGTCGGGCTGATGGGCAACCCGAGAGCCGGGAGAGTGAGAAGAGCACCACGCTCACAACACAGACTCACACACATCCAGAGTCAGAGAGACACACACACACACACCCAGGAGCAACAGATGAAATGGACATACTAGAAACCCAAGCATTAACTCTAGGCTTGGCCATGACTGTGACAAAATCTGCACCTACAGGATTCCTTTTTCTTGTTCGAGCAGCAGTCTGAAGGATTTTAAATTTACTATCAAAAAGATGCACAACCAAATAAAGTATGTCATTTTTGCTTGAAACAAAAAGACAGTTGCCAATAAATAGTCTGTAATGTAGTCAGACAGTAGCTAAAGTTCAGAACAGCATTAAATTAGCCATAATAATTTCCAGAATTAGTTAGTGGCTTTATTAAAGCTCATCAATTACCAGACCTCAGGTCAAGTCCCTTTACTGAGAAAGGAAATTTAAAAATTACAGAAGTTGCAGCTTTCCAGGGCCTTGTAAGAACACGTGACACAGATGTAGAACACAGATGATGGGAAAAATAGTTATGCAGGTTCAAATGCCAAACAAGCAAGTTCAGGAAGGTAGAATTAACTGAAAATGATTTGATGATCAAAAATGACACTCAGATGTTTGGCAGCGTGTTTAACATACCCTGACAACTTGTTACAGATTTTCCATGTCTTGATAGATGAGTCTCGAGTTCAAATGATAAGAACTTGAGACTTGGCTTTGTTTAGTTGGAGAAAGTTACCTCGCATCCAGTCTGTGATCATAAAGAGTCTTTAAATCACCCTGGCTAACTGTTTTCTGGGGCAAAGAGTCATTTACAATCCAGTGAAAAGGAACTTTTGTATGTATGAATGATTCATCTGAGAGGATACATTTAGTGGGAAAAGAAAACGGGACCTATGACATGTCAATGAGGAACCTCACAGGAGATATTTTACCAGTAGCAGTGTGGGATTGAACATTCCTCCCCATCGCCAGTTACCTGACAAGGTGTGTCTTAAACACGCCCACTAGAGTACCATTCATTCAATTGCAGGGTTTGTTCACGAGAACATATGGCACATGAACCAGAGTGTGATTGCCAACATTACACTGGCACAGTCATCATTCTTTGTTTGGCTGTAATCTGCACAGGATGTTTCCCAGATGTACAGTGGTTATTATTAGATTCATAATTACCTTTCAGATATATTTAACAACATAAACCTTGATTTTCACCTTCAGAAGTTAGTTTCTAACAGATGTGCAGATCTTTTTTTATGTATTGTGGCTCATGGGCTGATTTCCCTTTTTTTATTTTGTGTAAACATTGTGTGGATTCGATCTCAGACAATTGACCACACTCATTAACTAGAAGTAGATATGTCATAATAAACTGATAGTAAACTGAAACAAATGGCTGCTGCTCTTTATGGATAGATGAGGAGCTAGCTTGCAGCCTCCCACACATCCAGATCACATCCCAGATTACTTAGGGGTGTGCTGCAGTCACTGTGTCATCAAGGGTGGGTCACATACCAGCCACACTAAGGATCAGCCAGCATTTTTTTGCGGGCTGCCACATCATGGACTCACATGAGAAGTTAGCAACAGAGCTGTAGATTTCAGCTGCTGTGTGTCAGTGTTGCTCCCCTGCTGCCTCTTTCTCAGAAGGCCAGGAGGTAAGTTGACCAAACCCAGCTCCCTCTGCCTGTGGCCTCCAGCCAGCTGACCAGGCAGAAACAACACTTGTGTAATCTGTCCTGAGCTCACTGACCTACAGATGCCTGTGTCTTGGCCCTGGCCGCTGCCAAGCATGCATACACACAGATGAGGTTGTTCTTACTCACCATGCCGCACTGTGCTGCCTACAACAAAAGGTGGTTGTGCAGTCCAGTGCTGTAGAGCGTGCCGGCGCACACTGAGCCTTTGTGGGGAAACCACAGCCTTGTTGGCTCTCTTGGCAAATGAAAAGCACCATATGGTACCAGTCTCTTTTAACATCTGCTCTGGAGCTGTGTGTGTCAGTGAAACGTCAGAATATTCTTAGCCTTGGCATCTTAACAAAAAGTGCTGAATTCACAGCTTCAGGCGGGATATGTTTGTTAACAGGGGAGGATCGGTTTATGAGGGAGGGGTCGTGGTGCTCAGCCATTGCAGTTGTATCATGTGTTCTGAGACTCATTAAGTCAAATAACTCCTGATGATGTCATAGTAGGTTTTCTTGGCTTGACTAAACGGTTTGTAACAATAACAATAACAACAACAACAACAACAGCAGCAACCCTGTGTTACGGACTTGAAGCTTCGAGGATGTAGGTGTGAACCAGGCAGTTAGATACAGGGTATGACTATGAAGTCACTGACTCAATGAGTGATGTCAGTCTGTATTGCGACCTGATTGGTCCACATATTTAAGGTGGTCACTCCCTGTGTCCTGTAAAATAACCAAGTAGTACTAAAGGAAATGCGGGATCTGGTGTAAATGAAGCTTTACCCTTACTAGTGACAAAAAGTCAGGACATGTTAGTCAGACGGTCCTGCTTTTAGATGGAATTCTTGATTCAGTAAATGGAAAATGCTGTGCTAAATAACATTATTTAATATAAAGTTTTTATAATGGTAAATTTTCTGTTTGTGACATCAATTTTTTTTTTAATGAAACCTGATTAATACTCCAGTTTGTTTATTACAGCCAGCATTGTGCAGATTCTTGTTTACTTAATAAAAATCTGCAGTTGAACTGGAATGTACCCAGTTCATCCAGGTCGAAGCTGAACAAATGAAGGCGTAAATGTTACAATAACCATAGTAACCATCAGATTCCCTCTCACATTTCCATTGGATGTTGTGGCTGCAAGCTGCTACGATCTGCATGTGTCTTGTTGTCCTGTGTCTGGTATGCAAGCAAATGTGGCTTCACTCACCACAAGTGAACCTGCCAGTAACTGAGGGAATGTTTGAACTTGTCAACACTATGTCCACATTACCTGACCATCCAACTCTTACACAGAACTGTAGGACTCTCAACTGTGTTCTTCTTGTACCCAAGGACCGGGAAGTGTTCACTTTATATTGCAAGCAACAATCTTCCAACTGTGTGTGAGTCAAAAAGTAAGAAATCATACTGTGATGGACTGAGCTGGCAGGCACGAGGAGTCACCGGTTGACTTTCATGAAAGAGGGTCTTTATTTACCCAAAATGAAAAATATAATGTTATTATACAAACTTTACAACAGAGCTAGTCTCAGGCAGTAGTACACTATCGTCAAAACATGAATAATAACTGAACAGAACAAAATGAGTGAACAGAGACAAACTGACTTGCCAAACGGAACACAAGAGGGACCGTACTGGCTGATCTGACTATTTTAAAAGAAATTAATGAATACAACACAATATTTTAATAGATCAGTTTGAATAATCTAAACACGGTCGAAAGAAATAAACAAAATCCCAGCTCCGGCCGCAAAAACAAAGATATAATAGAATTTGTTAGGTTTTTTTTTGTCACTGCTTTCCATTGTGTGATTGCATCAGCACAGCCGATACAGATATATTATTTAAATGATTACAAAGCCAAGCTAAAATGAAACCTTAATCTAAATCCAACTACTGAGACAATAAGAAGTGTCATCACCTCTGTGCTTCATGTGATTTACTGTTGGACATTTGATAACAATGTGTTTTCAACTCTCTGCCCTGTATGATAAATGCACCATCTGTACCTAATGCTGTCATCCTGTTGCATGTGGGTACATCAGCTGTTTTTCAATATTCTCCATCAGTTCTGCTACATTTTCCTTTTTAAATACGCATTTTTGTGTAACTGAGAAGAGTGGACCTTACCTCCTTGACACCCTCCCAACCCAAACATTTGTCCACAGCCTAGCTCTCGCGGATGGAGCCTATGGTGGCTGATGTTAGTGGGATTAAATCAACTACCATGAACGTGGAAACTGCCAAGAACAACCTTAAACAGACTTTGAAATCATTCAGACGCATATTATATGACCAAACGCACAGCGCAGGGATTAAAAAGACATTTTCCAATCAACCCTTTAAATGTCTTTATAGTCCATATATCCATAAGAGTCTATACCATGTATAAATACCCATATAACAATAGGAGGACTGGTATTCCAAACAACGCTCATTCCAAGAAGGAGTGTGCTATAAAAAAAAAAAAATCCTAAAAACAAAACATGAATCATATTTCAAAAATGACATTACACACAGCAGGATAATGGAAAATCTTCATTCAAAGCAGAGACATTTCTACAAAGAGTGTTTCTGGTTGTCCTGCCACTTTAATGCTGTCTGGCTGGAATGAATCCTGCTTTTTGCAATATGGTTTATGTTTAGTGGGGTTCTGTGTGTTAGGAATACCGGTCCTACTGTTGGCTGCATTGCTGTGCTAACTTATGTTATATAAAAACGGGATAATTATTTTCCAATGTATCCGCTGCCACCAGTAATGCCAACAAAGCCAGCTATTTGTTTTCCACCTGGCCTTCCTCTTCTTTACGTTCTGGGAGATCGTTATAGGTGCAGCGCAGTGAACTGGGTAGCCAGAGACCAGTCATCAGATTTTCATTAAAAAATTTATGAATAAAGTTCATTCAGTCATGCAGTGAGTGTGGTAGTAAACAACTTTGTGTTATTGTTCCCCCCCTAGAGATTATCTGTCGCTCGCACGACTTCCTTCTTCGACTTTCTCTCGTAGCTCGGCCTGCAAAGCCAAGTCTTTTTTTCACGAGGAGCAGCAGCCTTCGCTGTCCAAGCTTTTTGAATCTTTGTGTCAATAGACCCTCACATCAGAGCCAGTCACTGACATTCTAACCGTTAAACTGTCTCTTCTCTTCCCTTTTCCCCCACCCAGACTGAAGCCCCTCGATATTGAATTCATGAAACGATTACATGAAAAAGTAAACATCATCCCCCTCATTGCCAAAGCCGACACAATGACTCCCGAGGAGTGTCAACAGTTCAAGAAGCAGGTGTGTTTTTCTGACTGAATGCAATTGTCTTTACTGCGTTTATGTGGCTCGATGAATCAGTGGATGTCCACTGATAATTACTGATAATTCTCTATATTTGTCTTGGTGTCAGCAAAGACCAAACAAACACTAAATGTATCCTTCTATTCTAAGGTTATATGTATCCAAAAACTGATTTAGCTCATTCGTCTGTGCCTCAGAGCTCCATTGTTGTCCATAAGCCACTCCAAATACGCCAGTGATCCCCACTGTTACACCAGGCGACATATTACCTCGTGTTGAAACGTATGCAATCTGTAATTCATCTAGAAACGACTCTTTAGGCCTATGACAGCCATCACCGCCATTCTCTGGAGAGTCGTTCTCGCCAGACCTCTGCACATGGATACAACATATTTGTTTAAATAGTAAACAGTCCAAGTTTCTCTTTGCCTTTTTTCCACTTCTGATCATTAGAAATGAAAGAATCAGCTATGTACTTGGTTGCAGGAAAGCACAGACCATACAATTATCCACTTTTTCCTTTTTTTTGATTCTTGTCCAACATGAAGGAAGTCCCGAACACTGTAGGTCTCCGCTGAGCTGAGAAGCTGGCGTTTTTACAAAAACGGGACACGTGAAGACTAAGAGAGCTCACTTTGATCTTAAATGTCAAGGAGATGACTAGTACTAGTACTGAAAATAAACAAAATGGTGGGAGAGCTATAGGTATGTGACTTAACAGTGTTGCGGCAAAGCAAGCTCATACTGGTCCCATTCATCACATCAACTACATTCTGCCTCGGACGGTATTGATGAGCCATGACCACAGCTGCACAACCAGTCGTCCATAGTTCTGTTTGTGCTGCCCAGTCAATGTCTGTGTCGATGGGGTCATGTCTTGGCCGCTGGAGCTTTCCACACCCTCCTCTCTGTTGTATTTCCTTTTCTGAATACTCCATCTTATACATCACGACTGATAACATTTAGACATATGCAAATTCATACTTACTGTATTGAGCTGTCTCTGTCCCTGCTCTGTGCATGCTCTCCTGTGTGTGTGTGTGTGTGTGTGTGTGTGTGAGTGTGTGAGTGTGTGAGAGTTAATTTCCAGTACAACTATTGATGTTTATGGACCCGTCTGTTCCACATGCGGCTCACTCCACCGCATTACCTCTCATGAGGATTTTCCATTTCATGCTGCCTCTCCCCGTTTTCTCTCTGCTGTGCGCAGATCATGAAAGAAATCCAGGAGCACAAAATCAAAATCTACGAGTTCCCAGACACAGAGGACGAGGAGGAGATGAAGGTTGTCAGGAAATTCAAGGTGTGTTCCTCTTAACGCAACCCGCTATCAAACTAAAAAGCACCAAACCGCTTGGTTTTTAGTGTCTTGTGACCAATAGACAAAATATCCGTCCAGTTTGATCCTTGACTCAAAATGTTCTTGAAGGACGCATGTAAACAGACAGCCCCAGCCCACAGTGTATTTTTAGCCATGATGTGTGAGCCATGTTACAGTTGTGTCCCCTCCCCTCTCTCTGCAGGATCGTTTACCCCTGGCTGTAGTGGGCAGTAACACCATCATCGAGGTCAATGGACAGCGAGTGCGCGGAAGGCAGTATCCATGGGGTGTGGCTGAAGGTGAGGGACTGAAGGTCAACTGATCTGAGCTTTAAAATTCATCACACACATACACGTGCAAACATACCAGTGTCGGCAGTCTAATGGGATTATAGAGTTGGCAGTGGGTGTCAATGTTTTGCAAAGCAAAAAACACAATCCATGTGCTCTTGTTTTGCTCTCATCCCAACATTGAGTGTGCGCACGCACACACACACACACACACACACACACACACATACACACACACACACACACACACACACACACTGCATGCACACACTTTATGAAATAATGGGCCGTAGATAAGAAAGATATCATAAGGAGCATTGTAGCAAAATTATTAAAATAATTGCTTTCTTTATATTTAATTGTTTATTTTCTATGTATATTTGAAACAATACACTCTATTGTCCCCGTGGGGAAATTTGTCTTGGACTTAAGCGCTGCACATGTAACCACCATTAATACATGATGGAGATAGATGATTTGATCTAAATTACCTTTAGACCTCGTCTCTAATGTTATTTGTTGCAAAGGTCAGTGCATTACTACACTACACAATGTAATGATGACATCATTCCTACATCCAGTAAAAGAATAAGATTCTCTCTCTATTGTTTGCAGAGATATCTTGTAAAATGTGTTTTTTTCTTACCATATTTTTGTTGACCTTTGACTGATCAGCTCCAAAAGTCAATCGTCTGAAGATACCCTTTCAATATTTATAATCCCACCAAGTTTGGTGAAAATCCATCCATGTGTTGTAGTTTTATACACACCCACACAAAACGCACAGGGGTAAAAACGGTATCCTGGTTCTTGGCTGCGCCGCCACGCAGGATTACAAAACTTTATGCAAAGCATATTTAATACAAATCACACCGACATTTGACACAACCGGGGATGAGAACAGCATGAACCCATCACCCAACTCCTGCAGCCTCAGGCAACAAATTAAAATGTTAATTGATTGTAATGTGGTTGAGTTTACGTTGGAATACTCAGACTCTTGGATCTTGAGTCTCTGGTCTGCTCGCCTGAGAACAGACTGCTCACATGTCGACTGCAGGGGACATACTGTACCAGGAGAGCAAGCTTGGATTTGAACTCTTCTGCACCATGCTGACATCCCATACTTGACTGTGCTCTCCAATGCAGCCTGTTACAAAGAAAACATAACCCTCTGGTCCTGCCCCATACACCCTGAGTCTGTGAAGAGAGCGTAATCTCCGCTGTAAACGAGAACACATTGTTCACCATGGACCTTCCAGCTAAAAGGTGTTGTCCGCGTGATGCCAAGGTCCTGGTAGGAGCAGACCTGATCTATAAACATCCAACAAAACAGATTTGCAAATGTTTTGTCATGGAGAAAATATGTTAGGCCTCAATGATACACACCTTATGAAGGACTGCATTAAACAACAACTGTTTGACCACAAGGAGATTATAAGATTACTCCACAGGGTGTCTTTAATACTTCAGTATCTGCCACTTAGCCGTAGTCCTACAGGTCTGATAAACATAACTCCAGTTAATGTAATCAGTTGTACGCAGTTTTGACTTTATGACTGTTTTTTTATTTTTTTACTGCCAATTAAACTAATTGTCATGAGCAAACTGGAAAAATCTAATCCTATATGAAGAAAACAACAGAAATCACTACTGATTATACAAAAAAAAATAAAATAATGCAATGTAGGACCCAGCAGTGTGAACCCAGACATTTTTCTCTTCCGCACAGGATATGAGAATCTGTCTGACCCGACACAGGAAGCTCCTGTCACATTGTGGCATGGTATGAAACATGCCAACACGCTCAGTTTACAGTGATGAGGACTCCGCCGCTTAATGAATGTGGCTGGATGTGTGTACTGTAGCAGATGATTAGAGCTAGGGGAGGGAATATCCCACATCATGTAGACTCTGTTCTTGTCAGCAGCCGAGCACCATACAGCCTGGTGAGTGCTGCAGTGAGACTGTAATGCCACAAGTGTTTGACGTGTTTGGGGGGGGTGTAAGTTTTGGAATACCAAAAATGTTTTTGCCTCCATGACAGCATAAATATAGAGAGAGGGTGGGAGAGAGAGACAGAGCGGGAGAGAGAGAGGGAGAGAGAGGGGGCAAGGTTCCTGAGAAGATATGCAAGTCAGTGAACCTCAGAGGAATCTCAGAGGACTGGACAGAAATGGAAGCATAGGATGCCGCCTGCTGGTTGTTTCTGGAACTACAACCATCCACACTTCACTGTGAAAAACCAGAGTAAACCTTAAAACAAATTACATGAGGTTCAACCAGTCCATGGGTTTAACACTTTAAGTCGTTAAACGATTACAATCCTTCAACATGGCAAAAGTTGGAAATGTGACAAGGAGGGCAGGAACAGGGACCAATAATTCCTTCCAGTGAGCAAATACCAACAGATAGTTGAAAGCTAAAATGCACTGGTAAAAAGTGTGAATTTATTAAATGATTGGAGGAAAAGGGGGAAAAAAGATACAAAGTTATTTGACGACCATACAGTCCCAGGTCAGTCCGACTGACGCGTGGGGAAATGATTACCCAAACTGTAAAGGTCCGACACAGTTCACACACGTTCTGGATCAACTTCGACCGACAAGACTTTCTGTGTAGATGTGAGGTTCAGTTGGACTCAAACATGAGCTGATAATAATTCAATGGTCAAAGGTCAATGGTCACAGTGACCTCACAAGACTGGTTTTAATCATAATTCAATAATTCATACACTGATGATGAAATAAATATTATATCCTTTTTTATTAAATTTCCCATTACATATTATGAGTCAGGACAGACATGGATGTAAACTGCAACTTGACTTGTTTATGGAGACACCAATTCTAGCTCTTTAGTATGTTGAAATGGAATTGTCAGCTGCATAGCATTGATAAACATAGTTTGCCGTATTGCCTCTTTTTCTTGCTGTATTCATAATCAACTTTGGTCACATGTTACAATTTTTCTCACTCTAGACTTACATATTTACATTTAAACTCTGCTGTTTGTCTCCACACAGTGGAAAACGGAGAGCACTGTGATTTTACAATCTTGCGGAACATGCTCATCAGGTGAGCAAAAACATTGTTTTCCTTTTAATTGGTTTGTATGTTTGTTCTAATATTGTATGTTTGGTATTTGCTGTCAATTTTTAAATCTCCCCCTTCACAATGAATAAATATGGTATTTTATAAAAAAGTTAAGTAAAAAGATCATGATAATGTATAGCTAGTATGTATCTTGGTTTATGAGTCCATGATGTGATGATAGATGGGACTGTAAATGCCTCGGGCACCATCATGATGAAACAAAGATGGCTGAAAAACTTTGGCGAATACATTTACATGTAAAGTTACATTAATTAACCTTAGCTTGAGCCGGTTTTATGAAAATGCAGTTCAAGTTGACTAGTTTTCCACACGATGTTGATGGAACTTGTTACATAGTTAAAAAATGTAATTGAAATGTCATTGTGTTTGAAAATGCACAACAAAAGTATGTGAGCAAATGTGCTTGTGTACAAATATTTACTACTGAACGCAATTTTGTTTTCCAGGACCCACATGCAGGACCTGAAGGATGTGACGAACAATGTTCACTATGAGAACTATCGCAGCAAGAAGCTGGCCGCCGTCACCTACAACGGTGTGGACAACAACAGGAACAAGGGACAGCTGACCAAGTGAGTGGAGCTGTTCTTTCCTCGAATGCACATCAGTAGTGTGAACTGATGGGATTATGTTGTACTCAGAGTATCAGAGTAAACTGTTTTTTATCAGTGAGCACTTCATTCGCTGTGGAGGAACTTGCAGCTCAGAGGTCAAAAGTTCGCAGCGAGCGACCTACAGATTAAAATTGGCAAGCTGTCGCTAAATCAGCTTGGATCTTTAAACCCAAACACACCGACACTAACTTGCACCCCCACACACTAACTGGCCCCCAGTATCACTTGTGCCTAATCTGACAGCACTAACTCAGGCACCATATGACACCTAATCCCCCTGCTGGCTGCAGGCATCAGTAATCAGCAGCTAATGCATGGTTTATGGCTGCATGCTAAGTGTCTGTGCATTTGTGTTTTTTTTGTTTTGTTTTAGACCTGAGACGACTGACGGCATGTAAGTGTTGTTTCACTTCCTCATAACCTTACTCATCTCTCTGACCATTTTCACTTTTCTCTACATCGTGCGATGTTCTCTTTCTCGCTTGGCTCCTTGCTTTGCTGTTTCGACAACATCTCTTATTAACCACTTGAAGAATTTACTGTGCAGCTAATAGCTTGCTACTGCACAACCACTCTACGCTTATACATCTTCCAGTTAGGCAATGGACAAGGGAACTTTGTAACAAAGGTTGTATTAATGCCACATTCGCGTCATGTTAAAATTTTCATTCATGAGCAGTAAAATGAAAAGCCATTGATCGGCCTTATTATTTCAACTGAGGCTGTGGCCCAACAAGTGGAGAGGTCATCCACAAACCGCAAGGTTGGCGGTTTGATCCCCGCTTCCCCCAGTCAGCAAAAAGCACCAAACTGTTTTACACCAAATTTAGCGGAGGGAGGATTTGTGTTGAGATCTATGAGTTCACCCAGTTTGGCACAGTTTATCATTATATTTCTTTTACTTTTCTTTTTCTATTATAAGAGCTGGACATATTTGTTGGACTGAGTTATACTACCAAGTATCTAAGTACCATTTTTATTCTCCAAGTGTAATCTACTAATGCAGTCAATTCATCTAAAAAAATCCAAAACAAATTTAAGCAGCTAACTTGTCAACAGGCTAATTTAGCATTCATAACAATGTGAGCTCAAGTGTCTCCAATGTGTCTGCATATAGGTGTTATAGGTGAATTAGGGTTCGTTTTCCGCAAGCTGGACCTTTCCTTCCGCCCTACTTCTTTTCTTGCTTCTCATCTCTGTAGTCACAAAGACCTTTATAAGTGGGAGGGGAGGGGGTGTCCATTTAAGGATGTCGCATATGCGTGGCCATCCACATGCCTGCCACTGTGTGCTGTTCGTATGAACGCGGTTTGTGTCCTCAGGAGTCCTCTAGCCCAGATGGAGGAGGAGCGACGGGATCACGTGGCCAAGATGAAGAAGATGGAACAAGAAATGGAGCAAGTGTTTGAGATGAAGGTCAAAGAGAAGCTCCAGAAGCTCAGAGACTCTGAGTTCGAGGTAAACTAATGAGGCTGCTTGGCTGATTTAACATATATGTGTTGTGTTTATTTGTTTGTGTTCCTTTAATGCACTCTGTGCTTCCATCCCCCCCGCAGCTCCAGAGGCGTCACGAGCAAATGAAAAAGAACCTAGAGGCCCAGCACAAAGAGCTGGAAGAGAAACGTCGCCAACATGAGGAGGAGAAGGCCAGCTGGGAGGCCCAGCAGAGGATCCTGGAGCAGCAGAAGCTTGATGCTTCAAGGTAGACACACCAGCACACCTGATGATCACTTATGGTTTATAGATGATCATGTTTTTTCACTACTGACATGTTTGGAGTCAGCCGCTCCAATAGTTTAACAACATTTCTATAACACTGAGTCAGATCAACATAAATGCAGCAACAGCAACAAAGTTTAATACGGAGTTCGTGCTCTACCATCTAAGATCAGTGTATTAAATGTTTATCTCGGTCTTCACATCTCGTACACAAAAAAAGAGAGCTGTCTTCAGAAAAAGGTATCATCCGAAGTGATTAAGTGATTGTGTCGGAATCGGATATGGTAACGAATGAATTGTAATCTTTGACTGAACCCCCAATACAGAATTGCATCAGCATTTAGAGATGCATCAGACAAACATCAGTGTTAAGGATGAATGCGTCAGATTCTGTTAAAAGCTTGACTTTTCTCTCCCGTTATTTTCGCAGGACCCTGGAAAAGAACAAGAAGAAGAAGATATTTTAATAACTCTGAAGGACCTACCCGATGATACAGTCTATTTTTTCTTTCTTCTTTTTTTGCCAGCGTTTGATTGTCAGAACATCTGTCGATCAAACTACATCAGTTACAGTAAATAATTTGACCGTATTACTGTGTAATAATCAAGTGAAAGCCGGGGGTCAGTGTCGTCTGGACTTACGGCCTTATTTTTTTGGGGTCACGGCTCATTTAAATGAATACGTTCACATAAAAGAAGTTCAGATGTTCTTAACTCTTTTCCTCTTCTACTTGTGCTGTCTCCTTTTTAATGCCAAACCCCCCCCCCCAAAGAGGTCAGCCTTTCCTCGTCAGGCTGCAGCTCACCTGAGGCACTGTTCATATATGTATTTACATACATACATGTATAGGTAACACATTTAATTTCTTCCCGAGATATAATTCTCCTCCAGCTCCTCCCGTAAATCGTATAACCATAAATCTGCAGTGTTTAACCTTTTAACATTTTCTTACTTTTTACTCCTTTTTTTTTCTTCTTTTTGTATCGGCCCCAGTATGGAACTTGTGTCATGGCCAGTGTTTTTCTGTCCCTGCTCTTGGGAAACATTTTCCTGACTTGACTCTTGCCGAGTGTAACAAACGAAAAGAAATTGCTCATGAAGTCCTTCTAGATAAATTCATTAGAACCTCTTGTGCAGATTCTATATCAAAAAATGTTTTCCGACACAAAAAACCCTTTCCGGGGACAGGTTGTGGAAAGTCTTCGTTAGGTGTTGGTGGATGGGTGCGATTCTTCACTCAAACAGGTGTCAACTTAGTAACTGTACCAAGCTGGCTTTCTTAATATCACATTTAGCACTGTTTGTGTACTGCATCTTCATTTTGTAATTGTTTCTTGTTTCTGTTTTTATTGTACAAAGTCACATTAAAATAAAATTGTGATGGGGTCAAAATAACAGGTGGTCATGAAGTAGTAAGCATTTTATATGTTATGGCAAGAAGGTACCAAAACCATAGTCATTAATGTGCAGCTATACTGGCTTCCACTCTCTGGTTTCAGATGTTGGACCCAGGCTACAGGGATTTGCTCACATTGAGCCACAGGAGATAGGACTTGCCTCACGTTCGCTGTTCCAGGTCATCCCAAAGTTGGAAGGGGCAGGGGTTAGGGCTCCGTGCAGGCCAGTTAACTTCTTCTGTACAAAACTGAGAAAACCATTTGGGTTGAAACAGGAGGGTCTTACCCAAACAGGTTTGAAGCTAAGTAATCTCAAAGTCTAAGATATTAATGTATGTTGTAGCATACAAGATTTCCCCTGATTGCAACTTAAAATTAAAACAATAGCTGTCTCAAGTCCATACTGCACACTAAATCAAAACAAGTTAAGGAAAAGTGACTAAATACAGTAGCTCTAATTTCAGCGTGGGCTGTTGGTGTACGACGATGCACATGGGAGTTGGAGTTGCTCACAGCCGGTAAAAATAAAACCTTTAGATAGTGTAGATGCTGCTGAAATTGCTGCAGCCTTATGTAAAAACATAAGATCTCAAAAAAAGTTTAACCGGCTATGTCATTGTCATATTGATGTCTGTCAGTGTGTGTATTGTGAAAAAGTACTATGATACCCACATATATTGTGCATGTTTATACAATTAGTATTTGGATACAGCAAAAACCTGACCAAAAGTATGCTTACTGATCTCGAAACAGATCTTCTTTGATGTATCAAATTTCAGGCGTTCAAAGATTGTTGCAGTGGGGCATCAGAGGTATTTGCCACCAGCAGGTGGCAGCACGTGGCTTCACTGAACTGCCTCCTGCTGACAGACCCAGAGACTGCCTTTCAGCCTCATCAGTGAGTCTCCGAACTTTAATCACGGGCAGCCTGTTTTTGTTTTGATGTACTTAAAACCCTGACCGTGTTGAGGACTCGCCATTAGCTTGTAATGTCAAAGCCTCTCACCCTCTGAAAAGACCTCCCTCCCTAATCATCTGCACACAGTATTCTTTTAATCGCAGTGGGGGAGGATTCTGGGGGGGTCATGTGAGGAGTCCAGGTGAGCTGTTACAAAGATTATTGACAGAGTCCCTTGAGATGGTTCTTGGGGTCTTGTAAGGTTCTCATATAATTGGGAGTGTTGGATTGTTGTTGGAGTTCTTCAAACTCATGTGAGTTTTGCGGATGCTAGTAAAGGTCGGCTAAGAGGTTCCCAGTGTTTTGTTTTGTTTAGTTAAAAAAAATCTTGAGAATGTTTTGCACTATCTAAAAGTTCCTATTACATTGCTTCGAAGGGATCCTGAAGCTGTCCCCTGGGTTATTATGTGGTGAGTAAGGGATTTTAGAGGTTCTTGAGAGTTGTCTTCAGGAAGGTTAAGGAGTTCCAGGCATTCTTCATGAGAATTTGGGGTTTGCAGAGGATATTCCAAGACTCAGAGGAAGAAAGTGTCGGACATTCTATCCCCTTCGCATTCTTGATTCTTTCTTTTTTGACACACGCCCATAGCTAACCATCATCATTCTTTCCAAAATATTACGTTTTATGTATTCCTCCTTGTCTGTTGTTCTTGTTGGAATGGGGGGAAAAAAATGAACTACATTTTGACCATTCTGTGACACTCCCTGCCGAAACCCATTTCACAGGAATTGTGTTGCTAGGAAACGCCTTGAGTCCATGTTTACTTCCTGTCTACTGTTGAACAGGAGATTACTGTTGGACCATTTTGGATGTTTATTACTCCGAGTGTTGCATTTGAATAAGTGAGCTATAATTGAAATTAGATTAAATCAAAGTGAGGTTTTTCCAAAGACAGTACCAGGGGAGTGTTGTATCCATCTCTCGTTTTTTATAATAATGATTAAAAAAAAAATCAATATAGAGGTAACCTTAGATTCTTTCTCTCTATCTTATTTAAACAAAAGCTAAGCCCTTTGGACTTCCAGCTAGTCTGTGCAGTATAAACACACACACACACACACTGCCGCATCACACCACGGCCTTCCCAGCCTGACAGAGAGTCAGCTTCGGTCTCTCCTCTTGCCGATTGGTCCGCTAGTTTCTCGGGTCACCCAGGCGAAGACACTCAGCCAATTGTAGCGGTGTACACTAAAACCCATCACAACCCACATGACAATGCAAAATGTGGTCACAAATCAAATTCTGCTTGGGGGCTTCCAAAATGGCAGGGGCCAGCCCAGGCTGCCTTAAAAGGATTCACCTTTACCCTCGAATTGTCTCGGTACCCCACTATACCCCCCCTAAACTTCATCCATGTGTCCAAGTGGGTCAAAGTGCTGAACAGGCTAAACAGACCTGCTGATAGCAGGGAATACTTACTGGCGTTTCTACAACCACGATAAAAACATAGACATTGATAATGCTAATTTTTTTCCCTCATCTCATCAAGGACGACAAAGTGAGTGACCAGTCACCTTTGAACTCCTTTAGTCCATTGCCTAAAATAAGGATTCACTTAACAGGTCAAGTGGGGCAAAAGCTCCTGATGCCAAGACCTACATTATTAGTAGTATTAGACAACAGGCAGAAAAAGGTCCCATTAGCGAAGATGGATCTTAAGCCTCCACTGTGTTCTTCAAATTCATATCACTGTGAAATCTAAATCATTTTAACTTATTTGGATGAGGATCAAACCAGAAAATCATTCCTATTTTTCTTAAGTTCTTTAGAGGGATGTTTATTATTACTTCAGTTTTGAGTCCTTTACAAATTCAGTTGGATCTTGCCTGATCTTTATCCATGTTGCATAAGCAGTGAGGCCAGACAGGGGTGATAATGTCCAGTATTCATCCCACGGGTCATTCAGGCTGTAAATAGAGCTGCGATGTGAAGAGTGGCTGATCCTTTCACTGGCAGAGGATCCTGTGACACAGCTGACTGTCTGCAACAAATACTGTATCCCTGTCCGTACCAGAGATTCATATCACTGGTTACTAATTGAAATTACACCCGTTTGATAGGGTTCAAAGGCGACAGATATGTTACATAACGAGTAAGAACACGGCATCAAAAGAACATGTCATCAAGATGAGGGAAACCCGGTGGCAAAGTTGGTCACTGACAGGGACCTACCGAAACCTTCGGATTCCTATGTTATAGGGATCTCAAGGACCCTTGTAATAAAGCCTGTGATGAATCTGTAGAGCAGCCAAAGAAGCTTTTAGATCCCCATTCAAGCCAATAGAGAGTTCTTACAAGTATGCCCTGATTTCCTTCACAAATAACCTCAGTAGGGTCATAAGATCCTCTTTGAGAACCTTTGGAACCCTTCACAAACCCCTGAACCATTTTAAAAACTCTGAAATCACTTGGAATCCTCTTCTGAAATGCATCCAGAACCGCCTTTTGAGAAAACTTTGGGAACCCCTCCACATAGAACCATGATTGGGAATCTTAAGGTCTCAAGAACAAATGCAACCATGTCAAAAAGCCACCAAGAACCACAAGGAACCAACCAAATAAGTCTAAAAACCCACTTTAGGATCACTGGTATCCGCCAAAGAAACCCTGCAGGCTTGTTAAAAGAACGCATTTAAATTTCAGTTGGCGAAAATAAATAGAGTATATAAATGAGACGTTTTCAACACCATTACAGAAGTGAAAAAAATGCATTAGGTCAAAGGATAATCACAGGTTTAGTTGATAAAAACTGAAACCAAAGCATTCACCTTGTCTGAAATTACAGTAGAATGATATGCTGATTGAAACAGGCAGGATCAGAACAGAAGGATTCAGAAAAGAAACGACCAAAACGCATGAATGATAGAAAATGTCTTACCTCTGTCATTTTAATTTTGCATTACTGTAGGAAACCACCTTATCAAGTCACTTTTAAAACAGAAGACTTCACATTGAAAACAATAAAGTTAAGAACAATTAAGAATTTGTGTCAAAGGTCAATTCTCATAAGCAAACTGAAAATAAACAAGTTATAATTCAATATTTTTTAATATAGTTGAATATATTGAGTTAACAATACATCTACTGATGCACAGACTTGGACACATCATCAGTGTTGTTTCCTGGAGACACTGGGTGTTTCGGGTCTTACAACACACAGACCCCGACCCGTGTCCAAGTGGCATTCTACTGCCCCCACTGCTCTCCCCTCTTCAACCAGAGCCCCCACTGCTCTCCCCTCTTCAACCAGAGCCATCTGGAGGCTTTTTCCGCTGCCTCCACGTTGTTGCCTATGGCTCTTCTTCGGTTTGCACCTGTTATTCCCAGTGTGCTGTGGGCTTTGCTCAGGGAGTGACTGGCAAACCCCCGACTGCCCACCTCCACTGGCACACACCTGGTCTTCCACCCGTTCCTCCGACAATCCTCCACCAGCTCCTGGTACTTCTCCCTCTTTCTTTCTTGAGCCTGCTCCATCCTCTCCTCCCATGGAACCGTCAGCTCCAGCAAGAAGAGTTGTTTTGTGGCCTCTGAGACCAAGATGATGTCGGGTCTCAATCTGGACTGGGTGATGTGTGGTGGAATATTCAGCTGCCTCTCAAGGTCAACTGACATCACCCAGTCTTGGGCCATGGGGAGCAAAACAGCAGAGCGGTTCTTTGGTGTTTTCTCCGGCCTTTGTCCTTCCTTGACAAAGTGAATGACCTTAGCTGTGGCTTGGGTGTGTCGGCTGCCCTTGATCCCCTTGCTGATTGCTTCAGCGATGGACTTGAGGACGTGGTCGTGCCTCCGTCGATACCGGCCCTCACCCAGCGCCTTGGAGCGGCTGCTCAGGATGTGTTCCAGTGTTCCTATCTTGGAACACAGGGGGCATGCAGGTGTTTCTGCTTTGCCCCATAGGCACAGGTTGGATGGGCTCGGGAGGACATCATCACCTGAATCAAGAACTCGATCCTCTGGGGGTTCCACTGCCAGATATCCTTCCAGGTGACACTCCGCTCCATCTCCTGCTCCCACTTCATCCAGGCGCCCTGCTGCCGCATGGTCACTGCTCTGCTGGTTCGCTCTGCCTCGACTGAAGCTCGCACCTCCTCCTGCACCAACCTCTGCCTCTCCCTTCCGCTGGCAGAGGCATATCGGGCCGCTGCTAGGCTCCCAAGTCCGGCTCTGCCTTGCGCCACTGTTCCAAGGAAACTTTATTAACCTGACTGACAGTAGACATGCTTTGGGTTGATACATCAAAGGGCAAGGCATACTTTAATTCTGTAATATTAACCACATCACCACCAAATTGAATTTTGTATATAGCCTTTATTAAAATGTACATGCACGTAATCAGCTCCCTGTCCCAGAGAAAGACTTGTTAGATGCAGTTTATGGTCACAGATAACATTCGGTTGCCATGGCTGGAGCCACGCCTCCCGCTGTTGCTGATAGAGGAAGAACTACACCAGTAGGCGAGTGTCTCATTTCAGAATAAAAGCCTGGTTGACAAATTACTCATTCCTTTATTTTCAGGCACATAAATAAATGCAAACATTTTCAGTACGTATGTATAAAGATAACTAATACCTACACGATGACACACATTTTTTTCCCACATTATTTCCCTCCATGTGTGACTGTTAAATTTAAAGGTTATGAAGTATTCCTGTATCGTGAAGAATTGATCAACACGGGAAAAAAGAGACGGGATAAAATAAATGAAAAATAAAAGTAAATGCATAGATGAACGAATAGTGGATTGGCGTGTTAAATGGAAAATGTGTACCTTTACTTTTAACTCAGAAAATTAGATTAGCAATGGATTTGGAATATTACGTCTTATGTAATGGATGTGATTATAAATGTGGAAACAAACGTTATGAATACATGTGAAATGACATGTGGAGATAGATGTACAATGAACCTTTGATATGAACATAAAGGAATGATGCAGACATAAATGTAGAAATGAAACAAAAATGTCAATCAATGAAAATCATAATATGTATTCTTTATTTAGCGTGTGTGTGTGCGTGTGTGTGCGTGATTTATCCTCGGGACGATTTGCACCAGCTAACGTGAGGTTTTCTGTTATTTTGAAGACTCGTGGCACAGTTTCCGGTCTGTGCCTGTCTGAACCCGTGCCACTTGGGAAAGATGGTGCGTGTGCGAGTGCGTGCGTGCGTGTCGACCTGTGGCCGGGGACACAGCAGTCTGTTGGAGGGCAAAGTTCCCAGCGGGGCGTGTGTATGTAAGCTCGCGTCCGCCACCCAGGACGCACAGAAGGGCCTCGGCTGCGCGCACAGCGGCGACACTCCCGAGCCGGGGCACACGCAGCATGTAGCCGCGGGACCGAGGACCGCCACTGTATGGTGCGTAGCCCCCCAAGTGTGACATCACCTTTACCTCCGCTCAATGCGAGACATGGTCGAAGGTGTGTGTGACTGTCACTCTCTGCGCCGTGGTCGCGTTTCAGCCCTCTCTCTCTCTGTCTCTCTCTCTCTGTCTCCCCGCCGTGGCCCCTCCGTGTCCGCACTGATCCGCACACCGGTGTGCCGCCGCAGCCATGGGTGGGAGCCTGGGCTGCCACCGCGCCATTCCCAGGGACCCCGCGGACCTCAGCTGCGGGAAGCGCAAGTTCAGCGCCGCGTGCAACTTTGGCCACATCCTGGTGAACCAGGAGCGGCTGAACATCAACACGGCCACCGAGGAGGAGCTCATGACTCTCCCGGGGGTCAACCGCGCGGTTGCGCAGAACATCGTGGAGTACCGGGACTGCATCGGGGGCTTTAAGAAGGTGGAGGACTTGGCCCTGGTCAGCGGCATCGGGGCCACCAAGCTGGAGGCGATCAAGCTGGAGATATGCGTCTCCAGCAGGACCAGCTCGTCCCAGCACTCCCCGTCCTCCCTGCGCAAGGACCCGGAGCACCAGCCCTGCACCGGGATCAACATCAACACCGCCACGCCGGCGCAGCTCGTGAGCATCCGGGGCATCACGGAGAAGACGGCGAAGAACATCGCGGCGTACCGCGCGGACCACGGCCCGTTCAAGAGCATCGAGGACCTGGTGCGGGTCAGCCACATCAACAGCTCCCTGCTCGACAAGATCCGCTTCCAGGTGTACGTGGCGCGCTCCCGGGCGCCGTCCACCAACACCAACGGAGGGCCGACCGGCACCACCAGGTCGCACCCGAGCCCGACCTCGCTCAGCTTCCGCAGCGACGAGCTGGACCTCCCGCCCGGAGGGCCGACCCAGATCCCGTCGGCGCGGCCCGACGTGGAGCCGCCGCCGGGCCTGCGGGACGGAAAGCCCGTGGTGCGCCTGGCCACCTGGAGCCTGCAGGGCTGCTCCTGCGACAAGGCCAACAACCCCGGGGTCAAGGAGGTGGTGTGCATGACCCTGCTGGAGAACGAGTGAGTGGAAACCTGCAACTTGCACTGCTTATCACTGCCCTTCGTGCTTGAACAAAAAGGTGGGATTGGTGGAAACCATCACAGGGCTGTGTCATGGTGTGCCCAAAGTCAAAAGTGACCATGTTATGTCAAGGTTTTCAAAAGTGTTTTTTGAGTGCTGCTGCTGCAGCTGCTGCTGCAGCCACATGTGGGGATGGTTTCAAATAAACACACTAGAACATTCTGGATTAGTGCTGTGGAGTGATCAGCTGACTGAATTGTTCACACAGACAGAATGCAAACCATTTGCGATACCAGGAGTGGAAGCGAGTGAGCTACAGTTTAGGTGCAGGGTTGAATGAACTTCTTAAACAGGACACCCCACTACTTGGATCCACATTTCTTAGTGACGCTTAACCTCTAAATGTCACCCACAGCAGGTTATGCCTCATTACTTGCTGAGTGTCTCCATGTCGAAATCAAAATTATAAACCTTATTTTAATTCAGGCTGTGCTCACACAGTGCATGTTCCCAAATGAAATCAGCTGACGCAGAAAACCCACGGTCATGTAGTTCGGTTCCATCATGTGGGTGTGATGTTGTTGGTTTTTTTGCTGACTTGGTGTGCACTTAAATTGATGAGACGGGTCAATCTGACCATGGGTCCACCACAGTTTTAGAGAGGAAGGCCTTTGAATTGTGCAAATGTGCAAAATAAGAGTCAACTGAACTCAAAGTCACTGGTAGAAAGAAAAGAACATGGCCAACTCAATGACTCTGGCTCACAAAATGAACCTATTTATAACATAATAATAATAAAACACTTTGGTTTTTTCTTTTCCCAACCCACTGTTAATTGACTCAGGTCTGAGAATTGGTATTTCTAGTGAAACCTTGTGATGGAACCATTATGACCAGAGTGAAACCTGCAGCATGCAGCAGTGTCGAATACACACAGAGCAAGAAAAGCAGCAGGTTTCTGGGAGTGAACCTGTTTTATTGTAACGGGGATGAGTTTTTTTTTTAAATGTGATGAAAATATCTCTAACTCTTTGGATACACAAAAAATGAAGAGACGGAGACGGCGCCTTTTGCCCCGAATGCAGCATTTGTGCAGGTTAGCGGGAGACGTGGCCTCTTTGAATTCAGATTCACCTGCTCAGATAGACCTGAGAGCAGTGTGAAGTTGTACAGTCGGTGAATGGTGAGATTACATCAGCGGGATTCTACACCTCCCCCCACCCTCACCCCTTTTCATCCGGCTCGTAATGGCTCAGTATGAAACGCTACTTAACATAGTTACTTTATCTGTTCGCGTGACTTCTCACATGGTCTCAGTGTCTTCAATTTGTTGCTTGTACATATTACACGCTTCTTGCGCAGGGTGTGACCGACAGTTTCTCAGTGTCTTGTCGCCACCAGGTTACATCGGCCTGGAGCTGTGCGGTATATCCCGCCTGGGCGGTGGGCCTCAAGCTGCATGGAAGGCTGGCGGAGGGTTCGGTCGGGTGGGGTCACGAGGGGGCAGTCTGTGCAGAATGTGCCGTCACATCTGAAACTATCCCCTGCCAGTGAAATTTGTATCCTCTGCTATGTAGCCCAATTCTGTTCAGGCAAATGGTGAGGCTGCCATACCCGACTCTATTTGAATATGTTGAAGTTGAAAAAACCCCAACAGTAAAGTTGCTCGAGGCCGCTAGTGAATCATCCGCCTGTGGTCATGAATGAGTTAGTGGAACTTAAAAGAAACTTAGAGGGACGGAATCAGGATTTCAGTTACTATTCCCCAATCCGTCATTACAAAAATCATTCAGACGTCATTAAAGTAATCGGTTGTTTGTTTATCTCATTGACCATGTTCTACAAGGTGTCCGAGCCATGTCAGACCCGTGTCAGACCTTTCTGGCAACGTAAGCAGAATTTGACTCCTGCAGCATGCATTCCCCTCTTTTTCTCACAACACAACCAATATAGACCAAACAGACTGCAAGTAACATGGACGAGTGCTCCGACAAGGGGACACAAAAGAGGAATCCAAATGAATGAGCTTCCTCTCTTGTGTTTCTTTGTTTCTCAAGGTGCAGGGTGTTGAGCTCCCTGGGCCTCTACACTTACAGGGCATTTAGCAATTTCTTAGTCAACCAATACAGTAGTTAGCAGTTATCCGAGGCCCTTCTGCTATTTCGTGTAAAATCCAACAGAGAAAAAATATCTGAGTGATTTTTCACTCTTGTAAAGTGCTGATTTGATCAATTGTGTGCCTTTCTCTCCTATAGCAAAAGACTGCTGGCTGACAACACCACTGCTAAGCAACTGACCAATACTTTGATTCCCGATTAAACTCATCACATTTTCTCAATCAGTTGTTTTGCCTTTAAAATGTTAGAAAACGGTAAAAGGTTCTACAAATGTCTTCTTTTGTTGGACCAGCAGAAAAAAAAAAGATGTTTAGTTTACTGTGACTTATGACAAAGAACAGCAGCAAAATTCGGATATTGAAGACGATGGATTCATTACATTTCACTTGAAAAGTGACTGAAATTATTTATTGATTATGCAAATTGTCGCCATTTATTTTCTTTTGTCAATCAAGTAATTAGTCA
This sequence comes from Scophthalmus maximus, assembly GCF_022379125.1. NCBI lineage: Eukaryota > Metazoa > Chordata > Actinopteri > Pleuronectiformes > Scophthalmidae > Scophthalmus > Scophthalmus maximus. Next base: position 2,552,149 of record NC_061536.1, read on the forward strand.
GTCATTTGCTCCTACTCTACTAGCAGGACCTTACAGTGGTAGGTGCAATTTTTCTAACACGTTACAATTGCATTCTTATAATAGGACTAATAGGTCTAATAGGTAGCTCATTTATCTCCGCTATGCTCTTCTGCAGGCACAGGACAGAGATGTTGTTGGACTCAGTTGTTTTTGTACGAAAAATGACAAAGACAATTATGTCAGGAATTAATAAGGAGAGAGGGGGGGGGCTCCTCCTGCACCTCAGCACAATTTTCCAACCACAGTGTGATTGATGTTTTGATTTTTAATTTCGGAAAGTTATTGAAAGGGTTGGAGTTGGACACAGTTTGCCCTGTCGAAGGGAGAGAGGTGTGTGTGTAGGCAAAGGGGTTTGTGGAGGTTGGGAGGCAGCCGATAAACTATCTGACAAGCATTTCTGAGAGTGCACACCGGATGCTTCATGCAAGTAGTTAGGGTTTGAACTTCTCCCTCAAAGCATCGTTTTACATGGATAGATAAGCGCATGATCAAGAAAGCTCTCAAGGAGAGACTGTTATCTCCGTCACTCTCGATGACTTTTCGCCTGGCCGAACAGCTACATCACTCAGTATGACACTTTGTACTACGTTAGTATGTCGAATGCATGCTGAGGCTTGAAGGTGAAGCACCTGGAGGGATATCGTTGGTGCTAGAACTTGAAAGATGAATTAAAGCTGTGGTATACTTTGATATCACGACAGGCCTTCCTCACATCGCAGTCACATCCTTGATCTCTGTCTTTGATGCGACCTTGTGGTCTCGACACAATCGGTCACACAAGTGATGCTATCTTTGAAGGCAGCCTCTCCTCGAAGGCATTCATGGTGTTGCACTTGACTGCTAGTGTGACAAATGGGATTGAAGTACCTGTGTGAAATGACCAAAATCTCATGTCCAGAATCCAGATAATGGTATTGCTACACAGTACTTTTGACCTTTTCTTGACTGTGTAAATTGAGGCCATTGAAAAGCATCTGCTAAATGAATGTAATGTAATTTGCAACAGTAGCCATTATCTAGCCTGGCGTAGCCAGACCAATGGTGAAATGAGATCAAATCTGGGACCTCTCGGTTCATCTTTTATTCCCAAGAGGCAGACCACAATGCCTCCGGACGCAATTGGACAGACGTACAACCAGTGAGCACAGCGAATCACGTGACGTCTGTGACGAGACATGCAGAGAGGAGATGCCTGCGATGATGGTTCCACAATGTCCGCGAACGAGTGTTGCTGTTTTTGTGGGGCACATTTGAAAATACCCGGTACTTTTAGCCAAATGCTCGTTCAACGACAACATTGTTTACAAGAGTCGCTTCCCTCCACCTCATGGTATAAACCCCGCCCATTATCAGATGATCGGTTGTGATTGGACCGGCAAGATTTCTGCTGGTGGGAAATCACTTTCCAATGGAGGGGATCCAGACGCAGTCTGGCAGAGCAAACGAAATGAGCTCCCCGAAAATGTCTGGGTCCCAGGCTAGCCATTATTCTGAGGGGTTCTCGACTGTACTTTTGCCACTCTCAGCTTTAGACTCTCTCTGCACTGTCTGACATTTGTGTCTGTTCCTTTTCTGCATCATGTTTGCTCTCCGCCGTGTCTGCTTGTGTTGCCTTCAGCTTACCTGCTTGCGTCTGTGCCTCGCGGTACAATGCGAAGCACCATTCAAATGATGAAATGTTGTCCCTTTTGAAAAGGGTTTGTTGGCGTCACTGCGAAAAAAAACCTGATGAAGAATAATGTGAAATTAAGGACGTTTTTGTATATTTATACTCTGACTACTTTCTCTCCTCTACACACCTGGAGTATCCCTCCGGGATGGAAGTAAGATTGTTATATTTTAAAAGTGAGAAAATTGATCAGCTACAGCAAGACAGGAGTTACAGTCATCCATTTTTATTGGGGCACCTATAAAGCTCCACCTGGACATTCACATGACTGATCCATTTGAACAGGGCGTGACTGTCGTGTGTGTTTTGATAAGAAATGTCCGATTGCATTCGGCGCCAGCCCCTCACTCTTGCCTCCCACTTCCTTTGTTCCCAAGCTATTGGTAGCAACACCAATGGCGATGTAGGGATCATTGTTATGGAGAAGGATGCCGTCGAGGAGATGCCGTGTGTTTGCACAGCCCGGCCTCTGTTGTTTTAGCAATCACAAGATCGCGGCTGAGTTTACACACTTCTGGGCTTTCCTCCAGGCACAAGCGCAGGGCTTTTAGAGTTCAATGAACTCCCGCTTACCGAAGGTTACACCGCAATATGCGCGCAGCCTCCAAAGCCTCCCAAGCCTGCTGATGTTAGTATTAAGACGGCGTTTAGTCAGCCTCACACACTGGGCAGGAGGGAAGTGAAAGAGCTGTCACTAGCCAACGGGGTCAATACGGACCGAGCTGTGGTCTGTGAGCTGACGGCGCCTCACTTGCCTCCGAGACAATGTGGCCGCAGTGGTGAAAAGCAGTGTCGCTGTCAAATCTACTCCAGGAATTTCTGAATGATGTTTGCTGTGAGACTTTTCTCATCCACTCAGGTGCTTCTCTTCCTGCGTCACACAGTGGAATTCACTGTTATCTAAAATCTGAGGAATTGAGATTAACTGAATAACTCCCCTTGGCACCACGGGTTCATCATTTTTACATTTTTAAGTAAACAGATGGCACATTAAACAGTGAGCTTCACTGTGTGTGCTCACACATTACGGTCAGGTGACCGGTCACCTGCCTAATAGATGTGGTCTAATAGGTGTGTCTGCCTAATAGAAATTCTGAGGCGAGGAAAGAGGAGAGGGAGTGGAGGGGAATAACAGAAAGAAGTGGACTTGCAGCTGGTGCTTTGGCTGTTGGGAACAAAACAGTCCGACCGTCAAATTCGAACTGTCGCGGCTAATGCAGGGGGCTAATTCATGCAATTCGAATTAAGTCAGACTCAGAGGCAAGTGTTTGGGCCTCTGATTGCAAATTTTGCAGGACTCAAATTCTAAAAGTGTGCAATTGTTGCCAATCAGTTTTATTCATGTATTTAGTCATTGAGGCTACTCGGCAACTTATTTTCGCACAGTGTCGGGGGGGGGGGGGGGGGGTCGGTTGATCAATTTCTCTCCACTATGTTCTTCTGCAGGCACAGCCAGGAAACCTTTGGCTGTGTGTGGTGTTGTTGTTGAGCTCTTGTGCAACTCTTACAGAGGGCGTGAGACAGCTGTGAGGTGGCGTGAGGCGATTCAAGGGCCCGGTTGTGCGAGAAAAAGGATCGGTTCGCACATAATGTTGTCAGCCAATGCTGACATTATTTGTACTTTACCAGACAGGCCCCGCTGGAAGGTAGAGTGAAAACCCTTCACAGTGATGGGAGAGACGCAGCATCGTTTGAATATCCATTTAATGGCCCTGTTTTTTCGAAAGTCTCTACTGGATGGCATTTGTTGCACTCAGTTGTTTATAGAGCTGCAACAGTTAATCGATTAATAGATCAGTAATCGACTACTGAGTTAATCGGCAACTAATTCTATAATCGGTTCAGGTAGTTTTCAGCTTCTTATGTGTGAAGATTTTCTGGTTTCTTTGCTCCTCTGTGACAGTAAACTAAATGTCTTTGGTGTGTGGACTAAACAAAACATCATCTTGGGGTTTCGGAAACACGATCGACATTTTTTTTAACCGTTTTATGACATTTTATGAACCAAACAACTTATCGATTAATCGAGAAAATAATCGACAGATTAACCGATTGTGAAAATAATCGTTAGCTGAAGCCATAGCTGTTTACATGAAAAATGATGGAAGCAAATGATGTCAGGGATGATTAAGGAGAGGTAAAGAGAGAAGGTCAAACCTTTGCTCCCGCGTCACCTCTGCACAATTGTCCTTGGGATCGGACAATTGTCCAGGGGTGATGCATGACTGAGTCCAAACGGTCACGAAAACAATACGATACTGCACTGTCCTTAAAGCCACAGTTCCAGTCAATAATAAAAACTGTCACACTGTTGTTGATTGAGCGGAGCCACTACCAGGGTCTGATTACGAACCCTTGTCTTTTAACCAAACAAATAACTGCTCAATACAACTACGTCACATCACTGTGAAAGATACTGTGAGCACACTTCATTTTCCCTCATGGTGACACACGAGTCAAAGTGGAATTAGCGTGTAGATGGTGGAACAGTTTCAGTTTCACGACCTGAACAAGCTGAGCCTTAAAGCTGCAAGGTTACTCCAGGTCGCTTTTTTTGTTTTCCCTCTTATTTCGTCGACCCGTCGAGTCCAGAGGGTCTCGCCTTCAGCAGTGTTGTGTCTGTGGTCGACCTCCGACCTTGCTGACAGGGCTGGTGATAGAGCTGCAGGCGATGGTCGGCTGACTTGGCACACAGCGTGGAGATGTTCCAACTAAAAGCAAAGCTGTAGTTTCTCAGAACAGGGCCGACTGACGGGGAAAGGAAAGAGAGACCAGACACAGAGACCAAAGCTGTCTCATCCTGGATCGTGGCTTTGTTTGGGTTTGTGTCAAGTTTTGTTTCATTACTGTGTCCGACAGATCACGTTCGCATTTTTGGCCAACTAGAGGCTTCTGTAGCTACTGTACAGACTGAAGGCCAGGGGAAATGAAGAGAAGAGCGGTGAACACATTTCATATCTGCGCCACTCCTTCATGTTGTTAGCAGAGACGGCCCTTGATAGCCCAACCTGCTGTGTTTACACTGCAGCCAGTAAAGCCTCTTATATCATAATGATGTTCCTGTTCTTTGCGGGACAGGCGTTGTCTTGGTAATCATGGCACCGTTTATCAGATTTGCTTGTGCTCCTTGTTTAGCTTGTCGTTAAACTTCCCGAGAATATGAGCTTATGAAACCACTAGACCGAATCTCTGAATGGCTGCATTCACACAGATCAGTTTATTCTATTAGTATGCTGACTCATAACCAATTTATTGTATAATATTTTTTTTTCTCCATTGCTGCCTGTTTCACATAACCTTTCGATATTTTGCTCAGTCTCACTGATTGAAGTTGATGTTCATGAAGAAATATCAGTGAATTAATCAGCGGGAGCGATGCCTTCTCTCAACATATAGGCAATCGGGTTTATTTCAAACATATTTGCATGTAACATTCAATGTCACTACTGTATGGTATGCAAACCCCAGTTTGCAGGCTATGTAGCGAATTATCTAGTCTACTGTAGCACACGGAACAACTCCAAAAATCCTACCTGCGGGATCTCTACGTATAGATGCAAAATTGTGTTGTCCTAATTCTCTGATACCACTGCTAACACAATACACTCCTGTCCAATGCACTTCTCCTGAAAACATCCAAGAACTTTTAACCTTTGTCAAGAACTGTAAATGTAAAAATCTAATTCTCATTATGTCTGACCGCAGTAAGGGAACAGTGCACAGGACATCAGGTCACCAGGTCATCAGGTCATGTGTGCTGGTAACATCTGGACATCATCTTCTGCACAGTACAGCATCTCTGCCCTGCACTCTGTTTAGATTGATTGGGAAATCTTACACAATCAAGGAAGGGAAATTTCTGGGAAATTCAGGCGACGGGGTTGCCTGGGTTGTGCACCCATTGGCCCGCCAAGAATCGTCTGGAGGTTTTCCTGCTGTGGTCTCACATGGGCTGCAGGAAAGATTCCAGAAACTGTCCTGGGCAACACTTTGTCCTCACATACAGTCCAGGAAAATGTCCGGATTTCAATGCATGTCTGAAAGCAGCTGATTTAACACACGGGCATGGTTTATTTTCGTACCTTTGAGAATAACAAGCGGCGACAAAGCTGCCGTGATCTCATTTGCTTACAGTGATCACATCGAGGGAGCTCTACACAGAGCACCTTTTGGATCTTAAACTACAGAGCCCCCTCCCAGGTTTGGTAAGCGACCCAGACTGCGAACATCTATGCCTACAAGTCTGCCTGTTGACTGCAGAGATGATATTCCCAACATCTGTGGGCTGCACATGCAGTCCCAGCAGGCCTGGATTATGCATCTCATAATCCTGGCGCAGGGTTAGGCAGGAGCGCCACACACTCCTTTATAATCCCGCCACACAGACATAACTACAGCATCAGAGAACACACACAGACCGGCGTCGGTGAACGGGATCGCTCTCATGCAGCAGGGGGATCCCGAGGGGTTGAGGCCAGCAGGGGTGCTGAGGTCACGAGGACGGGGTGCTGCACAGGAGCCCTGCGCTGAGCTGACGCAGGGCGCTGGTTGCTCATGTGGAAATTTCCATTGGCGCAGCACGTTACAGTGTCCAAGTCGGGGTTCTACACTCGGACTCTCGAGCCCACGCCGGGCTCCCAACCCTGTTTCTTCGGCTCAACAAAGCTGATGTGGGCTAGTTCGTCTCCTGCAGCAGCACTTTAACACAACGCAGCAAATCAAACTGACTCACTCGGCTCAATTGTGCAGCTCCCTCTTAATCAACAGGATTGAAACCAAAAAGACACATTACTTTAGAAGCATTGCGTTCGCAGAATTATAGATTAATGTCAAGTAAAGACATTGCCAAATTGAGAAGCTAATCTGAGTAGTAAATCTGAAAAGGAATACTCCACTGAAAACCTGTGTTTTGATTATAAAACAAGGCTCTAAAAAGATATGTTAGCTTGCTGCTTTGGATTTGAACAGAATTGAATCCAGCTCTGTTGTGATTAGGTTGCAAACAAAATCAAACAAACTCCATGGATCGAATGCACCTCTCTGTTCAATTTCTGTACGAGCAGGATCCAAACACTCATAGCGTCGCTAAATGAACATCTTACATCCGTTGCGAGCATGAATTATGAATGCAACTTAAAAGGAAGACTACTCTATGAACATACATTATAGACAGTATAATCTGCGTGCGTGCGTGCGTATGTGCATCCGTGTGGTTGTTGTTTGACTTGCAAACAAACCTGAATAATTGCAGTACAGAAAACTCCTGTGATTCGACTTGCACTCATTATACAGTATTTAAATATTTTTTTGTAAAAGGCATTTGAATTACAAATGTTTTTTTAAATCTTTGCATGTAATACTGATTACATTTAGACAGTAGAACATCCTGCTCTTTGACTGTGTGCTGCTGTGGGGAACTGCAGCCTCTGGTCCCTTTCCTAATGCGGAGGAAAGTCCTCAGTGGCGTTCTTCACGTTCAAGGTCGTCTACACCGCGCTGCTGCCTCCGCTTGTCACTTCTGATTATGCAACCCCGTGCGAGTGTGTTTCCTTAGATGTGCCTCAGCCGGCCAAACGTTGAATCAGACACTCGCACTTTAGCTCGATCGTGTCGCGTTTCTGTTTTTGCATATAGCCCAGACTTTCACTGTTCAACATCTGTCATAACATTGACAGCCGTTTGCGTTGTTACGTTGACACTGACAGATCAGGCTTCATGTCCCCGCAGTCTGTTTACAATCTTACTTAGCATTTCTTGGGCTGTTGTCTCTGTGGGCCCGCAGATCACAAAAGTGGCAATGTGTCTTGCTTGTGATCTCACCAGCTCTCTGTGTTTGTCGTACAGTAAGTTCAGCAGAGTGGGGCGGAACGGCTGAGCAGTAGAAATAGATGGTTTTGCAGTAAAAAAAAAAAAAAAAAAAACTGCAGTAAGGATTATTGATTGAATTGGCCCTACTTGTCTCCGAGAGTCCGTTGTATTGTTACGTAAGGTCTTTTTGTCCCATTGTCAGGTTTCTTGGGAGAGTCTGCATTAAGTCATTAAGTCTGCGCTGTCTGAAGTCTTTGGATCATCTGGTCTAAACATACACCGGTGAGTCAAAACATTATGATTATGACGTCCTATAATAAGCTGTTGGTCCCTCATGCGCCACCAAAACAGCATCAAACCACGGAGGGCGTTTTACTGTACAAGACGTCTGAAGGTGCCTTGTGCAATCGGGCTCCAAGATGTTATCAGCAGATCCTTTAAGACCTGGGAGCTGTGAGGTGGAGCCGCCGCGGGTCAGACCTGTTCCGGCATGTCCCCCAGCACCCTGTGTCTGGTTTGTGGTTTGTCACATTCTGTAAGCCTGCGACCCTGGCTCCTGGCCATAATGATTTGTCTCTCTTTCTTTACGCCTGCTTATTTCTGCCTGTTCACTTCGGTATGAGATGAGTGAGTGGTTGTAATGTTTGGGCTCTCCGATGGCTGCCGTATCAGACAGTGAAATATCTCGGTTGTGTTGCCAAGTTACAATTTGCATTGGCTTCATGCAAATTTGCTGCTGCACCAACATTTTGGAAAGAACATTCTTCAACTGGCAATCAAATGACTTGTGGCCAGCAAAGCACAAATCTGCCCCTACTGTGAAGGTCATTTTTTGAAGGAGCTGTCAAAGATTCATTTTTTTAATGGACAACAATGAGCTAACACTGGCTTATGTCCACCGACAAGTTAACTAAGAATTAAAGGTGGCCTGTAATGTTTACATTCAGTGTTGCGCTACAACCACTAACAGTTCATCAGTGGGAAAGCAGGAATGTATAAATATCATCACCCACACGTGCTTACAGGTACAACAGGTACAAGTGTGCATGTGCACCCGTGTGTGAGGATCAGACAAACCTGTGAGTGGGGACCCACTCAAAAAACATTGCTCTACAGCGCCACCAGTGGCCAAATACCAGATACAGTACCTTCTAATTATTTAAGACCCCTGAAACAGCAGGATTTATACACTGCTCATTAAAACTTGAAGACATGATGTTGTTCATAATTCATTCTTAATCATGTTGATAGTTTTTGGTGAAAATCTCTGCAAAATCTCTGTAATATCTGAATATATATAGATATGGTTCCCAGAGGATAAGCCCGGTCTGTTTTTCCATAATTAATAAGTTTTCTTCTAGCCCTATACTTTGGTCAAAACACTTTAAATAAAGTATTCCATGATGTAATTACCAGCATTAAGAATGAATGTATTGATTCATGCTCCCCAAAGGATGAACCTTGGCTTTAGTCTTGTCTTATGATTTTAATGTATGATTGGCTGGCTCATCATTGAGCCTTGTGACGACAACAAAGTTGTCACTTGTAAAGATGCTTTTCACATGACATCATGCCAGCACATCTTTACGCATCTAGATCTACTGTAACTGACTGTACTGGCTGTGGTGTGCTGAATATGCATCAGCAGCTGCTGTGATTCATTCTAATTCAAGTCACAGTGAACGGGGGAGGGTTTTGCGTCAAGGATTCAGATGTACAAACCTGGAACAAGTCAAAAATGTGGCTGTAGAACTCCCACGCGGTCAAACATGGGGTAGCCCTAACCCTAACCCAAGTCCCTTGAGGACATTTCATCTTCAATTCGCCTGCTTCCGCTCAAAACAAATCTAATAATTTTGGTTTGGTGAACTGTTTGATAGGCATCAAAACAGTCGTCTGTTGCAGCACCTTGTTACAAAATAACTGTAATAACAAGTTTATTTGGTTGACACAATCTGTCCCATTTCCAAGTATCATGATTAATTACAAGTCGCATCTAGTTGCAGCCTGTCATAGTAGGTTAGAGTGAAACCGCCCTCAGCAAAAAACAATTACTCTTGTATTCGCCTCATTCATCGACAGACCTCAGCAGGTGTGCCTTGCATACCTAGGGCAACTGTACGTGGGATCTGCCCCTAGTCCATAGTCAACGTCAATGGCAATGACACGACGCCATGTTGTTCTGTAAAACCTGAATTCATACACATCTATCTCCGGATGAGCAGTTAAGTTTATCAAAAATAATCTCCCTCCACATTAATAACACATGAAAACACACATCACATGTCCATTAACGTACACTGGGGTATGCGTGTTCCCAACGGGCTATGTCTCAGATTCCTCGAATTATGGAATTCCACTGCACAACAAAATGCCCACAAAGAGAACAAGACCAGCAAAGCTTGTAATCCGTTATCCGTGTTGCATCCACCACCGGTGGCCGAGGTTGGTGCCGTTTGCTTTCCTACGGAACGTGGCCCCGCGGTCAGAGCCCGGGGGCAATGTCGTGACCTCCACGGGAAGTGGGCGTCTGCGCCATCGTTTCCAAAAGTCTCAATTTCCGGGGCTTGAGAACTCTGGAGTGTGAACGCCAGAGAGCGAACGCAGCAACGGTGACATGTTTCTCTTTCCTCCTCATGACTGAATTTGCCCTTTGCTGCTTCACAGCCAGTGACGCGTACAGCCATGTCGGGGATTTGTGTTGTGACTCGCCCTCGTTCTCCTTCACAAGTGCTGACAGATTACACAGTACATTTATGCTGGCGCTGTCACCGAGCCGGAGTGGAGCGGCTGCACTCGGCTCGGGTCAATGTGAGACCCCAGCAATGCCAGCGGCAGCAGCGGCACTTTGCGGACAGAAAAGACTGTTATGCAACGTGATTTTCATGTGTGGCTGATTTCGGATTAGTAGGTTAGAGGTGAACCGGGTCAACGCGTTGCCAGCCACTTCATTTCACCGTGTTGTGCCACAGTGAATCAGTTCGGCATATGCGACTTCGGCCTGGGCTGAGGGTGTGTGTGTGTGTGTGCTATGTGTATTGGAATACTATAGGGCGTGCCCATCAGAAGTTCATTGCCTTTTATTGTGCTGACTGTTGGTCTGGAAAATCATTTGAAAACCAAACAGATAAATGTTTATTGGACTGTAAATCCGCCTCCTCCAAACTCCCCGCGGTAAGACTTAGTCCGATCTTTCTCAGCTCTCGGATAGTTTGGAAAACACGGAATCCGCCCGGTCTCTACGTGCCGTGAATGACGAGGATCCAGTTTGGCCAGTTACACTCAGTAACTGGTGTTTGCTGTGCCTCTTTGCTGTGCACAGGATAACGAAAAAATTCAAAAAACTCATGTGACATTGCTGTATTTGTATATTTCCAGCCCGTTAACAGTTAGCAGACCAAATGTGTCCAAATGGAAAACTTTCAGTTCACCCTCACAAAACTGTTTCCTTATAAAGCCTCAGCTGACTCATATTAGACCTCCCCGTGTCGTCAGCTGGATGCAGTTCCTGCGAAACTGGTTGGGTAAAGTCTTGTGCATTTTATTCAGAGGACCAGGAGTTCGGTTCTGGGAAGACAAGTTCCTGCTAAATGTGTAAGAGTAAATACCGTCTGCTGACTATACCGCCATTGTCCTGGAGTAGAGGCACAACTTTCAGTGACAGCTCTCCCCGAAACCATATAACACCATGATAGCTGTAGGCGAGGGTAATGTCTTGGACCCCCGGCGATTCTCATCTCCATCCGTGGTGCAGACTAGCGCTCGTTGCACTTCTGCATATCAGAGAAGCCGGCTGTTAATCAAACAGCATGGGTTGTGCCGACACGCATCTCTTCCTCCTGTTTTATGACTTTTAATGATGTTTGAGTTTGTTTTGGTGCGGCGTTTTTTTTTCTGCCATTGTCTCTTGTCTTATCCTTGGGTTTCCTGTTTAATGATCTCAGGTCAGGATTGAGTGAATTTAATGGGTTATGTATGGAAGTGTTCCGGCAGGTATGAAATAGGACTATGAATTTGAAAGAGCAAATAAGTCAGCCATCCTAATAAAAATAAAAAAGCAAAAACAAATCATCAGGGGTTTCCCAGCCTGGCTTGTTCTGGTAGTAGCAGAAGCTTATGATAATGTTAATGTTTGCTCACTATAGCAAACTTTAACAACTTTGAGTGTCGCTCTATTACAAAACAAGATGTAGACACAACACGCTTGGCTGGAGAATCAATAATAGCCACACAACCCGAGAATATCTGCCCGGTCTCCGTCTGACGCGGACGCCAGTAATGTCGGGAGGATCTCGACGCGAATTGGCTTTTCGTGACATCGCGCCGCTCGAATCTTTCGCGTTCGAGGTTAAATATTTGAACTCCAAGTTCAAATAGTTAACTCAAGCGAGTCGTGTCATTCACGTCATTCCCGTTGCCCGGCGACTTTGACTAGGGACATTGACCTTGTATGTTATCTCGGCGCGTGACACATTTGCGTTTTGCGTTTGGTGTGAACACACCATTAGTAAGTTCCCCTACTGATGATGTCACTGAAGTGACTGACCCAAAAGAATTTGTGGAAATAAATAGAATCATCCTGCCAAATGACACAAATGTAGCTTTTTTTCCTTACCAATTTTTCCACCTTAGCCAGATGTGAAATCTTTGTTGTTATTTGATTTTTGCACTCATTTTTTTTTATGCACACATATATTATTTAGGATAATGTATAATATATGCAAAAATGAACCATTCCTATACTGGCAGCTGTTCAACAAAGTTTGCACAGTCTACCTGCTAAAGTCTCAAAGAAGATAATTTGGTGGTCAAAATTCAGACAATCATCCCTCCACATTTTTTTCTATGATCAAAAACTTTTATAGTATCGGTATCATGTAATATAAAGGCAAATGGAAGAGAGAAAAAACCCAATGTAAATATAATGTAAAACTCATCCTCTCTCTCTTTCTGCTTCCAGCATCAAGTTACTGGCCGTGCAGGACCTTCTGGAGAGGGAGGCTCTTGATAAGGTAAAGTAGAGATGTGCACCCCACTGTTCCCTGACTTGGATTGGGACTGTTGCTGCTGTACTGTATGTGCCAGTGCCTGCTTTGATTTGATGCAGTCTTGTAAATGAGATGACTCACGGTTTAGGGAGACGCACTGAGAAAACGGTCGCTCAGTGTTTCCCCCATTTGTTTAATGTGTCGCTGTTATGCAAAAGTTCCCTCTGTCCGTCCACTCGCTCCGTGTGTGCGTGTGTGTCTCCGTCTCCCGAGTGTTAACTATTTCCAGGCCCACATTTGGGTTTGACCTGTGTTAGTTCTCTCCTGTGCTTTCATTACTATAAATATGTCGGCAGTTGCTATGGGTCGGAGGGTATACTTTCCTGCTGTGGAGGGAAGGAAACGGCATAGAGTGGCTTCTAGTTCATCACTCTGTTACGGCATAAAGCCTGGTCCTGACCAAAGTATACAAAAATACACCCACCTACCCCTCTAAACCTCACTGATTAACACTGTATTTTATTTGTTCATTTGGTTCACAAACAGAAAAGAAGAAAAAAAAGAGAGAAAAGTTGTGATTTCAGTCGACTTCTGGTCCCTGTACGGCCCCGTCGGTACCAAACATCGCAGCCTCACTGTAATGACAAGACTCCGTCGTTCACCTGGAAATTGTTTCCACAAATTGTAATTTTTCAAAGCTATACTGTAAAATGATGGCGCAATCTGTGACATGCTTCAACTTGTAAATCATGGTCTTAAAGGGGGAACGTACTGTATGTATGCGTATTTGTGCAGTAGCATGTGTATAGGATTGTGTAATATGACCAATTAAGTCATTTCACATCCAGATAAGGATACATTTTGGCACTCGTCACTCAAACATTTTCTTGACCACTTAAATTGCATCCATGTCTTTGCAGATGTTAAGTTGTTCCAGCAGCTGTTGTCTCCTTCCATCTCCGTGCTTCTTTGTCAGTCTTTAGTAAAAGCCTCTTGCAATATGGTGATTCTGGGATTGGTTTTTGAGCCTGTAGACTCTCCGTACTGATTGACATGATTCTAACGTGGGTAGTACAAGAGGTTAGTGTTGTTTCAGTCCGTTGTGATCACCGGTTGGAGCTTTTCATATCCAAACCATGCCAAGTATGTCAGTATGGATGCACAGAAAAAACCCCACAGTATTAACTCACAAATGCGAATACACAGTAGGTGTGGCATGAAGGCGCATTTACTCTTGCTCAGCACAGAAGTAGGCCGCCTGCATTAATACACGGAGGTTTTGACGCATCAGTCTGTTGTGAACACCGGCCTGAGTTTTAAAAAAAAAAGGTCAGAGTTCAACAGGCCGCTCTGAGCAGCGTGATGCGTTGCTGCTCAGCCCACGCGCTTGCTTTCACAGGCCTAATGTCGTCTTTCGTTTCGGATACCAGGGTGAGCCTCGACAGGGAAATCAGAGCTCCGTGGAAAATGAATATAGGTCAGCAGCAGAGTATTTTGGAAAGAGGGAGGGAGCTGGTGGGAGGATGAGTTACCTCTGGACATGGAAGTGGTTGCCCACATAGCAGTGTTTTCACTCAGCTAGCCTCCCACACTGGTTGACTGGCAGTTTTCCCATCTCTTCTCATCCTCTATCCCTACAGTGTGTCTTCCTGCAGAGTGAACATCTGTGTTCTCTCTCAGCTCGATCACTCTTTCCAAAATGATTATATATATATATATATATATTTTTTTTAATATATATATATATATATATATTTTTTTTTTATTAAGCACCCAGCATTAAAGAGCTGCTAACTCTAAAAAGTATCTGAAAGTCTGTTTATCACTGGAGACTTCATTGACACACATGATCAAAATTATATTGAATTAGATTCAACAATTTGCAAGAACCCAATTTCCAGAGGAACTTAACTTAGGAAAATAAATGATGTATTGGCATTGACATTGACAGATCTTAAGATTAAATAGATTAAATTAAATACTTTCATTATTTAGAAAATGTCTTTAATGATATTCTGTTATTGATTTCAACTATATTGCTCAGCAAACACTGCATATCACAAATGCACATAAATCTATCACTGTGCTCGATGAACTGACATTTCATAGTTTCTATCGGCATTACTCTGAAAAGAGGATGTGTTGATGCAGTATCCAAGCGAACAAGCTCTTAGTTCCTGTTCTGCAACTGGATGAGAACATCTCAGTTCCGGTGGTTTGACGTTGTTTGCTAGACGTGTCGAGATTAGTCACACTCGGAGTGTGTGCCGGGTTTAGACTGTTGTCCTCTGAGTGTGTGTTCTGTCACTTAGGAACCCGCCGTCTGTCGTTAGGTTGCAACGCCACCATCAATCATACTGAAAAGGGTCTAACAGGGCCCTGTCAATAAAACCTTGTCCAACACACACACACACACACACACACACACACACACATTGTACTTGAATGGTGCAAACTCCAAATCAAATTTGTACAGGATCACATTTGCGAGAAATAGTTCCCGACCACACTATTTTATTGACAGATAACTGCAGAGGGTTTAAAACACTCTGTAGTCCTCATGACTGAAACCCACACACCGATAACACTTTAATAAGAGCAACAAAAAAGCAAGATAACACAATTAACAACGAAGCACTGTTACAATATAAAAATGTGTCAGGTCATCTCAGGCTGTAGTGAGATATACTGCACTACAATCAGGGTGACCTGCATCCTGCTTTCACTGGCTCATGGCTGAGTGAGTAATAATATCCATAATAAATAATTTCATAACTGCCAGGAGGTTAGAGTCTCCCTCACAGGATGTACAGTACTTTCAGCCGTAGTCCCCAGGGGCCGTTGAGCCTGTAGCGCATACAAGGACGAAGTATGATTTGACCTAAACACAAAACAGACTCATAATTCAGCCGGTGAGGGCGACACTGGCGCATCGTGCAGTCAAGGTCCTGGCAGTGAGCCCCAGACCTGGTGGAGTCACCTGGTAGAGTCCCACTGTAACACCGGGGGCTAGACCAGGAACAGCCACGACAATGCAGTTTAAAGTTCCCACTGCCAACCGATTACCCGAAAGAATGTTAATCAGTCGTCCAGACAGAGGATGTAGAAACCCCCTGTCTGACAAAATACACTATTGAGTTGCATGATGGGTAGTGGGGGACGCATGATTTTGAAACTTGACTCAACTAGAGACTAGAGGGTATAGCTCAACCTCTGCTTGGAAAAGAGGCAGGCAGGATATGGCACAAACTCTGTAGATACCGCTTGTTCTGTTCGCGTTCACGCGCCAAGCATACAGTTTTCAGCAAGCGAAAGGAACCTGGGGGGCCCTACACCGAGGGGGTTATTCTGACCACGGTGTCGCTGCAGTCTCCTGTACATGGCAGATCACAGAATTTTATTGGGGTTCTCACCAAATTGTCCTTGCTGTGGACTCACGTTATCAG
Organism: Scophthalmus maximus; assembly: GCF_022379125.1. Lineage (NCBI taxonomy): Eukaryota > Metazoa > Chordata > Actinopteri > Pleuronectiformes > Scophthalmidae > Scophthalmus > Scophthalmus maximus. The sequence goes on from NC_061536.1 coordinate 2,568,081, forward strand.
CCCGTTCTCGGGGGGCCTCCCTTGCCAACCCGGTTGCAATACCCCATCGGTGAACAAACATTTTTACTTTGTGACACCGAGCATTATCCTGCCGGAAGTAGCAATTAGAAGACGACAATAATCACATCCGGATACGACGCACTGTATTCAGTCTAGAAGATATGCTAAATGTGCTGATTGACTGCCGATTATGTTTATTAATAAACTGTTGCACAATTTCTCTTTAAATATTAATCGGTGTCAGCTTTTCACTGACTGGGCGTCACAGGGAGAGCCCATGTGTGTGTTTGTGTGCACGTAGGTGGGGTCCCTCTTTCTCTCCCGGCGTCCCACAGGGAGCCCGCCAGGTTAAATTTAGATCACCAGCAACCTGAGCCTTCATGAGCATGTTCTTCTGTTTGAAAAAGAAAAACTCTCAGTCCTTTCCTCCTATTTCTTTTATTTCCACACTACGTTGCCTTCACCCGATTTTTAGAATATTACGCCAAAACTGGTTGAGCAATATCTCCCTGTGATGTCGACATGAGAGGCTTCCTCTCGCTCACTGTGTTTCCCCTTCGAGATGAGACGGGGCTACTTGAGTTCACTGAACTCTATTGTTTTAAAGGAAAGACTCCCTGTCTACTGCACTGTGTCATGTATTTCACACTGATTATAAACACAAGCAGAGATAAAGTCGTGTTGGTATTTAATTATCTGACACATTTTTTATATTTTCATGCTGTATCCTTTTAGGTTTCTGTCTCTCTTTCTTCTTTAGTGTTAACAATATCATGCACTGATTCTCATTTTACCTCTTGGCACTGAAAGGCACTTGATGGTGTCTCACGATCTGCAGGTCTGTGTTTATAGACATAAAGCAACATTATTTCTAATATTTCTCAGACAGAGCTGTTCTAAAAGCATCAATAACCTATATGGTTACAGTCATATTACTGTGTAGAACCAAATATGCTCTCCTTTATTTAACATTTCATAACTGTCATTTTAAAACAGACACACGTAAATTCAGTGCGGTCAATGCTGACAATATTATCCGTCTTTGTGTTCTGCTGCAGTTCTGTGTGGAGTTAAACCAAGGAACACTGGCCAGCATACGGAAGTGGAAATGGCCACGGGGGCTGTGGAAAAGTGTTGTGTCCGAAAAACCCACCGGACACACCAGCAAGGTATGGCAGCAGTCTTTACCAGCGCTGACGTCTCTCTTTTTTCCACTGGACGTAATGGCGCGGACAACCGCAGCCACACTGCTGAGTTTACGACTGGTCACCAAAGCAACTTCCACAAACATTAGATCAACAGCCCTCAAGCACCCAAATCTGCCAAACCCAAACCTTCGCCGGTTAGCATCCAAATTTGACAGATCAATCCTCACAGCAGGGTCTGTTGTTTGTACAGATTAAACAGACAAGATGTTAACTTGTGAGATCAGAGGGGCTAGTAGGTAGATGTAGTTATCTTTGTGAATCAGGTTAGGCTGTTTCTTTCTGTCACCAACCTCTCTGATGCAGTAGAAAGTTTCATGCATTCAGACCGTCATTTTTAATTTACACAATCATATATTTTCCCTCTTAGCATCATGTGTTCATTGCTGCTAAGAAGCAGTTTCCTCGCAGAGATCACTAAAGGGTCGTTTAACCTCAATGAATTATTTTCACCTGCCAAATTGTCTGTTTGACAAGCAGGGAATGCTGCACTCATTTGGCGACCGCTGATCTACAATACATCTCTACACGTATAAAATTAGATTTTCTGTAACACAGAGAGGATTACCTGGAGACTCATACAGTCAAAGTAGCTCTGTAGAAACGCACTCACCCAAGCCATGGTCAGAAATCGAAGTCACATTTGCATTTCACGGAATGCTCTTCTTTCTCGTCTCTATAACAGACTGATAAATAGTCTCAATTCAGCTGTTAATCAAGTAGGTCATACACAGAAATACACAATTATGTTTACTGTCCCCTCTTGGCCTGAATTAGAACACAACAGCTTGATTGTTATTCAGTTCAGTAAGCCTAGGGATGGTCCATATAGATACCCTTGTGATACAATGAACTATGGTCATAAGCTGTTTGTTAGTAATGGGGTTGAGACTGGTGTGACGTAAATCAGCAAGATCGGACTGAAACAAATAAAGATCAGACTTCATTTCCCATGATCCTCTGTTCCCAGGGAGCGAGCTACTCTGGTTTCCTGTGGGACAGCTCGTCTGGCATTGACCTGAAGGATGCTGCGGTCCTGGACCCCCCTGTTGTCAATGGCAATGGGAATCACACCTACCCTTTCCTCTACCTGGCCCACTTTACAGTAAGTCATGATTTAATTCCAAAACAGACTGTAATGCTCAGATGAACTGTTTTTGCCAATGTATCAAGCAGACATTGGCCTTTTCACGTCCCGTCTACCTTCAAATTGATCAGACCAATCTGGATTCAAAATGATTGCAATAATAGTAATAATAGTTATTTTAGAATGTTTCACATGAAAATGCATTGCACATATACATACTGCAAACAATATAAAACATGAGAGGTCAGAAGCTTAGGGCTCGTAACATAGGTCTCTCTTTAAAAAACTTGACATCCAGCATGAGAAAATGACATGGATTATATAATTATTACATGATGGAAATTAAAGGTCAAACTGAATAGAAAAACCAGAGAAAGTGTCCTAGTATGACTATCCAACATTGACAAGGTTATTGGGAAGTGTCCAACATATTATTCTTATGATGTTTTTTAGATTATTATACATAACACACATATTGCTAACAGTAACCTGCAGTTCTCAAGCATGTGCATCTCAGTGTTATTCTTGTCCTAATAAATGTTTTACGTTGTGTTGTGGATGTTTTCCAAAAAGGTTGGTTCTTACGAACTGACATTGGTGAACGTCCACATGCAGGCCACAGCCTCACCGGGGGAGTCCAACGGCAAGAACCACAACACGGATGAAGTCAAGTGTCAGCGCCTCTGCCGGAGTATCCAGGAGACACTCAAAGGTCAGTCTGTCACACCGGAGCCAAGATCAGCAGCTGTAGATTGTACAGCAGCTAGACTGTGGGTGAATTCACACAATTTGAGCTGATTCAAAGAAAAAGGTTCACTAAACTATGTATAAGTTAGTCTTAATTTCTCAATTTCTTAAAAAAATTTTAATAAAAAAACCCATTATTCTCTTTATGAATATAGCCCCGGCAAACGTCCGACCAATAAGAATCTTCAAATACAGTAAATTATGAGAATGTGTATCAATTTCTCTCCACATCTTTCTCCGCAGCTGAGAAAGAGTTGGTGGTGCTGGGAGATTTTGGCTCGCCCCCTCAAAGCTCGGAGCTGGACATTCTGAGGAAAGAAAAGCTCTGTGCCCTGGTGCCATCCACCCAGTTCACCAACATCAGCACCCGGTCACCCCAGGGCACCCAATGCCTGGATAACATCTGGGTCAGCCGCTCCCTCAAGAAGCTCTGTTCTGGTAGGTGTACGTTTTGTGTAAAGCTTAGGATTTCAATTTGAAATTTGAACAAATTCACAATAGGTCCAGTCTCAAGCCAGTCAGGTGAAACCAATCCACATCAAGTCTCTGCTATTTAAAAAATAAAAGAAGAAAAAGTTCAAGTTGAGTCTCAAGTCAATTGAGAAAAGTCTACTTCAATATCCAAGTCACTTGAGACAAGCACACGTTCAATCTTGGGTCACTGAAGACAAGTTCAAATCAACCTTCAAGTCAAAATCAGTTGAAACGAGTTCAGCTGAAGCCCCAGGGTATTTGAAACTCATTTGAGACGAGTCTGAGATGAGTGTGTAATTATTCAAAGTTCCAAGTCATGTCTCTGGTCATTCTACACAAGTCCAGGTCAAGTCTCGAGTCAAAGTCAGGAGAGACAATTTAAACTTCAGTCCTGTTCCTCAAGAAGGGTTCAAGTCAGGTCCTGAGTAATTTGAGAGAAGTCCAAATTAAGTCTTATGCCAAGTCCAAGTTGAGTGTCAAATTATGCTGTTCAGTGAATCAAGACGTGTTTCTCAAATGACTTCAGTCAATCAAGAGTAGAATTGAATGTATCTAAAGTAACTTGGGACTTGTCTTGAGGAGTCTTAATGCTGACCATTAAAATGACTCAGCTTTAGATTTTCCTCCCAAAGCTGTGTACATTTCCTTCATAAACAGTCGAGTCTTTAGAATCCAAGTTAAGTCCCAAGTCTTTGTCTTTGTGTTTTAAGACTGACCCGACATGCCAACTCTGGTGATCGCAGCAGGAGCTTTTCTGACTACTTTTCAGTACAGTGATTCCTGGTTTTCTTTCTTGTTTGTGTCGAATAAAGTCCGGCTGCAATCTAAGCTGAAGTTCACATCCATCTGTAACGAGCTTGTGCTTCACGATGGTTGGATGTGAGCTACAGCAGCCTTCTTTTCACACCTCGGAGTGTAAGTGCTCCGGTACACTGCGTCTGCGTTGGTATGATAACGAGCCTGGTATGCGGTCTCACGTTTCTGCCGTCTTCTCCCCCGACAGGCCACTGCGTGGTGGTGCGGGAGGGCTTGACTAACCCCTGGATCCCAGATAACTGGTCATGGGGCGGTGTGGCGTCAGACCACTGCCCGGTGGTGGCGGAGTTTTATGCGGACGTGTCCCCCAAGGAGCTGAGCAGGCCTGGTGTGGTGGTGGTGGACAGAAGAGACATGATGCCCAAACATGAGCGGTGACAGCATCCACAGTGACAGTAGAGACAGTGGTGGATGACAATGGAATGACTTTTTCCTGTCTGGATCCTGCTTTCTCTTGGTTTGCCAATGGAATAAAGAGTTTCCTGATGAATGTGAAGAAGCGCCGAGATTGCCTTTTGGGTTTCAGTTTATCAGTGAATGATAGTGACTGGTAAGTCATCGAAGCCTACAATTGTTCAGAGAAATATACACACATATATATATATATATATATATATATATATAGAATGTACTTAAAAAGAAATGTGCCAAACATTTTCTATATCTATATGAAATAAAGACAAATTGAGAGATGTTCCTGCTGTGTCTGAAAAATACTCATTTATGCAAATAGTTGCATTATCCATATATAAACGACCTAGCTCATCATCTTGTGAGTGCACATCTCCACTGTAGAGGTCATGAAGGCTCCGCTCTTAAATTATGTAAGCCAGGCCGCTTTGTGCACACGCACGGGCTGCCGCCGTGCTCTGTTATGGAAATGAGTCGCCTGCAGAGGACACTGCTGCTGCCTCAGCTGCTCGTCAACCTTGAAATGATCATTTTTTCATGTTTCTTATATATGACATAAACAGTGTATCACGTGACGGCACAGACAGCCACTGGAATTTATGGGCCCAGAGAAAGCCTCTGAAAATATACAGTATTTTTTGGGCCTTTGTAAATGTGTTGAAAATACAGATGAACCCATGTTGTGCAGCAACAACAGTGACTTCATCTCTGGTTAAAAGAGAGCTAACCTCGACAATTGGCCAATGATGAAAGGTTATGTCATATTGCATTTTTTTGCTTTATAGAGAATAAAAATGCTATAAATAAAACCCAATAAGACAAACAGTAAAACAAAACAGAATAAAAAGGGGAAAAATACAAGAGGGGAAACAAAACAGGTGGCGACTATAAACCTCTTAGACTGATGAGCAAAGAAATCCAAACCAGAGCAGCAAACAACTAACACATTATGATTGTCTACTTTTTATAGTAGAACTATAAAATAAACAAGGAAGTGGTCTGAAAAACCTAAATTATATATTTGTCCCAAAAAGTTTTGGACCCGCCCTTAATCCACATCCACACCAAAATTTAAGTTTGGTGGAAGTAAGCTTATTAGTTTTAACAAATAAACCAACAAACAGAACTGGTGAAGACATAACCTCATTGGTCGAGGTAGAGAGGGGGAGGGATTGTTAATTTTCGAAATGTGTGATTGTTGCCAAGTGCAGCATCGTAATCCAAATCTTTTGTTTTTTCTATTTTCTTCCAAAAAATGTCAATAAGAAACAAATTCACTTTCCTGTGCGTACTTTGGAGACGACACCATGATCGATGGTTTCATCCAGTTGTATCACAGATGCTGATCCAACTGGTTCAAAGGTAAAAAATGGGCACTGAGCTTTCAAAATAATATGTGTATTTTTTGCCAACTAACATTATCTTCCATTTCCTTAATTTTGAGATGTGCTCTGGTAAAAAACTGAACAATTTGGTGAGTAAATCTTTTTTTAATAAACTGATTTCAAAGTGATTTGGGAAAAGAACTGTGTTGCTCCTCAGTATTACTAGTTTGGGTTTAGCCATCATCGAGTTTTCATACTTCTTCTATTTTACTGAGGTCACTGTGCTCCAGGGAAAGCTCAAAGCTTTAGAAATGGTTTCAAAGCTTCGCTCCGACCTGTGCCTTGCCACAGTTATATCACAGAAGTCTACAGAGAGTTCTTTGGACTTCATGACCTGGGTTTTTTCCTGACATATGCAGTATACATACAACTTTTCTGAATGATGTCTCATCAGACATTTACTCTGAGGCAGCACAGTGTATGCAGTAAAGAAATGTCCTTCTATTTCGTACTGGAATCTTGATTAATGCCAAATACTGTAATAATATAATATTTGTCAATTATATAGCACTTTTTAAAACCCATGTTACAAAGTGATTCACACAGTGTAGTAAACATGAAAACAGGCAGGCCACACATGGTAACAGATACAGAACAGCTCTGTGTGTGTGTGTGTGTGTGTGTGTGTGTGTGTGTGTGTGTGTGTGTGTATATACTTGTACTTGTAATTGTACTTATCTTTGTGAGGACCATTGAATATAGACTTTGCGGAGTGAGGACATTGTGGCTGGTCCTCACAATTTCAAATTCCATTTGGGGTTAAAGACTTGGTTTTAGGGTTAGAATTGCTGTTGTGATGGTTAAGGTAAGGGTAAGGGGGCTAGAGAATGCACTATGCCAATGAGTTTCTAAGATAGAAGTGCGAGGTTGTGTTGTGTTGTCTGTTCAATGCAGATCAGAATAGTAGCACCAAGAGAGGGAAGACGGACAGGATCAGTACAATGGTGCCCCCTGCAGGTTGGAGCTCTCTCGACCTCCAAATTTATATTTTTTTGTGTCATGCCGATGCATTCAAAGGACAAATCTAATTTACAAAACCTACATTCTCTTCTGGTATTACTTATACAAAACATGTGGAAAAAGGAAAAAGAAACACACACACACACACACACACACGCGCACAAAAAAGAAAGAATAATCTAAATAAATCCAAAAATGCAGTCATCACTTACAAAGTCATTACATATTCATTATTTGACCCGACAGAAAGCTTTTTTTCTTCATGTACTCTCCAGATAACTGGCCAAGTCAAATATTTCATTGGAAAACAGCCAACTCAGTCTTTTTATGCATCATCCATATTACAAAATCAATATACTTTTTTTAAAACTCATTTACTACATCATTTGACATCACACTAAACAAATCCACTTTTTCACATCCAATCCACTTTAATTTTTTCTAAATTAACGTATCATCTTAGTTCCCACAGTCAAAGGTAAAATTCCTGTTCTCAGCTGGGCACACAGAGGTCTTTGCCTTTATTTTAGAACAGATTCTATACAACATAGTTCTTTGTACCATAGTCAGTTTTTTATGAGTTTTGTAAAAAAAAAAAGAAGAAGCAGTTTTGGTTTTGTCCATATATTGTCAGCTTACTGTCCTTTGTTCTGGACAAGAAGATTCTCTAAACTCACAACTGTTGATATAAATATATATCAACAGTTCATATCAGACTCTGCAGAATCCACCGCAATCGGGAGATCATTTTTTCCCCCAGTTTTCAGGATCGGAACTGCGAACTCCGGTGGCTACATCAGCGTTTGCCTCATCCAAGCTGGAAACTGGCAGCACAGACTGAAATAAGAGCTGTGTTTATATTGAGCCTGAAGGTGTCCAAAAAAGAATGGATTCACTTTCACACAGAGCCACGGGGATTTTATCAGCAGAGTTCACTGTCAGCGGCGATGCAGAAGTTCACTTTCACAGTGTCAGTGTCCTCGACGTTACAAGAGAAACCAAACCTGCTCAAACATATGAAAAACAAGTTAAAAACATCACGTGTGTTGCTCCACACGCGTGTTTTTCATGAATCATGTTCCTTTGAAGAGGTCAGTCTCACTTAGTGTGAAAATGTCACCGCTCATTTACAATGAAAACAGGGATTCTGGGTACTGCTGCACACTGCTCTCTCACCACAGGCCCGGCAACGCGCCGCAGTCGGCTCCTAGTGTTTACAGCACAACCTCGACTGCAATCCTCAACGCAAGAAACTGATTGGTTCTCCTGATTACAGAACAACACTCTCCCGACATGTGGTTTGCATATATACGGGTAGCAGGCCACACCTCAGCTTAATTGCTTTCACTGGGCCTCAGACCAGTATCGCTGCTGCGAGAGAACTTCTTAATTCTGGGTTTCAGCCGAGAGATTTTAGTCTCCCAAGATGATTGAGCTGTACTGAAAAGAACAGCAACGTCAACGTTTTTATTTTAAGTCTTTTGAAACACCAAACTGTGACGATGACAAATGTTTCAGCTTCTGCTTTGCTCAGCATGGAGTCAGAGTGATTGTGTCACAATATGGTTTCTTGAACCAGGTAAGTAAAGAAAAAACAGCATTAAAGAAACAAAAAAGTTAAAAAAATAAAAGGAGAGGCAACATTTAAGATTAAATGAGAAATAATATGTATTCTATTGTGCTTTTCTACACTAAAAATACTATGAGACTAACACATCATATTTTTATAAAAACAAAAAGAAAAACACCAGGATTGAAATCTATGCCTCCAGAAAGTCTCTGCCATGTCAGATTTAAAATAGTAGAAACTTAAAGAGGGAGATGGCACATTTGTGGGAAATATTTGTGAACATTATGTTTCTTTCTGTGATTTCAGGGAGCAATCTTTTTTTCCCCAGAACAACCACATTACACTGATCCATGTTCTCTGAGCTCTTTGAGCGTTCAGTCAGAGGACTTACATATACAGTACACAAACAGTCATATACCGTTTAGTCATTTCACAGAAATCTGTGGGAAAACTGACCTATGACCTTTACATTATGAACAGACTATAGTGTTATATGTGAAGCACAACAGCAGAGGGCAGTATCAGAACATCCAATAATGTGGAAGTGGAAGGAGACAGAAGAGCCCATCCTTCACGTCTTCCAAAAATAATATTAAACTGTACTCTTATAATATCAAAGATATGTGTGGATAATGTCGGATAAACGTTGAAAAAAACCCATATCTATATTCAGGTCAATTATTGTAACGTTCATTACTTGAACACAAAGCCAATATTTGTAGCTTCAGAGCCTCCATTCCTCAGTTTGCCAGTATGTTCATTATTGTGGTTTGCGTTACATGTCCTTTGAGCAGTTTTTGGTGGATTGTTTTGTTTCTCGGTGGACTTTATTGTTCATAATTGTTTGTGCCTCTTTTTGATGTAAAGTAACTTTCTTGTGATCCACGGTCTTGTACATCTTCAGCTGGGTATTTCCTGTTTTATGTCACTTCCTGTCGTCCTGCGTCTTATTTGGTCACTCGTTTGTTTTCTTGCCTTTTCCCTTGATTGTCTGCACCTGTTCCTAATGCATCTCACCTGTGTTCAATTAGCTCCGCCCTCCTCTATATATAGCCCTTGTGCCTCCCGTTGTTCTGGTTCGTCTGTTGAGTTCCGTGTCAGCGCTGCAGTGTGTTGCTCTGTTCCCTGCCGTTCCCTGAGTTGGAGTTTACTTTCTCCTTTAAAGACCAGAAGTTTTTTGGGGGGTTTTTTTGTTCCTTTTTTTAATAAATACTCCTAACCTGCATTTTGGGTCCTGCTGCAACCGCACCCTGACAATATATGTCCTGTATGGATGAATACCCATTGAAATCAGACAAAAGTGTGATAGTGCTGTGTAGTCCAATGCAGTGGCACTTAAAACCACCTCAAATCAACTGTCTTCTTTCTTTTTTAAACTAAACAAAATGGAACAAAACCATAACTCGTGTCTCCTTTGATGGAAATTCAGGTTAACAAAATAAAATAAAACCAGAGGTTATGAATGTAAAACCAAAATTGAGATATAAAGCTAAGATACAATTCATTGCAAATAACTTACAATAAATTGAAATTTTTTGGAGAACAGCTACAATGAATTGAAATGTCCCAGCACTACAGCAGAAGGTTGTTTCAATATATCTATTTTTTAAATATATGGTATTTGACAACAATTTAACATGACAAAGATTTTTCCAGTAAAACATTTGTAATTTATTTTTAGAAAAGAGCCATGATATTATATGATTAGAGACATGGAATTTTGAATGTTTGTCATATTTCACATCTTTTTATGTTTGATCATTTTATGTTTGACAGACATTACAATTTCTTATTTCAATAATAAAATACGGATGATGAACTACAAAGTAATGGGAGTAAAGTTGCAGCTTTTCGAAGTAACAGGACAACATATCTGAAAGTGTTCATGTTGATGATGTTCATAATTTCCCTCTACTGTTTTATTTTTCTCACACAGCGACAGGCTGCATTTTACATGATACACGTGTTGAGCCCCATCACAACAACAAAGTCCACTCCAGAGTCCAGAGTCAACTCTTCACAACTGCTCTGCATGTGGAAAGGTGACATTCATACACGTCATTACAAAAGCACACAGCCATGAAAGAGCATTTTAATAAATAAAACATGAGTTCAAAAAAACATTAGTCTCTGATAAACTTTCTAAACCACACATCCTGCTGAAAAAAAAATTTCAACTTATTCCATTACAATTTAGCAACACTAACATCACGACTAATGCATCAGAATTCCCAGTATTTTTATTTTCTTTGAATTGAATCTGAATTAGATAAATTAAGAAAAAAACCTTTTCAAAACTAAAATTGGTCTGTTCCTCCTGCTGCAAACTGTTTGACCAGCACTGTTCCAAACACCCATCAGACACTCCACTGGCATCAACGCGCAGCAATATCTTTTTTCGTTCTTTTTTCCTCACCATTGTGTGCAATACTACACTTCATGTGAGCGACATGCACTGTTATTCTTCCGAGACAATGTTCAAAAGCACTGCTGTAATATCACGTTTAATGATAGGTCAAAAAGCTTATTGTCAATCAGTAGGCTTGTTCCAGATGAAAGCAGCAGCAGATGGCAGAGGCAAAACTCTGCAGGCAAGGTGTGTTAAAAAAAAGTTCAACTTAATTGTATCTTATCTTGGTCCAAATTCTATGATGAGTTTGTAAACTCATCATGGAATTTGTTTTCCCCTTGGTTCAATTTCTTTTCACATGGAGAAAAATCCAAGCGAACCAAAATGCATCGCTGCAAACCATATGCGGATGTTTACTCCACTTATTGGCAGACGTGTCTCATACTGGAAGAGAGCACTTTGTTCTCCGCTGTAAGTCCATGTGAAAACTTGATTCGTTCACCAGCTATCTGCTACAGTTTGCGTTCTCCCACCAAAAACCCCCAATGGAGAGCACGCCTGGCTACAGGAGCCACTTAGCTCAAAGTTGTGAGGCGCACCAGGTCGCCGGGTCAGACTGAGGTCGAATCACTTTCCCTCCAGAGTTAGTTTGGGACTGGGCCGAGACCACCTCCTCTGACGGGTGTCTGTTGGGTTCGTTGTCTGCACCCGAGGACGATTACTGTGTTCACACCCGGCCAAATGAATCATGCCAAGGGATAAAAACAATCCGGCGTCCATTTTAACCAGACCAAAAAAGGGCAGGTGTGAAAATACCCTTAATAAATATTGTCCTGTAGAGGCCCATGCCAGTATGTTCATTACAGAAAAAGGGGGGAAACAGCTTCTCTGTCTATCCAAAATCAACAGTGGTCTTGTTTTTTTCTTTGTCATTGGGATTTCTGCATTTGTGAAGCTGACACAGCCAGATTACGTGATAATATTAATAAGACAAATACACAGTCTAGTGTTTCAGCTCACACACACGCACACACACATGCACAGACACACACACACACACACACACACACACACACACGCAGACACACAAACACTAATGACAGTAGCTTGAAGTGAGCTCACCTGAAGAAAACTTCCTCTCCCGAGGGAGCTGTCAAACTTCAGGTGAGAAATGATTGGAGCCTTGTGGTGCTGACACACGAGGAGCGGGGAGCAACACATCGGCCCCCGAAGGCCGAGCTGAGCTGCTGCTGCTCGGCTGCATCAAAATGAAACCATATGAGCGTCAACACGCACAGTGGGCGTACGCCCGCGGATTACTTTACACAGCTACTAATTATCCTAATTTGTTAGGTAAACACAGTGTTTTGCTGCGGGACCTTGAAACAGGACCACCGGATGAGTTGCATGTGCAGCGCAGGACTGAGTGAGCCCCCAACCCTGCTGCAGCTTTAAGTCCGTTTGTCCGAGCAGCTCCCATCAGTTCCTCATGTGTCTCCTCTGTCCCACTTTTCACCGCTTCATGTGTGTGGTTCATCTGCTGCTGTCAATTCAGTTTTAAAGCAGAACTCACATATTGATACTTCCTCCTCAGGCACGCAGATGTGTATATTTGTAGAGATGCTTCAGCAGGGACAGTCAAGCAGTGAACTAAAGCTTACTGATGAACCTCCTCTTCCACCAATATTAAGTGCATTTCCACCACAAATGAGTACTTGCCTTTGAATGACACTGCCAGGGGATAACAAATCACTTCACTCCTCAAGGATTAATAATTTCATTCTAAACATGAGCCAGTGAATAACACATTTCCCTTTCTGTCCATGCCATTGTTGGTTCACAGGATCGTTTTGAACGGTCTCAAAATACTTGGAAATTTGATATGTCATATTGCAGAAAGTCTTGACATTGAGAGTCCAGCAATTTTTTATTTGTGGACGTCGATGCGGAGATAGGATCATTTTAGTTGCAGAAGTAATGTGTGATTAAAGCATCTTTCAAATTATTTTGAGCAGATAACTGGACAAGACTTGAAACTTTTGGCCGATTTTTACCCCTGCTGCAAAGTGGTTTTGCTAGTTTTGCATCCATCTATGCATCCATCTATGCGTCCATCAAAGCACCAATGGGTGTTTTGGTCTTAAAATGACGTGTGGTCAGGGGCTTGTTGGTTAGTTGACCATTGCACTTTTGACCAACAAAAAACTGGTCTTAAGTCAATGGTGCAGTGTTTTACTGTTGTTGTTTTTTTTTGACCAATGTGCTCGGAAACAGTTGCCAATGTACTTGTCCAGGAGATGTTACCAACATTATCACTTCTTTGGAAACAAACTAAAAAGCTCTGAACAACTGAGGTGATACTTCTCTGTGGCTTCGTCACTTTGACTTTAACATTACACAGTCATTTAATCCATTCCATTGTTAATGTAAAAATGATTGATTCAGTGATGCTTTGTTCTAACGTGTGTATAACAGAACAGACTTTGTTCAGGGTTGTGTATAACTGTATTAGACTGGAAAAAAAGAAGAAACACGCCTGTTTTAAGTTAAGTCTAGAGTCCTTGTAGGCAAGTCCAAGTCAAGCCACTAATCTTAAAGAACAAAGTGCAAGTCAATTACATACTGTCTCGGAAATCACGACCACAGAATATGAACATTCTCTTTTCAAATCTGTGGTTGTAACTACATAAATAAATAGTCAAGTGTAGGCTATGCAAGGCATTTCTGTTCTGAGATTTTCCAAGGTCAAAATAGCAGCCTTTCAGATTTCTAGTCAAGTGTTTAGGGAGACAAAGTTCAGTCCAGTCTTCACCAAGAAATCTGTAAAGTAGACTCTTTAGGATGAAGAGTCTCAAGATAAATCTACTCTTTAGGGAAGCAAGTTTTTGGAAGAAGTTGGAAAGTTTCAAGTCAAGTCCTTAAGTAGACAAATCTAGTTAACATATCAGAATTAAGTCCATTTTTCTAATCCAATGAGTCTTTAGTCAAGTCTTCAGAGAGACAATTTAAGGTTACATTGAGTCTTTAGAGAGAGACGTGTTGATCAATCTGAGTCACTAGGGAGATACATCTTTAGTGGAGTGGAATCTTTAGGGAACAAGACCTCAAGTCATGTTGAGTTTTAAATATGTCAAGTCAAGTAGTTGGAAAATCAACCGCAATTATCTAGAAAAATCTGAGTTGGATCTTACAAGGTTATATCATCTCTGTCACTGTACTTGCAATAATTTCACCAAATGCAACCAAATATTGTGTCACTTTTAACTGTCACTTTTAAATCAACAGAATAACAGAGAATGAAAAATCAGTTCTCCGGCGCTGCATCAGAAAAGCAAACAGCTGATGCGGCGCAGTTCCTGCAAAAGTTTCAGCAGAAGTTTCAAACAACTCAGGCTCCAAAATAAGTTGCCCAAATTTCCCGAGGCATTGCTGTAGGAATGGTTCAGATTTATTGAGCATTGCATTTTGGAGGATGATCACATGCATGTGGTCAGTAGCAGTGAGCCAGAGACCCAGCCTACATCTCAAATTTCACCCTATATATAACCCCCCCCCCCTCCTCCTCCACCCTCCCTCCGTCTCCAGCACAACTTCCCTGGAATCGCCCACTTCTTCCACACTGGTCCTGGCGTTCTCCGCTGTCATCTGAGATCCTCCTCAGCTTCTCAGTGTTTACCCACCATCTGCCTGGCAACCGTCTGAGAGCCCAGGATTACCAGAGGCCTTCTCTTTCAACACCACCATCTCCGCCTTCCTTCAGCTGGGTTTCTCTTGGAATTAGGGGGGTCTGGAGGTCTGAGCTGAGAGGGGCTGCAGAGGAGAGCTGGGTCTGAGGCTGCCCACATCCCTGATTCTTTCTTTCTCTTCTTTTGCTTGCTTGTTATTTCGAGAGTTTTTTGTTGAAAGTCACAGGAGGAGTGGGGGTTTGGAGGACACCCCGAACCATGGATCACTCTCTGTTTGGTTGTCTACGTAGCCCTCATGCCCCGGCCCAGGGTCTCCACCCTGCCATCACCCAATCACCGCTGACCCTGCACGGCCGGAGTGACCACGTCTCCTACCTGGACCTACCCAGCTCCTCGCCTCCCTGTGGCTTCCCTGGAGGAGAGGACAGTGGGTTGTTTGCCAGTGCAGCCCACCAGGGCCACCTGCCCCATCCTCAGCACCCAGCCAGCTGGCCCGTCCCCCCACAGATGCTCTTGCCAAACATTCGGAACAATGTATGCCTGCCGCTGCTGGAGGCCATGGCCCCAGAACTGTGCTCTGAGGGGCCCAACTTGTGTGGCACCAACCCCGGTTTGGGCAGTGGTGACCCCACGGGGGTGTCATGTGGTCCTGGGGAGTACGGCCAGCAGAGTGTGTCTTCAGAGGACCTGGTTAGAAGGAACAGAAAGGGCAAGAATGATAGCTCTGGTAAGATGAAGTAGTTGTTTAATAATGCATTTAGTTTTGTGCAGTTCCCCAACAATCTGCGCTGTTTTTGTTGACATGAAAATATCCTTTTCTCAATTTTGCAAAATGTAACTCTTTTTTTGTAGAACCAGTTCCCTGAATTAATTAAGGTATTCAATTTTACATCCTTTGTGCATACAGCTCCATACAAATGTCCCTTTAAAAGTATCTGGCTTACCTCATGACAGTTTTCTGCTGTTATGCAATGTCATCGTCATCTTAAAAAGTCATGCAGCTTATTGTTGAGGTCTAAACTCTTATTGTTATTAAGATAAGAAAAAAATGCCAGTGTGCTGGAAGAGAATTCCATATTTCCAGTACAAACGTATCAATTTCAAGAAGTGATTCTCACACTTTCTGGATTTGTGTGATCAACTTTAGTATGTCCTGATTTCTAAAACTTAAAAAAAAAAAAAAAAAAATATTTACACTATTGTTCTTGTTTGAAGAGTAAAGGTATGCTAGCTGAATTTGTGACCAAAAACTTTTTGCAATGAAGAAGTGAATACTATTTTCTTTTTACTATGAATACCTGATTCCTTATATATTATAAACTGTCATATATTCAGACCAGGACTTTTCTGAACTTTACATGTAAACTGTGTGCCAATTACTATTAGTATTTCCAAACCGCTTTAAACCTAAATTCAATTCCAAAGTAAATACTGGCTTAAGTCTAACATATGTTAGACCTTGAAATGTAACAACTTAAACAATACGATTATTATTCATGTACGAGTAGAACAGATCAACAGGGGATATGGAAGCCATCTTAAGCCTCCCTTTTAATCATGTTTAGCTCACAAGCATATTTCTCTCAAAATATTTAAAAAGATTAACTTAATACATTGATCATGATTATATAAACTCAGCACTCCAAACATGTTTTGCCTGATAAAGAAAAAAGGTGCCATATATGCTAGAATGTTTACTTGATAAATACTGCATGTATAAAATGAACTCTGTATCGTATTTAAAAAAAAAAAAAAAAAATTATAATGGCAGTCACAAATGACTTGTACAATATTTCATGTTAACTGACAAAAAAAAAAAATCGAGAATTCTAAAAATAGACACTGCAAAAAAAAAGCAATTAAGTGGAGGAAATATTTCTTAAATAAGCACAATTTTCTGTCAAAAGAAAAAAGGAA
This sequence comes from Scophthalmus maximus, assembly GCF_022379125.1. Classification (NCBI taxonomy): domain Eukaryota; kingdom Metazoa; phylum Chordata; class Actinopteri; order Pleuronectiformes; family Scophthalmidae; genus Scophthalmus; species Scophthalmus maximus. The sequence continues at coordinate 2,584,689 of NC_061536.1, forward strand.
AGTTTCACTTTCCAAGATTTTTATAATAGTAGTGAAAAAATAAACTCGTCACACAAGTAAAACAGACAAAAAAAAAAAAGCATTCTGTATATTGACCTGGTTTTAAGGATTTAATCTAATTTAGATTTCATTTTTTTGCCGTGGAGCTAAATCACGATTCTCCAGAATCTGTAATCTAGTGTTAATAATAGTTGATTTTAATGAGGAAGATCTGCAGTTGACTGCTTTGCTGTTAGGTGTGTCATTCAGCTAAGCCAGACTACGGATAAGGAACCCAGTCAGGGTCCGTTAAAATGCACTTAGGGGTCATCAAAAATGTCTTAAAAAAATTAAAAAATAAAAATAAACAAAATAAACAAAACTTTGCCATCAATTGACAACTTTACAACTAACCATGGATGGAGATTCAGTTTAGGACTAAAAGAGAAGTTTGTGCGACAGAAAAGATTACAATAACAAATAGATTTTTCTAACTAAGATAATGCAGATTAATATAAGGCTTTTAAGCCAATGTGAATAAGAAACCCTTTAAATGCTAATAAAAATGGAAATACCACCACCAAGTGTTTTTAACTGTAAATATTCCCTCTCCAGGTTGTTAAAATCCCAGCTCCTTACCACAGAGGTCATGACCTCAATGTCGTCTGTGGCACCTATGACCCTGAACTCATTCATTTGCACTGTTGGTGAGACTCAATGATGAAATAGTGGAGGTGACGGTGAAAGTGCAAGTCATATATCAGAAGCATAAAACTTAACTTCCAGACATAAATTTCAAAATCATACATCTGCGCAAATATGCTCCACATGAACAGCGAGGACACAAAATCATCTGCAGGATATATCCACCAGATTTAAAAGCAGGCTCCATATCATATCATTTCAACTCCGCTCACAAGCAGTGCAGAGCGGGGTGCCAAATGGAGAACTTTCCGATTCCCCCGACGCAATGTCCCAGCCAGGACAGAGGGAGCCCTGAAAGACAGATTGAAAACTTTGAAAGGATATGCTGAGGCTGCCAGCAGCCAAACCCAAATCCAATTTCCTAACTCTAACTTCATTGGCACTTAGAGAAACCACAGCTCTTTTATTCTTTCTTTCTTTCTTTCTTTCTTTCTTTCTGAAAAAGGATCTAGTGATGAAATATACATAGTTATAGGATTATACTGCCACAAAGAGCGGTCTGTGTGGAACCTGAGGCTAAAAACGATGACCTCATTATTTATGGACTGCTCTGATTTTAACTGTCAGTGACTGAAAAAAACAAATCAGCGGTAATTTAAAAGACTAAACTAACATGCCAAATAATAACAACAACAACAATAATACTAAGATAATGACACAAACCATTTATGTCAGGACAGACAGTCGCTCTTTGCTTTACTGTGCCTTGTCAGCACATCCAGCACTTACACCACTAATAAATTGTCAGCTGGACTGATACACTGCAGACTAAAGAAATTATTATTTATTGTTTTTTTTCCACTATGAAGGAATGCTCTGTTCATTTTCACCATAAACATATGAAATTGATGCTTTAATCATGCATGACAGTGATTTGGGGGTAAACACGATTTCACACTTTAAGCAAAAAACAATTAGGGAAAATCTTACCTCTTGAAATTTATATAAACTTGCTTTTACCTTTATTTTGAAATGTCCAGGTAAAATTTCTAAGACACCACAATTCATAGTTGTAAAGGATAATTCCAGTTTCTTTAAGTTCTGCTGTTACTTTGGGTAACAACAAATTCCTATCCTCCTATTAGATCATACTCATCAAGTTTATTGCTAAGATTTCACTAATATGCTTCCAAAAAAAAAGACACTGATGTTGGATGATTTGGCAAAACCCAAATTAAGAAAATCCTTAAAAAATCCTTTCTGCACTATGACTTTTTGACTATGGCATGGAAAAGGCTGAGCAAAGACTGTGGGTGTGGAAAATGAAATAAAAAAACAAAAAAAAAATATCAGAGTTGGAATAAACAGGATGTTTCATTTGTATTTTAGATGTATTAATCTCGAACAAGACTGTGTCTAAATAGCGTTTTCAGCCACAGCATTTAAACCAGTCACCGATGTATTTGCAGTACAAGGTAATTGGTGCTCCAAAGCCTTGCGTTTATTTTTTTCTTCAAATGAGCCCCTGCAATTTATCAACGCCACCATCCCCTAATTTTTTCAACCCCGCTCTTTTTGTTCTTTCTCCACCTCCCTATTTTTTTCATCCCCCCTCCCCCTTTTTTTTGTTCCCCCCCCCCTCTGTTTTGGAGACTCAACTGTGGCTGGAAAATGTTCTGTTTTTCATTTCAGAGTCCCAAGACAGGAGTTATAAGTCAGACATGAATGGCAAGCCCAGGAAGGAGCGCACAGCCTTCACCAAAGAACAGATCCGAGAACTGGAGTCCGAGTTTGCACACCACAACTATTTGACCAGACTGAGACGCTACGAAATAGCCGTCAACCTCGACCTCACGGAACGACAAGTACGGTACCTGCTGAATGACTGTTACTCCGTGTGAGGACAGAAGGAGGAGGAAACAGGGGCAGCAGTACAAATAGCCATCAAAACCTCATTAGCTAACGTGCTCCATGGCATGAAATACAATTAAAGGAGGATTAAATGAGCCATGACTTTTATTGACATCCTTTGGCAACCATTAGGTATTGCAACAAAGTCAACAAGCCTCACTGACAACACTTGAGTCATAGTTTGACACTGGGGAGTTATAAAACTTGATTTTAAAGCAGATTGCCAAAGGATGTAATAAATCACCACTGCAATACTGCTGTCAGTCTTTGGCCTCTCAACAAGAATTTTACACCTTCATCCTTTGTAGATTAAATGTGCTGTGGTGCGGTTCAGTTGTGGAACAGGGAGGAGAAGGACTCTGACACTCTGGTTGGGGTCAACAATCTCATGAACTTTGTGTCTGATAAAAGCGACATTTGTACATTCAATCTTTTAAAAGGTTAGAATAATAAATACACTGTAACAAAGTATGGGTTTAGACCAATTATTTGCAAAAAATAGATGGAGATGAGGTGACGTACGAGGGATGGACTGAGGGTCTGGTGGGACGGTTCAGGGACAAAGAGATGTGAGGTGAGGGTTGAGGGATTAAGGGAAGGCGGGTGAAGGAAGGAATTAGGGTCCTGGATGGATAGATGGGGAAGTTGATGGACCGGTTTTGGTTGGTAGTGGGAATATGGCATTGGTCCAGGGGGGTAGAAACTCTGAGCCCGGCGTCCACTAACTGGAAGTTATAGTAAGGTACGTATGACTGATGTCTGATTGAAAGAGCTTTGTGTAGAGCAGCGCTGTTAGAATGTGTGTTTGACTCAGTTAAAGACATGCACTGGGAGGTGTTTCATTTAGCGGTAAGACAGGAAGCAGTGGTCAACTGTCGGCTGATCGAAAGCTACACACAGTTACCCTTGCAAAGATCTGTGAGCTGTGAATTTTACATTTTGTATTTTGTTTGGAGGAAATAGAAGCAGTCCTGTGGCCAGGCAGCTGTCAGTGTTCTTTAGGGGTTGAAATTACCTTTCACCACAAATCACCCATTTTGCTGTTGTTATTCAAGCGGCGCTGAATATGCAGATATTTGAGGGATTGAACTGTGCCATATTGTGTGATCCAAAATGTGTTCTTACAAAAATTTGTTCATTCGCTTACATTCAGAGCATGGATATGGGTCTCATGTCTACCAGGTGAAGAACAGGCCTCCAGAGTCAGGACGAGCTTAGCAAGAAGTGGTCACACCTCAATCATTAATAAACACACTGTACCCCATTAATCCACATGTGAAAATGACATTCTGTAGTTTGGTTTTAGGTGAGTTGTAACCTCAGGTCACATACACTCAGCTGGCAGTTGATAAGGTAAAGTGTATCTGGATTAAATAGTGATGTAGAAGTCCGGAGTCCGGACAAATATCTATAAAACGCCAAAATGTCCTGATTTTTGTTGAACTATATTGTGTCATATACATATGCTGTGTCTGGTTATTTTAGCATAACTTCATTGAAATAAATGGGCTTTGGTAAAATAATATAAACGGTTCCCCAAAGCAGTTTCAATGAAAATACATATACAGGGCGGCAGACGATGATAGGCCAGCTCGGTCAGGGGAGAAACCAATGACCAGCCATGGTTGAAACCAATTAGCCACTTAACACCTGGAGAGAAAATACAGAGGGAGAGGGGGGGAAACAAGATGGGAAAGAAAAAAGTCAAGCACTGACCCTGCCTGGCATGTAACAGTATTCATGAGCTGACCTCCCTGACAGTAGCCTGTCTTGGCTGGTTGGTTCTGATTAGAACCTCTACACCTCACTTCCCTGTAGCTTTTTTTTGTATATATATATGCTATACATTTATGTATATAAATGCTGGAATAATTTCTTGATGAACAACAGAGAGCCAGATGCTGTGACTGTGTGCGTGATACCAAGTACTCCTGTTTTGTTTTGGTGCCGGTTTACCCATACAGAGAAAAAAAGCATAGATAAACTGTTGTCTCTTACAAAATTAAATCCTCATAAAACCACTAATTGTTGGGTTTTACATTTTTGATGAATTTGATAAATATAGGACATTTAGATGTGTTGGTACTGTAGGTGTTATTTTGAACGTTGGACGGAACAAGGCTTCCAGTCCTAATGCTAAGCTATTCTAACTATGTCGTGACTCAAGGACACAGACAGGCTGATATCATACATACATTCACATACATCATCCATCTCATACATTTGTAAAACCCGTGAAGTCAAAGATTAAGTAATAATTGCTCTAATTGTCTACATTTCCTGCTTAAGCACTGCATTTAGCACCCTCAGTGTTCTGACATTAGCAAAGGGTTGGACGTATGAATTAGTGCCCAAACCGATGTGGATTTGTTGGGCCCATGCCGATATCGATATTAGGTAGTACAACATTTTTGATACCGATACATCGGCCGATTTATATCTATTAAGCTGTCAATGATTCCTTATTATCAAAGCTTTGTGGTAAAAAAAATGTTATTGAGGCTTGAAATTTAAGTTTAACCATAAACTTTATCATTGATAACTATAAATAAAAAGAAAACACAAATACAACCAAATATATAGAACTTGAACTAAGAAAGTAAACATAATTTATGTTACTTAAAATGTCAACATTTTAAGATCTGCTCATATTGGCCAACCAATATATCGGTCGACCTTCTAATATGAATACTCGGAGGCTAGTCGAACACATTCTTTTAAATGTTAGGTGTTAGATGCTATGTTAGTTTGCTGCTGTCATAAGTGGGTGAAGTGACTTCCTGCTGCCTCGTGTCACAGTCCACATGGTTTTCTTAATGCTCACAAAGGAACACTTGTTGGAAGTTGGAGGTAATGTGGATGTGGACGACATCCACAGAGGAAGTTAAAAGTGTTTGGAAACCGTTGTGTGAGAATTGTCACAGTGAAAACTGCTTCGGTGTATTTCTGGAAGGTAGAAGGAATATGTGTCATCTGCATGTCATTTCTGTTCGCACAGTTGGCAGTGGCACACTGAGGAAATATTGCATAGAGGAGATTTGGTTGGCTAGTTCGTGGTTTGAACCTGCCGGCCAGGGACTTTCTGTGTTCAGCTTCCTCCAGCAGTCCAATGACCTGCAGATTAATTGAAGGCTCTAAATTGCCTGTCAGTGTGAATTTGAGCACAGGCCCCGTTCAGACCTGTGATTAACATCCCTCCTGAGAGATCAGATCACCAGAGGACAGCTCCGATGTTCATCTGTTCACACTTGTGATCGGATCTCACTTCCATGCTCTATAGTTACATACCGCTGCCTATAGTACCAAGGATTTGGAGTCATGGGTTTTTACATTTTTGCTCTGGCAGGGGAAAACTAAAAGTGCACATAGGAGAACATTTTGACTCAAATTTGTCAAATATGAGTCAAAATGTACTAATAAACAATAATCAGTGACTCACTGGCCATAATATTTACTGTAAAGATTACAGGTGTCAAATGTAGCCATTTTATTAATGCAGACATTTAAAATTTTCATAACCTGACAACTACAGACATATTTAATAATATGAATGATAGTTGCATTCCCTTTTTGCCATGCAAGTTTCAGGGCCCTTTCAGGGCACTTAAAGGAATACTTTACTGCTGAATTAGTGAATTAAAAAAAAAAAAATTGGTGCAACATGACTATGAAAAAAAGAGGGAGGACTGTATTATTTCTCAATAGGTAAAATAGGGAGGTACCCTACTTCAATTCGACAGTGTCAACAAAAAAGTTTTTGTTGAATGAAAATCAGTAGCTGCTTTCAAATTCATTTCCTACATTCAAATCCTTAGTCAGCTATATTTTGGTCAGCAGATATTTAGTAAAGTAGCCTATGCTATAGATGCTATGTAGTGAAACATACAATGTCACTACTGTGGTTGTGTAATGAAAAAACTGCCTCACTTTGTTATTCAGCCTGGATGGATTTGTGCAAAAATAATCTCATGTAAAGCTTTATCCTAAAATCTGTCACTTCCCGTGTGTGGAGAACATTTGATTCCAGTGTCTTGGAGGATTTCTGTGTACAGTACATATCAATCTTTAGCACTCCACTTTACATTGATCCTCTCCTGCACTTCTGTCCAACAACAACCCCACAGTCTCACTGCCCCCACACGAACAGAGGTCTGTTGGCCAGAACTAATTTGTGTATTGGCTCAGGCAACAGCCCAGGACAACTCACCCAGGATTTTGTTTCTTCCTGTCTGGAGCCCGGTCCCTCAACACTCCCCCTCACATTGGCTGTTCCCCTAAACGTCCCCAGTGGTAGTCTAATAAATCTGTGCTTGAGAGAGTTGATTCTGGATTCTGAGACTCTTAACATCCCTTAACTCCCTTACATTAAATCATGATTGAATTGGCAGGAGTACAGTAGCATCAAATACCTATACCTCAATGTAGGCTTTTTTGTGATCAAACATTTAAGGTCAATTGTGTAGGATTCAAGGGGATCAATTGGCTGAAATTGATTATAATATTTTTACTGGTGTTTTATTTAATGCTTACCAGAAACATTGGAATGATCCCTTTATATCCTAATCGGGAGCAGGTTCTCCCTCCAAAAGAATCTTTCTACAGCAGCCCAGAGTGGACAAACCAATAGTCTTAGTGTTTTTCTGTCACCTTAAGGCTACTTTAGGTTCTCCTACACAGGATTCAGTTTATGTCCACTGTAATTGGTAACAGAGTGGATACCGGATAGGGATACGGATGGTGATGTTTCAGTGGCATCACCAAGCTGACACGTAGGAGTACGGAGTATTGTTATAAATCAGACAATATATGAAACAGATTATCTATTGTGTAATTTATGGCTTTTTCCCTGCTGCTTTGCAATGAAGACTATGTACCGACAGTCATATCTCACAGATTTTTGTTTCCTCGCAGGTGAAGGTGTGGTTTCAGAACAGGAGGATGAAGTGGAAGCGTGTGAAGGGAGGCCAGCAGGGGGCAGCAGCACGGGAGAAAGAACTGGTGAATGTAAAAAAGGGGAGGCTACTGCCATCAGAGCTGTCAGGGGTTGTGGCACTTCAGTGCTTGGCCGGTTCGCCGAGGCGGGTGACCGAGGAGGATAGTCACGACAGTGATCAGAGCTCGGAGCACCCTCCACTATGACCTCCCTTGGTCTTCCTTCTCCGATGGGAACTGTTACTGGACATTGCAGAAACTAAGGAAACATTGGTGACATATGTTCAACTTGCTCTGAGCAAACCCTCTCAACAGACAGTTAAATGAGACTCAGAACATTCCGGTGATGATTTGCTTCGATGAAAACTCTTGGATTTTGCACTGTCGAAGGTTTTCTTACAATCAAATTCTACTGCACTTCTTTGAACAATCAGTACAAAAAATGTTGTTATGTGAAACTGAGCAGATATTATGTTTTTGAATTCAAATAATTTATCGAAATCAAAGCGGTCCCAAGACTGTAACCACTTAAAACCCAAACTTTGCATTGTAACATAGTTTAAAGATGTGTTTATCTTCATGTTTTGCATCGTGCTCTCTCTGAATGTTTACATGCATTTTACTTGCAAAAATCTGGATTTTCATTACAAATAAATAAAGACAAATCCAAATAATGGCTTTGTGCCAATTTCTTTGCATGTGCACATACAACTGGGCAAAGCAACCAACTGCCTGGGCCCTAACAACTATAAAACACAAGAAATGTGTTACTTTAGTACTCATATGTACCAATTTTACAAAATGCTTTCAGGGCCTTTGTCTTTTCCTTTTTATCATTGCCTCTACTTGCTACGGAGTACTGTCTTTATGTAACATTTTTGTTGTTAGACGACCTCTAGTGGCTGCAGTGATTATGACAGAAGCAAAGGAGAAAGTTTGCTGACTTGTCAATAGTCGTTAAATTAGGTTAATCAAATCTATCATTGTAACCATAATAGATCCAGCTTGACAATCCCTGTCTAGCTGTATTGTCAATTTCCAATAGCGAGTCACTGTAGCATCTTGTCTGCCCTGACGGAGTAGCGCTGCCTATAAGACGTATTATATATTTAATACGATTTAATAGGATTTCCATTAACAATGTTTTCACAGTGTTTTATTGAATGCTTTACACTGGTATCACTGCCAATACAAACATTCTCCATTGGAGAAATTGTGAAAATAGCCCCCATGCCTGGAGTTTGTCTTAAGTTTGTCCCCAACACATTAAATCCACCCCTGCAGGATGCGGTTCCTCATGAAGATGTCCTCCTCTTTGTGTCGTCTACAGTATGTGAGTGTGCATTCTAATTCATGAAGCAGTGTCTCGGGCACAAAAGCTGCAGCCTCTAACTTGTAAAAACAGCGGGTGATTCATTCACTTGATTCAACTCAGGCCTTTAGCTGCTTTGTGGCTTTCCAGTTCCCTCAGATGCAGCTCAAAGCTGACTTGTGGTCAAACGCTGTACCCAGTGTTTTCTTTCTGTGCATGTGTTTCATAAGTTCTGAGGAATATCCCTTAAGTTTGGTTCAGTTATTTATAGCCACCATGGGCATTCGATCAAGGATAAGACACTTCGGTAGTCCTGTCAGATCTTTGTCCCGAAGTCGAATAAAGGACACTCAACTGACCACAAATACCTTCCATAACAGTTCACTAATTTGAAAATGAGGATATCTTTCCATTTCAATCATCTTCTTTTGGTACTACCAAACACTTCCAGACATGAGATAAGTAAACAACTACAACTAAATAACCTGTGAATAATGTGAAGGAGTCATAATACATTTTCAACAGCCGCCTCTAAATTTGTCCTGAGACTTTGCCGACAGAAAATGCAAACAACTTGGACAAATAGTCGGAAACATCAATTGTGCTCATTTTCCCTCTGCAGTTGGGCTGGCTGGGAGGCACACAAGACTTGCCAGTGGCCTGACAGGAGTTTGTAGAGCATAGGCTACAGTTCCATCAGTTCTGATCTGCCACTTCTTACGTTACGTTTCAAGCTGGGCAGGTAGTCCTTCACAGAGGGATTCCATAACTGTTCTGCTATTGCCTGGCTGTGCCTTGAGTACCGGCCGGTCAGCAGTTTAGACTCAGGCTAAATGACCTGAGGCAAAGCAGCATCTGGCCTCCCCATCAAGAGGCAATGCGGGTTTACTGGGTCCAAATCTGCATTAACTGACAGCACATAGCAGCTCAGAGTTAAGTATTCCTTATACTTCCTATTTCAATCAGTACACTTTTCAAGAATTCTTCTATGACTATCCGTTCTTCAAGGAGACCTTGGGGTCCTTTTTAACAACCTTAACTTACAGTATACATTTCATGGCGCTAGTGCATTTAGCGCATGTCCAAATCCACTTTTGCTAGTTAAATGGTAGAAAACAAAGTCCGTCTTAAAAGCCAGATGTGTTTGCACCTTGGTGGATAAGTATATCACCGGGGATTTGCCTGATAGTAAGTGAAAATGCTTCTCTGCAAATTAAATAGATTAGCTAGTTCCCTTTTGAATGTACAAAGTGAAAGCACACGACCATACTATCTGCATGTTAAAAAAAATAGATAGTAAGCCTACGAGGGCAAATATTCCGATCTTGATAATGTGCCCCTTAAAGCCCCAGTGTGTCATTTTTGTAATTTTCTGGCGGCATCTGATGATACAGTTGCAAACCGCAACCAACTGACCGGGGACACTTTATGGTGTCCATTTCCAGTTTGCGAATGTGAAGTATTCTGGACCGTTTTGTGCAACTGTATTCAACACAACGTAGCAAACATGGTGACTTACACGGAAGTCGGGTCCACCTAATGCAACTATATTTAACTCATTAAAAGTTGACGAGAAACATTTTTTGTTGTTGCAGGTGATTATATATATATATATATGAACACATAGTTATGGACAATATATTACATTTTTGTGAATAAGTTCTTATTATCTTAAATATTACACACTGTAGCTTTAAACTGGCTTCAGACCAAAGCACAGTCACCTTCCTGTTGCCTCAAGGTAGCAATATACCAAGAATGCAAATAAAAAGTATAAACTTGCCAACAATAGCAATAGCTGGTAGAGAGAAGATATAACTAATTTAGCCTAACATGAACATGTATAGTCTTAGTTAGTTGACATTACATGAAGATACCTTGACTGAAAAAAACAAATGGATATGGAATATGTTAGCATCTAATGTGGCTTGAAAGCTAAACAAAGCTGCTGGCTGCATTCACCATCGACTGTATATAAATATGGTTTGACACGTCTCTACTGTACATAAATGAAGCCAAAACATCCTGTATACGGGCACTGACGTCTAGTGCTGGTGACGTCATTTGGAGCCATGGTCTGTGTAGTAGTGAACATGGAGGGGAGCCGCAGTATCAAGGTCAGCTGATAAACTAGACCAATTGAGAGGGGATAATATTTTGCATGATGACTTTTTAGTTTTTCTCATGTCCCATCGTCTAATATGGAGGAATGAGATTTATGGCCTTTATCCTTCAGACAGCCACCAGGGGGTGATTGAGATGTTTTGGCTTCACTTTTTGGAGCGTTCATGTGATCCAACATTATATAAGGTAAATGGTATTTACAAGTGATGTCTATTCCTGATGTAAACCGCTGGTAAAAAAGTGTTTTCCATAGTAAGAAAATACTGTTCCAAGATGGAGTTGAGAGCATCTCTTCTTTCCATAACGTATGCTAACCGGTTACAGACTTGTTTTTTAGCGCCAGAAAATAAAGTCAAACTCCAAGAATATGTCACTCTAAAAATATCGGTGATACTGGTTGACTGTCATGTCATATATTTTGTTTCGCCACTGTTACCTTATCAATGTTTGACAATGCTATTGGAAACAACATGGCTCACTGCTGTAAAGGTTGAGGTTATCCGCATATATTTACATTGACTCTCTGAGTTCAAGTACACAAATACTATAAAGATTATAATGGAAAACATGAAAAATAATAACACACATACAAACATTTCCTGACAGCAACAAGACAGTAACTTCAGAAAGCCCTCTTATATCCCTAGAAAACTGACTTATATGCTTATATTGCCATTCATATATGGACAGGTTAGGATGGCCCAGAGGCCCATTGTCATGTTAAATAATGTAATCCAGCCCACTGTGGATATTCTACAACCCCCCCCCCCCCCCCCCCCCCCCCACAATGTGGAATCATTTAGCAACACTGAACAGAATTTGAAGAAAAAAGTTATTGGTGAGAAGTTGGTTCGATGATCCATATTTTTGTTTGTAGTGAGAAGAGGACAGGAGCGCCGGTCTATATAGAATGCATCTGGCCATTGTCACTGCTGATCTTGGATGAAGCTCATACCTTGACCGCTGAGGGAGACGCAGGGAGGGTCACATTGTCGTCACATCCTGCCATGCCAAGATCAACAAAGCCAGCTGAAGACTTTTCCACATTCGACCGGCTCGCCTGCTTTACTCTCCCAAAGAAATTATTCTGTACGATTTACAGCAGTGCCCTGGTGTTGATAGATGGTGCACGCTAAATTGGGATTCTTTAACTTTTGTGAATGTCTCAACAGATCTGTTTTAATCCATGTTGCAGGGGTGAGATAATTTGATGATTCACGAGAGCTGAAATCTGTGTGTTAAAGTGGGCTCTCAGGTTTTCCTCAGTGAGTCAGTCACTTTGGAGAGAAGCTCTGACCTTGTATGTGCCTGCGCTGGATTTCTCACCATTTCTCTCATTTTTCTTTTTTCAACAGGCATTTTTGGCTGCTTCCATGGCCCGCCCATCTGGGAAATATTAAGAATGACACTGCATGAAAAATCAACAACAGTTACATGTTTAGTCGAATAATTAGCATCACTGGAAGATCAGCTATGTGGAAATCATTTGAGGCAGGTTGCGGATCTCTTTGTTTTTCTGTGGGGGAGAAAAATAAATCAAGAACACAATTTGCCACAGACACTGAAAGGGAGCAGAGTCAAACGTCATTCAGATGTTTATTTTTTCGGTCCTGGTTAAAAGTATGTCATAATGTGATGGCAACCTTTTGTAATTCAAATACCGTGGTGTGACGGTGGAAAGTGGCATCTGGTTCCAAAGAATTTTCTTGTGCTCAGGAAGTTGTTCAGATTCTGCAGATTATGGCCGAATGTGACGGAATGACGAAACACAGGAAACCACAGGCCCTCCAATAAACTGGCAGGGGACCCTGACTGACAGCTGTTTTACCCATTTAGAGCTTCAGTTGCTGGACTGAGTTCCACTCTGCGGTAACAGGGAGACTGGCTGCTTGGATGGAGAGAGGAAGGTACAAAAACAATGTGACTTCACACCTGGAACGCTCACATATGAAGACATATTTATACTGAGCTCATTTTAATTTCCGTAACAAAAAAAACAAAAAAAATGTGGTGGACTATATTTATTAAAAGCCCCCTTTTTTTCCATGATGAGACATGATGTTGATGAGATGAAACAGTCTTTTGGAAACCAATCACGAGAGCTGAGAGGGCCCTGAAGCATATTTTTATGGATCATACTATTTCTCCTGCTGTAATATTTTTCAAGATGTTACTTTGCACATTTGGCTTTAAGAATGGGCTCCACGCGAGGTGTTTATTCTAAGCATCTGTGCCCCCATCACGGGCAGCCCCCCGACTGAAAATAAGTTTCTGCATGCAGTTGAGTTTCTACATTACCGCTGTGTGTACTTCAAACAATGGCGACTGAAACCGAGTGGGGTTGGGGGTTATACATGTTTTACAAGAGTTCTACTGTGGCTCAGATGGTAAAACTTCAGAGCTCAACACCGAGACGGCGGCCGTAGAATTTCCACTTATCTGGCGGACTTTAATGGCTCCAACACAACTCAATGGTCTCATTCTGCTTCTATATTGTGGAGTGGCTCAGGCGTGCAGGTGAGACGGCAGGAGGACAGGAACTCAGAAACCGCACCCACTCAGACACTTGAACTAGCAAACATGAACACAGACAACACTCAGCAGGGAAGTGGAGAGGCTGCTCCTCTGTGCTGACATTGTCATCTTCAGTCACCAACACCAGCATGGCAAATTTCATTCAACTAAACTTTGAACTTTGAATGGTAACACTGCGGCGACAACAAAGCCAGGGAGCCTTGTTGGCAACACATTGCCAATGGAGTACATTCGTGGGAAAAGGTTGCTTTTTGGCATATGTACTCATACAGTCTTGATTGGTAATACCCTTGAGATGTAAAGACATGTAATATATGTGAATACTTGAATTATAGTCCACACATGCACTCCATTTCCGTAATCGGCCCGTTACTCGCTGACAGTGAATGACGATAGTTAGAGACACTTAGACTGTATGTGTGTGATGCTGTAGTGTCATCAATTCATGTTAACAATCATTTCAGCTGCAACCCCAGCGAAATTCACCTGGGATGACATATGACAACATTCAATCGAGTGGTATGCATCAGCTTTTCTTAGTACAGCACAAGTTGTCCCTCACAAATGTGGTAACACTTTGTCATTGGCTTCGCACACTTTTTTGTCACGCTCCTTCGAAACGGTGAACAAAGAGCCAACACTCAAAAGGAAATCGTCTGCTCACAGCTGGTACAAACGACTTGCATCAGTGTGAATCTAATGCACCTGCGCGAAGCTCGTTCACCCAACTCTCCAATCAGCAGTCAGTCTTTGTCCACATATAAAAGGTGGCACCTATAAAATACAGAAATGTGGTTCTAAAGCTCGACCATACTCAATGTCCACATTTCCAGTGTAGATGCTCACTGCAGGTCCTACACATGTTGAAGACAGTTCATGGGCACATGAAGGAGTGCAGACAAGAATCAAGTGAAATAACCTTTTTTATGAAAAGTGTCTTTTGTCAACGCATTCCAACAGGGCATCTCATAAGTGTAAAATCTGCATGCCTTTTTTTTTTTTTGGCACATACTGTAATGTGAGAATAGCACAAATGACAGTGAGGCTGAACTGGTTCACACTGTATGTAATCGTAATGATTGAAAGAATATTGTCACTACTGCGTGAGGTAACAGCAATAACATCCGCCGTCGGGTGATGACGGAGTTTAGTGAAAAGTCGAGTCAGATTCTCTGGGCAGCGCTGTATGAGTTCTCCTTTACACCTTTCCTTGACCTCATGGCATTTTCCACTGAGGTCAAGGAGTAGTAGCTAGGAAGGACAATTCGACCGCACCCCCTGTGTGTGTGTGTGTGTGTGTGTGTGTGTGTGTGTGTGTGCCTCTCCAGCCAATCAGCAGCTCATTCCCGTCACCTGTGGAGGCAGCCACAGGTGGAACTCATCATGGTCTCTCCTGGCAGTATAAAGACGCGGCCCTCGCAGAGGCACGTCGCCAGATTGTCACACGGTAGAATGGGGAATCTGTGGCAGCGAAACATTTAGTGCAGTGTCTTTGTGACGAGTTTAAAGTTAAGAACTAACTACCCGTGTGTTCTCCTTTCTCCACCAGTGTTTGGAGTCTGCATTTCTGGTCTGAAATCCACCCCCAGCTGTAACAAATATATTCAAATGATCACAAGTTGTTGCGTTTGAGGGGAGTTTTGCGAGCGTTTGGATGATTTTGCAAACAAAGTGTCATTTTGGACGGACAAAACTGTTAAAGCAATTGAGAAAATCTAAAAATCATGAATACGGAGTAAAAACGTGTTGAGTAGTTAAAAATAACGTTTTAGTGTGGTCAGAAAGGAAAAATGAAATCGAGTAAACTGGAGGAGGTCCACCTGCAACATTCTTACAGACAGAAGTATGGCCCATAACCGAGGGGGTTGAGGGGGGAAGCAGTTCTGACCCTGGTGATGATGGTTCTGGAAAAATACAGTTGTAAACATACTTGCATTTATCACTGAAAATGGAAAAAGAACAGTTGCTGCTTTATGATCTTCTGACAAAAACCAATAGCACAGATGAATATAAAATGAGTTTCATTTTGATGGACTGTGACAGTGAGAGACAACTGTGTCACTGACATTTTCCGTTTCTCTTGTTTTTTTGCCCCCTCCCTCCTCCCTGCTTCCCTCTTCCAGAGACCTAGATTCTCCTCCATCCCTCATTCGTCTCAGTGTGTTCTCCCGAGTCACAGTGAAATTTTCCAGGGTTTTGTTTTCCAGTCATCAGGATGTTTCACCACTACTGATCCAGTCTGCTCGGCTGCAAAGTGCCACATGCTGTCATTGCCCCGCTGGCTTTTTCCAACCGCTGGCTCCCGACACCACACCAGTCCTTCATTAAAGCTCCTGTTCCAGATCTTCAGTCGTTGTTCCGCATTACCTCAAATAACCAGACAGCGTGGAAGAGGCCATTTCCTGCCTCTTTCCCTTTTCTTCTTATGGTTAAGGTGCATGGCACCCAATTCATTGAACTCATTGCAACTTTTAGGAAATGTTCTGCAATAGCCGAAAAAAGAAGCAGGAACATCAGTTGCGGACACAAGGGACTTACAGAAAGGCTGGTGGAGACTTGTAGTGAAGTGCTGGCTGGTCCTTGGGGACTAAATAAAGCAGAAGGAAAAGGAGGGAAGTTAATGAGAGCAGGTTGTTGACAGATAAACCTCCAATGTGGCTATCATCATCTACCAGAATAGACTCCTGCCAAAGATACAGATCTCCAAATGTCTGACTGTAGGAATATAATAGCTATTTTTCCTTTCAAAGAAAATATGTTAAAATTCTTTTTATTCTCTGCCATTCAATGTTTTTTTGTTTTCTGAGAGTGAAGTAAGGTCAGGACGTGAACAATTTTGTGGTTTCAACGTTTTCGTGAACAAAGTTTTAGCAAGGTTAGGAAAAGATCACCAAAAGAAACCAACCTTGACTAAGACGGGACACAAATGAAGGTCACCCATCTCAACATCACATGCTTTGTCAACCCAGCCATCCTCCCAGTAAGGTTTTATAGCACCACGACCAATGTCAAATCCATTCTGCCTTTGTTTCAGACCGGCCTCAGTTATTTTTGGGGCAATTAAGTTGCCACTCTGTTTAGTCTCTTGGCTCAGATTTATCTTGGTTGTGTGGTGTATTTACCTGGTTTTGATTTGGTTTTGTGCGTAAAGGTATACTAATGTGGCCTCTGTCTTGTGTATGTTTTGACCCTGACTTGTCTTGTTGTTTTGACTTGGATTTGTTTCAGGACAGTGGGTATTTGGTTAACTGTAAATGGACTGTGTTTATAAAGCCCTTTTCTCATCTTATCGACCACCCAGAGCGCTTTACAGCCACATTCATCTATTCACACACACATTTGTACAGCACTCCTATACACTGCGCTTTTTCTATCATCATCAGGTCCATTGTTTGGAGTTCATGTCTAAAAACAGTTCAGGTTTCATGGAAACCTGTTCAGTTGTTTTTGTGTAATCCTGCTGAACCAACCAACCAATCAACAAACATATGGACGGGGGTGAAAGTCCTTTCAATCTTTCATTGTTATCTTGTAGAGCTGATGCTGCTTTTTCCAAAGTTAATGGAAAACTAAAAAAAACCAATTATCTTTTCAGCATTGAAAGAAATCATCCATGCTGCCATAGTGAGGGCAGTCTCCACTTTACAACTGCTAACCCTGCATCTATGCTGCACAAATTACCTTCAAATATCAACCACAAGTACCAAAGAAATAGTCCCTAGATATTAATATCAAAACGAAAAACCAAACAAACCTTTTCCCCCGCAGTTGCACTTTACCACCAAGAGCCACAGCTGACAATCAAATAAACTGTGGCCATTGCTCTCAAAGTTTGAGAAAACCAGAATCGAAAATATACATATATATGCAGGAACACGTGTGCAAACCAGTCTTTCATCACTTTCTCCTTTTCCCCCACACACATTTCAGAAGAGGTCTGCCATATGTGTTAAACGAGTACAAGGAGGAGAGAGAAGAAGAGACCTAGAGGAGGGAGGGAACATTGGCCAAGGTGGGCGGAAGACTGCTGAGGAGAACTGGGAAGAAATGAGGGGTGGAATGAAGCAGAATCAATAAAATCTTCTCAGCCTCGGTCAAAGCGCCGCACTTGCATGCAAGCCCTTATTCCAATGCCATGGTCAACAGAGGATAATAAACTACAAAGAGGGTCTGAGCTTGGCGCGGCGCTGCCTGCCTGCTCATGGCCGGAGGTGTGGTTGCAGGGTGCTGCTCTGCCGGGTCAGGATGCTAAGATCACAGCTGGGCTTTTGAGGACAGAGGCTTTACGAGAACTTTGCAAAGGATCGCGTGCAATCTCTCACGTCTCTGGTTCCAAAAAACCAAGATGGCGCTGGTCAAAATGCTAAACTCAAGGCTTCAAAACGGCAGTTCGCAAACTAACTGGTGCCGCCGCGTTGGTTTGCCACTTGGTCAAAACGCGACTTGTATTTACGACAGTGATTAGATATGAATTACGCCTCCCACCTGTAGGATAACTCTGAGTGTACCTCAGAGCAAGTCTTACATTGTGTTGCTGTTTGGTAGTAGTAGTAGATCCAAGCATTCATTTAAGACTGTTAGTGTCCCATGGTTTTTTGCTCCCAGAAGAAGATTTGAAGAAAATGGCCAAATACTGTGGTTTACTGGTGTTTGGAATTTCAGTGCATGAAAGTATGCACCAGAATATAAAATAGTTTCTACTGGCAGCTGCCATTCTAGGAAAAGCAGCTTTCAAAATGCACACAGCTCCTATACTTCCTTCTATATGTGGACCAGGGTAGCTGTTGCTCTGCCTCTGGATGTTATTGTTTCAAGAACCAGACCCTTTGACCACTGTAGAGGAGGCTCACCCCTGACAACAAGGGGCTTCATAAATCTTCAACCGTGACTGGAAGTTCCTGGCTGTGCAGGTTGGAGGGCGGACAAAAGCACCAAAAACATTCGGGGAACTGCAGTGCAGCTGCGCCCCAGGGGGACGTAGAATAACATCAACACCGGTCCCGGCCGCGGGGGCTGACGGGGTCAGGAGGTGTGGTGTTAGTTTGTGCGGATGAGACGGTGTGAAAAGTCAAATGTGCTGCTGTCTGAGTGTGTGACTACGCTGGAGTGTGCTGCTGACGGTTGTGTTCACCCTCAGATGACTGAGCAATGAACGTCAGACAGGTCCTGAAGGTGACAGTGTCTTATTGGCTGGGCGAAATCAGTAGATGGAGCCAAAGAACTGCTGGTTTTCTAAGTAATATTAGACTTGAATTATGAAGGATTCCTCCTTCTAGCCAAACACAATTTAATCAAATACAATCTACAGTATATGATTTAATTAAATGTTTTCTTGTTTGTTTAATCTGTACAAAACAGAAATTAAAAAAGTGGTTTTAAGGGGATTGTGTTCTTGAACCAGGCCAGATAAACAAGCTGTTCATCCAGAAATTGTTCCAACTTCCCCTAAAAATGTACAGAACTGCAGGCAAAACCAATTTGAATGAAAGCATCCTAATCTGTGAGCATTAGAGGTGTTGGTAGGTGCAATATGTAGTGAAGTGTTCACAAACCAGTTTTTACGCTGCGCTGATCTCACCACCTGACCAAGTTCTGTATTCAACCATTGACTGTGTATGAAAGATCAATTAATTGACAGTTCTCCAAAAAAATAAGCCAACACATCTTGATTGCTCCCTGGTGGCTGGCTGCACTATAGTTCACAAAACCCCACTCCCTCCATGTGAGCAGATGGTAAAGCTGGGTAGAGTTTGCGCATTTACTCCAGTTGTTCCACCATCTTCCACCAAACATACATCTACAACCATTAAAGTATTCAGTCAACATTTACCTATAATAATGAGTTAAATGCCTCCTAAATGTTTGTGTACTGATGAAAACTGCTAATGATGAGTCTCGGCCTCCTCCCTGAGGGAGCATCATGCTTTCCCTCAAGTCAAGATGGTTTTTGGGTAAAGAGATGATTTAATCTTTGCAGTAGAGGGTTTGATTCATGTGTTTAAAATCTGAAACAAACAACTGAGCAAGATTTGTTCAGTTTGAACAAAGTGACTTCTGAAACCTAATTTGTCGTCCAGCCCCATTACAAGATATTTCTACGATGAGACCTTCAATTCGAAGAATAATGTCATCTAGCTTTCTTTTAAGGCTGTTATGAATTTGTCTATTTGTGTCCACCTGAAAAAAATCACTGTTAAAACACTTTATTTCTCGAATGAGGTAACACAATGATGACTGAGACTATGGCCCAACTGAGGAAAGTACTGTAGAATTTATATATTTGCAATATTGCAACATTAACAGCAGGGGAAAGAAAGGTTGCTGCACCAGGCACATGGTTCAAAAGTGTTGTACTTAAGCAGGTTGCTATTGTAAGAGCAGATATGCCAGTTGGCAAGAGAAAACGTTTCTCTGCATAGCAAACCGTTTCACCTAGGGCACATGCAGATCATGTTCAGAGTGTGCACACATTGTGCACCCGCCAATGTATCTCGATAATGAATCCTCCAATAACCCTTCTGGCAGTGAGATTAATTGGACAAACACTGTTGAAGAGAAAATGTCCCTATAGTCCCAAGACATTAATTCATTTTCTTAGGTAGAGTAAATGTAAATAGAGACAGTGCACACTCCAACTCTAACTCATCAACCTGTCGGAGAGCAGTAAGGAGACATCTGCCTCCCCTCAGTCCCCACACCAGCGATTGTCCTCGCTGCCCGGTCACCCAGTGTGGGATGACGCCACAGACACCAGGTTAAAACCTCTGGTGGAAAACTCTGGGAAATACAGTGAGTTTTAACTGGCGCTGATAGACTAACACAGTGTATGTAAAAGATTCCCGCATTCCAACTTTAAATAAATGCTGGTTATACCGTATGTTCTGAGTAAGTGAAGCAGGTTGTGGCATTTTCATCCCTAAGCACTCACGCAGATAAAATGATATAAAGATGATGAATTCCCTGTTGTTGTTTTCTTTGGTTGGCAGGTCCTCCACTCGGCGCTGTATTTAACGCAGCACTTGCATACGTCTACTGAAGCTGCCTTTTGTGTGTGTGGCCCGATGATGAGATTACCTGCTCTGTGAGCTTGGGTGTTAGTCAAAGGCCTTAGTGTTGTGTGTGGGATGTGCAGCTGAAAAGATCCGCAGCAGAGAGACGGGTGCACGCCGTGAATCCATCTTCTTCTTCAACTGTATAGTCATAACGAGGGTACGGCAGGATTGTCGGGTTGGAATACATGAATCGTGATGGAAAAGGCCTCCGTTCTAAGCCAGTTACAGGTGTCTAGTTTAGGAGCAACTCTACTGCTACAATACTATTATCTACACAAAAAGTTTAGGCTCATGTCGACACTCATACGTTTTAGTTTTAAATCGCATGAGCATTTCTACATTTGCACCTGGCATCCATTGGAAACTCCAGGGTTGCCATTGTTGTTTCTCGTTCACAGTATTTTCTGCAAACAACCAACTGCATGACACACAATGTACTTCCTGTTTACATTGGGCTTGCACATGACTAGTTTTGTTTTTTATTTTTTAAAACAAAAATGTGTGATCGTAGCTCAGAGCTTTGCCTGCAGCCCTCCTAGAGGCTACAACCTTCTTTACGACACATATTGCAAATATACTCAACAAAGTCATGGGGAGATTATGAATGCAGAATATGGACAGAGTTGTTATGGAGCAACAGTTATGTGAGTTTGTAACTCCCTGCGAGGATACATCATCCTCATCACGGGAGATATTTATTTTCATACAGAGCAAGGATGGTTCCACTTCTTTGCAACGTATGATATAACCCATTATCATAGCCAGAGTGAGTACTGCACGAACAAAGAACAAGTTGTCAGACAATCTGAAAAGGTCATGAACCAGATTATTTAATCCACTTTATTTAAATGATAAACCTATACGCAAATAAGACCAAATTTAAAATCAAGTGGAAATACCCTTTGAAACTGACAATTATACTCTAATATCTCATATTAAAAGTTAACGATGAATACAGGATCCTACAGGCTCCTGTCTAACTGAATGGGGACAGGGCCACAACTTCACTGTCAATGGTCAATGGGAAAGACCTAAAAGGACGCAGAATTAACAGATGATGTGAAATTCAATGAGTCTTCATCTGACCGCGTCAGCCCAAATATCTCTTTACAAATAAATGTATGAAGTCCGCAGCCAAGTCCGCAGCCAGAGACGTAAACATTTCCTGTGTGGATGATTGGGAAACAGAGGTTTGGAAGTGAACACTCCTCGGTGGACCTGGTGGGAGTTTAAATGGCCACTGGGACTATCGCGGGATCGGTGTCTCATGGTAACATGAACACAATAGGGCTTTTATTGATCCACAGAGAAGCTGGAGTGGACTCTTTCCTTTAAGTGGGCGTCTGCGACTGTTTTTGCACTTTGCTACTTGGCTCAGTGAGCCGGTGAAGATTTACTGCCTGAGCTCTATCATGCAGGATACTTTTCATGATATTCAATCACAACTGTGATAATTGAGAAGGTTTATTGGTTACAAATTAGGCTTTCCTGATTGTTGAGAGGCAAATTTATTTTTAAAGGGAATGATTAACACTCTAAAAAAAACCCCGGTCAATATAGGGGACCGGTATCTATGAGTGTATCCAATTTGATGTGACTTGATTGGATTAGAGGAGACTGTTGGGCCTAGGGGGAGGTGTGTGGTCTACTGCTTGAAATTCTAGTTAAGTGACTAATAGCTTTTGTAATTCTGACAAAAAAGAAGGGTTGGTGGTATTATGTACCACTAAAGTCAAGTTCAGAGTACTCAACTTTCAATGTCGTTGAATCCCTGTGCAGTTCACACCACATGACTTGCTGTCTTGACTTGCTGACTGTTCAGTAGTTGTGAACTCGTACTATATGACTGACTTGTGCAACAGGGGTCTCACATGACACAATCTTTCACCCGGAAGAGACTATTGGTCTCCAAAAAACAAAAAAAAGCTTCTGCAGCTATATGTCGTTGTCTGACTTCTTCCTCCTGCACTTCACTCCCCTTGCAGCTGGTTTGCAGATTTCTGTACGCATTTACAAATCTGATCACGGATTGAAATACAGTTTCTACACAACTCTCCACACACAGATGTGTGATATTACTACCGTAGTGGCCCCATAGGAGACCCAACGATCCCCCCGCCTTTGTATCATCAGTCTGCATCTATTCTGCAAGTCACCTTGTTTTTCCACTTTCCCTCAACGTGACTTGTGCACTCCCATTTCAGTTCCGTCATGAAGATTCAGTAGTGTGTAATTTAATTCGGTGACACTGTGAACAAATCAAACACAATTTCATAAATTACCACTTCCAGCCATGCACAAGGAACATAAAGCTGTATAGATTTACTTTTTTTGGCCACTTGGGGGGGAAAAGAAACAATCTGGAAACACAACACCGACAAATTATTAACTTAAGTTATGGCCAAAGCGTTCGTCTCCAGACCTGTAGCGATTCTGCACCACTAAAGTAAACTAAGAACTAAAAGTATGTCTGGTATCATTAGGTGATTTTGTGGTGATGTCTTGAGGGCACTTTATAATCTTTATATGGTGCTCTCACACACGCACACACACATATATGTAGTCCTCTTTTTGATGCTTTGATTTATTATCTTTGGCCAAAACGTAGAAATATACAACTCTATTTATAATCTAAGGCCGCCAATAACAAAGCCTGAAAAACGTGGGAAAGTGAAGTTATACTGTGCTGTCATGCTATATGTATGACCACTCCATGTACAGTAATATGTCAAAAGTACACCACTTAACAATCAGCGTCAGTCGGTCTGGAGTGTTAAAACTGTGCATGTCTTAAATCTGCTTTAGTTTTATAGATAGCAATATCTTCTCTGGCAGATATGAATATAGAAGTCGTGCAGAATGTGAGGTTCAGGGAGTATGTGGGCCTTTAAGTGTGTGATGATGTAACACCTGGCCCCCGGTGTTGAGCGTTTGATCAAGTTCTGGTAATTACCTAGCGAGGCTGATGGCGTCTGGAAAAGTCCCACCAGTGAGGTCACCACTGCCACCACCACCACCGAGGAGGGGAGCCAACAAAAACCAACCTGCCTGGCTTTACCGCTGACACTTCACAGCTGGACACCTCCAACATTTTCATGACAGTCCCAAATAAACCAACAATAAAAATCGACTTTTATTATATTAACAGGATTTAGCGAAAAGACTGGGAGGATTACAGTTATTTTTATTACCGTGGTTTAGTACAGACTTTCCTGTTTTTCATAAAATCAATGAAAATCAAACCTATGTTAACAAAAGTTTTTCTTCTGCTGGGGTCAGAGTACAAAATATTCTAGTCTGTTTAGATGGTCACTGTGTTAGATTAGGTGATTACAGAGTCATACATTGTAATTGTGTCATGGCCGAGAGACATGACAGGACTTCAATTTCCTCCCTGACAATGAATTGCATAATGAATCACAATAATTGAATCATACCCTTAAAAACCCCAATACATATTGAAGTACTGTAATTGTATTGATTAAAAAACTATCCAGATGTGTTTCTGTTGAATCGTCCAAGGATCTTTGACAAGTGTCCAACAGCAGCTTCTTTTACTACCAAGATTTTATGTTTTATTGTGAGCCTGGACCCCCCTATCAACAGGATGTCACGCCATTTTTTTCTTCACTACTCAAGTCTTGTGATCTGGTGTGGTCTTTCTCTGCTGCCGTGTGTGTGTGTGTGTGTGTGTGTGTGTGTGTGTGTGTGTGTGTGTGTGTGTGTGTGTGTGTGTGTGTGTGTGTGTGTGTGTGTGTGTGTGTGTGTGTGTGTGTGTGTGTGTGTGTGTGTGTGTGTGTGTGTGTGTGTGTGTGTGTGTGTGTGTGTGTGTGTGTGTGTGTGTGTGTGTGTGTGTGTGTGTGTGTGTGTGTGTGTGTGTGTGTACACAAAGTGGACACGGTTTGAATTCACCAGGAACAACATAACAGTTTCTAGCTGCTTTTTGGTGTTTTTGTTTTTTTTTACCCCATGTGCACACTTCTGAAGGTTGTATATCATCACTGTTTCATTACAACTCTGAAAGTGCTGAACACACAATTAATGGCTCTGGTGTATCCGTTCCAGGAAAAATAGTGTCAGTGTTTTTTTCTTCCAGAAACCCCTTCAGTTCTTTGTGCAGACTATAAAGACGATGCCCTCAGTGGTTAGGCCACTTGGGAATCGGTCAATCGCGTTGCTCCGACAAAACTGTGGGTCCACACGCGACTGTGAGGTGACCGTATATCATCTATCCTTAGTTCCTCGTCCAAGTTGCAAACCAACTCGTCGGTAAAGTCTTGAGGACACCGATCATCACCAGTTTAAGAACCACGAGCTCAGAGTGTGAGGCCAGGGATATATTCCAGATTAATGAACTAGGAGGCTGTGTTGGCAGTGTATAAATGATGTGATGGAAAAATCTTTGTGTATATAGCAGCACTGTATATAATTGTGTGCGTGTGGATGGGTACTGTAAAGCATTTTGGGTGGTCAATAAGACTAGAAACGCGCGATATAAATACAATCCATTTCGTAAGAGCTGATAAAGATGAAGTGTACGACCATTGAACTGATTGAGGCCAAAGGGGGGGGGTTGTGAGCTTGTCTCAGAGACACTGTCAATACACACTACCGAGCGAAACCAATCAGAGTTTCTTTCCATCTGCACTGCTGCAATGTGTTTTTAGATTTCTGGGGAGGTGCTGTACATGTCTGCACCATGGGTTCGCCCAACCCCTACAGCGTTGATTCATTTCTTGCACACAAAAAAGGTCCCTCTCGCTGGGAAACATCCTCGTCCATCCATTGCGTGGATTAGGTTGTTGCCCCTCGACAGACTCTCCAGGAATGGGAGGGCCCGTCACATGCTGAGAGGGGCCCATTAAGCTGAGAGGATGTGGTCACGGACAGCCGAGTGTGTTAGTGCGTCGGCCTCTCTGGAGCCGCAGAGAGAGCTGGAGGTGTTATGACTGGAGCTTCCTGCTCTTTTCCAGGGTGACTTCCAGTCACAAAGGAGCTTAGTCTCTGCAACTCGCACCTCCAACATCCAGATGGGCTCCGCAGTGTCCCCTTCTTACATCGAAAAAAACAAAACACAAGCGCCCTCCTCATGTCAGCATTTTTATCAATATAGAACCATCACTTTGTTTAACCTAATATTGTTTGACATACAGCGTCACTTACTGCCTCCTGCAAGGATATAGAACCAGAGGCTAGTGACTAAACCGCAGTCAAAGAAAGAGAGAGAGAGAGAGGGTGTGTGTGTGTGTGTGTGTGTGTGTGTGTGAGTGTGAGTGTGAGAGAGAGAGCGTCTGTCTACCAGATGTGGAGCAGTGAGAGTCCTTCTCTGTAGGCGGTGGGTGTTGCTGAACATGTCAGCAGCCATATGGACTGAGGGGGTTTGGAAACATCCCATTACAAGTCGTACATCAGAGGCCTGACAGGCTCGCATTCTGGAATATTTTGATTTCAGTCATGAGTGCACTTGCTCCAAAAGCTTGGTTGTTTTAACCCCTTACAGACCTCTCATTTTGAGGATGATAACACTGATTAGAAAATGAGACAGAGAGAGAGAGAGGGGGAAAACTCTCCATGTCGAGTTGTGTTGGTATTCTTATCAGTGTGGGAACGCTGCAGATCCAGGAAAATGCTGTAAATATTCAAAAATGAAAGATGTGAATGAATCATTGACTCTTTTAAGGCTTTTAAGGACGAACCTAAAGTTCAACTAACACCCCTCACTCTCAACATACTGTTTGGTCAGCAAACACTCTCTCTCTCTCTCTCTCTTTCCATTTCCCGCCTCCAGTCCTAAATCTTTGAACTCATTATCTGGCAGGATGATGAGATATGCAGATGCAAATGTAATGAAAAATGAAATTTCACGTAGGTTAGGCTTATGTTTTATTTGAAAATACCACAGTAACTTACTGTAAAATTTGAAGCGAGGGCAGAATTATACTGTCGGATTCTTTTTCTGGCACCTAACAAATGCAAGTTTATAAAGTGTCTTATCTGACTGCATTATATTGTGTCATGTTGTATTATGTCATGCCATATGCATTATACATGTTGCATTGTATTATACTGTATCACATATTATTAGATAAAATGTTTTTATTTCGCACCATAATGTAAAATAACCTCACCTAACATTTTGCATCATGTCTTATCATATTGAATGACTACATATTGTGTTGCACTGTAGTGTCCTGCACTGCATTGTATCGGTTTCGTGTTTCATCGTACCTTATTGTATCTTATCATAACATATCAAGTTGGGTTACACAGATATTGTAACAATACACGACACATATCATCGTAACATCTTGCATCATATTGTACTGTAGCTTGTCATCGTGTCTTATTGCATTGTATCACATTTTTACTGCATTATATTGTGTCATATTGTGACTAGGGATGGCCCGATCCGATATTCCATACCGATATCGGGGGAATATTTGCCAAAATGACTGGATCGGATATAAAATAATAAATAAGAAGTAAAATCCGATCCGATACATTACAGTAAACATATCAAATAAATGCTAATTTACATATCTACTAAGCTGGCATCATATTTTTATGTTAATTTATTATTATTTAATTAAAAGTTTATAGTTCAATTTGGTTTTTTGCTTGTTTGAACGGTGCTGACCACAGAACATTCTGCCAAATATTCTGTGAGAAATAAAACAGCAGTATTTCATAATTCAGTCATGTTGCTGGCCATGTGTGTCTTCCTTTCTTGGGGGGGTTGATTACTTGTCTGACAGTTGAGTATGAGGTTTTAGATGGCTTGGTTAAGCTAAGTGCATCGGGAACAATGCATTATTGATATTTCATTTTTTGCCAGTGGGGAAAAGATTGGTGCTGCATGGTGGTGTAGTGGTTAGCACCTTCGCCTCACAGCAAGAAGGTTCTAGGTTTGAATCCCGGTTCAAACCAACCAGGGCCTTTCTGTTTGGAGTTTGCATGTTCTCCCCGTGTATGCGTGGGTTCTCTCTGGGTTCTCTGGCTTCCTCCCACAGTCCAGAGACATGCAGAATGGGGTCAGGTTCATTGGAGACTCCAATTGAATTGACCGTAGGTGTGAATGTGAGAGTGAATGGTTGTTTGTCTCTGTATGTGGCCCTGCGATAGGGGCCACATACAGAACCCCGCCTCTCGCCCAATGTTAGCTGGGATTGGCTCCAGCCCCCCGTGACCCTTAAATGGATAAAGCGGTAGACGATGGATGGATGGAAAGGAGTGTATGAGATTAGTGCCGGATCGGTATCGGCAGATACTGAAGGTTGCAGGATCTGTATCGGAACGGACACGAAAAGGTGGTACCGTCCCATCCCCTAATTGTGACTCAATACATTGTGTCACTTTATGACATGTCATACACTTTTACATTGTATCGAGTTATATCGTGTCATATTATATTGTGTGTCATGGCTCACCCCGTTCGAGTTTACTCCTCCCGTGTGTGTGTGTGTGTGTGTGTGTGTGTGTGTGTGTGTGTGTGTGTGTGTGTGTGTGTGTGTGTGTGTGTGTGTGTGTGTGTGTGTGTGTGTGTGTGTGTGTGTGTGTGTGTGTGTGTGTGTGTGTGTGTGTGTGTGTGTGTGTGTGTGTGTGTGTGTGTGTGTGTGTGCAGTTGTTGCTGTGGGCGTGGCTTAATCTCTGGGCACCTGGCTGTAATCTCCTCAACAGTGACTGCTCATAAACTGAGGCTGGACATGTGCTCGACCTCGACGCCAAATCGTTCTGCCAGTTGTGGTGTGTTTTCACGGCCAACCTGATCAGTTCTTGTTAGGATTTTGCTCTTTTGGATTTTCTTGGATGTAAATTTTCTATCCAGGATCTGTTAGCTTGTCAGAGTCTCTGTCTGCCTCGCCCCTGCTCACCTGCCTGCCAGCCTCAAAAACCGCTATGCACATTAGTCTCGTGGAAAAGTCTCATTAATCATCTTAAAACTGGTTCTACAGTCTGCGGCCTGCATAGTGAGTCAGAACCAGTGAACCATAACACTGTCTTGTATCATATCATATCACAATAGTACATGGACCGTATTTTTCTAGTCTTATTGACCAGCACATATCATCTTCACACACACACACACACACATTTATACAGCGCTGCTCTTTACCGCGCATTTTCTGTCACATTCGTACACTGGAAGAGCCGTCGGAGGCAATTCAGGGTTAAGTGTCTTGCCCAAGGACACTTACTTGGCGCGCGGACTGGGGGTTATGGAATTGGACTTCTGACATTCTGGTTAGTGGACGGCCCTCTCCATCTCCTGAGCCACAGCTGCCCACAGTAATGTTAATTGTCAAGATTAATTAACTCCTGCCATCAGGCAATTTTTAACACATTTTTTTGTGACCTAAAACAATAAATGTTGCAGTTCGCCTCACTACTTTTTTTTAAAATTATTTTTTTAATTTTTTCAAACGAAACTTTTGCTTCTTATGAGCCACCATAAACACAGTGAGATCCTATTAGGGTTGATAAATAACAGTAAAATCCAATGACAAGTCATCCATCAGAAGTGTATATTATCTGTTCTACTGAAGAGCATTATGGATATTCACACAGGCCTCTACAGCAGCCAGAGAAACGAGTACACAGTGTGAGGCCCAGCCAGCTCCTGTCCAACGGTGTATTTCCTATAAAGGGGGATTTGAACCACTAAATGAAATATGATCAGACGACCTCGTCATGAGTGATAATGTGTGGGAGGAGTGCTGTCCGCCCAAAGTGGGAGTTAGGGATAGTCTCTGCTCGCTTTGGCTCCCATTCACACACACACACAAATATGTCAGCGTTACAATTCAGATATCGCAAATGACACTTCTGCAGGAGCGCGGACCCCTCTGTGCTCTTGCTCAAGTTGAAAGAGCAAACTGATTTATTTCGACCCTTTCGCACACTTGATTCAGGTGGACAGTCGTGGGTGTGGAGGCGACGTTTAACAAAGGGTACCAGGGTTTTATATTTTTCTTCAGAAGGGATTTGTTTAAAAAAAAATAATTTAAAAATCAGGCTCTTCATCTCCTTCTCTCCCTCCTCATTCAGAGCCTCCCTGTTTCCTTTGTAATCCTCTGGTGTGAGATAGAACTGATGGACTGTCCAGGCAAATGTGCTCAAACCCCTTTCCAAAATTCTCTGACTGACACACGCACACACACACACACACACACACACACACACACACACACACACACACACTCTGACAGTCGTCGACTCTTCTGCATCTCCTGAGCGATGCTGGCAGCCGAGGAGCGGAGCTGGACGAGCTCAGTGAGAAAATGCAGGGAGGGTCACTGTTCTTCATCTGGGGAGGGAAAAGAAAAATATCCTTGACTCATGGCTCAGAGTGAGCGCTGAGGCTGGGCTATTTAGGGTTTTCCTCTGCTTCGCGTCTCTCAACCTTTTGTTATGCTTGGTCAGAAAACTGACAGAAAAAAGAAATACACTACGAGAAAAATATGTTCTAAATGTGGTGAGAAAATACACACGTGGGTTTTGCTTCAATGTGCACGGATTTTGCTCTGGGAAAAAATACACACTATTGTAGAAATGTTTTAATAGCTACATGTGAGTGTGGGTTTTTAGATAATGATAATAATGCCGACACTTATAGATGAAATGGTGTTGTTGATGATAACACATAAACATTGACAGAATCATTCATTTGAGATTTTTGAGGGTTGAATTATGAACGTAGATTTAGAACCTCCACACGTGTATGCAGGTGGAAAGACGAGGATGAAACCACAGCTATTAAAAATGTGCATAAGCAGGAGTCCAAACGACAAAATATTGGAAATAGAAAAGCTTGATTTGATAGTTTCATAAGGAACCCACAATACATTCTGCCTATAACTGGTTGAAGGTACTGTTTCGAGCAGTCGTCTGGGAAATGTTTTTATGTGCTTTCTCTCTGAGAGTGAGACGAAAAGCTAGATATCGATCTCATGTCTGTGTTCAGCGGCGAGCTGGAATCAGGATGTGGTCAACCCAGTTTCACGTAAAGACTGGGGACGAGAGGAAGCAGCTCGCCCGGCTCTTTCCAAAGTTCAGAAATACACCTACCACTAAATTCTCACCAATTAACATCGTCATATGTAGATATTAAAATCCGATAACCATTTGTAGTTTCATACTATTTTAGGAGGAGCAGCAGCTCATCGACCATGTGCACGTGGAGGCCAGTGCAGTCCGGTATCATGATACCTGTGCTAAACCTGTGCAGAGCGAATGAATCTGGCAACCTGCCCCGCAGCCGGAGAAGCTGCACAAGAGTGCAGGGAGGATGGACGCACTGATGTCCATCAAAAAAACAATTATGTTCTGTTATGTAATATTGGCACAACATATCCTGTGCGATCGTCGGGTGCCAATGGTGCAATCAAATCCTCAATGAAAAAGGAACAGAGATACAATAACTGGTATAAATTCCAATAAAATAAAATAAGAATAATCAAAAATTAAGTCAATTTATTGAATTAACTGCTGATTTACATAAAGTTGAACATGCTTTAATTTCTTCTCGCCTTGACGATTGCAATGCACTTCATCAGCCAGAGTCCACCCTCTCCTTTTTCTTTTTGTCCTGGCTCATTACTAATTTGACCACATCACCCCCGCGCTTGCCTCCCAACACTAGCTCTATATTTTAAATTTTGTATTTATTTTAAAGCCTTTTTTTTTTTTTGCTCACTTTTTAAGGCCTTAAACAGCCTTGAATCCAAATATTGTTCAGGTTTATTGACCTGGTATACACCCTCTCCATGGATGGAGCTCTGTTGTTTACTCCCAGTTATTAGAACCCCCCCCCCCCCCCCCCCCCTATTTAACTTAGACAGAGTACGTCTTAAGCTTCTTTAAAATTTTTCCTTAAAACTTTTTTTTGTGTGAAGGCTTTTAGAATGGGTTGACATCGTAGTCTCTTTTTAATAGTGAGCAATCCTATTTTTACTCATCCATTCATTTATATGATCTAATCTATATGTCTATATTATCACTCACAGATGTCATGCGTGTCGGTGAATACACTTTTCTGCTCTGTTGTTTTTTTTCTTTTTGAACATTTATTAGGACAAGATCCTTGACAGTCTCACACAACATGGTACAGATATAGATCATTTTGATAAATAAAAATATGAAAATAAAAAATAAAAAAATAAAATAGGCATACCACTACAAAACCCTCAGAGGTGAAGATTAACTTTCCTAAGTAAAAGTGACCAGTAAAAATTTCACTCTATTGAATTTGCTATATATTGTAAAACTGGCGAACACCTCTCTAAATAAATGTCCACCCTGAGCCGAAGTTTTGCTGTTATATTTTCCATGCAGTTGACCGCTTCGACTCCCTGGGTCCATTGGTCTATGGTGGGAGGGTGTGGTTTGAGCCAATTCCTTGTGATCAATTTATGGGCAACTAAAACCAAAGCTCTGAGAATGTACATTTTGTTTGTCCCCGACCCTCTTAAATGTGTGTTCCCCAGAATGATTCCCTGTGGGTCAACTGGCATGTTCAACTCCAATATCTCTCCAATTACGCTCATAGTCTCCTTCCAGAATACTTTTAATTTTGGGCAATCCCAAAAGGTGTGAGAGAAATCTCCAATCACTCCACAGCCCCTCCAGCAGAGGGGGCTAGACCTCTCCTCATAGCCAGATATCACAAAGGGTGTTCTGAAATAAGGCATTCTCAACTTCCACGCAAATTCCCTCCAACTTGGACTATTTAGGCATTTATGCCAGGACACCCAGGACTCCTCCCACTCATCATCCGGGATTATGACATTGGCCGCCTGTTCCCATTTATTTCTCACCTCTAATGTATTATTTGACAAATCCAAACGAATTCTGTTGTATAGACAAGATATTATTTCACTATTGTGCTTTTGATTCTCCACCACTTCCATCCAACACTGTATCAAATTAGACTGCGAAGATTTAGTTTTGTCCCATTCTTTATGTGTCATCAAATAGTGACGTATTTGAAAATATCAGAACAAATCAATAGGTGCAATATCATATTGGGCCAGAAGTTGGGAAAAAGCCCTGAGCGTAGTACCCTCAAATAATTGATTCACTGTGGTCAGACCTTTCTCCGCCCACTGTCCATTTTTGCTGGCAGAAAGTCACTAATGGAAGGTATATTAGTTGCCCTAGATAAAGATAGTGGCAGGTTCAAAGTTTTTCTTATCTTCGTCCAGACCTTTAGGGTATAGATTACCCTAGATTATCTTATCTTTTTGCCCCACGTTTGCCTCCACAAACGGGAGTGCAGAGATTGATACATTGGTTACCGAGCTCTGTTCTATTTGTACCCCTTCTGTTTCCATATCAAGCCTGATCCATGAAATCAATATTCCTATGCCCAATAATAGCCTCTCAAATGAAGTAAAGCTAAACCCCCCTTCTCCTTGAGCGATTGAAGGACTTTCAGTCTCACTCTGGGTCTTTTTTTCTGCCAGTAGAATTTGGGAAATACGCCTATCCAGGAATTTATATGTAGATATTGGGGCTGTTATAGGAAGAGAGGAAAAGAAAAACAGTAGTCTTGGCAGTACATTCACCCTGGTAGTCTCCTAATTAGCTTCGTATAATTGGGAGGAGTTAGGCATCAGAGTGACCCCCCAAGTATCTGAAGCCCGTTTTTGACCGTCTGAATTGTGTATCTTTTTCTTACTGTTTAGGCCATTCTCCTGTTTTCATCACTGCTTCAGATTTCCCTTCGTTAACTTTGTAGCCTGAGACTTCCCCAAAGTTCCTCAAACATTGCCTGAGTGCAGGAATAGAAGTTATCGGGTTTCTAATAAACAAAAGAACATCATCCGCAAGCAATGATATTTTGTGTATCCCACCCCCTCCATCCTTTATCCCCTCAATTTGGTCATTTTTCCTAATCATTTCAGCCAGCGGCTCTATACACAGTGGAAATAAAATAGGAGAGGTTGGATTTCCTTGTCTAACTCCTTTCTTAAGTCCAAAAAATTCTGAGCAGTGTCCATTCACCCTGACCCTTGATATTGGGTCCTTGTTTACAGTATTAATCCACCTGATAAAAGTTGAATTGAATCCCATCTGTTCCATGGTGAAATTTAAATATTCCCAAGCCACTCAAACGCTTTCTCTGTGTCAAGGCTAAGAAACATTGACGGGTGGGTGGAGTCTCTTGCTAATGATTGTAAATTTAAGGCCCTTGTCATATTATTCATACTTTGCCGACCTGGTATGAAGCCAGTCTGGTCAGGATTAATTCATTTCTTTAGATACTTCTGCATTCTGCGTGCCAGTATGGGACCAAGAATCTTAACATCAATTCCTAGTAGGCTTATTGGCCTGTATGAGCCACACTCCAATTGGTCCTTACCCTCTTTATGACTTATGGATATTATAGC
This sequence comes from Scophthalmus maximus, assembly GCF_022379125.1. Taxonomy (NCBI): domain Eukaryota; kingdom Metazoa; phylum Chordata; class Actinopteri; order Pleuronectiformes; family Scophthalmidae; genus Scophthalmus; species Scophthalmus maximus. The sequence goes on from NC_061536.1 coordinate 2,618,567, forward strand.
CTCTGTCCAACTCTTGGGTGGGTCATTTTCAGTTACGGCATAGTTAAAAATCGCACAAAGTTTTGGTGTTATCTCCTCCATGAAAGTCTTGTAAAATTCGCAGGGGAAGCCGTCTGTCCCCAGGGACTTATTGTTCTTCATAGATTTGATAGTCTCTCATATTTCACGTTACATAATCGGGGCTGTTATACGTTCTGCCTCTGCCTCTGTCAGCTTTGCCAACTCAATATTTTTTAAAGATTGCTCTCAAGTTAGCCATATTTTGACACCCTTCCGGTGCGTCATAGAGGTTTTGATAAAATGACTTAAATGCATCAGCCACTTCTACTGGGTGAGAAACTTCAAATGAGGACGTGGGGTGTTTAATTTTGGACACTGTACGATTCGACAGCTCTTTTCTCAGTTGAAAGGCAAGCAGGCGGCTCGCTCGATTCCCCATCTCGTCATATCTCTGATTTGTGTATCTGAGCGCACCCTCAGCTTTACGTGTAAGTAAATCATCTTGCTCTGTTGTTTTTTATCCTGAACTTTTCTAGTCCCCTCTCCTCCATACAGTATACATATTGTATATACTGTATGACATCTATACTGCTCCTGTTAAATCATAAAAAATGACAAATAAAGAATATACTGCAGTCGCCCTGTGTCTCTTTACGTGAGTACACAGCCCCACCACATGGAGACAGAGAGGAAAGACTCCTCTGAAATTTTCTGAGACGGAGAACACACACTAAACCCATGAGTATATTTTCTCACCACTATTAGAAGTATTTTTTTTCCCCCTCAGTGTACCAAGCTAATCAAAACCTGTATACACACACATGAAATATCAAGTGTATAATGTTTGGAAGAGATCTTAAAAATCAAAACTAGTAAAAACCATTGTTCTGGTCATTTGACTTGAAATGTTTCCTTAATATGTAAAGTAAAGAATATTGTTGAAATCGTGTTCAGTTGAAATGTTATTTTAAATAAGATTTTTACTCTTAATTGATACAACTAATTGCATTTTTGTTATTCATGTTAAGCGTTAGCAGGAAAGTTGATCATGAAAAATGGCAGATTTTCTTCAAAGGTTGTTTCATAATTTTCTCTGTGCTGGGAGGAAGAGAGAGGAGCAGATTCAGCTTTGCTTCCGATTGGCTAATCCGAGTCAAATGAAGGATCGAGGGAGGGAGATGGCGAGGACGAGCTGTGGGCCACATCGGTAGATGTTTTTTTTTGCATAACAGCTGCACGCCTGTCAGGTCAAGTCAAGGTGATCGAAACACCAACACGCATCATGGGGACTGTCAAGGCAAGAATAATACGCGGAGTGTGGAGTGTTACATTTTCCGAGAGAAACAATAAGACAAATGAAACAAATCATTATTCTTGGAAGTCGACGACAAGCCAGTTTGCAGGGATACGGTTACAGCTGCACCCAAACTGGATGAGTTACAAGGACGAATACACTTGGATGATATTAACGCTCGTTTGAAGGAGTTTGCGTGCCCAACATGCGGTGTTTTGATCAGATCAAAATGTTAGAGAGATGCAATGGTATGCAGCCAAATGTTGTGGTGAGCGAGTTTTGACTATGGGGCTGCTGCAGCCGCCTGCCAAGAGTAATACCAAAGTGTCAGTTGCTCTCAAAGAAACCTTTGCAGAGTGGATTTATGATATAGCCAAGATATTGAAAATTCACTGGAGGACATCACAACATCAAGTTTTCATAACAGACAAAAAACAAAACACAGACCAACTAGACATATTCGTCTAATCTCTGCCGAGTGCGATATGAGGGAGTTGTTTTGTCTAAAACTAGCTGTGAGCATTCTCATCATCATCATCATCATCATCATCTGATATGAGACGGCACCAAACAGAAGTAGTTCAGTAGTTCCAGCAGGTCCTGCCATTGTATTAGTGTAATATACGTGTAATTGTATATTATGGGCCTGGGAGGATGTTTTAAAAAATGAAAGAAATACTTTCAGAATGTTTAACATTTATGATAAATGCGTGTATCTGAGGAAACATATACTGAGAAAAGAGGTTAGCCCCAATGATTTCACTAATTCTATAGTCTATATGCGTCTAAACTAGGGATCCGATACCGATCCTTCAACCTTGAGTATCTGCCGATGCCGATCCGATACTTATTTAATACAATCTTTGCCCCACTCGTAATATAAAATATTAATAATGCATTGTTCAGAATGCACTTTGCTTAACCTAGCCATCTCAACTGTGAAGCAAATAATCAACTCCCCTAAAGGAAGACATACATAGCCAGAAACATGACTGAGTTATGGAATACTGCCGTTTTATTTCTCACAAAACTTTTGGCTGAATTTTTTATGGTCAGCACCATTCAAACACACTGAAAACAAATTGAACTGTAAACTGTAAATCAACTAATAATAAACGAACATCAAAATATGATGCTGGAATGTCGCTCAAGGGTTAGTAGATACGTAAATAGGCATTTATTTTGTATGTTCACTTTAATGTATCGGATCAGATTCTACTTCTTATTTCTTCCGATATATGACTCCAGTCATTTTGGACAATATTGCCCCGATACCAATATGGAATATCGAATCGGAACATCCCTAATTAGACTAGGACCGAAGAGAAAGTCAAATCAGCCAAACACACACACACACGTGGCTGCACCATGATCCTTTACCACAAGATGTCAGCAGAGCTTCCACACATATATTCAAAATATGGTTGATACCATAGACAGTATATAAACGTGGTCGATGCTGAGGGTTAATGTTAAATGGACAGTTTATATAGTGGGTTTCATGTCTTATTGAACCCTCAACGTGCTCTACACTACAAGTCACATTCACACACACATTCATTCAAACAGTAGGCTGGTGACACAGCCCTTTTCTCTACATCCTTCACACCTTCGATACAGGTGTCAGGGGCAGTTTAGTGCTGTGGTATACCGTGTCTTGCCCAAGGCACATGCAGCATGCAGGCTGAAGCAGCCAGGGACCAAAACGACAACACTCTTGTTAGTGGGCAACCTGCTCCATACCTCCTGAGCTACTGTACAGCCGCCAAACCTGCACATGTCATTTTAAAATATTGTATATATATCGGAGGATGCATTTGATTTTGTGATGTGGGATTTTGATATACTTCTATCTAAGTAATATGCTTTATAAGTAAGATGATACATTCTAATCACCATGTATACTTACTAGTAATTTAGTAATTACAGTTCTCTTACTGTTTGTTTTTATTATTTTTTTGCCTTTTGGTTTTATTATTCATTATTATTAATGTTTCAATACAATAGCGAATGTTACTGTCTAATCTTTAACTCCTGCAGCAACATCCCCCTCCGCACACAATTTAATTTGAAGCAGTCAAGTTTGAAGAGTCTAATATTATTATATCAAAAAACAATACTCTATATATATATATATATGTTGTTTTTTTTACCCAGAGTATAAACCCTTCCTCCATATTCTAAGAAAAGTTCCAGGGTCATGGATTATATTGAGCACTGAGCATTGTCCTTGTTAATTAAACTAGGAAATAAATGAAATGGGAATTCAATAAAAAGCAGCCTTGCATGTGATGCGCTCGGGGCTTTTAATCTGGAGGATCAAATATTGGTATGGATAAGTGAAGGGAGTTCTGAAAAGGCCAAACAGAATGAAGCATGAAATAGCAACAAACTACATCGCAGCAGAGGCCCGCTCCTGCGTGACAAGTCTGCAGAAAGATATTTGTTATTGAATGAACATGGAAAACCCATCGAAACATATGAACTCAATTTTAATGGGGAAATTATAAATAGTATTGAGTATATAAAAATGGGGCTTTTTTATATGTTAACCCAGTTTGTTCTACATCGTATTTATTTCGACTTTGCCCCCACACCACTCCTCGTGCACGCGTCTTGTACTTCCTCTGGACATGATTCCCTCCATCCCTTCCTCTGTCAAACTCTCATAAAAGCTCATTGTGCTCATTCAGCAGTGAGAATAAAGGGGAACCACCGGGCCCACTGTAATCTGCGCCTCCTCCACCGACGAGTTCTAAGCCGAGTGCTTTGGCTCGGCTGGGTCGAACAAAGAGGCTTCTCAGTGGCCCGGGGTCCTGCTGCCGTTAGACCGTCCTGCAGGCTCAGGGCTGGTTCACTTTGTCCACTTCCATCTTCTCTTGTGCGTCCGAATGAAAAGAGGGCATTGTGCCGGGCCTTTCTCATCACCAGAAAATAAAATGGACCTCCTCAAACAGAACGGAGAGACACACCCTCGACCGGTCCTCGTTCATCCCCTGCCTTCTGGCGGTCTCGGCTGAGGACCACTCCAGATCCAGCTTCAGAGGACAGGAAATGTCAGCAGAGGTCTGAGAGCTGCGCACACACACATGACCAGAGGCAAAAGGAGCCGCTGCTGGGATGGACAACAACAGTCTGTTTTTGTTTTCCCATACCACACGCCATATGTTCATATGCTTGAATTCCAAATTCATCACGGCGCGGATCGAGGTTGTGTTCGTGGTTTTCATTACGTAAGGAAAACTCTAAAACCCTGATGGCGACGCGACTGGTGTTGCCATCCTCACACCTTCACCGGCAGAGGATTTAACCGCCTCGCAATTTGATTGCAGCAGTGATCTGACACATCCTCTGCATGGGCTCAAATTGGGGTCAGTAAGATTTTGGGCCTGTAAAGAGATGCTCACAAATAATTTTAAAGTTTATAGTTCCAAATAACCCCCCCCCCCCCCCCTAAAAATTCAAGTTTGTGCATGTATACATCGGGGATTGCTTGAAAACACTCATTGATATATGCATTGCTCTGATTTGATTGCTAATGTGTTCAGTTATGTTGAAGAGATGCTGCTCATCCTCGTCCTGCTCATTGAGTTTACCTGTAACCATACATGTGACATAGGGGTTGCTTGGACTTGAGGTGCTCTCACCGACTCAACCACGGTGCTTGCAGATGGATCAGGACGACAAGAACCTTTGACTCCACATCGCTTTGTTTTCCAGTCTAGAGGTCGAAGGACACAAAGAGAGAGTGGAACCAGGAGATAGTCGGTGCTCCTGACGTGGCACTGGGGAACTCGTCAGTCGTCCAGCAGACGGAGTACACATGCACCACGGCTGCAACCTCTGAACTCAGCTTACAGACAGTGAGCTCTGTTTTCCCCGGCAGACGTCAAAGCTCTCTTCACTGGCAGAGCCCCCTGCCAGCCTGACACGAGGGAATGATTATCTGCTCCTTCGGTGAACCCCTCCCCTCCTCTACCTGAGTCTTCTTCATCTCCGTCGCCGTTTGGACCCTGAACCCATCCAGTTGATAGAGAACATGTGTGAAATATCACGGCAGGATACCAGGAGCCTGGGAATGCACCTTTGTTCTGGAGAGAGGTGAATTTAGGCTCCGACTGAAGACAAGCATGTTAATGGAGGTGATGGAAGACGCGAGGTGGGGGAAGAGATTCAAAACAGGAGTCAGGTCAAATAAATAAGAGGTGTGACTCCTGTAACATATCCTGCAAGGATATTAATATGAAATATGTTCAAAAAATACACACTTCATCAGCAGCATGAGGGGCAGGAGGAGAAAACACGATTAGAGCAGCCATGTTTTTAGACCACGCTCTTTGTCTTTCCAACAAATCTTAGATGGACAGAATTTATGTCTCTACCCTTAATCTCCACCGATTGAACCAAAGACATTCTGATTAGTTGATAAACCGCCCTTTACTGAGCCTTTTAGATGAAGCCGAACAACACTTCATGTCGAAAGGTTTGTTTTAAAGCGTTCAAAGAACTTTAGGGGCCCCGCAAACCGTTGAGGACCTCGGCCTGTACCCAGCGGGCCCATGTGGTTATACATTCATGACTGCAGCGAGTCCCCGTCAAGATGGGGAAAAAAAAACCTTTCTCCGTGCAACTCGAGCTTTATTTCCTTTATCTTATTCCAAGAGTTCAGGTGGAAGAGAGTTTCGACACGAGGCTGAAAGAAAAAGCTATGTGAGTGGCATCACAAGTGGGTCTAAAAAGGGAACACGAGCATCGGGGATTTGCTAATATTTATCATGCCCTTAGTCTCCTCTGTGCAAACAGCAGCTCCATCTTTGATGTCAGCCATATCAAATTCTCCATGTGTACTGCGAATTCATTCCGAGAGCGGGATTTTATGATCAAAGGGGAGGTGCACTTCATCCGAGACAGAGGCCCGTCGCGGAAGATGTGAGCTCGAGCTAGACGAAAAAAGGGAGAGCTGCTCGGAGAGGCAGGAGGCGCCGGGGGACCACCGCTCCCAGCGTGCGATGCGGGCGAGCTGGATCTGATCGGGGCTGCCTGGTGCGGTGGCAGTGGGACTGGTACTCTGGCAGACAGCAGAACCCGTGATGGTGCTCGTCGCATCCACTCCGCCCACTGGCACAGAAACACTGATGTCTGCGGAGGGTTTGGACCAGGATTTAGAAAATGAAAAACAAAACGAAACTAAAATTGCACTGCCAGTGGCTCCGCAAAAGATGCATTATTAATTACGCCCAAACAAAACCGAAGTTGAATAGAATGAGCAGCATGTCAATAGCGTTGCTAATCTCACAGTGTTCTGAGTAGCAAGGTTGCAAATGTAAAAAGTCCTGATGGGTAGAAGAAAAGGTGGATTGTCTAAAGAGGGTCAGGGGTCACTAGAAGCATGCGTCATCTGGCCATTTGTAGCACGTTGGTGCATTTTGCACCTTGTGCAGCCGAAACCCTAAACCTGCACCCAGCATCTTTTTTCCCACACTCTTGCTGCCTTCAAATGGAACTTGTCAGGTTGTGGTTACAGCCATAGACTGTACGTAAAAATGGTGCCTGAGTCCTGTATTCTCCGGAATGACCAGCAGAGGCTGAATCCACAGTTTGCCAAAAGAACTTCTGGAAGTCAATGAGAAAATGACTGTTCTTCTCACTTGATTTATAACATCACTTGATTTATAACGTCAGTAAACATTTTGCTGAGGAGTTTTATGGTCTCAATCGCAATAGTTTTGAGTCTTCAATACAGCAGGATGTTTATTTTGTAAATTGCGGTCTCATTTAGTGTAAGATAGGCGACAAACAGAGGTATGCATTGGGGGAGTGGATACCGTGTGATTTACGGCTCGTCAAATGGGTGAAGGTGTAGGTAGGCTTGCAGTGGACGAGCTCTCAGGTCCGGCCCATTCCCCGCTCCTCTGGTTACCTCTGGTCTCAAGAAACCAAGACGGTCTGCTTCACTTTCAAGTTGTTAAGGAGCGAGGACACTGCTGCTAGGCAACAGACGCTCCCATTAATGTTGCTCTCGGCATCTGCAGGACACAGGGGGGCTCACAATTTAGCATGCTGGCAGGCACTCAACGAAATGCAGGAAATGCAAAGAGGGGGGGAAAAGTTTATGGAACATGCAAGACTCAGACCAAAGACCAAAATAACAACACATTAACTCAACAATCCGATGAGAAATGAAATGGCCTCCTCCATATCTGAAAACATCGATTTCCGAAACCTTGGTGAACCGACCCGATTTGAAGGCAGCCTCTTGTCTGAACACTGAGATCGTGTCCTGATCTCTCACCCTCAAGTGATTACAGCCACACCTTGGCTGCATCCGGCCTCTTCACACTCCTCCTTTCCACTGAAACCAGTGGCGAAGTTGCTCAACTCATGGGACACTCGCATCAAAGTTGCATGTACTGTTCACTGACAGAAGAAAACGTGCCACATATTTGAAAGAAAAAAAAGTGTAGAGAGCGGATAAGGGAGAGATAAGTGTAAGGAGGGGGGCCTGCTTTGTTCTCTCATGTGATCCGATCGGGGTTTCTTTATCCGTCCTCACTTTGCATTCCCGATGTGCAGCGAACCAGCCTCTCTCTGTCTTCACTCTGCCGCCAACGTATTTTTTAAATTTACAGTTCACCTTGTTCCATTTTGAATGGATTTGCCAAGCCAGAAGACACTGTACTGAGGGGAAAATAACACACGGGGAAAAAAAAGGAGGGATGTGATATTATGCAACAGTGTTACTCTTATTATCTCTGGGAGAAACAAAGCAGAAAAATATTCAGACCCCTTTGCAGGCTTTCAAGGTAATTTTACAATGTTGCACATTCCATTTTAAATGAATGAAATTGCAATTTCTAGAATCAGTGACCCATAGTGACTAAGTCAAATCATGTCTTGAGAAATTTGGGAATTTTATTGAAAATCAATCGTAAACTGAAATCACTCATTTGCAAGCATACTCAGACCATTTACTGTGAATTGTGTTCATATTCATCCTGTGTAGATGTGGAAGCTTTGTGGAATCACACACACACACACACACACACACACGCACACACGCACACATGCGCGCACGCACACCTCAGTCGTACTGAAGCATAGTGAATGCTGAGCTGACGAGCCGCCATGCCTCAGAGGCAGTGCATCCAGTGAAAGAATGTTTCTGGTGCTTTGAAAAGAGACCCACATGTCAATTAGAAATATGTGAGCTGTGTGGTTGTGCAACCAATGCCTCATGGCAAGTTTGAACGCTGCAAATAGAAAGCGCTACGAATTCAAAGCCATGGAAATGGCCCAGTTCACTCGGGATGCTCTCGCAAAACATGCGTAGAAGGCCTGCCATCACATTCTACTACAGGCGGAGTCAAACACTTGAAACATTATGAAATCAATATGTGCTTAAGATTGCCCATTTAAAGAACGAAGAAAATGTGCACCCGCACGTTGGAGTTCAAACCTGCACAGTAAAAGATCCACAAAAACTGGTCATACAATCAGCACAACAGCAGCCGTCACTGCTTCGACGCCCGCTGGCCGCCTGCTGCTCGGGTCGTTCCAGGTCCGTGAGCTCCGGGAGACAGAGGTCTCCTGTCAGGAGCGAGTGATGTCAGCGTGGTGGTGCAGGAGTTGATCCTCAGACGTGGTGTGGAGTGTTTCTACTGTGTCAGGGGATTTTGTGCGATGTGAGACTCTAAGTTTCGTGGCGAGCTGCTCGTCGGGAGAGAAGACGTTACCTTTTTTAGAAAAGTTTTGAGAAAGATGTTGTTGTCTTGAATCGGAGTGAGATATGATGTCAAAAATAACTGGCAGAGTCAGGAGCACAGTCCTACCGAGCTTAAGTTGTTCTCCGTGCTCTGTACCTCGGCATGTGCAGTTCGAAAATGGGATACAACAAAATGGCAAGTCTCAGCTTGCTATGAGTAGGTTTACATCAGTCAAGAAATAAACTGTGTATGGGATATTTTGCCCTTAGATACATAAACCAAGTTAGTTTTCTTCTTTTCCTTTTCCTTCCAACGAGCCCAGTCATCGAAAGAAGTAGCCCCACATTTTAATTTGATTTAAGCAATGGGTGTTTTCATAGACAAAAAACATTTCACATTAATAACAATGTAACATAGGCGATAGAAATTTTGCCGGGACGGAATTTGTACTTTCAGATTCCCCCTGTTATGTTATGTATGTACACGCAGGTGTACTGAAGACAATGGTTCCAGTAATGAATACAAAGTCTTTTGAATAAACAGCGCAAACCCAGGAAAAACAACAACAACCGAAACAACAATTGCTTCCATGAACAGTTGATTTTCTCACAAAGTTTTTGACTTTGGTAATAAATAACAATCTTAATATGTAAAAAAACAAACACTGGACAGGCTAGAGGTGTGTGAGGTGTCTGAGGACCACAGGGTGGCAGCTGATGACAACTGTTAATGGAGAGTGACCTTAACAAATATCACTCGAGTGACACTGTGACATAACATGTCCTGAACTGTTTCAATAAACTAATAACTAGAAAAACAAACATATACACTAATACACATATATAGGCCTACTCAGTTCTCTATAAACTAACAATAACTATACACACCCACATATCTACATCCACACTGACATATACACTTTAAAGTGCACATGTTAGGCTGCAGGCCTGCGGTTGGATATTATTAATGTAAGTCTCATGAACACAGTATACGGTAAAAAAAAAGACAGCCACAGATCGCAGCTGCCGAAGGGCAGGACCTCCTGTAACTGTCGGAACGAAAAGGGCGGAGAGCCCGTGCGGGGTAGTGAACGACTGCCAGGGGAGAAGCCGGTTCGCCAAACAGGAAGTGAATCTCCACAGTGAGGACAACTCTTGACGTAAGTAGACTGCGCGGGTCACGTGTCAGGCGCCGTGCCAGCTCTCTGATCGTCTGCTGCTCACCCGGAGACTTGACCCAGATCAAGGTCTTGGTGGCACCGCAGGAGCATCTCAACACAGCGAGCTGAGACATGAGCGGTTGGGCACTGTGCACTCATGTCATGTTTGATCCCCCCCCCCCCCCGCTCTGTAAACACTGGTAACAACTGGCACAAACAGCTCCAGTGCAAACAACATGAAACATTTTGAAATGTCTGTTTGGCTACTGAATGTGAATTACCCTTCCCCAGCTAGATGCTAACTTTGTCTGTTTGGTGCTGGTAGGTAGTAAAAAGTTTATAATAGCAAAATGCCAAAATATATATCAAAAGTTATTTCAACAGTGTATTTAAATAAAGGAGAGCGTATTTGTGAAGAGTGCGAAATAACAATAAAGATGGACATGTGATGTCTGGCTGATCGGATCCAAGCTCTTAGACTCTGAGCGTCTCTTGCAATGTTCTTCTCTCAAATGACTGTTAATACATTTCCTTTTTTGAATTTTGTGAACTTGAAGGGTGCATTGGTGAGTGTAAAACTCCACAAAGGCTAACGCCTAAAAGAAAATCTGCCCATGTGTACGGATTTGTTTCTGAACGTAATCTGTTCTTTCTTGGGTCATGTCCCACGAAAGTTCATTGAAATGGGTGCAGCAGTTCTCCCGTTAATCTTGCTATCTAACCAAAAAGACAAACAATCTAACTTGGAGGAGACAATGACACCGTGACTCCAGCCTCGAGCCACGTGCAAGGACAACAGCTCATTACATTACATATTATAATTTTCTTTTTCAAGAGTTACATAGATTTATCTTACTGTTCTAAACTATTGAGTAGCCTTCGTTGTAGGTCTGCCACCAATCCTAGTAAAGCCGCGGGGAAATCCCCACGAGACCGTGACCTCATTTATTAAAAGTAGTTATATGTCGTTGGCTACAGAACAAAAGAAAAATACACAAAGCAAACTTTCATCAAACATGCATTAGTTGGTGAGTTCCAAATCACTGAGTAATTGTTTTATTATCTACACATGCATGTCAGCTGACCATGTGTCTTTGTGTTTAATAGAAGATGATGCACATGCTAAAACACACAGAAAAAGTGAGCAATTCAACCAGTGGGACTCTGTCATCTTTAGGGAAATGACTTGAGCAAGCTTGAAAGAATTTTTTATTTTTTATGAATGATCAAGGTCATTCAACAGGGATAAACACAATGTAATTAGCTTTCCGCTACTGTGAGCAGTAGGCTCTTGCGTCACGTGTCCCCCCAACCCCAAAGTCTTTTCCCACTTTATCCGCAGCAACAGTGTATTTCACAAAAGAACTATGGGAAACACTGGAGAAGAAAAAGTGTCTCTTTTCTACCGGATTTGCTGATGTGCAGCTCGGAGACCGTGAGAGCAGGCCGAGAGTGGACCAGGGAACTCATTACATCGGGTTTTCGGATAGATGAGATGCTTGTCATGTAAGGCCAAGAGAATGGGGGGGAAAAAAAATAAAATATATATATATATATATATACTTATTTGGGATTGTATATTCTACAACACACATGTTTATATTTCATTCTTTCTGATCCAACGGCACTCCCAAGTGTGCCAAGGCATGCTGGGCGTGCCAGGTGGCGCCGGGCCACGGACATAACAAAGTGCTCTTGGCACACCCCTGGAGCACAGTGGAGGGTGCGTTTGATTGCACTCTATCTGTGCCACGCCGACAGGTTTACCAAAAAAAAAGAGTGGTATCAGAGATGACTTTGATTATTCCAGCTGCATCCAGCTCCACTGCAAGTGCTGAGAGGATCAAGGCTGGTTAGATCAAAGAGGGTTAGTCGGAGCCTCTCCTCCTCAGCGACCGTGCCACGGGTTGTCCGCTAATCGGATGGCTGGTGGTTTGATGCCCGGTGTCTCCAGTCCCCATCCCAAGGTGTCCTTGGGCAAGATGCTGAATCCTGACGTGCGATAGAGAAAATGTTGTTCATTGAAGTGTATTATGAAGATGTGACCTTTACTGTAAAGCGGTACGATATAAGTAGAAAAAGTGCTGCATAAATGCTGTCCATTTAACATTAGTCGGTGTCGCGTGAAGCAGAGAGCGACGGAAGAACGTTGCCTGTTTCTCACAGCGGAGCATCTAATGGGTTGCTGAAGCATTTCCGTTGACAACCAAGATGGCCGCCGATGAGTTAATTGAGACAGCAAACTAACTTGACAGTGTATGTTCTCTAAAAGGAAATTTGCGACCGGTGTCAAACGGCCATTGGTAGCGACCCCTGGATGTAAAAATGAACTGGAAAAATAAGCCCGGTCCGACTGCAGGTTCATGAAACGTTTACCTTTTAATCAGCAATCTTCACTGCGAGCAACGGAGAACTCACAACGAATACCGTGAAGCTTAAAAAATATGCGCTGACAGTCAAGTCACAGGCGGAGAGTTGACAACACAAAGGAAGACACATTCCTGAGGGAAACTCTGGCCCCCATTAAGGGTTTATTTGGCAACTCACACTGATTGGAAATCATCAGCGATGTCATGAGTTATCGTGCTGAATTATGCAGCACAGCCGCGGTGGGCCCCCGGAAACTCTACAAACATGTCGCGAGTGAATGCTGATGGTGTCGGTGGTGCCGGCCTGTGGTTTTGTGGGTGACGACAGAATGTGTCTGTGCTCTCCATCAGTTTTACAGTTCTCCATTATGCTCTCAGTTGTTGTAAACAGAGTCCAAAAAAGATATGAATCGCCTTAAAGAAGTAGATGTATGAGTGTGTTAGGTGTATTAGTGTTGTAACCAGATGATGAGCTTGGTTTTCAGTCCTCAGTGAAAGAGGATGATACGTCAGGATGATGCTTCATGGCATCTTGTGGGCTCTGGTGCTGGCTTCAGCACTCACATCTCACTGAAATATGACATATCTAATTATTTGTGGCAGACTAATCTGAAGATTTTGATAAGTCCTCCTCCAGTCACTGATGCCAAAACACAATTCACTTTCAACTATACTGTACATTGCTCATGGCAAAAGTTTTGTCTTTCATTCGAAATGATTTAATTATATATTAAAGGATTAACTGTAGGAATAGAAGGCTTAAAAGAAGAGGCTGATGTTCTTGAGTATTTTTCTTATTCTCAGCAAATCCCCTGACGTACAGAAATCCGGTGACTTAATACAAGAAAACAAACATAGTGTGTTCTGTCACCAACCTTTCATCGTGTTCATGAATTCATGGTTTTCCTTCCTTTGAGATTTGATTAGTGCTCTTTTAATTACATCATTTCATTGCGCCTTCTCCTTCCGCAGTGGCACAATGGGAAGTGAAGGGAGAATCAGCCCCACCTACTGCGATGAATCAACTCTTAATGTTCACATAACAGTAGTGGATGGAAGTGTGCATAAATAAATATAAAACTGATATATTGTTATACTTTACATACAGTTTACACTTACAGTTTTTAATTTCCCTCAAACAGCTGGGAACTGTTAGGGACTGTAAATATTTGGTGTGGAGGGGAAACTTCACCTTTAAAAAAAAAAAGCAAGACCCTCCTCAGTTTAAATAGAATTATCTTATGATCCACAATTTGACTTGGAAAAGAATGAACTCTGCGGCAGCGATATTTAACGTGACGCACCAATGCACAAACGTAAATGATTCAATCCGAAGTAGAAGTAGAAGAAGTAGAAGAGTATGCAAATGACCCAGAAGAGATGCACGTCATTGTGTAAGTTACTGTTACATATGAGTAATTTACATCTGACGTCACACTGAGTTTTTTGTAGTCCATCTTCGGAGATTTGTAGTTCCACCACGGCAGGCGCACGTGAATAACATCCGCCGTCGCATGATGACGTAGTATAGTCAAAGTCGAGTCGGATTCTCTGAGCACCGCTGTCGGCTTTCCCTAGGTCCTATCAGTTCTCCTCTACACCTTTCCTTGACCAATATGACGTTTTCCACTGAGGTCAAGGAGTAGAAGATAGGAAAGACATTTCGACTGCACCCCAGTTGTGAGCTGTGTCAGGGGAGAGCTGTGGTGGAAAAACATCCCATCTCTGAAACATAAATGTGGGTTTACTGGTTTTGTGGTTTGGCTCATGGTTTGTGATTTAACCCACAACCCTGTGTTTTGACAGATAAAAGATCTACTGAATGTCATCAGGCCATAATCAGATTAAGCTGAGGGAGGGACTGAGTTGAGACAAACCACAAACCAGACAACTGTTTCCACTCGTATGGCCCGGAAGGCTGAGGAAACTTTGAACAATGATGTGCATTAAGCGATTTTCATTTGTGTAGGTTTTGAGTCGTCCGTGTCTGAGATTCCTGGCTCCACAGTGGAGCCGAGTGCAATTCCGTTTTGGGGTGCTCAGAGGAAAACTTGACCAACATCTCTTTCAGATTCCTCTGAAAAATCTCAGGAATATACTGTCAGGCGGGCCTGTTTACTATTAAAATCTTTATATTCCTCATATTCTGAGCCATATTCACTGAGGGCTTTGCTCGCATGATTTATATTTTATGAGAACATTTTATTGTTCTCATCTTTCACATTTTATTTTCTCTGATTCATGCAGTGAGTAAACAAATCCAATCTTCAGATTTCTTGCTCTGTGTGCCTCATTTGCATATTCAAACATAACATTTTCAGAAAATTTGTAATACAAAAAGTAATCGTCTTCATGTGACTTGGCAATGACGCAACTTTCTTTTAGTGATATCTATGAGTTAAGTGGGACTAAGTAGGCTGCATCCAACGCAGAGCTGAGCTCTGCCTCCGCACATCCACACACATCATCATCAACTCTCTCTCTCTCTCACACACACACACACACACACACACACCGACCAAACAATTGTAGAATATCGGCTCCCTTTGTTTGACCCGACTTGCTATCACACAGCAGCAAGATGAAGATATGTGTCTCCAAACTGACAGACAAAAGCACGTGGTGCATGCAGCGGTAACTTAAACCTTTTTGATATGGAATCGCTGTCAAATCAAGTTGTTACATGTTTACAGATTTGCTTCTTATACGCAGTAATATTTGCAGTAGCGGAATACTGCAAGCGTGGAACTATACAATCTTCTGCACACTCCCCCCACCTCCTGTTGCATCCCCCTATCCGATCCAGATCTCTATTCTCTCCACGGCTGCTGTGCAACAGCCTGAAATCTTCAAAGTGACGACAGTTTCTCTCATCCTGCCTAAGATGCGTGGAACGGTGCCTGCTGTGGAGGCATGACATCAGAACTAAATTAAATTAGTCAAGTACAGGAAGAGGAGTGACCCAAAAAACAAGTTTCAGATTGATTTTAGTCTCGTAGGAGATGTTTGTGAGTAAGGAGGGACGTCACAAGAAAAAAAACCTGCACTGAACGAGGCTGACATATTTTTTTAAATAATATATCCGAAAAGTTAGATTTCTCCACGCAGGTCAAGGAACACATGCGGTGCACTTTACTCAGATGGAGTGCACATGTTCAACATACACATTTAAACTTATGATAGTCGCTCAAAAAAAAAAGTGTCTGCAAGCTTCTTGATAGATTTAAAATCGTTTTATTGTTGTGCGGCTTGTTTAAGAAAAAGGACTTCCAGAACCAGTTATTTTTTCATCAAAATCAATTTTTTTATGTTTTGCAGAGCATGTCTAAAGTGCAGCGGTGCTTGGGCGTTGTTAAGAGAGATGGAACACAAGCATGTTTGACTAGTAATGGGCGCAACAACCCATGCAAACATTGATATCAGCTGATATGTTCCACCTTGTGTTAAAAGCACCACCTCCGGTGATATGATCCAAAGTCCCCGAGGAGGTTTTGGGGCCTGAAGGTCACCAATGTGCCCCTTCGACTGAGCTGATCTGCTTTCGGGCGCCACTGGACAGCATAATGTGAAGTTGAGCTGCGTAGAGCATGGGCAGAGCAGGCTTTAGCCCCAGCTCATAAAGATCTGCCACGACATCTTTTGTATTCCGCCCGTTGACTCAGGGTTGTAGTTTTCCAAAACACAAATTGGACGGCCACAGAATTCAAGTTTCCCCGCTATGCCTCCCTAAAGTGGAGATCCCAGAGAGAGTCGCTGTCTAGCAGTCAGGGCGTGGTGAGTTCTGTCTATGTTCATGTGGGGTGGGGGCAGTGAATCATTCCCAAAACCCTCACGTAGTAGGACACCCACTTTCAGGGCAATGCGGTAGGCCCAGGATGCGATGGACACAGACCCCCTCTAAATCCAAGGTGTTGTCTTCAGTGGATAGTTGTTCTTAAGATTGAATTACATTGTGAACTTGGTGGCTGGTATCTCGCAGCGTTGCTCAAGCAGCAATATGATAGCTTCCAGTGTTAAGATGGTATATTCTTTTTTTGCTCGTCTTAACACGATGTGCCTCAACTGCATGGATCTGGAAACAAGTTTTTAAAAAATGGTTCACACTAAATGAATTTGCAAAAAATTCACAAACAAAATATTCTGGTTGTTTAACAGTTAAACATCAACTGCGGTAACCAAAGCACCATTTTTTTTTAGTTTAGTGGATCTTGACATGACATGAGGTTTCAAAAAATCACTTGCACATAATCCAATTAGCACCATGAGATAATGGCTGACTCTATCAGAGTCTCATCTGCTTAAGAGCACATCACTTGTTGTACTTAAAATGCCAAACAGCACCTTCTATCAGAGGAAAATAGACCAGTGGTTCATGTGAAGCATGCACACACATCAAACTGACCTACTTGTAGTGTCTCTCTCCAGGGGGAGTGCAGTTGGGGGTTAGGGGTAAGAAAGGGGGAGCTAAGCAGCAGTGCAGAGCTTCCTTCACGGGCGAGTAACAGCTGGTGGGTGATGAATCTCTCTCGACTTTAACACACAGAGCAAGTGAAGGGACACACGGGGAAAGAGGGCTTTATCCTTCAAAACACCTGACATCCCTCTGCGTCATGTATCCAGACCACCGACAACCTCTCTGTGCTGACTGATGTCAAGAGTGTCATCATCGGGAATCTGAATTCATCCCAGCCCGTGTCACCACGGCAGAAAACGGCCTGCAATATTAATTGAGATGAGTTGAATTCCACAGAAGAGCTATTTAACAAGGGAAAAACAGAGAAAGTCAATAACCCTCCTTTGTCTCAAGTTTCTCATTTAAACAGGGTGCGTGTACCTGCCTGCACTTTTTGAATTTTGAGGCAAACTGACTGTGATTTTTATTTACATTGAAGCTGTGAATTAACGTAACAACACTGTATCAGTAACGTGTCACTGAGTTTTCATCCTAAAACAGTCCTGACAGGCGTTTTAATGTATTACATTGAATATAGTGTATATGTTATATTCACGGCCTGGTGAATATAACGAAGCATTTAGCAACTGCAGCATATATTTTTCTCAGAAGTTGGTGGATACCAAAACAGAGTTAAAAACACATATATTGGACTTAACATTCATCAAAAACAACCTTAAAAGGTGCCGACAGGTGGGTATTAAGTTTATGGGAATATCTGCTGCCCTAAGTCGACAAAACAAGCTATTATTGTTGCTTTAAACTCATTCACAGAAGAAGGATTGTGCCGCTTCTGGACGTCAGTTTTGCCTCGGAGAAAGATTCTAAATATGAGAAAATGAAACATGAGAAAACACAACTTGGGCTGCACGGTGGTGTAGTGGTTAGCGCTGTCGCCTCACAGCAAGAAGATTCTGTGTTCGAATCCCTGTTCAAACCAACCAGGGCCTTTCTGTGTGGAGTTTGCATGTTCTCCCCTTGTGTGCGTGGGTTCTCTCTGGGTTCTCCGGCTTCCTCTCACAGTCCAAAGACATGCAGAATGGGGTTAGGTAATTTGATAGGTAAATTGACCGTAGGTGTGAATGTGAGAGTGAATGGTTGTTTGTCTCTGTATGTGGCCCTGCGATAGGCTGGCGACCTGTACAGGGTGAACCCCGCCTGGCGACCTGTCCAGGGTGAACCCCGCCTCTCAATGTTAGCTGGGATTGGCTCCAGCCCCCCCGTGACCCTTAAGTGGATAAACATTGCACATGCCTCTTAAATGAGACCCAGTGTATTATTAGTATTAAGAAAAATGCATAGCAGAGGTCAAAAGTCATTCCCTCCAAATGAGGTTACCATAGGATGTCAAAAACATGTGTAGCATCTAATCTTACAACATATCCTTAGCCTTGTTTCAAAGTGCTGACTGGATGTGTGCTGTCATTGCTATTAATAACACTAGTGTGCCCACTTGGCAAAGTTTCGTCGCCGTTGTCAGTGCTCTGTTGCGTGCTCAACAAGCTGCTGTTTTTAATTCCAGACGTATCGTAACTCATCCGCTGTCCAGGACAGATTTACCACCACACCGGGCCCATACAGTAATAATACACCCCGTTCATTTTTATATGTCCACCACCACAACCACACTCAACACCAACCCCTGCCGACTCAAACACACACTGTACACGGAGAGTTCCTGAAATGCAACACTGACAGTTTAGAGTGTTAGACCTGACTGAGTTGATTTCGGCAGAGTTTGAAAAGGCAAAGGGCAGAAAGACTCCAGAAATAATCCCCGATAGACACAAGGCTGAAAATGCTATTTATTGGTTGATCAAAAACAGTATTGGACAACCTGACAAAATTAGATGAGTAAGTCACGTTGAAGAGAGTAACAAGTCATTACACAACATAATAATATTGTGCTCTGTTGATAACAGGTTGAAAAATATTACTTGCAAGTGTCTCATATGTACTGTATATCTGCACAGTGGCTGACGGTTTACATCTGAGCTTATGATCACATCAGAGTGAGGCCCGTCTCATCTCCTGCCGCCTGCTGTGTTCCACTAACCACAAGCATTCCTGCGGGCTGCGAGTGGAGGCTTTGACCTGATTTATACTCCGGTGGTGTCTTCTGCCTGACCTTCAGAGACAGAGAGAGAGAGCCAGCACTAGTGGGGCGAGCCCTGCCCCCCTGCCACCATCAGAAAGGGGCAGCCGGGTGGGATCTGTGGGCGTCGGGCCGACAAAGCCCCCCAAAGTACCACTTGTTTTGACATTCTGCCGAATTCCATGTTCCTCCTCACCTCGCCTTACCTTGTGCTGTAGCAGCATGTACACTGACGTGCTCACGCTGACAAGCTCTATCTCTCATTTCCTCTCCAGCACACACACACACACACACACCAGTCTGCCTCTAGGCAGTGGTAGTTGGCTGTGGCTGTGCTTGAAATTGGATGATTGTAGAACAAGCTCCCCCAGAGGTTGTGTAAGTTTTCATGTGACTCGACCTAATCCAGGCTGAACAGGAAGACAGTTGCTAATAGATGTACTCATGTGGTGTACACGGGCTGGTAAACAAATTGATGTAAATGTGTCCATTAACGGTTCTTAAAATACCAAACCAAATGATGAAGACTTGAGGCTATTTTTTTTGGGGGGGGGGCTTGCAGCAAGATATCTCAACAACTGTTGGCCACATAGAGAAGACATTCTGTACGGAACATCACAATCTCCAGGGGATATTGTCAAAATGACTGTAGTGCTTTTCCCTGCTCCCTCTATAATAAAACTCTTCACTTCAACTCCCATACTCGAAACTGGCCCACACGATGTGTATGTGTGTGTGTGTGTGACAGAGGAGGACAACATCTGATAACACACATAACACACACAACCCTCTTTTTGGATCATCTTTTTTCCATTAAGAGTTCAAAGCAATCCTTGACTCCAGACCTCGGACATAAAACCAAGGAAATTAGACTCCAGCTGACTGTTTCACTCCAATTTCTGCAGCAGCCCTTGTCTGAGAGCTCAGGAAACCCATTTTTTTTATATGAACAGCTGAATTTCATATTTCATATTTGGTGTCATCTGACAGCATAAATCAGTATGGAATTGTTAAATTGGGGAGTAAAACAGCTAAGACAATAACTTCTCAAGGCTGCGCAGTATTGGTTCTGATGGTTTGGCCGTCTTTCTTTCTCCACATGCTGCATTTGCCCTGGCAACCAACTTAAACATCACTATTTTAGGGTTGGATACCATTGAAATTTCAACAAATACTGTACCTGTATTCAAAGGTACTTGACTTTCTCTAGGTGTAGCATGTTTCTGCTGTCGCAGTCCAGTGCATATTGTAATATCCCCCCATAAATGGTTTGCAATTCACATACTATTAGTTTCATACTAGGGTTTCAAACATACTAAAAAAATCTCACACGTTGTTTTAGCATATTAAACAGCATGTTGGTTACGAGTTATAGATGCAGCCAGTGGCTGAGTGTTTTCTGCAGCTAGTGAAAATGCTAAGCTAACATCATACACAACAATTAACTTGCCCGTTTGTAATTTTTGTACTTTTCTGGCGCCATCTGGTGGTAAAGTTGCAAACTGCAACCAACTGAGCACCCGACAGGGGACACTTTATGGTGGCGCACCTGCTAATTCCATATTCTGGACCATTTTTTGCAACCGTATTCAACACGATGTCGCAAAAACAAGGCTACTTACACGGAGGTCGGGTCCACCTCATGTAACTGTATTTAACTCATTCAAAGTTGACAGAAAAACATTTGTTCTTTGTTGCAGGTGATTATACATATATGAACACATAGTTATGGACAATATATTAAATTTCTGTGAATAAGTTCTTCTACCTATTACACACTGTAGCTTTAATGCAACTGGCTATTTAGACATGTTGTCTTGGCCGGCTGCGCATTTCACACTGCAAATATTGCAGCGAGTGTTGATTGCGTCAAGTTATGAGAAGTGTAACCACACTCATGACCTCTTTGGGCTCGCCATCACACTGACACTGATCTGGAGTGTGGACCCTTTTAATTTAAGGTTGCTCTTTACCAAACACTGACATTACAAGCTGCCTCCACCAGCTACATCTGGCCGAAGTCTTGACGTTGAACATTCTGCCGTCTGTGGTCAACGGAAGCTAAGAGGGACTGCTGAGCTCCATGCCGTCAGCTGACCTGCATGATGGACCCTTGTCTGCTACTTGTGCTGCCTCAAGTGCTGTCTATGCATTAAATTAGGCTACTGCATGGCTCTGATCAGCCTTGCTTGAAAGCAAAACCAAAGCAGTGTGACTTGAGACGACAGCCTACTGTTGTGAGGCTGTAGCGGGGACGCATGTCAACACGACTTCACATTGCACAGCAACGCTATAGTCTGCTGACCAGGGCCCACAGACAGCCCTATCTTCCACAGCCTGAAGACCACACAGACTAGTATGGTGATGGTTCTATTTGATCTTTATCTGCAATTGCTCTTCAAGGATTGATGATGTTTCATGACCCCTTAGTTTCCACAAGAACAAAAAAAAAACATATTGCACAACATTCAGACTCCTGAGAGGAACTTGGAAGCATTTGAATTTTCTAAACCTCAACCGGGGGTTCCAAGGTGACGTTGCTGGGTTGAAAAAAGGCCTCTGTCTTTCTCGTAATGGCTCTTGGGTCCTACATGGAAAAGGCAGACTCGTCCATGTTTTGTAAATGTTCGACAGCCGTGCGTAACATTGCAGTGTGTTTCCTCCAAACTGACCGGTTTCCTGTCTTTGCGACAGCTTCTTTCCTGTCATTAAAACACATGTATTTCTGGAGAGCGGCCAGGCCATTATGTTCTTACGTCCATCCGCTCAGCTCCTCTCAGACCAGCTGTGGAGGGTCAAGACAAACACACACACACACTTTTTTACAGAAGTGACGCACAGTGAGGATTACATAGAAGTAACTGTAGCCACATGAGAGCTACTTAGAAAAGCTGTCTAAAGCCGTGTATTTAATTTTACAACATACCCTTCGGCATTTACAGGAGATATTACTGACATGCTGTGTACGAATGAGGTCAGAGGAATGGTTGGCTATATACACGAGTTATGCTGTGGCTGCAGAATAGATCACAGTTGTCGCGCGACTCCTCAAATTAGCCTCATGACCAACATGTCTTCACGTCACTCATTAAACCAGATACTTGGACAGGCCTCAGAAATGAGGCAGGGTCAAGGAGGTCAGACGAAACTTGGGCAGTGTCATTTATTTGGACTACAATGTTTGGGCACCGATTCGTGAAGATGAAACGTAAACTGGAGCTCTGTAATGGGGCTCCCACACTCACAAACTCAGTTCACTCACTAATTAGGACAAGGACTGTTTCGTGCATTCCTTGAGTAACTTTGAAGAGGGTTCACCCTCCTCCTCAAATTGGACCATTGATGTTGAAAGACTATGCAAAATGCCCGTCTCTTTACGTAAAACTTATGTAGAGTCTGTAATATTGTGCTATATACTGTTGAATGTTTGGTGTTTGGTCTCAGTAAGGAAAAAACCCCCAAAGAGGCAGGTTTATTGCTGAGAATAGACATTCCTAACCATGACCTCAGTGTTCCTAACCGTGACCAAGTGTTTCAAATTAAATATCCGTTGTCTATTTCTTTCAGAGATAGACAATGGCTCAAACCACCTTTAATGCAAAATAAAATAAAATCAAAATCTGGTTATACCGTAGTTGTCAAAATGCTCTGTCCATTCAGTCCCACTCCCTACCTGGTGGTGGCAGTGATACGCCGTTTTGTAAGTTGCCAAAGGGGGAAAAGCAAGAGGAAGAAGGATTGATGTCCATCTTTTTAGTGTTGATGATGAAAATGATGTGAAACTGCGGATTTGGATGCAAACACTGAACAGGTAAACAGTTTACGGCTCAACGCTGACTCCGACATCCCAGTTCTTGCCACCGTTCATGCACCCAGACCTCACACTGTCAGTAATATGAGCTGCTCCCTATCCCCGTCTATCGAGACACACGTGGCCGCTGCTTTCACACAGACGTTTGCACTGTGCTAGAACAATGCAAGTCTGGATGGGGTTGTTGTTTTATGTGCCGGTGAGTACAATGAAATAGGATCTGGGAGGATCCAGGATCCAACCGGAGGAATTGATTGCACGTGTTGAAAAGCTCATTCCATGGGGTTTAATACTCACAATCAGTATATCTCTCATCGTGACATTGTTGAGGTAAACGGGAGAAACACGTCAATGACATTACAAAGTAGGAATGAGCACTTGCAATGTATGTGATTGGTGATATCAAAAAATGTGCTTGCAGACATTACAGTCTTTACAGTGGAGACTAGTCCTCCTGTTTCAACATGAGAGCTGAGATACATAACAAGATTAGATTATATCAGAAAGCTGCATTTTACTAAACACTGCACGCCATACAGAACAATCTATTCGTGTACACTGAACTTGTCAGGGTTGTCAAAAGCACAAATTGTTAAAAACACAAATATGGCACTCTGGAGTGAAATGAATATTGAATGTTATAAACAATGTTTAGGATAAGGTTGATTGCCTTTGGGTGCATTTTCATCCACATGTTGTGTGGATTTGTGAAGGTAGTTGTATGTTCTACCTTCACAAAGGTAATAATGTTCAGGTTGCAGGATTAGATGGTGGTGATTCTTTTCACTAGATTTACATGGAAGAGAAATGAAACATCTTCAAATATCTTCAACCAAATCCAGCTGCCCTCGATTCCAGTTTCTTTGGATAACCATGACCTGGATGACTAAGAATCTTTACAGACATCTTTTTTTTTTTTTTACCTTATTGTCACAATTGTTGCTACAGGGAAAATGACCCTCATGTTTTCTGGGCCATGGGTCTGGTAAATAACTCAACTAACCCAGTTTATCTTTGAGTGTCTGTGGATGAGATCAGCTGTAGAGGTCCAGAGTAAGTAGAGAAACATCAATAATTCCGCATGTTCACCTTGTGATAGGTTTACTTTGGACCACCTTTCTATCCTTACGTAACAAAATAAAGTGAATGTTTTGTTGTTTTCCCCCGAATGAATCAATCCTCTCTGATGCAAGAGCTCTATTGTCATCTTCCTGTAGAAGTCAAGGCTTGTAGCCTCCGTGCTTTAGCCACTGCTGCATGTTCAACAGACTTAGTTCTAAGATCTTGTTCAGAATCACGAATATATCTCAGTCTTTGTATTTAGCTGTAGGAATGATCGTCGTGGTAAATGGACTGTATTTATATTGCACTTTTCTAGTCTTATCGACCACTCAAAGTGCTTAACATTCACCCATTCACACATACGGCTTTTTAATGTTCACCTTCAAACACTGTAGGCACAGCCACGGTAATGTGTCTTGCCCGAGGACACTTTGGCATGCAGACTGGGGGAAGCAGGGATCAAACCACCAACCCTCTTCATTTAAGTGGTCAGCACTGTCGCCTCAGAGCAAGAAGGTTCTTGGTTCTAATCCAGGTTCTGACCAACAAACCAACCGGGGCCTTTCTGTGTGGACTTTGCGTGTTCTCCCCGTGTTTGCGTGGGTTCTCTCCGGGTACTCCGGCTTCCTCCCACAGTCCAAACACATGCAGATTGGGGTTAGGTTAACTGGAAACTCTAAATTGTCCATTGTGAGTGTGAATGGTTGTCTCTGTATGTTGGCCCTCGGTACAGATAATGGATGTATAGGTCTTTTAATTTTAACCATCCACTTGAATGGTGTAGATTCATATTTATTAATTTTGCTGATGAGGACCATGGGATATGACTGAAAGCTCCATAACAGCTGTCAAATGGACCTGGTGATGAAAATTAACAAATGTTATGAAATTAAATAAGAATTCAACCTTTTAGTGGACATTAATCAATTCATTCCTTCATTAGAGCCTCCTCTGACTTGAGTCCTGTCTTTAACTGGGCCGAACAGGAGGAAACAGATAACAGCCCCCTCTGTGATAAGACCAGAGCCACCCTTCTCCTGACGTAGTTATGTGGTGTTTGTCCTGTTGCACTTTCATTTTTGACTGAACCTAGTCTCCATATTGATTTTGTCTTTACTGTAAAGAGATGATGTCACATACTTTCTACTTAGGTCAGAGACACAAAATGTTTTGCATTAATTTCGAGTGTCCAGTCTACTTATAAAAATCTGTCACACTAACATCCAACCAATCCACTACTCACACTGCAAAGGAGTGCGTAGCATGACCCTAGACTCTATTGTAGGTTTACACTATTATATCATGGCTCATGGTTGTAGTTAGTTGAAAACGTCTGTGTTTTATAATTGTTGTACATGTGATAACTGCTCCACTCATTTTTACTTGAAATCCAGGCCTAAATATGCAGTTGTACATTTTGGGAGGGAAACTGTCAACAATATCACTCAAAAGAACATTATAGTAAAAATGATTCCTGCTCAGATGACCAGAAAGCTGATGATGTAAGACTCATTCAGGGATTCCTGTACCGAGGCTAGAATGTTGAGGGATGCCAGTGAACATTTAGTGAGGGTTTTTTTTGCTTTGTATTTTACACATGCTAATCGTCTATCTTTAATTTTTTTTTAAGTGACCAGGGTATTACCAGACCTCTTGACTTCTTGAATGTCATGTAACAGGATAACCCAACTCCCTGAATCACAAGACACAATTAGATTTCTGCTTCAGAGATTTATTTATAATGACATGTTTATCAGAGAATATGTTGTGTATGTCTGTATATATAATGTACACACACACACATATATATGTATATATATACATATAAATATGTGTAATTGTGTATATGCAGTATATTCCCCTTTAAACTTGAGCCTGTTGAAGCAAATTCAAATTCATATGCAGGTCTGTAAACTGACAAAAAGAAAAAACAAACAAACCTTGACCTGTGACCCTACCGATTGTGGGTCGCAGAGGTTGTATTGCAGTTCGGACGACTACAGCTAAAGCGGACCTCCTTGTGTCCTCCTCCACCTCTTTCCAAATGAAAACACATTCCACCCAGCCATTGTTCTCCTCACGCTGAGGTCATTAACATCAGTGTCGTGGTCCCGCAGCTCAGGAAGAATGATACCAGGGGGAGAGGGGGCTTCCTACTGAGACAGGGACTTTACAGTGGTTTAAGAGATTAGCATAATCCAGCCTGTCAACATTTACTTCAACCGATTTATTGACAAGACAAATAATACTCGTGTGAATTGAAGGCAATGACAGTGTGTGTGTGTGTGTGTGTGTGTGTGTCGTAATGTATATATTTGGTTTTCAGAACACAGAGGCACATTCAGAGAGGTTCAAAAGTACTGAAAGCAAAACCACCACATTGGTGGTTTTAGGTGTATTGTTAAGTGATTTACTCACAGGAATAACATATTAGAATTACACCAGCCTTGTTGTCTTTGTCAGAGCCCCAGTTTGAACTCATTTCAGTCTATTAAACCAGATCGTACTACACCAGAACATTCAACTGAAATACTGGCATCTTCCGAAAATTAGATTTGGTCCATATCAGAGGTGGGTATATGATGTGGTGCAGTTTGTCTGATTCCAAAGTCATCATCGAACTAACTAACACTCGTCTGCCATGAAGTCTTTGGAGTTTGTTAAAAGATATAAATTGCTTTTAAAAAACGCTTGAGGCGCCTTTGAATAAAAAATACAGTAGAAAACCAAACCTACTGCAGCCCTTTTGTGGTCCGTATCAAAGGCAGACCTTTACAGCTCAACACACAGACAAGCCACGAAAGCGCCGTCTCAGATGATAATGATCTTGTGTGCTGGAAATGCGCTGGTGTGTGTCTGCGGCGGTCCGATTAGCTGCAAGCGAGTGTTCCTCTGTGCTGCGACGTTGGTGCAAATGGTTGACGTGGCTCAAACAGGAGGCATCTGTGGAGCATAAAGACACAGGCCTGCAGTCCGTCCAACTGCTCTTGGCCAGATCGCACATCCTGGAGAAAATAAGAACACTGCATCTGGGACGAATAATATTTTGACTGGACGAGGACGCCGTGTTTTTCAGCTGCAGAAGTACAAAACCCCTTAAGCTTTTCAAAACATTTGCCTAATAAGTATGACACAGGGAAAATATATATCAATGCACTGCGCCTGTATATAATCACACAGTAAAATGAAGTAAATTCAAACCACAAGATCTAAGTTCTCCAGCTGATGACGAGGCGGAAATCGTGGGTGTATCGAAATACTGAACCTGAATATTACTTGTTGGGTGAATGAGATTGCAAGTTGTGTGAAATCCAAGACAGTTGTTAACCAGAAAGATTTTCACACTCGTATATTGTGTCACTGATACAGGCGTGAAGTAAAAAAAACAACTAAGTGTTTACACTTTTGCCAAACAAAACAAACACATGACATGGCATGAATCAATTGGTCTGATGAAATGAATGCAAAGTTTAGTTCCTGCATGCTCAGCACTACATGGGGAAATCAATCGTGTCACTGATATTATTAATCCAGACAAAGGCTGGTCCTCCTGTGCCGTGGCTAATGACGCAAAATGAAATATTTTTTTTTTACAAAAATTACAGCAGGATAATTCCTGTGTGGTTGTCAAATGTCACTTGTTTCAATCACTTTTAAATGAGGAACTACTATGATACGTGGAGCGGGAAGACAAGCTATATAAACTCTGTGCCATTGAAAACACAGATAGATTTTAATCTCGAAATAAAACTGTAGCCCCTTTCACACTGGCCAAAAAACCTGCTTAAACCCGCTAACACTCTGCGTTTTCTGCAGTATGAAATCGTTTAATCGTCATTCAGCCCCGGGTCAAATGACTCTGCAATAGCCCCGGGTAATAATCGGCTTCACCTCCAATCAGCATCGACGTGAACGTCACACCCGGGTGAACGCGCCAATTTTCGCGATGACGGAGGCAACAAAGGCTCGACTCCTCCGTCGGTAACTGCTGTTACCTCACCAGCTGTAGTAAAGAGACCTCTCGCATGTAGCTAGCTTGCTTAGCCTAGCTTTGGCTGGTTGGTGGTAACAATTAACACAATCCAGATCATCAATGAAGTTCAGAACGGGGGGACTTTATTTCAACCCTCCGGCATAACATACACGGCCTCATCAGGCGGTCTCCCACGTCTCACAGTGCCCTTAAACTGTCGGTAACATGGATGATGTGCGGAGCCCATTATCACTGTGGCTGCAGCTACGTACACACAACCACAACGCTTAGCGCCAACCTTCTTCTTCTCTCATACACACACACTTCAAAGCCCATAAATCCACCTGCTTAAAGGGCCAGGCTCGGCTCATAACACTGCGCTGATTTTGTAAACTTTGAAAGAGTGACAAGTACGATGATACGAAGATATAAGGCAACATTGACCACCGACTCACTGGCTACCATGCTTTCTGTTGTTTACCACACTGTAAATTGTGCCATCGTTTTATGGCGCGCACTCCGCTCTTTACCGCCACCCGTGAGCGTCACCTGTCACCACACTGTTTTCCTGCCGGGCGATCATCAGACCCCGGTCTGTTCGCAGCGGGAAAGTGGCAGATTGCCGATTAAAACGCGGGTCCACTCGCGGTTTTTCAAAAGAAGAAATATGAAAACATGCCAAAGTAGAATAAGACAGGTTGAGAAGAGATTACAGTGCAGTACGAGAAATGCCTGGATGGTTTATTTAATGAACGGTCGGAGGTGGCTCAGGAGAGACATGCAGCTGCATCAGGGCAGTGAGTGATTAGCACAGCTGACTTGAGTTGTCTAATCAGTGCCCCTGGTTTAAAAGCCTGTGAGGAGCAGGAGACGGAGATGACGGAGGAGACAGAGGAGAGCATGTGCGACGTGAGGCTGAGCAGCGGCCCGCCGCATTTAGGCCATTCTGTGTTTTGAGTTGTCAATAGAAGAGTTCCCGGTGAGCGGCTGTTCACTGTGTGTCGGGTGGCAGAGATAATTTGCCACAATGATTTGTCATTTGAATTTCAACCAAAAAATGGAAACCGAAAAACACGTAGGACTGAGCATGTCTGTGTTTTTTTTGTTTTGTTGTTTTTTTGTAGCACTAGGGTTGTCAGTCACCGCATCAATTGCAATCCGCTGCGTGGCGCTGATAATTTGGGCAACGCCAATGTCACGCGCGTGTCGTCCATTTGCATCCGGTGCCAACAGCAACGCAACGTTGTCACATCCAACGCAGGACTTCACTACAGCGGAGGCCTGCCTGTTAAAAGGCTCAAAGCATGTTCACCTTGTTGGACCGAAAGTCAAGGCATACTTAGGCCCTGTCACGATTACTACTTTTTGTTGCACGATGCATTGTCCCAGAAATGATTGCGATAAACAACATCATAAGCATTTTAAGACCAATTTTTGGATACCGAATCATGTGAGTCCTACACGATTTGTGTTGCTGCTGAGAGAAATGTTATGCAAAGTTTAGACTTTGCGTTTAGGCCTCAGGCAAAACGAACAATTTGAAGACATTGTTGGGTTTACAAAAATATTAAGAAATCCATTTTTTCCCAAACCAGTAATCGACAAATCATACGACGAGAACAGATGAGAGGACAGAAGCAGCGGCACTCTGCTGGACTGTTGTTGATGTTCATTCTTATGTCGACAAACACGCATGTACACACAATGGCTGTTATCCAGGTCAATAAAAATGATTGAGTTCATATTCATGTATTGTACGATAAGTCGATAATGTTATTATCGTGACAGGCCTGGGCACACTGTATTGTCATCTTCACTCTTTTTGTTTTGGGATGTAATATTGGCTTTAAATGGACTCCGAGTCACACCCAAAATTGTAACTCTCGGGATGGGACCAAATAATCAAGTAACCGAATGATTAACAGGAGTTAGCTCTGCATTTTCAATTGTGTCGGATGTATTATATAAATTTAGTTTCTAACTGTTCACAGGAAATTTCTGCACTCCCGTAGTGAGTGACACAGACACGTTACAGTGGTTCACTAATGGTAAATGGACTAAATGAACTGTATTTCTTTAATATTTTTCTCGTATCAACCACTCAAAGCTCTTTCCAGTACAAGTCAAATTCACACACAACTGCTAACTTTTTCTGTCAGACGCCATTCATGCCAGACAGCCCTCAGTGGAAATTTGGAGTATACTGTCTGCCAAGTAGACTTCCCACTCTTCCTCATGAACCTCAGCTGCCGCACAAATAACCCGGCATAGACATGTCACCTATACTGTACAGATGCTCAGCTGATGGATTTAATTGGTTACCCCAAAGTCAGGTAAACCACAAAGTCCTGTGTTTGATCTGCCTTTTATGCCACAAAAAAATCTGCACCAAGTTGGGTTGATAATTTAAAAATCTTAAAAGGTGGTTCTCAGTCTGGTTTGTTGGGTCCACACCAGTTTGACTGACACCTTTCACATCAGTCTAAACAGACTACCGGGAATTAGTTTGAATCGAAACCGTTTTTGTTTTTTTTCCATGAAAGCACCCTGGACAACAGGGTATGTATTTATTTATGGTACGGTACAGAAAAAAGTCCCCCCTCCCCAACCACCATTATCACCACATTAAAAAAGGTTAATCTCATATACAAAGGTAAACTTGAACAGGGATTTTTAATAATATGATGATGACCAGACAAGTATGCCTTAAAGGAAAGACCCTCATGACCCAGCCTCTCCACGACAACTTATCCCGTCACTTTCGCTAAAGACCTGAACACTCGCTCTGGCTTCTGTGACATCATGAACTGTGCCGCCGAGTCAAAAGGCTGCTGAGAGCTCAACCGGTCCCAGTATCACCACGTCCGGGGCAATAGCTTAGCCATTGTGACCTCAGGCACGGCCCCCAGAGGTGAAAGTGCTAAGGACCTGTGCCATGGACATCTCTTCAGTGCGTCATTTACTCTTCTGTGAATTATACCGGATTTCAACAGTTGCCACCCTCTGGAAAACATCCAGTATCATTCTTGTGCCAAAGAAAACCCCGACCCCATCAGAGTTTAATCATTTCCAGTCAGTTGCACTTCCTTTGATCGCAGTGCCAGGAAAACCTGGTGCAGAACAACATCGTGCCATTACCATCAAAGTTGTCACAACTGACAATTTAAGGGGATTTTAGCCCCATTCCTCATTCCCTCCATCCATTCCAACTACAACACCTGCAATTACAGAGCAGCTCTGCCAGAATCCTCTCCATTGACTTCAGGTCTACATCCACACTACTAGTTTTAGTTTTAACCCATTTACACCTTCTGTCCACTGGTCTGCTGAATGCCAGGCAAGGAAAGGGCTTGTACAGTTGTAATCTGTGAAATATTTTTATTACAAACAAAGCAGACACGTAAGGCAGATTTATCAGGTGTATTTTAACCTTCCAAAAGTTGAAATACTTTTAAGGTTCCAATTGCATTCATAAAAGGGTTTGAAAAATTGCTTAATGTAACTGTTTAATTTACCCCATGTGAAATTTATCTAATAATAATTTCCTGTGAAATTTAGCTCAATGCCAAAATGCATTGAGATGGAAAAAAAAGGTGGGAGACCGCATTCCCAGACTTTTGTACCTCAGTGTATTTGTATCAAGTTTGATAGATACTTTATCTGCCAAATGAGTGCAGATGCTGAACTAATGCTGTGTCCAATTAGACTTAACTGCATGCTGCGTTTACAGGAACTGGATTTCAGTCAGTTCTGTACACGGAGATGCTGCATTCACAAACACAAATGTTAATCAGCAAGAAATGTGGGAAGCAAATCCAAACATCGTGTTGTGAGGGCACGATAATAGGTATTTTCCGTTCAGAACTACACAACCTGAAGATACTTCAGTAAAGTTGAAGTCTGTTTGAAGTGTGAATTTGAATTCTGTAAATCAGGCTGGTATGATTTGCAGAACACAGATAACTTGAGGCTGATTTTTTTTTTTCTTTTTTCAAATTCCAGCCAAGGACAAGGTGGTGGTGTGTAACCCAGCACCCATGACTGCTGGGACTGTCCCTCTCAATTTCATCAACCGCTGCTCAGAAAAGGAGAAAATCCGAACATGAGAGAGAGAGAGAGAGAGAGAGAGAGAGAGAGAGAGAGAGAGAGAGAGAGAGAGAGAGAGAGAGAGAGAGAGAGAGAGAGAGAGAGAGAGAGAGAGAGAGAGAGAGAGAGAGAGAGAGAGAGAGAGAGAGAGAGAGAGAGAGAGAGAGAGAGAGAGAGAGAGAGAGAGAGAGAGACCATTTTCCCCCTCCAGTACAGGTATATGACAAACAAGCTGGAGCAGTCCAAGGTTTCTTTAGAACTTCAAAGTACTTTTGCTTCCTTTTAAATGGAGATGATGGCTGCTCCTGTTTAAACAGAGATAAAAGAGAGCAACAGTGGAAAGAGCTTTCCGAGGTCAGGATTATGTAACAAGTCCCGGTACAGGCTGCTCTCTGGATGTTTGGGGCCATCAGCGTCACCTAATGACACTCCGTGGTCAGCATACCAGGTTGCTTTAGCCAGTCATGTTGAAATCAAAGCTGCAAAATACTGTGTGTATATAGAGATATATGGTTTAAACAGTGGATTTATGTAGATCTACAGTAGATATCTTTGAATAGACACAGAAACATGACCTGATAGTCAGACTGAATTGCCATTTTGTTTTTCTGCGTTCATTCAGCTTGGCGTTGGCTCAGTGGGAGGGTGGCAGATTTTTTTTTTTTTTTTTTCTGCCCTAGGGTTAGCCTCCTCATTCATTTCAAGAAACAATTGCTTTGGCACAATTTGATCGTACCTCTGAATTTGGGAGTTTTGTTTACACTCAGGAAGTCATTTTCCAGAAATGCATTTGAAAACAACTTTAATCTGGTACTGATTATAAATAAAATTATCCTAAGACTGAAGTTGCAAAAGATAGCAAAATAAACCCCAACCTGATTTACAGAAAGTTGTATTCGTGGCGCCATATTGTGTAAAGTACCAGTGAGCTGAGAAATCCAATGAGTCCTATTGAAGTAACAGATAAATGGGTTTTATTTAGGTTTAACAGAATCCACAACACTGTACAATGGTTTGTAATAGCGAAACCGTATATGGTATTTTGGTATTATAATGGTATTCATTATGCTAATTTTCTATACTTACAGGTGACATTCATGTTCTTGCATGAGGCCCATTGTGTTACATTATATTGGCATGCATGTGGTAGGCCAAAGCAGCAACTTAATGGAAAGACATCACAGTGCATTGTTAAAAGTTAAGCCAGGTTCAGCACGTCTGAATACTTGCTTATAGTCTTGAGTTTGAGGCTTCAGTGTTTTAGGGATACAAATTATTTTGGAATTCTCAGAGATATTCATGAAGATTTAGTCTGAAGGTCTGATATTTTTGGATCTAAGGATAGTTGTAGATGAGGGCAGGTCAAGCGTTCATTAGAATAAAAAAAGTGTTCATTCGCCAGGGAGTGTGGATGTGTTTAGTAAATTTCATAATAGTGTCGTTGAGGTAAGTGTTGTGAATGTGTAGTGAAGCCATTTCTCGAGGCTTGAGGATGGCTGGGTTTTCGGGGGGGTGGGGTTGCAGTGGCAGACAGCCAGGCTCTTCTCAGGAAACTGAGGCAGGCAGGGAGTGGTTCCTCTTTCCTTATCTCCTTTCCTGTCCTCCACTGTGATCATCGCACTGTTTACACCCTTTTGCAGCTCTCGCTGAGTGGGGATCAGATTAGCAGTTCACACAGTCATCAATCAGCTTGAACAGACCCCGCAGACCCCACATCCATCCTGCTGGATACACACTCTTCAGATGGACTGTTGGCCTTTCATAGCCCATTTCCTCAGGAATAAGAGGGGGTTCAAAGACCAGACGACTGCATGTGGCTGAAATACACAAGCTCACCAATATACATTTTGGTAAAGACTCAACTACAAGACCATGTTGTAAGAAAGAAAAAAAGGAGGAGGATTTAATTTGTGGGCCAAATAAGAAATGACTACAAAATGTACAGATGTTAAGAACATTGCGAAATTGTCTCCACAAGGCAATTCCCAGGGTGATCTTATAAGACTCCAGGTTTAGGGCAAAGTCACATTAGCAAATACTAGATTCTACTCACATGCGTATCTAAATATGAGGCGACCCGAGAACAGATCTGAAAGATTTTTCATCTGTATGTGTTAAGTTACTTTTTTGCAAAGCAAAGATGTCCTGCTGTTGCTCGCTCACATCACATTTTAAAAGCTTTCCAATGGTGAGACGATAACTTTGTGTTACCGAATCAGTTTGACATATTGCAGTGAGAAACGGTACAAACAGAAACGGCCACAGCACGCTGAAATGAGCTGCAATGCAACAGACTCGTACTGTGGTTTGTGAGCAGCACTTCTCGCCATCAAGGTCAACAACTTTACCTTTCTGTGCTCTGTTAGGTGAAAACACTTGCGCTGGACCTGTGTGGCTCGTGGCTGTTCACATCGTGGCTCTGCACAACTGCTTCCCCTATCAGGCCTTAAATGATAAGTCATTCTGACAACTCTCTTGAGTCTTGATGACATCAGGGTTGATTGGATTATTATCACCGATGTATAAATTAAAAAAACTGCATCAACCTTATTCAGACCTCCAATAGCTCTTCTCCAACAAATTAGCTCTGGTTCTTGAATCGGTTCCATTCAGCACTTTTGGAACCTTGGTACCATCCAACAAACCCAGTCCAAAGTTTCCATTAGTTTTGAGCAGAACCACCGTCAGTAAGGATGTGCCATCCCCGGAGGGTGTTGCACAGTTCATGCAGTTTGGAAAAGCTCTTTCGAACAAAACATTATGACACGCCCACTGATGCGGTTTGCGCTTGAAAATCTGCTCGTTTTTGCTTCTAGCTGGGGACCGACGTTTAAGGTTTTGAGCCAATTCCTTTTTGGTTGAAATGCTCCAGTTGGTTCAACATCAGGTTATAAGATGGTCTATATGGGAGGACTTGTATCGAGAGAGGACGCCGTGTGCAACTGTTAAGAGACCATTACGTGTTTATATCACAGACCAAGAGTCTCAGCTGGTCCTTCTGCTCATGCAAAAAGCAACTGTTGATCACAGTCCAGGATCAACGTGAGGTGTCACGATTAGTGTGCGAGTGTGTGCGTGCGTGCAGTTCCACGATTTCAGGTCAGCTGATGGGGATGTTTGGGTACAAGTGACCCATGAAAGCCACCTCTGTCACTGTGGGAAAGCGTATTGGACATCGTCCAGCCAAGGGTCATGAGGCGAGGCTCAACCTGGCATGCCACCCTGCCCCATGTGAACTCGTGTAATGGAAAATATAGAGTGTCGCTGGGCAGGAGCCATATTGTTGTGGAGGAAGGATGCTGCCAGTGCAGGAAGGACAGCAGACTAATGAGGCTTACTTTTTTACCATGAACCTTGGTTAGTAAAATATAGATTAATACAACGGTTTCTTACCCATTTTATGCAGCGCTCCACCAGTTGCAAACTTATTAAAATTGGCACAAATAACTCCATTTGAAATATGTTTTGAGGGGGTTGGACTCAGCTGGGCATGCTGGGGAGCCAGTCGGCCCACATATTTCATTATCTCTGAAATGGTTATGGTATGTGCCAGTTTTCAACCCCATTATTCCAAGCAGAATGGCCAGGAGGCAGCGCGTGTGTGGAAATGTACCAAGTGATTCAACTTCCAGACTCACCAGAAAGAAATCAGACAGAAATCAGACCATAACAGTTTGTGTGCTTCTCCCCCGTAATCTCCTTCCTCCATGTGCTCGTGCCAGGTATTGTTCTCAGAGCAGACCCAG
Organism: Scophthalmus maximus; assembly: GCF_022379125.1. NCBI lineage: Eukaryota > Metazoa > Chordata > Actinopteri > Pleuronectiformes > Scophthalmidae > Scophthalmus > Scophthalmus maximus. The sequence goes on from NC_061536.1 coordinate 2,654,318, forward strand.
TCTGAGCCAGAACTGCCCTCACTTCTCTGAACACACGTGGAGCACAGCTCCCAGAGCTAACAGTGCACCACAACAGGGACACGTGGCGGAGCCACTGTTATCTGTGTCCTGCAAAGTAAATGTTCAGGATTCACAGCAAACTACATTCAGGATCTTGGGAATTCAATGCGTCCCTGCTAGCATGGATCCTGTTGATCATCTTATAAATGTTGGCTGTTCAGTGATGATGTTAGCCCAGTATCCTTGTCTGTAATAAAATCCACATATTTTTAACAGTTCATATTACTTAAAATCCAGACCTGGAACACAACCATCGTATGTGCTGCAGTTTACTCAATTTCTCTGGGGAAAACATTGCAATATCTGTGCAATATTTTTTTATATTTCCTTTTTAAAGTTGTTTTTACAAAAATGCCCTACAATCCCAAGACCTTTATAAGTTTCGACATCACCAGCATTGTTAAGTGCATGATACTTGCATGTTAGTTTAGCCCTCTGTATCGTATAGGTCTCATCATTTTAATAAGTCATGGTTACATTTTTTTTTCCATCACAGTGAAATTGTCCAGATTAGGAACCAATCAGTCCTTATTTGGTACAGTTCATAGTAAAAATACATAAATCTTTTCTTGAAGAACATGCACAATACTATACTGTGTGTTGAATTGTAGTGAGTCAGTTTGGTGAGTCAGTCTCACCCCAATTGTGGGTTCTTTGAATGATTATTTGGATTTTTGCACCTAGTAAACAGTGGTCACTAGTCCATACATGGCTGAAACAAGAAGAAGAAACTAAGAGATAAGGCAGCTGGTAAATATTGCAGTGTATTTTTCATGATCGTGATTGTAGGAAGTACAGATGAGTCCTCTCTAAAAAACCATAGTAAAGCAACATTTAATGCCACTGCTGTGTCATTGTTCCAGGTTCTGGTGTGGAATATAAAATTCATGAAGTTTTATAAATAAGACACATACAGTATATATAGAGAATGTAACCTCTTAATTCTAGAAAGCAGCTGTGACTCGGCCTCTTGCTGTGTCAGTTACACATAAACAAGTGAGTGGAGAACAAGCCTGGGGCCTGGTGGACTCTGAACTGACCAAGAGCTAAACTGATAAGATGAGGAAAGAAAAACAGCCGCTGTCCTTTTTTGTTGCTTTTATTCCAAGTGGACAAAGTGGATAAGAACACATAAATAGCAACACCCTGACAAACAGAGTGGGAGAGTGACACCTGGGAACAACATGTTTCATTTATACATTATAACGCTTCTTTTGAAGCAATATTTCCACTTCTTTCAGTTTCAGAATCACAACTCGGGTCAGTGTCCATTTGAAGTTTTGGGGAAAAGGGACAGCTAAAGTGCATTCAGGTGCCGGCTCTGCTGGGTTCTTGTGACTGCCAGGTCAGATGGGCGAGGCTGGTGTCCGACTCCAGACTCTTGACAGGCAGCCATTTCTGCCGGGCCTGTTGATCACCACGTTTTCACATCCAGACACATGTGCAGGGAGCTATGCAGGTAACAAAGTCGCAGCTTCACCCAGCCAATGATTTCTCAACCTCTTACAGCCACGGGGAGATGACGGGTGGCTCTCGGGCTATTTTCTACAATCATCCATTTTGTGTTGAAGTAGTCAACTCCAAAACCTTTCATCGCGGTAAATGATGCATCACGCGTGTGACTTAATAACAATCAAAACATAGACTACAACTGAAAAAGAAAATATGAGTGCAACTGATGGTTGACAAATGACGCAGTATTAAATGAACTTGACGGACAATAATAGCCAGCTCCCAAAGCATGAGCACAGAATCGTTGTCAACAGCAGTGGTAGGTTATGGGGTGCAAACTAATGTAAGCGAAATTAATGTAAGCTCACATGAACAAACTGCACCGCAGACGATCGAAATGGGTTTTAAAATCAGTTCCATCAGGAGAGCAATAACATGTAAGCTAGTGAGTAAACTGCCAAGTAGGCGTCTCAATGCGTCTTCTTATTTTATCAAAATATTCGAATTAAAGCAGCATTTTAGCCTTTTATTCATGGAAAGCTAACGTACGGATGCTTATGTTTATACATATGACATTTGACAAGTGTAGCTCATTTTCTCTGATGAAAAAAAAACAGAGCTTTGTAGAAAAAAAACATACATTGACATTTTCTCATGGCAGGATATCAAAAAAGGTTTCTTTACCAAAACTTGGGCTATTGTTTCAATACTAGTGTTGAAGATGAGCCAGCTGACGGTCCTAAATCAATGTTAGCTCACAAGGCAACCAGCCACTAGCTAGTAGCGGATTCAATGAAATAAAACAGCTTATACTGCTGGAGCACAGTGTATAACACGGCTTTACCAATACCACATTTTTAAAGGCAATAATAATATCACCGGTTGCACGTTTAAAAACCTGATAACATTTCAGGTGTATGGTATAGCGATGATTTTAAATTAATCTGAACTATTTCAAATTTCTTTGGCATCTAAGTGACGTTGCTTGTTTCTAACTGGCTCTCACCCTCGCCGATAAATCTGTGTTAAATTGTAATGTGACTTTCAGTTATTCTCAACGGCAAAGGTCCTGTTCTGGTACAGAGCAAGTAGCAGCCTTGTGCTGAAAACAACAACACTGCTGACTTCATGTCGGAGTAAAAAGAAAAACCCACTCTTCTACATTCTGAAGGGCAGACACCAAAAACCTGACATTTAGCACTGGCGCGTTTGGACGATGGACGTGTGCTGCTGAGAATAGTCAGTCATTGTACACCCTGTACTGTACTTTATCGGCATGTAAACTTCTTGACTTGACTCTCTCATTGTGCGACACGGACACAAAATGTTGTTACTGTACTCCTGGGGTGTGATTGGCAAGTTACACGTACTCTCCTTGCTGTAATAAAGCCATTTGTTTTAATAATATTTTGATTTTTTTTGGAGTAATATTACTCCTAAGTATTGCACTTGGTTACTTTGAGGACGTCACATGGCTAAAAGAATGACGGCAAATCGGACAACGAATCACTGATGATCACTATGTTCCTTAGCAAGGTAGCGTTGTGTGTGTGTGCACTACACAGGCCTGTTCTGTTCATTTTATATACACGTGTGGGGTTTGTATAGTTGACGTCCCCGCACTGTTGGACAAAGTGATGCTCAATTGTGCCGTCTCTACTTGGAACGAGTGTCAAACTGTCCTATGCCTGTCCTATCCTTTATCTATTGTAGGTCATTGTTGTTTAATTTTCAGAAGTTTTACCCTCTTTGTTTCTAGATTGTCCTGGTAAGGCTATAGGGAGGTGTTTTCAATCGGGATGTAAAGTGCCTGTCTGTGTCTACAGAGAAGGAATGTATTCTATATAAGGTACATACATTTATATTTTAAAGCTATTTATTTTGTAACCCCCCCCCCCCCCCCCCGTTTACTGAGAGTACTGGTTTACTCATTACTTTTATCTGAGAACACAAGTAGGTTTACTCCTGCTTGAGTAAAATGTCCTTAGAGAAAACAGTACTGTTTGTGAGTACAACTTTCCAGTGCGCTGTTCACCCCTGCTGTGCTGACATACACCACTTTGAGGAATTTTCTCTAATATGGCCCTGTCTGCAAGCTCAACACAAGCTTTGACTAAAAAATCCAAAGACTGGAGAAGCAGCACGCGTATTAACAAAAACATAAAACAGACAAATCTGAGCTCATTGTCTCTCTTTGTCTTCAGTGTAAACTTCATAGCTTGCTGCTGTAAAGCATTATACTGCCTTCACAGGAAAGTCCGCAGGGGGGGAAAAAAATCAACCCCTCTGTCCTCCACAGGAGCCAAGCGCTGGCCGACACAACAGTCCACTGGAATGCTCACACTCGGCCGGTCAGGCGTGGGAGGGGCGGCCGAATTACTGGACAAGAATGGTTGTGTCTCTTTCTCGTAGCAAACCCAATGAACCAGCCGACTTCACGCAGCTCGCAGTAGTTCTCGCGTTGCCTCGGGTCCAGCTCGCGTTTTTGTAGTTCCTGCACCGAGCGCGTCATCTCTTCTTCTTCTTCTGCTGCCGCAGCATCTTCCTCCTCTTCGTGATCATGGCGTGCAGCTTCTGCAGACCTTCCTGCAGTCCCTCGCCGATGATGGCGCAGGCGGGCTGGAGGTGCCAGGGCGTGGAGTTGCTCAGCTCGCCCAGAGCCAACATGCTCTCCATCTCGGCCAGACTCAGCGAGTTCCTCAGGTCCTGCTTGTTGGCCACCACCAGAACCGGCACGCCCTGGTTCTCCGCCAGCCGCGTGATCTTGTGCAGCTCCGTCTTGGCCTCCTCGACGCGCTCGGCGTCAACAGAGTCCACCACGAACACGAGGCCGTCGGCGCAGCGCGTGTACGAGCGCCACAGCGGCCGCAGCTTCTCCTGGCCGCCCACATCCCAGAAGTGGAAGGCCGCCGTCCGCCGGCTGCCCCCGACTGACACTTTGATCTTCTCCGTGTTGAAACCCTTAGTCGGGACAGTGTTCACAAACTCATTGAAGCGCAGGCGATACAGCACGGTGGTCTTGCCCGCGCAGTCCAGTCCCAGAATTACAATGTGAAGAGCCTTGAAGGACGGGAGAAGGGAGCGATGATCCGATAATCCGTTCCCCATCTCGGCACGCCGGGCAGGAGGAGTTGCTGCCGAAAAAAAATATTCAGCACCCTGCTTTTATTCGCCCCTGGGCCTGGAGTGAAGCTCTGGAGCCTGGCGGGGTCAACACAAGGTGTATAATGAGTCGAAGCACAAAAACAATCACCGCCCCATTGCTTTACAAAAGACCAAACAACCCAACAAGTAACTCAAATAATAATAAAAAACCCCACCCCCATCTCCCTTTCCACTACACATCCTCACATTATTCTGTGGAGGAGGGCTAGAACAGCAAGGTGGACGACGGCTCATTTGCACATGCAGCGCCGCGGCGGCCGACGGGGATTTCATAGGCTAATTTCCATTCAGCCCGTGAATCACTTAACAACAGCATGGAGGCCTTTTGAATTTCACCGGTCCCCCGGATTGAGCTGATCGCCCAGTGTCCAGGGCAGGATCAGAGGAGGGCTGATTAACAAGAGCGCACTGAGCGAGTGGCCTCACGGAAAAAAGAAGATGGGGCGGGAGGAGGGGAGGAGGGGTTGCTCGGCAACACAGAGCGACTCGTCTCTTATGCTGAGAGGATGAGGCGAACGCCTGTTACACATTAGAATGGATAAATCCTCGTTCGCGCACAGGTGGGCAACACGCCGGTCAACGTTTGTGACGCATCGCAGCGGGATTCGGATGAATTTCGACACGCGCATGGATTTGAATTAGAAGCAATTTTGAGAACTGCACTGAAATCGCATTTTTTCTTCTTCTTTCTTTTCCAACGGGGTTTGCGAGCTCGCTGCGTGTGCGCGTAAGGGAGGAGGTTGGAGGTTGGAAAGGGGGGGGGGGGGGTTCCGTTAACAGGTGAACTGTCACAAGAACTTGATGCAAAATACATTTAAAGCCCGAAATCAAAACGCGCCCGAGGGGGAGCGCGAGCAGTTCACACCAAACGCGACGGATGAGGCCATCCTAATTTTGGATGAGTTTTTTATTCATTCATATATTTTTTGGGAAATGGAGCGTAGTTCTCTCTCTCTCTCTCTCTCTCTCTGCGCTACAGCCCGAGCCGCGACGCGACGCGACGCCAACAGGTGTTGAAACAGCCATAACAGCCAAACTGACGTTGGCACAGTTGACGCGCCGGCCGTTACGCGACGACGCGCAGGAAACGCCACCGTTTGTTTCATCAAAGGAGGACATTTCATCATGCACCCAATGTCAGTATGGAGCAGTCGTCGCGGGGCCTCCCGCGTCGGAAGCGCAAGTCCTAAACCTCCGATTGGGGAAACTTACCTGCACAAAACGATGCTAATCCATCACGGACTGTGGCCGCGCTCCGTCCTCACTCCGGTCGTGTCCTGAGACCAACTGAGGCTGCACCGCCTCGCCTGGTGAGACACTGGCCCCCTCTCTCCTGCACAGCGGCGCCGGAGCCAGCAGAGAAAATGCCACTTCCGCTTTCGGCTTTTCAAAATAAAAGGCAAAGCGACAGACGACGTCCAGCTGTTGCGAAGAGCCATCAAACTCCATTGCCAAAGACGTGCACAAGAAAACCCCCATGGGGGCAGTACAAAAAGAAAAGAAGCTTTGTTGACTAGAAAGTGGGTCTCCGGTCAGCATTCGCACTTGCCAAGCAATTTTGGACTGCTCTTGAATAATGTTCTTCTCATGAGCTATTTCACCATAGCAGAACGTCACGTCAGTTTCCTCTGCCATCTCTGGAAAGTTGGCAGAAAGTCTCCCCTCACCCCTCAGCTGATCCCTGACTTGATAGGTTTCCTCCAGTTTTGTCCAGCAGCACGCCATACGTCTCTGCCAAGAGCTCCTCGAGAAATTGTGCTCGTCTTCCCGGACGGTGCTCTCGGACGGGTTTTGTATTGTCAAATGTGTCCATGTGACTCAGTGTCTCACCCTCTGCTATAATTCAAATGGGATTCTGAGAGGATTCTGATGATGAGATCACAGGTCACAGGGGTGTGTGTGTGTGTGCCCCTTTGATCATTGCACCAACGGGGATGACATCACATTTAGTTTATTATTGTTATGTTATCCTCCTTGAAAATTGTTCAGCCTGTTTTGTTGGCCCTCTGCTCCTTCCACATTTTTCTACCTATAACTTCATTCAACCATCAAAACCATTGATATGCAAGTTTCTGCTTTGTATGCAGAAAAGACTGTCACATATTCTATTTCAAAACGTTTCTTTAACTTTTTGGGCCTCACTCCCATTTCCATGGTGTAATTCAATATATAATCTAACGATGTCCCTGGTTCGTCTTGAAGTGGACACCTTAAGTTTTACTGTGAAGAAAAGAGGATTACTCTTCCGGTTTTATTCTGCCTTAAATCGATGGACTTGACGCAGCTATATTTCGCGGTCTGATTGGTGTGTGGACATCGCCTGTCGCGGTCACGCGCACAGGTCAACGCGCACAAGCACACGCACGTCACCTGTTTCTATCACTCAACCACAGCCAAGACCCCCCCCCCCCCACCAAAAAGTGCTTGCTTATTGTTGAAAGTTAATTTTAATATGTAAATTCTTGCATTATAAAAAAAAAACTACAACACTAGCCCACTTCACTTTTTAAACTGTCACTAATTAACACGTGTGGTGTCATTTGTTTAATCCATGAAGGGAGATGTTAAAGTTATTTGTGTGCTGGAACTTGGCCTTTGGGCTAATGTAGGCTTACACTACAGTACGCTATTCTCTTTTGGCATTGGTGTGGTTTCATGAGTTGTTATTATTTAACGTAGTCTAATGTGGTGCCACCAACTGTCAGATAGTTGGGTTTTTTTTTGGTGTAGTGGTCAAACGTGTACTCACACCGGTCTTTACAGTGGCTTATAACAAACCAGCCGCATAGGGATGAACCTGGGCCACTCCTGTCTTGGTTGTTGAGAGAAAAGGGGCTTAATGTGCCATCTATACAGGAAATGGGCCGTTACGCCCTGGAAGAACAGTCAGACAGTAATCCCAGACAAGTGAATGAGAGGTTACACAATACACAGGAAGGATACACACTGGTTGCTTGTATGCAATCACCAGCAAGACATTGTGTTCAAGTTTACAGTCACATGTTTAAAAATGTTTTAATCTTCAGGTACAAATATGGTTCTGACCTTGTTGTATAAACATGTAAATACAATTTAGGATGTGAACCAAAAAGAAAATCAAAACTAAGGTAAACGCAACAATTTTTTTTTGTTTTGCGGCAAAGGCCTTTTCTTTTCCGATGCAGTTGCTGAGTAAATACAGCTGTCTTTAGTCGGAAACACCGTTGCCAGTGTGCAGAAGTTCTCAGTGCCTGTAGCCCCACCCAGCTTAACAATCACCTGCTGGCACTGACTTTATAATCCTTTTAACGTCTACTTACCCTCTCTACGTGTTCACAAAGCGTCAATTTTGCAACACATTGTTCATGGAAATAAGGTTAAAAGCTGAAAATCTATGCCTGCACATAATTGACACCCACTCCCAAAAAACGGAACGGGCAAAAAAGAACAACCCTGCAAACTTTTTGGGAAGTTGAGGCTGCAACACACACAAGATTAAGCATGGAACAATGCCCACGGTGTGGAGTTGGTTTAAACAGATGGTAAAATAAACAGATGTGGGACTGACTGTGTGACATCTCGCGCTTGCCCGGATGCCTCTCTGTTCTCGTGATCTTGAGAAAAAACGTGGGAAGTTCCTTCTCCGTGGCGTCAGATGTATCATCCTGGTGCTAATATTTGTACTTCTACTTTGCTCTGAAATTCAGATCCTTCAACCCCTGCTGGGGAGAGCAGCATTCACACCCACGACACAATCATTCAACATTAAAAGCATGAAACATCAGTAATTGAACTGAGGCAGTCTCATTCAACGTGCTTCGTTTTTGTTGCTGTTCATTGATTTCTGTTGAGGTGCACTAAGCCTCCATGATTTATAGTTGACATTCATTTACAGACGGACTTCTCTTCTTCATCTTAGCTCAGTCACACAGACAGACAGACAGACAGACACACACACACACACACACAGATCTATGCATAACATTCAAAACCCTCGGCGGACACTAAAAAGGTTTGTATATGGCTGTGAAGTATCTATTCCCAGGTTTTTCTTCACCCTCCATGACAACTGTGCAAAGTGGACCTGTCGATGAAGGCCATGGGATGCAGCTGTCAGTTCCAGGAGAAGTGGCGCTTGAGTTAAGACCCATTATTTTCATTATGTAATATGGATAATTAACTGATGTATGTAAACACTTAATACGTGCTTAATAAGTGCTTAGGAACATACCAGAAGGCTTTTGTTTGTGTAATCGTATATCATTAAACATCATGACAGCAACAATTGTTCTTTATTACTATTTTCAATTTATAAAAATCATGGATGAATTAAATTCTTCGAAGACATTGCATTCATTCCTTTTCACACACTGCCTATATGAAGGATGACATTTCACTTGGGTCGATCAGTATTAATCAGCATTAAAGGGTCATAGACTTCATACTCCTGGCAACAGAGTCCCAGTGAGAGGCGTCCCAGGCCAGGAACCAGCCTGTGAAGGTGGGGGGCTCGTGGCCTTGTTTCGCCACCACCACGGGAGTGAGCTTGTCGCGGCCACTAGGGTCAGTCTCAATGTACTGTTTGGCTGCAGAAGAAAGACACACACACACACACACACACACACACACACACACACACACACACACACACACACACACACACACACACACACACACAGGAACAGTTTCACGTGTTAGTAGTGACCTCGTGTGGCAGTAGGAGGTAACTGAAATTCAAGAGAAATCCTGTGCAAACGTTGTGACTGCCTACGGTTTTTTTTGAGGACCCATGGGCTCAGCTTAGATACTTGGACAGTTTTACAGAGCAGGGATTATAAAGAAGGCAGCCTATAAAGAAGGCTCAGTGTTTTTTTTTTGTTTTTGGTTATTTTTAATGGCCTCGACCAAACATGTTTCGGAGGAAACATAATTCCTGTTAAATCAGATTCACTGGCAACATTTATTTCAGCCCCATGAAGGAGGGACTGTGACATTCCTGCACCAAGGGTGGTTCAGGTAATGTTTGCGTTTTGTGTGTTGTTGGCCATGAAGGAAATAATATATTCTGTACATGCATGTTCGATTTCGCGGTTCAAAATCTTTGATTTGTGATTATGGAATATAGAGTGAAGATTGGTAAGGGGGAAAACATTATAAGGCTGCAACATTACAAAAAATGAAAGTGTAAGGCTCAGAAAATGTTTTCACTGAACTTTAAATTTGTGTAAATTATCTATATCTATATATATATATATATTATCTTTAGTTCAGCATTACTCTTGGAGTTGCTGGGCCTGGTTCTGGCTGCACCTCTCATCCCGTTAAGCACCTCCCGCAGGAGATTGTACCGGCTCACCAACGTTACGTGCGAGACAGACGTCCAGGGCGAACTAATTTGGAAGCTGCTTTTTTAAGGTCAAAATGTTGCATGATGTTGCTTTAACAGAAAGAAGAAAAAAAAACATCTGTATATGCAATTTTACAGAGACTATTTTATGGTACAACAGTGCCATAAAATGAATGATTGAGGTTAATAGTATTGTACCGGGGTCCTTGCCAACTGCCTGATTCAATGCAGCATCGAGTGGGCAGATAAGTGACCCAAATCTAGTACACACAGTGTTGTGTGACCAACAGGTGCACGCTGGTGAACACGCTCATGGTGGCTACCCTGCTGGGATTTCGATATGTTCATGTGGGACTTTGATCATCAGTGTGTGTTACTGCCGAGCCCCCAACCAACTAATGATGAGTCCAAACTACTTGAGTGGTACAGTAGGACTAGAGAGATTGAGGAGATTTTGTCTTGTCTTATGATGAATCTAAATTAGAAAGAGGAACAGGGTCTTTTTTGATCGAGGGCAGACAGTGGAGGACTGTGTGTGTGCCATTGACACGGACAAATACCAAGACACATTGATTCCACCGGAAAACAGATTACTGATTAGCTCCTGATGCCAACAGATACACACACTATTAAACCCCCAAAACCTCACCAGATTTGACAGATTCAGTCCTCTCCACCTCGTTGGCGTCCTTCCCAATCCAGACGAACACCTACAGCAAAAGCCTGTGTGTTAGAGTGACTGTCCAGTTTGCCCAGGGATACTGGTACAACTTGTCTTACAGACGTGAGCGAACTGTACCTGATCCCATACGTCCAGCAGCATCACGTCGTCTTCAGCCAGGTCATCCTGCGTGAACTCTCCTGGGACCTCCTCGACCTGCACACAACACGGCAACACCGGTTGGAATATTGACCCGACCACATCCCGAAACGCCACAGATTGGAGTGGGCTTCACAAGATCACATGAGGGATTCAACGGCGTGCCTGAGTGCCGTGGAGAGATGTTTTAAAGAAAACGATTGGTAGCTGTGATTTAAAGGTGACCTATTACGCATAAATCACTTCTTCAGTGTTCGTGCACATACATTTGGGTGTCTGTGGTGCCTGCCGGCCCACAAACTGTGAAAAAGACCACCCAGTCGTTTCTTTTAGGAGCTGGCTAACCTCTCAAGCCTGGCTCTGAACAACTGATTCAGATTTCTCTCTGGCTGTGATGTCACAGACGGACACTTTTGGGGATAACCCCGCCAGCAGCTTCACAATCTCCAATTTTCTGGTGAAGGGGCGTGATATTTGACGTTTTCAAATGGGGCTAAAACAAATCCAGGCGTTTTAGACAGATGGGGAAAAGAGGAGCTGCAGGAATGGGCCCCGATGGCTCTTCTGAACGTTAGAGCATGTAAGAAGTTTCTTCTTCGTGTGAAGAAGGAACGGCAAACTGGGAGCACAGAATGCCTACTGTATGCACATTTGGCTCAATCAAAGCAAAGCAATTTAGTCCAAACGTATCAAAAGGTAGGTTACCAGTTTGTGAAGAGAGAATAATGTGGTTGAAATACTTACTGTGAACCTGCCGGTCTTGTTGGAGCATCCAAACAGACGTGGAGGGTGAGTCATGGTACGACTCTCCAGTCGCTCCGAGGTCTGGTACTCTGTCTCACCGCCCAACGCAGCCCAGAATCCAGCTGCAACAGAAAAAAACTCACCGTGTGACATTTTAAAAGTCAGAGTCAAAGTGAGGCTGTGACTTGTTCTTGTGTGCCCTGATACTTGTAGCACTTCAAGTCTGCTGCAGTTGCACGAGGCATGTCGGAAGTGACTAAAGTAAAATCAGGTTATGAGACACTACAGATGCTTTAGTGTGTGTGAATCCCTGATACAGCAGATACATGGCTTATAACTTTCATGTAAATACAGTACATCCGACGCAGATGGTGACCTGGTTCACTTCCTTCCACGATGCTGTTGCTGCTGCACTTGAGCTCTTTGCTTATGTACTCAGCTCCTTTAACCTCTTCCTCGCTGGCCCCTTTGCCCTTCCAGAGATAGCCCCGCCCATCGGCCATCTTCAGGAGGAAGGCGTCGTTCGAATTCAGACTGGTCGCCTCGGCGTCAACCTGAAACAAACAGGAAGTTCAGCATCTTCAAATGAAACTGCTGGTCCCGGTGGTGAATACAGTCCATACAGCGGGAAACATCCTCACCTCAGCGATCCTGGTGATGGTGGCCAGGTTCCTTCGAACCTGAAAGAGTCGGGTCAGAGGTGGAGGGGCCTGGCCTCCGAGGCGGGACGTACCACTCTTATATACGATGAGGGGTTTGGCTTTGAAGAGACTCAGCAGATGGGGGGGTTCTTTACCCTGGCACACTCTGACCTGCAGCCACACAAAATAGCTGTGACAAGGCAAGTTTAAAGAACATACAATCCCAAACACCCATCACACAAGATGTGGCCACGGGGTCGTATTCCTCGATGACATTGACAATGTTGCACACAACATGCTGATGTACAGCAGGTACTCGCTCTACTTTCTGCAGGGACTATAGGAACATTTGCAGGATTCAGAAACTCTGTGGTCTTCCACCTCAGGGAGAGGGGTCTCAATGAAGTTCTGGGGAAATGTTTTTGTCCGCCCCAAAAAGTCCCTACTCAGTGAAGTAGTGCAGGTACAGGAATAATAATAATTATTCCCAAGTCAGCAGGCCAAATTGCCTAATATTTCCTGGTCTTTAGATCACGGCGGAAAAGCAGGCGAACAACAGAGGAACCTTTCAGTTCCCTGGAAAAGGTTCCTGGGACCAAAAGTTCCAGGTACTCTTGAAGCTTTAGTCAACTGTGTCATAATGCTCACATTTGGTAACTGGCAATAAGCCGGTAAATGCTCATGGAAATGAATCTAAAATGAAAGAGGAACAGGGTCTTTTTTGATCGAGGGCAGACAGTGGAGGACTGTCAGTGTGCCATTGACACGGACAAATACCAAGACACATTGATTCCACCGGAAAACAACAACAGAGGAACCTTTCAGTTCCCTGAAAAAGGTTCCTGGGACCAAAAGTTCCAGGTACTCTTGAAGCTTTAGTCAACTGTGTCCTAATGCTCACATTTGGTAACTGGCAATAAGCCGGTAAATGCTCATGGAAATGTCTTTAGTTTTGCATGTATTTGATTACAAACCAATATACATCCAACTAATTACTATAACTATAACATTCTAATGGGCTACTTGCACAACCACTTCAGGGTTCTACTTAGTACTGCTCCACTGTTTCCGGCCAGGTTCAACAATGGCGCTGTTTCGTCAGCTGATCGGTAACTAAGTGTCTGCTGCAAACCTTCGCGCGAGAGGTGACAAAGAAATGATCCCAACGTGTGTTTACCAGCCATCGTCTTCTCAGGTCGGTAAACAGACCGGAAATAGACGAGCGGCATTATTTTGAAACGGAAGTACGTCACGAGGCCTGGTGCATGTAGTCAATAGGCATTGTTGACTACATATTATTGGCCAGTGAGCCCAGTCCCAGTGCACACGGTGTATTGTTGTAACAGTTTTTTTTGTAATATCATGAAAAAAATAACTTCCCTGTTCCTTTTTACTTCATTCTGGTTGTACCTGAACTGCATTCCCTCCGAGTGAACGATCCAGTTCCACAGTCAGAAACGCAGAGGCTGTTAGCTCGTCCAAAGAGCAGCTGGCTCCTTGCCTACAGGCCAAAGGGAGACATTTAACAGGGATTAGGACTTGGAGTTTGGGTGACACAGGAGTACACGTAAGTGTACTGATTAATATTCTTATATCTGCAGTGGGTCAAGTGAATAAATGTAATGTGAAGGAGTCCTTCGTGGGGATGATGAGTACAGACAATTATCCCTATCTCTGCAGTTCGAGTTAGCAAAGCTTTAACGACTGCTATTAGAAAAGGAAGAAACTGTTAAATAGGTCATGTGAATAGTACAGCTGGAGAAATAAAAAAATAATCCAAGGATGTGGTCAACATAAATGAGGAAGCAGAGCATTAGAGTATATCACGGAGACAGTCGCAGCTCTCTGTGGCCTATGCAAACCAGCTCAGTGTCGGATGGTGGTTGTACCAGGTGTAGACGATCTGCCTCTTCCCGTAAGTGTAGAGGATGATGTAACAGTCTCCACCGTAGAACTGACCGTAGCTCTTTGTGTCGACCGGGACTCTGCCACTGCTCTCCACTCTCCAGATCTGGAAGATTGAAACAACAGCATCATTGAAGTTGTGGTAGTTATATGGGAAAACCAGAAGAACACAATGACCACCATACTGTTTGGTTTGTTTTGCTGGAACATACACAAAGTTGTTTTCTCATGGAGTTAATGTTCTCCCCATATCAATCACAAGCCAATCTTCAGGTACCGATGACCCTACAGACACTAACATATACGGTATGTATGAGGAGAGCCCAGAACTTTGTTGCTGTGAGGCAACAGCACTGCTACTGCAACACCATGCCACCCATTGGTGGAGTTGGAGGGGACCAAAACCAGAGCTAAAAGGAGAGTGAATATTGAACCGTTGTTCACTCAGTATTGCAATCTCTCTGTGCTCTTACCGCTTAAGACCCACTCCATATGAACTGTGTGCTTCTCAACCCAAAGAGTCAACCACACAGCATTGGCATGGTTCTAACCTGTGTGTCCCCACTCCCGTCATCCACCATGTTGTACTGGGCCGCCATGTGGTGGGACTCGTGGAGCTTGGAGGCATCGAACTCCACCTGCTCGATCCTGGCGATCCGCTCCGTGACAAACACCTTCCCCAGGCCCTCGCTCTGATCTCGGTCTTTCCAGCCCAGGAAGAACTGCTTGAACATGGGGGTCTCTCCTCCCTCTGGCAGCACCTGGATCTGCAGGACCACATCGGCAGCAACAACTATTACCAATGGAACCGCTGGAACTTTTACACAAAGGAACATGAAATGGCGCGTTGCTCGATGATATATGAAGGAAACGCGGTAGATAAGTGAAAGTGAACCTGTGTGTTTGCTGGATAGCCCATCTGTTTGATGAAGCCCTCAGCTGTCTTCATGGCCTCCTTTCTTTCACTGGGGTTGGCGTTGTGCCCTGTGGGAGACGCACAAGATTTAGACACAAGTGTTGACGTGACAAACTCACACAGTCATGCTGCACTGTCACAAGGGCAACAAGCCACTCAAAGGGAAGCAGCGAGGGAAATAGTCTGTTTACCTTTCCATACGAATATCATCTTGTTTTTGCCGTGATCCAGGATGAAGCATTCGTCTGACAGCAGGTCACTCTGGTTAAATGGGTTTTCTTCCCTCACAACTGTCACTCTCATGGATCCCGATGCATCAGATACCTGGACGTAAACACACCGGTCAGGTTCTTCAGGAACTACTTGCGCAAACATCCGAACAAGACATTTGATGTTTAAGGTTGCACGTGTGAATGATCTGAATAAAATCCATGAGTGGTCCAGGCCTGTCAAAGCATTCGTGTGCAGATTGTCTTCCTTTTCTCCACAGAATTTTAGAATCATCATTTTGACAATGTTGACTTTTGAGGGAAAGAAGAGACGGACAATCAACCACGGAGGATTGGACATTTCTCAAAACCATTCACTTTCATAGTGATGGTTTACAGACAGTTACGTGAGGGATGTTAACGTCCAGTGTGTGTGTGTGTGTGTGTGTGTGTGTGTGTTAGCACTACCATGTAAAGTTTAGCCATTTTCCTGTTGGACATGTCTGCCTTTGTATCATCTTCATCATCTCCCTCGGTCAGGTCGGGCCTGACTCCAAGGACCTGTAATGAAGTGTGATTGCATATTACAAGACAATAATCTATCCAAGGAAGTCCGGCTAATCCGTGAAGCCACAATTACACAGCGAAAAAATATATCACGGCATGGGGAGCGTCTGTAATGAGAGGGCTACGAATGAAGAAAAAGGTGAGACGGAGCGAGATTCGACTCACATCAGTCAACGTGGACGGTTCACTTCCCTCTTCCACCACCACCAGCTCTGCGCGGCCATTTCTCTCGTTGTCACGGATTCCTCGGGCCACTTGTGCTGCCTTCAGTCGTTCAAAATGGTTACACTTGGATCCACACCACTGATAGATTATCTACACATGTAAGCACACAGGCGGACAGGGAAACATTAACTGCTCGATAGATAATTCATTCGATGAACCCCCCCCCCCTCTGCAGGCGTGCAGTCGTTTTCATATTGGTCCTCACATTTCCGAGGTCGACGATGAAGCAGTCTCCCCGGTTGAAGCTGGCCCAGCTGAGGGGGACCTGGGTGGCCCTGACCACGCGCCGGCCCTTGATGTGGAGGAGTCTCTGTGCCGACAGGTCGTTGGTGACCACGTGGTGGAAACCCGAGGCCACGCCTCCCGTCTGACGTGCAGGCATAAACACAAAATGCTGTCTCAGTTTTTTTTCTAGACTCTAACTTCCCCCTCTGTCCCGTGAGTCACTGTTCAGATGCTGCAATGGGATTCACGAGGGGAAAGGCTGAGGTTTAGTCAAAAGTTCAACTTCCATTACTTAATGTCAATGTTTTTTTTTTGCTTTTAAGCTTTACATGGTTACTATTTTGTGGAACTTCATGGTTTTGCTCAAACTTGTAAGACAACAAAGATTTTTTCTCAGAATTTTACTCGAAAGAGTGGAGCACCCCTTTTAAAAGAGTAAAGAGCAGAAGGACACGGCTAAAGACCAGACTAAAAGTCTTTCAACAGCAAGTTTTTCATTTTGCATTTCTTGAAATCTCTCATCAAATGAATCAATCGGCCCAGAAAACTTGCTCACTGAGTCTGATGTCTGTGACCATTCCAATTATCGTGAAAATTCACAGTGTGAGACCAAATGGAATTATCAATGATCGTGTGGTCCTATCACTTCCCGAAAATGATATTTTGGAGTCTGCGTGTAAACGCGGCTGACACAACGTGTCAACGGTTTTGGATTGAAGAGCGGACTGTATGTAGAGGACTTATGAGTCTACAGTCATGAAGCTCGGTACTAATATGCTTAAAATGACAAGCGTGACATGTTCGTGATTGGTCGTCATAATATGAATTCATTTTTTAATTAGTAAACCACAGACAGAGTGATATAAACTAAAGGATAAGACAAATGGAAAAGTGGACCCAATGATGGCGGCAGAGGAAAAGTAGGGGATCACTTAGTCTAACACTTAGTTACTTTACTTACAGCATTATTGTAATGGAATTCCTTTCGGCTTTAGCCTGGGAGGTGAAAGGCCAGTGTTGGGCAAATATATCACTCACATATGATTCAGCATAAAGTCACAGCTCTTCATATTTTTCAGTCAGTCATCGTAAGACCAGCAATGAATTGGATGCGTACTTTGTAAGTGATCCCTCCCTTGAAGTAGCTGGTGAAGGCTGTTGACTCGACCCCCTGCAGCTCCCTGTACTGGACCGGCTTTCCACCGAGGTAGTCGTCCAGCTGCACCGTGAAAATGGCTGCCGCGGCGCTCTCATCCTGACTGCACTCCTTTCCTTTATTGACCAAACACAGGCTCGTTGAGAAACAACATGGATACATCAATTTCTGTCGTATTTTTTATTGTAGCTTACTGGGCAGCAACACCAATGACAGCAATGAAACCCCCTTTGCATGCACTGTACACGCCCTCTCACTACTCTAATCTAGTGATTGGGCCTTAATTAGGTTTGTGCAGTGACCTGATTACTTGAATTTTGTGCAAACAAGAAACAAAGTTTTCATTACTTAGGACTGGAATAAAAACTTGTAGTGTTTTGTTAGAGACAAACGATTTCCTGGTCATATGGTTTAAGTGAGCTTCACAAACTTACTGTGAAGGTGGATCCTCTGAGATGGAAAGTAATGTGGCTCGGGTGAAATTAAAGGAAAATTACTCATCACTGTGTCCAAAAACAAAGTGTGACTAAAACGGAAAGTTAGATAGAAATAAAAACATGTCTCAATACGCTGGTTTCCAAAGCTAAATTAACTTCACTATAAACAAGGACAGTCAGGAGAAGCTGTGCTCGCTCTCTCTCTCTCTCTCTCTCTCTCTGCAACATCAGACGCTGTCAAAGGTGAAAAAAACAAAACCAAAACATCTACCACCACTACTAAATCCCCAGTTAACATGTTGTGTCTAGTTTGTTTCATCTGTACAAAAACAGAAGTGGGAAGAGGACCATTTCCGGTTTTAGTGGGAGTTTCATGGTGATGGCCTGTCAATAGAGTGTGTGCACCCAAAGGCTTCATCCAGACTCCATCCATCCATCCATCCATTATCTATACCACTAATGCCTTGAGGGTCACGGGGCGGTGCTGGAGCCAATCCCATCAGATATTTGGAAAGAGGCGGGGAACACCCTGGACAAGTTGTCAGCATAACACAGGGCTGACATATGGACACAAACAACCATTCACCTATAGTCAAGTCACCAATCAACCTGACCTTTGGAGTGGGGGAAGAAGCCGGAGTACTATATTATAGTATATGAACTTGTTTGTACGGTTGAAGAATAATAAAAAAGGCATCTATACTGATGGGACTTTTAGCTTTCGATTTAAGATACTTGAGGGACCAGTAATTTCATTTAATGCATGAAACATCATCATGCTCAAATGCTCGCTGTGTCCTAACCACAGTCACTCTGCATTTACACAGGCCGCACGCAAAGTGTTTTATCTTCCCGCATGACAGGAAGGAAGTGTGTAAGATGGCCATTTGCATATTTGATGGCTATCGATCGACGCTGATGGGTTCTCAGACTAAAGGCAAGAGCGAGTGCACAGCTTTGCTGTATTGACGTTCAACTCCCAGAGGTAATGGAGAGAGTTTCAGTACCGCAGGAAGGAAGTAAGCCCACGGATCAACACCTACACATGTCTACC
The DNA here is from genome assembly GCF_022379125.1 of Scophthalmus maximus. Taxonomy (NCBI): domain Eukaryota; kingdom Metazoa; phylum Chordata; class Actinopteri; order Pleuronectiformes; family Scophthalmidae; genus Scophthalmus; species Scophthalmus maximus. The sequence continues at coordinate 2,673,220 of NC_061536.1, forward strand.
ATCGCATTATGCAGTTGTGTATTAATGGCATTATAAATTTGGTGGAAGGGCATAGCTATGGCAAAGTAAAAGAATCCATTACATTTTGGAGCAGATCCAGATTTTTTCTTTAACAAGGCGAGATATGGCACTAGCCAAGGAGGTACAGGATGCTCTCTCCAGTGTCCCTTTTAGTTAACATAACGCAAAATATGAACAACTTTCATGTCTGACATAATTCCCCATCCAGATTTTCTGTGTCAAAGTACAAGCTAACGTGAACACGGTGACGTCATTATGACATCAGATGGGGTTATGTTTAGAGCATCGGCAGCTGTTTTTTTTAAAGGCTGAGTTGGACTTTTTACGCAATATGCCGGTCAAGTTGGTGGAGTGACCCTTTAAAACGTAATATCTTTATCCTGACCACTTAAAAAACAGCGGCCCCAGATCTAACGCAGTCTCAGCGTGGCAAAAAAAAAGGTTCTTCTCTTAAAAAAGACTCACAGGCGTCTTGTGAGCGCAAGGGAAGGTTCCTTCACTCACTATTTTTCTTGAGTTGTTTTCTCTTTCTTTGTGCATTCATGTACCGTTTCCCGATCAGAATCGGTCGCTCACAAGAACACCTTTTTTTCATTTGAGTCATTCCAATTGAGTCGCTGCTACCTCCCCACTTCCAGCCGGCACAACACTGACATAGTGACCCGGGACGGAGAGCGACCTCAGTGTGGAAAACATCTGCGGCAGGAGTCACATGAGCAATCCACATGTCTATGAAGTGCCAACGTGGAAAGACAATTGGTGAATGTGCCTGAGGGTGAAACCACTTCTGGTGAACTAGTAGAAGCTGATTCAGCATTTCGAAGAGCTGAAAGTAGAACTTTAAACACGACAGACAAGCGTTTCTTCTGAAATCACACAAAGAAACAAAAACGTATCCTTGCTATGTTGAACTTGCTTCGTAGTACGGGCCCCTGGACGATGGAATCTGTCATCACAACTGAAGCCACACACATCAAATAAACATTTCTGTTTGGGTTTTTTTTTTTAAATCAACTAGTTTCGCTCCTTTCGGAATTTCGGCTGAAAACAAATGAACTTGTATCGCGTGGACATGATTTTGTGCTGATACTGATCGGAGGGTTGAGTCGGTTTTTCTCGTATGCTGCCGCAACTAAGCGACGCGAGTCCTTTTTCCAGCAACTGTACCACAGCACGCACTGTCTGCACTTGCTTCAACACACAGACGACAGGCTGGTGGTCAGTGCGCGGCGTGCGTCTGTGTTTCCATGCAGGCGCACTGTAAAAACAGCTCGCAGGACGGTTGTCAGTATGTTGTCGCTGGCTTGGGTGAGCAGTCAAACTGGAAAAGTTTGCTTTTGAAAATGCACTTTGACTTGAGCGTGACAGCTGGAAGATAATTTCTCCTTTGTTTCACTGTTGCATTTCTTATAGGACGGGCCCGAGGAAGCTCCTGGTGTCTAGATACTGGGCATCTCTTACCCCTGCTCTACACCACTTTCCTCCCAGTGCGTCCTAATGAGTCTACAGGCTTTTACATCCGGGTGTCACTCATTTCACTCAAAAAAGAAGTAGACCCAGTTGAGAAGGTCCACGTTTTCACTCACTTACCCAGCCAGTAGTGCAGGTGGTAGAAACAGCTGTCCCTCTGTTTGACGGTGCTGAGAATCACGTAAGCATCGCCGGCGTAAAAGCTCCCATGTAAGCCCTCAGACACGGGGACCAGCTCCAGGTTCTCGATCCTCCAGATCTGCAGGCCGCTGGCCTTGCCTGCACCGGTGAACTCTTTGTGGTGGAGCTCCATGTCTGCTGCCGCTGCTGCTGCTGCTGTCAGGCTCCGAGGACGGGTGAGGATCCTTGGTGAGGCGAGAGTAGGGTGAAAGAAATGGGAACACACTGCTGCTCTGTTTGACTGAGTGGAGAAAGCAGAAGCTGAAACACTGCCGCTCCACACTCAGCCTGTACACACGCACACACACACACGTACGCACACACACACACTCACACACACACACACACACAGAGTGGGTGTGCCGACTGCCTGCCAAAATACACAGCAGCATCCTCAAATACGGATGCATGAATTGCGATTTTTAGTTCGCAAGAACTAACTGTACACACAGTCAATGTAGCAACACTGAGTGTTTGTGTTCACACTGTAATTGTTCATTTTATAATGTATTTAAAATAGAGAAAATAATAGAGTATGAGGACATGGGGGCAAGAAAGAACCCATTCAATTTTGGGGGAGATTTGGAAAAAGGGGAGGATCCAAGAAATTATTTTTATATCTTTTTCTCAGGGAATATTGCATGGATCTTGATGGGGAAAAAAAAAAATCAAGTGTATTTAGGGGACTCATACTTGTGAGTGTGTGTAATTTGGTGTGGCTTGACTGAACGTAAGGGGACTGTTGGGCCTTGGCAGAGGTGTGTGCCACTCTAATTTGATGTGGTTTCATGATAGTTGTTAAATGGCACTGGGGATGAAGACAGGAAACTGTAGTCTGCTAATTCCTCTTTGCCTGTTAATATATAACCGATGTTCTTGCAATTTAGAAAGAAATTATTATTATATCTTCCATATTGGTTGCCACATGATTACCATGAATGTAAAGAGATTCTTGGTCACCTGCAGTGTCCAACCTTAACTACTGTTGACTATTTTTATGTTCTCCACCATTTCAATGTTACTGAATGTACAATTCAAAGCATTACAAAACTGATATTTGGCTTAAAGACTTGGTCACTTGTAGTAAACTGGAAACTGGATAAAGAGCAGGGAGTGACAATAACGAGTCAGAGCATACTGGTTGTTGCTGGGAGGAAGTGACACTGCAATGTGAACACAACAACATTTTTTCCTTTTGCAAACTAAGAATAAGAGCTGTTACCACCTAAATAGACAGACTATATATCAACAATCTAAAAATTACTTTTTCAGTGTTTGTGCACATAAATGTGGGTATCTGTGTTGCCACAAACTGGGAAAAAAGACCACCCTTTTGTTTTTTTTGTGAGCTTGCTTAACCCTCCAGTGTGGCTCTGAACAACTGGTTCAGAATTCTCTCCCACTGTGATGTCACAGTTGGACTCTTTTGGGGTAAACGAACTTGCAATCTGAGAATCTCCACTGTTCTGGTGAAGGGGCGTCACATTTCCTGCACATTTTGATATCGGTTGACCAATCACAACAGACTGGGCCAGCTGGCCAATCAGAGCAGACTGGGATTTATCAGGAGGGGGGCTAAAAGAAATCCAGGCCTTTTAGACAGAGGGTGAAAAGAGGAGCTGCAGGAATGCAGAGTATGAGAACACTGATGCCTTTTCTGAACATTGGGACATGTACACCTTTTCAAGTGGTAAGACAAATTAAAAGTATGAACCTGAATATGAGCACAATAGGCCACCTTTAAAGACCGTCTGTGTGGAGTGTACTTAAATCACTGATTCCAAAATGTTATGTATTTTCAAGTTCTATAGGAATGCAGGGATTCAAGTGTGGGGTAGGGGGTACTCAGGTCTGTGGGTGTTGTTTACACTGCTGTGTGCTTCTTTTAGTTGGGTTCTTAGCTAGCTTTAAATTGCAGAACATTACAGAACCATTGAGTTTTGCCAGGTAGGTAGGTAGGTAGGTAGGTAGGTAGGAAGAAAAAAATAAGTCACTCCCTGTGTTGTAAAACTTTATTCACTACAAACAGTCACAAGCAATACATACAAACAAAATGGGTGAAATGCCATGAGAGGTAGGAATCTTGAATAGCAAAAGGTAAACAATCATGTGTTTTGTTAAGGGTGAATGTTAGGAGTCTGAAATAAATAGTTTACCTTAAATAATTTCATAGGGGATTGTTACGAGTGCATGTTAGGATTAAAAATACCAAAACCCAAATGTTTGTCTTTAAATTCTAATCTACAACTATTCTACTATTGTTACAGCAGTAGTAATCTAAGTTTTCCCAACCAACCAGTTTCTATGAAGACACTATAAACACAATTTCAAAGTATTTACAGAATGAAAAATAGGCGGTTTCTCTCCAAGTTGACTCTAATATACAGTACATACAATGTGTGTTTCTGCTGTTTGAAGGGCTGCTGTGGTCACACCAGAAAGTGTTCCACTACTCCACTTTGAGCAGGCTTATGTGAAAACACCTGGTGTAACACAGCTAACTCTAATTGTAGTTGTCCTTCTATCTAGGCATCAGCCATGTTAAGATAGTTTAGTTCACCAAAGTTGAAGTTTATGCGGCAGATGCGCTTCGCCCCAACAAATGTATCCCACTGATTCCTCTGAAATGAACAGATTTAGCTCCAAACCTTATTTGAATTCTGGTGTGACCAGGCCACAACCCTTTAAATAGCAAACATTCGATTAAAAACCCCAAAACAAAAACAACCAAAAACATCTATCAACCAAATCTCTCTCAAAAGGCTGGCCCACTACAACGCACCAACAGTAGTAGTGTGACCACCTGCCACCGCGAGAACGTTCACTTCAAACTTTACGTTGGAATGTGTCAGGAATGCCTCGGTTTTATCAAACACTACTGCAGGCAAGTAAGCAGATTGTTCAGATTCAAAGCATGAAAAACATGAGCTTGTCCCAGAATGAGACACAGCAGCAACACAGAGTGTCCATCTTCAGAGCTTAACACACTGTGGTGAATACACAGGCTTTAGAGAACTTGAGACCATTGATAAAATCTGCATTTTAAATACGTATAAAGTGCATTATGTCTTTTTAATAATAATTTTGTATTGTTTATTATTCTAACAGACACACAGATCATAATCACAGATCGTGGTAACAGCCGTTTTCACTGAAACTGATGTTATGATATTTCAGTGACTGTTAGAAATACTGAAATCAAATACTTAAATTATATAAATGATACTTGTGGAAGGAAAGGAAAAAACTTAGAACAGTCATGATAAGGGTATCAAACCTCAACACTGCAAACTAAGAAAAAGGTTGTTTCTCTGGTATTATTTTGTCACATTGGCACGTTAGAAAAAAACCAAGTAGTGAGTAAATAAGTATTAGCAGTTGACCATCGGATACCACCGAACATAATCTGGAGCCACACGAAAAACAGTATTTGCTACCTTAACATTAGAGAACTAAAAGTGTACAGTAAGCACAGGTGCTCTCAGCTTTCAGACAGTGGTGGGACAAAAAAATCCTCATCACTTCACATACTCATGCCCAGGTACAACAGGAGATCAGTAGAAAGAACTGAAAAATCTGGGCTGCAAACATCTTAAAACACTTTGCCACATTTACGACTGTAGGGTGGAGCCATCTTCACTGGCTAACCGGGTGGAGCGCACACTGTGTTCACCAAGGGAAAAAATATGAGACCTTCTGCAGGATGATCATCCTTATCATATCATAACAATGAGATCCATAATTTGCAAATATGACAATTGGAAGGAACTGCACTTACAAATAAGATTTGTATCTTATCAGCATATATCACACTGTTACAAGATGCAGATCCCAAAGTTAGTAAATAATTTCATTCTTATAAGAAAATGAAATAATAATGAAATGTATTTTGTTATTACAAGTAATTGGATCATCTAACTAGCAAATGCTTCTTGTAATTTCAAGTTAACAATCTTGTGATCTTAAAACTGCTTTTTGTAATATTGAGAAACACATCTTGTAAATATGCTCATGATGTATTCCAATTTTTTTTCTTTTGAAAAAATATGTTGTTGGGATAGTCTTTCTTCTAAATGCAAGATACAGATCTTTTCGTTATGAGATACTGTAGTCTTCTTGTAGTGACAAAGGATTCTTTAATAAGTCAATGCATTTATAGATCACAAATGAGACTTGTATATTGTTATTAGAAGATGGGGATTTGTAATTTTGAGATGATTGTCTAGCATCTCAACATTTCGGTAGGAGATGTTAGAATTACGAGCCAAAGTCTTAAATTTCTTTCTTGCTGAATGCAATGTGCTTCCTCATATGAAATGAACTTTTGCTGGGTGCATTTCTTATCTTAGTATGGATTCCCTTCAGTGTAGCAATGACAGCAGCATTTTGTTAGGACTCTGCAGGTGGAGAAGTGGGAACACAGTGAATCACCTATGGCCACCATCCAGGGCCCGTGAGGGATGGGGTTACTCAGCAGGATGTGGACTGCTGAACGGCTTGGTCATCCCTCTGACAGAGGTGGTGTTCCCTCCACAGTCCACATACTGGTACATCTCCTGAGACACCTGCTCCACGTGGCCAAAGTACATCGTGGTGACGGTCACTCTGCGGAGGGCGGAGAGGGACGAGGGCGGAGTTTACGCACACTCTAATCAAAGGTTTAGATTGAGATTTGAATGATTACACTAGCAGAGGAATCAACACAACTTACTGCATCATGACGACAATGTTGTGAACCCGAATGGTTTGCAGGGTGCAGTAGTCACTGGAAAATAAAAAACAAAAACAAATGTAAGTACTTGTTAGTGGCATTGTGGAGCAATTAGAAAATTAATGTCACGTGTTTTCAAGAGTGAATAAACGCCCTAACCAGTGTCAGTGTCAGTTTACACACACATTTAAAGTGGTACGCTGAAATTCAAAGTAGGGATGTTCCAAATCAAATCATAATACTGATATTTAACAAATCGTGAATTTCATTCCATTGCAACATACCGGTGTTTTTACTTCATGACTACATAAAGCATGGCTAACAACAACTGCTGTGAAGGACATGTTAGCAGCTCTGTGAGATTGTATTAAATGCTAACATCAGCATGCTTACATGCTCACAATGGTGATGTTCCGGCAAGTATAATGTTTATCGTTGTCTGACGAAAGTCAGACAAGGATGACCAAAGATATTTCATGACATGAGCTCGCCCCCTGGTGGGTGGATGCAGTACATGTCATAAATCCCCCTTCATGTTTAGGAAATGGGACATGGACCAAACTTAAAAGTCAAAGTAAACATTAAATACATTTTCCCAAAGATGGTTTCTGTCATTTTATGTTTTAGTTTTAATTAGTTATTTGATGCCATAAAAAAAGAAATGGCATGATTGACAGCTGAGAGTCAGCAGACTGGCTCCAAATTACATCACCTGCTCAAGATGGCAGCACCCACATCTCAGTTATTTTGGCGTAATTTTTGGACAGTGGGAGTAGGTGGATACACATCCTCCATCTTTATAATCAGTTCACAATCAGGAGGATTTATCCTCTGGCCAACAAGGATATTAGGAATATATCATTCTGGACCAAAATAATGGTACAAAGGTTGAGTTTTGCTTGGTTTGGGATTGCAAATGATACAAATCCAAACAGTTAAAGAGCTTATTCTAAAAGCTGGGAGTCCAAAATGTAACATCTGTGAAGACAACACTCATTGGACATGTTGTACACACTACTTACTACATGTAGCTCATCTCATCTGCGATGATGGTGGGAACCATATAATCAATCTGGAAACAGAAGAAAAGTGAACAAAACAAAGAGTTTAAAGAGCTGTATCCGCACAAGACCGGTGGTCACCTTGTGAGCAGATGCTGAGCTGTACCTGTTTCATGTCCAGAGGACTGATGGCGATGAGGTTACTGATGCGGGATTTGCCGATCACTGTCTTGGCAAACTGCACCTGGGCCGTGATGTTGGCCACCTCCACTGAGTAGTAGTTGTTATTGGTAATGTTGAGAGTGTTCTGGAAGGAAAAGCAGCGTCAGAGAGGTCGTTAATGAGACAAAACTGAAATCACTGAACAATAACCATGAGCCATATAGCGACAGTCGGCCAATAGAAACACTGATACATGACATTTGCCAATGCAAGATTTCACATATATCACATTTAGCACACTACCGGCTGTAGCATCAATCTCATATACTGTTTGTGATCGCTGATTGATTTACTACCAACATCAGGAATGTGACATCACATTCTTTTTCTGGGCTGTGTGCAGGTATATTTGATTCAGTGAAAGAGTCATGTGACCAAACTGTGTGAGTGTGCATATGACATGTCATATTACCCTATACCTCTTTCACCCAAAAATTACCATGTAGACCCGGATTTTTTTAAACGCGGGTCGACCTGCGTTTAATCGGCAATTGGCCTCTTTCACACCGCGAGCAGACCAGGGTCTAATGATCGTGTAGTGACCGTTTGCGGCCATAGATGGCGGTGCGCGCCATAAAACAAAGAAGAACAGTGTAGTAAACAACAGAAAGCATGGTAGCCAGTGAGCCGGTGGTCAACGTTACCTTAGATCTTGTACTTGTCACTCTTTCAAAGTTTACAAACTCAGCGCAGTGTCACGAGCCGAGCCTGGCCTGGCCCTTTAAGCAGGTGGCCATATGGGTTTTGAAGTGTGTGTATGAGAGAAGAAGAAGCTTGGCGCTGCGTTTGTGTACGTAGCTGCAGCCACAAGGAGAATGTGCTCCGCACATCATCCATGTTACCGACAGTTTATGGCCACTGTGTAATGAGAGACCGCCTGATCAGGCCGTGTATGTTATGCCGAAGGGTTGAAATAAAGTGCCCCGTTCTGAACCTCATCGATGATCTGGATTGTGTTAGCTGTTACCACCAACGAGCCAAAGCTAGGCTAAGCGAGCTAGCTACATGCGAGAGGTCTTTTTACTACAGCTGGTGAGGTAACAGCAGTTACCGACGGAGGAGTCGAGCCTTCGTTGCCTCCTTCATTGCGCAAATTAGTGACGTCCACGTCGATGCCGATTGGAGGTGAAGCCGATTATTACGCGATTTAGTCATTTGACCTGGGGCTGAATGCCGATTAAACGTTTTCACACTGTAGAAAACGCCGGGTGTTACCGGGTTTAAGCGGGTTTTTTGGCCAGTGTGAAAGGGGCTCTACTCTCTCACCCCATTTGATGCTCTCCTTCAGTGTCTATTTGCCACACATGAACATCATAAACTCTGGTGTGTCGCTGCGTTCGTCTGGCCTAAAATGTATTTAAATCAAACTGCGGCTTCCAACAGTTGCAGGCTGTGGAGTGGTGAAAAAAAACTCACTGTGATGTTGAGATAGACGCTGCGCTTGTCCTGGTCGTAGCTGACAAAAACAGATTTCACCCCAACATAGGACACGTCGATGGATCGAGGGAAGAGGAAGAACACAGCTAGACTGGACAGTAGCAGGCAGACCGCCACTGACGCGGTTACGTACAACTTTCTAAAAAGAACAGAGACAACCTAATCATTATCCCTTTTAAACACACAGATTAGTAAATGCTCGTTACTTTTGTGGCAATTTCTAAATACAAGGAAATTATTTAATTGAGTGTGTTCGCTAGCTGTTTTGCTTTAAGAGGTGCACAGTAGTGCCTGTTCAAATTTTAAATAGTGCGGGTGGTTCTAACAGTCTTTAGAAAAGACACACACACAGACAGATGAATGTACTTACGTCCTCCTGGGCCGCAGCCTTTGGTCACTGTATGGAATCAATGCCACCAGCTGATTTTCCTGTCCTGAAACACAGACAGCACACAGTCATGAGTCACTATTGGCTGGTAGGAAACTGAGTCCATGGTCCAACTACCCTGGATTAGCTCAGGACACTGTATAAATATGTGGACTAGGCCATGGAAGACAGACAGATAATGTTTCACTATTCAGTCTGCTTCTTTAACAGCCCGACTGCGCACACAATGGCGTTACCTCTGGGTATCCTCCCGGTGCCCTGGCACGTGGGACACGTCACACTGTCCCGTCCTGTGAACTCCACATAAGGAAACTGGGAGACGTCTCCGTCCTTGCCATCCTCAGTTAGGGCGTCCTCGGGTGAGGCCAACCTGTCCTCGTCGTTGCCCGCCTGCTTGGTGAGGTGGGAAAATGACTTCCCCATAGTCACACCTGTGCTCATGAAAACAAAGAAACACAAGGCCTACAAGTGAAGAGTCTGCGGCTCACACAAGCAGAAGCTCAGTACAACAACACCGTCCACACCTGCACGCAGTGACCGCTTTAAACTGCTCCCTGCCTTGGCCAGTGTGTAAACAGTTAACGGGGAGGAGGTGCCTATCCTGATTGAGACAACAGCACACGGTGCAATAAGGCACATACCGCAAAGTCCACAACACTAGTTCTGGAGTTACAGGCAGTGGTAACGCTGGATTTTGATGAAAGGCCGCAGATACAGTAATCTGTATCACCCTCAAAAAAAAAAATCAAGCAATGTACTCAGTTTTTCTTTGTCATAGATCACAGGAAATTGAAAATGCTGAATTTTGGACTGTTATAAATAAATGTCACAATGTCATGACGTGTTCACGTGTTGCAATTTTTGATTGTTGTGTTGTTGCTACACCTTCACCTGAACTGTTAGTTTCAGGCCTGTCACCATTACTACTTTTTGCAGCCCAATATATTGTCCCAGAAATTGCCCCCTTTTTATGATAATGAATCATGTGAGGAAGCAGTAGAGGCCTATTGGTCATTTGCACGTGCAAGTCCTAGACGATTTGTGCACACATGGTGCCTTTAGAAAAATCGCAATTTTTGGACACTTTGTAGACCAAATGATGTCATTGATAAATCCTACGACTAGAACAGATTAGAGGACAGAAGCAGCAAGACTTGTTGACACTCACTTACTCTTATGTCAACCAGCACGCATGTAGACACAATGGCTATTATGGAGGTCCTATTCATGTGACGCACGATAAGTCGCTAACGTAATTGTCGTGACAGGCCAACTTGGTCAACTCATTAATATCCTGTTTCCTATCCAAACATATTTTCCTTTAAAGAGCAGTTCCAGTGCCGTTCATCATGTGCACATTTCACCTCTCCTTTTGCCACTTCCATCTCATTCTTCTGCCAAATGATTTCTACTAAATAGTGCCTCTGGGGTTTTCTTGGTGACGACTGACTGTTCTTCAGGAAGCAGCTGGACATTCACGGACGTTTGGCGTTTGGGAAAAGCGGCCAGATGCTGATCTGCGGTGGCAGTTGTTGTCAAATCAGGGGGTCAATTTGGACAGAGGTTTGTTTAGATCAGATGCCAATGATTCACCCCAGTGATTGTCAGCAAGTCCAGAGGATGCATCAGGGCAGACGGGGGGGGGGGGCTGCTGCTGCTGCTGCTGAGGCTCGGGTAACCCAACAAAGTTGAGTAGCATGCGTTAGCGTTAGCACGTCTGCCAATCCACCGTAAACAACGACTGCTAAAGCCCAGAGCTGCTCTTGGTGACATCCGAAGTACGGAGGACGGTCTACCAATGAGTAGTAACTGGTTAACACCGACGTTAACGCCGTCCGCCTAGTGCAGGGCCTATGAACACTTCAGAGTTCGAGCTGGTAGCGTTCGAATTGTCACACACTGCCAGCGTTGACGTTATGTTAGCCAACGGCACCTCCACGACCGCCCACATCAACAACAAGCTAGCCGGTTGAGCTAGCTAACAGCTAACACACTGTGCAACAACGACGATTAGCCGGGGCCAATAACACAGTAGCTGATGTTGTATAGCTAGTTAACACCGAGCACACGTCTGTCCGTTACAACTCCGATTGGCGCACTGTAACAACAACAACAACAACAACAACAACAACAACAACAACAACAACAAAACAACGAATGGGGGGGGGGGGGGGCAAGAGCGAAATACCTGAATGTGACTCTTCAGTTTAGCAGACTACAGCTGACAGCAGTGGTCAGGCAGATTTGTTTATCCACGGTGAGATAGACATGCGCGAAAAGGATGCGCAGAGTTCTCTCTGCGGAGGAGGAGGAGGTGTCCCTAATCCCGTCCCGTCGCGGGAGCGCGCGCAGCTAAAGAAGCGGGAACGCGCGGGCAGTGTAATGACTTCTGCCTCTATAGGGTAAAAAGTACGACTTGGAAAATGTACAATATTATTTGTGGGCTGTATCCATGGATATATTCCATGGGCGTCACTTTGTTTTGAAAAGCGTTGGGGACACTTTTTTTCAGATAAAAAAACAACAAAACTATTATATTTTTGACAACTAGTGCAGTTCACGCCCTGCTGTTGCAAAGTTGGAGCGATGTTTACTTTTCTATTTTCTTTTCAAAGTTTACTCATATTAAATGTGTCACATTGTCCACATTATTGCACCACTAGTGTCCCCAGAAATACACCCACAAAGTGTGAACGGACGAACCGTTCCTGAGATTGTACATTGTTCTCTTGTGCAAATAAACCTCTCTCGAAGTGTTCTCATTTATCACATTTCTTTGTGCACGGTATTTTTTTTTTTCAAATTATACTTTTAAAAAGTGGTGGGGACAAATTGTCCATTTCAAAAAGTGGTGGGGACATGTCCCCGGCGTCCCCAGCGCAAATGACACCTATGTTACTGACTACCAAGCACATGAAGCCCTATTTAAACCTATTTTTTTGATTCATTTTTAATCTTTTGTTTTTACTCTGTAGCACTTTATTATTATATTTATTATTTATTTATTCTTATTTTTTTTCTTATTTTGCAATCCCACAGAAAAAGTGTGACCCTGGATGCATGGCACCTGCTAAAACTTCTTTGGGAGGCCTTTGTGTCTTTTGCCACTTGTGCTTCTTTTTTTGGTCACAGGAATTTAAGACAGAAGATGGGAAAACTATTAAGTCAAAGTACTTCTGAAGCCCTAAATTAAGTCCAAAGAGAAAGACAATTCTAGAAGCATGCAGAAACAACGCTCTGTGGGTTGAAGGTCCAGCAACAACTTGGTGCCACATGATGTCATTGCTAAGAGCCTACTGTAAATACAGCTGTAAATGTTGGTGGAAGAGGATGTGCAGAAGGATGACATGAATCGTGACCTCCCAGCTTCACGCAGCCTCTCTGAATACAGAGTGGTCAGCGGTCAGCGACAGCAACGAAAGAGAAAATCCCCTGATTGCCTTGCTCATAGGCATTAACAACTGAGGACCATCACCAGGCATGACGTTGGTGTGTTTGACCACTGAGAAATGCATTCAGAAAGCAGATATAGCCTACTTCATTACTTCAACAGTATTTGTTAAATGAAAGCCTACCTTTTTAACTTACACCTTCATCAGGGTTCAAACAAGAATACTGAGTTAAAAAACAAACACTTTTGAACAGGCAGCGGGCACCTTAAGGGATTATGACAATAATTCCGTAATGAAGCCATCATCAGTATCACAATGATACATGTTATGGCGACATCTTGTGGTTCAAATTTAAACATCCATTCAACCGACTGACCAAACCAAAAAAAATAAATTCAAATACACTTTCAAAGCTGTACCAAGATTGTATCAAAGCTAATAAGCTAAATTCTTTTTTTTTTTTTTGCTTCGGTGTCCTGAAGGCTTCACGTTTAAAAAAACCCAACAGATCCAGATCAACATCTTGCTTATTGCAATCTGCTTTATCTAAAGAAGACCAGAAATTATGTGTCTGTGTTTCAAATGAAATGTATTGCTACAGCAGAAGTAAGATCCTGCCTCCTCATAGCGTTTATTTTTTTGTTCTTAAATCTGAATTTTCAATTGTTGTTTTATCATTCCCACGTACATCAAGCTGCATCGTCGTTTCAACATTTCAAACATTGGGCTCTGAGTATGTGCGAGAGCATTCAACCTCAAACAATGAATAGCCACAAGACTACCAGCTCCAGCATCACATTTCATTGGGTTGAGCTCCTTCTACATTTGATACATTTGTTTGTGGAAAAACACAAAACCGAATGTGATGTTGTCAGTGTGTACTGTACCTCTGTAACTGCGATGAACAGATTCCCCCACTATGTGGCAGTGTTTATCCAAGCTCTTTATGCAGGTCAGGCTATCAGCTCGGATCCCCTTAAACATGTGGTTGTGTTATACTTTATTTCAAACACTGAAGTCACCATCAGTCACCTGGCTCAGCATTTAACCTCAGAACTTTAACCGGGGTGATGTCATGTTCATATTTGACATTCATCAGATTTCGCTGCTGTGGAGAGCGGAAGTATTGAATGCCTTTATCACTATAGGCGTTGTCAGGGACGACCCATTTTGATCTTCAATACATTTTTTGTTTTTAGACATATGAATGTCAAACCAAACATCTATAAAAATCATCTTGACATCAAACCAGCCTTAATGTGTCTGTGACATCCTGTTACAACTTTCACAGCTGTTAGTTCGTGAAAAATGTCTTAGCAAATCCCTTAGCCTCCTTATCAGTGAGCATTTTGCTTAAATATGCATATTTAAAGGTTTTCTTTTTTTTAATAGCTCACTCATTTATTAATTTATTGACATCCAACCACCTCTCATGTGTCTGGGACATCCTCTCTCAACTTCGACAGCTGTTAGTTTGTGAAAAAGGCCTTAGCTAATCCCTTAGCATCCTTATCAGTGAGCATTTTGCTTTAATGTCCGTATTTTAAGGTTTGCATTTTCAATAGCTCACTCATTTATGAATTTAATGACATCAAACCTCTGGTGTGTCTGGGACATCCTTCACAACTTGTACAGCTGTTAGCTTGTGAAACAGGCCTTTGCAAATCCCTTAGCATCCTTATCAGTGATCATTTTGCTTTAATATGCAATTTGTCAAGTCTTTTTTTCAATAGCTCACTCATTTATGAATTTATTAGTATCAAACCACCTCTCATGTGTTTGGGACATCCTCTCACAACTTTCATAATATACTTTCATAAAATAAAATGCATATTTCAAAACCTTGAAATATGCATATTAAAGGTGGCTTGTTTCCTTCAACCTACAACCTGAATCAGTCGGCTGCAGGAAAATATATGAATCTGGAGTAGTGTCAAATATACACAATGTTTAGTATATAGACTAAGGTGGTCTAAAAGCCAGCAGATGTGGAGACATGGCTTCTGTGTCTCTGTAATCTCAGCTCAAGTCAGACCAAAACCTTTGTTCCCTCCACACATGGGTTTCAAATGTCTGACCAGTCAGGGCACAAGTTGAAGCATTATATTTTGATTCTCTGCAGCGGACTTGCTGTCATATTTCACCCTGCTGTAATCCGACAGGTCAGTCAGCCGTTATCACATCGAAGCAGAGGTTGCAGCCTTTCATGCACACACTTGAAGAGCAGCTGTCGGCTGTAGGAGTCACCTTCCCCGTCCAGCGTTCCCACTCCAGAAGCGCCGTTTTGTTTCCTGAGCACGAGCATCCATGCTGCCGCTGGTCAAGTGCAATCACTCATGCAGCCACTGCAACGTTCACTTGCTATATTCTGTGCAGCTATGATTAATTGTTGTGTTGCTGCTGCTGCCTTGTGCCTCAGTTCGCCAGCGACCTGTAGCTCTGGTTTACAGTATCAACACAGTTCATACATACACACATACCTGTAACCTCAGTCATTCACTTACAATGGAGACATTGCCAACCTATACTATAATGGGTAGAAGAAGGAAGATGATTTTTATTGTTGCTTTTATTGTTATTTATTTGAATATCATTATTAATATAATTGTTTTTTTTTTGGGGGGGGGGGTTAAACATTTCTGGCCCCGGATGAATCACTTTGATTTGTGATAATTCACAAATTAAACATGGTAGCTCACCTGTTGTTCCCTGCACTCACATTTGACCAGAAAACAGCAACCATATGTCATTAAAATGTGCAGGCTTACATGTGGAAACCCGTTTACTTTCACTGACAGCCTGTCACTGCGATTGTGAGCGTTTCTGTACCTTGACAGTGTTGCACACTGACTGCTGTGTCATCTGTCTGATCGGTGCAAGGTCGCTCCAGATGACGACTGCTATTTGACGCACTGCCCTGACACTGGGTTGCAAAAAGAAATGCGTACTGTACGTGTGTGAAAGTTATCATGAGAGAAAAAAAAGGAATCCATCTATGGATTACATTTTGGGACTATTGCACAATTTGCCATGAGACTTGGTTCATCTACCTCTTTATATTTTATATTAGAACCTGACTAACTGCCTTCATTTTGAATACTCTTTCTATCCCTATATTGACCATCGAATAGAAGCAAAAGTGTAAAAAATATTGTTTCTTGATACATCAATTCAATGTTAACAGGATTACAAAACAAAAGAAATTGTCCATCGCAAATTTTAAGAGCACAAATGTCCCTGAATATGTTGTGACTGACTCTCCAAAATCTATTTTACAACTGTACAGAACAGAATAGCTACAGATCCTTAGAGGCTGTAGTCAGAAGGGTTTTCATTTCTGCTTGAAAAATGACAAAACATGTTTTATAATACCAAATTTATATTCAGTGCTGGACAAAACTAATATGTGACAGCTGACAAATAGCATGTATCGCCAGGGCTGCATGTTCCCTTTGACCTTCTTCAATGCAGATTGAGGGACTGTTTTCATTGAGTGTCTCTGATTTGCTTCAGCCTGCAGTTCGAAGAAGCAGCTCCAGCTGATTAGCTTCTGATTGGTCTTAATGGCAAAATTGCTGCCATTGTCATCTCCGCCGGCCGCACAAGTAGGCAGTGATTGTGTCAGAGGACTGCCTGGGCAAATCAGCACTTCTCAGAGAGTTGTCTGGGGCTTTGTCTTTGCTGCATACTGAGTGGCACAAAAAAGTGCTGCGACGGCAAGTTTCTTCGACCTTCACTAACAGCAGCAGGGTCATGGTGCGCTCCTCCACCACGGCACCCAGAATACAGCTTCACGTGGATGTGAGTGTGTGCGGAAACCTTGATCCATTTATCTGCGTGAATTATGCACATAGTGGGGGGTATTACCACCAACCACGTGTCAGTAAATTTCTAGCTGTCTTCATACTGGTCACAAATATCCAGGTAACCTGAGGCAGGGGCTCCAATCATGCATTGGGTGAACGGCAAATACACACCATTAGTTCATCTGCTCACACAACTACGGTATTTGTGAAGTTTAGAGTTTTCCCCGTCACCCGGGCTGCATGTCTTCGGACTGTGGGAGCAAACAGGAAGCAGTGACTGTGCCCTGGATTGATGGAGAGGGCTGGTAAGAAAACAGACAGGGCCCCGAGCTCACTGATGCAGCAGCCCACTGGGATTTGGCCTTAGTGCTCCTGATGGCCAGTGTGACTGCCTGGAGCACACTGGACAATGCTGAAGTGCTAGTCGTTAAAACCACAGGAGCCCCGAATAATTCTCCACTTTGAGCGATTTGCCACTATGTAGGAAGATTGCAGCGTCGCCATCTTTCTATCTTAAATGAATGGAGGCAAGAGTGATGATCTATATGCCGGCCAATACCCTGGTTAAAATCAAAGCAGTATACTGTAGCAGTATAGAGTAAATCACAGCATCAGCCAACCATAAGACAGTATTCAGAATTTGGAAACAATTTACTTTGGTTTAGAAAACTACTGGATCAACAACAAACCTCATCAGGTATCCTGTTTTCTTCCCCGGTTACCAAATATCTTCACACAGCCAATTCTCCATTATGTGACCATGACATCATATGGCTGTGAAAAACTGTCCTGCACAGCCAAGTCATGATTAATTATACTGTGTAAGAATAATTTCTGGCCCTGGCTTCTCATTTGAGTTGATACGGAAATGTGATCTGGTGTGTTTTAGCCTCCTCCTTTTGTTTCCCTCATACCTCCCACCAAGCCTCAACTTATGTATTGTAATTAGCAAAGGTCATACCCTGTCAGTGTACAGATATGGTCACTATGGTGACAGCGTTACGTGTACCTTCAGTGTCTCTAATGGGGAAATGTTGTTGTGCAGATGCATGCTCATCCAGAGCAAGGATGGAAGTGCAGCAGTGGAATTCTGCAGGGATCATATTGAAAAGTATAAACATGTTGAAGGGGGGAGTGAGTGATCTCATTATCCACCGGAATCAGAGAGATCAAGAGAAAAAAGAAATTGCAAATATGTAATGCTTTGTGTTGAGTGCAAATTATTAATGCAGCTGTGGGGTATCAAACTCCCTTCCAGTTTGGCCTTGCACAGCTAGTCTGGCTGCGCTGTGTGCTCAGCACGTGTGATCTAAATGAAGCAGCTCCTCTCATTCGACCCTGCACTAGATTTTTAATAGAATGAACCAGTAGAGAAATGGAGGCCTTTGTTTTTCTTACCTGATTATGTCAATCCTCTGATAACAAAAGTGAGACATAGGCTTACTGCTCATTACATATAATATACTAACCTGTGATATCAAACGTGGATCGGGAGGGAGAATTTGAGGTGTAGTCTGTGCACAGCTTTTGCTTTTGAGTAAAGACATTTTGGACATTCTTCCTCAAAACAAATTTACAAACTGCGTGGGAGATTTATAAACCATGTGCATTGACTGCAAAAACCATGGGCACAGTTTTGGACTTTATTCTTTATTTCTGCTGAACCCTGGGCGGCTCCATCTGTTTCACAGCACAGCAATACACCTGATAATGCATTTGAACTGTGTTTTCTCTTAATTTCCAAAGCCTGACATTATGTTGACTAATTTTGTTATGGTAAGACTTGTGGTTATCAGTATTGAGGTATGTATCTTTTGTATCCCTACATTCGTGCCAACTCTAGTTCTCTCACTAGGATTGGGCAACGTCCACTGCTTTGCCTCATGGTGATGTGCCGGTCAAAACATGCCAATGGATGATGAAATCGTCGACTAGTATTATAATTATCATATCAGTATCATTAGCAAACATTATTTTCCTTAGTGATGCGGCGCATGTTGACTTGGTGCTTAGTGTCACTGTCGTCGGCTAAAATACCAAATGTGTTTGTAGTTCATTGCATCAGTTGTGTCATATCAACTTGATGACAGGCCTGAGTTAAAAAAGATTCTGTTGCTATTTTTCGACGAGTATAGCTCTGCCACTAGATAGTTATAAATAGCTTTAATCATGTCAAGTTCGGGCCGGCCTCTTTTTCGATAGCTTCTGTGGATGAATGCAAATTGGCATCCATTTCAGGATGTGCTATTAAACATTAAAAACCTTTTGTCATTATTCCGCCCACATAAACTTATGAACTCTTGTTTCTAGTGGACTTCTGATTGATTGCTATTCCTTGTGTTGGTTCCTTGGTCCCTTGTTGTTGTTTTTTTTTTTGGTATTAACGTTCCTTGTGTCTAAGTCTTAGTTAAGCTACCTTTGTTGCCCCCTGTGTTTGCTTCATCTCAAGTTTGTTATTTCCAGTTTTATTTTGAAGTAATGTTCTCTGCACTTCCTGTTTCCATGTCTCTTGTCTGTCACTTTACTTTTATTGTGCCTCCTGCACCTGTGATTGTCTGCACCTGCTCCTAATGTGTCTCACCTGTCTTCATAGGTGTCGTCTACACTAATAATATAATAAGTGCTATAATTTAAGACCATCAATTCCAGCGGCAGTCTGAAAGAAGGACAGAAGAGACGTTAAAGTTAGCTTAAACATGGATCAAAAACAGTGGATCAGCTAAAGAAAAAACAAAAGGATAGAAGGACGTGCTAAAAAACATACAGAGTAACGGATCTGGAGAAGAAAACCCAACCTTTGCTTTTTGGGAGATGTCATGTCGTCCATCAGTTTGTATACTGCCAATGGTCTGAGCTGACCCTGCATCCCCATGATACAGAGTGTGGACCCGAAAATTACAAAAATGACACACTGGGGCTTAAAAAAAAAAAAAAAAAATCAAACAATGCTGTCAGATCATTTCAAAACCTCTCCGACCTCGGCATACTCTATGAAGCAAGCCATACGTACTGCTGGGAAAGCTTCAGTTCTGACGCCGTACGTATTTTCTATTAACTTGTGAACTAGTTAAGGAGGGCCTGAGGGGCCAACTCAGCGTTGACTTGGCCTAAAAGGGGAAACCTTTTAGTTTGAGAAAAGCTGATCGGAATGAGTTCAATCAACTCACAGTATGTAATCTCTGAGTTAAGTGTGTGCATGGGGAATGGAAAAAAAAGTTATCAATGAAGAAGGGTCTCTGCTGGCTCAATTATTAATGCCCTTTGATTTCCATGGTCTTTTTCATGGCTGGCCATTTATTTCCCTCTCTAATGCAACCCCGCTGATGAGGATCATGTAGATTAGCACTGAATAGCTTTGATTATGCCTTGGTTTGTATGGCTGACATTATCATCTATATCATGTGTTTTATGAGTTATCATTAGTATCCTGTAAAATATTTGTACATAACTTGAATTTTAAAATGTTGTTTTTGACCATTATTCATAATTAATCACAATTAAAAGAAACAAACATCTTCACCCACTGTAATATTGTTAGGGTCACCTCAGCAGTGCTTTAAACAATTACCATCTATTAGACCGGGCAAAGAAACCATTACTGCTTGGAAAACATGTAATGCAATGTTTAACACAGCTGCTACTGCTGAGGAGCAAACTGAATCATCATCATCCAGCCCCATGGGACGACAGACACACACACACACACACACACACACACCGCCTCCTACATGTCACACGCTGAACAAAGCGGAGTCGCCACCAAAAAAAATGAACACTGCTAGAGTTCACGTCAACACTTTCCATGTGTCTGTATGGATCCACACCACAGCGTTCGGAGTGCTGGTGTGTTAACACCATGAAAGAGTGTCTGTGTGAAGTTCACCCACAGTCAATAGACTCACAAGTGTAATTCCTCAACTATACAGGCGCTGCCTCCATACAAATACTGTGCGGTGTAAATATACACTCATCAAGCACTTTAGTAACATAATACTAATACTGGGTGGAGCCTCCGTAAAACAGCCGTAGTTCCCGGTTTCCTCAAGAAATCGGAATCACAGTAATACAGATTTGTCTAGTTTTTATTGAAATTCGAGCAGTTCAAGTCCAGTGAATAACCTTAAATTGTTTTTTCCAAATGTCAGCAGTAAACTACCAGAGGTTTTAGAAAAAAAAGAAAAAGAAAGAAAAAGTTTAGGTCACTAAAATACTAGAAAGTACAATTTCAACCTTTTAAACTTCAGAGTTGGTTCTTTGTCGAATGCGGAGATGCGGGATATCAATTTGCTCTGACCTTAATGAACTGGTGGCATTTCAGTGCTCCCGCAGTAGTCAAGTTCTAAGTTCACACAACAGCAGTGGATAGAAGCATGCATTGATTATGGATCTAACACTGACAAGGGTTGCTATATGCACACAAACACAAAGTTACTGTGTAAGGGCAGTTTCATACAGCGCATTTTACACATGAGGCACAATCAAAGTGCATTTTATAAGCACATCAATTCATAATGAACCTTTAAATTCAGATGAGGATGGTAGGATGAATAAATTCATAAAAGGAAAATATCAGCATACAGGTTATGATAAAAAAAATTAGCCCTGATAATGCACAGTGAATAAAAAAGTAAAAAACAAACAAAACTGACAAAATTACCGTTGATAAAACAGTTCAAGATTGATCCAGTGTTTTGCACAGCATATACAGGTTTTAACATAGAGCCTTTCTCACATTCAAACCATAGAGACATTTAAACAGGGGTAACAGTTTTTTGAAAAACTCTATATTTCACATGGCGGTGCAGGGATATGAAAGGTTTTTGTTTTTTTTGGCTTCTGGGGTTGACCTGTTAAAGCTCTGTACGTATACGTGTTAAAATACTGTGTTTGTGGCATCCTGCTCTTCTAGTTGGCATACAGAGTGAGTGTATTCCAGCTCATAATGCTAAATATTTAAACAGTCCTCACTCCCAGACCTGCTAGGCCCGTGCCATCACATTGTGCTCTCCCAAGTTTACAGCTTCGTGAGTGACGGAGGGACAAAATGGTACAGTGGTGACATCTGTTTGCAGAGACAGTGCTGGAGTCCCAGTTAAAGAAATGCTGATGATTAGAGTTGGGACTTTTAATTTAAGACTCAGTAATTTCATTCTTAAAGCTACAGTGTGTAATATTTAGAAGAACTCATTCACCGAAATTTGAATATATTGTCCATAACTATGTTTTCATATGTATGTATCACCTGTATCACCTGCAACAAAGAAGCAATGATTTTTCGTCAACTTTGAATGTTAAATACAGTTTCATGAGGTGGACCTGACCTCTGTCTAATCCGACGGCTACGTCGTGTTGAATACGGTTGCACAAACCGGTCCAGTATACGTCGCATTCGCGTTGAATTTTCATAAAGTGCCCCTTGTCGGTTGCTGAGTTTTTTGTGGTTTGCAACTGTGCCACCAGATGCTGCCGGAAAATTTCAAAAATTACACACTTTAAGTAATTTTTTTTCAAACCTCACTGTTAAAATCATTTTTTAGCTTCAGTAGCAGCTGAGAAGAAGCCACCAAAACACACTTGCCACGATATGTGACCATTCTGTGTCTGGGACTATCACATTCATGTTACATTATACCAACTATATACGCCACTCACTGTGCCTACTGTTTTTGAAAAACACTGAGCTCCTTCAGCTCAATGTTTGAACACTTGTGGAGCGCAGTGAGACCAGAGGCTGAGTGGATTTCGAATGTACAAACTGAAGTGTTGGAATTGCAGCAGATTGCGGAGGACTCATAGTGATGTTTAGACGTGTGTGCAGCGAATGACTGACTGCTAGGAGAGCATCAAAAACGACTGTGTTGCCAAGCAAGATAGTGTTTTTGTCTGCACAGGTAAGTTAATGTTGTTTTTACATCTCAATTAACTGCCGTTAATTCTATAAGAAGTGGCAGCATCTTTGACTTAAATAGCTAAATATTTTTACACTAATGTCTATTGACATCCAACATGGAAGAAAACTGTATATGGCATTGGAATATGAATGCATATGAGCCTGGTGGCCTGAAGATGTTCTATGATCCGTTTTATCACCATGTTATATTTGTATCCTTTCATTTGTACCACACCATAATGTGTACTTTATATATAATATGAGGTGATGGTTTGGTGGAAAAGTGAAAATGGGCCTCATTCATCAACATCTTCCTAGCTTTTATCTTGTATTTGTTCTGGAGAAAGGTCCTAAAAAAAGTCTACATCGGATTCTCGTTGTGTTCTGAAACCTCCGATTTTTTTCACACCTTTGTTTTTATGATGATGAATCCCTTGTCCTTGTAAAATAAAAGTGTGTGCCAGTTGTTCCCAATTAGCATTTGGGAAAAGCCCGCAATTTTACAATATATACAAAAATGGATTGATTTATCTGAGGTGCACCCTTTGATGCGCCAAGGGTTTTATCTCATAGACCATGTGCTATCCCAGAATCGGAGGGTGCGCTGTTTTTCAGTATTAATACAATTTGATGGTACATTTTTCTCTCACAGCTGGAGCTGTAAAATCCGTGTGTGACACCTTGACTCTGCTGCCTGGAGAAAACCAAAAATCCTGCCGTTCTTTTACCGCTGCTTCAAAACACACGCAAATCTGGGCTTCTATATCATCTGACTGTTTTTTTATTTCATTTCATTAAACTCAAATCGAAACATATAACTTCACTAGTGTCATTTGCATCCATCATTTTGACACTTGTCTCACTTGTTTACAATAGTTTAAAAAAAAAATGACTAAGAATTGAACTACTTTGTTCTTGAATTATTGTGAATTTTTCTCGAGACATTACATCATTTTTTTTTCTTGAAATGATGACATTCTCAAAATATTCATACCTATTCTCAGATGTTTCCCCCCTCACTCTTGTCAAAAGCAACATTATCAGTTATGTGTCATTAGTTTTATCACCTCTAGAGGCCGATGGTGAGGTGTTTGGCTGTTAAGTGTTGTTATTGCATGTGTTGCTGGGCGTTTGCTGCCTGGCCTGTCTCCCCTCAGCCGTAGAAATGGGAGTGGTCTGCTTCTCCCGCCTCTGTTGGAGAAGAAAAACATGGCTGACCCACATTCTAGGAATATCACCCCTTACTACAGGACCTGAATAATAGATACTTTGTCACAAGCACACACATGGGATTATTTGTGCATCCCACAACTAAAACTAGATCACACGTCTGCACCTATAGCGAATAGAGTTGCTGAAAAAAATTCATATCAGGTCTTTTTTATGTTCTATGGCCTCTTCACTCCTTTCTCGTAATGCCCCTGTTCCCCTGCCGATGTTCCTGGACCCTCGCCGCTCTGCCTCAGCAAACCACGCGGACTGTTCCGCCGATCTGATCGCAAACTTAAGAGTGTGACATTTCCAATTCAACAGCTGAGCAAACTGGGGACATCAATTACCTGTGTGTACCGCACAAAGAAACAAGTGGCTCCTATTAACCCTGCTGTGTTCTCACAGCCAGACTGGCGCTCTCCCATGTCCCGGCGTCCTCGCCGAGTGTGAGTGGTAATTTCCCCGACAGAACGGCGCACCTGACAGGAAATAGCCGATTCCCTTTGTCTTTCGGCATCACATCAATACCTCATCACATGCCGCGTACCCCGGACCTTTGATGGGAATCTCATGAGCTGATGAGAGAAGCTTTCATTGAAGCTATGGGTCATGGTGAATGGAGACAAGCGATACAAGTTGGCAGTGTGTAATGCCACCCTCTTCTGAAGGATTCCTTCCTGGTGACCGCCTTTAACCCCAGTCTATGTCCAAGTAAGGTTATTCTTAATGGAACCATATCAGATCCATACACGTGTGAAGATTCTATTAGGTACTTAACCGTCAACATTAAACTGTATCTTAACTCTTGGTATATTTGTTTCCTCCGCTGTCTCATCAGTCCCATCAATTGGATGTGATTTGATATGGCCTGGCCAGCATTTGCAAATGAGCTCACGCATTTAATCAGGACAGCTGAGCCATGTGCATAACGGATGAATACGTAATGTGTGCGTCTGTTCCCTTATCAGCATTTCTTATTGTGATTCCAACTTTGCATCCAGTGATGCTCAGTCCTTTTAAGAGTTTGTCTAAAGAACAAATTCTCAGCAGAGGAGAAATGGAAGCTCCCATTTTTGGGAAGGAGAGAAACGGTCAACCCCACGGATTTACAGCAAGAAAGAAAGAACGCAGCCAGAATATGATCAGGTTAAATCAATGGCATGGTACAGTTTTAATCAGTTTATGAACAGTTTTGAACTACCCTTCTGCAACCGACTGAGATTTGAATCCGTTTGGGTCCGTATTTTTTATTCTATTTTAGCCAATTATAATCAGAATATTATGCTCTAAAAAACATCCCTTCTGATGTTCTATTTTTTATTTAAAAAATGAGCTAAGCTGAATAACAAATATAAATGTTTACATGTTTATTCTGACATTGTAGATGTGCAACTTTCACATTTTCTATTTTCTTCTAAGTAAAGAGTATTTTTTCTATTTTCAACTGTGACAGTATTTCCAGTTGCTGCTTCAAGCAGCAATGGATTTTATATGGGAATGTAATTTTTTTATGTATGTATCACAGACAAAACCCATGTCCACCCTCGAGGAAACCAGTTCCTACAACTTATTCCCAATCGATAACAACAAAGTACAGCTACAACAATGATGTGTTTATTCCATCTCGAAGCTCCGAGACGATTTGTATTGAATCATTTCTGTAATTACAAAGGATTGGCGAAATAGCTATTGTTATGAAGACTGGCGGCTCCACAGTCTAAGAAAAAGTAACAAGATGGCTTGAGTTGCAAAAATTAGGTTGAACTTTTGGTGCTTTTATTTACACAAATAGCGAGGAAACAAAAACTGGGACGTCCAAAGCAAAACAGGAAAACCAACAAAATAATGATATATAATAATATAGACACAAAATGGTTATTCTAGTCACCAGTCTGGTTTACAGCCACCCTCAGACTAACCCTCGTGTACCAAAGTGGTCAGAGGCTTTTAACTGTTAAGCCCCTCCCCCTGGACCAACCAAGTGCTGATCAAATCAATTAACTCTCATTTAACACTATCAACAATTTAACCGTCAGTTCCCACATCAGATAATGATCTCATTATAGAAATTAACACTTACCAGTCAAAACACCTTGAATAAACCTCAAACATTAACACAATTACATCAATTAGGTCATATAACCCATGACCAGGTTTGACATGGTCCGTGTTAACTAAATTATTTCCTCAAACTTATGTATTCAGTGGGTGCATGTAAAAGCTGTGATTGTAGTTTTATTGTGATGCGTGTACACAATATAGCATCAACATCATTTGTTTCTGACGAATGGGAAACCCTTTTTTTTTGTTAAGCGAGTGGCTGCTTCTAACACCAGCAGTCAAATAATTACACAGATGATTTGTCTGACAGTCAAACTACAAATAAAAAAAGGCTGCTTTCACAAATACCAATCTCGATTTATATAACTGACTTTCTCAAATGAAAACAGTTGAGCCTCATTACTCTTCAAACATGAAGTGAGGAAGATAGTTTGTCCCATTGGGTTTGGCCTTCTTTCGTCCTCCTGCAGAAATGAACATTTAAAGCCACATCTTCCCTTTAATGACCTGGATTTTTCATCTAACTGTTAAGTCCAATGGGCATTAAGCGAACCACATGAAACCCCCCAAAATCTGTTGACCCATTTACGTTTACACAAGTCCTTACCCTATTGATTTGGGTTGGAATGGTTCATGACAGAACAGCTGATTCCTATTTTGATATCCATTTCACTATTATGTTGTTAATGTACAGCGTAAAGCCCCTGAAATTTTTCTCATCAGCAGATTTGCTCTGGCTTTGCACACACACACAGATCATTTGGAGAAATTGGATTGAATGAGGCTATAAATATAATGTAATCTCAGCTCCCCAAGCTGGCATATTGTGACACTGATATTGACATTATGCTGAGCTGATTTCATTTAATCCAAAGCAAGTTGCTCTTGATATCCACCCCAGCCTCATTCTGATGCACGAGAACACTCCCAACAGTGAGGGCTGGAAATGTGAGACAAGCCAGTGTTGCCTTGGAGTACTTGGTTTGACTTTGAATTGGGATCAAATGTCTGAAGCAGGCGTTTGCTGGATTTTCAATTTCAAGTCCGTAGAAGGAGAAATAAACATGGTAAATGTGTTATTTTTTTCATGTGCATAGCTTCACCAGGCAGGACGCTGTTATGCCTAGGGGTAGTAACCATGAAAACACATACATTGTGCAATTTGCCAATTCAGTTACTCTCTGATGCGGAATCATTTGGCGCCAAGCATGTGATGATGTGTTAAGCAGCATGACAGGCAGAGGGAAGGATGCACCAGACCTGGAGGCTCCTGTCTCTAGGAAGGAATGGCGCTGTACATCTCTCATTGGTAGAGCCCCCGAAGATCCTGGGGGGGTCGCGGAGAGTGCAGTGGGGGGTTCGGGTGTTGGGGGATGGGGGAAAGGATGGGTGGGGAAAACATGGAGAAAAGATGAAAAACAAGACCGCATGGTTCCTCCAACCTTGTTACAGCTAATAGCTGGATTTGCCAGCGCCACTTTGTATAATTTCTTTTAAGTTCTATCACCGAGGTCTCGATGGACTATGTTTTATTATTACTCTGCTGCAAAGTATGTGGCAACCTAGTTACAGCTCAAAATATGCCTTTTTAAAAAAAAATATTCCCACAGCCAGAAGAATATTCATGACTATTTACTGTTGAAAATATGAATGTGTGTGCACCATCTGAGGCTGTAAAGGGCTGCCCTTATATGGATTTTTTAAGTCTCAACATGTGATCTTTCGATATTTTAACCTTAACAAATACAGTACTCAGTATTGTTGCTTTTTTTTTTAAATCTGTACAAAAATAAAATCTTTTAAAATACAAAATTAATTTGTAGTGTTTCCATAAAATTATATTCTCATTACATCGAAACAACATTTAGACCAATCATAGACACCCCCACTTATAATTTTTATTTTTATTATTATTACTTTTGCAATAAGGTATAAGATTTCAAGAAAAATCTATAAAAATGGTCTTGACTAAAAACACTAATACTGACTAATGAGAAAGCACACACCCAGGCAAGATGTAGGATAGATGAGGAAGTATTGCACAATGTGGGTTGTGGAAAGAAAGCAACACATTAGGAGCGGCAGCTCCATTGTGCCAGTTCAGGCACAGAACTGAGTGTAGGTCATTTGGCATTGGCCTGGAAACCAGACCAATCAGCAATGTGTATTCTCTGTCACAGATGGGTCTGATCCGCCTCTCTATTAAATAGATATCCATTTGTGATGAAACTGGTTGAGCCACTCACAGCCATGTCTCTAAAATGTAAAGAACGCAGCTGAGGCATTTTCATAAACATCCAAGATTACCGATGCCACTGATGCAGAGAAGGACGTTGAATCCACTTTTGCCACAAAACAATGGTGACGCTGAATTTGCTACAGTGCGGTGTGTTGACATTTTTCTGTCACTCTTTGCTTTGTCAAACATTTTGTTGCTCCGACTGGTTGTAGGTCTATCTGCATTTTTGGGCAGCAGCCATTGATGGTTCTCCTTGGATATTGAAAATGAGAAGACCCAGACCCATCAGCAAATACGATTTGATCTGGTGTCTGGGGACTGGAGTGTTCCAGACTTTTTGGCCAGTGCCGCTGTCGTTGTTGAACAGTAGTAGCCTCTCGTTGTTGTCACACCTGAGACAAGCCCACAGCTAGTTCTTCCCTCACAGGTTGCTGATTGGTCCAACCACATGCAAATATTTTGGAGCCTTGCAAGATGAGACATCCAGCTATCTTAAATTTAGATAACAATTAGTTAAAAAAAAAATGTATCTCTTTTAAATTTAACTCATAAACAATGCGGTTCGGTTCAGTTGACTAACATTTTTAAAGTCAGCAGATGAAGTTACATTTCTAAGAAATTAACTTGAATAAAGAAATATGTCTCTGATTAATGCCCCTGCTTAGGTTGACTTAATTCAGTACCAGGAACCATTTGTCTTTCTCCCTCCAAACTTACGTTACCCTATCGCAGACAAGATATTTTTTACCTCCCAAGATAACATAGCACGGAGTTTAAGGCTATCCCTTGCAGATCCACCTCACTTGTGCAGCCATCTTGACGGACCACAGCTGGTTGTCTTCGATGAATGATGATGATGGAGTTTTGATGGTATGGCACAAAAAGAGGTAGTGATCCAAGACTGTTATTGTCCTGCAGAGCGGGCAATTTTTTCTTGGGCTGCAAAGGGACCTCTGAAGTAACTTGTAACTGCAGTCCGATACATGCCTAGAATCATAATGAATATTGTCACTAATTTACACTGATGCACCCTGATACAGATCCCTGCACTCACCATCCAACCAGGTAGTAGCATACATGATGAATAAGCATTGAGAGGCTCAGTAGCATTAAGCAGCAAATTAGCCAAGGAGCACAAAATTGGATCTAGAAGAAGAATCCTTTATCGGTCAAGTATGTTTACACACACACACAGGGATTTGACCTGCATTTGCATTTAACCCATCTTAGGGATAAGCAATGAAGACAAGCACACCAGCACATGTTACTACTACTGGCAACAATTTTGTTTGGTCCGGGGAATCCAACATGACTTTTTCGTTATCAAGACTCTCATGGACGACCGGAGATGAGATAGTGGCCCTGCTCTTCCCTCCACTAATATCTAAATACACTTGAGTTTACAAAATATTTTCCAAAGATTGCTGCATGGCCTTTCACCAAATGTCTGTGTAAATCAAAAGAGTTATTATTGTGTTGCTCTCCGTGCAGCATTGATTATCCCAATCAGATTATGTTCTTCACATTCCACAGAGATGGCAGCTGGTGATTCCCCTGCCGGGCATTGCCTGTGCAATATCAGCATCTCTTTGAATTCCCCTGGGGATCTGAGACCCGCCGCCGGTGTTAAGTGTGCGGCCGCAAACCACCCCACTAATGTTATCAATTTGCTTGGAAAGAATTGAGTTAGTGTCCCTGCGGAGGCTGCAGTCAAGGCGACGCGTGGCAGGCCTCGATGAAAAGCCTCTTCACCCGCGCCACTGTGACGGAGCTATTTGTGCAATTACAAATCAATCAGTCAACCCAGGCATACTGAGGATGAGATAAGGATAGGTGTTTTCAATGACACTGGAATGAACATTGGCCACAAATAAGTATGTTTCTGTGTCTTTGGAGCGAATGTGATTGTATGTGAATGAAATGACAGAGAGCAGGCTACAGCATGAGGTATAAATGTAACTATGGTTAGTGTTAAGCTCTGAGAACTCCCCGAACCCAATCTAACTCTAACCAGTATAAAAAAAAGGCCTTACAAAATACGGTAGAGTCATTCTGTCTTGCTCTGATGATCCTCCATGATGTCGTAACATCGGCATGGGACCCCTTTCAGTGGCCTGTGCATAAAGACATCTTTTGTCTTACCCTACAGCCCTAACTCTACGAATAAAGAAGGAACATAACATGATGATGTCAGCAATCGCTCGTAATTGTGAATGAAAGCCGACAGCGGCGTGTTTCTGTGTGCCCTCACCAGCAGCTATTTGTGGACACAGGACACATTCTCCTTGTGCTTAAGATGCTGACGACCATTCTGTCAAGGGGCAACCCGTCATTGTCTATGTCACCAGGTCCCGCGTGTTGCAAAATGACACAGAAGGGTCAATTCTGTCCTATACAAGCCACGACACGTCTGTCAGGAGGTGACCTGGACGGCGCTTACCTGAGAGTTTAATCTCGTCTACACGGAAAAGTCGGCTCCGCGGGCTCTGTTAATTCAGAGTCTGGAGGATTCGTGAACCGTTCAACACTCCCCTGAGATTTTAGTAGCGAACTTGGCAAAAAGGTTTGAAATCATTACAAACTGTGTGCAGTGGAAGACTGAGCAGACGCTGAGGTCCAGCCACGACAGAGGTGATCCAGAAAGCCGCGCCGCACACACACATAATAACTTCCTGGAGATTATCTCTGACTTTATTACCTAAACCTGCCTACCTAAAAACTTAACCTAGACTTAACCTTCCCCTGACTGTGCCCCGACCTGAAAACATGAAGTCATCTTAAAATTGAAGGATTTAAGTGATTGGGAGTTGCTTTGCTTCCCCAATCTGAGTAAACAACCAATTTATAATTTGAAACGTTATAAATTTATTCTGATGAATATCCACCTCCATTCCGTGACACCTACTGATAATTTAAAAAAAACAAAAAAACTTTCAACTGTATCTTCGTTGGTCAGCCGGGTTGCCCTCTGTTCTTGATTAAAACACCAAGAAATATTCATTTGAAGAGGAAACACAAAAGTTGTTCGATGACAGAAGTAAAGCATTTTTAAGTAGCCCTCTTAAACTGTTTTATTTATCCGGTGTGTGTTAGTGTAGTGTAGTGTCGTCGTCCCCCCCCAGATGGTCTTAGCGCTTTTTACAGAGTTTTCGTTGACACCAATGAGACAGATAAATGAATTTTTGGTAAGTAAACATATCAGTAAATTGAATCAGTTCTTTAAACATCACCATTGGTGTGCTGTATTGTCTAGAGGGAAATCCTCTCCTTGGTGAGTAATGGCAGGAAAACAGGTTTACAGAGAGTTAGACCCAGCTATTACACAAAGGCTTTGTGTTTGTTTGTGCGTTTCCCCAGAGGTTGCTCTTGTGTTGTGGATGGTAACACACTTAAATCCTCTTTTTGGGGCTCCGCCAGCAGACTGCCTGAAGTGGGACTTTTTTAGGGATCAATGGAGGGTCCCCCCCCCCCCCCCCCCCCCCCCCCTGCCCCTCGACTTTGTTCCCCCAAATCTGGTTACCAGCTTTGAGCCAATGAAGCGGACAACAATGGAGAGAAGGGATGAGGCTACAGGCTGGTTGCAGTCGGGGCCTCAGCCTGGCTGAACTCATTTCAGGGATGATTTGCCTTGAGTGATATAAGCTGCTCGGATTACTGTTGAGTCTCTTTGTTCCTGTTTGGGGACGGGGTCAAAACAAGCTCCTGAGAGCACAGCGGCCCTACATAACATGCCCTCTGACAGATTTAAATTTTAACACCATGCACTATCTGTGCCTGACATGCTATTTCACGGCTCTGCTTGCCTTCAGATGTCTCCCCCTCTGAAGTCGAACAGAGCCACGAGACAGATCTGCTTCCGTTAACTCCAACAGGGAAGTCCCCGCTGTAAATGCACATTCACTGTCAGCGGACAAATGAGATGAGCAGTTTTACTCGATGCTTGCTGTGTGCCTGGTATGCCTATTAATTTTTTTTCTCTGACATGAACAAATTAGCCTTTTCATTGCAAACATGTCACTTCGCGTTTCACTCTAGACCCAATCGCTGTTCCTTTATTTCCTTTGAGACACGAGACAAGGGAGATTTCCCATTTTTCCACAACTTCTAAAAGCGATAATTAATTTCTCAATGGTGGAAGCCAACAATAGTAAACATTTAATTACATTACTGTTTTCTTCTGTGTCCTCCCTCATTGCCACATTGTTCCTCCATCCGGCTCCCTGCGATAACATTTGCATATTTAAATTGGATGTGCTTCACTTGGCCCATTGGTAAACCCCTTCTCACCCCTTTTAGAATGGAACAGGAACTGGCAAAACAACATCCAGTACATGCAAGAATAATGACCTCCCTGATTTTTTTTTTTTTTTTTACAAGTGTAGAGCATATTCAGCATTATGTGTTACATTCCTCCTTTTTAATGTGAACAAAATTACAACAATAAAAGTCAAGTGGCTACCAGAGGCTACAATGTACATTACAGCCCTCAATGCAAAAGTCTTGAATGGAAAAAATCAATATACAATATACATGCTATAGAGCCTTATGGGCCAGATATACAGGCAATGGTTCACCCTTGTTCACCAACCTGAGCAGATGATGAAACATGGTACTGTAGCAAAAAAATGTAAGCTTTTATATCCTGAGGGCTGTGCTAGGTAAAAACATTATGAAGTCAGTAAAATCACAGAGTGCACAGGACAATACTGCGAGTGCCAAACCTTACTTGCAAGGGAGCATTTCCACAGTGCAGGTGCACAGAATGGCATCCCGTGAGCAGAGGCATACTCTCAAGCAAGCATGTCTGCTCTGTGAGCGCAGGGCTGAGACGAGCGGGAACTCGCCCTTTCCTAGGCGCTCGCAACTTTTCAACACACTCAGACGCGCGCTCAAAAAGTTGACTTAGGAGACTGTGGAGGCGGGGACAGTTACTGATGCTCCTCTCCTTTGATTGGACAGACTGGACCAATCTTGATGATTCTGCTGCCAAGGAAGGGGTTAGAAGACTGGAGACAGACTGGGGACTGGAGTGTTCCTCAACTTGACGAGCGAGCGAGTGCCGCATTGAGCAGTTGCGAGCGCATAGGGGAGGGCGAGTTGGGGCTCATCTAAGACCCACTTGCGGATAATGTTCTGTGCGCTTGCAGAGTAGAAATGCTTCCTCACAAGTATGGTTTGGCACTTGCAGTATTGTTCTGTGCACTTGTTCTAAGTGCGCAAGTTCTGAGACTTAAATACATATCTTAGTTTATCTGATTGGGAGCATGAATGTCTCCAGCTAATTCCTAAACACATAGAAGGACAGAGAACATTCAGGAAAAATGTATTTAACCTTGACTTTTGCTTGGCCCATGTCCCATCTGCTTACATGGAGGGGGCAGGGTTTATGACCTATACTGTAGCCAGCCACCAGGGGGTGATCGCTATGATTTGACTTTACTTTTGAGAGGGGTTATGTCGTCCATTTGTATACACAGTCTGTGATCTGATCACACACACTCCCACACTAGCATGCCAGTGTGATAAATCACAGCTAACACCGTAGCATGGTAACGCATGCATGCTAATCACATTTAGCATCACAACTTTTACACACTGCATTGAATTAGTATAGTACTACTAACATAGGACGGTACACATTTAAAAATAAATAATGTGTATTTACCTTCTGGACATTGCAAAAAAAGTTAAACACTGCAGTGAAGGTGTGGTCAGTTGGTGGGAGGCTCTGACTTCTTACGGCTTCTTATAGTCCCAATTGATAACGTAGCTTCATGTCCATGTCTCAGTTCAGGGTGAGATCATCCACTTACTGTGCACACATGCCTAGAGATGTTCATTTTCATTACCTCTAACCCCTCATCAGTGTTCTTTAACATCATATTGTCAAGCACCACCTGTCTCGAATCTGAATTATTTCACTAGAAAAAGGGAGGCGGAGAGAAAGAAGTCCTCAATCCTTTTATCATTTGCCGCCTCCTGTTATGGCAGCAGCCTGGAGTTATGATGATGCTCTACTAATGGAGACTCTAATAACTCTTTTATATGCTACTGTCAGCCTTTGAGTGCCTGGAGGGTTTTTATTACATGGCCCACTGTGATACGTACAGTTCCTTGCATAATCCTCGTAGCTGGTAGGAGTGTTTTGAACTCTGGAATTAATGTGTGGCGCTGGATCAGAAACCATCTGAGTGGAGGCTGTTGTTTGTGTGCGACCATATACTTGCATCTGAGTTATTCAGCCTGTGTTTGGATGTCTTTTTATTCAGCCCTATTATTTATACACCCCTCTCCCTCTCTCTCTGTGCTAGACTTCTCTCTCTCTCATCATCATGTCACCTGCTATGTCTCTATGGAGACCCGACATATCTCTATCACATACACACACATGCTGCACTCACTATTCACTTCCATGCCAGTACTCGACATTCCTATGCAGTACAGGTGTGCATTGAACAACAGTTCATTCAGTGGTCGTGATGATAATAATGTATCTTCCTGAATGATAGACATGCTAAACATAAGATATGTGGAACTGCAATTTCATCAGTGCATCTGTCCCTGAGTGGTTTATGACTCAAGATGTTGTTGCGCTCAATGAGTATGTTTTTTTCCCTTTTCCAAGGAGGATATGTTTTTGGGAGAAATTTGGGACTGTAGTAGCACAAAAGGGTCTGAATTATGTTTTCTGTTGCAAGATGGATCAACAGCTTATTTCACTGTTACCAAAGGACCAAGCCAGACCGAGACTCACCTACAGACCAAGCGCAGGTAGATTAAATCCTGCGAATAATTGTTCCCATCCCATATGGGGGACAGAGTAGATGGAGGGCTGGGAGTCAAATCGGGGACCTGCTGTTCGAGGTGTCGAGGTTGAGATAGGTGGGCTTCGGCACAGCACGATTGCACATGTACGAACACAAGCATTGACGGCGGTCGCCAATGCGACTGTGCTGCTCTCCAGTATGTGGCTAAAACCTCTACAAGGCCGCACGTTTTCAAAAACAAAGCGATGCATTGCGATGAGGATGATGTATAAGCAAGAAGCAATCATGCCTTGGCCCGGATCTTTTGAAGCAGTGTGAGTGGAGGCCTGGCCAGCGGGGGGGAATCACGTTTAAGTACGGCACGGATCAACCGGGCCAATTGTGTGCGCCCTTTTATCAGAATTTTTGCATGAAGGTTTTTTAAAAAATTGGTTTTGTTTCTTCTTTTGTTTAAGCAAATCAATTGTCTGTGGTGCAGAGACGTACATACAACATACTGTTGTTGTGTCAAGTGCTGCTGTGACGAGAGATTGTGGGGGGTTCAGGCTCTGGAGACCTGGCTTGTGTGGCAAACAGTGGGACAGACAGAAAAATCTACAAGGGGACGAGCCATTCACCAACACAGTGAAGACAGAAACTGGCACTTAGAATGACCATCTGACAGTCTTCAATAGTAAGCTTGACTTTCTAGCAAGACACCAGTATAATTGGCTCCACCAAGCAGAACGGAGTAGATGTCTGAAGGGGGGCCTATGTGAGACAGGCTCTACACCACATGGACTTTTCAGAAAACTGTGCTTCCAAATTGGTCACTGGTGCAGGCATTTCACTTTGGTGGCAACTGGAGACAGGCCACCATGGACACAGGAGTAGCGTCTCACCAGTCGTATATTACGGTTTCAGGATCTTTGTGTCATGTTGAACATACTGTCTAGGCTCACATTGAGCTGGTACAGGAGAATTTACTGGAGGAAATCCTTCAGTCACCATACCGCACTGCATGAGTGCTGGCCAAGTGAACCAGTACAGAAAATACAATACTGTTTTTTACCTGAGGAGCACCGTTTCTTTTCTCCTCATGCTCAAACAAGTGACTTGGAACTCTTCATGGAAGAGGGGCATGAGAAGAGGTGAGTGGTGCTGTCAAGAGATGTGCTAATAACATTGTTCAAAAGGGAATCAAAATCCAGGACCAAAAAATATCTTCGAAAATCCCTCAAGGCATGGCATCAAGCATCAACTACTTTAAGCAGATATGATGAAGCCAAGTTAACACCTGCTAAGGAGTGGCGCTGGAAAGAACCCTAAACCAGAGTCATTAACCCAGAGGAAGCCCGAACTCAATAGTGCAGACTGGAGACTTTAGTTCATTGAGTAGACAAGTGTGTGTGTGTTTGTGTGTGTGTGTGTATGTGTGGGAGATGTTAATAGAAACTATTATGTAACATGTAGCCTACTGTTTAAGAACTCTTTAAGTTTTCTTTACGCACAGTATTTTCATTGCACTGTTCTACATAACGGCCTTTGGAGACTGTCCTCCACCAAAAACGACCAGATGGGTAATTTTTGAAGTGGCGCATTACGACGTGTGTGGCCGGTTTAAAAGACCCCCACCTCTAGTGGTAGTGATATACACAGTCGCTAGAGGTCAGTGATGGTACCTGGTAAGCCAGTCAAGTTTGGGTATTTGAATGGATTTGCTTCTGTAAGTAATCGTGCTGATTCTCTGCCATGTCACCCTAACCACCACCCTTACCTTTACAAGCTCATCAACCATGTGTTGGTAAAGCAAACAGAGGCCGACAATGCTCTGAGGTGAAAAAAAATAATTTGTGGCAAAGCTCCCGTCACCGGTAGAGGTGCTTTTTTAGGAGACGGCCGATATGGTCGTTTTTACCACATGCGACGTAATTCGTCGCATGAGTGGGAGGACTTGGTGTGGGCCTTCAACATGCCCATTGTTCATTTTGCACTGTTTGCATCAGACCACAATGTTATTCAAACAAATTGGATCCAGACAAATGCAACAAAGACAATAGCAATAAACTGTATACTCTACGGATAGGATCTAATTCTGTGGGAAACACTGTATGCTGTATTGTACTGTGGTATACTTCTTTTCTAATATCGTTTTTTATATATATATTTTTAAATTTAATGTTTGTCATCATAAAGTTCTTTCCTTGACTGGCTGTGCTCCTCTATTACCTGCCTGCCCCCCCCTCACATTGCCTGTTTGTCGTCTTAAACGCAGCAGTAATCCCACCCAGCAGATCCCCACTAATCAGGGTCAGATAGAAGCCCCATAGAGCCCTGATAAGCCCGGCTTCAGCCTTGCTCTTACCCCAGCTCAATTTCTCCCTGTTTTCTCCTTCGTCCTCCTTGAGATGACCCGCGTGAACTCTTGTCAGTGTTCTGCAGGCTGTACCATGAACTGACATGAACGACTGAGAAGAATGATTCTGTATGTCCATGCATCTGGTCCTGAGTAGTAGGGGGCATTGTTTGTCTGTCAGAAGAGATGGCAAAACAGAGTCATACAGCACCACAGGGGATCATTAAATATCCAAAATGATTCCATGCTGGTTCCCTCATTATTAAGAAATGTGTACAGGACTCTAGTTTTCAACAAAGTACAAGTGCTGTCATTATGCTGCTCAACAGAAAAGTGAGTCAGTCTTCAATTTGTGGCTATCAGGTTATACAGCGATTTTTAGAAAATTGCAGATGTTCAGGGCTTGAGCAGGAGTGTATGCCTGCTGTGCTCCTCTACCAGTGTGGCATTAGGAACCAAATCACTGGTTGATTACATGTACATACTATATACTTATTGATCATCAATCCCTTAATATTGTACGTCCCCCTTGTTGATAATTCAAGTGGCAGCACAAATGCATAACAACCCAGTAATATGCAACAGAAAACGAGTTTTGACAGAAACATCACTGTTCCCAAATTAAATGAAAATTAAAGGAATAGCATTGTGTCTAACATACAGTTAATTACTCTGGATTATTATGGACTGTGTCAAAACTGTGTGCCAAACTTTTCTGCTGGCACTGAAATGAGTTTGATATTCAGACAGCCATACTGTACTATACGCTGCACAAAACATAGCAAAAGCTTTTGTGGGACAAACTTCATCTAGCTTAAGCTGATTGGTAGGTGACTGATATGTTCTTCCATTGGGGCTTTTACCAGAGCTGTATGTTCTTGCTGCTGAAGTCATGGATAGATCTAGGAGAAGTTGAGACCATTCAGTGCTGCAAAACCGAACGCCTGATTGGACTTGGCCACTGCTCTCGTACGGATTCACTGACCTCTACCTATGCTTCTTGTACATGCTAAACTTCAGCTAGTACGCTGGTATACCAAAGACCGCTGCAGTGCCCACCTTTGTTAATGTACCAGACTGTACATTGTTGGCTTGTTAGCCTGTCAATATTGCTCCTGATCCCTGCTGCCTGCGGACATACTGGCTGCGGCAGTTTGGTTATATTATCATTTCTGTCATGATGCAGCATACACAGTGTATGAGTTGGTGGTTTTATCGTAAAATTCAATGACTATTAGAGCTGGGCTGTCGAGTTAGCCCTTTCTGCCAGATCCATGCCAAAATTCAATCAGTTCTATCCGGACCTGTGTCCCATCCTTTTCCCCAGGTTTCATAGAAATCGTTTCATTCGTATTTGCATAATCCTGCTGCCAAAAAAACCAAAACCCCAACAAGCAAACAAACAAATGGTCAGGGTGGTACAGAGGTGATTACAATTTTTTTTTTACATCACTAATGAGTCTACATTAGGTTGTGCAACCTTGATCATCCCTTTTACATATTAATTTAGATTTGGATTGGAATCTATCAAAGATAGAAAGATGAGATTATGAGCAATATTTTACATCTCAAACCTGTGCCAACCCTTGTATGAAAAATATCATGCCATGGTTTTTTGGATGTAAAGTGCAAATTTCAAACAGTTCTCTTCTACACATTTTAAATACTGCAACACCGGGCCATCCAATGAGGAAATACCCTGGTGTTTACATCAATGTCATCTGCATACATGAACATTTGCTCAGTGACATGATTTTCGTGAATCATTTATTAACAGTATAAACTGAAAAGCAGTGGTCCAAAGAAAGAACCCTGTGGAATCCCCGCATTTGAAATAAAAATCCTTTTTTCTCTTACTTTTTCTTTGACTTGTTCATCTTTACCCTTTTTTTCTTTTTTTAAGCCACTCTTTCAGCAACAAACACACTTCCACACCTCCATCTGCTCAATCTAGCCTAACTACTTCAGTCAAAGCGCAAAAACAACTTCCTTTGAGCGAGCGATGAAAGATGAGTGAGAGGCAGGGAGAGTAGAGATGGTGGGCGTGTGTGCATGTGTCTGTGTTAGAGAGAGAGAGAGAGAGAGAGAGAGGGAGAGGGAGAGAGGGAGGTGCTGCATCAACCCGGCATACAGCAGCAGCAGCAGCAGCAGGCTGGGCTTAGGGATCTATTGTTCCCTGTTTTATTGCTGCCAGACCTCGTTCTTTCTCATTAAGGAGCAAAGAGAGAAAGGGAAACGGAGAGGAAGAGGTGAGCGAGAGAAGACCTCAGCCCCGTCCACCCGGGATTACTTCTTCTTGGACGCACTGGTGTGGACAAAGCAGAAAACACACTGAAGTCCAGCTCTCTACCTCGTGGCCAGGCTTGCTTTTTTCCTGCTGACTGCATTGGGAACTACTGTAGTTGCCGTGTGGTGGCCAAGGGGCTGGCCATCCGAGCTATGGGGACACTGGGGGTCTCGAGTGGGGCACCGCTCCCCTCTCTCTGGAGGTTAGCACTGCTCTTTCTCTCCATCTGGGAGCTGGATGCTCAAACCGCAGTGGAAAATAAACCCCTGTACATCTGGCAAACAGGTACGGTTTACCTTCTTTCATCACCTACCCCCTAGGGTTTTGGGGGAAGAGGGTTCCTGGAGATGCTGAGTTGCTGGATGAATGTCCTATTCACTACTACTCTGGTTCCATTGCTGAAATATTAACAGTGAATATTTGTGTATATAACAGGATACAAGGGAGCTGTTGAACTTATTCAAAGTGCTTTTCATGTGTTTTTTGACATTTTTATGCATCTATAGTATCGCAATTTGCATCAAATAATCCTGCAAACGAAGAGAAACGAATGAGTTTAAGTAAAAGTTTCTTTCCTGAGACTCTATTTCTGCAGACAATGCATGTGGCAGAGGTTGATGCATTGGAGCCATCTTGCTACAGTGTAGTGGGGTAACATATTCACTGCAATCCCTGAGGTGTATGTCTCTTTACCCCACAACTGAGGGTTAGAGGAGCAGGCTGTGCTGCTTGTCGGTATGGCTGCACTGCCTCCATTCTCGGCTGATGCATCTGGGACTCCTCGGCTGCCCTGTCCTGCTATTGGACTCAGTAATCACAGTTTGACGTGTGGGCAATTGATGAGAAATTGTGTGTTCACGCTATTCACATGTGCCTCTTTTTTTGAGCAGAGGAACTACTACCACGCTACAAAGGACACAATGAAAACACTCCATAGTGTCTTAGTGATGATGCAGGTGCTTGAACCCGGAGTGGAATATTCACGAGTTAAACCAGAGTGTTTGCGATTACAGTAGCATTACAGTATAGGCAGCTGTGCAGTACATAACAAGGCTCTCTGTTGTCGCTGTTTTGGGTGGTGCCTCCCACTGATGGAAAGCTCATTCACTGTGAGAGAGCAGCACATGGTCAGAGGGACACAATACTCATGCATGGTCCAGCGAGCAAAGTGAAGGAGTCGGAAAAGGAGGGGAGCGAGAATGGGGGGGGATCTCCCTCAACCCATCGGGACAGGAGTGCCCTTCGGATGCAGTTGGAGATCAATGTTCTCTTTCCCTTCTGTCTAATCTCTCTCTGTTTCTGTTGATCAATGTACTGGTTTCACTGGGACGCTACAGCCGCTTCCCACCAGTAGGCTCCTGATCAATGGGTATAGTCCTTGCGATGCAGCTCAGGCTGCATTGGATCAATGCATGCTTTAGTGGGAATTTTAAATGTAATCCATACTTGCTAATAACCTTTGTTTGTGATATCTACAATGTGCAGTCCTTGTGAAATTAAGACTTGTTTTTGCGCGGAAATCAAATGATATGTTATATCCCTGGTGTTTGTTTTGGTTTGTGTACCTACTGTATTTGGTCAAAGTTGTATTTCCCAGAAATTATTTACATTTCATTTATTTTTCCCATCACAATCTGCCGTCAAAACTCCATAGGGGTCTGGGGCCACGAGGCTTCGCTACATTGACAAACCAACAAAACGATTAAACAATTGTGCAACATGAGCCAGCAGCATGGCGTATGAGGGGCTGGTGCCAAACGAGGACCTGATGTCAGTTGTGTGGCAGTGGATCGGCTCTGCACAGTCAGATATTTCTCAGAGCAAAGTCATGAGTAAACATTGTTGGGCAATGGCGCTGTTCAAAGTCTTGAACGCAAAGTTGTGTTTTAAATGGTCTTCATGGGTCCATAGGCTGGTTTGAGCTGCCTGAATATTCCTACATTTGAAAATATGGAAGAAAGATTGCTGTTCAGTTCCTTGATGTTAGAAATATTGTGTTATATTCTTTTGAGAAAGTCAATCATCTCAACTGCCAAGATTCAGATGTTGAAAAAAACATTCATGGAAGAAATGTATTCTAGGACATTAGCTCCTGTACTAGTTTCTTCGTTTTCCTAGTATCTTTTATTAAATATCAGATACCTGCCCTAAATTTATATTAGCTATACAATTTTGGCACTGGACATGAAGAAACTTAAACTTAAAACTTCCAAAAATACAAACGGGTCAAACTCTCTTTACATTCTCTGTTGCACCTTCAGTGACGGTTCCTTTTTTTCGCTCACCAGCTTCATTGTTCACACCCTGTGCGAAGGAATGGAAATCCTATGGTTTTATGCGCTGTACCTCCCACTGTGTTAAGACAGGGGAGGAGATTACGGATAGAGAAACCAGAGCAGATTGGCCGGACAAAGTTAACCTAGATACCGTGTAGACATGTTTATGTGTCTCCCCTCGGCTTAAGTGCGTCGGCACTTGACTCCCTGATGCTGGTTTGGCCCACTGACAGGACGCTGGCACCGATGTTGAGTTGGATGACAGTGAGATTTTTTAGTGAGATCCTGCCTTCCCATCATCACTCTGAGCCGTCCCCACATACTCAACACAACAATACAGGAGGCTCTTTCTGGACCCCGGCAGCTTTTGTCTCGTGGGGAGTGGCAGGAGCCGAAAGGGTGAATGATGAGATCTGAGAAAGTGTCATCAATATTTTTTCCAGAGACAAATTGGTCACATCCACAGATGTACAGATGGGCAACTGAAATGAGTGTTATGTGAGGGTGGGTTCTCAAGAGACAACTTTAACTCGTAATATGTGCAAAATTGCGAAAGGAAATGCAATTTCTCCAAATGTACTGTAAGCATTTGATCAACTTCATCATCCCCTGTGGATTAATACCAAGACTGGTTGTGTCAACGGGCCAGAAATGTTAAAGGAAACAAACAGATGAGTGGTCATGTTACACTCCCCTACACTATCTGCATATGTATGGTATTATGTGGCATTGTGTAATTTGGCACTGCGTGTAATGTCTTTTGGCAATAGAATTGCTTATGTTGTCTCACTGTTTGAAGCACAGAAGCCACAGACAGAAGGCTGGGGATTATTCCTTTTCCTAAATGTTGCTCTCTAGGATTTCCTCCCACACTCATCTGGTACAGTACATGACTGGAGATTCTGTGTTTGGTAAATTTTGCAGGTCAGGAATACATAGTACAAATAATGTTTCTTTAACAACGTTGGCCTTTTTTTGGTAAGGTTGAAACAAATGGTGTTAATTCTTCAGAGGCCAGAAGATTAATTTTTCTGCAGATCTAAACCTTCATGGATGTAAACGTGCCTGCAGGCAGGTTAACCACTGCCAGGGATAGGAAATCAGGGCCAAACATGGGTGATGCTTTGGTGAAACCATTTTAGGATATTCTTTGGTTAAGTAGAAGACGTGGACTTCCCAAAAGTTGATCAAACCTGTGAATGTGTGAAGTAAGCGGTCAGGAAACACAATTAAGATTCTTGAGGATGGCCCGTTGGTTGTCTGTACGATATACAACCATAGTCATGTTTTATCATTAGGCAGCCTATAGTGGCCATTGTAGTTATGACAGGAACAAAGGAGGACGTTAGTTGACATTCTATATAGAGCAACACAGTCTGTTTGAAACGGACACCATTGTTCCTTTTATCCACAACGCGTGTTTTATTGTAATCATCCTCCATCCTTGACAAAGATCCTCTTGCCTTCAGAAATGTGTTTCTTTCACCAAAAGCACAACAATACAGCAAGGTTGTGTCTGATGATAGGGATAGGTGACCGATAGACTTGTTGCCCAAGTTGAGGAATAGGACAAATGACCTAAACAATCTATTGTATGCATGAATCAACTGTCATTTTTTCATGATGCATGCAGTGCAAATATCTTTTCCCAATTTTGGAACAGCACAGTGAAAAATCAGTGATCTGAGTGTCTTGTCTTTCATGTCGATATTACATATATATAAGCCCACTTACAGTACAGTGTATAGTGAAGATTTTCAAAACTTTGGAAGAATGGCATGCACACTATTCACACAGATCCTCATGAACTGCAGTGGCTTTTGAGGTTTTCTACAAGCCCAAAAAAACAGTTGTTGTTGATGTTAATTTACATTTTGCCTTTACTGGTCTTTTCGAAGCGACGTTTTTAACCATCACAAACAATGCCAGTGTAGCTGGAGACTTCCTGTTCTGGTGCAGGACAACAATGGTCTCCGCAGAGCTGAACAAACCAGGGCAGTGACTGTCGGTAATTAGCGGGGCAGTTCCTCTCTCCAGACCCAGTCGGCTTCAGAAAGATCCGATGAATAGTGGCCATTTAGGGCCACATGAACCACACAGAAAACAGCACAGTGTCTCTGCATTGTCTCCCACGCGGCGCACGTCTCTGTTCAGGCCTTCCACCGCAGATGCTCGTGTCCATGTGGCGCACAAAAGAAAGAGGAGGCTTCACCTCGAGTCACATGGCCCGCTCTTTGTTCCTCCTCCAATGTCCCCATGGAATTACTCCCGAGCCCCCCCGCCGCAGACGCACACGTCATGTCACCCTCCTCTCCCCTTTTTCAAGGTGACCTTTAACCTCAGAACTGAGAGGGGTCTCGTGAGGGTATCGACGGGGAAAAGGAGGCGGGGGTGGAGGGTGAAATACAGCAGCTTCTCCGGATCAAGTGTCAAGTGCTTAATTCAGCCATTTACACTAGTACATTTAATAAGCTGTGGGTGAACAGTAGGTCGACTGATTTAGGTATATGAAGGTGACGCAGCGACACCAATACTTGATATCTAAAAATCCCAGTAATGTGTTTATTAAAAACTGCACTGGGACTCAACAAAATAGTTATTTTGTGGTCTGGCCAGTGCAGAGAAAAAGCTCTGATTGAGCAACCCGATCAATGACCATGGTAAAACATTCATCAGCTTAAGAGCTAGATAGTTTTTTTTTCCTGTAGAGCTGGCGTAGAATGAAACGGAGCTGAAAGGAGAGTGAATATTGCACTTGCATTTGTCAGCTCACCAGAAATACGACCCAAAATTGTTGCACTTTGTCTGCTGGATGTGTAATGAGAAAAATGTTTGCTAACGTTATCAGTGTGAAAAGACTGTAAGAGATGTCAAGCTTGTTTGATTTTTGAGTTGCTGCCGAGTTCTTCTTCCAAGTGGCGAGATATTGATCACCGCGTTCTTGTGGGAATAGGAATGATCAGATTTTTCTCTGTTACATTTGAGATGAAAATATTGTACTTTTTCCATATTATGTTTACAGTTGTGTTTTGGTTGAATAAGATATATTCAACCGCTTTTGTTATTGCACCACAAAACCGCCGATTGAAGGGGTTCAGTTAGACAGCTGTTCACATCCAATCTCCTACTACCAGATTGCATTTTTCCAACGCTGCTATTTTATTGCAGCCTGCTGCATTTCAAAATTGTTTGTCTTAC
The DNA here is from genome assembly GCF_022379125.1 of Scophthalmus maximus. Lineage (NCBI taxonomy): Eukaryota > Metazoa > Chordata > Actinopteri > Pleuronectiformes > Scophthalmidae > Scophthalmus > Scophthalmus maximus. Next base: position 2,718,113 of record NC_061536.1, read on the forward strand.
AATGACGTTGTCAATAATTAGCATTTTCTTTACTCTTGTCAAATATGACTCTTGGATGGGGGCCTATCAGTGACTACCTTTCCTCTCTGGATAATGTTGTCCAACTTCTAAAAATGATAAGTGTGATTTTTTTCACTGCTGACAAACAAGGTTAGTTTTTCTTTGCTTTCTATCTTCACGCTAACCCAAACCCAACTGTACCTCTGTCTTTACATGACTCCCTTGTGTTTGATTTGATTGATCTATCAATTCTCTCATCTAACTTTCAAGACAATCGAGCCTGTTCCCTCGTGTCTGACTGTGTCGTCGCAACTCTCTCGTGTGTGGAGCAGCATGCGCAGCTTGGAGGGCTGGAAACCTTTTCCCTCCGTTTCTTGTGCACTGCTGATGTCGGACAACCGTTTCAGTGAAAACATATGGACGTTAACAAGTAATTAAAAGGCATTTGTTGTTTTGAAACAGACGTGTGTTGTGTCAGATGGGCCTGGAGCTCAAGGGGCTCGAGGAGTGCTACCGAGGCATCGTGGAGGCGGGTGGAATTATTTCTTCTTTTTTTTCAATGGGATTCATCAGGTGCCAAATTGCAGCCATTATTCTGGTGTGTGTTTGAAGGAGCTAAATCCAGCTGTTCAACCCTGCCTGCCAGGCTGCCCCAGGTGGTGTGGCTGTGTGTGGAAACACTCACACACAGGTGCATGTACTGTACACAGCAGCACTCCACCGAACTCAGCACTTTGTCTTTGTCTCTCTCAGCCGTCTGCTGTCTCTAATGGAGCCTGTAATCCCCATTAACATCAGCACACTCTTATTTCGTCTTTCTCTTACTTGACAAGTAAAATGGGATCGGTAATAAGGTAGTTTAGAATCTCACCACCCTGACAAAAGCAGAGTGACGTTCGTGCAATTCGTCCCGCATCCTCCTCCTTGCTATTTTATTCAGTTTCTTTTATTTGTTACTCTTATACAGCTAAAGCATCACCCATTCATTCATTTACACAGACACATGGACACGCTCGCACACACACACACACACGCACAGAGGGATGGGCAATGTGAGCGTGGCATACCTCATTACTTCCATATAGAGGGGCTGACAATGGGGGAGGAGTGTTGCTGTCAGCTTGCCACCAACCGGCAGTGGACCCAGGGAGGCTGAGTAATTACATGGGAGTGGAGTTTGTTCGATTAGGGTGCAACTCCACTGCACGGCCACCGCCTCGTCCATTGGCTGACAAGAGGCCAGTGCAGACGAAATACACTCTCAGGTTTTACTGATAAATGGGTTTACAGATGTACAGGGCTGACACTGGCCAATTACTCAACCAACGTGCCAGTTTAGAGAGAGGCTGACGGCCCCCCTAGGAGGAGCCGCAGTCTTCTTTTAGGTAGGGCCAACAACTCATGGCTAAATAATGAGTATTCTTAGAGCCTTTCCTTTTGTGGGGTTGCAACAGTAGAGTTGGTCATTGAGGACAGAGCTAGAGGTGATTATACTCAGCAGGGGTTCTCAGGAAACAGGAAACTGCTCATTCAATTTTTTTTCAAGAAATCTGCCTTTGGCCCTGCTGACATCAGCGAATAAAGCTGTTGTTGGTTGAATGAGGCACTTTAAGATTTTAATTGTGCAATCAGGGACTGACTTGGAAACCCCTCCTTGGACAGCACAAAGTACAGCTCCATGGCAGATAGGAACATTTTGCAGGTTTTTGACCAAGAATATTTACATTGTGATAGCTCTAGATGAAGGGTCAGGGGCTCACGTGAGTGATTATAGTACGAATGTCCATTCCAAAGGTTATGGTTATCCATTCAGGTCATCCGGTGTTGGTCATTAGTCACTGGGATACATCCTCTGGGAGCCACAAAGATCTGTATCAGATTCTGTGCCATCCCGTCTGTAGATAAAAAGCCAGGAGATCAATACAGTTGTTGGAGTTCCTTCTCTGATGACCTGGTGGCAATCTATCGGATGGGCATCAAGTTTCAACAACAAAAACTGGGGCAACAGAGGAAAATCAGGCAATTACTGAATTAATCATTGGTATTCATCCACTCCAATAGATTTCTTGTTCAACGCCTTAATGTGATTAAAGAAATGAATGTGTGAGCCCTAGGGGCATGCAGCAAGTGTGGTAGATTTAAAAAAAACAAAAAACATAGGGGAAGAAATGGGTAGAGAAAGAGTACTATGGTATGGCATGGCTGAATTTGTTTGGAATAAACACATGGAAGACAGGAATATCCCTTTAGAACATGCACCACTTTGATGAACGCGCTCGCAATTTGGAGCATCCAACTTGCATTTTACTTTCTTCTCTATAATCCCTGTAATCAATTAGTTTCCATATCTGTCACGGGTCACCCATCAAACCACAATGCAAACACCACTGCCTAACTAACAGAACTAATTATAAAAAGACAGTGAGATAAGAAGGGAGGCATGTGGAGCATGTGGTGGCGGCCATCACATGCCAAGCAACTGTTTGTGTGCGGGTGCAGCCTGTGGTCCAGAACAATACCAGTCCAACTAACCACATTACAGTGATTAGCACTCTCTCTCTCTCTCTCTCTCTCCCTGCACCCAGATAAACCCCTGTTTCCCTCTGGCAAACTCATGCTCTCCTTGTGGCTCGATTAGCACTGGGGAAACGTGCTGGAGGATTGGCCTAAGCGGCATTAAGAGATCAACCTGCTTCCTACCCTCTATGCCAGCCTCTATTAGCGATCACCTCGAGCAAACGGACACATGATCTGAAACGGCAGCCAGCAATTCTTATCCTCAGGTAGTAAACGCAGACATGAGGAATCACAGGTACATCATAACCTTTCACTGTTACATTATTCCGAAACCTACTCATATTTGAAATAGAATATTTTCCATAAACCCAAAGCCTGAAGGTGTGCTCAGACAAGAGCTATACATCCCCCTGCCACATTGAGGTCATTACTCAAACATTAGTTTAGACATGATGTACTATGATTTAACTACTCAAGTCAAGAAACAAAGGGATAAGGAATTAGGACCTATATGCTTCTTACTTTGGGGAATAACTATTATGACAATTTAATGCTCAAAATATATCAATGAAATCCCTGCTATGGCCCTGTTTCAGCATGAATTTATTGGGAAAGAATTTGACGTGAGTTGAATGGATACAGAGTCAAGTGGTACATTGACAGTTTCAAGTGGAAAAATAAATCTTGTAAGAACACTCAGAAGCCAAACTTTATCAAATGAAGAAAGGCAAAACAAACAAAAACTTCACATTCAGGACATTTCTAAAGGCAAAACCAAACTCCAACTAAAAAGGAAAACAGAACCTTTTACCATCTAGATCTTAGCTGAGATGAGAAAATAAATAGGGGTACTTATATCTATGAGTGTGTGCAAGTTGGTATGGATTTATAGAAAGATCAGGATCTAGGAGACTTAAATGTGGTTCCTTAAAGGGACTGTTGGGCCTCGGGGAAGGTAAGTGCCTTTCTAGGTCAGGATGATTTGGAGCGGTGCAAAATCTACTGTATGCATATTTTTTAGGATGTCACTTCTACTTGTGGCGCTGTTGAGCTGCAGTGTATTATAAATCTGTTATTTAGCTTACCCTCAACACAATAAAATGATCTGCCATTTTAGTGAGGTGTACCAAATAAACTAGAGGGGAAGATGCACAGGCCAACATTCTCTGTTTGACTGTTTCACGTTTACATTTACATTTACATTTGTTTCCTCTTGTGTGCAGATACATGTCTTACACCATAATTACATTTGGGTTATTAAGGGAAAGCCTCTACTAATGCGATTTAAGCAATGTGATATAATGGCTTTAATGATGGAGTCATGCAGTAATGGGCCATCAGCCCCTGAAAATCTTCTCTACATTACGACGATGCACTGTCAGAACCTCACAGACACACATAGTGGTATGGTGGATAGTACAATTTCAGTTCTGTGTGATGTGTTATTAATAGCCAAGGAGCTGACACAAGGAGAGATTTAGCTCTGGAAGTCAAAGCTGTGCAGCCAGACAAATAACACACACACACACACACACACACACACACACACACACACACGTACATAAAGTGAGGCTGTGATTGAGAGAAAAATAAAGGTAACTCATTCATTTTGATGCAAGTACAGTAGAAATAATAGAAAAAAAGATCACATTTCCATAACGAGGAAACTGTAATGGTCAACATGACATTGAACTCATTCGTGCTCCCCTCTTTCCTCAAACCCTGTGCACTACCCTCAGCTCTCTAGAGGGCTCCCTAATGCAGCTCGTCCTTATAGAGACCCTGGGCCATTCATAAAGAGGCACTATCCAATCAAAATCAAATGCATAGGTCAACATAAAGTTCGCTGAATCTATTTTTGCGTGTGAGCTTTCCTCATTCAGCATAAACTTTACTTGTTTGTACAGCGCACTCACTAGAATGGTACTCATTTGAGCATTTTTGGCTGCCAGGCCAAACAATACTACACATCTGTCAAGCTCTGTTAATGACAAAAATGATAAAGGAAGTGGTCTGATAGGCTATACAAACTGTAAATTATACAAAGTCATTGGTGTCAACACCATGAATGTATCTGATTATTTACATGCATCAAGATCAGGAAATTTTTCCTCAAAAACTGACAAAAATGTTGAAAAATCCAAAGTGCAAAGTGATTTCAAGATCGGCACCAAAGTGTTATACATACTTCCCAAGTAAGTTCGCCAACGGTGGGTGAAGACCTGGCCCTACTGTGCCTGAGATTGGCGTTTTCTTATCTAAACGCAAACCAACTCAGGCCATGAGTACAAGCCAGTCATGTGCCTGAATAAATAACACTTCCTTTGCTCATGCCCCAATCCTTCCATCAAGTTTAGTGAAAAACAGTTCTGTACTACTTGCGTAATCTGCTGACAATAAAGCATACAGACATGTGAAAACATGACCCCTTTGGCAAAGGTAATAAGACGCAAAACTTTTAGCACACTGTAGTACTTGTAGTATGCAACACTTTGGCAATGTGGTGCGTCATGAATACTGTATCGCAGTCTCTAAGGGGGTTTCGACTCCTAGTCTTGTTTTGAGTTGAATTAAATTAAACTAAATTCAAGTTGAGGGTGAGAAACAGAGAGAAAGATGGAAATATATGAGATATGAAATATTTATTCCTCACACCAGCAACACACTGCAGAAAGTCCCTTAAATAGCAACACTTTAACGGCAGTCATCGCTGTATTATTCATTGGGTCTTGGAGGCAGCCGCTCCCTGGAAGACACAAACACAGTTACACCAGTCATCCTTGGCCTAATGTGGCCCCGAGGAGGCCACCGAAGTCAAAACACAACCAGAGTCCGGCGAGTGAGCTGTCTGTTTCCTGGTCGAAAGAGTCACACTCACCCCTTTTAATAAATGATCCTCCAGTAGTGAAAATAACACAAAGGGGCAGCAGGGCACACTGCCCCCTGTGAACAAGAGGTTAAATTCAATTCACAGTCATCATATAAAATATTATCTGGCACTGTGTCACAGCAGTGCCATCCTTTGCTGTTCCACATTTCGCTCTGCCTCTCCATTCACTGACAGCCCAGCAAATCAGTTAACTGAGATGAGGGGATGTTATCTCCTCAAAAAGTATATTGATTGATTGCAAGTGGATGAGAATGATGGAAATCTTAATAGAGCCAGTGTTATTACAAATGTATTTCATTTTTGAGCGTATCATTGATGGCATTTATTGATTTCATTTAGACTGACCCATCTGATTTTTACCAAACAGTTGATTTAATAAGAAAATAGTCCCATACTAAGAATTGGAGATCTACTGTTTTTCACTATTGTATTTTTTATGGAAACAATTTTGTAAGAAAAACCACACTGAGTAAAAAACAATCGAGGGGCGGACACATAAAAACATCAATACATAAGTAAAGACAAACATCGTTTACTTATCGAGGTCCGAGTCAGGTCAAGACAGGACCACTGGGCATGCAACCATCACCACAGGGGGTGTGGTGGTGGTGGGGGGGGGGGGGGGGGAGAAACGCTCCATAACCATTCGTAACAGAACAAAAGCAATTAGATGACACTGCGCATACCCCCACCAATGACCACACCACCCTCCCAAGGACCATCTGGACGCAGACAGCACAGGCTTGAGGTGCAACTGGAACTGGACACGACTTAATTAAAGAACGACATTGTCTTTTTTTTTTTCTTCTATCATGCCCCACCTTCCCAAAGGCTTTCCTTTGTGTTTTGATGGTAGTCCTTCTGTCACTCATTGTATTGAAATGTGACACATTAACCATGTTTTCCCACAACCGTTAGTTAAAATGTTTAACATTCATTGACACATGTACGGGGTAGACTCTTTGAGTAATCTTGCAGTGAAACTGTTGATTATAAATGTTTTTTTTTGAGATAGATGCCTCTAGAGAATCATTTTCTTAAGTTTCATTCATTATGATCTTGGTTAGGTCTTCATTCAGTTTTGCACTTAAACTGGAGACCACTCCATTTGAGACATAATTAATGGCAAGCATTTCAGTACTTCCACTCCAGCTTGATACTTGATCTTCACTCAGCACTCATTCATTAACTGACAGTTTCGTTCAGCACTTACACTTAAACCAGATATTCTGCTCTTTCATAATTTTGTCATTTTAACTACCATTTCAATTGATATGCCATTCCAACTTTCATTTCATATTAGTTATGTCATAACTGCCATCCCTACGTCTGCCTCATCTTGAGCCTCAGTTCATCCTACCATACGACACAGCGCTGAAATGTTGAACTGTGTCAGTTGCGATTTCCTGTGAAATGTTAAACTTTGTAGTGTAAAGTTCAAAATTAGTTTTCATTCACCGTGATCCAAACTGAACGGATGGGTTGCTATGCTGAAGGTGATGACACCGGCTCTGTCTGCTGCACCAATTCACTGAGTCTGATGTGAGTTAGCGTGAAGGCCTCTGACAGGAGAGATTCTCGCAGAGACACTGGGGATGTATTTGGCAAGGTCTCCCTGGCAAAGGAGAAAATGTACTGTATCTCGGGAGGACTTCTGGTGATTAAAGGTTAAATAAAAAAAAAAAAACTGCTAAATAAATAACCGTTTGGATATTCGCAACAGGTGGACAACTTTACACCTGATTTGTCGTTGAGACGAACCAGTCAGTTTGAAATAGGCCTTCACATTGTGAAAATCGATAGAGAGCTCTCATGTTGTGTTGCTGACGGACTGCCTGAAATCTTCAGAATCATCACAATGCAGCAACAGTTACATTATCAAACATCATATAGAATTTTTTTCTTTCTCATTTTTACATGCGTCCGTATATTTAGTTGTTGCCACCTTTCAGTTCAATGTCAGAACTGACTGTGACCAGGCCCATCGAGTCTTACAAATCGGGTCGTATCACATAATCTAACATGAAGCCCGGCGCAGCAGTCGATCGGAGGTCCTCAGGGAGCCCTGCGGGGGGCTTCGGAGCGCTGTGGGTCACACACTAATCAAATCACCAGGGTCAGGAATCAAAGTTAGAGCTGAGGGAGACCAATCACCATCCTACAGCAACACAACTAAGAAACTGGCTAAGACTTTGCAAACACGAGTTCCTCGTCTAAGAATAAACACTCCTGGGTATATTATGTAAAGGAAGCACAGTGTAATGTATGCAGGGTGACAAAAAGAAAACAACGCTATCACAACTTCATTTATAAAGGGGGAAGGATCAGGAGCGATGTGCACAATGAAAATTGAGCAAGTGTTGATGTCGGTGGGGAAAAAAAGGTGTTTTCTGTTAAAAGTGAGATTAAACAGCCTGAGAGTTGCAAATGTGTTTCTCTGACATGAATGCAAATGTTAGTGTATAATGAGGCAACAGATGGTTAGCAATTCATGGGGGATGGAGGCATCGGAACAAACAATATTGATGCATGATCACATTATAAGGTCGGTATGTTTAACATGTCAGTAACCTGTTGCCTATTTGCACATCCAGCAGACACGAATCAACACTGGGGTTCATTTAGAGTCTCCCTCTTTAGCCGCTAAATGCTCCACTGTGTTCACCAATCACTCTCTAACTTTGTGTTTCTGCAGTTTGATGCTGGACAGGTGGTGCACAGTGAGTTTGTCAGAGCTAATTCGATGCCCTCGAAGAAAAAAATGTCGGCCCGAAAAATCTAAAACAATAAGCTTGAAGAGACTTTAGATCACTGAACTCTACAAAGACCACGGGAACTGACTGTATTTATATCACTATATAGAGTTATTTTGGTTCTTCACAGAACAAAAACAAGTGTACTGTGAACAAGGGGTGTGTAAAAATGTGTAAAACAGTCTATAAAACCAGAAACAAAAGGAAAACGAAAGGGGAATGTGATTGTAGATTGAAATATGTAGAAGTGACAAGGGCTGAGAACTCTGAACCTGATTCAACTGGACTCACTTTGTTCAGTGTTCATCTGATCATCTCCCACTACGTGATGTCAACGGTACTGGAATTCAGGCATAAAGCTTATGATCAGAGTGATCTTAGGGAGATAAGTGAGCAAATGACTTGGTCTGAAGGGAAATGACTAGAACTATTAATTGATTATTTCTTTTTCCGGTGACTGTTAACTGGTCCAGAGTAGAATGGACTCATGTATATCCATCGTTTGTAACTGTAATGTGTGTCCTGGCCTTTTGCATGACTGACATGGACAACATGACAGGTCTTCAACAGGGTAGCCATCTCGTTTGGATCGCCCCCTGGTTGCTGCCTTCAGTATAGGTCATAAACCCCACCCCTCAGACTCTGGCTCCAGATGGGGTCACCACTGCAAGATGGCAGCACCGGTATACTTTGGCTGGGAGTTGGGAGGAACAGGAGACTGGTGGTCCATTTCTATATGCAGTCATTATTCTTCAGTAAGGTTCTTTCCAACCTCAAGCCTCTAGTGCAGCTTCAGTGATAGATCCTGCTATTGCCATTAAGAAGACCCCAAATGAGGCCGCCTTTGCTTCTTCACACTGAACCAAACAAACTGACATTTTTGATAGCATGCGGGTTTGCAGGAATCAGACTGATGTAATACACCCACATTCTATGTTTGCACCTCTTATACGGAATGGAGAGGGGGAATAAAGGTGCATCATTTTCACACTGAACAGGCTGTGTAAAAGGGACTTTAGATTCTCAAAGTATGTGGAAGTCTACTGGAGAGAGCATTCTCCCCAAAATATACTCTGGGTTGAGTGTGAGTGAAAGCCTGAGAGTGTTTACATCGGTGGTTGTCGCTTCATGTGCTTGTACACTTTGGCTTTGCCCTGAATTCATTCATGACGTACAAATTGCTGTATGGGCCCTTGCAGAGGGTAACACTTTTTCATTTTGTCAATAGTGGATGAGCCATTGCCACTACTGCACTTGTTGTTCTTCCATGGCTGTTCTTTACCTAAAGCACCACTACAGGTGTTCACATGCTCACGGAGAGAGAGAGAGAGAGAGAGAGCGATGTAAGTGGAATAGATGACAAGCCTTGGAGAAGAAGAGGCTGGTTTCATGTGACATTTTTCATCTGCCTGTCTACAGGGCCTGGAGTAACCTTATGTGGATAACATGCACCGGTTCCATTCATCATACTTCTGGCAGTCACTGAGCTGCACTCTTTCACATAATCCTCCTCTTTCTTCCCCACAATGCACCATTACCCCCGACCCACCAGCTGCTCTCCGCCACCACTGGCTCATCAGATTCATGTAGTGTGGGACTCTCCAGCTGATCGCTCAGTGTGGACCTGTCGGCCTTGTAACTCTACTGACAGCAGATACAAAACTTCTCTTTCCTGTTGTTCAATATGCAACACGTTTATACTGTTTTTTTACTGTTGACCTCATATCATATGATGTTAGACTGGGAACAGGTGAACTGCTGGTTGCTGCAGGCCATCACTGACCATGTAAATAGTTTTTGACGAGTGAAATATCATTCAGGGTATACACTGAACAAAAATAGTTAATCCTCCTTAAAGTATGCATCTGTACTTGGCAAAATTCATGTCAGACCACTGTTTGAGTGAAGCGATTCCTCACATCCAAAAAAAACATTTTGATATTTCCTCCATACAAATACATTTTTTTTGCTTGATGGTGATATCAGATGAAGGGTCAGGATGTTGCTGGAAAATAGTGTTTGAGATATTTTGATAACAATTTGCTCACCACTCATAGTTTGCGAGCCTACAGCTTCAAGATCTTATGTCAAGGCAAATCATGCCAATGGATTGCCCATAGGAAGCATCCTATGTTAAGCAAATGTTGTGCCTGCTCCAGTTTGGTATCTCTTCAAAGATTTGGTCTGATAAAAAAAAAAATGCCGTTGTCAAAAAGTTGACATATTCATTATATATAGTCACTATGCTGCAAGCTTCCTCGTGCTAATCCCTTTTGTATGTATCTTTAAGGAGGGATGAATCCCATCTACAATCAGGAAGTCAAAGCAACTACAGAATGTCTGTTAGACACTTCTGCTCCCTTTTTTCCACTAACTTTTCTGGGCTGCTTTACTGCTCTTATGAAAGGTGCAAACTGGCAGCCTTTTTGCAAATAGTGTGAAATCCATGCCAGAGTAGATATTTTTAGGATTGTTCTCCTTTTATCCCGTTCAACCCATTTTCTCATGCACACTGTTTCTCTTCAGTGTGTGTGTGTGTGTGTGTGTGTGTGTGTATGTGTTGGCTCATGCTGAATCTGTTAGTCTGTCCTGATTGCATCGCAGTATTTTTTGTGACACTTGCTATGTTTTAAAGACTGAGGGCTGTAATCATAATATTACACTTGAATTGCAGGGGTTTTATAGGTATTATAGGTAATCATATGAATGTATACTGAAAAGTTAAATACCAGTGTCTCTACTCTCTAACATCAGCATCAGCTTTGTTGGCTAAGTATGTGCATATTCGACCTCTAGCAGACTTCTCAATGTACATACACACAGCACACAAGGATACATACATGTAAATATAGCATCAACAAACAGCGTGCAGTACACATAGTCCACCAGTTACTGAAGTTGTAAGCAATGAAACAAGTGGTGAACACCAGGAGTGTTGAAATGAATTTTAAATGGGTTGTGTACTAAGTTATTGAATATACAGCCAGTAGGTTATGCACAGTGTGTGTAGGTAAACTTGTCTGTGTACAGTATATACAGCCAGAGACCAAACCAATCTTCTGATTAACGGATGATTCGTGCCATGAGTCCAGGAAGGTAACGGACGGGTGTTTTCTCATTACAGAGTTAGAATCCAGTCACAGGTATGAGGCTAGGACACTGACCCGGGCAAATTTTCTGGGACGATGGTGTTGAACACTGAGCTGAAGTCCACAAACAGGATCCTTGCATATGTAGTTGAGTAGTCAAGGTGTTTGTAGGATGTTGACAGCATCACCCAGTAGTCCGCAGGGGGCCAGTGATGTCCTTCAGGTTGGTCAGTACCAGTCAGCTTAAAGGACGTCATGATCACAGATGTGAGGCCGACAGGCCTCCAGTCAGTCTATCCAGTGATAGAAGGTTTCTTGGAGACATGTAGGATGGGAGCTCCAGGGATCTGTAGAGGATCTGAGTGAAGATGGGGGGGGGGCAGCTGGTCAGCATAGACTTTCGGACTTGAGGGTGACGCACCATCTGGGCCCGGTGTCTTCCTGGTCTGTGAAAGATCGGACACACGTCAACTTCACAAATTTTGAGTGCAGGTGGGGAGTTAGTGGGGAGGGGTGAGAGGACTGTGTGAGGTTCCGTTGGTTGTGTGAGGTGAGGGGTGTGAATATGAATGCTAATGTAGGAGGTGGTTCTCCTCAGTGCTGGGGGAGGGGTTCCTGTAGGTTCAGCTGTCCTGCAGGCCTCTCCAAACTGACGCAGGCTCATCAGCTTGCTTAAAAATGCTACGGCAGTGGTTTGGTGTGTTCATATCTCTGGTGAGACATTTCACTTGTTGCCTATATTTTCATGGCTGCGGTTAATTCTGTTTAACACGCCTTAAATGATCAGGAGGGAGCCCGGATGTTCGTGTTCCATGCTGATTATCTGGTCAGCCAGGTATTGTAACGCCTCAGGGACACAGGCGTGGGCCGGGATCTAAGCGCCAACCAGAATAAAGGACAAAATCTCCCGCAGAGAAGAAAAAGGTTTGCAGTTCATGATGAGAAACTGTACATTTTCTTTAACACCATGACATCTGCACACCAACCTTTGTTCATCTAAAGGCAGATTCCACCTCCCCTCGTTTCCCCTGATTGCTCCGTTACTGCTCTGCCGAGATGAAAACCAGGCGGCTGTAATGAGCTGTCTGGGGCGGACTCACTGAGCCTGCCGAGCATGAAAAGTCTGAGTTTGTCCTGTTGATGAGCAGCAGTTCATCCTTTTTTTGTTGGCTAGAGAACAGAGATTTCCTGAGTGAATGAGCGGGAGCATTGCCGGAAACCCCCATGGAGAGCTGATGTTACTACGACCATCCCGGTGAAACTTGCTTTTTTCTTGAGAATGTGTGAGAAAAGATTTTGTGGAGTGAACTGAGAGATTTTCAACCAACCTCTGAACTCTGAAAAATAAAAAGTTACAAAAGGTGGAGGCAGATGAACAAGAACAGTGTAAGCAAGAGCGAGCGAGCTAAGACCCGAGGCAGTCGATTATCTTTTTTGAAAAAAAAAGGACTTATTTTACATTGATCTTCTAGAGACTGGTAGAGTCCGAAGTGACAAAAGCCATGTGACAGGAAGGCTAAACCCACTAACGGGACAATAGGCTGGACTGCTGATGTTGCTGAGGATCTTGCCAACCACTCAAAGTGCTTTACAGTACAGTCATATTCACACTTCCATACACCGCTACCATACACAGAGAGCACTCTTTCCATCACATCATTCACACTTGAATTGGAACACTGACCTTTTCGGAGCCGCCGAGCCATAAAACGCCCCAGAAGGGGAGAGGGCAGCACCTTAAATCTGGCCTCCCCATCACACTCAACCTCAATCCTGTTTGCGTACCACTCCGCTGAGCTCTTATCTGCCCTCCAGCCAGCTAGGCCTCAAACCCCTCTCCTCTGCGACTGGATCCTGGACATCCTCACAGGGTTGGCCACAGTCCCCATCAGCAGCTTCACCGCAAAACTGAGCGGTGCTTACACTGTATATACATTCTATAAGAGCCAAGGTTTTTAATAAAGTACTTTGTTGTGCATGGGGGTTTACAGCACGTCAAAGGTTACTTGCGCTTACACGTCTACCAACTTTCCTTTCTGGCCCTCGTGATGCTGATGTGGCTGTTTTCCTGCACTGCCTCAGTCTGTCTGCTCGTGTCCATCGCGCCTGCACTCTCTGCCAGGCCGTCCTGTGTATTTAACTTCACCGGTCCGTGTTGGCCTGAGATGTCTGTGTGTCTGGAGTGACGTTCCCTGGCGGGTCCGTTTCACACCGCTAGCCAGCAAAATGAGATGGTCTGCACACGGCACTGACAAACTCACAAACGTACAAATGCATCCCGCTGTCGACACACATTCGCAAACTGCCTGTGTCTGTCTTCTCTCTCTGTAACGCACACACGCACGCACACACGCACACACAGATGCACACATCATTATGTCTCTGTTTCTGTGGAACTGCTTGATTCACTCTGGCCATTCATAACCTCCGCGCTCCAGAAAAATGATTATTTCCACTTCATCACTAACTGCCAGTGCGTTTAACAAAATGTCACAGGCCGACAAGTTCCCCACCTCCCTAATAGCTGTAATTTGCTCGCCGCTTGCAGGGCTAACGGCAAGCAAACATTACAGCTGGAATTGGTAAGTGTTGTCGTCTGGCTCGCTCTCAGCAGAAGGGCAACAACAGGCAGGGCTGAAGTGTTTTTTTCTGTTCAGCTGATTGTGTCGTCATCAGATAACGTTCAGACAGGAACATGAGAAAGACGCACTGAAGTTCACAGTTTTAATTATATTGCAAAAAGGAAAAAGGCTCTGGGTGTTTGCAGCTCAAGGCGGCTACGATGAAACCGGATTTGCACATTAAGTCTGGCTCTTCCCCACATAAGCTGCTTCCACACACCCTCCGCAACCCTGAACTTTGCAAGACATCACCCAGAGGAGTGTGTGAGATGTGAGAACACAGATGTCTGAATAAGTTGAACCGGACGTTAGTCGGATGTTACCCTGCCAGCTCCCTGGCACAAAGGCCGTGTGATGTCTGACTGAGCCCATGAGTGGATAGAGAATACCCAACGAGAGAGTGGGTATGTTGATGACATCTTTATCCTTCTCGCTCTGGCCAGGCTCTGCCCCTCGCCGGAACTAAACGAAGCATTTCCATTAGGGGTCGACACGTCTCGCACAGACAATCTTTGAAAGGGCAACTGCAGACAATGTCTGGACCAGATTCTCTGGATATTGCCCTGAGTTTATCTGTGAAAATGGCACCGCAGAGCCAGAACTGCAAGTAGGGGACGCAAATGGGCTTGACCCTTGCCCTAACTGCGAATAAAAATCTCGTCTGCTACATATCTGGAGAGGCATCGAATCAGCAGTAAGATTTTCTTCATCTGCGCGTAAACGGCTTTCGTCATTTGCATCTGGTAATGTGACAGTGTGAGAGGGGTCGCTCATCGCAGTGACGCTAAGAGCGAGTCTTACCTCCTCAGCTCTGCGGAGCTTTACAGTGCGTCGCCACTCATCGTGGAGCCTTGGCTGGCCCTTCGCCAGTCTCATGCCGTCCTTTTTGGGCCAGCTGTGGTCAAGAGACCAAGCTCCAAAAGGCCGCAAAACATGGAGCTGAAAAGACGGTGACGTGCATTTGCCAGGAGGCCAGAATCTCCAGATAACTCTGCAACTGCTGGATATGTAGATAAACTGCTAATAGGGTCACCAACTTAAAGGGTATTTATGCTGCCATGTGGACAAAAATGCAGGCAACGAAATTTATTAAATTCTGGCAAAGATGGTGGTTTTGGTTAAAAAGAAAGCAATGTTGACAGTGAGAGACAGGATGCAAATCCCACCCACCCTTCCTACCAAAAGAGCATTGTGGGGTGTCTCTAAGGTTAGGGAAGGACTGTTAATGTTCATAAAGTAAACATGTGCCGCCTAAGTTAATTATTGACTTATATATTTATGGAGTCGAATATTGCATCGCAAGGGTGGATATTGTTGGGAAACAAACGCAACTGTGTCGGTGAACATTGTGCAGATGTTCTGTTCTGTATGAACATTTTGCGATAGAGCAGATTCATTTCCTCACCAGAAATCTCTGCATGATCGGTTTTCTCAAAAACCACCGCTCATCCAAGAGACCTCAAATTTGGTGGGTGTATTTTTGAGGACCCCAGGAGTTGCATTGTAAAACTGTGAAGTGTTTGGGATGAGCAGTTGCCAACACAACAACTCTGACCCTTAAGTGGCAGTTCCATCAGATCCATACATTCCTCCTGCAGTACCTTGACTTCTAGGACCTGTATGGCGCGGGTTTCTTCCGGTCAATGGCTACTGGCGCTCGAGACCAGAGAGCGAAGAAGCCAGCAGTGACACAGCGTAGGGCAGATGGACTTTAATCTTCAGGTGTTGTCACTGCATGGCCGCCGAGCATTTTTGCTGGAGTGTATCCGGTCTGCCGGAGCAGCTGTCCAAACACCACTGTGGTTATCTCTATCCGCACAAATACCTGCTCCGTGGGACACCGACAAATCGTGCCAGACACACGCAGAGAGAGAGAGAAGGTTAGAAATAAGAAAATATTCCTTTGTTGTTCCTTAAACATACTTCCTGACATATCTTTCTTTGTGCCAGTGTCGCCCTTTAGAAATCCAGTATCTTAAAAAATACATTTGAAGTTTATCTCCACATCCAACAAGATTGGATTTGAAATGTCAGACTGCGTTTTTAATCGTGTTGATTTCCATATATATATTTTTTTTTAAGTTGAGTGATATTCCCTCAACTCCAGACACTCACTTCGCGCATGTGTTTGTAGAAAAGCAAGAGCACTGGCAGTTCTGAAGCCGAACTGCCAGTCAGTCAGCAGGATTCTACATTTTAGGCCCGCTCTTTATCCTTTCGGAGAGAGATCAAAAGGACCCACTGGGCCCCCCCCCCCGCCATCCACCCCCTACCCCTTTCCTATAGCTGTCTGTGCAATCACTGGTAGCATGCACGCTGCAGTGCGAGCTGCATATTCAGGGATGTTGAGTGTCCCGGGAAGGCCGGCGTCGGCTTCTCCCCACCGCCGGCCTTTTTCGCTGATGCTCAGTGTTTCTTTAATGAGACCGAGCCAAGCAGCGGAGTGGGAGGAACCAGAGGCTGCGATGGAGAGGCCCTCCCTGAGCTAATGGCACATTGCAGCAAGCTAATTACAATGAGGCAGTGTGCTCCTCGTTTGCTGTGATCACACTGTGTTTTGATGTCTGTTCTACTGTAAACCGAGGGTCTGTATTTTACCCAGAAAACATAGCAGGGAACTGACTATGAGTCGGTGTTGGTCTGTAATGCATCACTTAGTAACAACGGTAACGCTGCTTGTTCACTTTGAATGGTTGGACGTCTTGCTTTGAAGAAGTGCATAGTGGTTCCGTTGCCTCGCCTTGCTTCGCGTTGCGTGCGGCAGGAGCTGAGTAAAGGTCAACTTTTCAAGCGGCAGCTCAGACACCAGCCAATCAAATCACGTCAATGCAAACACAGCCAGACATCGAACATCAGAATGGGCCTGGAGGGAGGAGACAGAGGCAGCGGGTGAACCTGGTCTGTGTTCGTCTGGTTTTGGATTTAATTTACTAGACCTCCCTTTTAGGGTTGGACGGACAGCTGGCACGGCACGTCAGCGCGGATGCCAGCTGCTTAATTTGTCCCGAGAAAGGAAAGTTCGATTGGACGTTGTCGCCATGACGATCGCATCAGCACCAAGCGTCAGCCCCCCACGTGTTTGCTCGGTTACAATTTGAAGACTAGAAATAACATTGGGCTTCAGTCACTAATCCCAGCAAGGTTCTGCCACGTCAACATTTGTGGGTCGGCATGTTCGCTGTCTTCGCAGGAGATTGATGGAGAATTGTTTGGCCTCCCCGTGTTCAGTGGATTCTGGATTATGGCTGAGGTGCATGCAGTAGGCTTCTACCAAAAGATGAAAAAAAAAGGCATTTAATTCGAATCGCATGTATTCTTGGATGGCTGACTTTTTGCCCTGTCACAACCCTCCAACTACTTTTTAGAGTTGCATGGTGTGTAACTGAGTGTAACTGATCTTCCTGGAGAGCTGTGTGCCGTCACCAGGGCTGAGTGCGCTGCTGGATGCTCAGTCAATAAAACCAAGGGGCTGCCTGCTTGTTAAACTGCAATGTCTTATTTCCCGGTTCTATACGGAATCCACATTTGATGGAGCTGACAGTTGAGTAACCGCTTTGTCCGTTATTAGTAAATTAATGCAATTACGTTTCTATGTAACGTGCATTCAGTCAAGTTTATTGATAAAGGAGATAAAGATAAAAAAGCAAAGATACACGACATGACTGAACATATGAGATGAAATTATATCAAATAAGTTATTTGAATTAGTAACCGATTACAGTTTCGAAGCACCTGACTGCACAGATCTGCTTCATACACCACATCCCCCATAGTGAGTTCTCTTTCACAGTCTCCCTGTGGGTACAAAGGAGCCACCCACCATCGAGGCCGCACACCCTCTGACCCCTCGTGTCTCTGGGCCCGTCCTGGCGCACGGACTCGGGCTGTTACTGTGAGACTTTGAGTTGTTTTAGGAATGGAGGCACGAAGGTCAGTAGCTGCAGGGAGTCAGAGGGAACGCGGAGGAGACATAGGGCCGAAAACTGACAAAAGGTTACGTTAAGTTCACATTCTCCACTGATTGCAACAAAACTTGTGCACAATGTACTGACTGTACAACTGGATCAAAACCGCCTCCTCGGTCTGAGAACTGCACGGCTAATTTCAGTAGCGACCAAATTAAATCGTGGTTCCCCGACACTACTGCTCCGCTCCTCTCATCACCCCCATCGTCACCTCCAACAAGATCATTGTGCTTCAACACAGTGACCATTAAACGAGCACGAGTCCATCTTTTTCTGTCTTTGTGTCTTATCTTGAGGTTCATCTTGAGACAGTATTCTCACACAAATTCCCACAGGGGAGGCCACAGTAATTCCACGTTACCAGTGAAATGGGTTTAGCATTTCCATTAGTTGCACCGCGGTCCAAATAGTTGCAGAGACATCAATTAAGGGCTTGGATGTGACATAACGCGTCCCCCGGAGGCCGACCTACATGTCTGTGGGAGTCAATTTCGCTTCATTCACCGAACGTGTTAACAAATGTGAGACGTGGGCAGAAAGTGAGATGTCTGGTGCCATGCTCGACGCACTTCTAAAATCGAAATCTCGCTACATTTGTGCTGGTCTCGTTTGAAACCTTGCCCAGCGGGCTGGCTATCAGCTCCCGGTCACGGTTTGTTGATATGGTGACATTTGGGATTATTTGTTAGACAGAAAGGTTCTAAAGCATTGGTCAGTGAACACGCACGTGCACTGGCTGATTCTTTTTGGCCACATGTGGAGCAGTGGAAGCGGCTAACGCAACAGTGACATTTGACCTCAGGGAGTTGGTATGGCTAATGGCCATGGTGAACAGTTGCTTATTTATTACACACCCAGCTGGCACAGATGATAATGAATGTAAACGCAATATTCACTCTCCTTTTTGGCTTTGTTTTGGTCTCCACCGACTCTGTGCCCTGTAGCTGCTGTCCATCTGCGGTTTGGTGCTGGACAGATTATCAGAGCTTTTTTACTGATAACTGTACCACCTTTACCCAGAACATACTGATGTTTATCCTATGCTCATACAAAACAAATGATGAGTGCAGCTGGTTTCGCGAGAGACGGTGGCTGCACAGACAGTGACGGGATGTGACAACAGTACAAGCCCCCCTACTTCCACACCCCCCCTAAAGGACACACAACCTGCACTGGCCCTGAACACTGGTCTAAATCATGTGCTGCACATTTGCACAACACAATGTCCAGGGCTTGTGGGCCACTTCGTTGTTTGCACTGTGATGACAGGATTAAAGCCGTGCCCATACAGCGTTAGACGCTGATTTCTATTGCAGTAGAAAGGGTTTCTCCTAATAGATAACTGGGATAGATAACACAGTTAATCTTACCGCAGCCTGTCTCTACTGCAAGCTCTTATGCGGGACCTGAGTAATGTAGAGGGAAACTTGCTTAAATAACTGGCATGAGCCGCTTAGCTCAGTTCTTTTCCAGGTGGACAGTGAATGAATATCCATGAATATCCCATCAGAGAAAGTGGATCCACACACACACACACACACACACACACACACAGCAGCAGCAGTAGCAGCACTGGGAGAGTCAGGTGCTCACAAGCCCCTTACAGCATGATGGCTCGTTTAAATGTTGATTATAGTGGGTTAACAATTTGTAATTCACACAGATGCTGTACTAATGCCTTTATACCCGACAGAGGCATTTCATAATGTGAATAATATTATGAAATGTTGTCTGTTTGTCTTGCATGATGCCACAGTGGTGGTCCCCTTTGAACCCTTGTATGACATAACAGTGATCCCTGAACTTAGGCTGCCGTTTGCCTTAGACTAAGGACATTTTTCCTTTAAATGAAAAACATATACAATACCCAGCCAATCTTAATATGTTAAGCCAGCATGAGACAACGTACAGTTAAAAGCTCGATCTCTTGAACAACTTTGTAGTCACTCACTCCATTTCAACAAGCGCCTAACAATATTCAATTGTTTTAACAGGCAATATAAAGTCTGGTCCACATCAGATCAAAATAAGGTGAATAAACCCATCTAATATTTTTTTGACTGCTTTTACAGTGTGCCCAGCCCACCTTCGCCACAGGCAGATGTTCTTGCTGTCTCCCCTCCTACATGTTCGCCTCACCTCCTTATAACCACACACCGCTAAGTTGTCAAAAATTGATGAAAAAACAGCTTTTATGGAGACACGCCGCTGCTCTGATGACTGACATCTTTTATTTCATCCGCTGTGCGCTCTGCTTTTTTTCTCCCCCCTCTCATTCCTTTTTGAACGCCACAATCACTGCAGCTGTGTTTCCGCTCCACCAGCACCGAATATAAAACACTTTTTACGTACACACAGACAAATTCACATAAAAAAAAAAAAAAGAAAGAAAATCACCATTCCAACACTGCTGCACAGAATGGATCATATTTATTATGGTGAGGGTGTGTGTGTGCGTGGAATAACTGCTGACTTAAATATGTCCGCGGGGTTTCTGCAATCTCAGGGTTATTATCCATCTTGAGCTAATTAAACTAAGCCTAACTTTTACCGCAGGCCTGATCACTGGGTCGTGATTGGACCAAAGACATCATGTGATAATTGCAGTTGGAAGAGTATAAAATAGCATAGAGCGTATTATTTTCTAAATATACGACTGGAATGTTCATTTTGTGATTTGCATGTGTTGTAGGGTGGCACATTACCAACTATAATAAACAGAGAGTGAACAACACAGGCTTGTGTTTCATGTATTCCAATTCCCTTCTCACCTGTACCACTACATGTTGTCATCCCCCATTCCACCCCAGACTCCACCACACTGCTTTACCTGGGGCACTTATGGGCATTGTGGGTAATTTTGCGCCAGCAACCTAATGAAATCCTCTTCTGAAAACAGAGGACTGGTCTCTCTGAACATTGACCATGGGAGGAGCCTGCTGAGTGACTGCTGAATATATTGTGACTTGGCAATGAACACCATAAACATCCCATTTAACATTGCTACTTATTGCTGTTTCCAAAGTGGGAGACATTGTTATCAAAGGCTGGGCTAAAGAGCAGGATATTATTCCTTAATTCCTCTGCGTGAAAAAATAAATGACCCACTTAAAGTAGTAATGTCATGACACATCATTAGTAAATGCACTTATTCAACTTCCTAAACGCTTAAAGCCAAATGGAAATCTTTTTCTTTTAATATTCTTTCTTTAAATCCATCCTACTTTGATACATACCTGTATCATTAGATTTACAATATATTTTTGAAAACAGTATATTTCGTATTTGTATTTATTTATTTATTTTAAATTTCAATACAATGCCAACCTTCTGTCTGTCCATGAAATTGTTGCTGTTGTTTATTTGTCTATATACATATCACACATATGGTCTTTTAATGTTTGTCCCTCACATGGTTACAGATCAGTCTTTTGAATTCCAAGACATCAGACTTTTCACATGCAGGTGATGCGATGAATGTTTTACTTGGCTGCCCTCGTGCTGCGCAGTCAGATCACACATAACGTGCGATACAATAATAAACCAAGTCAATCTGACGAAAGGGTTTTTGTGGCATGAGAGAGCACACAGAAACTAAAGGGCAGTGAAACAGAGAGCTGCAGTCTCTGGCTGTGAAAAGCGATTCGCCCTGTGGGATAGCTTAATGATTGTGGCTGACTGAAACGCTGAATTATGAGATATTTATACATATATATTTGTGTATGTATGTTGGTTTTCCTGTGCTTTGTCTTTGTGTAGACCAGTGATAGCATGGTGTGTGTGTATGGTGTGTTTCTGGAGAGTTTTAGAGAAGCAGGTTCAGTCTAGATTAAGATGAGCACTCCCTGCATTCATAGCTCTTTCAAACCGGTCCTGAGGGAGTCCTCAGTTTTCCATTATGCCCAGCCAGGTGAATATCACTGCAGGGCAAGGCAATCATTCCCCAGCCAGCGCATGAAATGATACTTTAACATTAAATATTGATGCGAGCTATTGTCTGACAGTGGTGCCCTGCGCCGGACCAATGTACTCTGGGAACCTCGAGAGCCCGTTTGTCATTTTAGTTTCTGGATGTCAGTGTTCAGTGCTGAACCAACTCCTGAAGTGCCCAATTATCGCACCCCTGCGACAGCGGAGGTGAGGACATCTAACAATATGTATATCTGTAAAAAATAACTTCATTGTTCATACTACACAGCCATTACGGCAGCCCCCAGCTAAAGTATCTTGAATTCAAATAAAAGACGTGTTTGCTATTCAATGTAGACACTGCAAACCCTGCCTCTTTTAGTTCATAGCTGAAACAATTAGTCATTAATCCATAAACCAATTACCAAAAATGTGAATCATGTAAAATAGCAAATATCCTCCTAATCCAGCTCCAATATGTGAGGATTTGATGTGTCATGAATTAAACCATGAAGAGCTAATTAATTGTACAGACATGACACTGGGAAACATTTTACCTTTTACTGACATTTTATAAAATGAACACATAAATTAGTAAAAAAAAAAGAAAAGCAAATGCAATATAAATATATGATGAACTAGTCCCTGGCTGCAGACATATTTTCAGTACAGTAATACCATTAGACCTGCCTTGTGGACGTTTCTGGAGGTGTCAGTTTAATAAAGTGGAATGTGAAGCGTGGAACCCAGTGTGGATAAGAACTTTTCAATAAGAGCATAAATAACGAAAGTAAGGGAAGGTACAGTTGTGTGGTGTGGGTCTGGTCTGTGAGACTTGATTTCAGCACCAGGAGCTGTCCACTGTCTGACCCGGAGCACAGTGAGGGCTGGAATGGTTTCACCTCCGATGTGAGCTCATGCTTACAAGGAAACTATGCAGCCACTACAGGACTTACACAGCATACTGTACTGTATGTCTGAACAATATCAACTCGTGCAATTAATGCTGCCCAGGAAAAATATGCGTGTATCTGGACCATTTCCACTTTTGTATTGACTGCATGTCACCACAATTTTTCGTTTTCTGTCAAGTTATTTTCAATGACTGTGCTTTTTAAATATTAATAGCTAATATTGTTCAAAAAAAAATCCAACAACATCAGCACAATGTGGCAACTACACAGCAACTACACTGGTTTTATGATCTATGATGACCTGACCTCCATCCTTTACCTTCTGCTTTGTTACATAAAGAGCCCACTAATTACACTGTTAGCATTGCATATGAATAATGAAATATTCCTCAGGTATGGCCATAACGCCAGGGGATGCTGTGCTTCCCTTCACCAGAGTGCAACAAAACAACCCCAAAAAAATAACGTCCTTTACAACAGACGACTTTTCCCATGCTGACAAGTCGTCTTTAATATGTTTTATCGAGTACCTGCCGTGGATTCTTTTGATTTTTATAAGGTGAAAGGTGAATTATCTTGTAATTTAGCTCTCGCGGAGCAGTGCACATCCCATTGCCTGGAGGCAAACTGCAGCAGGGTCAGTAAGTGGTTCATCCTCCCGCCCGGTGATGTGCAGGAGGAAGCTTTGTGCTCAGCAGCTGTCAGTCAGGGCCGCCTGTGCGTTTGCGCAGCCCCGAAGGACGCACGTGCTGAGGGTGCTATTGTTTTTTCTCGGGCGATAAAGACCTTCTAAATGGAATTTCAGGGTGGAAGTGGCAGAGCTGCAGGAGTCAGTATTGTCAGAAATCTCCTGTAGCTTTATGGATTTTGTTGGTCTTCCGTCAAAACGCATTGGTCGTATTTCAAACAACGGGGGTTTATATGTAATAAGGCGGTTGATAAAGAGCCCATTTAAGTGTGTTTATACCCTGCCATCAAAACCAAACATGCTTATTACTGCTAAAGTTCCAGGTGGAAATGAAACAGTAGGAAAACAAAAGCCAAAATAACAGTAGCCCATTTTGAACAATTGGAGTTTTCTTGAATAACTAGGGGACGTGCATGTTTACAGTATGACAGGAAGCTAACATGAATATTCAATTGGTCTGAAGTGTATGATTATTGATGAAAAACAATAATGCATTTAGATCTTAGTAATACATCTTTTGGATCAAATTGAAGCATGAATTAACTGTCACGGCACATCCAGCTGCCGAGCTGCACACATCCCTGCTCATTCTCCATCTTCATTAGGGCACATGGACATTAATATTTCAATGAAGCCATATGCTGATTTGAATATATTAATATGCAACAGTCAGCATGGCCTGATCATACGCTGTGCACGGGATGGAGAAGTGGATGTCAGAGAGTAAGATCAATTAGGGAAATGCATTTGACTCTGTGTAGGAGCTATCTGTACATCTACGTCTCCCACTTATGTCTCACGTGTCTTCGGTTTCGAAGCAGATCATTTTCTCATCTGGAGAATCCCAATCGAGGCAAATTCACAATGGCGCTCTCATCTAATACTGCGCGGCACCGGAAGGGTTCCGCATTGTAAGATTTAATTGGAATCCTGCTTCTCGATGACAGCGGCGCGCGATGGCATCCACTGGAAGCTTTTGTGCGTGGTAAACGGTGTGCGTGCAGAACACAGGAAGATGGATTGCAACTCTGTGTATTAATACATTTTCTGGAAAAAGGGAAAAAAAATGGATTAAGCGTCAGCCCTTTGGGTTGTCAGAGAGAGCGCGTCGGGAGGGGCGGGGGGGCTTGTTTGCCAAGTGAGTGAAACAACACGCCGACTGCATGAGGCTGGAAAATCACCCGCACCCCCACCACCCTGTATCTGTATGTGAGAAATGCTCATGACTGCGAGTGATGAAGCTAAATATATCGCTGGCAGGATCTCAGTGAGTCTATGGTGGGCTAATCAACACCTACAGTCCTCCATCCACCCCTTCCCCCTCCCCTCCTCTCTACCCTACCCCCCTCCCACCCTCACCTCCGTGAAGCCCTCCCTCAGGTGCAACTGTACCCCATCTGCTGTGTTTACTGCAATTAGCCTGAGCAGGGGGAGACGGTGCAGAAGCAGGGGGTCACTGGCTCATTTTCCCTGTGACTTTCATGTGAATGTCGAGGCGACCCCCCTTTTTCGGGGGAGGTTTATTTTGTTTTTTACGTTGTGGTAAAAAGACGCGCTGTGGTATTCAGCTGAGCCCCTCAGTTGCATGGCAACCGGAAATACATCGTCCAGTGGCGATACGCGTCCTTATCCTGTACTATTCCAAACCAATTTATCGCGTCAGATAATTCATTCATTTTCAAGAAAGATTTTTTCCTTACTTCAGATGTTCACCATCCAGAGTAAATTAATAAATATTCATGATAAAACAGCTATTGAATGAATAGCCAAGTCCCAAATAATAAATACTTAAAATTAAAAAGGCTAATCTCAGATAAGGGCTGGACGAATGATTGTTTATTGATGGGGTGGTGAACTCACATTATTAATTCAGCATCCGTACGTTTCCACAGAATTCATTTCATCAGTACAATAACACAGCGACAACTTTGATCGCACTCTTCACTCTCCTGCCGTCAGTTTGCGACACAAATACCGATTTCATCCATTTTCTGACCACTTCTGCTTTGTATACCTTGTTAGTGTAGAGGCTCGTACTGTACATGTTCATAACACGCCTCTACTCTACTCTTTGCTGGTTAAGTCGAACACTCCTGTCTCCAACAAATTCTATTTAGATGTTATCATCCTAAATATCATTGCAACAGCAAATATGTATTGAATGAAACATTGTTAGGCTTTCTGGTATGATATTAAGGATGTGTTTTGAATTGACATATTTGGCGAGTTTTATCAGCAGGCACATATTGGTTTTCCACCAATAAATGTGATCTTAAAGTACAATATCCACTTGTTCCATCGTTACACTTGTGTATGATTATGTTCAGGCACTCGCAGCTCACGGTTCAGGTAAGGGAAAGACTGTAGCCTGGTTTTGAAGCTGAATAAGTCTACACTGACTTATACCCTATCACGTTCATATCCATTTAAATCAAACCACCATGGCTGAAACCAGTTGCCTAAACCACACGCCGCTGTGGATGTGAAGTGCGGAATGTGTTGCGACAGTTCAGTACATGATAAATTCACTAAGCACCTCCCGGGGACTCTGCCGTTGTTAATCCACTGTGAATACACTGTCATACATACTGGGAAAACAGCTAGTGTATAGATGGATATGAGCAAAATTCCAGAGGCACGCCTTCCCTTAAAAAAGATAAATGAAAGAAAATCAGAGGAATGAAGAGTATTGCTACAGTGTGAAGGTCGAACCATTTGCAGAAGACAAATCACTGTTGGTATCTTTGGTTGTTCATTTTAGAGTTGAACCCAGATCAGATTCTTCCGAGCGTCTCATCGAGAGGAGATGCTCTTTTTGTTACAGTCGTTGTTTATGTGTGAAGAGTCCATGTGTTTCTCAAGGATGACACGCTGTCTCCAGCACTAGGAAGTGGCCTTTCATGTTACACATTAATATCATTAATGTCAAAAAATATGAATTACTGCAGCGTTAAATCAATGGTTTCAAACACGAATCCTGCAAAAAAAAAAAAAATCACCCCTGGCTGCCTAAAAGGCATTAACAGTCTGCTGTTGTTTACAGTTTATAGACGGCATTTAATGCACTGTTGAATTCTGCCGCACATGTCTTCATTGTTAGTGAGAGAGTCTAGTGTGTGGGGGCGGGGGGGGGGAGGGGGGGGGGGGACTGTGGGGCGACTCCCATCCCCCACATGTCAGCATGTAGCTTCTAATGAAGAACATGCCCCACAGGCCGACTGGCAGACATTGACAGGAGATGACAGCTCCTCCTGAAGACTCGGGTCATCTGTATTGTTAATAGTATATCTGCGCATTATGGTATATGACAGGTGTGAATGTAGGGATTACAAGAAAAAACAATCATCTGAATAAAAGAGAGGGTGATCAAGACATTTATTTCTTTCGGTGAAACATGACAGATATTAAAACAGATGTTACTTAGTATTTGATTTTACTCGTCAACTTGAAGAGCTGTGGAATATATCCCGTTGTGGCCCAGGCTGCCGGGACAATCCATTGGACTCGTGTTGCTGTTGATTTCGAAAAAAAACAGCACAGCTAATCAGATTTGAGATATTTTGTGTTTGACCTGGTAAGGTCAAACATTTCACAACACAAATATTGAGTGACCGTAACCCCCTGACCACACACTTGCGCCATTGCTCTGACTCACAGTGACTAGAACAATCTTTTCTAATCTTTTACTCTCCCGCCCAGATTTGTATGGAAATTTGGCACAGTCTGATATCATTTCAATCGGTAGAGCCAGTGTCATTTGGTCAGCGGCCTTTATACTTTTAAAGTGTCATCAATCGCTTAATCTCGCGTCATAATGGACGAGAGCCGACGCTGCATCGACGCACCACCTCACAACATCTTGACATGAAGACTAAAGCGTGTTTGATTCTTTTCATTCCAACCCTCCACAATGGGTTTTGTCACCTCCTGTTCACGTTGACCAACAGTAGCGCGGCTGACAGAGCCCTGCTGGAAGAGATGCAGCCACACACAAATGTAAACGTGGGCGAGAGCAAGAGGAACGATATTGCCGGTGTGGCAGGGTGATTTTGGAGGCTTTTCCCAGCACGTGTGTGAGACTGGCTGCTTCGGACGCCATGCTTGTTAACATTCTCGTCCCTGGTAAAGTCGGCAAACGGGGATTGTGTCAGGAAGCAACGTGTCGTCCGTCATGTCTCTCGGCCACCGCGCGGCTCTAAAAATCGATTAAGACATATGATCTGACCTCAGCATAAGCTTGTGTTCGTTGTGTTCTTTTTTAAACACAACGCATTGGAATCCCTCGTCCACTTCCACACTGCAAACACAGTGTGGTCAAATGATTTCCCCGACTCATTCGACTGATGACTCATCAGGTGTCATTTTGAATTTCATGTGTGTTTGCCACCTTCTAAGAACAACGCCGCCCGATCCAGTGCTTTGAATTATTCACCGGTCACAGTAAACGGCCAGGCGTCGCCTAGAGCAGGAGACAGTCCGCTGGCGGCGGCGGCGGCGGCCCGGAGTTGAGGTTTCATTTCTGTCAAATTCTACATCAAGGTGCCTTCGAGTCTTCTACCACAGTGACAAGGACGGGATCCAATCGATTCCAACATCAACTTTTCACTAGTGTCGTGGCTGTTGATGAGAAGCAGGACCACATTTGTGTGTTTGAAAATTGTTCTGAAGGCGACGAATTTAACTTGCACAGGAAATAATAACCTCTTTGCACAACTGTGCTGCTGCATGACACTGTAACTCTCCCCGGTAGACTGTCTGATTTACATGGCCAGTGCATTTTGTGTGTGCTCACTGACACGCTGGCCTTATTCCGTTGAATTAATGCTGTGAGGCAAGCCCGTGTCTCGGCACACTGGGCTAATTTTGTTCCCCGTCAAAGTGGAAAAGCCTCCGAAACGGCATTTGACACAAATGACACAAACTCTCCACTTGAAGGCCGGGACAGTGCTGCCGCTAATGACGGCAACGCTTCACCGCCGCTGTCAATGCTGCACCACTACGGCCACCACTGAGCCACATCCACCTGCTCGCCTGGCATCTGGGAAATGGGTCAAATAGTATTCCGCTTGAGTATAGAGTGAATATTGAGTCAGCTAGCAGAAGTTCCTTCCAGGTGGTTTTGCACGTTTGACTAAAATTATAAAACTTTTATACCGTCGACGCTTTTTCCAGGCCAAACCTCCAAGCACTTGACAGTACAAGTCCAAGTCCCCCGTACATTCATAGCGCTGCCATTTACAGCACCGTGTCTGTCATGTTCATACACTGCTTGAAGAGCTGTCAGAGGTAGGGTCAATTGTCTTGCCCAAGGACACATATCACCTCATGTTGGTCGAGCGATCAGCCACACAGAGAGCAGACACTTGAGTTTCACAGTCTTATACAATAGAAAAATGTCAGATTGCCGGTAGATTTAGATGCAAATTGATGAGAATTTTTTTTTTTTTACATCTACTACTCGATCAAACCATTTACAAAACAAAAAGGGAAAACAAAACCGACAGCACCACCCCCACTGCTGATGTGGCTCTTGGTCTGGTCCAACCATTGGGCCTATGTACTTAATCGGGCTCCGCCCCTCGGCCTCCTCTTTTGGCCAAACCAGGAAGGAAGGAGGAGTGATGCGGCAAACACGGTAACTCAAAGACAAAGACACATTAGTTACTTCAACTGACAGAGGCAGAACAGGTTGACACACGGTCGTGTCCAAATGTAGACAAACCTGATCCTTGCACCAGCTAAAACGGTGGTTGAGTTTTATGTATTTTAAATGACTGCAAGGGAAACTACCAAAAACTGAATTTCTTTTTTTTTTTAAATGTGGAGTGTGGTTTTACCATATTTCAGTTTGTTTGCCTGTGGAACGGGCCATCACAGTTGGCTCCTGCTACTCTTTCATGCTGCCCTGCTGCCGTATTGTTTGCTATTTTACATGCTGCTGCTGATAAATGCAGTGATTTGACTGTCAGCTCCTGGACGTGGGAGCACTTATGAAAAGCACCACCGAGGAGATTTTTTTTTTTTTTTTTAAATGATGACAGTGTAACCCCAACACAACAGTGAAGCTGAATTACCTACCCTAAGCAAACAAGGTAATCTCAGACCACGGCAAGTTTATTTATTTTTTAAAAACAGAAACACGCACACACGCACGCACACACACACACACGCACACACACACACACACACACACACACACACACACACACACACACACACACACACACACACACACACACACAGAGGACAATTTTCAAGAAGTAATTGACTCTGCAGCAGTGTGCGACCAGGTTCATATACTACTTCACTCTGCAATTCACGAGAGGAAAGGATCTGTTTTTCCTTCTTCTCTCCAATCAAATTATGTAAAGCATAAACAGCCCGAGGGAGCACTTCACTTGAGCAGAGAGTGGGGGAAAAATGCAACAACCAAAAAAGGAAAAAAAGATTAGCACCCTCTCTTGTTAGGCGATAACCGAGCGCTTGTCGAACACAAACAATGAAACATTCATCCTTTAATTCCCCTCAGCGTTCACCTTCTCGCACTTTGACTAATCACCACAATTCAAAGAGAATGAACGGCTCCTTAAGCGCAGCGGCGGAGGAGCTCTCTTGTTTTTGGATCTCTGATGAATCCTGATTTAGACTTTGTCCGTGTTTATTTATTTATTTTTATTTTTGAACAACTTTTAAAAGGAAAATGTTGTCTGCCTTTGCTCTATGGTGGGGAATGATTTCTATCGGAGAACTTGTATGTCACGACCATTCACATGCACTGATGCCATGCCGTAGCTTTGTGGAATGCAAAATCAAACTGCGCAACAGCTACTAGTAAAGACAACATTTATTTTTTTTTTACTCATCATCCACGTTGCATTCATCAGTGGTAGTCGAGGCTGACGGCGTTTGCTCTCCTCCGGAAAAAGGGTCAAGTGATTAGGAGCGTGATGAATCAGGGAGACCATCGACCATCGTTTCCCAAAGAAAAAGTCTACCGTCCAGACCACTGACTGCATATAAAGACGGGTGACACGTCTCCGCTTTCCTCCCACTGTCCTGAGAATGAAGCCAAAAGTATCCTCGATATGGGTGCTGCCGTCTCGCACCGGCGACATCATCGTTTGGAGCCAGAGGTCTGCGGAGTAGTGTTCGCGGTGTGGAGTGGCGGTGTGGAGCTCCCGCTGACACGCACGACCGACCATTCGCGAGCAAGTTTTCGTGACAATCTGTTTTTTATAGCGTCAAATAAGTAATTAAAACCGGAGCACTTGAATAAACACCATGCGATAAGAAACTACCTAAAAACGTATTTAACGTGTGCCTTGACTTATTTGTTTTTTCTGCTAATATGGAGGAGGCGTGGTTTATGACATTTACTGCAGCCACCAAGATATTTTGGCGTCCATTTTTTTTTTTTTTTACAGTCTATGGTCCAGGCTAAAACACAACCACCATTGTGTTTTCCATTTGTAGGGGCTTGAGTTTTTAAAACGGCCCCACTTTGGTTACGGGCACGGCGGGCATGCCCGTAACCAAAGTGGGGCCGTTTTAAAAACGAACAGGTAGTAGTGTGGCTGTAGACTTAAAATTGTGTCGGACGTGCCGCATAACACTGCAAACGTTGATCCATGTGTCACATCCGTGCCCCCCGGTGCCGAGTGGGGTTGCCGCTCGGAGCCTCCGACCCGCTGTGCTTCGCCGAGCTCAGCGGCCCTCACCTCGACCTCGCAGGCAGACGAGGCTGCGCTGATGAATATTCAGAGCTTTTTCGGGGGGGATTTCATGTCGATTCGGGAGCAACTAACTCCCAGCATGCTCATTTTTGTGACCTTGTCGTTCCCCCACTGATCATTAGTATTCAGAGCACAGCGGACGGTCCGTTCTGTCCACCTCATTGTTGTCAGTTAAGCCTCATGGATATCCCCTGTCTTAATTCAAAATAAATAATGTGACTAATTTCACTCCGCATATTAAGGATATATCAAATACCATTGACCTTGGCGTTAGTTCCGGCATCAGTCTCCCGTTTTCATCTCCTCCCATAATCTTTCTCGCTCTAATGATTCCACTAAGACAACCGAAAGTAAAACGTAACAAGGAAAAGGATTAGGATTTTCAGATTTCCCTTCCGAGGCTTGCCGTCAGAGGCCATATTCCAGAGATTTTCTCAAGCCCAAAGAAATTGCTGATCCTGCCATTATCTTTAAGTGAGCTTTAATGAGATCCGGACTCATGACCCCTCTTAGACCTTTGGCTTGAGAGACCCATGAGGGACTCAGCTCATATCTTCTTTACCCTTTGTGCTGGTTAAATGTCAGTGACACTCAAAGTAATATAAATACAGATTTTCGGAATATAGGTTTCTTGCCGTCCCCCTCCCTCCCAAACAAATGAGCAGTTTGAGATCTACCACCTTTAGGATGGGATTAAATAAGTATTAAATAGTAATCATCCACACTAACTCCCTCCTCAAGAGCTTTATGAGAATGTCATGCTGCTTTCTTTTACTTCCTCGAACTCTCAATTTGAATGTTTAATTATCACCCAAATCAGATATGGGGAGATGTTTTTCTTTTTCTCTTTCTTACTCTGCTGCTGCTGCTGCTGCTGAGTCCACTGTACAAACGTCTCTTTTGCGATCTGCATTTTATTTAAATCTGGCCTTTACCAGCGAGTCCAGTCCCGCCTAAAAGCCATTTTAATAGAACAGTGCATGGTGACAGCAGCTCATCGTCATCGAAAAGATCAGCGTTAACATCGGATTTGAACTGTTGTATTAAAACATCTTGCGGGTCTTATTGTCTATGGCTTCGGCGTCCAATTCCGATTTTTCCTCACATTTTATCTCGACTGTGCGTTGCTGTGAGAAAGGTCTCTACTATCCCGAAGGGTCAACAGTTTGTTATTCTTGCCGATGGCCAGCGCTGATACTCTATGTGCGCCCGTGTGTTGTTATCTCCTTGTCTCCTGGCAGGTAGGACTTGTCATTTCCTGGCAATGTGCCCTGTGAGGAAGGAGGTAAAACCATTGAATTAGACTCGAGGAGAGCCAGGTTCTGATAAAAGACCATGAAAAAAACCTGTACCGTGCGCTTTATTTGCATTGCATTCTGTTTGGCGTGCTGATGAAATAAAGGCAATGGGTACCCGCTGTGTCTTGTTGCTGAAATATTGGATTGTATAAAGTCAGAGTCTTCAGAAAAAAATCTTTAACCATCTGGATGTAACACTCCTGTGTTGGAATGCATTCGGCGCGTCCCAACTCTGCGACTAGCCAAACTCAAGAGTTCTATATTTTAACTCATTGAGATGCTCTTGGTGAAGCTGAGTGATGAAATATTTTGGTCATGTCATTCCCCTGTATAACCTCTCAATAACCGCCATCTGCAGTTCTTTGTTTCCTTTTTTTCTCATCTCACCTCACTCTCACTGTAATTTAATCAACCTGCCCCCTGCTTCGACCACCGAACCCCCCCCCCACCCCCGCCCACTGACAGCAGCCCCGCCGCTCTTTGTTCCCCTGCACTGTCTTGAAGGAGATATCTTTCCACACGTCTGTCTCCAGCCTGCACTCCGCTCTCCTCCAGCTTTGGATTCCCTCCTTAAACATTTCACTTAGCGGATTTAATAAGCGACTGATTCCGTAATATTCCCATTCATGTGATCAGTACAAGCCCTTGATCAAGCTTTTATTGAGGTCAAAAGACAGAGGCAGTGACCTCCATTCACTGAACCCTGATATTAATATTTTAATAACCTGGCTCACGCTGATTAATGGTGATCATCAAATGAGCAAGACATGGAAAAAAGATCTTCCCATATTCATACAAACGGATTTGTTTTCCCATCTATGTTAATTTTTTTCATATATGTTGCTCTTTACAGAAGCCCCATAAGGCACGTGACATTTATGTATGTATTCATAATTTTTCTGCAGGATCGTTTTTTCCCCGCCTTTTGTTTGTCTGTTGATTTAGGTAGAGAGAAAAACGCCCTTAGAGGCAAGTTCATTTTCTTTTCTTTCAGTCAGTGTTGTTATGATACTCATTTCAGACACAACACCACGACCACAGTTTAATTGGGCACAAAATCATTCATTATGTTCTTCCAGTGGTTCTTTAATTTGATCTCATGCATTCTTATCATACAGTACTTACAGTAAATTGTGTCTTGGACATTGCAATGCTACTGGCATGTCTTTATTTTGGCTAGAAATGTATTTCAATCAGCAAAGCTATTTGAGTGGACAATTCTGGACCTCACAATGTACAGTATGCATGTCCTTGGTTTACTATCAGTGCCAATGCAGAAAGTAGTGTGCTTTATTTAGAGCAACACATCGATTTCACTTGCTGTGACTCTTTCAGATTGGATCAATTTAAAACAATTATTTTGGGACTTACCATGACGTCTAACCTTAACATTTACCAATTTAACATTTAGTTGCTGAATAGATGCTTAAAAAAGTGACCCCATATAAGGCCCTATACACTGAAATCAGCCCACAGCCCTGCATTGCTCCTCTGAGTTTGATCCCTTCACCTTTGACATTTTCATTTGATATTGAGCTGCACTGCTGCTCGGAATTGTGGGTATAGGGCTCATCGCATGCAGCTTTAACGGTTATGTCAAAGTGGCGGATGGGTAAGAGCAGGTAGAGCATGAGGGCATAGAATCTCATAATCAGATGAGGACAGCACGGACTTCAGCAGACCCAGAGCCACCAAGCACCTCCCACATACCGCCCCCCCCCAACTCAAAGGTTCTTCATCTGTCCATCATTTTTTCTCTCACCAGCCTTCCCATCCTTCCTCCCACATCCTCAGGGAGTGTATTTACCCGTGTTTCCCAGCCAAATCCAATCATGTTAGCCTCTCCACTCCCTGGTCCTGGCTGACTAATGCCTCTCCATCTAAAGGGCAGATTCCGCGAAAGAGCCGTCGCACTGTCTCCTCTCTGATGCCATTGGTTCTCGGCCTGTCCACATTGTGACTAACTGTCTCCTCCTCCTCTTCCTCCCTCAGGGCGGCTGTTTCTCATTGAAAAAAGCCTTTTCAGATCAGCCTCACTGTAGCCAGGCCCTCAGGTGTCTCGATAAGGTCGGCAGCCACTCAAAGCGTGGTGGTTCTTCATATGTCCCTGCTGCTCAGAGGTCATCAATCAGTACAGCTACAACTACATTTTTTTTTTTTGCTCAAATATATTTAAAAGATGTGAGTATGTTTTTATCTGCAGCTAGTATTATCTTTATTATTTTTATTTTTTCGAATCCTACAGCATTTAGACTATCTCATATTTCTGTGACGCTTCAAATAATTCCATTCTACCACTGCTGGTTTGACGCAAACAAATGTAGGTTGATTTAATTTCAGAAGAGGAGCAGTGATAACTTTATGAATCTAGAGGATTCTTCTAATTCATTGTCTGTGGTAACAGGCAATGCCGATTCACTCTCAACCCACAGTCAAGGTAAAGAACGAAGGAAACAATCTTACCCAGATAGCATTCAGATATGGCCCACATGTTAAATAGCAAATGTGGCCCAACATCCCCAATCCAAAGTGGGCCTTTCTTTGAGTTAACATGCGGTGCTCTCATCAAGATTTGGGACAGATCGGGTTTATTTGGATCGTTCTTGGTTGACATGCGTTCATTGCTCTGGCTTGCTTGTGGCCCAGATCTGGCAAACGAGTATCATTCCATACGGTACGTGGGCCGAATTAAAGTGTTGGGTGTGGGCCAGCTATGGGCAATGGTAATGTTGCTATGCTGGAAACATTTGAGGGCTGGTAGGTTTGAGGGGAGTGGGAGTGTGTGGCGGGGGAGAAACCCAAAGCAGCCAAGTCATTGTCAGGGAGTCATGGTTTAGGTGTCGTCAGTTGTGTTCGCCTGAAGAGGTATGAAGGTATCAGCATGAAGTGTCAGTTATAATGACCCTGATGTGCACTTGAATATGACTGTACATTACTAGTCAGCGGGTAGCCACACTGCCGTCCGCAGTGACAGTGATTGTAAAGCAGCAATGGCACCAGTTGTAGCAGATCTCTCCACAGGATCCGATTACCTTGTTACAGAATAAATAGCATTAGCCTAGTTAGCAAGGCTCCTGCAAAAAAGCCTAAGGCTGGAGATTTTCTTACTCTTTAGCCAGTTGTACTACCTGTGTATTACCCATGTTACTTGTGTATTCCACTAAATGATATAGAACTCTCAGATTTACATTCTGTAAGTAAAAAACTTGGCGATACTGGAGGAGGTTAACCTGTGGTTATTTCTGAGATCATGGAAGAAAAAGTGACCATGTCGCCATTGTAGATAGTCTATGAGGCGTTCAATTTACCATGTTGTGACATATGTGGAGTATCTGCGCCAGTTTCAATTCAGTTTCTCTTCAGGTTCAACTATACAATTTAGTGCACATCCTGGTGGAATTCCCAAAGGCCTTTGGTTCACGCTTTTAGTGAGCATGGATGCGCTCAGTAGATTCCCTGGCAGTCTGCCCACTCAATATTTCTTAAAATTTTTAAAAAGATAGACATGGAACGGTCAGAGGCGTAAGCAAAAGCCTCAAATATTCCTAGGAAAGTAATTGATTACATTTCATATTATGGTAGCCTTCAACGGACATTGGCTCCTGTGTTTGCTGCCACATCCCGAACTGTTCCCTCCTTCACAGGGAAAGAGAGTTTTCAGTGCTTTGCAAAAAAAAAATTGACAGAGCAGAACGGGTGCAAGAATATCTCCCATGGATCAATACTAGTTGAAACATTTAGTAGTTGCAAACAAGGCAGGAACTTCATGCCTTTTCCAGCTTGTTTGTGTGTCATGAATGGTTATGAACCCGCTGCTGCTGCTGTAGGGAGAAATGCTTTCCCCCCCTGCAGACCACACCAGCTCTATAAAAACCCAGTCTGGGAAATAAACCAGTCCTTAACATCGCCTCCACGCAGTGCTAGTATATTTGAATGCCGGCTGCATGAATATCAAGCAGCAATCGTAACAGTGGTGCGTGTGTGTTTTCTCGCGTGGCTGGGAGGGCTGCGAGTGGGTGGCAGCGTGTAATTAATCCTTTTGAAAACACTTGAGATAAATGTGCTCTTATCTCTCCCCAGTCACTCCGGCATATTTCCACAGATAACTAGCATCTGTTTTCTGCTCGAGCAGTGCAGTGAGATGAAGTAGACTCCTGGATACTGTACGTGTGCGACCCCTCCTCTCATGTGCTTTTGTCTTTTTTTGTTGACTACACAGGTACTGTAGCATAATGATGAGTCACAGAGAGCACAGAGAACACACACACACACACACACGGGTCGGCCACGCTTCAACAAGTCACTTTAAACAAATCTCCAGCTCAGACACAAAATGTTTGCAGTGACACTGGTACGATTAAAGGAAACTTGTTGCAGGTCTGAGGTTGCAGCTCAGTCTCTTCAATATTTGTACAAATGACAAAACTTTACTTTTTCAGAACCTGCAATCCTTCGCATGTCCAAGTAATGGATCTCAGATGGCATCAATATAGTGTCACGTTCATGTTCTGAGTTGACTTTGGCTTGTTAGCTGGTGGTGGAGAGTGTTCCAGACCACTCACTGGACATTTCCAGTATCCCGGCACGCATTTTAGTGTCGTTCAACCCTAAAAGAATTACGGTTTTAACCCCAAGCACTAAGTGGGTTTTTTTGCCTAAACCTGACCATTTTAACCCAAATCACATGGGAAGGATTGGTGTAACGTTTTGTTATTTGAACGCAGATTGATGATACATTTTGTGAGGTTGCCAGCAAAGCTCATCTATAGGTTGCTTGGTTATTTGTCTCAAAGGGCCAGGTCACCTCGATATCACAAACACAAACCTTACCTTAACCAAGACCTAACTAACCTGAACCCGAAAACCAAGTCTAAACCACGGGTTAGTGTGTGTGTTCCAGGTTGAAGTCCCCATCAAGATACAACCCCCCCAACATGTATACAATTCTACACACTGTTTCCACCTGTGTCTGTCAGTGTATTTGGCAAGATTATACAAAAATTGCTGATCAGATTTCCACCTCACTTGGTGGAAGGATGGAGTATGGGCCAGAGGAGAACCTGATCAATTCATGTTCCTTTTATTTTGAGAGCTATAAATGGTTTGAACTTGGCGGAGTGCCATTCTAGTTTTTATTGAGTTTTTGTAAATTGTATGACTTTGTGTTCATCTGGCATGCTTTATTAACATTTTTGGGGCAAAACATTGCAAAAAAACTCAACTGGATTTCCTCCATCACACTCGCTGGAAAGAAACAAAGTGGAGCATACAGATCTAATCTGTGTCATTACTATATGAAGCCATGTGCAAGGCAGCCTTCTTTGTCAACACTGTTCAGACTATTCACTGTAGCACATTTTAACGTCGCTGGATGGCCGCAGCAACATGACACCATCCCAGTTTTTCATGCATTATTTTTTAATGAGACGTCTGCATACGACACCACTGTGCACTAGTTGTGTCTCAGTTCTGACATGATCCTGGAGGCCCTTTCTAGAGATGCTTATTATATATTTCCACGTGGCAGCAGGGAGGATGTTTCCAACAACCAGCAAGTCAGCTGCAGTATTTATGACAAATCATGGCCAAACCCTCATTGAATCCCTGTGTTTTAAGCCACAGTAGCTGCAAGGCTATGAGATGCATTCAGTCGTATATTAACCTCAGTGATTGGGTCGGTTTGTCTGTTTATGGTTTTGTCTGGATTACCCAAGTTTTGGACAGATTTGCACGGACAATTTTTTTTGAATCAAAGATAGTTCTCGACAATGGTAACAGGAAGGATCGAGATCTGGAAGGTGAAACATCATACAGGTGGGGGGCTGCTCAGCCTTGGCAGAGGGCTGTGCCCTCTTTTAGAATCATACACTTCAGAAGGCACATATAGGTCGTAACTCACACAAAATGTATTTTTTTATGTGCACGGATCCCTGACGATTGTTGTTTGTGGCCTGGTTTTCTCCTTACATTGTGGGTGCAAAACAGTTTTTTCTGAAACGTTGAAAATTTTACCAACAGTCACTTAAGATGTTCAAGGTGAATACAATCTGGTGAGGACCACACATTCCAGAGAGACACTTTTTTGACACTGCTTGAGAGGATAGTTTTGGACAACACACTAGACACAAAAAAGGAAATGTGCAGCAGTTGTGTATTTGTAGTGTATATTCATTAGGCATTGAGTCTGACTTTTGTTAGTGACACTACAGCAGTATTCCTGTAGCTGATTCTGCGTGTTTATTAGCAGCAAAATAATTTGCCCTTTACTCACATTTACATAAACCTCCATCTGTCCACTTCGGAACTAAGCTACGGTACGTCTATCCAATTAGCTACTACTCTAATCCTATTGAACACTGTACTATCAAGAGTACCATCTAATTTCTCCAGGGTAAGATTAACACAGGTTAAAACATTGTTCTTAATAGTTGACTTCTTGTGATTTTAATTGAGAAAGTGAAGTCTGAGTTTTCTTGTTTGTGTTTTCTGTGTAATTCTCCAGACAGAGATATCATTCACATTTCCCCCCGTAGCTGAGGTTCTCTCTCTTCTGTATTATTGTTCATTTTTGCCTGTGACATTTTCAAAGGTCAGGGGGAAGGCAAAGAAAAATAAAACCTTGGCAGGAGAAGGTGGAAATGAATGTAGTAGCAGGGAAGGATTAGATTTATATCTGAAGGCTTTAATGACTTCTACAGTTATTCAGGCAGAACCGCTGTAACATTTTCACAGAATATTTAGCAGTTATGGGTCCATCCAAATATGTTTGAAGGTGAGGTGTAGATGAAAAATGTGGAAGATTTGAATTGCAAACATGGAAAATCTACATGAAATGCTGTACGAATTTTTTTATTGATGCATGGAGTGTGTTTAAATTAAAGGGAAAAACGTTGTTAAAAGATAGTTTGCGGTTGCATGGGAAATGTATGTCATAATGAAGAAATTATAGAGATTGATTGTTGCGGTGGGGAATCACCCTGTTCTCTATGATCAGACATTATCTACTTACCTGGGCACAAAGCAGAGGAACCTTGTTTGTGTCCTGTAAAGCCTGGAGAGAGGTGCAGATGCTGCAAAGTCGGCCCTGGTCGCGTTTTCTAAACCCAACGTTGTGAAACCTGTGCAGGAAACTGTGATTGCTTGTTGCCATTATGATGATAGTGCCAGCGTCAAGCGTTGAAGCAATGTGTACATGTGAGTGTACCATTACCCTGATGACAGCAGTGAATGCATAGAAACACTGATATAGCTAAGTTAATCAAACTGCTTGGCCCACAACAAACAATGCAAACAGTCCACAGATACACCTAGGGGGAATGTGAGGCTGTCATGCTCAATGTAGAGAAACACGGTCACGTTAAAACAGATTTTGCCTTTGATCCTTATCAGTCATGGTAAATTATTAAGATGGGAACGTTTGGTGTTGACAACCACGTCCCCCTTCGTACATCCCGTTAGAATGGGCATTTTGCCATGTTTATTATTCTACACCTTTCTTATGGAGAAAACATCCCACAATGCTCTGAGGGAATGTATACAGAAAGTGTCATGTTGTCATGAGTCAGTGGGTTTGCTGTGGGCTGCAACTTGAGTCGTGTTTTGTTTTGTTTTAAATCCCATATTTGAATATATATATATATATATATATATATTTTTTATTAACTGGCATTAAAAGTGTTAGCATTACCTGTTACCAGTGTATCCATTAATGTACAACCACCACTGGGTTGTAATTAATAATGATTATTATGCAAGTTTTGAAAGTATATATAGATTTTCTTTAATGGGTCTGTGGACATTCATTTGGACATGTGGTATGCGTGCAAGTCACTCTGAATGTGGAGATATGTGCATTGAGATTTTAAGTTGTGACTTTGAGGAATATGACTCTTGATGCAAATTGCAGCAAATGGGTGCTAAGGGTTTTAAAGTACACCCTAAATGAGGTGTGGGTTAGCTACCCCTGCTGCCTTATAACTGCTGGCATGTTGATAAGTGGGACAAATCAGCCGAACACTACTGACATCCCATTGCTCTCTCCCTCCACATGCCCCTGTGTCCTGGACATGTGTAACTCTCTATGTAAATCCCTGTGCTGGTGGGTACATCTTAACAAACATAAATGAATTAAATGTTTCCAAAAAAATGTTACACCAGAAGCTGTGTCATTTCCCATACTGATATAAATTGCAGAACCAATGCTGAATACCTACTTGAACTTCTGTGCATGAAATTCAAGCAGCTTTGGTTTAAAATGGACCCAATCCATGTGGATGTGTTTACGAGAATTTCTAAAAATATAAAAAGATATTTGCTCGTACTAGAAAAATGCCTTGAAATTCGGACCTGGGCAAAAAAAGA
Source organism: Scophthalmus maximus (assembly GCF_022379125.1). Lineage (NCBI taxonomy): Eukaryota > Metazoa > Chordata > Actinopteri > Pleuronectiformes > Scophthalmidae > Scophthalmus > Scophthalmus maximus. The sequence goes on from NC_061536.1 coordinate 2,758,851, forward strand.
AAAGAAAAACAAAAGGTTAGTACCATCTGTTCATGTTTTGCTTCAGGTCTGAAATACAATATCCTGAGCCAAACGCTGCATTTAACAAGCAGCATGGTCTGCTGTGCTCTGCTGTAGTCGGAGCTGTTTTCCATGTAGCAGCACGACACCCCAAATGAGCCGTGTAATGTCCCCTCCTGAAAGGGATGGCTCCGCTGTTCTGACAAGCCTTATGAAAGATGCATGAACGCTGTTTTGTCTGAGCCTATGGTGCTTCTGCATACCTCTATCTGTATTATTCTCACTATGATCTTAGGTTACAAATTGAACAATGTCTAAACACCATGAATTGTTTTTTAGTTTTTTTTCCAGTGTTGCCTGTTTTTGTGGATATACTGTAATGCTTCATACACTTTCCAGTCATTTCTATTTGTGTACCACCAAATCATAACATACATTATCCCAGCACACTTAACACAATAGGTATTTAGTATTTAATATCACAGAAATAATATTTCCCACCAAAAGCATGCACTCTGTGACAGAGGGAAAAGGAAGAAACCTCCAACGGTACTCCTTCTGCAGCATTTTAGCTCAACTGGAGGCTTTTTACAGACTTAATGGGACATCCTGCTAATAAAGAACTACGATAGTCTTGAAATAATAAAGGCATGGACTAGTTTCTCAGCATTCTTTGTGAGACAGTGTTTTCTAATTTTCATAATATTGTGCAGGAGTCAGACATCATCTCTGTCACCTAGTTCTTTTGACAATCCTGTAGTTTCATCACCTGATTTGTTTGATCCTGCTTCATAGATAAATACAGCTGGGTTTCATCTGCGTAACGATGCACATTCTTTGTGAAGCTTTCTGATAATGTTGTAAAGAGACTTATACCAGACTACTGCTTTTACTTCAATCCAAATAACATGTTCCAGTCTCTGTTATGAAATCTTGTGATCCATGGTATTAAATGCACGACTAAGATCTAGCAGGACGAGTACAAGGTCCATTGTCTGAGGCAGTGTGGACGTCGTTGGTAACTTTCAGAAGTGCTGTTTCTTTACAGGCTTAGCAAACGATTCCTCTGCAAACAATCACATGGTTTGCAACAGCTTTTTCAAGGACTTTAGAAATGAAGAAGAGGTTCTACAAGTGTCTATAGTTTGAGTAAACATTTGTGTCACAAGTAGGCTTTTTAAGCAGACGTTTAATTACTGCAACCTTAAAAGCCCACGGTACGTAAGGCTGTAATAATGATGGATTGAATAGATCTAATGAGCAAGTGTTAATTAAAAGTAAAACCTAATTACACTGACTAAATGGAATAGGGTTTAGAAGACAAATGGATGGTTTGGATAGAGACGTTTTCTGCGAAATCTACAGACGCGAAGCAGTCCACATAAATCAGGTGTTATCGTTGATTTTAAAGGCTACTCTATTGGACAATACATCTGTGCCAGTCATGGGGAAGAAGTGGTGTATTTTTCCACTAATAGTTTTACTGTTATTTGGATAGAAGCTCATGAAATCATTACAGCTGAGAGTTTATGGAGTAGATAGTTCAGTAGAGCTATGACTGTCAGCCTGACCCCAGTGCTTAAGAAAAACCCGGGATTGTTCCTGTTTCCTTCTTTTAATGATGAATCATAGCGGGTTCTGGCATCATGGAGGGCTTTCTTGTATTCTTAGACTTTCCAGGCTCGTTGAAATTATGTATATACTCAGTGAGGCTGCTGCACTGTCAACAAGATCATCAACCAGTGTAGTAAAGTTGTGATAGCTGTCCTCTTTTATATTGACACATAACAGTGAGTTGTGGAATCCTCTCTTTAAATTTTATTACAGCATTATCAGATGGTGTGTTGACTCTTATGGAACTCTCTCCCAAATGCAGTGCAGTGGATTATTTTGGACTTAAACACAAAACAACCCCAAACTGTTATAGTCATATTTTTTATGATATAGTATGTTATACCTTTGGTTTCTAATTGTTTTCTTTCTTTTTTTATAACCTTACAAATCCAGTATCCATATTGTGCAGCTGTGTTTTGGAGACTGATGCCATGCAATCATGTGAAAGCGCATCTGGTCTTTGGTGACCTCAGGACGAGCAGAGCTCATTTCCACACCAGCTTCTCGTTTGATGATGCTCTCTACAGATCACAGACCAGAGGCACTCAGCCAGAGTCACAGTACAGACACTCTGATAGCAGCTCACCCTGAAACAAGCAGGTGTTGCAAAGACTGCAGCAGACAATAAGTTGTTGTGAAATATGATGAGATGAAAAATTGTTCCCCAGAAGTGAGTTTGTGTTTACAGTAATGTGAATACATTCTTACAGAGTTCTGTCGTCACTTGTGCTTTCTGTTTTTTTTTTCTTCTTTAAGTTAGTTAATCACTGAAATACTAGAAAACAGTATAAAATAGCTTCAAAATAGTAATTTCCTCTGTATGGTGAACAAAGATGCAGTGGAACTGGTCTTTTTAATACTGAAGAGTCTTTGTGGTCTCGACTAGGAGATGCAGGTCGGGACTCTGGGATAATTTGCAAGAGTGAACAGGAAGTCATGTCCAGCCAGAAGCATACTGTACACAGGTGCAGACACTGGATGTTTCGACGGAAAACAAATGTGTTTTCTGTGAACATTTTACTGGTATGCGTGTGTTTTTTGTATCGGGCTCAGTTACGTTCTCGTTGTTGTAAATTAGTTGTACTTCTATTAAAACCCTGGACAGAATCAAACTAGAGAGCGATGCCTTTGTGATCTCAACAAAACTATGATGTATTTGTTAGGATTCTTGCCTGAAAAATCCCTACAGCCCCAGTTTTGTTTTTACCACCGTGGCAGTACACATAATGCATCATTGTAACTGTTAGCTGTCATCTCTGCTGTATAAAATTGGAAAGATTTTACATTCAGCATCCCCATCCCGCCATTATTAGCACAATGGGGTTGCTGAATGTAAAAGGAGCCATACTGACTCACCTCCGCTGTGGAGCTGGTGACACTGAGCTCCCAATTAACTTGGCCTTTCGGGAAATAGGGCATTACATTATTTATATTAGATTTGTTTCTATCTTGGCGCATGAAGTGAACCCCACGACAAACAATTAAAGAAGGATAAGGTCTAAAGCTTCCTTGAATAGTGTATACAAGTTGACATTTGACTTTCAGTATCTTTTGTGACCCGGTGCAAATCCTCCTCCAGGTTTGATGCAAATCTGTGTTGTGTCAGTGATTAATCAGTGAACAGGTAAATAATTTAGTGCCTCCTGTGGCGAGTCAAGTAACCCTGAAAAATACGGAGATGCACAATTTCTCTTTAATCCACTACAATCCAAGACACTGCACATGACGGGATGATGAGCCAAGAAAAAAGACAAAAAAATTATGATGAAATCAGTAAAAGGAAAGTGTAAGATATTCTGAATGCAGGGGAGTTACAGAGAGAAGGGTGCTAAATAACCCGGACAGAGAGGCTGAGGCTGCAGAGAGATGATGAGGAAATCTGTGTTCGGTGGTATCAGTAAAGGATTTGCTTTCCCTTGAGCTTGTTTGGGGCTTGGCAATTGTAGTGCTGTGAAAGTTCCCAGGAAGAACTGTGTAATGCACACAGAGAGGCACCTCAGGCTGGCTGAAACGAGTTAGTGTATATGATATATAATGCCCCAGTTAAGTACCTTTTGAGTAGCTTGCTGCTTAGCATCCCATAGACAACAAAGTGCAGTTTTTTGTGTTGCTTTCCTAAAATAGAGAGCAGCTTTCAGCTTCACTTTCAGAGGTGCTTCCACAAAACTAACCCCACCCACTCCGTTGATTTCAATTGATAACAATGGTAACTTTATATTTTTGTCAGGGAAACTGCAGAACATAACTGCACTGTGCAAGAACAATGATAAAGAAACGTATTATATGTTGTTTGGGGTCTTTATTTTTTTTTTTTTCCTTTTGTGGTGTTTGAGTCTCCAAATAATCGTCAGGTTGCGTTTGCTGTTCTGGCCACACTTATATGAGCCTTTATCCAATATGAGCTGCGCATCAGATTTACTGTGGAGGCTACCCAGGATTTACAGCTGCCCTTTCCGTGATGAGATGTCTGTTTTTGCCTGATATATTTGCCTCTGGGTTATTGTGGGTTTGCTCCAGATTTCACACTGCCATATATTCTTTGCAGAATGGGTGCCGTCAAAGATCTAAATGGATTCTCTCATCAGGTTACATGAATACAAGCGTGTAGTTAAATATATACAGTATACAATGTGACTGTTTTAGCAGTGCTCTCACCAGAGATGTTGGTGCTCGCTGGATCATTGCTGAGCAGTTGCACAGAAAAGAAAAGAAAATAGAACCTGACAAAATACACAAACGACGTCAATTTAGTATGTAATTTTTCTTTTCTTCACTGTATCCACGTAAGACTTTCCTTCAGAATTCCAATGCAGACCTGGTGATGCATCAGCTGAAAGGTTATTATTATCATGAGAGGTAAACCAGGCATGAACACACACACTTTCATCAAGCTGCTTTTTATATGCATTTTTAATTGGTACTTTAACATGATTTTTTTCTGCCTGGGAGAAAAGCTGTGAAAGTAAATACAACAATGCAATGAAAACAGATCCTGCGAACATATGATGCCATACAGAAATCCCATGACTATGATCTCACTGAAGCTTCCGCTCTAGGAAAGAGAAATGGAATCAAAACTGAAAAACAGTGAGCAGTCAAAGGTTTATTTCATTATAGGCAAGCATGCAGTTTTTGGAGGACAATAACTGAATGATGCTGTTTACACGTGTGATCCAAAAACAGGTTAGTGGGTCAAGGGCTCTGTTGTTCGTAAATGAGAGCGGTTTCCTGCACAGGGTCTAAACATTGTCGGGCATTCATCATTGTTGTAGGCCTGTTATTATGGACTTACACCTGGAATGTGAATTCCTGAAAATATTGTCTCTGCGTCAAGGCATCCAGTAGTTAATGGCAAAACCCTGCCCTTTGCGCTGTCTCTTTATCGTAGACACGTGTCTGCGATAAAGATATGTATGAATACAGATTGACTGCCTGCTGCTGCTCCTCTCATTTTCTCTCGCCTCTCTATCCCACAGCCACTGGTGGGATGCACATCTCACACTGGTTTCCATTATCCCTGCAAATGCCAACGCCAATCTTCTGTTTTGGCACCATGGGAAAAGTGGGAGGGAAACCATGTGGGAGGTCGGGGGGTTGCAGGGTAGGTGGTGTCCACAAAGAGCAATCCCATTATTTAGGGGAAAATAAAATCATCACTCCCGGATAAAAAAAATTCTCGGGCTGGCAAACTACACAGGAGATGAACCTGAAACAACAACTTAAAAAAAAGAAGGTCTTTGTTCTCGTCCCCTCTGGCAGTTAAGTAAACGTATCTCAGAGTTTTGTTTGTAGCTCTAAAGACAAGATGTACTTACTTCATGTTTGACCTTGTCTGCTCTATTGATTCGTGTTAAAGGCTGAACAAATAACTGCAAAATAAATTAAGTCGAGAAGTGAGACTGAATTGGATTTCTGTGTGAAAGTGAGGAAGTCTGTGTTTGAATTTTGTGTGACCCTTGACTGTACAAAAGCTTTATAACAGCTGAACAGGAAACACATCAAGCGACTCATTGTGTTGTTGCAAAACCTGGCGTCTGGGCAGTAGAAGTATAAAGCGTGAAAATAAAAAAAATAAAAAAGCTTTGAACCTTATTTTGTATCACTTCACAGTAGTAGGGTTCCTAGGCTGAATCTCGGTTCAAACTAACAAACCGACCATGGCCTTTCTGCGTGGAGTTTGCATGTTCTCCCCGTGTATGTGTAGGTTCTCTCCGGGTTCTCCGGCTTCCTGCCTTACTTCCAAAAACATGCAAATTGAGGTTAGGTTGATTGGAGACTCTACATTGACAATAGGTGTGAATGTGAGAGTGAACGGTTCCTTGTCTCTGTATGTTGGCCCTGTGATGGGCTGGCCACCTGTCCAGGGGGAACCCCCGCCCCTCGCCCAATGTCAGCTGGGATTGGCTCCACCCTTAAGGATAATGTGGTACAGATGATAGATGAATGGATGGATAGAATCTTATGTTGGTGCAAATTCACCACATGTTTTAATCATCTTTCATTAGAAGCTATTTTTATGTAACCAATTTTTGAAAATGCATTTGTGTCTCTCCTGACAGTACTACACAGTACTGTAGTTACTACCTACATTTGCAGCCTGTGCCAAGCATGGCCTGCCATTGGCTAATTAACTTGAAATGTTTTATCATTTTGTTTCTTTTGTGGCTCCCAAATCCGTACTGCCACCTCCAATGCCCTGCTCTCAGTTGTTGTCCTTATCCTCAAACTCTTTGATCACAGAGAAAACAAGGCTCTGTTTGAAATTACAAACAATAAATCTTGCCCTGCAATACATGAAGGATGATCTTCCTTCATAGCCAAGACTTCTATCAATCGGTGACAATGGCAGAGCATGCTGGGACATTTACTTGACTGGTTCCAAAATGATGTTGGTGGGTCCTCTCGCCCCAGGAGTGTGTTGATATGTATCAATGTTTGGGAACTGTTTTTTCGTTGTAAATATTCCAGGAAGGAACATCTGGTTTCCCTTAATCAGTTCCAATGGGACATGACTGATGTATAAAAGGTCTGACTTTGATGGGGAATTAGAGTGGAGCTTTCAGATGGTGTGTGTGTGTGTGTGTGTGTGTGTGTGTGTGTGTGTGTGTGTGTGTGTGTGTGTGTGTGTGTGTGTGTGTGTGTGTGTGTGTGTGTGTGTGTGTGTGTGTGTGTGTGTGTGTGTGTGTGTGTGTGTGTGTGTGTGTGTGTGTGTGTGTGTGCGGGCTGTGCTCTGTGTTTCTTGCAAAGTTGTTAATGCATTTCTTATACTCAGTGGCTGGTCTGTTTGCTTATTCTGAGGAACAGCAACAGAACAGTGGGCTGCTGTGAGTGCTGTGAGTGTGCCCATGGCCAGTGTTTAGTGCACTGCACACTGTACCAGTGGTCTCGGCAGAAGCCACTGTGACTGCACTGGTGCTGATGTGGGGAGGAGAGAGATAAATCAAGTGATAGATGCTCCCAGCAGAGCCTTGGGGCTGAGGATCACAGGGCCAGTGGAGTGTGGGTACAAGGCCAATTACGGGCCTGGCTGAGGCAGACCTCTTTCACTCATCTTTCTTCTCACTTGTCAAATCGGCCATGTCTTTCGCTTGATATTGACATCCGGGATCATTGTCATATCTCCTATTGCACTGACGTAAACAAGTTAACAAACAATATAATAATAATTATATATACATATATAATACTGGCCCCTCTGTGTGTTATTTAGGACATATGTCTTTTCTCTCTGCCTTCAGAAGACAGACGGGTCCAGAGTGCGTTAGATTGGCACAGTGGCTAGAAATGTGGGGGAATGATTGACCTTTACCAAGTGAGGAGTAATGCAACGAAGAAGAAGGGTGAAGAATGCTTGTGAGAAACTGAAATTGAGAAATTATCAAGTGTTCTGCAGACCAGTAAAGGATCTGTAATCAACACTTGCTGGATATCAATGCGACCAACCCTCTTGCTCTTACTGTTTAGCTTACTTTCCGTTGTGCATTGTGCAATGTCCTCAAATAATGACTCGATTACAATGCTTCTGCTAATAAGGGGCGGAAACGTGAGCACCAGGGGTCCAATAATTCTTAACCGGAGCTAATGATTTCGAGTTTTCTGTGTGTGTGTGTGTGTGTGTGTGTGTGTGTGTGTGTGTGTGTGTGTGTGTGTGTGTGTGTGTGTGTGTGTGTGTGTGTGTGTGTGTGTGTGTGTGTGTGTGTGTGTGTGTGTGTGTGTGTGTGTGTGTGTGTGTGTGTGTGTGTGTGTGTGTGTGTGGAGGCTTCACAAAATTGGATGAAATAACAGAAGTAATATCAGAGTAATTAAGAGAAGTAACATCATAATTTTTTTAACGCTGGCGATATAAATCTCAGGAGGAGACGGCATTGTTACCTGGAGTCTTGTGATTATAAAAACACAGCTGTTCCTCATTGCTTTGTCTCCTTGGTATAGATCAGTGATGGGTGTTTGTAGTAAAAGAAAAAATGGAGGCAGGGTGTGATTAGATGTGCGTGTCAAGCCTCCTGGAGTTTAAGTCTTGTTGGCACAGTGCCCCGCTGTGCCGCTTGGCTCCTCTAAGTGGGTAATAGGTGATGTAGGCCAGCGTGAGTACTAACCCCTCCCTCCTCCATCAGCTTTTGGGCTCGCTCGCCATCGGCCCTCAAATAACTGTGTCATTCAGTGGCATGTTCATAAATTCTTGTGAGCACCTGCATAGAGCTCAGACAATGCCGCCTGCCAGGGAACTAATCTTTTATGGCTGTAAACATGCTGGCCTCTTTAGAGAGCAGGATATGGAGGAAAACCCTGAGCCCAGATGGCTACTTAGCCTTGCAGCATGTAGCCTTTTTGTCTAAATCCTTAATTACAAAATCAATTTACCGCCATAAGTTTTTTTCATCACCGACCTCTCCAATACATCACAATGTATTATCTCCAGTAAATGCTACAGAAAATGAGCACTGCATTTCGTCATTCCCAGCCCAACTAGATAATGGCAGCCGCGTGAGAGATGTCACTTCTGCGACTGCAGCTGTCCCTCGTGTCTGCGGCAGTTTCTTGCTACAGCTATTGATCCGTATTGATCCGGATCCTCCTCCTACAGCTGTATGCTAATGCCATTTGGTTCTTCTGTTGACATTTCCATTGCTGTATCTCAGCTCTATAGATTGAAACCGTAAAGCACTAGTGGTTAATGGAGCCTCTGACTTATTACCTAGCTGTAGACAGTTGGAGCTCTTTTTTGTTCTTTTTGTGAGACAGCCGGGGAGATTAGACATTGCACTTGTGGTTTTGATGGAATTGTGTTTAAAAGCCAGCAGTGGTCCGTTTCAGTGGATTCATCCAAGATTGCAATGACATTTTTTACAGATGTCGGCGTTCTCCACATGATGAATCTCAATGATATTTGATGATGCTCAGACTCAAGTGCCACCATGAGGTAGGCGTGTCTGATTCAGACAGCAGGATGGGAAGACATTGAATTAAGAACAGATATCATAGGTACTCAAATAAGAAATCCGAAGACTTTAGTGTCTTATAAGCTACTTATGATGTGGACATGCCTGTAAAGTCAGCCAGAAGTAGTTTTTACACAAGACAAAATAGTGAAATCAAAGGATATTCAATGTCGGCAGTGACTGTAGTTTTGGAAGTATCAGCTTCCAATTCTTGGGTCATGTATGCTGAGGGTAAACCCCTGCAGTCAGGTCATCAGAGCCTCTGGTGTTTTCACTGCCGGGTCCCGTTGCTGCAGATGGGAACAAAGGTCCCACTCCTGCACTGTGATGAAGATGCCATAGATCAGCCAGGTCCCCCTCCCCCTGAACAACAGGCAACCTGAATATGAAGATAACTAAACCAGTACAGCATATTTATGCTTTGTTTTTATTAAAAGGTCAGAGACATGAAGTGCCTACTTGTTTATGAATGAAGGGTTGATGTGGAATTTGTTTTCTGCTTGTGTTTCCATAAAACACAACAAGGTTTGATTTTGTTGTCTTTTTTTAAATATTCTGTACCTGTTAGAAAAAAAAAAAGCATCAACAACAAAACAACCTCATCATGCATTCTCCTATATCGGGTGCACACAACCGTGTCTTCACCTACAAAGGTTCCCAGCATTATAAAACCGTACAGGGCTAATGATTTTCATCTCGGCACCCTTCCTCCTGTCAGCTAATTTTCATGTTCCTCCTGTACTGATTGAGTCTTAGGCTGTTGTGGCTCTGCATCTGCTGCGCTGCTAACAGGGGCTTTGTGCTGAAAGTCGATGATTACTTAGACCTTTAATTGCATTCTCATAAATCCAGTGGAAGTGCAATCACTATTGACAGAGGGTGATTCAACAGTGAGTATTTGTCAGGACGTCATTATTGCACTCGGAAGCACTTCAAATACCCAATGTGGAAAGGCAGTAGTTTTCTTCAGAAGCACTTTAGAATTGTAAATATGTGCTGTTTTGGTTTGATAAAACATTGTGTTTTGATGGAGGATTTTTTTTTGCGGCCATCAGCTGGTAATGATGTGGATTGAATGGTTTCCAGTGGGATGGAAGGCTGTCCATGAAACATACTTTTCATGTTTATTCTCTCTTTATAGGCTTTTTGATGGAAGGCTATAAGCATTTTCAACATGAATGGGCGTGGTTTTCCATTCACACAGTTAACACAGTCATATTCGCTCTGGGAGCAGTGCATTGTAAAACTGAGAAGATCTACCAGAGCAGCTGCCCCACTTAAGAGCTTTGAACAGCAGCTGTTAAAGAACGATTGTGGTTTTCTTAGAACTTTGGTCTCACCGTCCTAGAATACTGGTAATGGTAGCATCATACACACCAAAATGATGGCTAAATCTGAGAACAGCTAGAGATGCTGTTCTCAGATGTTATATTTGTAACTACATTTAAAGTGTAGGACCAATGTTGTAATAAACTGGAATCTAATCCTAGTGACAAGCAGTTCTCTGTTTCTTTCCTAATCAAAAATCATGATTCGATTCCTTTGACCGTTCCCTGACCACTCTGTTGTCTTACTCTTTACAGGTCCATGGGGTCGTTGTATGGGCAGTGAGTGTGGTCCTGGAGGCAGCCAGAGCAGGGCGGTATGGTGCGCCCATTCTGAAGGCTGGACCACGCTGCACACCAACTGCGATCAGACGGAGCGACCTGACAACCAGCAGAGCTGCTTCAGAGTGTGCGACTGGCACAAAGATCTTTATGACTGGCAGCTGGGTGCCTGGAACCAGTGTGTCCCAGTGTCTATGCGCAGTGCCGGGGTGCAGCGCCCTGCTGTGTGCACCCGGGGAGAGGAGGGCATCCAGACCCGCGAGGTGGGATGTGTCCAGAAAGCGAATGCTGAGCCCGCAGAGGATGCAATCTGTGAATACTTCGAGCCTAAACCACGCTTAGAGCAGGCCTGTCTAATCCCCTGTCCTCGGGACTGTGTGGTATCAGAGTTCAGCCCGTGGACTACCTGTTCAAAAACCTGTGGGATGGGCTTACAAAACCGGATCCGCTTCATTCTGGCTCCGCCACTGTTTGGTGGGGCAGCTTGCCCGAACCTGACTGAGTTTCAGACATGCCAGCCAGGGCTCTGTGAGGGAGAGGAGAGCCTCTACAGCCTCAGGGTGGGACCTTGGGGGCCCTGCTCTGTACCACTGCCAAGGCAAGCCAGACAAGCTGTCAGACCACCCAGAGATAGTGACAAACCATCCAGGGAAAGTGATCAACTTTCCAAAGATGTAGATAAACAGTCCAGAGGGAGTGAAAAACAGTCCAGAGAAGGTGTCAAACAGTCTGATGAGGGTGACAAACAGTCAAAGGGAAGGGACAAGCAGAGCAGAGTTGGGGACAAACAGCACAAAGGAGGAGACAAATGGTCTAAAGAGGGTGATAAACTGCCCGGAGATGGTGACAAACCATCCCGACCCAATAGAAAACTGAGTAGGGCAAACAGGAAACCAGACAGGCCATCCCGACAGGCAGACAGGCCCAAACGACAGAAAAAGGCTAAGAACAAGGAGAAAAGAGAGAAAATGAGAATGAAAGTCAGAGATCGGTTAAGGGAAAGGGGCAAGCCAAAGGATCCCGAGACGAGAGAACTCATCAAGAAGAAGAGGACCAGGAACCGTCAGAACCGCCAGGGAGGAAAGTTCTGGGACCTGCAGGTCGGCTACCAGACCCGAGAGGTGTCTTGTGTGCACAAGAGTGGGACTGTTGAAGCTCTCAGGTAAGAATGACTGACAAGTTTCCTCATGTGTCACTTTGTAATGGGATTTTGGATGAACTTCAGATGTTTCAGAGGCTATTCTAGATGAAAAAAGGTTGTTTCAGAATCAAGACTGGAATGAGGATTATGTTTGTATCATGGTAGATTTTTTTTTATATAATTGAGGACTTTCAAAGTTTTTGAATTCGGTTCACGATTTGGTAAAGGTGAAGTAGAAGGCTGTCTGTGATGGATGGATGGACAGTTATTTCATGGGGTCAGGGTGCACTTGCTGAAATGACTGATTGTAAGGAAACAATCTCTGAAATACTCAATTTGCTCTGATGCTTTCACTCTGTCACTGTGTTATCGTACCATTCACAAATAACTGTTATTCAGTTTGGAGAAAAGATAATAAATACATTAAATTTAACTTTTAATTTGACATCATTGACACAAACTACCCCCCGAGGTTTTTGGAGTGCTTCCTATAATAACATTTGCAATATTCTTAATATGCCTTTAGTACATTTTCAGTATCACAACATAACTACACACTGGAATTGGATTGTGATGACATTTTGTTTGTTCTGATTAGACACAACATCAAAAGTATTAAAGACTTGTCACATGTGCATCAAATACCTCGATGGGCCCGATTTGGTTGTTCATTGACCCGTTACATGACCTGGTTTGTTTGAGGCATACTGAGGTTTTCAGAGACGTCCACTGAAACCAGAATGGCAGACAAATATCCCCCGGAGTTATATGCCTCAATGCAAATTTACACACTAGTGCCGACGTTCAAGCGACCCTTTTTGTAGAGTGTCAAAAAATTCAATATTGTATGCAAAGGTCGGGATTGTGGATTTTATGCGTGACTGACAGTAACAGTAACTGTAACAACTGTCTTTCTTCGATCTTAACCACGCGGTTTTTGCTTGCTTAACCTTGAAAATAGATTGACCATAGTTCATTTGCCATAAAAGCAAATAATTTTCCCTAACCTTAACCATACCAGGGTGTCCTGGCTGTGTAGGGGTTTAAGACCATATACCTACAACATCCCCTTTATTTATATGTATCCCTCGCTTGTCAACACTGTACAAGACAATGTCTGTAAACTGTGCTGCATGAAAAATGCCCCATCCCCCAGACAAAACTATCATCCTGCCGTTGACAAATATTGTTATAAAAAATATTTTTTTAAATGTTGGCACAGCACATTAAATACCTAATCTGTAAACATCTCTGTCAAAAAATCATAGACAAAGTTCTTGGACTAAACAAATGTGGCTTGGTTGTTGTGTGCTGTCAGAGTGCTTCATGATGCAGTTGAATGCACGGTCTGTGGCACTCACTGGTTTCAAGTGTCAGTGCTCATAACTCTGTCGTTGGTTATGTGTTGTGAAGCCCTGTAAGCCTTCAGTTTTACCTCTGTTTGCTAAATGAGATCATCCTAAATCCCACATGAGGGCTTGAGCTTAATTAGTTGTCTGTCTGTTGTTTTTTTATTTTTAATAATGCCACAGTGCAGAGGCTCGGTAATAATGCTAAAGGTTACAAGGAAAATTGCTGTCAGTTTCAATTAGTGAGTGTTCTACATCAATTTTCCTATTGCACTTCCTCGGTGTACATAGAGCTTCTCCAAGCTCGATTGCAATGGATGCATGCATGCATCAACACTCCACTGTGAGGTCCATCCAAAGATGCACAGTCTCTTATCCAGTGATGTCAATGTGCATGAGGTGTCTGAGAGCCATGCTCTTTGTAGGGGAGGACTGGCCTCATTCTGTCTGTCTGCTCTTCCTCGGCTCTAATGGAGGCCACTGAGCAGGGTCCATTACTTCCTGAGAAAATCAAGGCATTTGTAATATACATTTGCTTTTAATGCCCAGGAGAAGATCAGAAATCATACGTCAATCAAACTTCAAGCCACCGCCACTCATCATATTATGTGTTCAAGCAGAATATTACTTAATATTTGCTTAATACACAAAGACTAAAATCCATTAGAGAGACACAAGTACTCTGGCTCAGTTTAAGCAGAGGGGTTATATGGAATATCAATACTGGTGGAGAACAAGAAATCCTGAAAACGACAAAACCACATTAGTTAATCATACTGTTTCAAATGCTTAAAATGACCTTTGTCCATCTTGTCAATGACATCTTGCGACCTTGGCATTACACAATTATTGAAGCCACTGTGTTCCCTGGAACACTGAAAGCTGAAGAAATGGATTTGTACCTTTGTCTCGATCTGTGCCTCATCACAATTTCAATCAATTGAGTTTCCCACAAGTGGACAATTTCTAGAAACATCTCAATGATGATTAAAGCAAACACAATGGACAACATGGAGTGCCACAGTAAAGGGTCTGAATACTATTGTAAATAAGCAATTGACTTTGAATCAATTTTTACAAAAACATTTTACAAAAAAAGGGGTCTAATTTTTGTTCCAAAACACAACTATGGTCAATCATTGATGGTGATTACATTATATTCGGAATAAATGCTTATTGTCCCCACAGGACGATTCCAAATATTTCTGATAATTTTAAGCGTAATAAACTAAACCAAGAACTATGCCTAACTTATGCAATGATAGGTCAGGTGTTTGGAAGAATCGAAGAATGTGGGGTTTGCTGTCGTTTTCCTCATGTGTTTTTTTTCCTAATAATTATATGACACTTAAGGAAAAGGATAAGTAAATGGGAATGGCAATGGGAGGGGGCCTTAAAGAGGCAGGAGGCTGGAAAGAGAAGTTGCATGAATGGAAAACTTAAACATGAGCATAATATGTCCCTTTTAACTTTGCATTCATGCTTTCTTTTTGCTTCTGGTTGGTGTTTCTCATGACATTAGTTTAATGGGTATGATGATAGCAGCAGTTAGTGGTGACTAGTTGGAAAAACCATGGGCAAAGTTACTTCAAAGTCCAAACTTACATTTTGTGCTGCTGTTCTAACTTTATGATTAAAGGGTGTTACAGAGAATGAACCTCAATGGCTACAGGGGAATTCTGATAAGACAGATGACTAAAACAGAAGAAAGAGAAACAGACCCAAAAGAGCAGACAGTTTGTTTGTTCACAAATCTTCAGAAAGCCTCTAGAAGTTCAGGAAAAACTCAGAAAAAAACGGAATTGTTGAGAGTAAAATGGGAAGCGGCTTCTCTTTATCCCAAATGGCTAATCAGCCTCTACAAAACACACAGTGAAAAAAACAAAAACAAAAAAAAAACGGTGTCTTTTAGCTGCACAGTAATCCCATTATTGAACAAAGCCATGGTGGTGTGAAGCTGCTGCTGAAAATACAGATAACAAATTGTTTGGGTTTGTTGACGAACAACTTTCAAACCACGTTTATCATTTAGCCTGAGTCAGACAAGGAAAAGCTGTAGGAGCTACATCCAGATTTTCCCAGCCTGTATAGTCTCTGCACAACAGTCGCTTTGTATGGTTCTTAGTAATCTACTCTGAGAGTAAAGTGTTTGTACTTTTTTACATTTTTTTCAGACAAAGAAATGCAACTCTCTGCCTTCCTCTTTATCTTCTGTTGTGTGTACGGCTGTCAATCGGATGCTTATTTTCATTTTATGAATATGGTGATTTACAAGTTTTAATTATTTAAAACTAAAACCTAATTATAATCCTGTTATATCGGAATTTTGACACAAAATAGTATTTTTTTGTTATTTAAGATTGTGGAGATATCAATCAAACTATAGTTAAGTTGCGTTCAGATCAGGCCACAAAATCACTTATTTAAAATCAGTGGAATATTGCTCATGTTTGACAATGTGAACATTAGTTAAATCTGGTGCAATATGATTGCACCTCTTATTTCCAGTTAAAGTCGAGCTGCAGTTTGATGTTGCAGGTTTTTTTGGCAAAAATAACATTGTGCAGTATTTTAATACCCTTTCAAATGTATTTGAAAGGGTATTAAAATACTGCACAATGTTAAACACTCAATTATAGAATTGTTTTTTTAAATTTTTGCAATACCTAAAGAGATGTAATGTTGGTTAAATGTTGGTTATACTATAGATTTATTTTTAATGACACAGAAACTATACCATTGCACAATCCTATTAGCTCAGGGCAGTCAAATGGGTCTGTGTTAAAGGTCATCTTTTTCATGCAGAATTGCAGGTATGAGAATAGTTCTTCAAACAATGTTTCATATTGTCTAATGGTATGTTTGTGTTTGTTTCCTACAGCCTGTGCTCTCAGGAGACATTGCCGGTGACCTTCCATGCCTGTGTCATGACCAAAGACTGTGATGTGACTGAATGGTCCGAATGGTCAGCTTGCTCCAAGGAGTGCTATGACCCCAACGGGCCCAAGGGTGAACGCACTCGTACCAGAAAAGTGAGCCAGTTTGCAATCGGTGGAGGAGGAGATTGCCCAGAGCTGGAGGAGAAGGAGCCCTGCAGCCCCCAGGGAGACGGAGTGCCACCCTGCATTGTGTAAGTACAGGACAGGGATAGGAAGAGGAATACAACTAAATTACAAGAGCTGCTGTTTTGCTAAGAGTTGATTTAATGTCAATTTTTTATTTAAAATGAGTGATTTATGGATAAAAGTTTTAACCAACATCAACGCTGTGCTGGCTAGGAGTATTAAGATTGGACATAGTGGCTTAGGCTGCGCTAAATTCATTTTGCACTTCCATAAGGATATCCAAAAGTGTCAGTCATGTTAGTATAATATTTCTTTGTCAATTGAATGCAATTACACAAATAACACTTTTAATAAGTGATGCTAGAATAGCCTGACATCACGCAAGTCGTTGAATATGTCCCACTATGATTTGTCAGGTACTGTACCAACGTGTAGTCTCTCATATGCTCATAATCTAATGGGCATCTAACATCATTTCATGTGATTTATCAGAAGACACTGGCAGCTACTTATGCAAGAAACCTGCAGTGTACTAAGCTGTATCATTACATATACATAATGTTACCAGTGGGGTGAGAGGGGAGTTGTTGTGGGCAGCTGTTAGGCTCAATAGCAAGAGAGGGTCCTCCACTTACCAGAAAGTTGATGGTTTGATTAAGGGCTCTTCCGATCCATGTGCCAAAGTGTCCTTGGGTAATACACTAAACCCTTAAATTGCCTACGATGGCTGTGCAGGCAGTGTGTGGCGCTGTGTATAGAAGTGCTGTTTGAATATGTGTGTGAATGGTAGAATGTGACTTGAACTGTAAAGCGCTTTGGGTGGACGATAAGACTAGAAAAGAGCTATATGAATACAGTCCATTTACCATTTGTGGCACCATATATAGTCGAATGGAGTTTCTGAGAGGAACTTAATGTGGTGTCTGCTTTCGCTTTCTTACTCCACCATGTCGCATCCTGTCACTGCCGTCCTGCTTTCCACCAATTACAGTGAATATACTGAGGGGTTTGTCAAAGTCCAAGGTCTCAATAAATAAAAAGACAGACCAAATACAGAGCCAGTGAATCCTAGATTAAAATTAAACCTTAAAATATCTATTAAAAAGTGAACTGTATGTCATGCAGTGAACTGCATGACATACTTCTGCGTACAAATATATATATTTCGGTAAGTAAACCGATTTTGATTGAGGTTTTCTGACCCCTGGAACAGAATCTATAAGTTCTGGTTCCACTTCAACTCTATATAACCCATATGAAACAGGAAATTGATGTCCATCAATTCCTGTTGCCTTCCCTTTGACAGACAGCAGAAAGAGAGGCAGCACTTCTGTCCACAGTATTGAAGACCCTATCTGTCTGAGTGACCCCATCTGGGCAACTTAAAGCGGCAAGATGCAACGCTTTCCCAGGGGCCTCGTTGTGCCGCGGCAGTTCTGAGAGAGAGGCAGAGACGTCGCTCATGAATATGGAGCCTTTCATTGGCGACCTCAAATGAATTCCATTATCAGCAGAGATAGAGGCAGGGGGTTTACATTTTCTGACCTCAGGGTGGAAACCACAATGCTTTATTGCTGAAGCAGACTGCTGCCATTTCAGTAACCACACACAAACAACACGTATGAATAGCCGATGCAATTAACTACCTCCTCTCTGCTTAAAACATTGAGTCTTGGAAAGCACTCACAGGACCAGTCTGTGTAAATTGCAAGTCCTGAAGTGCAGTATAAACAGAGATCTATAAGGTCGAAAACACAAAAAGTCTATTCAACACTGTTCACAACTGTGACTCACTCACCCACAACAAATGCTATTCAGTGCCTGCAAAAAGCCATCCACACTGTGAGCTATGGCAACAACAATGATGATGAAAAAAGTGTTTGATTGTCTAATGATTTCAGTAAAAAAAAGGAAATATGAATATATAGTTTTGTTGTCGGCCATCTCAGTGCTGAATAGCTTTGATTTGGCCACACATACTATTGAACCTAAACCTCCCACTGCCTATCCTCACAATCGGCAATCTTTAATGAGACAATAGCGAGCGCAGATTAACACAAGCTTGGCCTGCTCCTTTCAATACTACTCCTTTAAAACTGTGCTTAATCAGATTCAATTACTCACTCCAATCTCTTTTACATCCCCATCTGACACAAAGCATCACTCTACAAAACACTGAACGCAGCCTGTATATAGCTGAACTGTGAATGTTGTAGTCAATTAAAGGGGCAGTAGGTGATTCTAAAGCAATGCACATTTTGTAAAAATCTGCAAATATTTCGTCACGGTCCACTGGCTGTCGGTTCTGCGTGTGCAATGAAAAAATTGTGCGGACAGCACCTCACAACACTGCGAGTGCAGTTTGTAAACAACACTCATCGACACTTTAAGAGACGTGCTAGCGAGTCACGCTGCAACTCCGCTCGATCTCCCATAACCAAGGTTGCGGGTTCGCGGCACGGCCAGAACAGAAAAATCAGAACAATAACAAAAGAGAGAAATGAGTTTTCTTCAGAATCACTTACTGTTTGCTGCCTGAGAAGCGTCAAACATTGTCCAATGGAACCATTGATTTGGTTGCAAACGTAATCGGTGCTTGGTAAGGTCCCAGGAAATGACACTTAACATGAATTGACTTGACTGCATTATCTTCACATATGCCTGTGGTCGATGGGAATTGTGTTTGGACCAGACCAACAAACCATTAGTCAATAGTCTGTATGCAGCAACTCAACACCAGATTTAAACAAACCCTCCCTTGCCTCTTTTTCTGGAAGGCTGACACTGATTCACCAACAGATTTTTTGTTTTAACCTGTTTTATTCTATTCTAGTATTAATATTCCTTCTTAAACTATATCATACCAACTGTTCTCGTTTCCCCCCTTTGGCCTCAGTTACAGCTGGAAGACCACAGAGTGGACGGAGTGCAGGGTGGATGTGCTGCTGAGCCAACAGGACCGTCGGCGTGGAAACCAGACAGGGTTGTGCGGAGGCGGCATTCAGACGAGGGAGGTCTACTGTGTCCAAACCAGCACTGATACGCCGCCCAACCTCAGCTCGCTCAGGAGCAAAGAAGGTAACTCTCCCAGCATGCCTTTCTTGTTGAGTTAATCTACTTCTTTATATTCACAATTGCTGTATACACAGTCTTCTGAGCAGCTACAGTTTTGTCATTACCTTGGACCTAGTTACATCTATATCAACCCCTACATTTATCTGAAGAATTGACTTCCATGTTTCAACAAAAAAATTTTAAGACCAGGGTGTAACGAACCAAAGCTTCCTTTGAGCGTCTGCCTGAAAACTCCCTGGATGCTGGAGTGCACCGCCTGCAACTGCTACTGCATCTGTTTCTGATTTTCATCACAGATTCAGTCAGAGGGGTGTCGAGCATCCAGTCTGGTGACCTTGCATTTCACACATACGATTCAGATGTCACCTAGATGGCACTAAATGTTACAGTATGGGACTTCTGTTCTGCCTTCTCTTTGCCAGGAATAAAAAAATCCTAATGGTGTGTCTTTGGCTATGAGCTCACACCATCTGTGTGTATTTTTCTCACTCACCAGGTCACTATGATTGACAACCACAGTACCACTTTCTTTTCATACAGGAAAATTGTCACGAAATGATTCTGTCTAACAAATAATATTTTTGATAGCACTTGTTTTGACATTGTCCAATTAAAAACTACTTGACTTGACAATACAGGACAATGAACGCTGTTTATGAGCTTTTTAATAGTCCCATTAGGGTTCACACAGTCACTGACATCCTCCCCTTCTTTACAAGCCGCATTTGTGCAAAGCGGAATGAAGAATAAAAGCACTTTCCCCTTCATATTAAATCTGGGACAAAGCTTTTTGAATATGAATATGTACGTATGTGCCTAAGCCACACAGAGATTATAGCAGATGAAATATGAGCTTTCATGTAAATTTAATGTCATCACTGAGCGCATGGCTGGAAGTTGCCTGGTCGCAGGCCTGGGCTCATCCAACACAGACACAATACGTCTCAGCCTGTCTAGCTTGGGGAGAATGAACTGGTGTCTGCTGCAGCAAATTATTCAGATCCGACGCTCCCAACCGACCGCGTGCTCTCATCTGTCAGCATCACCAGTCCACACTGCCAGTTTTGTTAACAAAAGTAACCTCACGCTTTTTCCACCGATCCCTTTTACATGTATTGTCAGGATTAGATAGGAAACAGGGGCTGCATGTCCGGCCAGGCTGCCCCAGCCTGCATGTTAACAGTGATTGTTATGGAGATCGTTATTTGGCAGGAAGCGGGCACCGTTAACGAAGGTTTTATGACAGTGTCTAGATTTGGCTTCAAGGTGTACGCAGACACAAAGGACGGTGGCAGACAGAGAAAAATTGAGAAAAAAGAAAAGTGGAATGTGTGAGGTGGCTCAGCACCCCATCCTCCTCCCACTTCCCACCCTGTCTTTGTTGTGTGATAATGTCATGTATAATTTCAGCTACCCCTTAACTTGGATGATGTAAATGAGCCTCTTTATCCATCCTGCATATTTATTTGCATATTTCCTTCTTTCTGCTGTTCCTTTGTCAGCTACACCCTCTCCCTCATCCCGGTCGGACATTAGTGGGGTTATTCGATAAGCATGGCAATGCTGATGGATCTGATTGATTCTGTGTTCATGCACCGCCCACTAATTGGCTGGATTGGCTTAATGTCTATATATTTCATAAACCCTGTTTACACAAACTCACCAGTCTTAGGCTGCATTAAAGTGAAACTATGAACGGGAAAATGACTCGGATGAGTTGACTTTTGTTTGAATCTCCTCCATGGTTTAAGATGAGTCTGTAGCATTGTAAGTGAAAATGAAGTATATAAATATGTGTGTATATATATATTTATATATATTTTTTGCCTGAATTGCAGTTACTTTTGGTGAATAATTCATTGATGGAGTGCAACTGTGAGAATTGGTAGTTATGCATGCTTTAGTTAAAATGGGAAGGCTTTAGATTATAGATTTAAAAAAAATATATATTTTAATTTTACATTTCTTTAGCGATCAAGTTAAGCCCCTTTATCCTACTCACCATGGAAGCTAACTGCTCATTGGTGAGAAGCCAGTTCGGAACATATTATAAAGAACAATATAATACAAATAGTCACAACAATGGGTGTACGTCAGTATTTTGAGAAATTATCACAGAATGTGAAACAATGTGAACTTGTCTTTGTCAGTAACTGAAGCCAGATAATCCAAATAAACTTTTTTTTTATTTTGAAAGACCGATATTTAATGGAAACTTAATGCAACAATCAATCTGAAAGTGCCACAAGACAGACATGAAGAAAAAGTGAACACATTAGGATCCTTACTTGGTAGGGAAAAACAATGATTTTATATTCCATAAGAGCAGTTGGGGCGATTTTGCCAATTACTGGGTTTTGCCTCTGAGTGCCTCTGGAGTCAGCAGATTTCAAGGAACTACATCTTAGGCCACTTTCAGCACCGGCACTCAGCTTCTGAATGTCTCTTGATGTGCGAATGCTCTTATCAAGACCACAGCAACTGTATTACTTTCTACTTCTTGTGTCAGAGCCTGCAGTGGGTGATTTCATTGTGACGACTGGAGGAAATCCATATCCCAATTACACTGATGTAATTTTATCATTTTGCTTTCAGGGATGATCAGGCTATGCAATCTCACAGAGTGACTGCGATAGGATAGTCTGTCAGTATCATCTCTGCACACACATCATCCTAGGAGCTTCTGCCATCTTGTATCCCTGCTTGCTCCTGATTAGATTCACTCACAAAGTGGAGGATTTACTCAGTCCTGCACTTCTGCAAAGATTACTGCTCACGACATCCCTGTTTGCTATGCTCCATTCTCGAATGGATTAGGGTTTTTGATTATCATAAGCTATTTATTCTCCTTGGTACATATTCCATCACCATGTTTCTCAATTTCTTAGACAGCAGTATTTTAACTGTTACTGTGAGCAGGGGGATACGTTGTATCAGCTGTTTACCTTAATTCCCTTTTGCTGGCTCTGATCAATTGCACCACTTGGGGGAGCAAACAGTGACATGCTATGTAACAGCTGTGCCACTGTGATGTCTTGAATCCTCCACTGGAAAGGAACTGGGGAGTAAGATTATTGATGGCATTTGGCATGTGGCGGTACAGGGCGGTGGCCTCTGAGGTTCCTTATTTGGCGGCTGGAGGCACAGCACAGGGAAAACTAGACCATCTGGCAACGGAGTTACCTGAGCAAGGTCAGTCTGTGTGGAGATTTCCATTAATCAGCCTTTGTTATGGCTGTGGAGAGCTGCTCATGACTGGACGAGGCGGCCGGAGAACAAAGAGGCTATTGTCCTCCAAAAGATGAGAAACCACATGATCAGAAGAAATGTCTAACAAGTGTGTTGACACATGGCATTTAGATGCTCTTAATTCGGCACCCATTTTGCACAGTGGCATATTTGCTAATTGTCTGCCTAATACCTCCCAGGGGTAAGTTATTGCTAGTTACAATTTGGTGTAGACAGCTGATATTCTCTGCAATTATAATCTGCATTTCCAATATACACACACCTCAAAAGCAGAATGGCTTGCCTCTTCCAATTCTTAGATGTAACCGTAACATGGCTGCAGTGATGGCAATGCCAGTTGGTTGGTGAACCACTTTGGCCCAAACTGAAATATCTCGACCGCAATTAGACGGACTGTCATGATATCTTTCACAGAAATCCAAGGTTCCCAGAGGATGAATCCATAATGACTTTGGTTGATAGAATTGCTTCAAATCGAATTATCTCATAATCTATTGGATGGGTCGCCATGACATTTTGTACATACAGTACAATCGTCCTCACAACTAGCTCCATTAGGAGGTCATATTATCAATTTGTCCCATAATTGGTTGATGAAGAACAGCAAACCTAATGACATTCCCATCATCATAAGGTGTATTTTGTGTTTGAAGCTAACGGTTGGGGATTGCCAACCTGGCAGAGAAGGCAGTTGCCCCCAGGGGCTCTGATCATTTCCAAGCACCATATGATTTTGGTATTTGTGTTAATTTCCAATTTGTTAGGGAATTGAACCTCTTTATTCTTAAACATGTATTTTTTTTAAATCAAATACACTGCACCTTTGCATGTGCTGTAGGCTACCCTATTGCAACTTTGCTTGTTATTAAATGCAGTATACTTTTCTGAAGTTAGGGGATTTTGTTGCAAAATGAATACCAACCAACTACAAAGATGAATATGTTAAATGTACCTTCTAATGAGGATGATTACTAAACTGCGCTTACAAACTTTCTCTCATTGTGCCATTGTCAGCATGAGAATATTTTCATGCTCATGTCAGCATTAGTACAGCCTCAAAAAGATGTTTATAGTCCCATAATTGACAGGTATTCTTTTATTGGCTTCTTGAAGATGTTGGACCATCTTTCAGCAACATGATCCATCACCTCCATTTCAGGGATGGACCACCACAAATACCTTTTCTGTCTTTAGAGTATATGTATAAAATTCATAGTGCTGATATTGATAAGGTCATCCATCAAGGTCTTTGCATTCTGCAATGTGCTGTTGAGATGGAGTCTTGAAAGCTTATCGCAAAGTGCTAGATATGCACAGTCAATGGAGACA
Source organism: Scophthalmus maximus (assembly GCF_022379125.1). Classification (NCBI taxonomy): domain Eukaryota; kingdom Metazoa; phylum Chordata; class Actinopteri; order Pleuronectiformes; family Scophthalmidae; genus Scophthalmus; species Scophthalmus maximus. Next base: position 2,782,719 of record NC_061536.1, read on the forward strand.
TACCCAAACACACTATTAATATAGGAGCAGCAGATTAATCACTGTCTTCATGGCCAGTCACAGCACGGCCCTTGGACCTTTTACACAGCCACAGAGGGATGTGACGGGATGATTCATGAAATAGAGGGCGGGGTGCAGAAGAAGAAGACGACATTTAATTTAAAAATATAACAGTGAAATGTAATGTAATTAATTCCCTTTTTAGCGCTCTTGTTCTGTGGGGATCCGTGGGAACCGATTGATACCCAATACCAAAAGCAATTATATATATATATATATATATATATATATATATATATATATATATATATATATATGTATACAAGAGTGTATACAGGAAAAAATATACTCAGATGCATAGTAGATATAGAACATTTCATGTCATACTATTGAGCACATCACTTTCTCCTGTGTTACACGAGTGCTCAAGGGCATGGTACATGTACACACACTTAAGCGACACTATTAAAGGACGCACCTTTGGCCAAGCGGAGGTAATTTGCATGTGGATGGGGCTGGTGTGGCACAGTGAGAATGATTCATCAGCCTGACGACCTTGAAGAGAGTCACCTATAGCTGTTCGGTGCTGAGGTCTGCAGAGAATCAGGCCAAATCAAAGTCTGGTCTGCTGCGCTGGGAAAATAAAAAAATAAATACTTCAAGGTTGTGAGGTTTTCAAAGTTTCTGGGGCATTGTTCGGTGCTGAGAATATGTAGTGGACATCTTTAAATTGTGGACTGTAATATGTTTGATGTGTCTAGTTTATTCCCGTTTTCCTGCATCCCATTACACTTTGCTTCGATAGAAACCATTATTTCATCATGAGGTCATAATTCCATTACTGTGCAATTGATCCCGTCTCTGTCTCCTTAGCATTGCGACCAGTGGACAGTGATCTGTGTCTGGGCATCCCACCAAACACCACCCAGCTCTGCCATATTAGCTGTCCTGTCGAGTGTGAGGTGTCTTCATGGAGTGCCTGGGGGCCCTGCACCTATGAAAACTGTCAAGACCAGGCAGCCAAGAAAGGTAAGAGCTCACTTCAAGAATGATATTGTCATTATATTGCAGTTCTTTGTTACTTCTTACTTTGTTTCTCCATAATACTTCATTACATTTATGGTTGTGGCTGTTGAGCTGCTGCTTCTTGTGTCGACACTAGAAGTTTTCTCAAAGGCAACACTCGTCCCGCCTGTCTGTCTCACTTTCGGTTGGTGGTTTGGATCAAACGAATCCCTCTGTCTTTATCTGCGACTGGACTCGTCTGTTACTGCGGTTAATCCCAGCACTCCATCAAATAAAGCGCCACACAGCGGTTTTTGGTTCCCTGACAACAATATCTTGACAACATATCAACCATGTTGTTGTTGTTGGCTTACAAGTGATAAAAGCAAAACCGTCACCGGCTACATAATTCAGAGTCTGGCCAGTCTCTCTTGTCATAGTTTCTGTCTGACATATCGTACAACTCAGGATAGACAAGTTTGAAAATACTATGAAAGGGAGATACAGTGATGACACCAGCACAAAGTTTTCAACTAGAATCAATCGGAGCTGCTGCACACAACAACAAAAAAAGCCTGAGTCCTCTGAAAAAGACGTGGGTGCAGAGCTTTTTCACATATACTCTCTCCTCATTGGCAACAATTGGAAAAAAAAAAAAAAGCATCATCCAAGCACTCCAAGCATCATCATCTCCTCTTCCTATATGTCGGCTCTGACGGCAGGTTGTGCTACTCCATCAGCGGGCTGGACACAGTCCCTGCTTCAGCCCTTAATTATCCCTGGAACAGCGGCGTCCGCCATGACTAATGCATGTTGACTCTGCCTTAATGAAGCGCCTCAAATGAACGAGATGGCTGCAAAGTCTCCCCCATGTATCTTAATGATGGATCCGCTCCCACACGCTCTCGTGCTAACTAAGCCACTTGTGCTCTTGCTGCCGTCTAACTGTGCATTGTGCAAAGCGGCACACAAACGCACCACGCACGCACATCATCAAGTTTTTGTATCTCAGTTCTCATTATACAGACGGATGTGGACTCAAAATGTATCCTCCTGGCTTTAACTCTTTTGATCATCCAGGCACTGAACATGGGAATCAGTTAGCTGTGATTACAGTCTGCACTGTATAAAGGGGGAAGCATATCTTGCTAGGATTTGACCTGCATGCAGTGATCGCTGTTACCGACAGTTTGGGCAGAAACATCTAATTGTGATTTTTTTTTTAACTAACATGGTAAGATTGACTGGAAGATTTGAATTGCATTATATATATATATATATATATATATATATATATATAATTTTATTTTTTTTATCTAACTCCAAGTTATGTCCAGGATGTGTTTGCATAAAATAAAATCACACATCAACGACTTAATTTGTTTTTGCATAAAAAATCTGATAATATGGTAGTATGTTTAGTATAGATTGTGTGGTCAACCATTGCCACTGTTGGATGCAACACTGGGGCAAGACACTGAAAATTACAAGTTTTTTTTTCCTCTTGTTGTACCTATATTGGTTTTTAGTGTAACTCTGTCATTGGTAACTTGGTCATGTTCCATCTCTTTGTGGTGCTTCTGTGACCCTGCAGTTGTTTTGCATGTCTTTAAGGTCTTTTCATGGATTCCCTTCACGTCACTTTGTGGTCATTTTGTGGTCATTTTGCATCACATTATGGTCGTCTTACTTCTCTTTATGATTCTCTTACATCGCATTGTAGTAATTTGCATATCTTTGAGGTCATATCTCTTTGTAGAAGTTCAGAATGTCTTTATGGTTGTTAAGTTGACTTTCCAACGAGACAAATTAACAGTCATTTCATGCAGAGACTTTGTCCTGTCAGTAATCCATCCATGTGGCATACTTGTCAGCCGTAGTTTATCAAAACTCATCTCCCAAAGAACGTTTGCAAAAAAAAATGTCAGAGTAAGAGCACTTTGGATTTGCATTTTGACAGTACTTGATGTCGACTTGAGCGGTACATGGGTTGTAGCACACAACGTTTTTCACACGTAATTTAAATCATATTACTGAAGATAGACAGATTAGACTGACAGGAATTCTACCCAACTTGAATGTGTCTTTTTATTCACTCTCGGAACAGTTTAACCTGTTTACATCTGAGATAAGATCAACCGATCACAACAAGTGACAAGGCAAATGGCAACATTGGCGATCACTTTGTTGCTTATGCCTCACAGCTGTTTGTTTTTTTTGCTTTTTGTCACAATTAATACCGCACAAAGTTCTCGACACTATCCTTTCAGCTGTAAAATGAGAAAATGTAATAAACAGATGATTATGGTCTGCACCAATGTGCACCTAAACAAATTACATGATTAAAAACTGCAACAGCTGTTGGTTAGCCACAGCCTCTGTCTCGGTGTATTTCATTACTGTAGACTAGATTATTCTAACAAGGCCAACATTTTGACAGGGATTCTGGGATAGTGTCTCCCCTGACCAATGGCACATCTGCCTGACATAATAAGCAGCTCTTCTCGAATGCGGGCATCACAACTCAGTGTCAAAACCTTCTCACAGCTATTTTGTCCTTTTGTGAACAAAAAAATATGTATAAAAAATAACTAACCATCTAAATTGTTGCTGTGGTAGATCATCTTGTCTATGTGATTTTTTTATTTCTTCTTTTTAGAACTCCAGCTACTGGACTGAGTTTCTCACCCTCACCCCGCCCTTTCAGAGCAAAGAATGAATATTTAATTTAATTTAAAAAGCCTTACCCATTTCTGCTTCTGTCACAACATCAAAGTCAAGCTGGCACTTATCGCCATCCCGTACTGCTGTCAAGGTTTGGGTTTTGGTGTCTTTGTTTCTCAGGCTGGATCACCTATGTCTGGCCACAGTAGCTAAGGGGACTGATAGCTGCTTAGGTGCAGTCCACAGGAAGCCTCTAATCTGTGCACAACGGCATTGGATTGTCTGTCTTTCCTGCTAGCGGAAATGTTACCAGACATTGGCATGACTTTCACCCAAAATCAAACATCATTCATACACAGCCCTTAGGTGTCTTGCCCAAGGACACATTGGCACGTGGATTTGGAGGGGCTGGGAATGAAACCATTGACCTTCTGGTTCGTGGATCAATTGACTCAACATAAATAGTAGAGACCCTGGCATTCAAGATGGAGTTTTATCCAGACAACATCTAAGAATGTTATATTTTGGTGAACTCATGAAGTTTACTCGTCTAAATGTTCTGGGCAATATTTGCCATTTCATTTTGGTTATGAAATGGTCAAAATTCACATTAGGACACAGTTAATGATGTATAGGCCTTATAGAGGATTTGAAGACTGCACCCCTTTAAATTGTGATTTTGGATTTTTCCCTTTACCTCTGCCCTCACCTTTCCTTGAGAATCAAGTCTTCATATATCTTCAGTCAAAATGAAGCATCTATCTTTGACATGAGTTGCATACAGTATGCTACGCTGGTAGCTTGCACCCATGCCATTCATTACACACCCTGCTGTTAGCAATTGAGTGATCCCTGATAGAATGGAATTTCCTGCAACCCAAGATTCGTCTTTCTCCATACACCACCGCATAAATCCCCCCATAGATAAAGTCTCCATCAATGGGTCTAGACACATGGTGGGTACATGTTCTGCAGGGCTGCCTGATTAAATAAAGGTTTTTGAGGAGGGGGGGGGGGGGGACACAGACATATAAAAGGGAAGATTCTGCTGCCTCCACCTGAGACCTGCAGGCACTCCAGGGCTCTGCTGCCTTATCGGGCTGGAGCAGGAGTGTGGATTATGGGGTGAGTGACCTTAGCTGGGCTGGAGTTAACACCCTCCCCCTTCTCAGGACCCGGGTCACGGAATCCTATGCCCTTGGGCAGAGGAAATGACAAACCCGTGAGAGCAAAGCCCAGTTGAAACAATGGATTCCTGCATGCATTTGTCACTTAAACTGAGAGGGGAATTAAAAAAAAAAAGTCATTAAGTGAAGTTCTTCTTGAAATTTGTCAACCCCAGGCTTAATGGACTGTCACGTCACATGCAATATCACAATTACCATCATCAAGGCACACAGAGGGGGCTCCTGTGCTTGGTTACTGTGTGTACGGCTTGTGTTCATTTACTTCATTAGGTTCCTCTTGTTCTCCGACAGGCTTCAAACTGAGGAAGAGGAAGATTGTGAACGAGCTATCGGGCGGGACAGGGAACTGCCCCCACCTGGTGGAGGCCATACCGTGTGAGGACCCTAGCTGCTTCGACTGGCTGGTCATTAAACTGGAAGAGTGCATCCCTGACAATGAGAAGGAGTGTGGACCGGGAACTCAGATCCCCGAAGTGCAGTGTATCAACAGTGACGGTGAGTAGACACATGGAACACGACGCAACACAGCTCTTCAGCTATCTCCCTTTTTAATGGATGGAAATAATTACGCCGGTGTTTTTTGCACTCCCCATGGCAGTGAGGTGAAAGACGTGCCCAGTGTCTCACACTTAATTTTTTTTTACCATTGCACCATCCGTGTACTGAGTATTTTAAGTGCATAAGTGTCTTCACACCTACAGCAATGGCAGAGCACTGAGTGTGGGTTCGAGAGAACGCAAAAATGAGACACAAGCTGTGTCCCAATTCAGAGGCCGCATTTCGGAACTATCCCGTCGAGCAGCACGGCTAGACTGTCCTATTCAAAAATGTCCTATTCAAAAATTGCCAAGAAATGTGACCTTCCATTCCAGAGCAACGAGGGGTCCAATGGGACCAATCCCAGGATTTATTGTGCGCTGGTGACACAGCCAGTTGGCAGTTCAGTTGCAGGCGATGATGCTACAGCAACCGATGGGAAAAACTGCTGACGCAAAATAGGAAAAAAATCGCATTTAATTTTGGCCTTCGGGTTCGACCGAGTCCTCCAAAAGACGCAGGCCCTGAATTGGGACACATTGTTAGCCTTACTAAGCTGTTGGGATTTCCTCAGTTGTAATGGAGAAATAACACAAGTATGGGACTTACAGGAGCATTACAGTGGTCTTTCCTGTGTATTCAGGACTTTTCTTTACCATAGGAGTTGTTGTTTTTTATCTTTATGCTACAAAGTAAAAAAAGAAAAAAAAGAATTGAGATATGTAAAGAAGACTTAAGACATAAGAAGAAACGTCTGAGTGTTTTGTGTGACTCCTTGAGCTAATCACCAGATGCCTGGACCCGTTTCTGCTTTGCTTGGAGGCTGTGTTCAATGTGGTGCTGGTTGAGTTCACCGAGTCGCCTGGCCTCCCTTTGAACCACCACACTGTGGGCCCCACAGCCTTGGCTCACCGCCCATCATTGTAATTGCAGTAGTTGTAGGGAGATATCGCTCTATTGTTTTCAGCTGTTCTAAGCAATTTTATTGTGTTCCTGTATGCGTAGCTGCTTGCATCTGGGTTCCTGGAAGAGAATGTGAGGCGCCAGAAAAAACGGTTTGGGCAATAGTGTTAATTTTGTCTGCTTTTTTTTTTAAGCTTCAGTCTTTTGTCCTTTGATGAAGTGAATGTAGTTTAGTCACATTTAGTGAATCCTTTTTTTTTTTTGTGACGTTTCAGTCATCTAAGACTCAGACCATTTAATTCTCCTGTTAGTTATAGAAACACCTAAACCTCATATGATTTCACTGAGGACTTGACTATAAAATGTCTTAATCCCAGTTAATGATTGTTTTTTGTCTCGACAACATCATGTCTTCTTCACGGTGAAAGAGGTTGTGATGGTTATATGTTTTTGTCAAAAGGGTTAGAAATGAAACCGAGCTGACTGACACACACACACACACTTCACCCTCACCTAATCAGCGAAACAGCAGGTACATCAACACATTAGTTATTTTCGACACAATTGAGCACGTAGCTTTTTGTCTTTCTACGTCATGCCTATACATAGAAAGTTACAGACTTAGAAAGTCTCTTAAGGTTTCAATTATTTTCAACATGGGAGAAATTCAAAGACATTTTTTAATTCTTTAGTTTTTCATCTTTGCATGTCGTACTGTACTAAAGAGTGGCAGTTATAACAAAAAGTCTAGGGTTACTGACTGTTTCTAAAGGCCACATATCTGCTGCTGCGGAGCAGACCCGCTTTATTTCTTCATTGTGAATTTTCTGCACGATATCACAGTCATCCCTCCTGCAGTTCTACTGATCCTGAGACTCTGCGTTAAACTATATATATACCCTGCACTTTTTCAAGACTAACTTTTTTTTCAAGGCTGTAAAAAGTAGGCAGGAGAGATCAACCATAAACAAAACGCAGAGAGCAGTATCCACTCTGCATTATACATCATGTGCCACGGGGTCCAATTAAAAGTTAAATCTGCTGGACTTTTGTACTTAAGTGGAGCTCAAACTTTCAGAACTTCTGCGGAAAGCAGTGACAGAATAATAATGCAGGTGGAAAACAGGAAACAACTGGATTGTGGGAAATGTCTGCCCGCTTCGTTTCTGTTCTCCTTTTGATAAATTAAGTGTAGCTCTCTTAAATCAAACAGAAGCTAAACGTCATTCTCACATATTCCCTGAGGCAGCCTGAGGAAAAGTAAACATTTGTTACAGTAAACTGCAGGGAACATTACCCCTTAAGAGAATTGCTTTTTATTAATTTTTTTTATTTTCAGGGCTACGATTTGAGATTCAGATTATGTAGCGTCAGAGAGAAGCGTGCAATTCAGTAATGGGGGGACAGAAAAAAAAAAGCTGAGTTATATGCAATGAAAGAACAACCACAAAACAACCAAACAACCACAAAGAACTGGTGCACAATGGCCCGAGAAGTCAATGGTAGAAATGTTCTGGGGGAGGGGATATGGCTGTTGTGGGTAGACACAGAAGCTGCTAATGAGGGCTCTGGGGAGTGAAAGAGAGATGGGGCTTGCTCATCAGTTTCCATATTATGCTTATTATCAAGGTCCACAATCGCAGGCTGCAGAGCACTATGCTGTCGCAGCGGCAATGATTATGTCCTTCCTCCTCCCAAACTGACTCGTTCACTGCAACCAATCGTCGTCACTCTCTTTCCCATGACAGTTTTGAGGATGCTGTGGATCCAGGTGTTAATTTATTCTTTTTTTTTTTACATGAAAGGCCATCATCAGGACAAGTGTTCTCAAAGGTGCGCTGGGATGTTGGCACAGTTTCTATTTCTGATAACTCTTAAACAGGGGGACATTTTCTTTGTAATATACTGTAAGTTGTAAAAAAAACTGGGTTAACACTGGGTTTTTTTTCCACCCTTTTGTTTTACTTATGTTTTCCCTCCCGATACGTTTGCATTCCCTCTGATCCATATTTCCAGAGGAGGCTGAAGCTATGTCAGTCACAGCCAAGCTATAGCTTTGATGGTGCGTCAGAACACCAACTAATGTGGTATAACATTGGTGGTTAACTGATTCACACTATGAAAGCACCTGTAATGGAAGTAAGGAATGGTAATGGAAAGGGCAGAGTGACGCAGAGCAGTGCAACTTGTTTTTACCTGCTCCTCTAACTCTCTCAGCACATGAGAGATCATGTTATTGAAATACAGTACTTTTGAGCCAGACGCGGGTTCACTGCCTTCTTCTGTTCGGTGTTATGGACTTCTTGGCTGGCAGTGCTGTCAGAGGCCACACGGGAGAAACTCTGTGGTGTTGACTTTATTACTGAATTGACAGTATGTCAAGGACGATTTTTTTTCTTATTTCTCTGACTGTGTGGAAAAGATGTAGACAAACAAATGGCATTAAGATGCAGGATTGTTTTGTGGGGTTGGTGAGTAGTTCCAAGTAGACTTGGGCAAATTTGTTTTTTTAACTTCACAGCTCCTAAGATGGAAACATTGGCTGAGATATAGATTTTGTGGAGACAGAACTTCGTTTCAGTTCAGGAACTGCATCTCCTGTGATGCTCAGCCAACACAACCATGTCTCGTCATTGCACTCACACAGCCCTGTATGTCACCTACACTTTGACACTGTCAGAGTCATGGTGATCCTAAAAGCCGCAGCTATGGCTGTAGCGACAACCTTAAAATACTGTTTATTAGTCCGATCCATATTTCAAATTCTGTAACGGAGAGAAAGCTTATTTGCACTTAAACAACAACCATTAAACAACAATGGTACAAAAAAGGCTAGTACACAATAATCTGAAAGGTCAATGGTCAAAATGTATGTTATAGGTGACGAGAATATGATTATTGTGGGTAGATTCCATAACACTGCTAATGGAGGCTCTAGAGAGAGAGAGAGAGAGAGAGAGTGTGGAAGGGAATGTTTATCTGTGCTGTCAGCACTAGGCAATGCCTTTCCACTCATACACCCTGATATTCTACTCTGATTCTGAATTATTGCAATATGTTGCTAGTCTCCACTGCCTCCCACTGTACAAAAACAAAGCTAAAATATCTTGGATTCTGGTTCTGCCATCTTGTGCCGGTGACGTCATTTGGAGCCTGCACGGTAGTGATCGTGGAGTGAAGCCACGCCATCGAAAACCCCGTCAATACACGCGCTTGACCAATCGCGATTCAGTTTCACCCGGTTTATATTGCATCAAATGACTATTTAAAAAAAAAAAGTTATCAGAAACAACGCTTGAACATACATCAGTGTGATAACAATGAAAATGAAACTATCTTGGCGTGCACTTTTACATTTTAGCTTGGTCTGTGTACCATCTGGGACGGGCGGGATTTCCAAACTATGGACTATATTGAAGACACTCGTGAACTGAGTGAAGATGGATTCTACTTTTTGGTTGTTGTTTGTCAGGACCCATGTAAAGAGAGTATAGGATGTAACGTGAGCGGGACAGAGTGATCACATCTCACTGTGGACACTGAAGACACATCCTTAATCCTGTCTTCACAACGGCCTCTGCTTCTTCCAAAAGACGCTTCCTTGTTGGAGTCAAATCACAAATCTTCCTCTGTTGGACTTAATTTTCAAGTGGAACCTTTCCTGTCAACATACATTTCCAATAGGTGTCAGTGTAAAAAAAAATACTCATGTGATGTGATTGAAAATTGCAGTCACAGCAAATAGTAGATATTTTAAATACATTTTATACAGTACCACCATAAGGAGAATCAAGCCCATAGCCAAGTACACTTTATGTCACTTAGGCATAAAACAAACAGCAGTACAATTAGTTTTTATTGAAAAGCAGTTCAAGTAAAACAGAACCTATTTCAACTAAACTTTTAAGTTAGCATCAATGTACGTTATAGAGTGAATACATACTTATATATGCATATACATACATCTACAATATCACTTAATTTCTAAACAACCCTCACATATTCATGTTTCATTTGCATCTTCCACCCTAACCCTAAGCAGGTAGGTACTTTCAGTCCAGGTTTTTTTTTTCTCAAGGTGACCTCATCTTCAGCTTTCTTTCTTCCTCTCCTTCGATCTTCTGAAACGCGTTCAGTTTAAGAGACGTGGGCTTCCTTTTATGGTGCCTGCTTGAATCAGACGTCTTGGTAAATTAGATTAGCGCAGCCTGCTCCGCACAGTCAGCTTGGTTTTAGTCTTCCTTTCTTCCCCATTCTCTCTGACTGCATGAGAGGCAATCTCCCCCCCAGATGTGGCAGAGTTGAATAGAGGAGATGTCAGATTCCGTCGGGTACATTTCCATCAACACAGGTTCAGACTGAGGTTTGACTTGTCTGATGCGTGTAATATTAAAAAGAAAATTCGTCGCTTTGATCGCGTCAATTGCTTGCTGAGCTCAGGGCGAACTGTTATCGCTTGAGCTTCTCAGATCTGTGAGGTGAGCGGAATTATTTTGAACACCATGTGGAACAGGATAGAAGAAGGCACTTTCTCCGAATCTCTTCCTACCTGCTACACTACATGGCCCCATTTTTGACATGATTTGTATTTTCCTTGAAAATCATTAATTTCCCAAAAAGTTATACATTTGTTTTGTTCTTCTGTCAGAGATGCCGGTTCCTGGAATGTGTCTTAGTTGCTCATGTCAACCTACAGCTTAAACCTTACCTCCATGCTAAATGGCAAAACAGGTAATTTGTCATTGCCTTCCACAAAAAGAAATTTGATGATTTGGTACCCCTGTTGTCAGGGAAGTACAACGGGGGTATGTGCCTTCCAAAACAGCCTATATGAGCCTTCCAAACTGTATGAGCATTTTCTGAGCCACCACTGCTATCTTTGATGTTTGGTTAAAGTCGGGTAAAAAAGACATGATAAGGGTTATACCTGTACACTGATTCTGGACCACAAATGATTTAAATAGACACAGTTTTGATCCTGGTCAGATCTTGGTCAGTCACATTTTTGATCATTTTAGATCTGACAGATTAGACAAATTTAAAATAGTCAGATTTTCATTTACTATTTATATATAGCCATTTGTATCAGTTGTGTTTCCCAAAAGCTTTGTATCATATCATGGCATGTGCACTATTCCCCTACCTACCTGCCTACCAACCTGACCACCTCCCCTTTCTCTGAAATGGGGAAAAAACACATCAAATATAACAACACTTTTTCATCAACTGTTAAATGGTCATACCAGCTGGGTGTCTCCCTGTGCCTTATGTTGGTTTATCAGTTTGTGTTGACCTGTTTTGACTATGGTGTTTTAATCATCAAGAACTCATCTCCACTAACAAAAGACATCACGGAAGCCATCACTTGAATGCCGGGCACTTGAATCATTTCCTCCAGTATCTATCACATGGCCATCTTTTATTACTCCTGTCAGGGCTCCATATGTCCCCCATCACCCTCTCCCACAGCCATGTGGCATCCCCGAGGGATTCTCCTGACTGGCCTTTTTATTGATCTCTTGTTGTCCCTCTGATGAAAATGGGTCTGTGTTCTCCCTGGGGTCCCAGATATGTCATTTGACTTTCCAGTCGCCATTCTTCCTCTCCTTCACAATGAGATTTTCAGATATGGTCCTTCAGCGACAGGATGGTCTGGGATGAAATGAAAAGATGGGGGGGGGGGGGGGGGGGTGGGGGGGATGAAGACAGCCCACAGGTCTTGATCAATATGGAACACATCAGCAGCTCAACAGCCACATCCCTCTTAAAGCAAATCCTTGAAAATACCTTCAATGTAAACCTGTATTGCAGAGTAAAATAATTCTTCAAATCAACTCCAAAGTTTTAGTGAAAGCTTTTAGTATCTGGTTTGTCTCTATAAACAAATTAAAAAAACGTTAACATTCATTCAAACCTTGTGGAGCTGACAAATTAATTAATTTATCTTCTCATTTTCTTATTCTTGCAAAGAAGCAATTATACATACTATCAAACAATTGTTTCATACATTGCCTACAATTGTACAAATATGTCTTTTCAACACAACAAAATCACACTTAGTTTTAGCTTTTCTAATATGAACATGTATTTATATTTTTAAAGTATCTATTTTCTCTGCTCAACTATGACTTACTTGACTTAGTGAACTATATTAATATATAATATTTACATCCAGTTAAGCAGTATTCTGTAGTAAACATATGAAAATTATTCATAGAGGTTAAGACTGTCATTTATGTATTGCTGTGATTGAAGTAGTATGCACATAGATTCCTGATAATATAAGCTAATGCTAAGTAGAGTGTCATTGCTGTACGACCTCTTTCCAGTGAGTATTAATGGTGTACATATTATTCCACTGTCCCATTTCTGTTCAGTGGAGAAGTCGGCAGTCTCTCACTGTGCACTTTCATTCGTGTTCAACCCGCTCTTGTAAACTTGAGCATTTACATAAAAAGACATATTGATTTTGTTGTGTTTCAGTCAGGTTTTATGTTCTCTTTGATATTTTTTTTCTCAGTATTGGGGAATAAATACTACTACAAGCTAATTTCAAATCACAGTTGTAGTTTTGATACGTACAGCATCTTTATTTATTTATAGCTAACAACTTTAATAGTTCCTATCAGAGGTCAAGATGGGGCCTTTTCACACAGACAGAATAACAGCCTGTATGAATACTATATAGCACATGTGAGTCGAACCATTTGATGATCTCAATATAACAGGGACAACTTTTACTTGTTACAGTGCAGCATCAAACACAACTCAGTTTGTCCAATAAACCAAATGCTTCGAAGCTTCTGCTCTACACCTCTGTTATTCACTTTTAAATTGACGTGGCTACCTTAGCGTTTGATTGTTTTCAGGTTGTTTTCTGTTTTTTTTATATTTTACAACAATGAATACATAATCATAGTCACAATGCTATGATAATCTTGATGATAGTGTTTTACTTGACATTGCGCTGTATGGAAGCGAAATATGTGGGCACCACTCAGTCATCGTATAATTACACCCAAACACCCACCACAATCTCTACATGCAGGATTTTGCAGATACATTTTACTCATCCAAAAGGAAATGCTAACAGATCAATATCAATATGCCACAACCTGAGGGACATCGAAAGAAAGAAGAAAGAAAGAGTAGCTAACAGAGAAATGAACAAACACATTCATACCTGTACCCTGTAAAATTGTAAAATAGTTTCAGTATGATTTACACTAACATGTGTTTTATAAAAAAAACTTCTATTTTGAGCATGCAATATCCGTATGTGTGTACAGAAATATTCTGCATTACATCTTCAGCCTTTTAATTGAGTTACTGATTGGAACATGAAGCACATTAAGCCTTTTTTGTTTGTTTTATTTCTGTTTTATCTGTGTATTGATGCACAAAATTTGCCACATCTTGCAGGTAAATATGTGGAGAGGCAGCTCTGCCGTGACGCCATCCTGCCCATGCCCGCGATCTGTGAGGTGCCTTGCCCAAAGGACTGTGTCCTGAGCCCCTGGACGGCCTGGTCTCTCTGCTCCCACACCTGCTCTGGAAAAAACACAGAGGGCAAACAGACCAGAGCTCGCTCCATCCTCGCCTATAACGCAGGAGAAGGTAGGAACTCAAAGCAAGCATCATGGTCGAAAGGGTCAATGTTGAAACTTACATGGACCTTTGAATTACTTAGGAATAAGAAAGGAATCAGTAAGACAATGAACCTAACCCCAACCAAGTTATCAACAACGATCAGCTTCCGCCTTCACAAACCTACCGTATATTGGTCTAATTCCACAGTGTTGCTAGTTGTGCTAGTTTCCCAATGTGTGCTGCATATCTCATGTGCCTCTTCTCCTTATATATACCACAAGTAAAATGTTCAAAGTGAAATGAATTATTCTGTGTGTTCCTCTACAGCGACTGCAAAGGTTGTGGCGTGGGTTACTGTGATGCAGGGTAAGAAGTGACTAGAGGGATAACAAGCCCACCGAACCGTCACGAGGCTAAAGCACAGCGTTTTCACTCACATTGTCAAACTGTGTTGTACAATATCTTCTTGCCTTTAAAAGAAAAGAAGGATTTTGCATTTACTTTCTGTTCAAGGTCCTTCCCTGCTGTCGCTGGTGCGTCCAATCTTCGGTACATATATATTTGATGTCATTAGACGAGACAGCAAGAGGTGTTTTGGTGGTCTAGTACAAAGTCTCTATCTGTTTAACGTGAGGGAAATAGAAATGTAGCTACTTTGATGTCGTCTCTTCCCCGCCGATGTGCTGGCCCAGCAAAATCCCTCTGCTTTTAGAATTAAAAAAAAGAATAGACTAAATAATAGTTGAAATAGAATCAAAAACAGAAGTTGTTGCACACAAGTGGTAGCAGTAGTATTGAGTATCCCTTAGCACTAAATGTTTCAAACCCCAAGGTCACTAGTGGGAATCTAAATGGTGCCCAAGGCTGCCAATCACACTGAGTGACCCATTCTCACCAAACCTCGTTACGAGGGAAAAATGAGAGGCAGCACAGATGGTTACAACATCTGGCTTGGCAGCGGATGATCATTTTATCCTTTACGCCCCTGTTATATTTCTAACAGCACATGACATCTGACTTCTGGACCGCCTTGCATGATCCGCTCGCTTCGTTATGTTCGCAAACAAAGTGGTGTCCACGCTGGAGCAGAGGAGACACCGATTGCACATGACGCACGTCCTTGCATCAGGACGGCGTCCATGGCCGTGACACGAAGCGGGCTGTGTGCCGCGCATTGTTCAGCAGCTTTCAGTAAAGTAGATACTGCCGCCGCGTTGGATGGATGACGGAGCGAGCAGCCGGACGGGTTGATGTGGTGTGTGCTGGATGACGTCTCGTTGTCATTAACTGTAGCTCGTTCAGACAGGGAAGCACTTTGTTAACACTACTACACATATCAAGGTAGCGTGTACTGGTGTTGGTATGAGCTCATGATTCAGGGTCAAGACGAACATTGGAAATGATGGGGTGGGGTTGGGGTTAGTGGTTTTATTACCTGACAGGACATTGTTGAGTAAATCACGCCGTTAACCACTCAGCCAATAATACATGAAGAGGAAGATGATGAGTCGAAGTGGACCGCCGGAGAATTATTTCTTGTGACCTGGCAAATTATCAGCCATTTGAGCTGCTCATTTTTCAAATACACGTTGAGTTTAATTGGTGACACTTAAATATTTATCAGTTAACTGTTTAATTAGCCCGCGCAGCAATAATGGTTTGTCCTCTCATGTGTTAATGGGCTCCAGACCTGATAGATGACTTCCCACCGTGAAGAAATCCAATAATATCTCTTCTAAATGACCCTCTATAGGACATCACCCCTGAGCTGTTACGCAGAGGTCACCCGTCTCCTCTGTTTGAGCCGCTTTCTCATGTCACAATTCAGCGCTCCATCTCTGGCCGGTGGATGTCGTTCAGCGCCGTCTGAGGCGCTAATGGCTGACCTTCTCCACCTGGGTTGCCTTTTCCCCAAGGTGATGGCGGCTGCTGATGACAGGTTTTTCGTGATGAAGTGGGCCACATGGTGTGCACGCCCCACCTGGGTCCATATCCGGGCCTCTGGCTCTGTACAGACAACCGCCCCCATGGGTCATCTCGTCTCTCCGTCAATCCTTGCCGCCAGCCCGACCCCCTGGAGACCCTCAGGGTTTATCTCTCATGCTGCTTCAGCCAGGCTTGCTTTTCGAACAAGTCATGGGAAAATCAAGGCTGATTGTTAATCTATAGCTCTGCACAAAGACCAACAAAGCAAGTGATAGTCAACACTTACTGTTAGCCAACCTATCCTGATACTATAACTGGTTGGGGGCTTTGAAGGACAAAGTGTTCCCCATTTACTTGTTGAGTTGCTGTAGAAAATCAGTTGTGTGCAAAGGTTTGGGGGCCCCTAAAGCACACAAAGCAATTTTTTCAGTCTTTCTTCACGTTACTTTTTATTTCATGGACTCAAAACATAGATCACACTTTTAAAGTAACCGTCGCATGTACAAAATGTTGAGGACAGATATCAGGTTTTGCAAACAAGTTTTATAGCCAGCAAAGATTGACTTCATTAATCTGAATTTTCACCCACTCCTCTTTTTAGATCACTTATGGTCTTAGATCTTCTTCAGCTGTGCACACAGTGCGTTTCACTTTAGGTCATTTGCTTCCAGAATCTGTGTACACTTATAAGAATTCCTCCTTCCTTTTTCACCTCCAAATACAACTTTGGAGATTGTGGCCTATTTCCAAAATGACTCATCCCGCAGCTGCTGCAGACGTTGTCTTTGGTGATGAGGTGGCAGGTTTGCGGTTTCCTTTTGAATCCTGCTATGTGTAACAACGGCACGGGATGGTGTACAGCTGTTCATGTGTCAGATCAATCTTCCTGCAGCTCCTCCGCAGTCATACGGGGGTTTGACTTCACCTTTGTGCCTATGGCAGAACTGCAGTCTGACTACTACATGTCTTCATGACATTTCAGACAGTGGACATTTTAAGCTGGAATTCATCAGCTCTGAAATCGTTAACAGCTGATGATTCAAACTTAATTTAAGTCAGAGGATGTCAAACGCGTCCAACAAGTTCAAGGAGTTCTGTGTCTTTCACTCACACAATTGTACCCAAATTATTTTTTATGCCACAACTTAAATCCGGCTTTCCTGCATCACTGCTAGATTATTTTTTTCATATTGCTTCTAGTACTACTGACCCCAGTTAATACTGTTCCACTGTTCCACAGGTGGAATCCTTTGTCCCAACACCAGTGCCCTGCAAGAGGTGAGGAACTGCAATGACCACCCCTGCACGGTGTACCACTGGCAAACCGGCCCGTGGGGGCAGTGCATAGAGGACTCGTCCATCCCGGTCACCAACTCTTCTGCAAGCAGGACACGTGGGGATGACGCCTCCTGCTCAGTGGGGATGCAAACCCGCAAGGTCATCTGTATCCGGGTCAATGTGGGCCAGGTTCCTCCCAAAAAGTAAGATTTCCCCATAGTCCCAATTCATTGTGAATGAATTGTAAAACAGGACTGTTACGCTAGTTTCAAATGGGAACCAGGTATTAAACATGATATTTGTTGTCCACTCTTTTGGCTGTTAGTCTTGGAGGAAAACAAAATTCCCCCTTGACCTCTGTTTCTAAAGGCCTGTAAAAATCTATCTGGTAAACTTGTGAGCCGGATTCTAGCTGTAAGTCCTGTACGATAATAGTAAAGCACATCTTTTTCATAGGATCCTTCTTTTGATCCCTCTGGATGTTGTTGTATACTAAGTAGCGATGATGTGAAGATGTATTGAAGAGAAGTCCGCCGACACCGTCTTGATTGTATATAAAGGTTTATTACAAAAAGACCAGCATCGATTCAAGCCCTGCAGAGCTTGGAGAGTGTCCGGCCAAAAGGACAACCCTCCCGACTCTTCTTGGGGGTAATATTTATAGGTCCATTGTTTACTTGTGTAAGAACCTCTGGTTACAATCAAGTTATGCTATGTAAGACATGGAACTTAAAGGGGCCACAAGGAAAGGTGAAGGGTCATCAGGAGGCCCCTAACTTGGCATTCCAAAGAAAGAGATGTAAACACATATTCCCCTCTCATTCCGTATATGGACAAAAAGACACTACAATGTCATTAAAAAACAGCATCCGTCTCATTCAGCTGAGACACTTGGAAAATATCAATACTTCTAAAATAGAGTTTTGCGCGTTTGTGACAGCGACAGCAATTTGGGTTCTGAAAGCCAGAGATCATGGGGAATATATAATGTTCGGCAGTGTTTCAGCTCTGTGAGTGGGACCATGCAGTCTGAGCTGCAGTCAAACTGGTTTAAAAAAAACTACTGCTCATAAAAAAAGTGCACATGTGGACAGTGTAACTGCTGTCACCTGTTACCAGCATCAGTCGAGAAAGCAGCGAGAAGATGAGAATTCCAAAACTGTCTCTGTAGTGGCACCCTGTCCACGGCTGGTAACAGGATGAATGGTGGGGGACATTTAGCCTAACTATCTCTAAAAATCCTGTAGTGAGGAAAAATCATGATAATAACAACGGTGACAAGTGAGAATGACATGCAAATACTTTGCTGTGTACGCTGTCAGACAGGATGGGGTGATCAATTCCTGAATCATCGTCAGCTCAAAACGCATTCGTATTAATGAGGGCTTAAAACTTATTACCGATGCTTTAATATGTATTACTGGTTGGTTGCAGGTTTTGCACATTTTACTGTTCATTTTCCTGGCTAGTCTGATGTTACCTGTGTCTGGCAGAGGGGTAAGCTGATGAGCTGCTGTCCAAGCATTTTAAACATACGGGTCTCCCCCTCCTGGAGGCATCTGCTTGGATCCACTCTTTATCTATTTATGCATTCAGTAGAACGGGAGCATTATTCTGGCAGCACGGCGACACGTACGCATGCGGGCAAACCCCCACCAGCTCCCATGCTGTGTATGGAAATTAATCTGGCTTACTTCTGAACCTACAGTTACATGCTGAGCAGTGAGCCTGCCGCCCTGGGACACACTTTCACATTAGTGGAGAGGGGGACACCTACTCTCCCCAGCGCCACCAGCTGTGGACACGGTGTGAGGACTGCCAACCCCTCACCCTAACACATGGCGTCAGAGCTTTTTAATGCATTAGCATTGTGTGTGTGTGTGTGTGTGTGTGTGTGTGTGTGTGTGTGTGTGTGTGTGTGTGTGTGTGTGTGTGTGTGTGTGTGTGTGTGTGTGTGTGTGTGTGTGTGTGTGTGTGTGTGTGTGTGTGTGTGTGTGTGTGTGTGTGGGTGGGTGGGTGGGTGGGTGGGTGGGTGGGTGCGTGTTTTCTTTTAATGGGTATATGCACTTTTCAAAACATTCTCTAAACTATTTACCATTACAAAAATTACTATTTTTTTCCGATCTGTTGAGGTTTGGTTAGATCAAGGGAAATATTTAACATGAACCGTTAATCCACCTCGACCTCCACAAAGTTTTGTAGCACTGTCAGAATGTTTTTTTTTTTTTCCTTGTCTCTCTTCTTCCTTCCTCCCATCATTTCAGTCATATCTCCAATAATATATATATATATATATATATATATATATATATATATATATATATATATATATATATATATATATTGTATTCAAGCATTTCAACAAGCCGATGCTGTCTGTGTTTATTTTATAACTTTGTTTCTCTTCAAATTGAATAAGCTGCAGCACTGAGATAAAACAAGGAAAAGCATGCAGTATATCATCAGTGTAGCTTAATTAAGAATGGAAGTTTCTCATTTCAACCACTGCTGCAGCACAGACACACACACAGACACACACACAGACACACACACACACACACACAGACACACACACACACACACACACGCACACACACGCACACACATGCACAAAGATCCAGTAGTGAAGTCCAGGGGCACTTTGAGCCTAAAAGCAAACTCCCAGCCATGCTTTCTTTGGCTCTGATCCATCAGTTTTTCAAGGGTACTTATGTGTGTGCGCGCGACTGAGCATGTCAATGATGTACTTTCAGGTGTCCAGAGAGTCTGCGCCCAGACACCGTCAGGCCCTGCCTACTGCCGTGCAAGAGGGACTGTATTGTGACCCCTTACAGCGACTGGAGCCCCTGTCCGTCAACATGTCGAGCAGGTAGCGTTCCCTCACGCGGGCCAATTGCGACAGTGCCAAGAGAGTTTGTGAAAGGCTGTGTTCTCGATAGTTGAAGCACGTCAAATGTGCTCGCCGTTATTTCAACACCGGCGGACAGATAATAAAATCATTGCGCGCGCAATTCAGTGGAAATGGAGTGTCTCCCAAAAAAAATGTCCTTATGAAATCAGTGTTTCCCACCAGGAAGTTGTTTATTTTAGGTAGTAAGCATCATGCTGCAGAGACTGTGACAGCCCTTTTATTCGTATTTCCCCAAAGGTAGAATGTTATAAAAAGGGTAGATTTAATTTGGAACCTATCTGCCAAACAAACAAGCCAGATTCAGCAGCAGAGCTCCAAAACACATCCTAGTCTCGGTGTTAGAAGTGTTGTTCTCTTGAGCTTTGCTTCATACGCACAGTGTATTGGCAAAGTTATTCCTCATAAGCCGCTGAACAAATCCTGTAATCATTTCGTCATCTTCTATCTATACACAGTATCCATGTTGTTTCCTTTTTTCAGCAGCTCTGATAGATCATGATATCATCCGCGAACAGCACTGTACCATCTGTCATGCTGACACATCCTTTAGTCTTGCGATACACTTGCTTTTGCTAACACATACTCATAGACATGCAATCCTGATTGATGCGGTTCGTGTCAAAATTTCCGATCCCTGTATTTTTAGCTCTCTGAAAGCTCTACATCCCTGTCCAATGTGTCGACGCTGCCACATTCTGTAAGTCATCACAGCTCTGAAGACGACTTACCACGACTCGGTATAACAACTGTAATACGATATGATAGTCCTCGTATAGACTTCCTGTAAAGTCCATAACCTCTACCACCCGTGGAGATGTATTAGATAGCGCCGCAGATGATGTGGGGTAAAATTCAATATTCCACTTGATTGTATTAGCCTTCCCCTTGAAGTGGTCACTTCCAGCAGAGGGTGAGCAGACGGGCGCATTACAGAAAATGGTGTACATCGGCGCGTTCAACGAAACCCAGTCTCCCTGCTGTCACACAATCGTAATCACCTTTGCTAAGTTTACGCCCGGCATCCACACTTGCTCTGGAGTTTTTGACTTCCGAAAATAGGAGAGTTGCTGTTGCGCTGCTGGACCTGTTTTAGTTGAAGACTCCGGGGTTGTGGTTGGAAAATCAGTGGTGCATGTAAAGCATCTACTGTCAGTAAATGTTCCTCCTTGTCATTGGTCCAAGAAAATCATTTCCTGCTCTTACCTTTCATCATTGTTTTCCTGTTTATATCCTGTTCATTATCTGCTGAGATTCTTTCTGATAAAAGAGCTGAAAAAAAAGATTGTTTTAGTTTTAAAATGAAACTGTAACTGTGTGTCTTAAGATTTTGTGGGGGGGGGGGGGTACAATTTACTAAAACTACCTACTAAAACCGATGTATTACATTTGTTTTCTTGTGGCTTCCCTCAGGCGGTAATACTAAGAAGAAACAGCTTAGGAAACGTATTATTATCCAGTTACCAGCCAATGGGGGACAGGACTGCCCTGAAGTGCTGACGCAGGAGAGAGAGTGTGAGGCTCCATCTGTCTGTCATGGATACCGGTAATTGTTTTTTTTGTTTCTTTTCATGCATATGCCTCTCCTTTAATAGTATATTACTGGTGGTTGTGATATCTCTCAGTCGACGAAAAAAATCAACAAGTGTCTGCAAACAGGAACCAGAATGGCTGCAAAGCTGCCATCACTTGGAGTTCAGTTATAAGATAGAAACCAAGTATCAATGTGGTAAGCAGAGCAGAATGTTTGTGGGTTTTTTTTCCACTGTCAGCGTGGTCATTAATAGGTGAAACGCCCTGATATATCATAAGTAAATTCATGGTGAATCCATGGCCTCTTCTGTAGTTTCATCAAGGAGTCAAAGTGGAGGGACGCCTATGAGCTGGACTAAACTGCACCGCTACACCCTCACTTGTTTTTAATGTGACTGTGGCCTGACAGCTTCACTTATTGCTCCTGCTGCTGTTCATATGGTATTTAAAAACAATCACCTCCGCGCCAACAAGCAAGAAAATCATTTCCGTCACTACCCACCGCCTGCAGTGCTAAACTTGGCGTTTCCTTGTGGGGAATGATCAGAGCCTAAATGTCAAATGTCCACATGTGTACGTCATCTACTTCCACATAACAATACAATCTAACATGGTAATGGCTGACTGAACTCGACACGCCATATTTGCTCTCGCCAGCAGTGAGGAGTTGGCTCATCTTGTCCAACCTCATTGGACATCAGAAGGGTTTATTGCTGTTCCAAACAGTCATGCTGGAAGATGGAGTGAAAAGCCGACTCCTTATACATGGAGCTAATGTTGCACATTTTCTCAGCAGACAGTCTCCCAACGAAAGAAATTCATGGTGTGGCACTCGCGTGCTGTGTAAAAAAGAGTAAAGGCAAGCTTAGGGAAGAAGCTTAAAAACCCTGGCTTCTTCCACACCTCCACACAGCTGGCCAGTCTCTGTGTGAAGTGGGAGAGCACGATGGATTATCAGAAAGTGGCAGACATCGACAGAGCCTCCCTTAATCCAGCATGAAGAAGGAAGTGTGTGTGGGGAGGGGGGGTTTCTGAAGATATTCAACCATCTAACGAAAACAAATCTAATGAAGCACACCGGCAGCTCCATGTTCTAAAAATAAAAAGAGATTATCAGTGCATTGTTTGCTTCATTCTACACTCTCCTGCATTTGATTTTATAAGCGGCCCACCCTCTATCCAGGGCTTTAAACGTATAGCGGCGTTTTCTAACCAGTGACCCTTCTCCCCGCTATTTGCTCTCCAGTTGGAAAACTCACAAGTGGCGGCGGTGTCAGTTAGTTCCATGGTCAGTTCGTCAGGACAGTCCTGGAGCTGAAGAAACGTGCGGGCCCGGGCTGCAGATTCGAGGTGGGTGACCGAGACACACACACACACACGCACACACGCACACGCGCTTAGACCACACAAACGTTCACATCTGATTATTTTTCTCTGTATGAACACATTACTTAAACAGAGCAGGGAGAACAGCATAACCACGCGCAGTCATCACTCGAAGGCATGATACGCAGCTGAGATGTGGTTCTACCACTGAGTAGACTTATCCGGTTACACGCTCTCTTAGCAAGAGCCCAGCACAAGGCAGTTGGGTTTGAAGCAGAACGCACCGGGGCTGCATACAACTCGAGTCCGGCTGCAAATGCGATGGGACAAAGAGGAAGGATTGTGAATGTTACAGTTTAAGCATAACAGACTCTCACATCTGGCTTTTTTTCTGTTCGCCATTACCAGCAAAGCTGACTAGCACAACTTGCTTTGGACTAAACTTTACCTCATTATCACAGCACTGCTCTGAAATCAGCAGAGCACGCTGCTTTTTTTTTAGTAAGAGGTGAGAAATCCAAAAAGAGTTAGACAAAAGGTATTTTTGTGGTGAGATAAGAAAATCAATTACCCGCGGCCTTGAAAAAAGGCATAATCCATCGCAGTGAACAGCAAGTTTACCGAAATCTCTGTCAAATTTTCAACCTATCGACAAAAACAGATTCGTTTGCATATTTCATTCATTTTTCAAACACAAATCTATAGGTTGCCCAAACAAAGCACAAATACGCTTATGCTTTGTCATGATCAGGATCTTACTTCCTTTAAAAAATATGCACTATTCCCCTTAAGACGTCTTGCTGCGTGAGCATGCCTGTGGCCTGAGTGAGGATTCAGCCCAACAGCCGACTTGTTATCAGTGCCCACACTCACGCCTGTTCAAAGTCTCTGAGACGGAGGCCATTATCTGATTTCAATAATGAGCATCCTGCTCCTCCATCTTGGAAGGCCTGCATACCATTACATGTAATGTTATACTCTGAACCGGGGAGAGACAATTCGATAGAAACCTCTTACTGCTCATCGGCTCACTCGATACAGCGTGTGGAGGGCCAGAGTCACTTTGCTGCTCTTAATTCTAGAGTTTCCCATTGATGGGCCGGGGTCTGTGGGCGTGCTGTTTATGTTGTGGGTAAAAGACAGGCAGACCGAGGGATGCCCTGAAATGATCATAGTTAATATTGGTTACACTATTTTTTTTTTTTTAAAAGTAACTTAACGGCAGCTTGATCATGGACAAGATGAGGCCATTTAAGCAGCCAGCGGTTTATTCTACACTGAGACGACTCAAGCCAAGGTAGTCTAAACTGCTATACGCTGTATGACCCACAGGTCGAATCTAAATCTGGCATGTGCATTGCTCTGATAACCTCTGTTGTTATCTCGTTGAAAGTCTGTTGGACTTTGTGACCACTCATATACTCGGGGCCGGATTAGGTCGAGTGTGTGGACTACCATTACGGTGCAGGACAGCACCGGGTGACTCCAAAAAGCTGGCTCTTTTGTGTACTCACCGAATGTGCACAATGCTTTGTGGCTACCAGGAATGAATCAACCAATGTCTGAAATAAGTCATGGGGAAATCTTGCTGGGATTTTCTTTTCTGTTTAATTAGCAACAAGCTCATCATAGTATATGCTGTCAGAAATATGAGGGACAACAATGACACAGTAACGACTACTGAGTATCTGCTTAATGACGTAGTGATGACTACTCAGTACTTGTGTAATGACGTGATGATGACTCCTGAGTAATGGTGTCATGACCTTGAAACGATTACTGAATAGTCATGTGATAACGTAGACTACACTATCAGACCCAACAATCGACTGGGTGTTTTCGTAGTGCAAAGAGAGCAAAGTCTTCTTCTTCATAAACCTCCATCACTCCATTTCTCTTTAGCTGTTTCATGCCGGAAGCAGGATGGAGGGCAAGCAGACGTCGAAGCTTGTCTCAAGTTTGCCAGCTCCATGCCGCCTCTCATTCAGCACTGCCAGCTGCCCTGCCAGGAAGACTGTCAGCTCAGCAGCTGGTCTAGGTTCTCCTCCTGCACTGCCGACTGCGTGGGCGTCAGGGCCCGCAAAAGGATGCTCGTGGGTGAGTGACAGACTTCCGGATTGTGTTCACCTTTTGGAGTTGCAGTACGGCTGACAGAGGTCGCATGTTCTTTTCTATATTTTAATTCACAAACTGCCCAAATCTGGCAAGCCAAATCAAAAAAAAGTTCATATCCTTGTTCAGTGAATAATTATAATGTGGCAAACACTGTTTGTTTGTTTCTTCTTTCAAGGCAAGAGCAAAAAGCGTGACCAGTGTAAAAACCACCAGATGTATCCTCTGACCGAGACCCAGTACTGCCCGTGTAACAAATACAATGCCCAGCCTGTGGGCAACTGGTCGGACTGTATCCTCCCCGAGGGCGGCCGCATGGAGGGTCAACTGGGCATGAAGGTCCAAGGCGACATCAAGGAGTGTGGCCAAGGATATCGTTACCAGGCCATGGTGTGCTATGACCAGGACAACCGCATAGTGGAGACCTCGCGCTGCAACAGTCATGGTGAGTTTCACTCGTTGAAAAATGTGGACGTTTTGCCCAAATTGCTGACAAGTCATTAAACCCCAGGATTCAAGCAGTCAACGTGCAGTTCTTTGTTCTTCTTTGAAGAGGAACTATGCTGTCCACTTTGTATAATACCGTTTCAATAGCTGATTCGACAGACTCCTCCGCACCAGCCACCTTGGTCAGTAGCAGAAATGTTTCAGCTGCTGTCCCGTTGGTTACTCCACCGTCATTGTATCAAAACCCGCCCCAGTATGACTGCCAATCCATTTTAGATAATGTTCTTCCACATACAATCCTATCCAAATATTTGGGATCAGTCCCCCCCTCTGGTGGATCACATTTGTTCAATATCAGGGTCAGATACCGATGCATTATTCTATCAAACCATCAGTGTAAGTTTGACAGTCGATCATTGCAACATGGAGCTATGTTTGCTACCACCAGCCCGAATCTGTCAGGCCGCTTTGCTGTGAGTTTTATTAACATTCCAAAGTATGTCCCAGAAAAGGGAATTAAGAATCACAGTGCTGTCGCGTTTCTGCAATCTAACCCTGGAAAAACACAGAGCACATGGAAGCACTTGGGGGGTTATGTCTGTGTTTGCCTTAAAATGAGACGGGTTTCTGAATGAGCAAAGTTTTCATCCCAGTATGGGGAGGCATGATGATAACTAGCTGTAACAGTAACAAGATACTTTAGCTCAGAATCAATGCTGCTGCTCGGCATCTCTGATTTAGGAGTCGGTGACTGGCTACCTAAAGCCACATTGTATTGCGAGTATCATGGTAATTGGCCGGTCCTACACACTGATATTTGTCCTCAGTTTTGGGTTTGGCAGCAAGGCCGGTGGTTGCAAGTTTATATTTTTGAAAAGTAAATCAGATGATTGAAATAGAGGATCTAATCTCCTTTACATCTTCTCGTAGGAGGTTGGATCACTTACTGCAGTCAAAAATCGTACAATGGATGTGCATACACTGTAGTTTTTGTTCACCATGTCACTTATTAATTCCCTTTTCTTTCACTTTTTGGTGAGGGACTTCTTCCCTGAACATTTTTCACTGAATTCCCTTTTTAAAAGCTTTTTGAGAACAGCAGTACATTTTTGTTTTTCATATTATCATCGTAACAATCCACATTCTGAATACGTTTGGTGGCCAATCTCATGATGGCGGGGGTTATCACACCCTGCATTACATTGTTTTCAACCTCCATTTTCTACCACTTCTCGTGGTTGCAGCGGTCTAAGCACGGTGGCCAAGATGTTCACTCGACCCAGTAACGTCCTCTCACTCTTGCTGTTGAATCCACAGTCGAATCTGTGTCTGCCCTAGGGTCTCCTCCCAGTTGGGTACCATTGGAAAGCCTGGTGAAGACCATTTACCATTAAATATCTTCTATAACAACCAAAAAAGTTGCTATAATGTGAAAAACAGATGTAGAGGATCATGGATCTGTATTGATGCTTTTTCTGTTCGATAATTGGTTACAGGATATATCGAGGAGGCCTGCATCATCCCTTGTCCATCTGACTGTAAACTAAGCGAGTGGTCCAACTGGTCTCGCTGCAGCAAGTCCTGCGGCAGTGGCGTGAAAGTTCGCTCCAAGTGGCTGAGAGAAAAGCCCTATAACGGCGGGAGACCATGTCCTAAACTGGACCATGTCAACCAGGTGAGAGAAAGGGTCTCACTTTGGATTGTGTGATTAATCTTTGAGCAAAATATTTTGTGGGAATCTTTCATTTATTATAATGTAACATCCTACTTTCATAACATATATTTGTTTATAGTATATATATAGTGAGTATAGGAATACCTATCCATATACTGTACCTATTACTTGATATATTTCTGGTATCATCTTTGATCAGGCTTTTGAACTTTTTGTTTTGCATCTTAAAAACATGACTAAAATCAGATGCATCTTCTTCTGTTCTGCAGATTTCAAACTATGAATTCAAACTCAAGAGTTATGCCGTGCACATGTACATGTGAAGCTGCCAGGCTTCTAGCTAGCCGTCTAGTCCTACACCACTCCTCTTCTTGCATCCCTCCATTGATAACATCAGTTGCTGCAGTTACACTTCGGATTTCCTTGTTTTCTATTCCACTCCTCGGTCACACTGATCCTCAAATCTCTGCCTTTTTCCCCATCCTGCGCTACAACTCTGCTGTTTTAGCCTCAAACCTTTTCGGAATCCTTTTCCCCCCAGTCTATCAGATTAGTGGAATTTTTAAACTGTTTTAAGTGGCCTCTAAGCTGATCTTTTAAGCCTTTATATACCTTCATGCCTGATTTATGTTTCGCTTCAATTGAGTGTGGTTTGTCTCTCACTGTGCTGTGTTTTGTATTGTAATGTGTGAGGCACTCTGCGCTTTATGAAGCCTTACATATAAATGTAATGACCTTTTTTTCCTTTTCTTCTCATCTCTTCTTTGGTGAATGGCTTCTATCCACAGGCTCAGGTAATAACACAGATCTTTGCTTTTATTTTATGAATTTGAAACCCTTTTTTAATTGTAATAATTTTGGGATTTTGATTTTACTTCTCTCTGAAGTTGCATCTTCCAGTGTTGTTTTTCATGACCTTGCTTTTAGTCATGTCGCAATGGGTAAAATCTAAATAAAATTTGATTTTAATTAAATGAATAATTGTTAATCTAGTAGCTCCAGTATTGAAGGACATATTTCTCGTTGCCAAGCTACAGATCCGACAGGTCACTGTGCTGTTTGTATCTGTCAGGTGTATGAGGTCGTGCCTTGCCTCAGCGACTGTGGACAGTACGTCTGGGTGGCAGAGCCTTGGAGTGTGTGGAAGGTGAGCAACGTGGACCTGAGGGACAACTGTGGCGAAGGTGTTCAGACCAGGAAAGTAAGGTAAGATGTGTACACAGCCAGCCACAGGACTTTTTTTTTCGGTCTTCCTTCTTGTCTGTACTGATGTTCTTGTGGACAGTTCCATTGTCACAGCACGATTGGTTCAAGATGTTGCAACTTAAAAACAAAGCCATGTGGCTTGGCTTGGTATTGATAGGCCAAGTAAAAATGGAGATATGATTATATTATCACATTTCCTATCAGTCCGATGTGATGCCTGTCACAGACTTCAGGGTTTTACAGAAATAGACGCTGAGTTGAACCCCATATGTGTCCAGGTGTATGCTGAACACAATAGATGGACCCTCTGAGCAAGTGGAGGACTACCTGTGTGACCCAGAGGAGATGCCTCTCGGCGCCCGCAACAGCCGGCTGCCCTGTCCCGAAGACTGCGTGTTATCAGACTGGGGAGACTGGAGCTCATGTGCACTGGTGAGAATGATCTATCGCTTGCTGTACCCCTGTACCATTCCTCTACACAGTGTTTTCACAGGAGAGGTAATTCGTTTTTTAAACTGGCACGGTTTTTCTTTCGTAAGTAGGAGTCAGACCAGTTACTCTGCAGACCCTCTTTGTCGATGTATCTGGTACCAGACTCAAGGGGATAATTATATATTTCAACAAATTCCTGGATCCGCGCCTTTGTCCTCCTAGCTTTTGCATAATCCTGCTGTCAAAAAATCAATCCAGCGAAGAGATAGGGGTGAAAACATAACCTCCTCGACGGAGATATTAAGATAACTCTGTCTCTCTCTCACACACACACACACACACACGCACACATGCACACACGCACACACACACACACACACACACACACACACACACATTGTCTTTTGGAAGCGAATGGAAATAAAATCACTGTGCAGTTAACTGATGGTGTGATACCTCAATAAACCCTGTTAATGGCAAAATGAAATTCCTTGCTCACAACTTTTCCATATTCCATTTTTTACTAACACATGCACTCTTCAATTAAAAGAAAGTTACACCACCGGGGTCTTTGAATGAAAGAGTGCTGAAAGACCTTTTAAACTGGGCTAACTAGACGAATGAACCCTTTGAGACTGTGCTTCAAAGTCCATTCCAACTCTCCCTCTCCTCTGCACCAGCCCTGCTGTGCTGTGGTCCCCATGGCTATTTCCACAACTCCACTCAGTGCAAGTGACACAATACACAGGGAGGGGAAAGAGGACTAGACAGAGGGAGGAGAGAGCATGAACCTGGGAGATAATCTCTCACCAAGCTGGTATTAGGATAGAGGAGGAGCTCATACTGGCACTCTGCCATAGCTTGTATCACCACTGCTCTCTGTTTCATTTGAATTGTGATACACGACCTGCAGCGTTTATTTGTTTCAATCCAATTTGATTCAAATTGATTGAATCATTTAATGATTCAATTACTTTGGTTGCTATCATTGTCATTGTTTTTTGAGAAGACTTTTAAGGGCATTTGTTTCCTTATTCCACAATACATCTTGTGCAAGTTTTCTTTTGACTATGAAATAACCCAAAGACAAACTTATTTATTTTTTCTCTATTAGTCTTATTTAATCACTATCACTATCTTGTAAAAAAACCCGGCATAAAATAAAAAATATCAAAGGCACCCAAGGCTGTGAAATATGGCCAAAAATGTATCTTAAAGGACCACTGTTTAGGATTAAATGACATCTAGTGGTGACGTTGCAGATTGCAAGCAAATCAGTGTGGAGAAAAGTCCACGATGGCCTGGAGGTCACAAAAAAAATTGCCATCTTATCTTATTTGTTTAGTGCCAAATCGCAACATACTTTATCTCAAGACTGTCTTGAGACTGACATGAACATGAAAACATCATTATTAATATGTTGTTCAATTTCTGCCAACTGGTTTTGACGACATTAAGTCAGTTATCACAAATAGGCAGAAGTTGCTCTTGCGGTTGGCGTTGAAATCAGCTCCTGTCTGTGTCAGGTAGTGGTCAGAAAAAAATTGCATGCATGGCAACACTCCAATCCGCACTCAATTCAAAGAGACAATCATCAGGGTTTTGTCTTGTTTTGTGGTGTAGTGTGAAGGCCGTCCGTCTTTTTAATGAAAAGCTTCAAACTCCACTGCTGAGCCTTTCAAGTATGAAAATTGTGGATGGGTGATAAGGACATTAACAAAGGCAGTTAGCTTATCATGTGTGCACATACTGTGACAGAATGAATGGTTTCCTCTGCTTCCCAGCCGTGCAGTGGGAACAACACCCGGGAGAGGAGTGCTTACCCGCTCCGCCAGCCCGGAGAAGAGAAGGAGTGCCCCCCGACAAAAGAGACGGAGCCCTGCAAACTGAACAGCAACTGTTTCCACTACTCCTACAACATCACCGGTGGGACTCTTGACAAGCAGGGCTAACTGCATGCAATACGAATTCAGCAGAATTCCCGGTCAAGTGTTAGCGTTCCATTGACACCGATGTTTGCGCCACACCCCTGCAGATTGGAGCACCTGTCAGCTGAGCGACAGGGCCGTCTGTGGAAATGGCATCAAGACCCGCATGTTGGACTGCGTGCGCAGCGACAGTAAATCGGTTGACCTCAAGCTCTGCAAGGAGGTGAGATGTGTGTCGCCGCGTGTTTTCCAAGCTTTGTGCACTCGGAAGGTTTTCGAATGAAACGCAGAGTGAACGTGAAACCTTGTCTTGCAGCTGGGTCTGGAGAGGAAGTGGCAGATGAACGCCTCCTGTGTGGTGGAGTGCCCCGTCAACTGCCAGCTGTCCGACTGGTCACCGTGGTCCGAGTGCACCCACAGCTGTGGGCTGGCAGGTATGTCTGCAGCTCTGTTTATATGTCATGGACCCTGCGGTACCTTTCAAACCCTGGTACTAACTAAATTAATGCACCTTTATCAACTGAAAACTCTAGGTCTCAGTTCTGTTCCTGCTTTGACGTCCCCGTCTTTGTGATAAGACTGATACGGTTTCTCCTCTGTCTAGTAGCTCTTCTTTATTATGTACAGTGTGACAGGTGGAGTTAAAGTTCAAGTACAGTTTTCTCAAATACTCAACCACAACTCTTTCTTAGTTACCACTCAGACCACCAGACAAAATAAATAATACATTCCATATTCGATCCATGATTTAATGTCAGCAACAGGACCGCACTCCAGGTGAAGGTCCCTGTAGAGCTGGTGATGCTGAATGACACAGCTATCCAATGAGTGATCGACCTGTCATTTCCATTGCCTTTGGTTTTGTCTGCGAATCCCATACACACTTACATGAGTATGGAATGACTCATCACAATAATGTTAATAACAATACAATTATTACTACAAAACTACTGCCGCAAGGTCAGTGGTTTCACACAAATAAAAACCCATTTAAAAATGAATTGTGGCCCGGTTATGCTGACTTGCTGTATCTAAGAATGTGTCAAGCTCCAAAAACAGTGAATGCCACCTTAATGCAGGACCATTTGTTGACGTGCCTGCCTGATAAATGTCTTCCGGAGTCCCCTGTCAAACTACACTCTGCGCCTCACGTTTTTTACATTTCAGCAAACCATTTAAGTCCATGTTCTGTCCAGACTTGTCCAAAATATGTAGTGAAGACTTTGACAGAAATTAATGAACAGTATTGAGTGTATTTTCTGATAATAAGCATATTCATTATTGGGTTATGGCTAATGAACTGAGGTCACAGTCACCTTGACCTTTTGCCTTTGACCAACAAAATCTAATCAGGTCATCCTTCAGTCTAAGTCGATTTCTGTGCCAGATGTAATAAAATTCCCTCAAGGTATTCCTGAAATCATATTCACAAATTGAAAGGTCGCAGTGACCTCGAGTGAAATTTTCTCCAAAATTTGATGAAATTCCGTCATAGCCTTCCTGATAGACTGTGTTCACAAGAGAGGGACAAATACAGCGACAATCCAAAAACATAATTGCTCTGGTTGCAGCAGAGTCTTATCATTCTCAGTCCTCCCTCACCTATTTATTTTTTTTCCTTTTTTTCACCCCGTTTAATGCAAAGTTGATATCTTTATTCCAACATGGCAGCCTCTTCACACAGCTTCGACAGGGTAATACATTGATAACCGAGACTGATCCGTTACTGCCGGGGGTCAGCGGTGCTCAGCTGTGTGCCAAAAAAAGGCCGGCCTCTCTTACGGTAACGGTGGAAACCGGAAACGCGCTACGATGTGAGAAACGATGGCGTTATAGTCTGAAGCAGATGAGACAGGGATAATAATGTCCACGCGTGTAATTCCATAGGATCAGGCCATTGATCGGCGGTCCATTACGATTGTGTGCTCTGGGGGCTCAGGGAGCACTCTGCTCTCTACTAGTCCTTGAAAAGAGTAGCGGCCAGAAGCAACGAGAGCAAATAGTAGACCTGAAACCAATACAGACGTTGGCTATTGTGGTAACTTTAATCTGTCCCCAGGCGAGAAGGATTTTCTCCCTTTATAGAGAAACAGCAGGTAGGCCATGAAAAGAGAGGGCCTTCTCGCTTTCCTCCCTGTGTTTGTCTTTTATCTCCAGGCTGGCTCTGAGGACATACTTCCCTGGAGGAGCTCATTTCTGTTCCCGAGCCAGGAATAGCAATGAGCTAGATTAGTTATTTCAAGCAAACGAACATACCTGGAAGCAGCGAGGTGCTGTTATCAATCAGGCGGTGTAAAAACACAGCTATTTCCCTGCACGTGTCAACCTGTGTGCATAGATAATAATGGCACTGTGTGTTCTCCAGCCAAACCTTGACAGAAACAGCTGGCATGGGCCTTCAATCACCCAGCAGCCATCCCCACCACCCACCACTCACACAAACTCTGCCATGGCCGCCAGCAGGGAGAACACCAAAGCTTGAACAATGGAGGGTGCAGACAAGTTTCTGTGGGTATAGGATGCTAGCATCTTCTACAAAAGCAGCCAATGAGCAAAGCAGCACGAAATCTTGGAGTTTGGTGAGAAAACTGTGGCCGAGACAATTAGTGGAGGTGTCTACCTTCTACCTGTCATTTGTAATGTGAAAGAGGCTTCCCTTCCTCGTGGTTGGTTTTAGTATGTATTTATAGTATTGATCAGTCCCACCGCTCACTTGGCGCTTATTTTCAGAAGTACCTGGGAATATACTGCCCACACTGGAGACTTACCCACCTATCATTTGAAAACTGGGACCCAGACCCACACAGAACCAAAAATTGCTGAACCCGAGACTGAAATGGACCCGTCTCTTCCTCGGAAGCTTGCAGCCAAACCCTTTACGAAATGTGGATCTGGTCTGATCCGTCAGTAGCCTTCCTACCTGTGCCTGGCTGTGATTTAATCCATCCTCCATCTGAAGAAAGCTGACAAACTTCATCCATGCCGAAAGATTGGACCTCTCTATACTAACTCGTAAGGCTGGAATGGGGCCCATAGGAATAGAACGGGAACTGACCCAGATCAGACTGATAATATAACGTTGATGTGAACCCATACAGGTCCCAAGTCAGGTCAAAGGTCTTTGGCTCTGGGTAGACCCGTGAAGACCTTTAGAACCAATTGAAAAGAAAGTTTTGCAACTCGCAAGGGGGACTATCAGAGAGAGTCGGATCTGTTTTAAGGAATTAATAAAGAGCAAAACAATGTTTGCCAGGCAACCTCAAGACACTAAGAAGTCACTGAAAGTCTCTCCCTAACTAGGTAAAACAGTTTGATTTGGGGGATCTAGAGGTGTTGGGTATATTTTTGAACTAGGACATAGCCAGGTTAGTTTCTTACTTTCGGTCTTCATGTTATTCAAGCTAATTGCTTCCTTTCTCTAGCTATATGTCCCCCCAGTCCCATAGAAGGAGGCAGACGTACAGTAGCTGTACAGGACTAGTAAAACGCATCTTGATGACTCGTGAGGATTGTTTGTTACTGAATGCTACAAGGTCAAGTCACCTGTGGTGCTTGAGCTCAAATCTGCTCCTGTGAGTGGTTCCTGGTCGAGGCCTCCTCTGTGTTTCATGGTCACGGGGGATTTCCGTTCCCCGTGCGGTTCATACACATTGTTTGCTTTGCTGGAAGGCGGTGATGTCTGCTGTTGGGATAAACATCACACGGTGATGTAACTGCCGATAGTGTTCCGCATCGAGAGGAGTGTTACGTGGCTTCAACACAACAGCCCTGGAGATTGTATCAATTCATCCTTTATGTATTTGAAGAAGGCGAGTGAATGGACTCTCTGCAAAGGCCCGTACCTTTGAGAATATCTCCAGAGCTGTTTGAATTTCACAGCGTAAGATGGAAGATGCATTTGAATCTGAATGAAGGCTGAAATGCTTCAAAGGTCTGTGATATAATTTAGTTTCACTAGTGAAGCATTACAGATGCATGTATTATTTGTTTTTAGGTCGGTGCGGTGGGCCAAAACCTCATGCATTCCCTTTGAGGCAGCAGCTAAACGAGGGTTTTCTTACATTTCTCCCCTGAGGCTCTTAGTGAAAATGCACAGTGAATTGGGTAAAGAGCCCCCAACCCCCTCCTGACTCATATCTGCCAAACTAAGAAAATCACAGGTCTTATTTTGATACAGGAAAAAAAACCAACCATATCAATATTTAAAGGCTACGGGGAAACT
This sequence comes from Scophthalmus maximus, assembly GCF_022379125.1. Lineage (NCBI taxonomy): Eukaryota > Metazoa > Chordata > Actinopteri > Pleuronectiformes > Scophthalmidae > Scophthalmus > Scophthalmus maximus. Next base: position 2,817,598 of record NC_061536.1, read on the forward strand.
ATTGCCTTGAGAAAGGGGAATTGAGACTTTATTCTCTCATACATTAAGTTACTTTAGAAATGCAGCATAGACATGGGACAATGTCCGGAGGCATCACATCACACATTCACCTCATTTAAATAAGACCTTTAGGCTGCGGAATTTCTAGAGAACATTGTTTATAAGCATTAACAGTCACTGTCAATGAAATCCCACACTTGCTCATTTAATGTTTCACAGTAAAAGCATCTTAACTGCTGATACTGTATGTCCTAATCTATCCCAATTATGTCTTCTTCTTATTTCTACTTCTACTTATTTCTTTCATTTAACGTTGAAGGCTTGTCATGTGGCTTTCAGATGAGTCATGTCTCCTCTCTGATCAGAATGACAACATAATAAAGCTTGTTATCCATTTCACCCCATCCATGTTCTATATTAAGTATAGGTGTTGTGATTGTTAGCACTAGTCATTGTCTTTTCTCATTTGTAAAGAGCTTTAAGAGAGACATGACTCTGTAGTTGGACAAATGGAATTGATGCTGTGGAAATGAACAGCATTCATTTTTGTTATGATGAGACACGTGAGTTATTTCATTTTATTGTGTGTGTGTTTACTCTCTTCTTATTGAATAGACTGCCTTTATTCTGTCATTTGGACCATCGCATGACTCACAGCTATGATTTAAGAATCTGCCATAGCAAGGAGGCTGTGCACTCACCTTTAAATTACTCTACCCATTCACTCTGTGTATGTTTCAACCATTTGATTTCATTACTAGAATGAAGGAAATTACAAAAAATATTGTGTTTACATTTCATCAGCAGAATAGGTAACAGAAAAAAAAACAATTTAAATGATCCTTTTGGCTTCTATTTAAGAAGAAATTAGCTATATTAGCTGTTTTTCACATGTAGCAGATCGAATACCATTTTCAACTGACAGCAGGAGAGACACGAATAGAACCTAATATAGCTCGGTATGATTTTTGTAAAAAAACCAAAAGATGAATTGACTATTTGAAGTGTGTTGCTGGAACTTCATGAGCATTCAACCCCGTGTCAAAATAAGACCTGATGTTATCTAGACAGTCACAACCCTGAAGCATTAAAATGTAGTATGTCATCGACAACCGATGACAGAGAGATGATTTGTCCTGGGGCTCTGTTGATGAGATGGTGAAGCTGAAGATACTGCATATGGCAATCATGGGGACCAGACCACATCTGAAGGAGATTGTGATCTATCACTTCATTACATACATTAGCCTTTAACATGTTCAAATGAGATCAAACAGACGTCCATCCAACTGTTCTCATGATCCTAACAAAGTCGTATGGAGACTTCAGATTTCACAATTCCATTTAACCCCCCCATAAAAATATCTATATATATATATATATATTTTTTTTTTTTCCTTTTCTTTACTGTTCTTCAGGCAAGCTGTGGAGGAGACGAACAGTGACCCAGGCCCCTCAGGGTGATGGGAGACCTTGTCCGACCCAGATGGAGCAGTGGAAGCCTTGCCTAGTGAAGCCCTGCTACAGCTGGAGATACAGCGTCTGGTCGGAGTGCAAGTCCGAGGTCAGACCGACTGTGTGTTGGATTGTCTTGTTTTTTTTGTTGTTGTGTTTTTCATACTACCCCAGGGGGCACCAAAGTTGGTCACTTTCAAACTTTACAGGTAATGACATTAGTAATATTCAAGTCTGGAAGGAAATACACATAATCATCAGATCCAGAAGAAATTCAATGTTCTACAGCTATATGATTTTGCAAAACAAAACATTCCAAAAACCTGTTTATTAATGGGCACATTTGTTGCCTGAAGGTTAGAGAAACAAGGGTTCAATCGCAAACTGGCAATCATTAATACACAGTGTAAGATTTGTTTATCCATGCGAGCAGCATGACTGTCGGGATGGCACCATTGGTTGGACATGCTCCACCACTTTGGTCCAGATTGAAATATCCCAGCAACTGTTGGATGGACATTCGAGTTCCCTGTTGCAGTGAAAGCTTTCCCATGGCATCGTTTTGAGATTCAAATTGTTGCACTGAGTGAAATTTATCGACAGGATAAATAGATCCGTTGCCTTTATTTGTGTTCTCACCAGGATAAAGTGCGAAAACTAAAAGTAATGGAAAACAATAAACGTAGACCTCCTAGAATTTTCATTTATTCATTACAGTACAAAAGTGATGGAAGGTTTAAATGCTGATCATGCGGCCTTCTTTAAGGCTTTATAACAGAGCTGACATCAGCTTATTAGGTTATCTTCTCCTTCAGCGTGCATTGCAGAGGCAAAACAAATAAAAACCCACTGCTTTCTATTGACATGGTGAAGTTAGAGATGCAAATTTGCACATATGACCACTTGCAAATCACCATGACAGCGCTGACCTATCAGGGGTAAGAAGAGAAAAAACAGTCCAAAAGGGAGGGAGGGATTGTAATTAGCTACCTCACATGGTGAACAAAGTAATGACAGCAGCACCACTTCTTCATCGAGGGGACGTGCAAACGGGTTTCACCGCTCCACTCTCCACAGTGCGCAGCCATTCCGAGGCCTTGCCAATACAGGGGTGGAGAATGCAAAGTTTCTCCTGACGGTGGTGCAGGATGAGGGGCCATGTAGACATCAGAATAAAAGAAAAAAATTAAAAATGATTTTCACCAACTGTCAATGACTTTTCATTACCATACTCTTCTTTTTTTCTCTATGTCTGTCTGCCATGTTATAGTTTCTTCTTAAAAATGATTTCCTCTTCCCTTGTTTACGTCTCGTGTACTTCCTGTTACCTGTCACACATTGAACATTTGTCAATTTCCTGACTACTTTGACTTGCCGCTGGACATTTTTTTGCTCTGTGTCGAGTCGTATTAGCGGTATTTTGTGTAAACAGTAATTTATTTTAATTTTTTTAACATCTATTGACGTGTATTTGACCTGTACAAGTTTCTGCTTCCGCTCTCCCATCAGGGGGCGAGGTGTGGAGAAGGCCTGCGCTTCAGGAACGTGTCGTGCTTCGTGTCGGACGGTTCGGGTCTGCAGGAGAGCAGCCTGGTGGACGAAGAGCTGTGCGGCGATCTGGAGCCTTCGGTGGACGGGGACACGCGCGTTGTTCTGCAGGAACCCTGTACTGTGCCCTGTCCAGGTAGGTTCGCCGAACGTGTTCGTGAGTGCTGGGTCAGCAGCTTACAGATGTGATTGATAAGTTGACCTATACAGAACAATAACGACAGAAGTGTGAAATAATCAGAATGATCCTTACTGTATAATATTTCATGAGGTAAATGGCCCAAAATGTATTTCTATTTTAACTGAAAATGTATCTTGAATGAAGAATTCATTTAAATTGCTAATGCTATTTTTTTTTTGTATTTGTAAGACAGTGTGGTGATTTGTTCAGTAGAACAACAACACTCTTTAAAGTTGACCATCAGAGCCGATCCTACATGGTCATTTGATCCTCTGCTCTTCCCAGGACCCCCTACATATTTTGTCCTTTGACAGTTCCAGTGAAGTTTATTCAAACGAGACAATCCCGTGCGGTGTTGATTAAAAAAACCCAGAACATTTCTGGGCTGCCGTAAATCCATCTGATCATCTGAACATGCGGTTGTTAAACATCTGGTAGAAAAAAACAAATTTTGAGGTGGTGACGTGATTGTTGAACCATTAGGGCAAATGCATTATGGTCGCCCAGCCTTGAACAGCAGGTTCCCGGTTTGACTCCTGGCTGCCGCGACCGCTGCATCTATCTTAACATGACAAAAAATATGACAAAGAAAAAAATGAGCACAGACCAATTCCCCAACAGTATAGTGTTTCACCCAATACTTGCTTTACCATCTCTATCTATGACATTCATTTTTTTCTAAATGTCATGTATTTGTGAAGATGTGACTCAATATGTCAGATTCTAAGATATGACTCATGTCAAGTTCTGCCCTGTCTCGCACTGGTGAAGAATCCTTCAAAAAATGCCTTGATCCAGAGCCTGAGCTGGATCTCTCCCGAGATTGAATCGCCTGTTACCATGGCCGAGGCCCATCTTTGATAAAAAAAAAAAATGTATTCAAATTCATCCATAAGATTTTGAATAATCCTGCTAACTAACAAACAGACCAGAAACAGAACCGATGACGAAACCTCCTCAGACGGAGGTAATTAGATTTGTGGGGGCAACCAATTCAAGGCTCATCTGTGCAGTGTCGGCGCAGCTTAACCCACTTGATGATGGCTGCGACGAAAAGTACGACCGTCCTCAGCGTGATGACTCTTAAGCACTAGCAATTGTGCTTTTTCCACAATAACAACAAAGCCCTCCGAAGCACTTACTGTTAAATGTGTTTGATTGTGAGAGAGCTTTGAGAGCTCCGGAGAGCCACACACAATGCAGAGCTGATGTTAACTGGCGGGAGGCCGAGGACGATGTGGAAAAGCATTTTACAAAGCTGATAATGGATATGTGTGTGTGTGTGTGTGTGTGTGTGTGTGTGTGTGTGTGTGTGTGTGTGTGTGTGTGTGTGTGTGTGTGTGTGTGTGTGTGTGTGTGTGTGTGTGTGTGTGTGTGTGTGTGTGTGTGTGTGTGTGTGTGTGTGTGTGTGTGTGTGTGTGTGTGTGTGTGTGTGTGTGTGTGTGTGTGTGTGTGTGTGTGGCGGCAGCCGGGTTTTTATTGTACCTCAAGTCAAGGCCTCTCAGCTGCCGCTGAGCTGCAGCAGCTGCAGTGTGTGTGTGTGTGTGTACAGTACGTGTTCAAGTGTGTATGAACATGTGTAAACCTACTGTACACTGACTACTCCAGCTTGGATAGTGTGTAGGCGTAATCAGCCCTGAATGAAGCTAATTGGCTTAGTGGGGACGGAGGGGGCACAAGGTCAAAGAGGACTCGGTCAGATCCGGACCAGTTCCTGCTTGTGTCCACCGAAACCATTCACACCGATTAAGACTTATTTTAATAAAAGTGAGGAAGAGCATGTGATTTTCCTACTTCTGTTCTTAATTACCTGATCCTTTTTTTGGGGGGGAGGGGGTCACGTCTTGATTAATTAAATGTGTGGATTAATTAAAATGTGTAGAAATGTGCTCACATCACACCCTGCCTTCACAAAGGGAGCAGCGTGACCCATTTGACTGACAATCCTCTCTTTTGCTCAGAGTATCATGCTTCTGGCGCAGATTATTGGAATGAAAAAAAGGGATTGAGCTGTTTGGAAGGAAAATATTGAAGAGGTGGTTTAATTTAGATTTTCATTTCATCCCTTTGTGTGTTACTGACCTCACACACAACCTCCTGCATGCCACTGAGTGAAGTTGACATTTAAACGTGTGTACAGCTCCCATACCCAGATGAAATATTCCATATAGCTCGATGATCAGAAGAGATCCGGTGTTATTCGCTGCTTACTTTCTGCCCCAGTTTTCAAATGTTCAGATGTAATGATACTGACAATCAATCCACCAGTCTGCACAGTTCTTGGTCCCTGAATGGCTGAAAGGCTTTCCAATCCAAATGCTGAAAGAATAAATAATTAGTTGAATTCCCTTAAAAACTACAGAATCGATTTCCATGAAACTTGGTGGAAGGATGGAACATGGGTCAAGAAAGAAGCTATCACATTTTTATTGTGATTATATTGATTGTATTATACTTTATTTAATATTACGGTATAGGACATGTTTGACATTTTCACTGATTTCCCAGAGGATATTTCAATTAGATAAGTCATGGATCTTGATGAGAAAGAATCAGGAGACTGATCTGATCTATGAGTGTGTGATTTGCTGTGGCTTGAGTGAATTCGAAGGGACTGGTGGGACTTGATGTATGCATAAGTTCTAAACTTATTTTTTATCTGAACATCACATTTTAGTAAAATTTCTTTGTTTTCTCATCTACTCCTGTTTCAAGATGCTGTTACTGCGAACTCAACACTTCCCACACATTGACCTGTTTTGATAACAACAGCATGTCGACAGCACTAATGCCAACAGTACAGCAACAGAGTGATGAAAGAGAAAACACGCTGCTGCTCTCACTTCCTCCTTATAACAGAAATACTGTTTTTGTTCACTTTTCTACTTTGATTTGTTGATCACTGCTCAGCTCCGCTCCATAAAAACCATCATCATTCCAGATATTGAAGTGGTTGTCTTTTTCCCCAGCCTTTATATTTGATCATGCAGGTAAACTTGGCTGATATTAGCGCATTGTCAACGGATTGGTTTTGGCTTAAACTGTATGTCAGCGGATAAATTGCAAAGATACCATCAGAGAGTATTGACAGATTTATTTTTTAACTTTTATTTTATTATTATTAATTAAAAAAAGAAAGAAAATAAATTGATAAATAAAACAAATGTAGCTTTATCTGACTTTCCAAACTCTCAAATATCAGTATTGGTATCAGCGTGAAAAAAATCAACCTTGATCAGTATAGGTCACTGCTAAGCCATAATTTTAATTTTAATAATCATAATAATAACAATACATTATACTTATAAAGCGCTTGTTACCATACTCAATGACACTTTGTGTATAAAAATATTTCAAAAAACAAAAAATAAAATCCTACAATAAAATCCCACATTAAAAGCAGTTTTGAAGAGGTGAGTGGTTGGTGCAATCACGGATATGTTTGGGGAGAGAGTTCCAGAGGGTGGGGGCAGCGATGGAGAAGCCTCAGTCGCCCCAGGCGCGGTGCTTGGTTCTGAGTGGTTAGCTCTTTTTTTCATTTTAGAATTTAATATTAATATCATCCATTTACACACACATTCATACAACGCTGCCATACACAGAGCTTTCACACATCATTCATAAACTGCCAGGGCACAGCCATCAGAGGCCATTTATGGTTAAGTGTCTTCCCCAGTATTCTTCGGCATACGGACTGGTTGACTGCGGGTATCGAACCATCAGCCCTCTGGTTATTGGACGACCCGCTCCTACTCCTGAGCCACAGCGGCTCCGGAGAACGGCACATGATGCGATGCCGTGTCCTGCTGGAGAACATGATTTTTCTGTGACAGTAGCCGAACTCTGTCTGTGCGCGTGTGTTCTGTAGGAGAGTGCTACCTGAAGGACTGGACCACGTGGAGTCCGTGCCAGCTAAGCTGTGTGAGTGGGGACGACCTGGGTTTCGGCTCAGTCCAGGTCCGGTCCAGAGCCGTGGTGGCCCAGGATCCAGAGAACCTGCTGCAGTGTCCAGAGCAGGAGATGGAGGCACGGCCGTGTACAGGTCAGTTCTGCACAGCCCGTGCTTGTGGCAATTTTACAAGTTCTACGAGCAGTTTTTTGTTTCTTTAAATGTGCTAAAGTTAAAAGTTAATTTTGCATTGTTGCCTACACTGCATCTGTTCTTCCTGCAGACGGCAAGTGTTTTGAGTACCAGTGGGAGACTGGACCGTGGAGAGGCTCGTCCCGCCCAGTCTGGTGTCAGCGCTCAGACGGACTCAATGTCACAGGTCAGCATGATAACTTGCCGATACGCCTCCTTCCGATTGTGCCTGGTACTACACTATCTACATCACTAGCTGCCCGTTAAAACATCAGTGCAGTTTTCACTGACCTCTGCAGGCAGGCAGGATTCAGCATATACTCAGTATTCCACTTTCACTGCTTGCGTTCATGCAACACGCGTACAGTTCTCAGCGGCAGGCAGACCTCCACTTAACACCTGCTCTGTAAGAGCATCCTCTGTGCCTTTTTGTGAGAAAAAGATAGCCCTCCCACCTTTTTGCTGGCCCATCCGCCCCAAAAATGATATTTGCCTACGCCACTGGTGCTGACCACTGCAGTACAGATATGAAAACTACGGACTCGGTGAGCAAAGGCCTTGAGCACTTTGTACTTTTTTACTGCCACAAACTGTTAATGCCCAATATTATCAAAAAATACCTCCAGTACTGTGTCTGTATTTCCTTAAAGCTTTTCCTGGTTTCCTCTTTTTTTCTTTTTCTTTTTGATTGTGTCCTTCAATATTACTTGTTTTTGTATGTCTTCGATACTCCATTTGATTTCAGGATTTCGTTTTTTTCTTCTTTTTATTTGGACTTCAAGCTTCTTTCTGCTACACTCAAACTGTCAAAATGAGAGACGCTCTTTTAGTGTGACAAAAGTCTGGATTCATCCAGAGGTTTTGGTCTGAATTAGTGCAATTTAAGATAAGAACTAGACAATATTGAACATTCTGTGAATCCACACTTGAGCAGATGGTGCCTGCCCAGTTATCACAGAGATACAGGAGCTCAGCTGCTATCACTACCGGTCTGGGGCCCTTATTATAGTTGTAAATGTGACCTGAATGAGCTCCTAAGCTGTCCCTGCACATCTCCGACACATGAGGTTCTGCGTGGCAAGGTGATACTGCGGATGAGCTTGGTTAAAACTGTCTCATCCGGCGCGTCAGAATCCCAGATAGTACTCCGAGCATTTCTTTGACAGCGACTTCTGGGAAGCTGTAAGAAGATGAGGCTTTAATCTGCAGCAGTTTTACAGTTACAGCTATGCGGTTTAATCTCACCGTCCACCGCGCGCCAGGGTTAACCTCTGCACCTGAAACATTGTCCGCGAGCCCCGCGAAGAATTTATCATCTGGTGTAAGACGATGGGCTATCCGGAGAGTTCCTTTCATCAGGGCATCTGCCTTTGATTCACATCTCCTGCTTTGGATGAGCCTGGAGCCACGTCGCATTTCTGTGAGGCCGGTTTAAAACACTCTGAGTCTGGGTGTCGGTGTACCCAGTACTCCATCTGGTGTGCCTATCTGCGGCTGCTCTGATTGGCACGCTACTTGTGAATGTTTCCTCACAAGCGGCGGTGTGCCCCTCATGAATATTCTTACCGAGCTCGCTCCCCGAGCACGCTGCCTGATAAATATTCAAGAAGCCCGGATAGATTAACGTGGTCCCCCAGACATGTGTTGACACAAGTGTCTGCCGCTCGGATCGTTGTCAGTCGTACGGTCTCCCGCCTTATCCAGCTTATTCCGTTCTCAGTGGAAATACACGCGGCTTAACCCGTATCGTTTCAACTCAGCAAAACCTCGAAAGGACCCTGTTTCAAAGTGACATAATGATAACTCTTGTTCTGGAAAAATTCTGAATTCATAGTCAGGAGAGGAATTAGATTGATAATAATAATAATAATTTTAAAAAGCATGTAGATTCATAGGTTAATGATTTCTTCCCATGTTTGCCATTGCACTGATTTACTCCAGAGTGGTGGGAATTAAAGATCTTTTTTGCCTTGGCCTCCAGGCACTTCATTGCATAGCAATGATGGGATGAAACGAATTATCCCAAAGGATGCGTTGTGCAGTTCATTCCAGTTGCAAGTTGCATGCTGGGAACTCAGTATTCAGAGTTTTTTTATGAAGATCATGTTCCGTGAGCTAGCTTCATGGTGGAGGAATTCAAGCAAGAATGTTTAATGTCTCAGCAATTTAGATGCCACATTTGTCAATCAAAACACAGGCATGCTTATGCCTTGCAAATGTAAATGGTATCCATCATTCGATTGCATACAGTGGTGAGTACAGTAACAGTCTTAACTAATGAAGCTGATTGCGTCTGCAAGGGTTAATGTAGCGACAACACTGACAAAGCACACATTTACACATTATCCGGGTTTGATTGGGAGCGAGGTGTTGTTTTCGTCTCATTTCAATGGGCTACTTGCACAACCGTGTCCTGGTTCTACTCAGTACTGCTCAACTGCTCCCAGCCCGGGTTAACAGCGGCGCTGTTTCGTTAGCTGATCGGTAACGAAGTGTCTGCTGCAGACCTTCGTGTGAGAGGTGACGGAGAAATGACCCCCAGCGTACGATTACCAGCCATCGTATTGTCGGGACGGGTAATGCAGTTTACATACCTCTCAGTAAGGTGAGATGAATGTAAAAACTGTGTTTTGATTTTGCATATGCAAAGACAACTTCAAGACTAAGATCGAGCTGGTTGGTTTAGCAAAGCTATTATATTGAAAACACCACAATTGGGGCAAACGAATAATCTGCATGTGCATTGAATATCTTCTGCATGAACGTTCACTCTCATTCCTGGCGCAGTGTGTCTGCCACAGCAAGAATTCATATCAGCTGCTACAATCGCTCTGGAAATCGAAGTGGCATTTCAAGTGCTTTTCCAAAATCTCCTCCTTATGAACTCATTCCAGTGTCACACTGCATGGTGAGGCTCGTTCTACTAATGAGCCGAAACTTGCTGAGAGTCGTCTTCGGAGCGGAGAGAGCGGTATAGCTCCGCCACCTCGGGCTCAACAAACTGCAGAGGTGCAAGTAGAACTGTTGGGAACCTGGGACGCTTTTTTTCCCGTCACATTGGCTCGACTTTGGTTATTGTTACAGAGCGACTACCAACATCTCGCAAAGAATTAAAAACTGTCTGTCGACATCTGACATTGGAGATTGAGCTATTTTTTATATATTTTTTGCCCTTTGCCCTGCAGGTGGATGCCCGGTGACTGCAAAGCCGATGGCCGACCGATCCTGTGACCCGCCCTGCACCAAATCACGTTCCCTCTGCACGGAGGTGAGTGATGTCGAGCACTGCGCACATCTGTGCTCGCATTCCGGCCTTCGGCATTCCACAGTGCTGCCGTTCTGCTGCGCTTTTAGTGAAGCCGTGTCCAGTCTCATGCTTGTGAGAGGTTGGCAGAGCCGTTTCCTCTCAAAAAAAATTGTGAAATCGTCTTTGTGAAAATAGAATGAGGGATATGATCAGGAATTTGAGATCAGCGAGCATTTTCTAATTCCGAATGGCTAAAGCAAATGATTTTAATATTTTGGTTCAGCTTTTACAGTGTCATCATACTATTCATACAGTCTCCAGCAACACTGGAAGAAATATTGTATTCTTAGGAGAGGATCGTCGTCTCCTAGATGTCCTTGGCATTTGTGCGTTCATCATCTTCACTTTTTGACGTCGAGCCTTTTGATCAGAGACTTATTTTCTGTGAATGCCAGGGGAGAATTTAAAGTGCTGCTCCGGGAGAGGAGGAGGATAATCAATAGTGTTTTGCTCAGATGGCTGTTAGGCTGAAATGTCAGGCCGAACTGGGACCTGCCATTGCTCTGCTTTTTCGTCTGTACTGTCACAAATCTGCGGCCGAACAGGGTGACACCAGAAACTCAGGAGCTGTTTTGTATGTGTGTTGGCAATAAAGTACATCAGTCGTGGTGACAGTGCTATAGGTCGACATTGTTGCAGTCGGGTATAAGCAGCAAAGTCCTTGAGAATATCTTCAGGAAATAAAACCAAATGCTGAGCCTTTCCCAGGATACAATACATAGCTATATCATCTAACAAAATCTATCACTGAAAATGCTCAGCCTGTGAAAATGTTTCAATGTCGTCCTCTGTGCGTCTTTTGTTGGGTCTGAGAAAACGTTGGCGGCGTGGTCAGTTTGGACCACCTTCAGAAAGACGTACTGTAGGCGGTGGTCACCAGGCATGAAGAGACTGATGGAAACTCCTGGGCCATGACAAAAGTGGAAACAGGCATGCAGGCGCCAGCAACTTCACTTAGTTATTGTAGTGAATAATAGTGGAATAAAATAATATTTTGATAAAAAATAAACCCATACACTGAAATAATTTATCATCCGCCGTCTGATTCTCTTTGTCCCCACATGACCTCTGAGGAGATTAATGACAGATTAATGACAGCATCAGGTCAGTTTATTGCACGGCATGAAACGGTATGACACGTGCATGTAGGTGATTTCTTCAAATCAATGTCCTTTGTGTGCTCAGACCACCTCCAGGGACAGTGGGGGTTGTAATTTTGGCCATCGGAGGCTGACAAATCGTAGAAACAGAGGCCAAGGGGGGGATGAGGGGGGGCGAGAGAGTGAGCCGCGCCCTGTCTCGTCTGCTCATCATCGTCATGTTCATGCTCATCAGTCATGTTACTGTACAACGGAAGTGCAACAGTAAACATATTTTGTAGGAAACATAATCACAGGCAGGATTCTGTTCAGATGCGATGAATGAAACGCCACATTTATTAACGGCAGCTGAGTGGTTGGGGGGTGGTTGGCAGTCGCACAAATGTCACACCTAGAGAGCGACAGGCCCGACTTTGGTTCAGGCAACAGATCCCTTTTGTTAGGATTAAAAACTTAAACCAAGAGCTGCGAGAGTCGGAACAGAGCCATAAAACTCTTTGTCAATACTTGAGTCACTTCAAGTCAGATATTTTGAACACAATTGTGATGTCTGAACATTCCACTGGTACGTCCAGTGTCAACCTATTGTGATTTGACAAAAATGGGAAGTAGCAACATGTGGTCATTACTCCCGTAGAAAACACTGTTGATCACAGCTATGGTCCAATGCAAACGGCATTAGTGTTGCAGTTGCGTTGAGCAGGGGACTTCCACAGTTACAGGTAATGTAGTAGGATCCAATGATGCATGGTGACTAAAGTTCAGGGTGTCTTGGCCTCTGCTGCCTCAAGTTCGACCGTTCTTGGTTTCTTGTTAGTCTGCCAACCTCATTGTAAATCACTGGAGTGGCCAGTTAATGCCACACTAAAACACTAATGTACTGATAGCATCCATTGAGCACAGATGTTTTTTATTACCCTCGGGGAAATGACAGGAGAAATAACGACGTCCGTGGTTCTGACATGTTTTATACGACAGACAAGCCCCTCGCACTCGATGATTTCCAGCCCTAGTTTTGACGACAAAGTTTTTACAGCGCAAATATATCCCTCAGGCACCACGCACACCAGAACAGAAGGTAAATTGTGTTTGTCTTACAGTAAGACGTGTGTGTATATGAAAAGTTCATAGCATACATATATAAATAAATATATGTGTGTATGCCATGAAATGATGCGGTGCTAAGGCGCACGTCTCTTTTCTTTGTTTGCCACCAAGCACATGTAAATGATGCCTCATTTCCTGCTCTGTCTGTTGTTGGACACACGCAGCTCCTGTTTGCACAGCGGCGGCTTTTGAAGTCGTCCTCCGGAGATAGTTGGGGAAGCTGGGGAGCCCCCGCGGGGTGATGAATGGAGTCAGGGATGAGAGGGAGACAGAGAGATGTGGAGGAGGAGGGGTACCTTCCCTCCACGCACATTAACGCAAGCACCACACCCTACACAATCAAACACACCCCCTCCCGCCCTGTCTGACAGAACAGACAGCAGCATCCCACCAGAGCCACGGAGCTGATTTTGGGCTGTGGCTGCATACATCAGAGATGATGATGTGATTTAATTCCAGTATTAGCACAAAGAGGCTCCATGCTGCAGTATATATATGGCCTCTTTTCCGAACACCGAGCAGTCTGAGGGGATTCAACTCTACCGCCGGAAAGCATGGTTCTTTTCTGCACGTGACGAGACTTCTTGCTGGGCCTTTGTCCTGTCACAACGAGTCTCTCACAGTGGACGTTGCAGTAAAACTTCCAGCTGCTCCTTGACGGCGTTGTCACTCGACTGCGACCGACGTGACACTCCAGAGTGTTGGTGAACGACCGGGACAAAGAGACAGCGGCAACACACCAGCTCAGCTGCCTTCGCTATTGACTCCCTGAGAACAGATTTGAAGGATGATACTGAATAAGGGGATTGACAGATTGATAGACGTTAACTAACCGAGGGGTTGCCGCTGCTTTGGGACAGTGTCAACAAGTCATTTAAGCCTTTCATTCGAAATCTTTTCTTTCCCCCCCCTCTCCCTCCCCCCATTCTTGATTATTCAGCCTGTGTCGGCATTTTTCTTTATTTGATTATTCATGTTCACCCTCGAGGGGTGGCAAGATAAACCGCACGGGGTGCAGAATGAGTGAGGGAAGGCAGAGAGGATAAAACAAGGAAGAATAGAACGGCGTAGGGAATGGAGGGATAGAACGCAAAGGAATCGAGGGATGAGGGAAGGACAACAAGAATAAAGACAAGAAAACAAACACAGAGGAAAACAGCGAGGAACAGAGGGAAAAGAAAGGACAAAGAAGTAAAAATAGACCAAAAAAAAGGAGAAAGACAGGAGGAAAGAGGAAATAATGAAGGGGGAAGACAAAAGAACAATAAAGACACAGGGAAGGAACACAAGGAAACGGGATGATGGGATGAATCAAGGACAACATGAAGACAAGAAAGAAAGAACACAACAACGTGGAATCAAAAGACTGTTAGGCACATTTGCATATCAAACGCACAACCTGGCTGCAGGGCTGTACTGCAGACAACTACACACCATGCCCCCCATGTTTCCTCATTTTTTGTGCTATGTTTATTTTGTAGGTTTGTTCATTCTACAAAAAAAGAAATAAAAAGAAAGCAGAGGATTCACACACAACGATTCCTTTGAGTTTCAGTATCGGTCACAACATAAAATGAAAAAAAAACATGTTCGAATTTGCATAAACAATTAAGAGAAGCAAAGATAATCAGTGTTCACTGATTGATATGGAAGAAAAGGAGGAACAAAAAATCTGCAATTCAAATCATGTTCATGTGCACTGTGTACAAAATAACTTGGACGTGGACGAATTTGCGCCGTAACATTACTTGGGCATGGTATCTTCGGACGGTTAACTTTCGGAGCTGACCGGTCAAAGATCGGGGTCGAGGTCAAACACGTGTTTTCCGGAATTCCCAATTTCCAAGAAATGTCTGCAAATATATATTGATCAGAAAATGATTCCCCATCACACGATGTCATATGATAAGTGACGTCATGGAGAAGTCACAATGAAGTCAGAAAATGACGTCATGTGCAGTTAAAAAAAAGTATTGTCCAGGTTTCTCTGCTTCCTATAAGACTATAGACACAACCTTAAGCTGATTGATTGGAATTGTCATGATGCCATCGTTATTTTTGTACGGTTTTTGACCTTACAGCGTAAAGTTGTATGTATGTTGTGATTTTGTGCTAATTTTGATTTGGTGAAATTTAAATGAAATCATAACAAAATGGCATAATTAAAATATCAAAAGTGTAGCATTGCCTGATTTAAGCACTGTTCAACACCTGCAGATGAACTGTACAGGTTGTAGTAACTGTACGTTTATTTTTTTTTAAAAAAGCACTTCTGCCCATGTTGCTGTGTTAAACCTGCCTCCTCCCTGCGTTAGGTGGGCGTGTGCGGCTGTGAAGAAGGCTACACTGAGGTGATGTCGTCCGACGGCCGGCTGGACCAGTGCACCGTCATCCCCGTGCTGGAGATCCCCACCGCGGGTGACAACAGGGCTGACGTCAAGACCATCCGAGCCTTCAACCCCACCCAGCCCGCAGCCAGCACGCCAAACAGGGTGGGACGCACCTGGTTCCTGCAGCCCTTCGGTCCAGGTGACACGCCTCTCGGCACAGTCTGACACGTCCCACAGCTGGAACTGCTGCCAGTCACATGTTGGACGACGTGAAAGGGCTGTGGCCTTTTGCGAGCTCAAACTGGAGTCAAATACACTGAAGCTCGGTATCAATAACTGAGAGACAATAAACGGTTGATTGTGGTGATATGCAGGAGAACGCCATCAAACGCTCACTGAAACAAGAGCAGATGGCGATCACACAAGAACGTTCACAAGGTCTGTCGCAAAGGGCAAAACACCCACACTAGACAAGGGAATGGTGTGTGATCGCTCGGCGAACACATATTATTCTTCACTAGGATATTAAGGGAGGAGCAGAGGGGGAGGAAGTGGAAGGAGCTGAAGGAGGAGGTGGTTCAGAAGGAAGGAAGGAAGGGAGGAGAAATGAAGGGGGGAGGTAAAAGAAAACGTGGAGGACGGTAGGGACATGAGGGAACGAAGAAGAAAAGGAGAAAAAAGCCAGGGAAGAAAGGAGGAAGATAGAAGGAGGAGAAGTCGCGAAGAAAAGCAGGAAGTGAAGGAAAAGAGATCAGTTACAAAGAGGGAAAGCAAAGAAAAGTGCAGGACGAGGACAGAACGATGATCAGTTGAAGAACCGCATGATTGATGCGGAATACAACAAAGTGGAATGAAGGGAGCAGAAGCACTAACGGCTCTTACGCTTTTCCTCACAGTCTCTCATCAAATATTCATCTCGCAGTGCATATTGAAATGACTGGCCGCTTTCACAATTAGATTTCCACCAGGAGGAAACCACATGTGCAAGAACATGCATGCCGTTATCGTTCCTCATTAAAACGGACTCATCACAGCACATGTATAGACGAGGTGCTGCACTCCGGCTGGACATTGAGCAGTCGACATTCCTCCCTCCCCGCTGTAATGAATGCTGTCGTTGAAGGCCATGTATTGTTGATGTGTGTAGCTTCTGTGTTACATGTCATGATTCGGTGGACAGGAGTCCCCCTCCAAACACTGCTGCCCCCCTTAGGTCAGACAAAGGAATGCAACAGAGTAGCAGAGTCAGTGGGTAGTTGGAGCTGAATCTAATACAACAGCTGTACAATGAATCTGCCTTTCATTGGGTTTCTAATCTGCAGTTTGCGTTGAAGCTGTTTCAGAGAAGGCTGCAGGTTGTGGTGCAGTTGAATTGCACCGCCACATACAGTCAGGCGTTTCCGTCCTCTTGTCCAGCCCCAGCCTGAATAATAGAAGCAGAACCACCGTTCGTATGATGCAATGCAGTTCAACAGCAACATAAGCGACATCCTCAAAATACATGCAGTAGAATCAGCATCCATCCAAAAACAATTCAATAAAAAAACTAAACCCTCACGAAGGTATATTTATCTGCATCTGTATAGTTGTACATACAGTGGGTGTACCTAATAAAATGCCAATGGTGCAGAAGGGGATTAGGGGCTTGTGAAATTTTTGGGAGGGACAAAATAAAAGGTCAGACTTTCCCCTCTGAATTGTAATAGAAGTGGGGATTCTATTTCTTTTGTAATCATAATTCTAATTCTGACTTTTTATTCATAATTCCAAGTTTAACCTAATTTTAAACATACAAAGTCAAACTCCAAATTCTGACTTTATTCTCAGCATTCTGACTTTATTCCCCGATAAAATCAGACTTTATTGTTATTATCATTGTTCTTTTTTTTCTTTAGAATTATGACAATCAAACCAGAACAGAAGTCTGAATCCAAGTTTAGAATAACAATTATTATAAGAAACATGTTTTTTTTTCCCCCCCAAAATTCACGTGGTCCTAATCCTCTTCCATACATATCTGTGGGATTCTCTTTACAGACGGGAAGCTGAAGACCTGGGTGTACGGAGTCGCAGCGGGAGCCTTTGTTCTGCTCGTCTTCATAATCTCCATGACGTACCTAGCATGGTAATGTACCGACGCGTAAAGCTCCTTCGTTTCATTTGTGTCTCTAACGTCATCACTTTAGTTTGCACTCATGCCATCGTTCGCCCTCCCTCAGTGATGTAATGTAGGTCATCGTATATAAGGACAGACCCACGTTTTTTCGCTGATGGTTAACGGACGCAGGACTGGTGCTTTTTCGTGGACAGTGTATGAAAGTGAAAAACACATGAGGGATACATTTAAAAACAGACTTCATTCAGATAAAGGTGAATCTGTAATGCCATTGAAACAGACTTGCTACTTCTGTTTGTGAAAGTACTCATAATAATAATAATAATAAATTTCATTTATAGAGCACTTTTCATTGCTAAAAGCAAATCTCAAAGTGCATGATGATGCAGCGAATGGCTGAAATGACAGCTGACCGCCACAGAGAGGAGCACACAGGTTTAAAGTTTTGACAGCAACAGTGTGATTGGCCGATTGAAATCGCAGCAAAATCTGATTGGATTACCGAAAAAAACACCCGCAGTCTTCCAGTTAGAAAAGGCGGGGACAGAGAATTGTGAATAAATGAAACGTACACTGAGCGTTATGATAAATATAAAAGAATCGGAACTGAATAGATTGGCCGTCACCTATACTGATCCATCTTGGTATCGGTCCGGTATCTAATATCAGTATCAAACACATTGAATATGTTTTTTTAAAAATCAAACTACAAATTCTTCATGAACTCAGTTTTTATCATATAACTTGTGTTACATTCCAGCTGTCAAGTCATTTAAGTAGGGAGTTATATGGGGTTTGACCTTCATTCCATCACTGCTCATGTTCATTCATTCTTTTGACCTTTCATTTGACTTTGAGTTCATCGTTTGCCCCCTTCACTTCTTGTGTTTCTTTTCCCTTCACCCCACCGCTCTCACACTCGCCGCTCAGTCACTGTGGTTGTTGCCTCTGCTGCAAGTCGAGGTCCAAGACCCCCCCGGACGGGGCTTACTGGATGGACCCGGTGCCTTACACCTGTCCTGCCTGCCAGAAACTAGAGCAAGAAGAATTCCGGCTGCTCGGCCTCCTCCAGCAGCAGCAGCAGCAACATGAGACACAGCAGCAGCAGCCACCTCCATCACAACAACCACAACAACCGCAGCAGCAGCTGCAGTCGCTGCCACAGCCACCGCCTCACTTTGAAACTCTCATCACTTAGTCACGGCCTCGCCTCAACCCCCGCCCCCGTCACACTTTTCTACCTCATCTCCACATGTAGCCAAACACCTATAAAGTGCCTGTTGACTCATTTCAGAGGATCACTTCCTGGAGGTGAGCCGCTCGACTGCCATTAAACGCACCACCTGGCTGCAAACACATATATAACCCCATATACCTTCACACTAAGTTCCACTTTTGTTTGTAAAAAAAAATTGCAACAAATTCCCAAAGTATAGGACACTTCATTAAAACAAAAAAAGTTTTTATTTGCATAATCAGATCAGAAAAAGACAGGTTAATATCCCTGTCTGTATATATATATATATGCCTTACAGCAGCATGCAGATTATCAGATTTACACCTGAACACTAACCTCCTCCTGAGCCTCGGGATCCAGTGTGCACCGACTGGAAAGCTTTGACTGTTGGTTTTGTTTTCCTCTGCTACCATCTTGTGGTCATCCATCCCCATTTCACGTAGTCACATAATCATCACGTCGCCACCACTGGGTCCATGCGCGTACAAGCATGCATCCGACACGTGGCACTTGCCGTGTACTTTAAATGGTTTGTCACTCGTCTTCATTCTCGTGCTCCAATCACTGCTCCGCACCGGACGAACGAGTGGGTCAATGGATCCATTACAGTGCACATGATAATGACTGCGGATATTGTAATTGTGAGCAGACAATGTTTTCTTTGAGGTACTACAGTGCAGAGAAAAAAAATCCTGACGCGGTAACAGTGGTGCAGTGGTTAAAGCTGTCGCCTCCCAGTCCTGGGTTTCCATGCTCTCCTCTGTGTGGGTGGGTCGCAGCTCCGGTGGGATATACACTGAAGATGGTTGCTCTTATGTTTTCACTTTACCTGTGATAAGTGTGTCCCGAAAGTTGGTATTAGACGAAAAAGAAAGGGAGAAAAGGTGGCTGGTGAGCTATTGACGCTAGAAAAGAGTGAAGAAGAGAAACAGTCTGAAGCAGCAACGGACTGAACCAACCGCTCTAAGTGAAAGCAGACAGTATTAGTTGTTTTTTTTTGAATTGTCTGAATTGTCTCCTTTGAATGCTGGTGTGATCGCACAGACAGCGGCTATGATTCGTTCAACTGAACAAAACAATTCCATCTATCATTTATCGTCTCACTGAAGTAGAGTTCATCAACACAATGGGTACGTTTCTAACCAGAATGACAGTGTCACAGTCACTTGTTCTAAAGCCTGCCCAGCGCATCCGTCCAGCAGCAACGCTGCTTATCTTTTGAGGATCACGGGGGGGGGGGAGATTGGGCGAGAGGTAGGGGTATAAACTACTAGTCACACTCACCCATGCAGGCACGGGGGAAGGACATGTAAACTCAGACCGGGGGTTCAAAACCCACAACCTTCTTGCTGTGAGGCGACAGTGCCCACCATGTCGCCCCGAACGCGGCCCGATACTACATTCACCTGACAAGGACCTGTCTCTACTTAACCAAACCCTAATCAGATAGTCACAAAACGGTCTAATGGGTCATTTTGGTTGGCGATGAGTCTGGACCACTTTAGAAAAAGTTCAAATTTGACTGTAATATCACTGTGAAATTACTGAAATATTATTTAGACTTTCTGAGTAGTAAAAAAAAAAGGCAAAAGTATCAAAGTCAAGTCGGGAATGAGAAATTCGTTCAGCTTCAACGGTACTCTGACTCTCGGAGACCGAGTCGTGTTAGGAAACGTCGTCACGCTAAACAGTCTCTTTTTTTTCGTTCCACAGCAAAAAGCCAAAGAAGCCACAACGACGGCAGATGAACAACAGACTGAAGCCGCTGACTCTCGCATACGACGGCGACGCTGATATGTAGAAGTCTTCCTGCCGACCGCACTGACCTAAAGACACTCGTCCTGCCGCAGGGCACACGGGGTTGCTATGGAAACCCCCTTGAAGTCAGGGCTGCCGCTGGGCATCGTTCATTCCAACACAACCCCCCCCCCCCCCCCCCCCATGACTTTTGACATAAAGAGAAACCTCAAAGATCAAGATACTAAGTCCATGTCCATTAGCAGCCTTGATATGTCCTGTCTTATTTCTTCTTCTTCTTTTTTTTTATTTCCCTTTTGATACTTTCAGAAGAGCCTTCATGAATTCTTTGTCTTCTTTCGGAAGTCTGCCTTTACTTCTCTTGCCATCTACTTACTGCCAGTAAAATCCAAACCATGGCTGCTTGAGAGGGACGAAAAGCTGTAAAAGCACAAATCGTCTTCTTTTTTTTTGTCTCCTTGTTAGTTTTTTTGTTTTTCGCCCTCAGCTGAGTGGGATCAGCCGTCGCGTCCTCTGTCCCATGAGGACCGTTCTGAATCGTCAGTGTTATTATGGCCTGGGTCCATCTCGCGGGGAAAAAAGAATGGAAAGATAAAACCAGAGGGGGGGGGGGGGGGGGAGCGCAATGAATCCCAGAGCCGCCGTCACTTCTGCCTGCCTGACCCGTCTCACTTCTTCAGGCATAATTTTGCACTATATTAGTGCAGCATGATACGTTCGTATGTCTAGCTTCACCATAGGAAACTGCCTCTCTCAATACAAGATGGTGTACAGTCTTGTGCTAGAAATGTAAAAAAGTTCCAAAAGTAGACTTTTTTTGCAAACAGAACCCACCAATGTTTGTTCATATTTTTCTTCTATTACCTCTTGTATGTGATTACGATGGGACTCGATGTAAATATTTTCTTTCTTTTTTTCTGGTCTCAACTTTACCTTTCTAGTATGTACAGCTACGCGTCCCAAACTCTGCCTGAGTTCATTTACTCCCCGACAAGCGTTTTGGACTGCGAGTTTGACATTGGGATTTTTACTTTTTTTGTAAATTCTGGGTAAATATCAGCGTTATGGATTCAGACTGCATGACACGTAGAAACGGCTTCCATCGTGGAACACTGCAGCTGTGACGGGGAAGGAAGAAAAACGAGTAGACGAGACCTAAACATGGAAGATGGGTCAAGATAAGATGACACCGGTCTAGTTGTTATTTTGATATTTTGATGCAGAAAAGCTACAAATTATGACATTCATAACAGTTTCCTGATTAGGGAAGTGATCCACTAAAGTGTTAATCTTCTGTAGATGTTTGATTCTTGAATGACCTCACACAGGCCTTCGTGCATTCGGGATGTCCCGTCCTCGCCGACGGACGTAGTCCTCAAATCCAGCCTCATGCTGTCCGCTGCAGGACAACGTCAAACACTTCCTCCCTGTTCACAGCTACAGTAATAAAAAAACCCCAACTCATTCAGCTCTGTCTCACAGGCTTTACTCATCCATTCGTGTTCAATCAGACTCGTCTGAACGACCTCGTCACTCGTGTATCTCAGAGAGCGGAGCAGTTGACTGTATCACTCCGGATGACCTCTCCTGTCCCGTGACGGTGTGGAATCCCACCCGGGAGCTTTTCCAGCGATGAGAACGCAGTTCAGGAGGAATCATCTTGACATGGGGATATGTCGATGTTAAAAACTGAAACCACACAGTGTTGCCTGACGTCACTGCCTGATGGAAGCTAACGGTTTAGTCGCCCCAAAGTGAACACTGTATTGTTTGTTAGTGCTAAGACGTCATACCATTGCCAGAGAACGGCTGTTTTAATATTCTGTGGAGTTCGTTGCTAGTAAATTAATGGAATGTTTAATTTATATTTCTCGGAATATGAGTTGTAAATAAAGTGCTAAATATTTCTTTTCTTTTTTTTTCTAATTTATTGTTCATGTACCATAATAATGTTTCCTTTTTTTACTACACAAGAGGTTGTGCATACATGGAGACAGAAAAAAAAAAACTGGAGGTGTGAATGTGGGTGTGCTAAAAGGGATATTGATAACCTCGTGTCTCCGATGAACCTGTCCTTTTCCTACCGTTTGTTTATATGTATTTGACTAATTGCTGATAATAAACAAGGGAAATATTTCAAAGTGCCTTCTTGTACTTTTGAACTGCCCAGTGTGAAACATGAAGTTTAATCATTTTGCAGACAACATGGCGTCATCATGAATCCCATATTGATATGGGATATTGGAGACTCGTAAGTAAATTTCTACTAGTTTTCCCAGATTATTGCAAAATCACTGTTTTTAAAATGTCCACAAACACAGAGGTGAAGGGAAATTGTTTTGAAATGACATTAACTTAGAGTTATGAAACTGTTATGAAATTGACTCGATGCTTCAGTAAAGACATGGAAACGGAATAACCTTTGGGTTCACTTACCGTCTGCTTTTGACCTGCAGACAGGACATGTCTGCATTTCGGTTGGACGGTAACAATGAACAGCTGAAGGCCTCCATGAAGCCATTTCACCAGGATGAGCAACAATTCAGATGATGTTCACTGTGTTGCATGTGTTCTAGGTTGGATCAGTTACCTGGAAGGAAACAAATGAGGCGCACTGTAACGCCTCATACCTCCCTCAGCACGGCGTACAAGAGTATTGCATGGTCCCTGGCTGGCTTTGGGATAATTTGATCAAACGTGTGAGTACAGTATCTGCTGAAATAATGTTTTTTTTTAGAAGGTAGATTCTTATACATATTCTAGTTTTATATATACAAATTTTGAAGGACTTTGTTGAAGATGCTCCCTCCACATCTGGTAATGTGGAGAACATCAATCATCAAACAGGACTTTTACATTTTTTCAATGAGAACACATATCCCACAATGCCTTAACAGTGGAGCTGAAGCTAAAAGAAAAAAAATCCATCCATCTTACAATAGCAACAGATCTCTCTACGTTATGGCACAGGTTCTGCAGTTAAGTTTCGACAAGACAACCGTGAGTGTCTTAATTGTTTTTGCAGGGAGGGGGGCAGATGGGGCGACTGAAAATCTCGGGATGGCACACCAAAACCAAAAGCCATAACTGAATTTCAGGAATTCTATTATGCCAGTGTAGTATATTTTGGAGTTATGGATTTGAGGTTTGGAGAGTTGGATTTTGTTTATTGTTATTTACATTAGTTATTAAATACTCTTTTTTTTCCTTCTTACCTGCTCCTTCAAACCTGTGACACTTAAACCTAACGATACTATCTAAATATAATAAAAATATACTTTATTGATTTAAACAGATAGTACCCAATGTAAAATATCTGATATAAGTATTTTACCACCATGTATTATGCATGCTAAATGCTGCGCCACTGGTGATACCCCAGAGCTCAGTTGACTATAGAATAGATGGCAATTTATTGTAGTTGTCAACACAGCGTGGGTTCATACAAATATGGCAGAAATATATTCCAAAGTTCCATTGAAGCTAATATCAGACGTCATCAGTCCTGACCATCATATTATCCTAACTTGACCTTCTCAATGCATTTTTCAGTCTCCCGACTCTAACACTGGAGTTGCTTCACGGAGGGATCTCTTCCAGGCTTGTATGGACCTCAGGATGGACAGAATGACCATAGCGCCAAATACGGTCCTGGGCTATGTTAGGCCGTAATGAACATTTCTAATATTGAACGTGTCGGATGATTTTGACTGCGGCTAAATGTGCTGGACCCCTGGGTCAGAGCATCCCAGAAACAGCAAGGCTTTGTGATGCTCCTGGTCAGCGGAGCTTAGTCCAAGGAGGGACGAACCGCCAAGTGTTAAGAAGGTTTTGGAGGAGGTACAGGAAAAAACAGGTGTGATCTTCAGGACAACTTCCAGGACTTACAGGGCCAGGGCAATCCGTCGTCGTGTAGGGTCCATGCCTGGATGCGTTGGGGCTGTTTTGATGGCACTACCAACGATGCAGAAGCATAATAGACCTGGGTAGTCATGACGTTTTGGCTCAGCAGTGAACAGTTGCAGGACAATTTGGTCCAAATGTGCTGCCATAATATATTTTACCAGCAGATGTCAGTAGAGGATAGCTAAATGTCTGCAGCCTGCACACTCACGTTTCTCTAAAAGACGAGAGGAGTTTGGAGAGGGACAGGATCAGTGCGTTTTAACCTCCGCCATGATAAATGGATACAGAAATGTGGCTGTACTCATAGCTGTATCCATGTATGTAGCTTCTGCCTTATTCTGCTATTTTCTGTTCTTTTCCAAACTGCTTTTCTAGGCTGCAGGTGGATCCTGAATGCACCGACTCTCCTCTCGTGCATTCATTCATTCAGGCCTGTTGTCCTCTGCTTGTTGAAGTAATGTAATTGCCTTTATTATCAGAATCCCAGATTATGATCGGACGTTGGGGGAAGTAAAGCAGGGGCCGCCCACTACACGTCTCGGCCCTCTCATTTAATCAGCACTTCACTTAATCACGTCTCTGTCTTCCTCTTAAATTCCCCCTGCCAAGAAAAGGAAGTCCTGCTGTCTCCCCTAATCAATTTAGTCATGCTGTAAAACCCACTTCAAATGGGTGACTTTGTGGCGACCTCGGAGACATCAAGATCTGGCGGGGAAAAAAATTTGATTAAGGATGCTTGGTCAAACACCAAAGATCATCTACGCAGCATTGTTCGTTTCTAAGTTCTATTCCCAGGAGCCCCGGAGATAAGAGATCATATCTCCCTGATAAGAATAAAGTAGTCTCTCAATCAAGGGAATTGGTGGTCTGCCTTTAAGAAGGGCTTCCCGAAAACTTGATTGTACATCATTGTCTGTCTTCAATTAAAACAGCCTTACAAATACTGACCTTCCCTCGCCCCGGGTCGCAGTGACTTTTTGAACACCGAGACCTGATTTACTACTAAATATATACATACACAAGGAGAAGCAAACATGTCGCTCCCTGCAGGTTTATTTGTAATTGTGCATCTCACATTTTAAGTTTTTCAAATGCTTTCTTGCTGTGACTGGAAAATAATCTGTATACCTGAGAGTAGAATGTCATCTGGGGGGGGGGGGGGGGCAGTGAATCAAAGTGAGTATGTAAAAGGCGTTCTGTTGGTCAAATGATCCGGAATGGAAAACAAATTGAGTTGTGAGATCATTTCCCAAAACGCCCATTATACACATCCATCACAGTTTACTGACCAATTTCCGAGTTTAACGAGAACCCACTGAACTCGCTTGAGTTTTGTGCGTATATACGTTTTTTAAAACATCACATCTTCATTCAGTTTTACCTCCAAATGAATTGGTTTAGTTATTCTGGATTTGCATGTTTGTACATCAGTGCGGCGATGCCCAAACCTAATGCCAGGCAATTACATTGACATTGGACAAAACTTACCAGTCTAGCAGACGTGTGCACGTTCAGCGTTAAACTCCATTCCTTTACTTACTGCCGTTTCCGTTGGTGGAAAGAGACATGAGTGTTTTAGTTCTTGTTGTTGCTTCATCACTTGCCTCCAGAGAATGCAGCATGCTGAGCAGCTGAACCTGGACCGGTCTCGTCACTTGCTGATGGCGAGGCGCTGTCGCGTCCAGTCGGCCCTGAGGTAGCTCTGCTCAGTGTCGTGTGAACGCAATGATGGCGGAAGCTCTTTGGCAAGCGTCCCTCGCCACCTCCTACACCCGGCAAGAAACCGCGTGAGTCCCTTTAACAGTCAGCGCCGGCATTCTCATAATTCGTTCTGCTGTATCTGCACGTGGCGTGTATGGTTAAGTTGGACGCGCTACCACCATGATCGCTAATTACAGGACACTAGCGCTGAGCGTCGTTTAATCCCTCATTTGGACGATAATCTCCATAATCATTTCGCTTAGGAATTCTTCGAGTGTCTTTTATTGCGGGTGCCCTGATGGTGTAGAGCAGCACCAGGGACGAAGGTGTCGCGCTCCAGCCGAGTTAACTTCTGCGAGTGTTTGTCAAGTCTCAAGTCTCTGTCGACTTGAAGACTTGCATTCACACCCTTCAAATTAGACACGTGGGAACTCGAGTTTCCATCCCCACTTCCCGAAGCTGGAGCTGGCACTCGCTCTAATTGTGATGAGGAGGCGATTGATTCGCAGCAGCTGCATCCTGCGACCGACGCTCTGCCCAGCCATTTGTCCCTGTCAGCTCCCCCTCAGCCCGCCCACCCCTCCGCATTCCTCCTGAAAAGCACTGGCAGCGGCAGCCGTGACTGCGGACCGCGGGGGCTTTTGTCGCCGCACGTGGCGCGGGAAAGCGCGCCCCTCGGCCCCTTCTGGTCAAGCCCCGGTTTGACTCCCATCCCTGGCTGCCGGATGCTGAGCGACACTTCAGATGGCAGCTGGTTGGGCGGCAGCCATGGCGAGTGTGCCGCTGTTGCGTCGCGGCCGTGCCCGAGGGCCCGCGGCAACATCTGCCCTCACAATTAAAGATGGAGCCCAGCCAGCCAAACGTATTCATGCCACTGGACACCGCCGTCACTCAGCTGAGCAATCATCCTCTTCCCGTCTCCCGTCTTTATCTCGTGCCCCTCCTCTTTGCGGCTCAATGGTGAGCTATTAGGAAGAGACTACCCTGTAATTTCCTCCCCCCCCCCCCGCACTGAATTGAGCACCAAAAGGTGTGCTTGGAATATTAGTAACTCGACCTCCTGATTATACTCCATCAACGAGAGACAAGCTGCTGAAAAGAGGAAGGAGGCCAGGTGTTCGATTGGGAACTACAAAACATGTTGGGTTTTTTTTATCCCCTTTTTTGTATTGGTTTGCCAGGACCCAGCTGCGTTCACATCACTCTCGTGAATGGTCTCCACTCCGACACTGACACAAATCAGCGACTCGGTTCGCTCTCTGTGATTCACGGAGGCCCATACTTACCCGGTGACACGGGCAAGGCCGAGGTGCCCTCCGACGAGAGCTTTCACTTTGTCCACTGTCTTTACCGAACCGGTGTTGTTAGCTTTCCGCGGCTATGCATCACGAATTCAACCTTTTACAACCTGACGTCCCCACGGCCGTCCGACTTCATGACTGCTGCACAAAAACCCAACACAATTCACAGGAGCTGGCCTTGAAGTTCTGTTCACATTTGACTCACGATTTACGTCAACTGACAATGTTCAGCGCCGCTCCAGGAAGTAGTTTGCCCTCTGTGTCACACTCCAGCAGCTGACGCTACCTGCGATGTTACTTTAATTTATTACCCTGACCCTGAGTGCGACACCATCTCGTCACAGTCAGGTTGTTGTTTTAGTTGGCTAACCCCAACCACCATATCTAAACCATAGTTTATTTGCTAAATCTTGATGTGACCCGGAAATATTTCATCAGCGGCCATGAAAAAGAGCTGTTCGGGTTCTCTAAATGCTAAGGAAAGGTGCTTCAATTCTTGCTTTCCTGTCTCCTTTAGCATAGGGTACACTGGACCTTCCCAATGCGAGAGGAAAGGAGAAATAGACGCCCCGCAATTCATTGCGGCAGCGATTTTTAAGGTGACGTCACACGCACCAACGTAAACGATTCAATCCAAAGGAGATGAGTATGAATATGACCCAGAAGAGACACACATCATCATGTAAGTTACTGTTGCACATGAATCATTTACATCTGATGTCACACGCTGGTAAAACACACTGAGACATGCCGATGGAGCCGCTGCGTTTTTTTGTAGTCCATCTTCGGAATTTTTTTTTAGTTTCACCACGGCAGGCGCATCAATAACTGCCGTCGCGTGATGACGTAGTGTAGTGAAAGTCGAGTCGGATTCTCTGAGCAGCGCCGTCGGCTCTTCCAAAGTCCTATCTTTACACCTTTCCTTGACCTCATGACGTTTTCCACCTCCGTCAAGGAATAGTAGATAGGAAGGACAATTCGACCGCACCCTTTGTGGGTCTCAGCTCTGGATCCCCCCTCATCCGATCGTCGGCTGCAGGGCCTCGGTGGTTCCCAATCAGTCCGGCCTCGTTGAGCATATAAGGACTGAGAAGCAGCACCTCACTGGCTCTGGCACATGCTGCCTGTTCCTGAATGTGTAACAACTTTTTGTCTCGTTGCTCGTACAAAAGTCTCTGTAAGAGAAACTAGAGATTTGTTTGTGAAGTTAGTGTTCAGTTACTGATCTCAGTTTATGAGCTATGCCAGAATTCTTTCTGTTTTGTTTTTGTTTGATCACGCAATAGGCAGCTGTAGAACTGTGACCTTTTCTCTTGCGATAGTTTTTAGATTTGAGTTTTGTTCCTACACTGGGTTGTTTTGGTTTGTCATGTTGGCCTTTGCTCTCCCTGAAGTTAAGTCGTTTTGGGAGTTTTTTTGTTTTGTTCTGGCAATAAATGAGACTAAACTAAAAACGACACCTCATGTTTCTCGTCTAGAATCGTGTTACTCCCCTCCCCCCTTTCCCCTGGACCAGCTGTGGGTCCTAACAGTCTTCAATCTTTGGTTTTCTTTGTAGAAAATTGGACAATCCTGGTCAAAGCTGGTGCAGCCAATCAGCCAATCAGAGTCCTTGTCAAATTTGGAGCAGTGGTGTCATCTTGTTACCGAACTATTAGACAAGAATTAACGACACTTTCAATATATTTCTTCACCTGTCACAAGGAACGTTAACTGCTCTCAGCAACGGCTCCGGGCCTCCGTGCTGGCAGAAAATAAATTTGGTGGGACGGACCCTCTACGTCAATCACTAAAGATTGGATTGAACAAAACAAGACAGAAATATGAACCCGACCCAACAGAAATGGACTAAACACAACGTCAGACTGAAAAATGAAGGGGAAAGGGAAATTGCATTTCAGTTTGATCATGAAACTAGAATGCCACTCGGTACAACGCACATCTGCCAAGGCCCGACAGTCCCACTGAGACACCACATTTAAATCCCCCATCAAGATTTTTATTTGGATCCACAAGATATTAGTACCCTAAATATGCCATGAATTGTTCCCTGGGAAATCTGCGAAAATGTAAAAAAAAAAAAAAGAAGAAGAAAAAGAAAAGCCTAATATCGCAATGTTAAAAAAGTGATTAAACAATTCCTGGATTCATCCCTTTGTCCAGATCCGTACCATATTTTAATTGGTTATTTTTTGGTCCATTTCTCATCCTTCCAAGTTATGTGGAAATTAATTTCGTGGTTTTTGTGTCATTCTACTGAAAATCAATAGGACATGGCTGAAAATGTAACCTCCTTGGGGGAGATAATGACGAATGTACAACTGGTAAGACATAATGCATTTCTGTTATTTCATTTTCATCTGTTAAATTTGAGCTATTTTGGCCGCATTTATGTTTTACATTGCATTGATGCAAAAGTCTTTTTAATGCACTGTGGCTGCTAAAGTCTGCACATCGCTTCTCTCCCCAATGCTTTTAGCATTGTCCTGGTAAAATAACAGTAAAATAACATTCAACTCATTTAGCATCACTCCCATTATGACCAGAAGTCGAGGATTACATTTTCCACTCTAAGTTTAAAGTGTGTTTGGTCCACATGATTTAATCTCTAAATCAGCCAGTGGTCAGGGAAAGAATTTTCATGTTGTACATGACATTTGTAAGTGTATTGTGTCTAGGACCACTTTAATTCATTTAAAAGAAAACATAATTTCACGCTGGAAGTCAACTAAGAGAAGCTTCTGACATTATATGTCATTGTTATCATGTCAGCGTTGCGTTACCATGGTATAATTATATGCAAACCTTTAAAACATTATTTTATTTATTTAAAAAAATCAGGTTCGACAAAATGTATCTGTCAATGGAAAGTAATGCCATCATGTTCACGTGATAGATTGTATGTTCCGTAGATGCAGTGGTTGACTGGGCGGTAGCAAACACAAGCATCTAAAAATGAAACGCTACTTAAGTTTAGAAAATCATCAGCACCGGTTCTGCACACAAGTAACTTCAGCAAGCCTATAATAGGTTCAGAAAATGTATGCGTGAGGTTACATGCAGTTTCACATTTGTTTTTTATATCTAATACCAATGTTAAATTATTGTTTTCTACAATATTGTGTGACAGAACATGATCTTCGATATCCCACATGAAAGTTGAATGTGCCACCACCCCGACCTCCGCACCCTTACATACTCCCTAAGGCCTCAGCACTTCCCGCATTGACACTGAACATCTGCAATGGATATGAATCCTCAGGCACATAATTGACCAATACAGACACAATCTCTTGGACCCCTGACCTGGGTTGCTCCAGGTACTGACCTTACTGGACTCCCAGCTCAACTTCTGTAAAGTGGCCCACCTGGTATCTCCAAACAAAAAAAAAAGAGGAAGGTTGGGCTAATCCTGAATTATGGGCCCTTTAGCTCACCGTAGACGAGCCTGTGTTTTATTACAGCCACAATGGTAGTCGGCCGACCCCCCCCGTGATTTATCTCCACCTGCTCTGCTGCCGCATGCCGTGCTGGGCTTGGGAAGGCTATCTGGGCCATTCAGAGCAGGATCCCATCAGCCCTGCCGGCTGAGTTATGGCGACAATGCCAGAACACCGCAATGTTGTAGCAATGAGACTGCTTGGGGATTTATTAAAGCGCAGCCCCCTCCCGCCTTTTCTTTTCCGCTCACCTCCCTGCCCCTTCTGTTCCCCGACAAAAAGAGCCCTATCTATCTCCAGCCCAGAAACACGCACTCAGCATCTGAGCCGGCTTCAGTCGCCTTGTCCTGCCACTGCTGGCACACACACACACACACACACACACACACTTCCATGCACATGTACACCAGATGCATGTTTCGATGTTGTAGCTGATTGCCGTAGACACATACACATTTCTTTTTGGCCCATGGACATGAAATGTTAAACAACATGTCTTAAACTACCTCAGGAAAAGAAAGAGAAAGGGTAAAGTAAAAACAAAAAAATCAAAGCAAAATAAAAACCTTTCCCACTGCAGTTCCCGTTACCAGTGGTGTTCTGCGTTTTTTATCAATGGGTTCCTTAGCGTGGTATGAACCCCGCCCAATATCAGATAATCGGTCGTGATTGGACCGGCAAGTTTTCTGCCGAGGGAAATCACTTCCCAATTGAGCGGATCCGGACCTATGGTGCGGTCGAATTGTCCTTCCTATCTTCTATCCCTTGACCTCAGTGGCAAACGTCATGAGGTCGAGGAAAGGTGTAAAGGAGGACTGACAGGACTTCGGAAAAGCCGACAGAGCTGCTTGGTGAATCCGAGTCGACTTTCACTGTACATGTCATCACACGACGGTGGATGTTATTGACGGGCGTCTCTTCTGGGACATATTCATACTCTTCTACTTCTTCTACTTCTACTGAGGATTGAGTCGTTTACGTCCGTGCGTGGCGCGTCACGTTAAATATCGCTGCCGCAATGAATTGTGGGTCGTCTATATCTCCTTGCTCTCACATAGGAAGGTGCAGTGTACCCTATGCTGAAGGAAATAGGAAAGGAAGCATTGAAGCTCCTTTCCCATGAATTTAGAGAATCCGAACAGCCTTTATCATGGCTGCTGATCAAATACTTCCGGGTCACGTCAAGATTTAGGAAACTTCCTAAGCCAATTTGACAATTCGACCTCACCCCGCATTCTGGCAGAGCAAATTTAAATGAGCTTCCAGAATTCGTCTCGGTCCCAGGCTAGTTGTATTGAGGTCCCGCCGATACACCGCTCGACCAATCGTCAGTCAGTGTCGGCCTCCAATCGGGACGTCTACGCCTGTTTTTTTTTTTATAACATCGAAAAGCTAATTGAAACCAACCTTGACGGGGATGAGGGAAGCAAATTTTTGGCTTCACTTTTGGGAGCTTGAAAGAGTACGAGGAGGCTTCCCAGAAGTTAGCGGCCAGCTCGACTGGCAGCAGATCCAGCCAGGAAGATTCACTTTTCCGATACAGTATTCAAAGTGTTCATTTAAAAAGAATGTAAAAAGTTGGGTAGGGTGTCATGGTTCCGCTCGAACCAAGAGTTGCTGTGGACTTTCGAGAGAAGAACTTTGAACCCTTTGTTTCTTGGTGGACTTTGCTGGCTCTGATTTCTTTGATTGCCCTTGTGTGTCTCTGTTTATGCGAAGTTACTTTCTCGTGATCAATTTTTTCTTGTTCATCTTCAGTTGGGCATTTCCCGTTGGATGTTGCTTTCGCGTACTGTTGTCCTGCGTCTTATTTGGTCATTCATTTTTTTGTCTTGTGTTTCCCCCGTGATTGTCGGCACTTGTTCCTAATGGGTCTCCCGCGTCCAATCACCTCTGCCCTCTTGTGTCTATAAGGTCCTTGTGCCTCCCTTTGTTCTGCTTGCTTCGTCTGTTTGGGTGTTCCCTGTTTACGTTCGGAGGCCTGAAGTTGAGTTTTGGACAGTTGTATTTTGTTTATATCTCCTTTAAAGACTGGAAGTATGTTTTTATTTGGACCTTTTTTTAATACTCCTTTTTCGCTAACCAGCATTTGAGTCCTGCTCCAACGAAACCTAACATAGGGGACAGTATTCTCAAAAAATCTTTGGCCAGAAGCCGGCTACTGAAGCAGACTCCCAAAACATATGTGGATAAGTCCCCGTCGGCTGGATGGGACAAGGGGGGGGGACGTTGAATCACTTTATTTACACTAGCTTTCTGGGAGTTGAATATGGTCTATGCATAACATTATGATGGAGGTCACCTTAGCCTCCAATGGAATGTGCTTTTTTCATTAAGTGGATATTGAGGGAAGAGGACTTTGCCCTGGAACTCCGCAGGCCCTGAGAGACGAATGTAAATACAATTAAAAGAAGAAGAAAAAAATAGTGCGATAAACTCATAAAAGTATGACATGACTCGGTTGGATTGCCAACCAGGCAAAGCAGGCCACTGTCCAGAGGCTCTGAACTCTCAGGGGACTTTGTTGCAAATTACTGTGTGGTCATTAGATTAATAACGCTTTTGCTTGGTGAAAATGTGCCGCTTAAAGCACAATTAAAAAACTGAAATGATGAAGACCGTGAGGTAATTAATCCATAACTTGGAGCCAATCACAAGTCCCTGTTTTTTTTATTGAGGTCACGATCTGGAATAAAAACATCTAATATGTTATCAATATTATGCTTACATTAGTATTTGAGTGTGTAGACACATGGACACAGATCCACTGTGGTTGCCAACATCCACAGTCCCGTCTGTGGTTCAGGCAACGAAAGCACTTTAGTTGAAGTTAAAGAAAGTTGTGGTTAAATGTAAATGTAACACATAGTATCTGAGTTCATTGTGGACATTGTCTGTACTGAACCAGACCAGAATCATCCCATTTCTGGG
Source organism: Scophthalmus maximus (assembly GCF_022379125.1). NCBI lineage: Eukaryota > Metazoa > Chordata > Actinopteri > Pleuronectiformes > Scophthalmidae > Scophthalmus > Scophthalmus maximus. Next base: position 2,851,097 of record NC_061536.1, read on the forward strand.
ATTACAAGACACCTGTACTTTACAAAACATAATCCTCTTCCAGTATCACACACAGAAAACGCGGAGGGAAGAGAAAAGAGAAAACAAAAGAAAGTTTGTTTTTCCTTCAGCTCCCACGCTTTCTTCAAATAACTGGCTAAATGATATGTTTCATTCACGTCATCTACAATTGGACACCGTCCTGCAAGCTCAAACAACAAACCAGATTCAACTGATACGACTTGTCCAATACAAAAAATGAACAGCACATCCTCATTTCATTCAAACATAATAATAACAAGTGTTTGTGTTTCATACAAAATATTGCACGGGAGGGTTGAGCAGGGGGCTCACTTTTGCCTGGACATCACTAACAGGTTTAGACATCAGGTCTTCTGTCTGCACTTTCATTACATTGAGTGTGCAACACCGGTCAGTTCTGCTGCCCAGTGTAATCCTAAAGATTTTAAGTTCTGATTTTTTTTATTGACAGCACCAGTGGTTTTTATGCTCAGAACGTCTCAGAGTTCTGAGCATAAAAAAGTTATCTTTTTTGGGGGGGGGACTAGAACCAGCATACACACTCCGGTTTGATCCAGCCCTGAATAGAGAACTATAGAGTCAATTTGGATGGACAAAGCAGGATTAATACCATCCATCAGATGTAGTTAACTGGTATGATTAACATTTTAAAGTTTTTTTTATTATTATTATACCCATAGACTTCAGGTGGAAATCAATTTTTGTTTTTGCCTATGTCTTTTTCTGTATTCTTTCTTGTTGCATGATACTGACCCTCACATTTACAAATTTTAGTGAAACAAGTTCATCACTGTAGGGGGGGGGGGGGAGGGAATACGTAAATTGCATGAGCTGAACCAGTTTGATGGACATTAGGAGTTTCTTTTCTGCAGTGTAAGGCAAAAAGCAGGCACAACGTTTGAATAACAATTCATGCTGCATTGTTGGAATTTCGGCAAACGTTGGCGGATGTTATTAGCAAAAGCCCCACTCGGGGGTGATACAGTGGATCCTGACGGCGATGTGTTGGGATGACCTCCGCGCGCGGCAGCTGCTGTGTTTGTTCGTGGTTCGCCTCTTGTTCGGGGGCTGAGCGGAGGAGCGCATTCATTCCCACACCAGCAGCCGGGGTTGGTTTTTTTTTGTTTGTTTTTTTCTAGGAAAAGAAAAAAGGACGAGAAAGAGAGCGAGGAAATGTGGCTTCCTCCCCCTCCAACAAAAAGCCAGCCGTTTTATTCGTCTTCTCCCTCCGCCCCATCCCATTCATATGCCCCCCTCCCTCCCTCCCTCCCTCCCCCTCCCGACGGTCTCCCAGGTTGTGTTGCAGGCGCTCGTTATAAAGCGGAGAGCTGCGCCGTGCCCCTCACATCGGAGCGCAACGACCGCTGCGCGCGCCAGCCACCAGCCAGAACGCCCGGGACTCCAACCTGCCCACGGCCGTGACCCCGCCGCTCTCGCTACCTGGATTAACTCTTTAAGTAATCGCTGTTTGTGGCCCTGCCCCCCCCCCCCTCCCCGCCCTCCCCGCCCCCATCCCTTCCCCTCCCCCCGACCCCAGCCCTCGCACCGGCTGCGCCGTCCCGTGCGCCGCGCCGCCGTCCCGTCGCCGTCTCCGTCTCCGACTCCCAGCTCCGTTCCGCGGCCATGGGGTGCGCAGCGCTGTCCTTCTCGCCCGGGCTGCTGAGGGGCTTGGCCGCGCTGTGAGGTGGACACCGGCTGGATTTATGGTCGGCAGAGCCGCGGCAGTCCGCCGAGTGGGAACCTAGAGGAAGTCCTGAGTGCCGGGAGGATGCAGGTGACGTGCTGGTGCGCCGTGTTCCTCCTGACGCCGGTGCTCTGCCTGGTGAGTTTGATTCCCCCCCCCCCCCCTCCCGGGGAGGGGGCACACTGGGTAATATGTTGAGTGTGTAAAAAGGAGGTATTCCAAACTTTATCTAGACTTTTCTTTCTTTCTTTTGTTCTCTCAATTGTTTGGAAAAGTGAAACTCGCGGCGGATGCGCATTTGTCCCAGTGCAGTGGAAATTAAGCTTTCACACAGATGCAGGTGGCCCCAAGTTATTGCTTTGTGACGTCGGTATAAACGCCCTTTTAGAATATTCGTGTGTTGTTTTTTTAGTTTATTTTGGAGAAATACCAAGGGAATCGTAGTGCCCCCCCCCCCCAAAAAAAAACAAGACGTCTCCAACAGGCCCGTGTGGTGGACTGGTCTCGCGGGGGCGCGCTAACAAACCAAACCTCCACGGTGACAGCGAAGGCTGCGCTCCCAGATGATCGGCCGGGGACCCGGGGACCGGTTGTCTAGGCGGGCATGGTGTGGGACAGAGGGAAAAATGATTTATTGACCAACTCAGTTGCTTTGAAGTTTTGTGTTGTTTTGTTTTGTTTTTTAGAAAAAAAAAAGAAAATAGGCTATAATCCGCCAGAGAATCCATCCTTAATTCTCGGGTGAATTGGTCACAACTATGATAATGTGAGATGTATTTTTTTTTTCTTAAAGTTCAACTTAAGTTGTTTAAAACAAAATATCTATATATTAATTGGCCGTTTGAACGGAAACAAGGTGTGGGGTTTCAATGGCTTTATTTCGACTCAATAAAAGGCAGCATGTGCTGAGTTTCTGACACAAACAGACAGAAGGGAAGTCAAAACAGAAGGGAAATACACCATGTTTACCCTTTTATATTTTCCACTGCCATTTGGATCTCCAGACTTCATGAGAGAAGAGGCCCGGAGCAGAGACGTTCCTAAACCCCCCTTTCTCTGATTTAAACATACACCTCAAAGATTCATGGATGAAACGCTTCATTTGATTCAACACTGTGATATACACGGGAGAAAGGTTCTGATATTCAACATGGCACTGAGAGAAATGTCACCCGCCCGCTGCCAACAGCTGTGATCAGGTTTAAGGGTGAATTATATGAATTGCATATGAATATGATAGCCAAGACAGTGAACTGTGTGTGTGTGTGTGTGTGTGTGTGTGTGTGTGTGTGTGCTGTTCATTTGTCTAAAAACTAAAAAGACTAGATCAAGTGGACAAGGAGCTCTCCAAGGTGCTGAAAAACACATCCTTTTTTCCTTCCACCACAAATAACCAATTTTCTTTATGAAGGCTACAATAACAGGGAATAATATCATGCAGGGTAAGAATATAAAACTTCATATATTTCACAACATATTTATTGAAAAGGGTACATTTCGCCCCTAAATGCGAGTTCTGAAATTGAACATTAATAATACTTAAATCAGATTTTTTTTCTTAGGACACATTTCTCTCACCGTCATTTTCATTTGACCTGTTACAGCCTACATTTTTGGGCCGCCCATCTTCTTCTTTTTCTTCCTCATCATCATCATCTTCTTCTTCTTCTTCATTAATATTTCTTCTAAAATATTGCGCCCCCCCCCCCCCCGATATTCTTTGTGTTGTCTTTCAGAATTAAAATCTGAAGCGTTTGGTGTCAATTTTTACACATCACATGCCAGTATGAATGTAGTGTAATATTCCTACTGTCGAGGATTTCTTTTTCTTTTCTTTTCCTCCTTTTAAAAAAACAAACAAAAAAAAAAAACAGAAAACACAGCTTGCAGTGGTGATTAAAAACGCCCTCCACACTAAACCCTGCTCGCCGAGTTTAATTGTGTAGCTGGTAAAAAAAAAAAAAAGCCCGCGCACGCGCGCGCGCGCCCCCGGACAAAAACCGGCCCGCCTGTGGAGTAAACGGAGCTCATTGCGCAGCCCGTTAACCACCGGCCTGACCCACCGCGGCGGAGGATTAGAGCTGAACTTTGATGGTTTTATTCCGTGTTCGAGGCTCCAGTCTCTCCAGTCTCTCCTCTGTCTCCCCGGTCTCCTCTTTAAGCCTCTTGTCCGAGAGCCCGCGCCTTGACCCCGACCTCGGCGCGGCCCGTGCAGGCAGACTGCTGCCGCACGCAGAGGCAGAGCGCGGCCAGCGCCTGTGTTGCTCCGTTTGATTTCGTGGACCCACCACCTCCCATTGTTCCCCACACAAAAGAATGCCATTTGGGATTATCGTAGATGTCGGTTCGTGCGCTATTGTAATGGGAATTCCGCCCGTCTAAACCAGAGCAGTTCGCATAGTGATAAAGAGGTTGTGTATTTTTCGGCTTATTATTTGACACTTTACGCATCCTCATAATGCTCTCATTTGCCCTCACTGAAGTATTTAGTGTATAGTTCTCTTTCCATTTTGCTACAGCAGGATTTCCCTAATTCAACTAGGTAAATAAGTTGTTAGATGGATATTTATGAATGAAATATGTTTGTTATGGTTTGCTGGTATTAGTATTAATTTTTCCCTGTCTGATGGAGAAGGACAGTTTCTGCAATCTCGATGAAGAGTAATTTGAGAGGAGAGAAATTTAAAAATGACTGCCTGATCTGGCCTTTTGCCTCATAATTTACTGTTTTAGCGTGAATAGCAGTGTTGTTTTTTAATGTTATTTTCAAAGCACGTGTGCTATTAACACCTTATTTTAACAGTGCGTAGATCCTCCTAATCTGATTGTCTTTCTATTAATCCCCCTCCTTTTTGTATTATTATCATTTACTTGTTTTTTTTCAAAGAGGGATCATTAGACTTCCTGCCATCAGTTTGACTTTAACCCATGGTCAAGGACATAAACTCAGACTACAGAAGGGCTTCAAGGATTTGAGCCTTGTTGACTTTTTTTTTTTTTTTTCTAAAAAGAAGAAAAAAATGGCAGACATCCTTCTCGCCATGCAGAGCCACGTTGCAGCATTATGTGAAGTCAGGCAGTGAGGGTCTCTCACGGTTGCTGGCTCCCGCCGCCACCGTCATTGCCACCCGCCCCCCCCCCCCCCCCCCAACCCACTCCTCCCTCGTGTCCCCTGGGAGAGGCAGATGCGGCAGTCCCACTGGCAGCAGCCACAGCAGTCACATTAAAGTGTTATTATCAAACAGCGCAAATGGGGCCTGCAGTGTCAAGCAGTCTGCACGGCGGGGAGGGAAGGAAAGTCCCACCGAGATCACTACAGCACAGTTCACACAGTGTGAACACCCTCCGACCCCCAGGCCCACCACGCCCCCTCTTCAGTCCACAGGCGGCCACATGAGCTCACGATAATGGAAAGGCAATACGTTTTCAATGAGCTGTTTGAAGATGGAATCAAGAGTGGGCCAGTATTAATTCAATTATATAGTAAAGGCCCACATGCTGCGCAACCAAACACACACACACACACACACACACACACGCAAAGACAAGTGCATTGTGTGGCCATCAAGTCGGAGCTGTGGAGAATGTGCAGTGTTGCTCTTTTTTTTTTTTTTTTTCAGCCCAGACGTCGACAAAGTGAACAATTCTCTCGGTTTCTTGTCCAACCTTTGTGCTGCTTAGCTTTTAAAGCAGCGTGGAGGTGTGACTTGAGAGCTACTCGAGCCCCCGGCGGCTGGAGAGAGCCGAGCACAAAAGGGCTGAGAGTTCAGTCTTGGAGAACAACGCGGCGATTCCCCCCCCGCTGCCGTCTCGCCGGCCCTCAGCTCAGCCCCCGCCACCCGGCTCTGTTACGTTCAGCAGCTTTTCTCACAGTGAAACTGTGCAACCGCCCTCTCGAGATGGTGGCAAGTGGGGCGGGAGGTCTGGAAGTGGAGATCTGGGGAGCGCCGAGGGGCTCCGAGAGGACCTCAGCGGGTCTTCAGACATCCGCAAGGGGGCTTCCAGGGGTGTCGAAGGTGTTTGTGCGGTTTTTAATGAGTGTTTTTTGAGGAGACCTCAGAGGGCATAGCAGGTTTCAGGGGACGTTCGGATGCATTTTAGGGGTCATGAGTTCTTTCGAGGGATTGTAGGGATTCTAGTGAGTATTCCACAAGGCCTGGAGTTGTTTTTACGCGTCCTGGAGGACGAGCCAAATCATCTTGGGCCAAATTAAGATTAGACCAGTGACACTGACAGTGATTCGTAAGACAACAAGTGTCAACACGCAGATGGTACCGTACGTTTTGATGTCATTGCGAAACAGTGCCCGCGGAGTCTGTCCACCGGAGGGCACTGACAAGTCCATATGTACAGTGGAAGATATCAGGATCACTGTTTTTAAAATCTTGGTCTTAATTATTTAATACACCGATTAAAAAAAAAAAAAAGTGTTAATATATGTCATGTATTCGGAAAAGTGGCTAGATTAAATACATACATTTTTACTCTCAAATGTAAATATTTGTATTGAAAAAAACGGAATGATCAATCAAGTCAGCCGCAGTTTGAGTAATTGCTTAACTGTTCACCTTGTTGTGTTTGCTGGGGAAAAAAAGCACTTTGGGGTGACACATACAGTCAGAACTTTGGAACTAAAATTATGATGAAATACAGTGTCACCAAAAAAGCATTTAAAAAAAATAAATATATATATATATATATATATATATATATATATATATATATATATATATATATATATATATTAAATATGGAACTTGACAGAAATCTAACTATAATTACAACTGAGGTTGCGTTTGTGAGGCTGACCTTTGACCTCGAATCCCACTGCATCTCGGGGAGCTGGTTGAATGTGCACAAGGTGACCGAGTCTTGTTGCAGCGCTTTACACCGCGTGAACCGTCACCTCTGTGAACCTGTCCCGGGCTCCTCTGATCTGAGCTCAGCGTCCCCAGGCGGCTGCTCGCTCGCTCGCTCGCACACACACAGACAGCCAAAACGACACTTGACCTTGGTGTTTGGCCACAAAGTCGACGATAACGCAGCACTGACTGTGGTGTCTGGGGATTCTGGGGGTGAATGAGGGGGATCGTCCCTGGATTCGGAATCTGTGACGGTGTTAAATTGGAGAGCAATACGCCTTAAATATTCCCAGAATAACCAGTCAGTCTGACTCGGCAGCACACACACACACACACACACACACACACACACACACGTGATTAATGACCACAGCCTCTATTCTGTCCACCGTGCGCTGCTCCACACTTTCAATTGCGCTCCACAGCTCAGAGGTCAAACCTGGAGCTGATCACAGAAGTGCGTTGTTCTCAGGAAACCGACCCCCCCCCCCCCCCCCCGCTCCGTTCGCGACCCAGGTTTGTTCCTGAGGGAAGCTTCACACCCCTAGATCTCTCCTTGTAGCACAATCCTTTTCATGGCGAAGCGTGCGGCGCCTTGATAGAGGCGCTTTGAAGTAGCCTGGGGGGCCGGGAGAAATGTCTCTGAAGGCAGGGAGCGACTAGATAACCTGTAGTCAGTCCCTGCTTTGCATCTCCAGGTGCTCCCATGGCTCAAGACTCTGAAAGCAGACCTCTCTCCAAAACTCGCACTGAAATCTGCATTCACATGAGATGATTCAACAGCCCTGTCTGATGGCACTCGGCCAGGTTTTCAGGCCCCCGTCTCCACCGTATCCTTCATAACTCACCCCCTTCGCGATGAGCAAATTAGCAATTCAAATGAACACAAAAAAAGGAGAAAAAAAATCATTGATGGGTGAAGTGGATGAAGTGGATTTGCTCCGCCGCTGTTGGAAGCATCACTCGTTGTTTTAGTTGGACGGCATGCGGCCTTACAGTTCGGTTCAGTCCCAGCTCCCCCATTAATGCCATTTGCAGGTAAGACAGTGAAAGCTCTAATAATCTCACTGTTCACTACCTGCCCAGCTACAGCAACTGGCTGCGGAGCTACGGAGGGTGAATACTGGACTCACGACTCCAAAATGAGCGTCCGTTTAGCCGGAATTGTCGTCGTGTTTGTGTAGCATATTGAATTTCAGTGATTTTTTTCTTCTTCTCTCGTTGTGTTAACAATGAGCCGTACAGTCCAAATGAGCGGCATTAGCCAAGTGTGCGGTGAGCGTGCATCCTGACAACGAGACTCTGGTGACACATTTGGTCCGATGTGACTCTGGCTCTGCCTCACCGCGCTGCTCCATTAAACCTCCTCCCCAGCGTTTCTCTCACACTCTTCTCTCTGTGTAACATTTTGGCTGCATCTCATCACAGTTGTCACCACTGTTCTGCCTGCGTTCTCCCCTGAGTTTTCGAAAAAAAACCTGCTTCCCCTCGTATGCATGGCATATGTGAAAAAAAAAAAAGTGTTGTTGCCTTCATCAGATAGTACAACCATGCATAGATGAAGAGTGGTGCAATCACCTGGTTGTTTTAAACAGGCCACCACGACACCTCAACCCCAGGAGCTTCTTCTTTTTTCTTTTTTTTCTTTTTACCAGATAAGACTGAGATCATCAGTCTTTTTCCGGTTCATAAGAGGAGCTCCACTGCACGCGTCTGATGCACACGAGTTAAAGCCCCCTCCGGTGAAAATCCAAGGTTTTACCATGTTAATGAGAACCAACGGCAAGTCTTAAAAAGATGGACTCAACCAGCAGGCTTTCATATGTGTGCTTTGCATATTCCAAGATCTGAGACTATTAAACGAGGCAAAGGTGTACCGTTACATCCAAAACAATTTAAGGCCATGAAGGGATATTTTACGGAGCAGGGATGACATTTGGTATGGGTTTAATCGATGCCAGAAGAGGAACGTGAACACGACCCCCCCCCCATGGTGGGAGAAAGTGTCATTTTTCACTCTTGTTACACTGTTTTCAAGTAAACCGAATCATTTATCATTGGGAATGATTTAACCGTTTTATTTCTAATCACCAGAGAGACGTCCTCAAGTTCCTTTGTACATGCAAACAGTATTCATTTTTCGAAAAAAAAAAGGCACAAGCTCGAGCTTTAACACAATTTCTTACTCATCACTTCATTTGCATGTGATTACGGCTCTCTGGTTGTGCAGGTTTTTCAGCTGCAGTAATGGATGCTGTTAGAAAACACTTCACATTAAATATAAAGTGCAGTTGATGAAATGCCCCGATACCCTCATCTGTACTACACAGTGCATTGTTAGCCAGCGTTTCACGCACATGATTAAATGAAAGAATATAGAAATATCTTCTCCAGTTAGGTGACATCGTCGATCACAATTTGCATGCAAAGATCGTCAGGGGAATCTGGAGTCAGTATTTTTCTGAAAGTGAATTACGGAAGTCGATTCATTCATTGGCACGGAAAGAGTTATCAATATCGCATCAATAACAGATTAAGTAAAATTGATTTATCCTCAATTCTGCTGTACACAGCGCACTGAATTGAACAGAATGATTAGTACTGACTTTGTCACACCACAATGGAAAACAATCTTACGATAAGTATTAATTGTAATAATATGTGCCTCGGGCAGCTATTTGCGTTCTTTGGTTTTTTTAATCAAGATACATTACAGCAAATTCTATGATACAGGACAAACTCATTGTCTGCAATTCTCTAGTTTTTATATGTGTCTATATAAAAATAAAAGTGGAGATGTGGGCTATTGACCAAGTCAGTTCTGGTTGCTCAGGCCGAATTTAGTCTGTAACAACCGGTTGCACCACCAGCGATGTCTGTTCTCTGATACTGGACACGATGGGGATGCGGGCATTGGATTTGGAGTCGCACGGTGATGGATTGCCTTTCTTCCTGACCTTATGATGGGCTTGACTGACTAGTGAAACATGGTGCAGTCCTCGGGGGGCAGCAGGAGGGGGAGGAGGTGAAAATAGTGGAAATGGAGAGGAAGAGGGTGGGTGTGTGTGTGTGTGTGTGTGTGTGTGTGTGTGTGTGTGTGTGTGTGTGTGTGTGTGTGTGTGTGTGTGTCGGGGGGGGGTGATGCTTCCGTCTTCCCTCGTCGGCAGTGATGGATCTGTCATCGGGGCTCACGTCTGCGGCGCGGTCCAGCAGTCACGGCGCTCACTGGCGGGAGTTACCAGCCGTGTCCGTTATCCTCTCCTTTAGATCTTTCCATCCTGTTACGTTACAGTGACTGGCCATGCGGACGCCGTCGCCCTGCTCCAGAGACGCGTATGGATGAAAAAAAAATCAATGAGCGATGAACGCTCATGTGAGCTCTCAAAAACCAGGGTTTTAAGCCCATATATTGGTTGGAAGTATTGCACCGTTTCCGAAGCAAAGAAATCATTACAGTGGAACCAGGAGGAATTTTACTCAACACTGTAAATCCTGCAACAAACCCCTACGTTGCCCTGTGTAAAGAGCTGTTAAAGAGTTCTCTTAGTCTCACTGGAGATTCACTGGAGAGTTTTAATATCAAACGCCCTGGGTGCTTCAGCAGATTTTCTGCCCAAGAATTGAACATACGTGAGCGTTGAAACGGGCAGCAGGAAGTAGTCCAAGGCACAGTCTTTCTTGACCTCACACATCAACAGTGACTTTCTCTCTGAGACGGTCTGAGGCTCTGGAACATCTCGTCACTTCCAGCTTCCACTAGTTATCATGTAAACAATAATAATCATACGCTTAAGGTTATGGAACTGTTTGGTAGGGTGATTGAAATAGGTACTTCATCATTGTGTGTGTGTGTGTGTGTGTGTGTGTGTGTGTGTGTGTGTGTGTGTGTGTATATATATATATATATATAGATGGTAAAGATGGTGTAATACTCATGGATAGAAGATGAACAGAAACAACCAGTTTCACAAAGGAAACATGACAAAAATCCTATGTTCTTCATTTTGTTTTTTTCAACCCATTGCCCCCGTTATGATAAATAACAATGAAATGAAAGTCTGGGTCATAATGGCCTGTTTGCATACACGATCAATGCTATCTGGGTTTTTTTTTACCTCTCACACTAACCGACCAATGTGTTATTGTTTTAGGGTGATAACAAACCATTTTAGTCAAAAGTGTATGCGAACATTATGTTTATTATGGGTATGTTAATGTTAGCAGTAGATGTACGTCAGTCTTTTCATCTAAAGATCATATCAATCCATCAATCAATCAATCAACATTTGACTCTGACCTCAAGCATTTGAAGAATTCCTTGCATCATATCTTTGAATAAGTGAAAAGACCGAATCATTTTTACTGAACAATGTTCACTTTGGGCTGCCGTTATCATGAGAATGCAAGGAGAAGCTATCCATGTGCTTCATCTGTTCTCTCTCTCTCTCCCTCTTCATACCAGAGCACAGCAAAATCCCGACATTAAATCTTCAAAGCAGCAACTCTCTGGTTCATTTTCTGACTTTCTACCGCAAAGCCAGAAGAATCCAGAGAAACTCGGGGTGTAGAACAGAAACAGGAAAGAGAGGTGAGCGCGAGTGACTTTAATGCTTGGGCTGCTTTATGAGTACAGTATTCCAATTTGTCGTCAACACCAACATGGCTGTCAGGCCGGGCTGTTTGTGCTGTCGCTGTCACTCCAAGCAAACAAGCTGGAACGTAACACAGGCGAGGACAAGCAGGCTGCGGATTGTCAAGCCTTTTTTTTTTTGAAACGGAATAAATGATAGTCAGTTAGGTTTAACGGCAAACGCACAATTGCAGTGTTATTCCTCACTAATTCTCTGTCACTCCCTGCTCAAAGATGGAAGGGAAAGCCAGAGAGGGCAGTGAACATCCGCAGCTGTCAGCGTGGAGGAAGCATTTCAGGTACCAACAAGAAAAAATGTCGATCTGCTGAAAAGGGAAACGGAGCATTTGTGAAACCAACTTAATGGTCAGAAACCGGAGAGTTAATTTGCTTATTTCTTGTGATGAACACTGCTGAGGCCTGTGCTGTCACAAAGACGTATATTACAAATGCACAAATACAAATACAGCGGACAGGAATCAGAAATTAATTTTTTTAGTAGCATTTATACCCAACAAGTCTGTTCTCACTAGGGCAGTTGTTGGTAATATTCCCTAAAACATCTGCCCTTTCCAAGACCAAAAATCGATCAAGGGCAGACACGTTTTGACGTTCGTATCTCAGTAGGAAAGGGAGAAATTATATTGAAAAAAGTATGTGACGGTGCATTAGACCTTATCCAAATGTCTAAGCCTTACTCTAACCACGGTCAAGACTTGTCCCTTACTTTAAACTGGTGGTATTTAGTGCCGAAACGTATGCTCCAACCACTCACAACACATTCATTTACTAAATGAGATCTTAACTTGAGATGAGGATGCTCTGGTGCGTAAATAAATGCCTTGCGTGCGAATAACAATGAAAAGCTCAATCGATCTGGGCCAGGAGAACAGGATGAGAACACAGTATTGGCATATATTGTCACCACATGAAGTGCATGTTATCTCTGGATGTTTCCATCAGACACGGAGCAGCATTAGCATTGATTTCTCATTGTGTTCACTCACAGAATGCAAGCCCAATGTTCACGCTCCTTTTGTTTGTGCTCTACTTTGGTCGCCACCAGCTCCTGTAAAAAAACCAAAAACATCTGGCTTTTAAATGTTCACCAGCCCTAGCCACTAGCATGGATAGGTGCTGGATTGGTACAGTACAGTGATAAAACCACTGCACTGACCTTTTTTTGTTCAGCTGCTGGCTGCTTCTGAAAATGATGGTGAGAGTGGAGTTAGTGGGCAAGAAAACCCAATCAACTAACTGCAAGAAGCTACCAAAAACATGCAAAGCGCTGAAGGGAATGAACACATAAGGGCTCATCATTATGAGTGGCATGTTTCATGTTTTGCATTGTTAATTTAACAAATTGTTAATGTCAAAAATAATGTTTAATAAATATATTTCACTGAACTGAAGTAAGAGGCGGCAATGTTCAGACGGCCAGAAATATTCTCACCCCACGGCTTTAAAACTAATTTCCAGTAGCAAGAGTGGTTGGATTTCATTTGTGCTTGAAGAAAAATGGGCGAGTTTGTGCCTCAAAAATGACTCGGTGGGCTACGACAAAAATTATTAGGAGCTAAACTTGAATAAGAAATTAATTTGAATTGAATTTGTTAATTTCACCGCAACCACACTTTAATGTAGCGTATCCTTGTCCACTAATCAATACTTTCGACAGCGCAGGTCTACAGTGTTTTGTTGTGGTGAATGACAGGGCGTCATTGCTCACGGCGGCCCTGGAGATTGTGGCCGTAATGATTTTCAGAATTGCAGTTCTATTTGGATTTGCAAGTCACAGCAGAGGGCAGAGAACACGGCCACGAGGGAGCGCGGTGTGTCCGCACCTGGCAGCTGTCAATCAGCGGGATGAGAGTCATCATCCTTTGGACGGGTGGTGCAGTGGCAAAAGATGAGGAGGAGGAGACCTTCCACTCCTCCCTTATCTCGCTTTTGTTTTCATTTACAGCCTCTCTGTTTCTCCTTGTCCGGTTATCGCGCTCTCTCCGCCTTTCTATTCGCCACCCTCCCGCCTCAGATTCACATGAATGACTCGTCTTATCTAAGCTGACCCTCGACTTCAAACGCTCCCTTCCTCCCTGAGAATCAGATGTACCCTATCCTTATTGTCTGCCGTTTGCTTCATTTTATATTACCCTCTTATCATTTCGATGCCATCAATTCCTGTTTTTCCCTCTCAGGCGGAGAAAATGAATTCCATGCAGGCCGTAGTGTGAGCATGCTCCCATGCATTTCCCTGAATTGAGATCTGAGCTTCAGAGGAGGGATTTAAATTGTGGGGATATTACACATGATGGTAACCTCATAACCGACAGGAGGGGAGGGAGGTAGCTTTCTTAACTCTGTTTAAGTGTAGCTTCACCCCTTGCTGAACTGAAAAATGCTAAAAAAAAATAAAAATAAACAAAACTGGGCAGGATGTGAGAGTGGCAGTGTCACTTTTACTGATGTCCACAGGCCATGAAAAAATTAAAAGAGAGACACAGATTTGCAAGGCATCTCTGCGACAGATGGGACCCCCCCCCCCCCCCCCCCCCCTTCGAGAATCCCCTGAAGTGGGCGTTAGTGTGGTGGAGGACCATGGTGGTCCCGAGCCGGATCAGTTCGAGCCTTTGGCTTCAGTTTCAGTTTTGATGGTATGAAAACTCTGTGGCAGCTCCTGTCCGCCTGCGAACACAATGACTGCCAGCCTCCATCTGAGCCAGTGAAATTACCCCAAAATATATTCATTCATTTACTTTCAATGTGGCGGAATGTTGCTCATCGTGGAAAAATTGGACTGCAGCACTTTCCTGAATTGATCAACGACTCAAAGAGCTTTGCAGCACAGTTGACATTTACCCACTTTCATACAGTGCTTCTATATCCTGCGCTTTGTCTGCGAGTCATGCATCTCATTCACACGCTGCCAGTACAACTGTCAGGCGCAATTTGGGGTTCCGAGTCGTGCCACAAAGACACTTTAGTATGTGAAGTGGACAATTTGTGAATCAAACCCCCGAACTTCCGACTAGTGTGCAACGTGAACACAGGTCAGAATTGATGGAATAATCTTATTTTAGCTCACTGAGCTCTCGACCTCTTTCAGAGAGTATAGTGATACGTAATATGACAAGAATTAATTTTCCCACTGCGTTATTGCGGTATTGTAATTGACATTTAATATGTTGCTCTGTTAGGATCATATGATGGACTGCACTCCCTGCTAATATAATAATGGTCGTAATAGTCATAAGATCATCATAATCGGGAAAGGCTTTCCAATAAAACCAGGTCTTGACAGGGGACTTTTAAAAAATGACTCAGTCAGCGTGGTGTCAGCATAATAACAACGATTAGGGTTTACATGCGGAGAGTGGTCAAACCCCCCAAAAAAGTGAAACCTCGAGCTGCGTGTGAAGCATCCTGACGGAGCACGAGACCCTCCTCTCGCCCCGCGTGGCTCTGTCACAGAGAGCACCCCCTGGCGAGCATTCATCAAATCAATTACTGCTGATGGGAGTTCCTCCTAACGGGTAGTGAGCTGTTGTGGCACTAATTCATCCCGTCGCCCTTGATGGATTCACTCGGCTCCGGTGAGCACCAGGCCCGCAGCTCGGGAAAGAACGCGCCGCTGATCCGTCGGGCCTCGCAGGCCATTACTTAAAACAGTAGCTGCTCAGGACACGGAGCGAGCGCCGCTCTGCCACAATGACGAGTTACGGGTACAAATCCCAGAAGCTCCTGAGATGTTTTCCCCGAAGATGGCAGGTGAGTTGGAGTATCTTGCGAAACCTACACAATATTGTTTTCACAATTAAGGCAAAGAGAAAAAACAGTTGACATTGGCTTCACTTTCCGGACCCGGAGACTACATCCATTTTTTTTTACATACAGTCTATGCAAATAAAGAGCACTGTTCAAAGAAGGATTGCGTTTTCTACGTTGGCTTTGGATTGGTCGACGAGATATGAGACTGCTGCTCCTCTATAAACATTTACATCAGATAAAACCTCAGAGGTTTTGTTGCAGCCGGCCACAGACAAGTGAGTTAAGAAGAAGAAACTGGTTCAACCTGATCTCCAACGATGTGAGCAGATACACTCAGCCCTCGCAGAGGTGTAACAGCAAAGCTGTGTGATGAATTACTGCTCGCAGACAGTAATAAGTTGTATAATTGCCTTTTTGAGTAACGAGGCCATCATTAAATAGAGCTGGGTGCACTACTGCTGCTGTGGAATGTCGCCCGCCGTTGCACATTCCCCAATAAAACCCCAGTTTGTATCTTCGACTCAGCTAAAAATTTTAAAACTATTTGGCTCTAAGTCTCGAGTTAATGGCTCAGTCAGCGAAGCCATTCCCAAATTTAAAAAAAAGAAGAAGAAAAAGAGGAACGTTTGGTGTCTAATTGTGTTTGCTCTTGCAGATTTCTTCCAGTCAGCGTAAAAAGGCTGACTTTTAGCCGCGGCGTAGCAGAGCAGGTGGCAGAGGACGGGACAGGAAACGCTGTAATGATAAGGGGTGCGTCCGACGCTGAGCTCGCCACGTCGACCCCGCCGTGGCTGACGTGCCCGGAGCATCTTTCACAACTTGTCAGGGGGACGCGACCTCTCGTTCGCCGTGCTCAATGCTGTCTTTTACAAGCCCCTGCCTGCTGTTGCTCGCTGACAGTGAAATGCGCGCCTGTCAATCACAACTCATGTCCCGTTCTTACGAAGACATTAGCGTGGCGTCTTTTTTTCTCATGCTCACCTTGGCCCCCGTGGAACGTTTGAGCGTTTTGGCGGAACATTTTACATATAGGGACATATTTTTTCAGAATTAGTCTGAGGGGTTGTGTCTAATGAATGTCACTCTGAAATTCGGCCTCCGTTATCGCACTGTGAGCCATGCGTGGTTCTCACTGTGACAGCAAAGGAGGTAGAACACACGCGCGCACGCACGCACACACACACACACACACACACACACACACACACACACACACACACACACACACACACACACACACGTGTCAGCTGAGCTCCAGCACTGGCCTGTAGTGGAGAATGCAGGGATGGAATTGGCTCTTTAAGCCCCACTCCCCCTGTCTTTTTTTTTTTGAAAGCTGAAAAAGTTGGACTAAATCCTCAGTGGGTATGAGCAGCTCTCAGTCACCGGGGGAAATAGCCTGTACAGCTAATACAGCAGCTGTTCAAATGACTAGGAAATGCTGTGGAGGATCTCACTGTTCAAACTCTGCAGCATCGCAGCAGACGGCTTCGCGCCAGATTAAAAATTGGCACGCGCGCGTGTGTGTGTGTGCGCCCGCCCTCGAGCAGGATGGTGACGTGATTGCAGACTCACTGTGTATTTGTGTACTTCATCCTCGAGAAAATCGCAGTTGTTTTTTCGCCAGTAGGTGCCAAATGGAGACATTTGTCGGAATCACCGACTCTTGGATGAAGGGTGCGACTTTCTGTCGGATAAACGAGCGTGTGATGGGCATAGCATGTGAAGTCTGTTGTTGTTCGGGGACGGAGGCGGTTCGTTTCGTTGCACTTCCTGCAACCAAAACATGAAACTTGGCTTCAGTTAATAGTGGCACAGACAGACAAGAGAGATGTTTTTTCTTGAATTTTAAACAAGCCTATATTTCTCCTTTTCATGTTACTTAATAAGTATAGCTTATTAGGAAGTTTCCCTCTTTCTTTTGATTTTTTTTTTAATCTGCTGCTGCTGTTTCAACTATGTTTCCCTGTTGTCTTGATGAACTGATTCCAGCAGTGCAACAGGTTTGTGTTATTTTTACCACTCTGCTTGATTTGGATTGTTTCCACTTTGCTTTTCTATCACTGCTAAGCGACCATCAATAAAACTAAACGTCTCTATAGAAGGTTTAAAAAAAACTAAGGGCATATTTACTCAAAGGTGATAATTCCTCCGAGCCATTGGAATTAATTTTGCGAATCAAAACAGCACTGATTGAATTGAAGCTATATGTGTAATGTTCATTATACTGGATTTACCGAGTGAAACGAATGATCAGCCTTTGTTTGTGCCAGACTCGCTCCTCAGAATTTATTGTGTATAGTCTTTTGCCTTGGTTTTTGGGGGAAATAATGCCTGATCGTATGTGTTGATTATCACCATTGACTAACAGAACCTTGCAGCCTTGCCATCGGGTATTTTTTTGTAGTCGTAGTAACAGGCTCTCACCATTTGGAGGCTTATGTGCTATAGAGCTTTGCTGCGTCCTTACAGGTAATCCAACTGTAAAATGTCTTGATTCCCATCACTTATAGCCCTCATCAAAATGAATACATGATTTGCTCATATTGTAATTCGTTTGGCATGGCCAGGACTTTCTGCAGTCACATTTCATATGTAACTGCTCCTTTTAGAAAGTTGATATTTTAGGACACTTACATTTTAAACCGCAACTACTTAACATGTTTGAAATGGACAGAAGACACAAGGAGACTTCAGTATGGTGGTTGTGGCTTTAATTTGTGAATTAAAACAGCACTGATAATGGCGCTATGATAATGGCCCGGTCCTGGTGCCGGGACCACTTGGGCGGATTAATCCACATTTGTTGCTGTAGTGATTACATGGTGTATATTGGACTATGGGAAAGCAAACTACAAAGTGTGCGTGTGTGAGTACATGGACCGGAACTAGACAAGTATTTATATAGCGCTTTTCTAGTCTTATCAACCACTCAAAGTGCTTTACACAAGTCACATTCACTCATTCACAGCACTTCTATATATCGCGTCATTTCTCCGTCATTCAAGAGCCGTCAGAAGCAATTTAGGGTTTGGGGTAGTCAATTTAAGTGTCTTGCCCAAGGACACATCGGCATTCAGACTGGGGGGAACGGGGATCGAAGCCAAGGTTAGTGGACAATCGTCTCTGATCTCCTTGTGTGTGCGCGCGCTCATGCAAACGAAGGACCATGTCACCCCGTGTGGCTCACTGATGTGTTCTGGACAACAATGGGGCTCTGCAGCACAGAGGAATAATATCAGGCTCAATGTTTTCTCTTCATAACACACATGCTATGGCACGCCCCCCTGTTGCCGAACTCTCTTCTTCTCTGGCCCCGTACGATTAAACTCTGCCTCTGCCGCCATGCCGTCAGTCCGAGGATTCCAGCCAGCTCCTGTCCTCCCGTGATTAATGGTACACAGCGTCAGGCTGAAAGGCACACTTGGTGGACAATAAGCATTTTAAATGGACATTATTCCTACAAAAGCCCCGTCGTGCCGCTGGACAATAGGCAAGGTCTTGACACAGTCAAGGTCAACCTATGCACCTTTTGTTCAAAGCTTGTTTTTGGAGCAAGGGCTCGATAAATGGGGATGGGTCCATTAATCTTATTGAATGGGCTGTTCCAAAATTGGTTTTATTCTGAGCCTTATATATATATGCAAAGGTGAGCAATAGCGACCTGCAACCTGAACCTGATTTGTTTTCAAACATATAAGGAGGTGTCACACTCGTGGTGCAAAATATGCGAACGCCATCAGTATGCATTTCATTTGGTCCATGACTAGACATATAATGCTCATATTAGGTACATCATTTTCATTTGGGTTATTAATTGAGAAGGTTTACATGCTCTAATGTTCAAAAAAACACATCCGTTTCCTCAGACTGTCCATTCCTGCAGCTCCTCTTTCCAGACTCTGTGAAATTTCTGATCACATTATTGTTCCCCAGACAGTAAACCTGTTTGACCTCATGACCTTTCCTCATTTATCACCAGGGGAGAAAAGAGTTAGCATGTTCATGTACCCAAGGGGACAACCCGTAGTAATTACCACGTTTTTGTCCTCTGTGGCAAACCCTCACGACAAGCTTTACATCATTAGGCCCACCTTAGTTAGAATAGAAAGTATAATCTTTAATTGTTTATTAGTTGTATTTTTCTGTTCAACACTTGATATGAAATAATTAAAATTAAAAAAAGAGTTCAACTTTCACAATGTATGATTGTCGGGCTGTTAGGGGCTTTAAGACACAGTTGGACAGTCTGACAGGCACCTCTCCTCTGATTCTTCCTGTAACATACACTCACATTCTGATGTAGTCTGATTCCCATCAGACCACACTCTACTGTGTATTTGTGTAAAAGAAAAACTAATAATCTTACATTTATAACACAGTTTGTCGGTAGTATCAATTCACCGTGAGTTTGTTGAGGGGTTGTACGGTTTATGGGAATAAAACAAACGGGTGCTTCTGATAATCATAAGACACTTGCCCTCCAATTAATGTCACACAACATTTGAGAGCAGAGCATGTTTTTGGTTTTTAAATCTCTCCTCCCATAGATCTTTGGTTTGCAGGTCATTTCGGTATTCTCCTCTCATCTTGTCACAGTAATAGCCAGTCAGCTAGGATGAGACCGTACCCCACTGAGTCCATGTGAAAAGGAAGGGGCGACTTTTTAACAGGTTTGCTTTATGCCATACCTCGACAGAGAGCTTTGATAAAAATGACACCGTGTGGCCACTCAGTCGGTCAGAGCCGATGATGGATGATGTATTAAAGGGCCAATTAGTCCTCAGGTAAACGGGTTAGAGCGCACGTTCTTTTGCTGTTCTACTTTGATGAGACACAGAGAGGAAGACAGACACGGTACGAAGTCCCAAGCACAGCGTTCGCTTAGCGGCTTCCACCCTCCGGCTTCAGGCGCAAAACAGGCCTTTGATTTTCCCATTAGTGGCTGGAATAGAGGAAGTGCTTCTTAAACCTTCTTGGCTTGTGGGGTTCAAAAAGAATGGGCGGCGGAGATAGCGTTAGCCTCATGCCGCATCCCCTCCTCCCCCCTGCCCTCACACAGGGGCCTCAGTCAGGCTGATAAGGGATAATCTGTTCATTTACAGCCGAGCTTACCCAGATTCCACATCGACGTTGTGTGGCGGGGCCCTAATATCCACTTGGCCTGCCCTCTCAGAGGCTGCTGCTGCCGCGGCTCGGAGATGCAGGTGAGATCCACTGGAATGAAAATGAACTCCTGTCGCTGGCGTGTGTTTAAGAAGTGCAGCTTTGGCAACACGCTGCGAATAGGAAGCAGCTGGTGAGAATTTAATTGGAACAGAATGATGAGATTCGGTAAGGGCATCTATTGTCTGTGACTTTCCAACAAAAACAAGGTGTTGGACTTATTTCAATTCATCACACCTGAGAAGTTATTACAGATTTTTTTTTATTTTAAATTTCCATTTGAACGTATTCTGGATCATTTCCTGTATTGCAATAATCTATATTTTGTGCATCATGGCAGCGGACAATAACATGGCATTTGCACCTGCACCCTCCCTAACAGAGACATGTCAAAATGTACACTAGCATTTGCTGTTCAGCACCAAATACATAGCACAGGTGACGATGATGGGAAAGTCATCCATTTTCCTGATGATGCTTTTTTACAGTCCTGTGGTGGAATGGAGTCCGAACATTTATCCATGAACATCTATTTTATTTCATGTTGTATGCTGAATCCTGTTATCCCTGCCTAGCAAGATCATCCGCCTTAAATGCATTGATTGGATGTCGGAGAGTGAATAGAAAAGCTCCAACAGTTCCGCTTTTCTTGTGTCGCGTTAAAAAACCCCATTAAGCGTTTTGAAAGAAATGTACGCTGTTTAATTGTCTGCTTTCTAATACATTCAGGTTGAATTGTGTTGGCGTCCTATAGCACTGAGATTTGCTTCCGTAAAGTGACTGTTAGAAGCCCTCTCCAACTCTCGCCAGACGAAAGAGCATTGTGCTGCAGGCGTTTATTGACGTATTCAGGGGTGGCATCCCATTTCCAGTTTTATTCTACCACATTGTAGCCTTCTTTTTTTGTGAAGTAACACTAGACAGAGGACATCTCTGAAGCAACAGGAGAGGTCAAGAAAGATCCTTTTCTATGGAAGAGAACGGGTCTGATTGTGATTGATTGCTTCTTTCTTCTGTTCCATAGATCTAAAGCAGCAGGCCTAATTCTGGAATCTGATAACTTTAAGAAAACTTTATTCATTCAATAAACAATGAGACGGAATAGAGCCCTTGCATTTTTAATCTTGAGGCCTTGTGTTAAGAAATGGAAATCCCGCTAGTTTGTATGACAAATGTATTGCTATGAGATACTGTAGCTGACAATTAGCCTATACTAATATTGGCGTAATACTGTTTTTTTGAAACATGATTTAACACATAATGCATTCAGAAAGTTCCACTACCATGTCGCCTAAAATACACAATTTGATTAATGTTTTAGGACTGGTATTGTGTTAAGCAAACATCAATTATTATCGATATCGGTATAAAAATATCGCTCAATTAGAAACGAGAGTGTGTGTTTGAATTGATTCAGAAACATTGCCGCTACTCACTATATGGTTGATTTCACTGTATTTGATTGTTACATGCACAAAACATCAAGTGTGGCCTTTTGAGAACAGGTTAATCCAGCGATGGTCAAGTGATGGTCTGCAGCACTCGTTCATTCAGCGCAGTCGCCCAATCCGGCTCCGCTGCCCTTCCTCATCCTCTTTAATGTCACCTCATGACCTGAAAATCAATGATGGACAGTAGCAAACTAAAGAGCATTTATGAAATGCAATTACAGGCGGCCAATTCAACGAGCGAGAGTGAGCCTGTAACTCCATCTTTTTTTGGTCTCAGCTGACTTCAGCTCTTATATCATATTGATTACAGCTTGTCATAGACTTGAGATGAGGTCCTCTGAGGTCAGTGGAATCAAAAAATGATAGTTTATTGGATTATGGGTTCAATTTAATTCCAGGCAACAACACGGCATAGTAATGTGCTGCGGACGCGCTCCTCCGGCTCCGTCTTTACCTGCGTGCTTTTACTCCCCATCCTATTACAGACCCCGGGTCAGCACCAGCACACTCCCTATTCATCTCCCTGCGTCTCTCCTCTCGAGAGAAGGACAAATTTCATTGTGTGCGGGAGCAAATCAAATAGAGCAGCAGACCAGTCTCAGTCATATTGCTGAATATATATTTTATCATGCACGGGGGTCGTCTCGAAGAAACGTATCTTCATGTATCATGGAGAGAACATAATGTCATTAAGAGGAATTCCACATTACACAGAAGATATCAATGTAATTCATTTTCTTTGTTGTATTGAAATATGAAATTGTGACATCAACTTAGCTAATGATTACAAGTCTGCAACTTTGAGAGTCACATCTAGGGCTGCAAATAACGATTATTTTCATAATCCATTAGTCTGTCGATTATTTCCTCGATTAATCGATCAGTTGTTGGTCCATGAAATGTCATAAAATTGCCAAAAATGTCCCAAATTCGCAAGATTATGTTTTGTAAGATATTTAGTTTACTGTCATAGAGGAGTAAAGAAACCAGAAAATATTAATATTTAAGAAGCAGAAATCAGAGAATATTGAACAGATTAATCGATTATTAAAATAGATGTTGCAGTCACATGGACTTGTGGCTGTGGTTGGATGATGTGTAACTGGCCAGGACCATACAATACAGGGGCTTGTGGTTCAGACTAAGCATTAAACAAAGTCCCTACTCAAACGTCTTATTTAGAGCAGAGCCTGCACCGAGTGAGGAGCAAACACAGCGTCCCTACTGTACGGACGCGACTTGTGAATTAGCCTAATGCTAAATTAGTAATCAAAATAATTACACTAATCCCACAGCAGCGTGTTCAAACAACGGCAGCAGCAGACTAACGGGGGGAAAACTCTGCATGCTGCACCTCAGATGTAAGGGGAATACTACAAGCACACCCCTAACAGCTCACTGAAGCCAACGTTAGTTTCACTGCGCCATGCTCTGGTTTAAAGTCTGGTGCTGCTTTGTGGAAAATGTTCCCAGCAAAATTTGAAACATTGATAAAGTGTCCGCACCCACTGAATGTGTTTTTCTTTGTGATATCGGAGACTTCTAAGATTCAGTTCAAACGGCAGTAGTGAGCGTGCAGTGGAGCCGCAGTACGGAGGTCAGGAACGGATGTTTTGGCTTCCCCTTTGGAGGGCTGTCATGTCGTCCATCTTCATATACAATCACGGCATATTAGCATCTGACAAAGATAGATTCTCCACTGCTTTGTCAGCCTTCACACTTTAGGTCATCAGAGCCCGATACTTACAAAAGACCAGTTTGTCTCATGTGTATCTTTTTTTCATCTGTTGACCTTTCACTTCATCACTTGTTCATCTTACTGTCTGCGGAGGGATCTATTTAATGTGAAAAAGTCGTCAGCACCGTAAAGGATCCTCATAAACATTACATTTGTTGTGTCTGAACAAAATAGCAGTTACGTATGACATGTTCCCAGCCCTGCCAAACAACTTACAATATGAGCAAATCATTATGTACATTTTGATTTGATTTGAATTTTTTTCATCAAAAACGGACGTTTATACGGTCAAAAAAGATTGTGAAGCGATTTTGGGGCAGTGGACAACTTTGGGATTTGTGGGAAAAACAATCGAATGTACCCAAATGTAGTGGTGAAGGTTACACGAGTGTACGGTGAGTGTGTTGTCAGCAGACGGCTATTAGTGATGGGAATCAAGAGATTTTACACTTTGATTATCTGTGAGGAGGCAGCGAAGTTCTATAGCACGTTTGCCTCCAAACGGTGAGGTCGCCTGGTACTGCGACTCAAATGCATGTACAGTTGTTGTGTTTCTTTTCTTTTTGTTTTGGCACCAAATCTGGAAGAGTTGCAGATCAGAATTCGTAAAACGGGCTCGATAGCATGTGTCACTGAAGAATCCTGCAGTACGTTTGTACATCACAGCAACAAGGTGAGAAGTTAAGCCACTGGAGGGCAATAAAAGCAAGATAAAGTTGAATTAAGTTCAAGGGGGTCAGAAATCCCTTTACGCGGTTGTCGGGCTGAAATGTGTGAGAAGTCCTGCAGTATTTAAGGATGAAAGTCTGTTTTAAAACTACAGTCCGGATGAAAAAAGGTTTTACTGCAGTGGCCCAATAATAAATCTTTCATAATGCACGTTCCATGGAGGTGATTGGGTCCATTTTGTTCAAACATGAAGTTGGAAGCCAACCCGAAGCTGGTGTGAGACTTGAAGCTGTGCAAGTTAGACACATTAAGTGAGCATCTTCCAAAGTTCCCTCTGTGCTCCCAACCGTCCTCTGCAGTGCGGCGTGGAAACTCTCTCCACGGAAGAGGTTTCCACTTGATTAGATTCACTCGGACGGGTGCGGCCCTGTTATTAACTCCATATAAACTTTTAAACACATCTCTCAGAGAAAGAGGGCGCTGATATCTGTCCCCCGTCACGTACGGAACATTCAAAAGTGCCTTAAGAGGGGATTTCTTAATGTTCCGGAGGAGTTGTTTCTGCAGTCGGTTGTTATTTCCAGACGGCTCCTGGCTCTTGGTTTAAGACGTCATGCCTGGCCCTATTCCTCACCTGCACCCATTGGCAAAGTACCAAACGAATAGCATGTAAAATAGCTGGATTTGTGTGTGGATGATACAAGACCGTGATGAACGAGTCAGACGAGCCCGGCACAAATCTGACACACGTGAAATTTAAAAATAAAAATACAAGGCTGAGACTTTAAGTATGCGAGGTTAATGAACGCACTTTGATGACAGCAAGAGGGGAACAGCGGCATCTAGTAAAAGTTAACTGCTTGAATGTGTTGCTCTTTATGAGATCCTCTCAGTAGCCTGACACATTCGATTTAAGATCGCACTCATCAAAACACTAATCACATGAAATAAAACAGCCTCTGCGGAGGGGCGAAAATGAATTCTGTTTAATTACGCTAACGTTGATACGCATGTCTGTGTAATATTCATGATGATTTATGACTCATTGTTTGTCATTCCCCGGGACCGGAGAAGTGCAGAAACCGCTCATTGTGAATAATAATGCCACATGTTACAGGCGTACTGTCTAAGTAATAATCCCCCATAATGCATCCTTCACTGAGAGCAGCAAATAGACAGGAGGTGCAGAAGCGGTTTTGCTTAAAAGCATTTCGGAGGCGATGGTGGGAACAGCAATGGCGGCGGGTGCCGGGGGAGTTATTGCTCCACTTACTTTACAAACTGAAAATCTCATTAAGTGTGACACTGAAGATTAGTTGAGAGGGACCAAAGTGGAAAGAGAATGAACTCACAGAAGGGCCGTGAGGAGGCTTTGGCTTTGTTTGCCATCATTAATTCAGTGCTGAAACAACTCGGGGGGGTGGGGGTGTTGGGGTGCTGATCAGAGGAGCGGCAGATATGACAGGCGAACAGGTGCCCTTTTTCCTCTCCAAACACGTTTCCCTTATAGCTCCCCCTCCTCGCTTCGTAATTGAGGTGAGTTGTGTATTTGGGCCATCTGCGTGCTGACAAAATAAAGCTGGCTTTGATTTATGGTACCTCGGGACATATTAGCCTCAGAATTTCACCAGCAGGAATCCCGGCTCTGATCGTGAACGCCACCTTGAAACAAGGAGGGTGCGGACGTTTCTTTTTGTTTTACCGCATCTTTTTACCGGAATTCACAGTATTTATCTGACGCAAACCAAGGATGCATCTCGTGGTGCTTGTTGGTTGCCGTTCACCTGCTCGTGTACAGTCGGAGTGCGTTTTATTGGACGAAGATGGTTTATCTGGGCAACAGGGCAGACATACGGAGACGAATCTATGTAGTGCTTTTCGACCACTAAAAGCGCGCTTTGCACTACAAGTTCAATCACCCATCAAGTTATGCCGCGCTTTTCTAACGCACATCATTCACATTCTGATGGAAATTTAGGGTTCGGTGTGGCTAGGGATCGAAACACAGACCTTCTGATTAGTGGAGAACCCGCATGACACCCTGAAGCAGTACCGCCCAAACAAACCATTCACACTCGCATTCAAACCTACAGACAACTTAGAGTCTCCGGTTAGCCTGCATGTCTTTGGACTGTGGGAGGAGGCTGGAGTACCTGAAAACCCACGCAGAAGACAGAACATGTATACTCCACACAGAGAGGTCCTGGACGGCCGTCATTTGGAGCCAGAGTCTGTGCAGTAGTGATCGAGAAGTGGTGCTGCAGTATCAAGGTCTATCCAAGTTGGCCTCGCCTTTGGGAGCTGCCATGGCGTCCATCTTTGTAGTCTATGAGAAGGATTGCTTTTCTGTTTCCCTCTACTGCGGACCTGTCTGATGACACTGTACAGTCATGCACTAGCAGTAAAGTGAGGATGCTTCCAAAAGTAACGGGATGAATAGTATCTGTTATAAAATTAAATATCAGATCAGTATTTTAATGTGACCACTTTTGCTTTTAAACCGGCACCAATTCTCCCTCAGTGCACCTATTCACCTCCAGAGATAGAGCGGTTCGTCCTCTAACCAGAAGGTCGGAGGTTTGATCCCCAGCTCTTCTAGTCCAACTTGTGGAGGTGTCCTTTGGAAAGACACTGAATGTGTCTCTGATAGAAAAAAGAGCCGTGTGAATTGTGAATGCTTGCAGTATAAAGCACGTTGAGTGGTCGTTAAGATTAGAAAAGCGCTATATCAATGTTGTCCATTCGGCCCAACGGACATTAGCACATAAAAGCCCTTCCTCGAGTTATTACACAGAAACCAAAGGTTGTAAATCACTTTGTATAAAAACAAAAGTCTACATCACATTCTCTGCATGCTGTAGATGACATTACTGTCATAGTCATAGGTTTACAAAAGGTCTGTCTTATACAAAAAACTAATTACAAACACATAAGTCCCGAGATTTCATAGTGAACATGAACATACGGTGTGATTATGGCCCCACCTGTATATTAATTGGTGCTCCACACACAGAGCTACTCCGACAATCAGTGGGAGACAGTGGACTTGGTACTTATCTGCACGACTCTGGCTTTTCATCAGGCATCAGTCAGGATGTGTTGGCGTGGTTTTTCCCCGGTGAAAGATTTTTTGATTGAATCAAAAGCTTTTCCTCTGAGGATGGACGTAAATAATCTTCACCTTCTGACATTCCGCCCGCAACAGTATCGGGCCAGAATTTTTTTTTTTTTTTAAAATCTCCTGGGCAGACTGCGATTTTTCAATGCTACCCAGAAGATGACTCTGCTTTGAGTTGAATTAACCCATGGTCTTTCCTGTAGTGCTGCCCACGGGGGACATTTCTCTTTCATTTCTTTTGCCAGGATCTTTGAAAAGACCGTCATCAGTATGCTGCGTGTTTATTCCAGCACTGCTGCATCTTTCAGGGGAATTTTATTACTACAATTTTTCGTTTAGGGGAAATCATCGGTACTGTATGGGTTGAATTCTAGGTCAGTTTTCATCGGAGCTGAATCATTGCAACGGCCGGAATCTGCGGCAGTGTTTAAATTGTGGACATATATACCAAGACATAGAAGTGAGAGCAAGAGCATACAGGGTTGAATCACAGACACAAATACGCACACACACACACACACACACACACACACTGTCTGTGCATCTGCACTCCCACGGAGCAGAAGAAAGTCTGCTCTAATGATGTGTCTAACGGTCTGCTTACATGACCATCAGGCAGCGCCAGTATGCGGGCAAACTGATGTTCGAGCACCACTTAGCAGCAGTGTGGTGCCAGCCTCTAATAGTTTAACTCGCATCGTGTGATGTGGGTGTAGATAACCTTTGGCGACTGCCCTTCATCACTTATTTTCTCCGAGGAGCACTTCAGGAGATGTGGTAACGGGGACTGAGTGAGCAGCCTTGGAATGCATCGGCCATGTGTGAACGCGCTGCTCAATGTAGCAGAGCAGAAAGCACATCAGAGGATGCTTTGGTAATCTGTGTTAACCACAGAGTTCTCCCCTACATGTCAGAGTTTACTGAAAAACACCACTATTTTGCATTACTTTGAGAGCAAACATAACCCATTCTTTGTCTCGACACCTGGAAATGACTTGAGTAGCACTTACATGCAATTTACTTTACAATGTGCAATAGTACTTCCGTACTGAGCAGCACTATTACTGTGCACCATCATACACAATATCGAAAGAGGTGTACATGTTCCGAGGGAAAATAGAAGAGTCGGAGGCCGACGGCGCTGACGCAAATTTGGTGGGAAATTGTCTGTCACTTCCACGTCCCATTCACACAATGCCACTCGGCCATCAGGGGTAATTTAGGGTTCAGTGTTTTGCCTAAACAGCCAGGAACTGAACCGCCGCAGCCGCATTGCCTGACTTTCACTTTGTGTGAGTAAATACGTCTGTCAGTGCATGCCAAAAAAGTTCTGAAAACATGCAACATTATTATAAAAATGGCGATGTCACCACAATCTCGCAAGAGTTATTAAACACTAAACCTCCTTTCGGTGTACAGTCAATTAATTATAATATGACTTGAATCTGATTTAATTTTAGTATCTATAGTGTTCATTGTCAAGTACGTGTTTGTCCTTGTCCACTGTGAAGCACATAATGCTTCAGTTTAGATTTTAAAAAATCCATAAAACTCCTGGCACATCCTTTATTCTGTCACTCTCCATTGCCGCGTCTGCTGACGACTCTCTGAGCTTGGAGACAGGGGTTTCCATGTCAACTGATGACATGGTATAAGGGAAAAGTGAGCCGTTACATGATCAGTGTCGGCAATAACACCTGCACAATAAAAATGGACTGTATAAAAGAGCTCTTCTAGTCTTATCTACCACTCAGAGTGCTTTACTGAACAAGTCAAACTCACCCATTCACGCAGCCCTGCTATTTACTGCACTCTTTCTATCTCATTCATGCACTGCTGGAATAACCATCAGAGGCAATTTAGGGTGTAAGCGTCTTGCCCAAGGACAATTTGGCATGTCGCTTGGGGGATGCGGGCATCGGAAAAGACCGACTTTCTGGTTAGCAGACCACCGTCTCTACCCCCTGAGCCAAAGCCGCCCCATGCAGGGTTGTTGAAAACCCCCACATTAGAATTCTATAAAATCCCTGTAGCCAATGTTTTACTTTTTTAGGCTGTGGCATATGACATGGAAATGACACCACCCTCTGCTGCTGATCATGTCGTTGCGCCCTCTACTTCTGCAGTGATATAATGGCACCTTACCAGAAAATAAGCGGCGCCTACTGTTTATCTCAATGACATGAGGGGATAGAAAAAAAAAATTCTCATTTTCTTTTACTTTTACCTCTGAAGATGTCGTTAAAATGTGCAAAAGATTTGGATGGAAACCCGACTAATGTGACATCACTCTACTCATGGCGACATCCATACGTGTAAAAAGGATTAACACACGTTATGACAGATCTATCATAAGAATCAGACCAATATTCAGACCAATGCAGATGTCAGTTGGTCCCAGTCCAGTTGATATGCCTGCACCACGGTTTCATTGACGGTATGAAAACGTATTTAACGTAAAAAAAAGTATTTGCATCTAAACCCCGCCGAAACAGTCAGGTGTGAAAGTTTCCTTAACCTGTGCCAACTCAATTTCAAATATGCACAGGTAATGTATCTTGGGTGGTAGCCCCTGTACTCTGGCGTAAGCTATGTGGATCTGGCAGCTTCATACTAAAGCAAAGTCCTCGTATTCCTTGTAAGAACTACAAATTGCCAGACACACACTAAAAAATATCCCTAATTGATTTGTTAAAATTTGTGCATTTTGATAACTTAAGGGTGTTGCTGACGTTGACATGTTAAAAGCCGAGTAACAGTTGCACAGTGGATGTGTGATTGGCTCAGCAGGGAATTGCGATACTGTAGAGAAGATTTTAGTTGTAGTGTACGTGTCCATGTCCCAACCTGTAAAATGAACATCTTTGCGGGCCCTTACAAGTATGTTCATTTATCAGTGCACAGCCATACACCCTGCTGAACTGAAGGTTAATAGTCCGCATGTTCAGGGTCAGTACTCCTCAGTCCTCCTCTTCCTCTATTGTAAAACTCTTCTTTTTTTCTCTTTCTCTTTAATGTTTCCATTCTCTGGAGCTTTCATCGGGCTTCTTTCACAGCCCAAATTGTGCTCAGCCCGTTATCCTTTACCCGATTTTTCACTCTGCCGCTGCACTGCGGCTCCCACTGCATGATTACAATGATTAGAAATTAGAAAAAAGAGCCAGAGAATCTGGAGCTCATCTCATCTTCTTTCTTTTTTTCCCTTTGTCTTTTATGAATGTTAAAAAGCAAATGAGATGGTGCCGATGCTGCACATTCTTTAGAGAGGAAGAGCCTGGGATTGGATTCTGTTCGACTCTTGTTTTCTGATCATCATAAAACAGACATTAACAGTATGTGCTTCACTGGGTATGTTCCTTGGGTATCTGTTTGTTGCTAGCTGCTACAGTATGTACAGTATGTATTCATACAGTCTGAGCTGACGCCATTTCCCTCTACAGCCACTGAGGAGCAAATTAACATAGAGCTCACAATACAACATGGATCACAATGAAAGTGCTGTGATTTGATTTATTGTCCCTCTCTGCAGCTGTTGGCAGTAACATGGCCACATCAATAATACCTGCGTGTTCAGAAAAGCGACAAGTTAATTACAAGAACAAATGAAAGAACGCCCAGGGTTTCTCCTAAAAAGAGCACAGTTGAGGACACTGCAGTAAATCTGTATGGGTGATTTTTAGTATTGTTTTTCTTTTTTCGCAATCCAATTGTCAAGTGGTGGCCAGAAGTCAACAAACTAATCTTCTCGCCTGATACAGTACATTTCATCGGGCTGTGGCTCAGGAGGTAAATTGGGTTGTCCACTGATTGGAAAGTCAGAGGTTCGATCACCTTGCTCCTCTGTCCAGCATGTCAAAGTGTCCACAGGCAAGATACTGAACTCCAAAAATGCCCCCGATGGTTGTGCTGTCAGTGTGTGTGTGTGTGTGTGTGTGTGTGTGTGTGTGTGTGTGTGTGTGTGTGTGTGATAATGGGTGAAAGTGGAATGAAAGAAACGCAAAACTAAGTGCAGTCCATTTAGTTTAATATGGAACTAAGTCTTTCACCTTGCCCCCTGCCTCCTCAGTTTTTATGTTAACTAACTTCCAGCTGTAGAATGGAAACACAAACAACCTTAAATCATAGTAACTTGAGTTCTGTGATACCTCTAGCATTTAGCCATGCAGGAATGTCTAAATCAAGTCCCCCCAGGCAGTTTATGGTGCACATTGTATGTTGCCAGTGATGCACGCATGTAAACTTGTTTCAAACATGTTAGTTTTGGGATGAAACTCCTTGTCACAGTTTTACAGGCCAACAGAGCCTGCCACTGCCACATGAAAATCATTGTTAAGTTACATGGCAGGCCTCCCCACACCTATGTTTGTATTCATGGACTTGAAAACAATGTTTCTTAAAAGTCAAAAACAATAACACAGCAGACATGTGAACAGAAGCAAAAATTTGTCCTGTTCACCGCGAGTCCTACAATGTCTTGGTACGTGTGAAGCAGCGAACGAAACTCGGTAACCTTTGTAAGTGGTCACGGACATTTTGCCCCTCTGTCGTTGCGGTTAGTGAACGCATCACAATAAAGGAATGCCAGTGATTACACACAGGTGTGCCATCAGCACACCTGTGTGTAATCACTGGCATTCCTTTATGGAACATACCATGTCCAACCTGGTCATGGGTTGTATGACCTAACTGATGTAATTATGTTAATGTTTGGGGTTTATTTACGGTGTTTTTGACTGAGAAGTGGTGATTTCCATAATGAATATGTTTATTTGATGTGGGAACTGACGGTTAAATTGTCGATAGTGTTAAATGATAGATAATTGATATGATTAGCACTTGGTAGGTCTAGGGGGAGGGGCTTAACAGTTATAAGGCTCTGACCACCGTGGTATGTGAGAGTCTGGGGGTGGCTGTAAACCAGACTGATGACTAGATTAACCATTTTGTGTGTAGATATATATATATTGTTGGTTTTCCTTTTTTGCCGTGGACGTCCCAAATTTAGTTTCCTCAAAGTGTTTTGTTAATAAAAGCACCTCAACGTCAGTATTGCAGCTCAAGCCATCTTGTTATTTTTTTTCTTAGACTGTGGAGCCGCTGGTCTTTAAAACAAGTGTCAACATTACTTCGTGGCGCAATCTTCAAAGTGAGGGCAGAGTTGAATTCTCATTCAGGAACTATTGATTGTTCATATCCTTGTTTAGACAGTAACTGCTGGCAGAAATGATATCTTGCTTGTTTTGTAGTGAGTGAAAGGAGTTTGGCAGAGGTCGATGGCAGTAATCTGTTAAATTAGGAAGTACTATATGATCCACATTCACAACTCGGGGAACGCTCTTGTCCATGCTTTTTCACAGGATTGCATTTAGACAACAGATTTATGTTGTACTTAAAATCAAACACATATCATATAAGTACATGGGTACACATGTCTTATCTAAAGTCACCCATCTATCCAGTTCATAAATAGGGTAAAAAAATGTCTCCTCCCTAAAAATATATACACACCTCACACAGATCACAAAAAGTTTATGTTCACAATGACGTCGACAGTAAAGTTAACTATTAGAGCTAATTGCTCACCTACAGCACAGCCAAGTAACTGTCCTCTTCTCAGCCACTGATATTACAGTTCAGGCACACAACTAAAAACTTAGAGACAATACATCTGATAACAATACAGTCACGTTGACACAAACAATGCTAATTTCCTTTTTTCATATAAAACTTAATACTGTTCTATTAACAAACATGACTTTTAGCAGAGAGAGAGGCAGGAGAGAGTCCTCTGTCTGTCTGTCCTCCGTCTTTCATGGCAGTGTGTTTAATAACCACAAATCTCCATTTTTATGTAGGTTGAGTGTCCAGTCCTCTCCTGCGCATGCTTGTACTAACTCTTTATTTTTTTTCTCCAGAATTCCCGAGAACCTTGTTCAAAAGAGTCAGAAACACAAAGCTGATATTTCACTAATCACCATTAAAACATGAAGGAACTGTAGTCAAGTCAAAGGATTATCAATTTAACCTGGCTTCTCTACTGCTAACTCCATAAATAGCAGCATAACACCATCTTCTCACTGCACAACCGCATTCACATTTACCACACATTGCGATCCAGAGGGGTGCGGCAAAATGTCATAATTCCACCAGCCAGTGCGTCCAGATTACCAGTCCACCCCTGTGCTGAATATTAAATTGACTGTGGGAGCAGCAAAGCTGAAGTGATGTCATGCTGTGAACTCTGATTTAAAGGCTCTCTTCCTATTTTTATTATATTTTTTTCCCCCAGGTAGACAGTAGGAAATCTTGAAGTTCTTGCGAACTTGCGGTTTAACATGTGAGGCAGAATGAGAGGCTTAAATGCAGGCCCACCACAGACGCGTCCCGCTGTACATGTGTTAAATCATTATTGTCCTGATAATGCAACTGTCATAGATTTGTCTCAAAACAGCCAAACGCCAGTTGTTGAGTATACCAACATTATGCAAACGCTTTTATGAACTGGCGACAAGCTTTTAATAAATCGCTCATAGTGATTAACATGTTTATATCAGCAAGATTAACATGGATGTTTATGAATGCTGGCAATTACCGGCGTGAATACTCACATTAGCGCTGCATCGCTCCCACACACACACGTAATACATTCTGTTGCGCAAAGTCTCATGATACACACTGACATGATGCTGTGCCAAAGAAAATTTTACAGTGCTTACAGATGTTTTGACTTAATTTGTGTATAAATGTCGTCCATCTTTATATGTAGTCTAGATTGTCTTAACATACAGTCATTGAAAAATAGACACGTTTGTGCTGAGAAGGACAAGGACAATCGTAGCTTAATTCACAGCCTTTATCTCAGTTAGCAGCATTTATAACTTTGAAACTATAGTCAAAGAATGAGGCAAAAACTTTATTATAGAAGTTCTGAGTATCTGAATGAGGAGTACAGACAGAGACTGTGCTGCTCACTTTTGCCCATCAGTCTTCCTTGCCTGGGGGCAACCAAATGGCTGTCTGGCCACTGGTCAGGAATCCGCGAGGCCTGTGCTGGCCGCAGTGTCGGCCATGTTTACCAGATGCACTGCTCCCTCCGGTGAGCGTACTACAGCTGGCAGCTCCAGGATCAAGCAGACCTGCTGGCCCTTAGCCCAGAACATGCTGGAGAAACTGATTGACCAATCAGAAAACTGTGGATGGGATTAAGAGAGGGCTCATCATCCTCCCACATACTGACAGGAAAATGGGCAAATAAAAGATGACGAGTGTGGATTAGATTGACGCAGCAGTGCAGTCGTGTAAAGTTGACCTACGTGTACAATAACTTAAAATTAAATGTTTCTCAGATCTTTGTGGAAACCATCCAATTAAATCTGAGCAGCTGCTAATGCAGCTTCTGAACAGGACATTGGCTGGAGGAATGCGTCCACAAATTCTGGTTGGTCAGGGCAACGCAGAACAAAGTAACCCTCTCACACAGAAATCTGCAAACACAATGTCAGACCGAGGGGATGCGGTTAAACTCAACAGCAATTCACATTGTCCTGCTACTGCTTTAAAGTACAGAGTATTAATCTGTTGTTTAAAGGCGCCACAACAAATGTACTTGTTTGCTTGTCTTTGAGAAGCAGCTGTGTTAAAGCAAATGTTAAAGGAAGCCAACAACTGCTCAGGGAATAGGGACTCCCAGCGGCCTGTAAAGCCCTCGCGTCTCTCCGAGGCAATTATTTTTTGGCAATCAGATTAATTGCAAATTTGTCTAGTAGCATGCATCGCTAAAGCCCAATTAAAAAAGTCAAATGGTACGAGCGCTGTGGTGGGTGCTGCATTTTTACCCAATCAAGTTCATTTCCCCCCTGGGCCCTGAGTGAGTTAATATGGCCCTGCTGGTACTTAGTTTTTATATTTAGAATAGTTACTTTGCCTAGTTACTGCGCCGATTCGTTTAAGAGTGTATATTGTATATATTTAATAAGATGCATTCCTATGCAGTAAAGTATAATGTCCACCAGGACTTAAATAGCCCCACCTCAAGTGCATTGGCAATAATAGCTGTTATATATAATATAAAGCATTTACATTGAACGTTTTATCTGTATAATGTGGCATTGATACTTTTATTTAATATTAAATTCAATACATTCTCACTTCTCACCACAGCTGACTGCACAAACATCATTTCTAAGAGATTAAAAACAGGGGAAAAAGCACCCTGTCTTGTGTTTTTGTTTGTTTTTTCATGGTCATTTTTCAATAAATTACATTGAATACACCATGAAGACAAAAGGGGACTTTTCCGGATCATCTTCACAAGCAGTCGCATTATCACGGATGCTCACCCTCCACCGCACTGTGATACTGTTCAGCATGAGAAGGGCACCTGACCTGTTGACTCAGCATCACAGGAGATGATTGCTGAGTGTGTCTGCCTCATGCAGCCGAGTGCTGTCTGAGTTTTAAACCTTTCAGGCTAAAGATAGATCCCCTGAGATCCTCGGCTCCACTGAGTGGGCTGTTAACTTCACTCGGCTTCTGTTTGTTTCCTGGCTTTTGATTTCCTTCATGTCTATTCCCCAGAGGGTGACTGGTTTAGTAACCCGGCAGTCTGTGCTTAGTGTACAATCAGGTCTGGATTTTCAGTTATACGTTGGCTTGTAATTGTGAAAAACAAAGCGTGGTGGCTAATGATTACAGTTCATTTCTGAACCTGGCATCAGTGTGGTTCTGTTGGTGGAAAAATATTAGCTGTAATCACTCTAAAATTTTGATTGATAATTTCAACATTAATTATGACATCTTTGTCTACTTCACATTAGGGAAATCTAGCCTCATTTTTGTCTTTAAAGCATTTTGAGGATGAAGCTGTCGCCATACTTCGGCCGTCAGCCACCGTTATGGTTACAGTTGTTGTTCTGACCTATTGGGAGGTGGGACACACTCGGACAGCTCGGTTCCATATCTTTTTAGCTTTGAAACTTTCCACCCTGGCTCCTGCTGTTCATTAATGCTGCACTTCATTCATTAAAAAAAAAAGAGATTAACCCTTTTCAATGATTATCCAGGCTGTAATGACATTCCCTAGAAAACGTATTTGCTTTTGCAGTTAAGTTGTACAGTAGCGTAATTTGTAGGAGATAGGTCTATTCTCCTTGTAACAGTATGTGTAAAGGAGACTGTGTGTCCCCGTGGTCCTTAGAGACACGCTGTGAGGCAATTCAATTCAGAGGGCCAGCTGATTGGTAGCGAAACCTTATTTTCCAAGTATCGATCCTGGGGGCAACCAGCAAAATGCAAAAACCTCAGCAAGACGAAGCTGCTGTCACGTCTTACAGTAAAAATCAGGCAATCAATGTCACATAACTCCAGTGGGGCCTGCATGAACCTAATTCCACTCATTGGCGCTAAATAGTGAAAACCCATGGGTTCATCAATCATCAATTCAAGGGGCACTCTTTAGTTAATAGTCTGGTCTTTACCCGCTGAACATCCACTGC
The DNA here is from genome assembly GCF_022379125.1 of Scophthalmus maximus. Taxonomy (NCBI): domain Eukaryota; kingdom Metazoa; phylum Chordata; class Actinopteri; order Pleuronectiformes; family Scophthalmidae; genus Scophthalmus; species Scophthalmus maximus. Next base: position 2,887,698 of record NC_061536.1, read on the forward strand.
CTTTATCTGTGAGAGCCAGTAGATACTCCCTCTCTTAGACAGAGGGAGGAGATGGGAGCAATATGTTTTACTTTGATTGCTGTATTCTCTTTCTCGCCCAGCTTGTTGCACTATAATTCTCAATTTGAAACTGTCTGCTATCATGATTTGAAATTGAAGCTTTCAGCAAAGATTGATTATTTTGCACACCCAATGGAATATGTTTGATTGGTCAATTTTGTAGGAAATGGCATCCTTGAAAGTGAAAGTCAATATTTCCTGAATGATACAGATGGTTAAGATAAGTAATATCTCATGGCAAATCACTTCAACGAGTCCAGAAGTATGTTCTTGTATTGGCAGAGCTGACCAAAGTGCTTCAAGGGCCCTAAACAGACCTTCTTTACAGCTAGTAATGCCTTTAAATTCCACAGGATTCTTAATTGTTATATACAAGGGCTAATCTAATGTAGAACTAACTGGCACTGTCAACACAGACAACTAGCATGTCTTTAAATTCTGCGCCTCACATAGTGTGTGTAGCATAGACTTACTTGATATCAGTAATGAGCTGTTATGCACTGACGCACAGTTGGTCACAGGAACTTGCTGAGAAAAGTATTAATGTGCCTGTAAAGAGCATGACATGAAAAATAATAGTGACTTAACTGATTTTAACAATTCTCTATATTGTATATGATGAATTGTATGCTTGCATGTGAACAAATTTCATATGTTTGCATGTCCCGCTGACGAAACACATCCTTGGAATGAATTATCTGAAGATCGCCCATGAATAATTCTAAATAACACAGATTTTACCAGCAAAACCTCTTGGAAACATACAAGTTTTCATACCAAAAAATTGTGTCTATGCAGATTTCAGTTAAAAGTTAAATGAGTCCTTTCCCATTGTCAGTAAACACGTTTGGATTTCTGTTCCGACTGAAAGTGAGGTACTAGCTGCTGACTCTGTAGGTGGTGTCACCAAAATACATATATTAAATATCAGCTGATATAAGTTTTTTTTTTTTCTCCCTTTCCCAGGTTACAAGTGCCCATGTCAAGTCAGGTAGCCCCAAATCAACGCTAAAGCATATATGGACAGAGAGCAGTAAGGATATGTCAATCAGCAGGCTGCTGACACAGACTCTGCATGGCAAAGAAAACAGCACAGCTTTGGACCTTCACTATGACACTCCAGAGCCCTACTCGGAGCAGGACCTGTGGGACTGGCTGAGGAACTCCACAGACCTGCAGGATTCGCGGCCGCGGGCTAAACGGCGGCCCATGGTAAAGACGGGAAAATTCAAGAAGATGTTTGGCTGGGGGGACTTCCACTCCAACATCAAGACGGTCAAACTCAACCTGCTGATCACTGGTAAGATTGTGGATCATGGCAATGGCACCTTCAGTGTTTACTTCCGCCACAACTCCACAGGTCAGGGCAACGTGTCCGTCAGCTTGGTCCCTCCCACGAAAATAGTGGAGTTCGATGTGGCGTCACAGCAGTCCGTCATCGACGCCAAGGATTCAAAGTCCTTCAACTGTCGTATTGAATACGAGAAGGTGGAGAAAGGTGCCAAGAACACGCTCTGCAACTTCGACCCATCCAAGACCTGCTACCAGGAGCAGACCCAGAGCCACGTTTCCTGGCTCTGCTCCAAACCTTTCAAAGTCATCTGCATCTTCATTTCCTTCTACAGCACCGACTACAAACTGGTGCAGAAAGTGTGCCCGGACTACAACTACCACAGTGACACACCCTACTTCCCCTCTGGCTGACAGTCCCATACGCCCAGTCACAACATGGACGAGCGGAGCACAGAATGGGGCGTCTACCTATTCCAGAGAAATATGTACATTAGCCTTTCTGTCCTGATACGTGTCCACACCAGAGTGTCAATCATCACAAACGATTTCCCACTTTAGCATTCCGGCGTTTTTGAGATAGCAATTACTTTTATCTGTTAACTGTTGTTGAAAGAAGTTGGAACATAAGACTGTAATGTGCATACAATGACATGAAGAAACTCTGATTACTATAGTTATTCTTAATTAGAAGGTTTTTTTTCCTGAATTATGTTTAATCCCTGTTAAACTATGTGTAGGGTTTGTTGGAACTCATTGGTCCTTTGGTGGTTTTTTTTCTTCTTTTGGGTTCTACCTATTGTTGTTTGCTTTAGTTCACACTCCCTGTCAAACTAAATGTTACCAACTTTGTTTTCCTCTCGAAGCATTTTTCATATATAATACTTAAATTCTCTGGACACCATCATATCGATTGTTTGCCTCTGCTGTGCTATTTACGCTCCGCAGTTCATCCTGCATAACTAGAAAACGAAAATTAACTCCTCACTTAAAAATAATAATAAAAAAAAAAAATGCTAGTTGGATGCCCGCGAGGCGTCTGAAAAGGGGGAGTGAAGACATTAATGTGAGTTTGATGCTTTTAGAAATGTGAGGTGGTCTTATCTATCTATGGGTGAGCTTGGACTCAGCACGCGTCTCCCTCAGGTGATTCTCATTCAGGAGGGAAACTGTTGGTAACATGCTCAGACACTGTAACACTGTCAATCGTCTGCTGTGTTCCTTCCAGTGCAGGCAGACGTCGATTTCTTTGGGTGATTGCTTCACTCTCGGCTGATTGAATGTCCGATCACCTGACCGATTGATCAGTGACTTGTTCGGGGAGATGGGGCTTGCTCATTGTCACTTAATATATCAACTGTAATGTATTGAATTCTATATCCTAGAGCCTAATTTGTATGAATGGTTTGTATTGTACATAGTTTATCCCAATTGCGCTGCTTCTATACATGCCCCCATGAGCTGTATTCCCCTCTGCGCTAAATCCTCTTGTTCACCCCATCTATGCTCGTTTTTGGTTCTTCTAGCAAAGAAAATGATGTTGCTGCCCTAGATGTGAATTTCATGATAACAGCAGTCCTGTAAAGAAGCTGTACAACTGATTAAATATATTAAAAGTATTGATTTAAGTAAAGAATTTTCTTTACTGGGTGTCGGGTAGGGGTGGGGGGTGGGACATGTACATATGAATTAAAGAAGACAGTAAATTTTATCAAGTGAATGCCCGTTGGTTGAGTTCTTGCTGTGAGTCTTGTTGTGATAATGAAGTCTGGTTTCATATCACTACACCTGTCAGCCGTGGAAGGACACCAGTGTGTAGTAATATACTAAATTAGAAATGAACTTGGAAATTATAGTATGTATCCAAATTAGTACAGTGTTTTGTTAGAAAATGCCTGACTTCCCTTTTTAAATTCAATATTTGTGAAAACTAATCATACTAAGATAAATTGTCTTACTCTCAGTAATCAACAGGGGAGGTTTCATGGTGATATCTTAGTGAAAAAGTTGTTCCCTAGTCACTTCATATCTCGTATTAGGATAATTTTGAACAGATGCTTGATGACGGAAAAATCTCTGATCACAGAAATCTGCTCTCAGGCAATTAGATTAGATTTTTTTAAACACAAATAAATGCCCAAGCAGCCACAATATGATTAAGATTAGGGATTAATCACGTCTGCCAAATAAACAATGGAGTTATGGTTAGTGTATACTCACAACAAAATTGTTGTGGCGGTTAGGGCGAGTGTCCAGGAAAGATTGTGCTTATGGTTTGAAACGAGAACAAATAGAACATTTATTGTTTATCTCTCCCAAATGGCAATGGTTGTTCATGAAAACAGATTCTCAGTCATCCAAGTCATGGTTATCCAAGAGAGAAAAGTGAATCAGTGGAATTTGGACTGGGTTGTAGATACAGTACTTTGAGATGTTTCCCCACTCTCATCTTTAGTTCATCATTGAAACATCTTCAAGTATCTACAGCCAAGTCCAGTGCCCCTCGGTTCAACTTTTCCTTCAAACTGAAAACCTTTATCCATATGTACGACAAAGAAATTGGACCCTTGGTGTGCAGAACCCTGAAGAAAAATATCAGTGTTGTGCTGTTCTCCTGTGCCATCTCAAACTTGAGTTCAGAGTTTGCGCAATATAACATTCATTGGCATAACTAACTCAAGTTTACCGAAGCTGTAGACGGTCAGTGTACAGTATGTATCACTGAAACATTATCGATAAATTCCAGTGGGATTGCAGTACTGGCCAAAACACTTTGCCCCACCCAGCTCCTGGCAACTGGACAAGAGGACAGTCCCCCTCCATGGTCCCTGTCATCCAGCCCCCAGAAGTAATACAGATAGGTATGTTAACACTATTGTGAATATGATAAATATGTAAACAAATACAAATACCGGATGCTATGCAGAGTATCTGATTTATTTCGTCATTCAAAGCAAAGAATATAATCATATACGTTTTTTGTTCTGTGTAATGTTCGTAATAGCAACTGTACAGTATATAATGGTTATGGGTCATGATGAGATTTGGATAAATGGATTATTTTTGCCACTGTACAAAAAATGTAACGTAAAATGTAATAATTTGTTATGTTTGTCTGATTGATCTTGTTCTCTAGTTTTAATCAATAATTTTATGTCCATGTTAACATGGGGTGTATTACAGGAAGCACATTTAGTGAAAATCCTGATCTGAGGAAATGTGTTTACTTAAATATGGCACCTCTAGAAAATGTAATTTTTTAATAAAAACTGCATTTTCACATCATGGACCATTATCATTACACTATTACTAAATACACATCACATGGGGGTTATGTTGTTGTATCTCACATTGTACTGTACGCAAGCAGAAGAAATGTGATTCTGTTATGTCAACTAATCAGTGGGTGTGGCCACCAGCCAGCAAACTGAGTGAAGTTTTGAAGAGAAATTTATTTCAGATTTCAGTCTTCTTGAGCTCATCGTCTGTGACAGCTATAATTCTTTGCTCTTTGACAGATTTTTTTTCTGGTTCATTTCTGCAGAAAAGACGTCAGGAGGCACTAAGAAGTCGTCACCAGTGGTCAATGATATATTTCAACTGTGGCTGCAAAATGTTCAAAACCAGTTAGTCCAGGTTAAACTGCACCAACCACACACTATCTGAAACTCTCACTGTAGACCATTGATATACATTGTCTGGCCTGCGGGCAAATGGGGGCCCTCATCAACGTCTTGTGCTTTGCTACATCTATACTTACTACTGCTACTGCTACTATTAACACTTTTATTAACGGACATGACAACTCTTGCAAGCCTCTTAACATGAAGGCCACAAACAACCCATAATGCAGCACTGTAAGCAGTAGAGAAATCTTGACCTATTTTTTTATCCATTTATTCAGCTTAGGCGCTGTCTCATTACTCTTGTAATCATTAATGGAAAAAAGAAAACGCCGGCCGTAGTTAAATTTCATCGACACCATCATCCTTAAAAGACATTCGAGTCAAGGCTGAATCCAATGTAACATTTTTTTTTTATGAATTGACACAGTTCATTGACACAACTCACTCTTTCACTATTGCCGCGTGCTTTTTAAAGATAAATGTGTTTTGCTACACGTCATTATTTCTGGGTCCACTCAAAGGTAATTTATTCACCTGCTGCCACGCTGCCACGTAGTATTGAAACCCCATTGATGATGACTGTCTCTCATTCACCAAACACGTACTTACCTCAGAGTGAACTAACTGTGCTCAGGATTGAAAACTCTTTTTCTCATCCCCGGGTTCTTCAACTCAGAATTCAGGTATAAAATCAGAGCTGTAGAAACCAGCTCTCTGGTACAGAACCCTGGAGAAAATCCTCGTGGTGAGGGCTACCTGCCAGAGCAGACTTTCACATCAAAGGTACAAAAAAAGCCCACAGTGCATCTGTGCCACAACCAGCCAAAGTCAGCTCTGAAGCAGAACGACTTTGACTTGACTTATATTTGTATATTTTGTTTTTACTGTCTCTCTTATTAAAGAATGTATACCAAGTGATTTACAGTTAAATTCCCTCTGTAGCATTGTAACCAGAGACAAGATACATATCAGTTTCCATTGTAACACCCCATTTTTTCCAGGTACTGATGTTGTATGTAATGCATATTCTAATTTAGTAAGAAAAGCAACAATTAAAACTGATCAAGTAATAAAGGTAAATGGACTGTATTTATATAGCGCTTCTCGAGTCTTATCAACCACCCAGAGCACTTCACAGAACTGTTGACATTCACCCATTCACACACATATTCATACAGCACATGTGCTTTGTCTATCAGTCATGCATCTCATTGACACGCTGCCCGCACGGTGTCAGGGGAAATTCGGGGTTCAGAGCCTTGTCCAAGAACACCTCGGCATGTGGAGCGGACATGCCAGGATATGAAACACCTAGCCTGGCGTAGTCAGACCAATACTCAAATACGTGATAGTCTGGGGCCTCTCGGTTCATTTTCGATTTCCAAGAGGCGTCACCAATGGACGCTGATGGTACGTCTGTTTAGCGATGCAAAAAATGTCAACAGAGTAGAGCGTACAGAGAGGAGATTCCTGTGATGATGATTCCGCAATGTTTGCGAACGAGTATTGCCGTGTTTGTGGGAGAATTTTCAAAATAGCTGTTACTTTCAATGTAATTCTCGTTCTTTAGTGGCAGCCTTGGTTGTTTTCAGAAGTCGCTTCTGTCTGCGTCGTGCTCTTAACCCCGCCCATTATCAGATAATCGGTTGTGATTGGACCGGCAACATTTCTGCCGGTGGGAAATCACCTTCCAATGGAGGGGATCCAGACCGTATTCTGGCAGAGCAAATTCAAATGAGTTCCCAGAATTCGTCTGTGTCCCAGGCTACGAAACACTGACCCTCTCATTCGTACTCTGCTACCTCCTGAGCCACAGCCGCCGAGGACTGAGTGCTTCATGTTGGGTTGACGCACATGAATGCATTTGTGGCCAAAGCATTGTATTTACAGAAGCTAAAAATACATATAGATGATGAAGCCGTGTTTTTAAAGAGCAAAATAAAATAAAATAAAAAATAAACGGATTATATGAAAGATCATCACATGCACAACCTCGAGCCCACTTGTACTTAACTTAAACAAGACATGTTGTTTTGCTGGAACAGTATGAACTGGAGTCTGGAACAGAGACAGTCCCTTACCGTCGTGTTGTGTGTCTAAGAAAGAAAACCATGGTTGAATTTAATTTCAGTGAAGACACTGTACTGTGCAAGTGTTTGTCCTTGTTGAACAGACAAATGTACAGAAGATATGCCTGTGTCCATATAGTCTGGAAAGAGTAAACACCAACAGGTAAGCATGTAATCACGTGGCGGTAAGAGCACTTCAAGGTTGCTTTGCTATTCAGTATTTTCTGCCTCTTGGATTTTTACTCGAAGGCTTTCAAATTATTTTGAATTTACATTGAAAGCCAACAGTACAGATCCCTATGCATTGTAATTTATATGATGACATTTAACTTCAGTCTAAAGAATTGTATCAGTTATGCGATTGTGCCAGATGTTCATCTGTCGAGCAATATGTTTTCATTTGTCCACATGAGGCCCAAGACTTACTAATGTGCTCCCTCATCCTTTAACTTCATCTAAAAAATAACTAATCAAATAAATGCAATACATAATCTGACCACAGGGAAGTTTGCAGCAGTTTGTGTTTGTGGATGCAGGCCCATGGAGAACAAACTTTGCACTCGAGTGTGCCGGTTGCCACAGAGTGCTGGATCACGCAGATGCTGCACCGAAACCAGTCACTACACAGAGGTGCTAAAGCAGAAGTCTCCATGAAGACAACAAATAAATAATCATTGAACATTTGTGCTTCCACACAATGTGTTATTTGATACAATGCTTTTAAAATGTGTCTCAGTTGTGCTATCACCTGGTGAAACCCAGTTATCTTCACAAATACAATTTATTGTTTTACTGTATGTAGGAAATGACTAATAAACTAATGATTAATTACTTAGTATGTGTCATGATAAATTACGCAGGCTCCATATTTCTCATATGCCTAGTGTCTGTGGAAAAGCATCACATTGCTTTAACAGTGGAAGCGACCCAGAACACAAAAGCCCCCGCGCCTCAATTTAATTACTTCTTGGAGCTTCCTCTGATCTCGCACCAAGTGTGATTGACCAGATTTCCTAATAATCCAGCGTGCCAGAAAGTTGGACACGTGGAGGCGAACTTGTATTTTTTCGGTCCCTGGGAGATGTGCAGATCGGGATGCGAGACTGATAGCGTCTGTTCTGGGACTCCACAGTGGCAACTGCCATTGAATCCTCCAACTCAGGCAGTTAGGATCAGCAGTCGGCTTTAAACAGATTAGAGCCTCTGGGGGAGGGAAAGCCGCTGCCTTTAGCTAGCTCACAACTTATCAGTAATTAAAGTGGATGCCAGGTTTGTGTGTTCATTGGCGGTCTGCAGGGTGCTTTTATAGCTGTCCTCATTAAGGAGCTTCCTCCAACAGTTTGCCCTCCATGCTCACTTTTAACAAGCCAGCAGGGATTTCTTGAACATGTGATAGTATATGGTTAAACACCCATCAGTGTACAGGCAAACGCGTAATGCAACGCCTTGTGTTAATTCTAAGTGTGATGGATACAAGGTCAGTTTTTTTTCCCCCTCCATCTCACTGCTACCTTGTAGAGGAAATGTTTTCATTGTCTATGAATTCCCCGATGTTCTACAGGGGAATGTTGCATCTTGTATGGACATTGATAAATCATACGCAACAGAATAAAGAGGTACAACAACTGACAACACGATCAATGAGTGAAATGAAGAATATAATGTATCATCTGGCTGGTACATATGACAGAATATAAATGACTCAATACAAATACATTACCAAGTAACCAGTAACAACCCTAAATGAGACTTTGGGCAAAAGGGCTATAAATGTTATGTAGCTGTCGCAACCTTACTAGTGACCAGACCGAGTGCCCTGAGTTTAGTGACTAGTATGTCTTGGAATGCCAACGTTCTAATGTGGTATTCTGGTTTATTGCAGGGACAAGTGGAACAGTGAGTTGAAACCCAATGTGTTTATTAACATTTAACCAAAATCACAATCTTCCCCTAACCTTATCCAAAGTCCTTTTGTTGACTAAACCCAACCACACATGAGTGTGTGAATGTGAACCCTGGTTTCTATTTTCACTGTCCTGCGGTTGTTTCCCCTTCATCCACCCAAAACAACTCTTTTTTTTGCCTCTGAACATAATTAAGCCCGTCAACAATTTAGTGTTTCAACACCATTTCTGGGAATTGATCTTGGTGAAAACTAAACATGAACCAGTCTATCAACTAACATTTGATGGCACACACGGCACAATATCAACACTGTAACAGCTGTTTTTACATTCTATGACTCTGTGAGCATAACTGTGAGCCAATCAGCACGTGTTCAGCTTGTTTAATGACACTGATATGATGTCAGAGGAACAGCATAGATCCTGATTAAAATGAATACCATTTGCCGGTTCATGAGGTCCATGTATAAAAGTGGTATTACAGACCTTTGTGCTGTACGTCAAAATATCCCCAGGTAACCCATTCATTACCACAGGGAAGCGAATGTGCTCAGTTTCAGGTTACCTTTGCCAAAAGAACACCTCAGCAACTAAGTCCAACAAAAGCAGCCTATTTGAGTGTACTGCTGCATAATGACTCGGTTTCACTTGGCATCGGGAGGCAACTGGAGCAGAATGCGGTACAATATTATACTGGATTGGTGATGCTGCATTAAGGCAGGCTGCCAGAGAGCCAGCAGGCCTGGATACCAGCTGGGCAGCAGCCTGAGCTCGTGCGTCTTCTTTTTGCATTTCTTTCAGTGGTTTGCTTCGTTTTTTTCTTTCCTTATAGGCATGTTATTTGTGTTTGGATTCTGGATATCTATGACACTGTGTAGGCTTGTGGCATGACTTAAATGTCTTCAGTCATGTTGGCGTGGCTGCAAAGCTGTACTGTTCATATTTTCATATTATTTCAAAAGAGGACTTTTGAAACATGCACTTGTATGAAATGACACAGGAAAAACTTGTTGCTGGAGAAAGCTCCTAAGTCAAGGTCAAAACTAGGTCACAGGTGGAATCCATCATTACATTTGTGAATCCAAGTTGACGACAGCTGCCTTCCACAATGGTCTAAAGAACTGCACACTGTGTAGAACCACAGATTACTTGACACTGATGGCCAAACTGCAAGAGTTTTTCCTCATTGAAGAAAAGCATACAAGGTGTCCCAGAGAAGAAACCCAAACCAAACCTTCTATTTTGGACACTACCTGAACATTTCTATAGCTTTATCCTCCATAGCTTTGCCAAGTTGCAGTGAGTTAATGCTCCCCAAAGGATGAACCCTTATTATTTTCATGAGCATTTTACCTTTCCCCTACCACCACTATCACAGACACACTAAATGGCCTAACCTGCTAACAATCCTCTAATAGACTACAGACAAAGGTTGATGTCAACAAAAAACAAACATTTTCCAAGATATCTCTGCAAATAATGGCGAGATAATGATGTCATATATTGTCATATACTGTATGATGTCATATAAGTGACATCATGAGGAAGTCTCAAAAGTCAGAAAATGAGCATACAGTTCAAAAATGCATTTTTCGAGATGTCTCTGCATCCTATAGGACTATAAACCAGACCTAAAGCTCATAGATTAAAACATCAATTATGATCACATGGTAGGAATGATGTCATGTCATTAACTTTTGCAAACAATAATATTACATGATCAGTCATTCACCATCACATGGCATAAACAAGATGTCATTTTGTGAAGACATTACAATACAAACATTTAAATACATTTAAATGTAATAACATATATTTAAGCCTCATGCCTTTTCATTCATATGGCTTAATTCAGAAAATTACAAATAATAATAATAATGTTAAAGTCATATTAAGAGAAACAGCCTGTGGTTAGTATTGCCTTCTGCCTCTACATTCACAGATTGTGTTCCACTCAGCTGTAAGATGAATGCCTGTAATAACTGGAGATCTGATATGCAGCCTGGTGTCCTCTTGTTCGTGATAAGGGTTCCTACCATGAGGGGACATATCTGCAAAATCAGGGCATCAGAACAATGACTTTGGGTTTCTGCCCACATTAAGCCATCTTTGCCAATCCAATCCTGACCTACACTGCGGTTTTCCCCAAACAGAATTTCTGCTTTAATCAAAAGTGGAATGGAAAAAGGACCCACCGTGCCTCTGGGATATTTTTCCATTAACCATTTTGACACATGACTGACTGTGGGGGATTATTGGTTTTTGAAGAACTATTAACAGCTGTACATTTGCATTTTAATACACTTCTCTTCAACTTACTAATGCAATTTGCTTCTCAGCTTTGTTGCCCCTCATTCCTGCAGCAATTCAGAATTACAGCATAAAGCCCTCCAGCTTTAATCATTTTAATTTCCATGAAATATTAGTTTTCATCAATCTCCTCTGAATCTCCACAGTTAAAGGACCGGCCATTACAAAAATCCTCTCCAAACTGTTGCTTGTTGCTTCTGGTTGGTTTTGGACGACGCCGGCCGAGACAGATAGCACATGGAATGGAGGGAGAATGTAAGGTAACTTTAATTACAGGAAACTCGTGTTTTCCGATAAGGCACTCAAAGACTACTGTGCTGAAATAACCAATATAATTACAGAAACATTAATATAACAAAAACAGCCATTTCCAAGTTTTTTATAGAGGTCCCTGGAGGTCTCTTCAAGACATTGAAAAAAGAAAATTGCACAGGATGAGATATTTGAATCCCTTAGAATTCTCCCAGCTGGTGAGGGTTCTCTACAGGGACACAGGCTCTCTCTACGTCTGTGTTTCCTTCTGCATCCGTCATGTTTGCTCTTAGCAAGAGCTTGTCCACCTTCTTTCTTCAACTTAACAAATTAGTCACTGAATGTCATACCAAACTGCAGCTGAGCAAGAAGATGACGCATCAGCACTTGCATGAAATTGTTAAAGGACAAAGGTGGACTGAAAATGTGCTTTTTATTTTCTACTTTCTGGCATTTTGTGAATTTTAAGGAAGGGGCATTTAGTACCAATAAGCAATTTAATATGAAAAAGTCAGCAGGAAGCTTTTCATGAAGTTTTATTTAAATGGCAGTGGTGGATTATTTGTCAGAACTGTTTCAGTTTACAGATATTCTCTATTAGGCCAAACGCTTAATGAATGCATTGGTGTAGTGTTGTGGTACACCCATGTATCAGCCAGCACCACCCATACTAATTTGGGCCCAAGTTTTTGATCACCCCTCGTAAACCAAAGTTTCAGACAAACTGAAAACGTTGCCCTGATGTTGCATCAGTTTGTCCGATATACAGTACGTAGCTTCCTGTTTGTTTCACATTTAAACTTCAAACTGCACTGTTCATCAACTACTGTTTGGTGGTTATGTGCAGTTGGTTTATCAAAGCTAAAATCTGCTGCTGCTGAAATTCAGGCGGACAAAAGCAGAGTTTGTGGACTCATGCGAACAAAAACAAGGAACTCAAAGAGGCTCATGTGGTCCACATGCCAAATTAGAAAGTGATACCTTTCTCATGAAATACAGCCATGTGATTCTTTGTTAACACAAGGTTAAATGCTGCTTTAAATGACAATGACCTTAGAACAAAACAAAAAGTATAAAGTTGAGGGTTTAGAGCAGTCCATGAGTATTTGTCCTGAAGCAAAAACACTGCCAATCCTGTTCACTAAACAAAAAAACAACAAAAAAATAGCTAAAGTACATCCTGTATCTGAATGGTCAAACTCAGGATCTCGTTTCAATACTATGACTGTGTAGCCATTGTGAAACATTTTATACCATTTTCCAGCATTCTGCTACCTTGACCTAAAGTTCAGTAAATGTATAAAGAAATCACTCAAGGACCATTTGGTCTGATAGCACATCATGACCATCAGTTACGTCCATCGCACAGGACATCTTTAAGGACTTATTATGTTTTGACGTGATCATTATTGAACATATGACGACCGTCATCGGGATGCATCAGTGTGAATCACCTGAGCTAATACATTTTGACAGCCTTTATCAAATTTATAACCCCCTCCCACTCCCATTGACAGTCCCCATATTCCGTTAGACCTCAGTGAGTCTGAAATGATATGCAGATGAAGGTTACCCTCATATTTAATGATATACATTTCCCCAGGGACTTTTAGACAGTTCTGAAGGGGCCTCTCAATGGGTGTTTGTTATCCTTATTAAAAGTTCAATAACTCCTTGGAAAACAATTTAATTACTATTTTGTCTGAAAGAGCACTGCCCTTAGGGCCTTGGAGAATGTCTCATGAAACATGTAGCATTTTAATCCAGGAGAATTAATTACCTGCTAAAGTACACACACCGTTTTTGCCTCAACCGCCCAACCCCACCCCGTTGACCTTATCTTTTTGACCTTTTCCTTCCTCCTCTCTGATTTCATCACAGTTAATTCCACAACCGTTGTGAAGCACTCCTATGTACAACCTTTCTGACTGAGGAGCTCAGCGCCAACAGAAACATTGTGTTCTAAATGGCTCGGGTTTTAATTGAGTCCATTGCAGGGCAAGTCACTTTTCTCCACACGTGACCTCAAGGGTCAGGTTAAATGATTGTATATACCATTACAGTGCAGGGTTATACATATGTGCTAAGGAGATATTTAATAAAAGAAAAAAGTCCACAGTGATGCTTAAATGCTAATAAGTTTAAAACTCAGAGCCCATAAAAAAGATAAATGATAGATGCTGCACTTTAAAATCCTCTGCCTGCAGTCATAGAACCAACAGAACTGATATTTGAAAAAGAAAAAAAAAAATTAAATGCTCGACTAGCTGCCATTTAAATATTCTCCACAAGTCAGTTTTAAGCATCAATGGATCACTGTCATATTAACAGTAATAGCACAGTCAATGAGACAATTGTTACCCTTTATCTTAAGCTGGTGATACCATAGTTCTATATTTCTCTTACACATGAGGTCACATCAAAGGTGATGAAAGATAATAAAATATATATAGCGGGGCCAGCGGCTGAGCTTACCACGACATACAGTATAACACCATGTATGGTCTTAAAGTCGAACATATTACATGACCATCCACAGCACGGCCAATTGGAGAATGGGTATCACACAGTTATTCTACAAATGGGTGGATTTTAAACACATTCTTGTCATCTTGTCACCAGCACACCATGCATCGGGTACACATCTGGTTTTGTGATTAAAAAAAAGAAGCTTTTAGGCAATTACATTTTAGAACTGGAATATATTTAGAATTAGAAAGACGCCATTACGGTTATTGGCATTGGGGACTCGGTAGTCGGGAGCTGGTTGAGCTGGCTTATACTCTGGTTTATCCACTCACAACACTGCATCAGAAAAAAAGTGGAACATGAAGTATAGCCCCTCTTCCCTCCTCAGTAATTTTTGTGTAGTCCCTCAACACTTTTCATCACTTATAGTTCAACAGCCCACAGTACATTGTGTGTATGTTTAAGTAGTATGATTTAAGCACTGCGGTATGTATTGCTCCAAAAGGAAAGATTTGTCAACAGAAACAATGCAGAGAAAAAAAACAACCTCTGTTGTCTTATCTTCCTTTTGTTTCGTTACGATGGGGTTATCAATTACAGACAATAATAGGGGACCTGATGGGTGGGGAGTGTGGGTGACAAGGGTAAAAGAGCTATTTGGATTTCTAGAGCTACACTCCAGGCTTTCAATAACAGGATTAATGTTGCCCCCAGTGCTGCTGTTCCGGTTGGAAAAGGATCAATCGGAAAAAGGCAAAAGCGTATTAAAAGGATTATAGATTAGCAATTAGATGTCTTCTGACTGGGGGTTAGAAAGTACTCTCACACAGTATTTTGAGTCTTAAGGTGAGTTGTGTGACGGCTGGCACTGTGGTCCACTTCTTCACTCACACTAAATCTACTATGAGGACACGGAGGTTCATCTGAGTCCAATGACTGTCTGCTGCCGAAGTACTGATAATGTTGTGTCTGCAGACCTGACTTAGCCTCTTATCACCCAGTAAAAGTAATTCAGTTCAGAAATATACCTTCATATTTCTTTCTCCTCATTTGTTTTATTCGGGTTCACGTTACATTTGGGATTCAAAGAATAAAACATGTTATACGCTTATTTATGGAGGGCTCTGCCCATTGGCTATTTTTTGGGATTTTTTTGCCCTTTGTGTGGTTCCTATGCAAATGATATCCAACAACACGTCCTCTTTAACTCTTCTTGAAAAATAGCTGTTTAAACTTCACCACCGTCTAAACATTATTACAACATGGCATGGCGATAAACTCTCACCACTTAGTATTTTTGAATTCCTCAGCAGACAATGGGCCAATAGTCCTTGCAGACCTTCATCCATAATCCTCTTTTGTGGAATATTTCTTTCAGAAACCTAAGTCTTACTCAATGCAGTGACTATTAACCAGCTCCTAAACGTTGTAACTCTCTTCCTTGGGTCTTACCCTTTGGAGTCACAAATGTTTACTCTTGGTTTACGCTTGGGAGCAGCGTTTCACTACCGTCTCTGGTTGAGGGTTTCCAGTTTTTGGTTCATAGAGGATGAGTCCTAATAACTGTGGTGATCACCTGACTGTAAGGGTGATTTGTGCTGGTTCAAAATCTTTATTGCATATATACCGAGATGCTGACATCAAAGGATTTTATTTATGTGAATGTTTTAATTTTTTTTAATGGGATGGTTTTTGTATATAAGAAATACTTGTTTACAATAGCTAAAAATGTAGGACAAGTGCTTAAGCTTTTTGCATTGTTTATCTCTGTGTGTTGTTTAAGCATGTTTAAATTAAAAGCAGATACTTTACTATACTGTAGATGTGTATCCTGTGAGTGAATTCAAATTGTGAAATGTAAAATACACTTCTCTGACATACAAAGCCATGTCAACCATTCATTTAGCACTATAGCTGTGGATGATCACTCATATTTGTGAGGCCATTGCGGGATAACCATGCAATCCTTGCATCATTTGGTTCCTTCCACTGTTCTTTAGATCCATGTGTTTCTCATACAGAAACAAAAGGAAGGCATATTCTTCAAGAAGTGACCCGTGCCAGAATTCAAATGGCATCAGTCTGTGCAGTTATACTCCTGAGCTGTCTGCATTATTTGTTACATCCAAGGTGACTCCACAGGGTCAACACAGGCAGATCTGGATCCTGGAGAATAAGGGATATTTTTACAGCTTCACTGACATTAAATACAATTCATAAGACTACACATCATCTTTGATATTATTACAGATTGCAAAATAAAAGTCCCCAAGGTCAGTCCAACTTTGATCTTAAAAATTGTGCTGACCATAGTGAGGGAAATAGCTTCACTTGTTTTGGTTTGACCTCTTTATGTGGATTCATGATGTAAAATCAGAGCAATTGTCCCTCTTTAACAATATACATTCATTGGTTGACTGAGTACCCATTTAATACTTTTCTAACTCAGTCCCAGGACAAACTACTTCCATTTATCAGCCTCTGAGAGTTTCTCAGTTGCTTCAAACATGGATGGATAACACCTTTTCTTTTTCAGGATAACTAGTGACATTTGATAATGAGAAAACATTGGGTGTGAATAGCTGCATCCGATGCTAATAGATTATCAAAGATGTCCAGAGAGGTCCAGGTAAAAAAAAACGTGAAACTTTTACCAAAAATAATTTGATACTGCA
Organism: Scophthalmus maximus; assembly: GCF_022379125.1. Lineage (NCBI taxonomy): Eukaryota > Metazoa > Chordata > Actinopteri > Pleuronectiformes > Scophthalmidae > Scophthalmus > Scophthalmus maximus. The sequence continues at coordinate 2,904,353 of NC_061536.1, forward strand.
TACTTTAACAGAGTTAAAATTCAATACCTGCTTATAAATTCAGATAAACCTGAGATGATTGTCATTGGCCAAGCCAAACATAGACATCAGTTTGCCATCCAAGAATCTAATTTAAAACCCAAGAATCAAAAATTAACTTTGATGTTAGATCAACATTTAGGGAGCTTTTGATGAGTTACAAAAGTCTACATGAGCAAGCTTCTCATATCTGTCTTATCTCCTTAAAATATGTTTTGTATTACATCTCCTGTCTTTAGTCAGCAGGCTGCAGGGCTAAAGGTTTTGTGGATATTGTGTGTATATATAGATGCATGGAGAGGTTTCATGCCAAGTCCAGCACCCTGAGGGTATGCACTAAGTGGAAGGAAGGAGGCCTAGGACTAGTGGGCATCAGAGCCTCAATCCAGGATGAAATGAACGATCCATGAGTACATCAGGAAGATGGCCCCAGGCGATGACCTGCTAAGAGAATACCTCAGACAAAAACTCGATGGGAAGGAGGAACCATCACAAGCCCCTACTCGACATACCACCAACAGATAGAAGAAGTGTCTGATATCGCAAAATCCTACCAATGGCTGGAAAAGGCTGTTCTGAAAGACAGCACAGAGGCACTAATCATGGCAGGACAAGAACAGGCACTAAGCACAAGATGGATTGAGGTTGGTGTCCACCACACCAGAAAGGACACCAGGTGCGGGCAGGAATGCCGTAATCAAGTGGTCGGCATAGTGTACAGGACGATCTTGACTGAGTATGGGCTGGAAGTCCCAAGGTCAAAATGGAAGACACCTCCAAAGCTGGTTGAGAATGGATGAGCTAGGATCCTGTGGGACTTCAAAATCCAGACTGATTCACAATATCTTATATTGTATCAAAATGGGCTTTTACCAGTCTCTATTCCCGTGGGTCTGTATCTAACAAGCATTCTGCATTTTTTATGTATTTATATGATTATATTACTTTACATTATGTTATTCAAGGTGAAGTATTCAAGCATTCAAGGCCCTATTTCTCTTGTTTTGCCATTAGAAAAATTAAACATTCACAGAAATTAAATCCTTTGATGTCAGCATGGTATATTTATGCAAGAAACATTATGAAGCTTACCAGCACAAATCACCCTTACAAAAAAGGCCTTGGTAATTTGAAGCTCATCAAGACATTAGAAATGTTGTGCCAGTAAAACCAGCTTGTCCACAGTGCGGACGTGTGTCAGTTGACAATGTTTCCAGCGGTCCTTCCTGTATAGCTTTATTACACAAGGGAAATTTTATGGTGGCAGGTCCACCGCTCCAAAGTGTCTGTGACACCGTCGACCTCCACGGTCTGCAGGTGGCTTCTCAGCTCCACTTTAATAGTCCCCTCATCTGAGAGAGTTGCTCTCCTCCAAGCTGTGCTGCTGCCCTGCGTTTTGAAAAAAAAGGCTGGCTAAAGTCTTTTTTTCATTTTACCTCAGGTTTAGCTTCTACTGCTACTGCTAGACTCCATGGGAGAGCTGATGAAGTGCCAGTGGCGCATGCCTGTTGCTCTGTCTGCAGTGATTTGATCTCTTCTACTGTGCTAGTTTTGATGTGCTCAACCTTCCCACTCTTGACGTTGTATTGAAGGCAGGGATCAAGAAGAGCAGCCATATCTACAAGGTGATCTGTGCAAGAATCTAAGTACATTCCATTCAAGTAGGTTTTAGTGGTTGTCTTCATGCCATTGGTCAGTTGAGTGTCATTTTCTCCCTGAATTGTTTCACTGAAGATGTGGAGTACTGGCTTGAGGTATGAGATGCCTACATATGCATTCACCAGACAGGGCATCTGTGAACTCCTAAAATTAGCTCAACACCTTGTTTGCTACCTCCATGTGCATCCATGTCCTGTGAGCTGGTCACCAAATTGGTACTTAACTTGTCGCCCTGTCCTGCTCTATATGTCTTTGGATCGTCTTTTGTCACAGTCCCTTCCAATAGGCATCTCTGTTGTGAATGGGTGCTCCAGCAGACAAAGTTCATCATGAACACTGGTCCCTCTTCGTCCAGGGGTACAAGAAGGGACCAACAATTTCTTGCACATATCGTCTGCACGTTCTATCCAGGCATCTTTTACATACATTGTACATGTAATGATGGAGACAAGAGCAGTGAAGAGATGTACAATCAGGTGTTTTGTTCTTGTTGGAGCTGCAGACAGCTCTTGGAAAAGTATCAGCTAGGCCAGCTAGATGAGGTTTGGCATATTTACAACACATTGTCCAGTTGGGAATATGTCCAAACCTTTATGACGTGTAAGCATGAGGCTCAAGGGAATTTTCAGCCATGTCCTTAGTGAGGAGTCTCATTATGAATACATTGAGAATTACTATGCAAAATAATGTATGATTGTTGTCATTATTTTAGTGTTGATATATTTTAGTTTTTATCTGTGATAAGAATAATGTAAAAAAAAATTTTTTTATAAAACACACTCAAATATAGAGAAAAGGTTCAACCGGCAGAACCCACAAAAAATCTTGACACACAATTTACTTGTAAGAAAAACAATTCATTGAAAACGTGCAAATGGCTAATGTTTTGACACACACTGTTTGAAGTGGCCTGTTGAACAATTTTCATTATATTTTCATGGTCTGAGAGTACCGAGCTCTGTTTGTAGACAGGCTGCAGTGCAAAAAGGGTTTTGCTCCAACATTCACAATGTAGTCCATCTTTTTTCCTGTGACTACGGCTTTAACCTGAATATGTATAGGTCTAATTAAATTATATGAGGCGAATTTGTTTGAGAATGATGGGTTAGAAAGAAAATATTCTGTGCAGTATTAATAAAATATCAGATGATATTCGTCCCTTTTCTCTGGCTCCTTTAGATATTTACCTTCAAACACACAATGTACTGCTCTTGTTTCACCTTGACTAACTAGCTTGCCTCCCCATTGCGGATGTCAATTTTCTAGGTTCACGACTTGCAATATTAAAGAAAGAAATCAAAGTTTCAACAAACATATTTAGATATCTTACGCATTTTTCCACATGCAGTAATGAATACATTCGCTCATCTCATTACAGTATGGGAGTGAGATTTGCAGGTGAGGCCAGTTTACCTCTGGACTCTATAGGTGTGTTCTCCCAGCAGTCGTTCTGCTTAAAAGGAGAATTGAGGCAGGAGCTGGACTGTGTCCATTCTCTATTGATTGTTGGCCTACCTTGGCCTGTGTCCTGGTATTGGTGTAAATGCGCACTGTGGGAATGTCTAGAAACAAATGGAGTCCTTCATTGGTTGTGACAGCTGTGCGAGATGTGACGGACAGGAACTAATTTTTCCATCATACGCAAATAAAAAGGAGAAAAAAAAGAAAAACAAAGTCGGGCGAATAGGTTGCTTATTAGATACAGTTGTTGAGCAAACCCTATAAATGCAAATGTCTGCCTGTTTCCTTTCCATTCTGATGACTCTGCTCTAATATTCTTTCGACTGAAAATATCTGTTTGGCAACAAATGTCAAATTACATTTAGAAATCTTCTAAAATTACACAATTTTAGCACTTAACAATTATACTTTCTGTGTTGATGAATCAATCACTCAGCCACAATCACAAAAATAAGTTCATTCATGTTTTTCTTTCCATGTATGTATGTCCATGTCCAATGCATTTAATCATAGGTCAATGTGCTTGTTTGTCTGTTATCTGACTTGACTCTTGCTGCACCTGTTGATTCAGAATTCAGCCACCATTGATGGTAGAACACACCTGTACCAGCATTAGGGTTAGGGTTCTAATCTCTTCAATAATCATAATGTAGAAGACGGAAAATTCTTTAACAGTGTTTCACACATTTTCAACAGCTCTCCATGTGCGTATGTCGTTTGTTTTCCAGGTACCAAGTTTTTGTAAATCGTCTGAAAACTGGTGTGCATGAGTTGGGGAACACTGGAGCTTATTATTTGGAAATGTCGTTTTACTGTATTTCAGACTGTTCTTGCAGAGCAGACTTCCTCTATCTGTCTCGTATCTCTGCTCTGAAACTCTGAGACAGGTAATCCTAGAGACAGGGGCATTTGCTCTTTAGTCTCCTCTGCTGAAGTACAGTCCAATCCTATGTGACACTGCCAGAAATCACGTGACTCGCATATTCAGTTTTCAAATGATTATTTCTTAGGTTTCAAACCAAACAATGTACTGAGTACACCATGGGAAAAGCGACAGGTCTGAATCTCAAAACTTTGTTTTAATCTTGCAAAAACTTTTTTTATTGGATTTCAACGCTTGAAACACGTTCAAAGCTTCTTTCTTCAGTTTTATGACACAATATACATCCCATAATCTTAAATAAGCATGTAGGAGCCTCCAGATGTTTATCGCCATGGTAACGATGATATGCTTGCATGTGCATACTAATGTCGGAACTTTGTCATGGCAACTATAATAAATGGATTATAGGTTTAGGTGTCACACAGAAAAGAACGTGAATAGCAGTATTTTGTGGATGCCCTAGTAGAAGGCCGAACATTCACCCATTATTATTAATTTTCTAATAGTAGCCTGTGTATCTGACACACAAACGTAGAACGGGATGTAAATGAATCATATATGTGGCTCAGTCAACAAAAGGTCAACTTCGGATGCAAAATAAACAAGTGTGAACTGCCCATAGCTGAATATCTTCCTATGCTGCGTTGAATTATACAGCAATATGGTGTTTATGTTTGTTGTTTGTTGTAGTGTGAAATGATCTGAAACGGATGTAAAATGTTAACACATAAAACTCAGTCACTCTCCTTTTCGACAATTATTATGACTGTTTTATCATGTCATATGAAACCCAAACAATGTCAAGGCATAAAGCCTCGTCAATCAGATCTCCTACTTTATATGTACATGTAGGACATAAAAATTCAGGCAGATGTGGTTGCAATGGCCAGCTACATTTATCAAAATCAAATTAAAGACCAAACAAAAATAGTTATACTGTTAATGAAATGATTAATGGCAAGCTCCCTCTTCAGAAGGAAAATCCATGAATGCCTTCTGCATTACATTTGTGCAGTGGTTACAGTGTTTTCACTTGTAGGACCCTTTAGGTTTAGGACCTAACCAACACACTTGGTTATGGTTATGTATAATTATTGCCATTTTTTATTGCAAACATCTATTGGATATAATTGCTAGTTTTGTTTTCCCTTTTATTTCATTTTGATAAATGATGAAGGCCACTGAAACCCCATCAGCTGGAATTGTTACATGTTTACAGTTGCTTTAAGGCGAGTGTCTTGGAGTTTTCTTGGATTGGTCAATGTCATGCATTCCATCCAACATTCAACTGACAAACGTAATCGTTTCTAACCAAACATTTTAACAGTCACAACTTTGAAACTTTGAAAATGTTGTTGCCCATTTAACTTGATACCAAAATTAGGAATGACAGGACCTTAACCAAAATTGTATAGGTTCTCTTGGTCTGTATTACATTCGTCCACCAAGTGTTGTGGAAAACTTCTCAGTAGTTTTTTGCTTCATCTCGCTGGCCTACAAACAAACCAAGAAACAATTAGAACGGGCTGAAATCATAACATCCTTGGTGGAGGTCTGGTGTCTCTTTGGAAACCTCCGCTTCATTTCAATAAGACTACCTGATTAAGTGTTACTGATACATACATGTTATTCAATATCCTCCTCACACTGGGTGATGGAAACCCCGGCCTGCCTGTGTTCAGAAGCCTCCAAAACCCCCATCTTTTCAATGGGCTCCATATTTTCTCCATCACATTATTCATAATTTCAAAGGGCAATCATGCTTGAACAGCCAAAACAGCAGCTGGGACTGTGCTGAAAGCTCCATCCTTGTTCTATACTGTGCACATACAACACCTTCATGCAGGCTCATAGTAACAGGAGCGTACATGTCACTAATAAATTTGTAATAGTAATATAGATAATCTTCACAAATGTTGATATTTGATTAAAATTCTCTACATAAAAAATTGTATTAATTCATTTTTAAAGGCAATAATGCAGCCAGAGTTTTGTCATTACAGATACATTAGAGGTGTGTTAGTCTGCATTAGGGATATTCAACACTAAAAACAAAGCTAAATGTCTGCTGCCACACCAGCAGCTTTGTGAGGCTGTACTTTACTGTAAACATTTGGATTCACACTCTGGGGACCATAAATATCCAAATCAATTTGAATGGAAATGCAGCCCTTAGATTTTGAGAAACCTTACCATGCAAAGGTAGGTCCCATGGAAATTTTGGATCATGAAAAATTCATCTAGTCTAATATCTAAAGAATTTGAATGAAAATGCAATGCCATTGTGTCCAGTAGTTTTTGCCGTATATACAGTATCTTGCTCGAAAGTGGATACATTTTTTTTCTGCTAAACCTGATTAGCATTAGCATTTATTTGGAGTCTGGTCACCAATTTCTCTCTATTTATTTTATATAAATAAAACACTGTTTGCATGGATGCAGTTTAGAGTGAGAAAGAGCAAGCGAAACGATGCTGCACACAATTCAACTATTATGCAAATAGTGCAAAACATAAAGTTAGGCATTAATATTACAAATCCAAAAGGATTCATTACATTACATTACATTCATTTAGCAGACGCTTTTGTCCAAAGCGACTTACAATAAGTGCATTCAACCATGAAGATATAAATCAAAGTGCAAAAATAAATAAGATTCATCATATATGCAAAAAATGCTTCAAGCGCTATTTGTAATTAATTGTTGTTTTGTGTATTTTTTTAAATAATAAATAAGAGTACAGAAATATACAATTTATAATATAAGTAAGAGTATGGTGCAGTCTGAACAGGTGAGTTTTCAGTCTGCGATGAAAGCATTGAAGGGATTGTGCTGTCCTGATGTCAATGGGTAGCTCGTTCCACCATTGAGGAACCATTTGTAAACCACTGTCCTGTAAGGGGAGAAAAAGAAGAGTTGAGCAGGTTGCACACTGAGCAGCCTGAGAGCTGAGTAAGATGTGAGGGAAAGACTTGCTACAGCAGCTGCCAGCAGCTGCTGCAGAATGTGCAGGACAGGCGGCCGGTATCAGCTCGAGCATGGAAGCCTATCTTAAATAGGATCTCCGTCAATCAGATGGGATGCTTTGGTGAGCCAAGGGTTTCTGTGACTCCCTGAGAACAGGGAGATATGAATCAAAAGGAGAATTAATATCCACTCTGCTCTCTCCTCCTGTGACAGGCTCATCACACACCAGACACTGGCTCTGTCTGATGGATTTTTTTTCTTTCATGCAGCGCCAACCCCGACGGACACAGTACACACATGAACCAAACATTAGACCATAATGTCGAATTTGACTTCGTAAAAAAATAAAAATAAATCAGTGTGGGGTTAAATGTTTTTACGTGGGTTATGTGTACTAATAATAGTAGTAATAATAATCAAATTATTAATTAACATTAATATATTTAATTCAAGTTTAAAAAAGGAAATGTGCAACAGTGAAATCTTCAGGGTGGGCATTGAGGTCAGAGAGTGGATCAGATGTATAGAAATAATCCAGGTCCATCATAAGATTGTGTTACAATAAAGCCAAGCGTATTTTGGTCAATAACTTTCTAACTTTCTTTCTTTGCAGTCGGCACATATGTTAGCGAGGCGTGCCATATATTGATCTACTTGCAAATGCAATCAATATTCACTGAGTTCCAGGGGGCATTTTATAAAAAGAAATCTAATTCAGTCTCATACTTTTGTATAGAGATGGATATTCAGAAATGTGACTGACACTAATGGTTAAATCTGCACACTGGTTACATTTGACTGCATCGCATGTTATAGGCCACACCAATCCATGTATGTATGTGTATAATCAAACGTGCACAGCAAAAGAGATTACAGTTGATACGGTAAACTTAATTTTCCTGAATGTAAACTAATATGGCTCACGTTGCTGCCCACATTATACTTTATTTTTCTTGTAATTATCTGCTCACAAGTTGAGGAATTTGACAGCAAGAAGCAACTGTTTGTTATCAACAGTGGTTGCTCCTAAAGAGGTAAGTGAAGATGTTGCTATAGCATCATATATATCAGAACTGGAGAATATTTAAGACAAACAAATAATGACAAAAAAAGCTTCTCTCAATGGAAATGTGTTTTCCTGACTGACTCAAGCTTCTGTTGAATATGTTTTAAAGCACCAGCACTTCTCCAAACAGTTTCAAACAAAAGTTCTCTTCCTCGTCTCAGTTGGGTGTTTTTTGCTTTTTATTTTTTATTTGTTATATTGTATATCTTGAACTTTAATTTATTCCAATGGAAAATTTGAATTCCATATAATTTTCATGACCAGAGCACAATTATTGTTATTGCCCAGAGTTTCAGTCATGAGTGCAAGTGTCCCTGACTGCAGAGCAGGGCATAAATTATAGAATAATTGGAACAGTAGAAATATGTGAAATGATTCAGTGGGACATTTCTAAGGTGATTACACTCAATGAGTTCAAAGCACTTTCATCAGGGCCATTAAAACAGACATTTTGGCTCCGTGGATAACAAGTGAAGGCGTTAAAAAAAGCATCGGAGGATGGGGGGTAAGGTGTACAGGATGCCTGGTGGGAAGTAGGTGGAACAAAAATCCCTATTCTGTGGAAAACTGGAGTAAACACTCCAGAATCTGGATTTTAAAAAAATAAACATTGTTTATTATTTAACTGAAATGGACACCATAGGCAAAATCAGACAAAGTGGGGAAAAATGGTTACTGATTCTGTTTAGATTCTGTCAGTTGTCCAATATTAGGTCTCCTCAGTCAGCCAAAGTCGAATAATGCGGTCTTCACAAGTTCCTAGTCTGCATAATCACTCCTGTCACAGCAGGCGGAGTGGAGACCATGAAGAATTTCCTCCAGAGTCATCATTGTCATTGTGCAGAGCCTTGTACTTAGCCCTGTCACCTGCAATTAATGTCAGTGAGAAAGTGTCGCCCGGTCGACACCGAGTTTAACACTATGACAGGCTGTCAGCTGCTGGGCTTCCTCTCTCAATGTGCCTCACTCTGTGGATCTAAAAGGGGAGTCTGAGGTGTCCCGGGTGGCTCAGTGGATAGAGCAGGCACACATATATTTCGAGGTTTATGCCTGTACGCAGAGGTCCAAGATTCGAATCTGACCTGTGACGATTTCCTGCATGTCTTCCCCCCTCTCTCTCCCCTTTCTCACCTATCTGTCCTGTCAAATTAAAGGCGGAAAAAGCCCAAAAAAAAATGTTAAAAGGGGAGTCTGAGAGATGGCAGACGGGTATATTTCTTCCATCAAACGAAATATTCAAATGTATTGACGGGGATTAGACACACACACACAAAAAAAGAATCATGAGAGATCAGAGATCTTTATTGTCACTGGAGGGTGAATTTGATGTAGTGGCAAAGTAGAACCGATTTTCTACTAAGGATTTTCTGTGATAATTTTTACACCAAATTACTACCACCAAAGTACATTTGCATGACGCTTCTCCACTTCCTCCCTCTGAAGCCAACATAACCTTGATATAGGCGCTTGCCATCTTGTGCTGGTGTCGTCATTTACAGTTGTTATCGAGGGGGGGGTCACTGTATCAAGGTCACATGATACACCCATCCAACCGAATCGCAGGTCAACCTCAGCTGTCAATAATGATGTCTCAACCCTTTTGTATAGCATCAAATAACTAATCAAAACTGAACGTCTCAGAATAGGAAACACTTTAACATATATCACTATGATATACCTAAAATCCCAGAAACCATCTTTGAAAAAAGAAAAAGGCCAGCCACCTGTGGGACTTGACTTTTGGGAGATGTCACATTGTCAATTTGTATATTCAGTCAGTGACTACCACAAACAAGCCAAAAGCTTGGTTATATATGAAGGGATAGGTTAACTGATCACCCATACTTAGTGGTGGAATCACCAAATTATTCTTAAATTCTCAAGATCTTGGAATGACGCACAACATGGTGAGCAGCAAGATCATTTAGTGCCATGAAAACAATAAGTGACAATAGCAATATATATTACTACATATATTGGTCCACTTCGCTTGCCTCACAAACCCAATTGGTGCTTGAAGAAGAAGGAGCAGCGTGATTAAATTGCATACCTACAGATGAAATTTGCTCATCTGTCACTGATTTCTATTTTTAATAAGCTCTTAAAGGAGGTTTAGTTCCAGACAGCAACTAAGTAGACCTTGAAGTTATTGTTTTCTAAACTACAGTAAAGTAGGTAATTTTCGCAACCAAAGCTCACTTCTTTATAATAGCATAATCATTTATACAAGGTCTTTTGGAAATTACTTCTGGGAAAAATGTACGTCCATGGCTTTATTATCTAATACATTTAAAAAATTAATTAAAGAAGATATAAAATCACAATGTGACCTGAGTGAAACATCTCCCCTCATTCACTCTTCTGGAGCTCCTGTATTCATTTCATCTTTTAGTATAGAGGTTAATCAGGCTCTCATTCGTCACTCTTCTGGAGCTCCTGTATTCATTTCATCTTTTAGTATAGAGGTTAATCAGGCTCTCATTCGTCATTTTTATGTCTTCACATTCAATTCAGTAATTATGAAGTGCTGTGCGCATCTTGTATTATTCTGAACTAGACTGTCAAGTTCTGATTTGGTTCATTGTTGGTTTCATTAGGCCAAGCAGCTCCAGACAAAATCTAATGAAAAGCTATTGTGAAAATACTGGGCCTGTTGTAATGCTGCATGCTGTGGGCTTAATGGCGTTAGTGTTAAGTTTTTCAGAGGCTAACGATGCATTGTGCTTTTACCTATTTGCGCTCCGAGGCAATGTCTCTGCATTATGAGACGTTTTTAATCGGCTTTGGTCTCCTGTGTCTGCTGACTGTGAAAATAGACTGCATGTAATATTATCTGGGCCCAGGTACCGTTGTTGCTATAGCAATTGTAATTACAAAAGGCTCATTAACTCAACAACAGTTTTGCCAGTCAAAGGGGGGTTCACATTAGCAAAATTTACATATTGAGGAAATTAACGCAATTGGCATGAAACCAAGGTCATTAAAATGAGAAGCATCCTAACAATGAGGAGAGAGAGAGCTGCTGGAATATGTGGACAGAGGAGGGTAGAGTGAATGCCTGTGTACCGGAGTTAAGCTGTTACTTCTTTGTTAGGGTAACTCCACCTCAAAGAGCTTACTCTACTGATTCATCAGGGTTCAGTACAGAGGTTAAAATTGTAGGATAATGTTGTTTCAATTCATTTATGTTGATCCCCATTATCTGTTGTCATGTTAGCTGCTACTTTGCTATTACAAAAACAGTTATGTAGATAGAATAAATCAGTTTAAGTAAAATAAATAGGTGAATAATTAAAATCTCTTTGAATTTTAAACAATTATTATTCTGAGATTAATGTATTTCTAATAGTAAAAATTCTTCATCTACAATTAAATGGTTGGTTGAGATGATAGACAGTACTTCTAGAAATCTCTTTCGGCACAGATTAATAAAGAAACATGCCGCGTCATACTTACTACTAATAAGAAACACACAGATGCCAATTTACATATCCAGTAACATTTTAATTCTATTTTCCCCCAGAAAAACATCTGAGGATCTCATCAATTCCATTTCTAGGCAGCTGTTTTCTAGAGTATGTGAGCCATGAAGCCAAAACAATATGTCAAATAGTAGATACAACAAGCAAAAGCATAGTTTTGTCATGCACTGGTCAATTTTTGGAATTTTGGACCGGTTTGCATCCACAGCATACGCTTTCAGACTAGTGACAAGAAAATTTCCAAAATACACATCAAGGTATTTATTGTACTAAATGTCGCCTTATGGATACATTTCACAAAGCATACTTTAAAGGCTGTTTTGTCAAAAAATATATATTATATACTCTGAGCAAGGGTCCTTACATCCCTTACATTTTATTCCTTAAAACATCCTAACACTGGATTTTTAAGGCTTGTGATAGAACAGACATAAACAGATACCCACATTGTCTATTTTTGTCTGCTTATCCGAGTTCCGGCCAAGGTGAAAAACGGCCAAGCGTGGTGTTCCAAATGTGCCTCTCCCCGGCAATGTTTCCATCTCCTCCCAGGGGATCCCATGGCCTTACCAAGTCAGTGAGGATATACAAGTTCAGGGTCTACCCCGAGGTCTCCCCCCAGTTGGCCTTGCGTGGAAAACTTCCAACCAAAGTGGTCGTCTGAATTATCTCAGCTGACTCCTTTCAACTTGAAGAAGCAGCGGCTTTACTTTGAGCTTCCGCTGGATGTCCGAACTCCTCACCCTATCTCCAAAGCTGAGCCAAGCCACTCTACAGAGAAAGATCATGTCATCTGTTTGTGTTCTTTGCTTCCTTCGGTCACTACCAAAAGCTCATGACCATTGCTGAGGGTCAAAAATTGTATCGACAGAAAGATTTGCCATCCAGCTCAGCTCCATCTTCACAACTGTCTGGTACAACGCCGGCTTTACTGCTGATGCTGCACCGATCCACCTGTTCATCTCCCACTCCATCTTCCCCTCCATCGTAAACACATACCCAAGATACTTAAACTCCTTCACTTAGGTTATCAACTCATCCCCAACACCCCCAAGAGAGAGCATCTACCGCATCCACAGACTTTGGGGTGCTGATTCTCATCCTGAATGCTTCAAACTTGGTTGCAAACTGCCCCAGTACACACCTGAAGTCACAGTGTGATGAAGTCAACAGAGCCACCTCATCTGCAAAAAACAGGGACGCAATGCTGAGTTTCCCAAACTGGACACTATCCCCACTTCAGCTGCACCTTGAAATCCTGTCCATGAATATTACAAACGGATTTGATGACAAGGAGAAAGCTTAACAGAGTCCAAACCATTGGCAGATAGATTCCATCAGTCAGTGATTCCATCAAAGATGTATTTAGAAAAAATATATATGTTTGATTGAGATAATACCAAAGCAAAAGGTACAATAGACAGTATGATTTTTTTCTTGTAATTATACCCCTCATTTTTATAAAAGCAAACACTTCTGAGTGAAGTGGCATCATTACACATATGCAATTAAAATGCCTAACAGTGCTAAAAGTGTTGATTTAGTGCCCCATATTGGGTTGACATGACGGTATTCAATAAATTCTTGTTCGGAAAATATGATGTTTGGAGAAGTCATTCAGATTCAGAGCAACAGCTTGAACCCATCTGCTGATCAATTCACTCTGTAATGAAAAGCACCACGGGACCCAACAAATTCTCTCATTCACTGCAGAAAAGATGAATAGAAATTAACCTTTACAACACTGAGATTTAGTTCATGAAAAACCCTTGATCTAATGGAGGGAAACAACTCTGGCTCCATGCATTCTCTTCATAATGATTTTGAAAAAGAACACAGTGGAAAAAGTTAATCAATAAGGAAATAAATTGTTGAGTCATGGCCTGTGTGGAATGGTGATATAAAAGGGGTAATTTATGAAGTGAGACATCAAGAGTCTATCTCTAACCATAGGCTGTATATGAAAATTAATTTAGTCACTGGGTCTGGAAAGTGAAGCCAGTGTGCCCAAAGTCTCTGAAATGTCAGAGACTTTGCAGTCATTGCAAAGAAAATTTGTGGTCTCATGTTGTGGTCCTGGTTTCCAAATGTGTGTGTATATACTGTATGTATACGAGTGTGTGTGTATCAGAGAGACAGTCAACTTTAGGTGGCTGTACTGTGTAAATGTTACATTCATTGACAGTGTTCAACACTATATAAGTGATGTTGGAGTAAACCAAAATAAAAAAAAATTAATAACGTTGAATAATCCAATAGAATATTTTAGAAATTATATTAAAATCCATGTGTTCTGTAATACATTTTAGTGAAATACATTTTACCCCCCCCGACACTGACTATGTGAGAGCAGCAAGGCCGGCATGTGTCATTGTTGTTGTGTTTAACAATAATAATATGCAATCAACCTGTAATCGTGCTAATTATGTATATAAAGCATATGGGTTATGCCATGTTTCTCCACGTGTCCCCTCCCCCCCGCCCGGTGCTGTAAAATAATATCACACCAGGAGGTCCTTCCTCTCTGAAGGCGCCTAATGACTGCTGGTTATTGACCCGTCTTGTCACATCATGTACAAGCTTACAGTCTGTATTGCCATTCAAGAACATAATTAATCACCGTGGCAGTGTGTTGTGACTTGTAGCAAGTCGCAGGCACTGCGGACTTGATAAATCACCCATAGATCGAAGTACACAGTACACTCTGCACCGAAGGGCTTTGAACAAAATACAGCCATCTGAGACTGAGATCAATGAGGCCCTTGACCTGCTCCCTTACGGCGCTAGGTTCAGCTCATAAAATGTGGAGGTTCAACAGAGAAGGAGCAGTGGCCATGTTGTTCTGCGCTTGAAGTGCATTTCGAATTTCCACTGAAAAATAAAATTGGCTTGCGCTTTTGTTTGGCAGTTTATGAATGACAAAACCACCGAGCTGGCACAAGTTTGAGATGTTATCAGTCTGTGAGTCAAGATTGGAGAGCACTCCAACAGATTCATACGGTTGGGGGGGTGGCACAAACCTTGTTTCCTTCTCCTCTGTGTGGCCAAGTACTCAGATCACAAGGTCAGGAACAGTTTTTAACTGGACATGTCAGCATGGGGGGGGGGGTTGCACGGAGGTCTGGTGTTTAGTACTGTCACCTCACAGCAAGAAGGTCCTTGGTTCAAATCAAAGTTCTAGTGGAGTTTGCATGTTTGCATGGTTTTTCTCTGGGTACTTGTGCCTCCTCCAACAGTCCAAAGACATGCAGATTGGGCTAAAGTTAATTGGAGACTCTAAATTGACCTAGGTGTGAATGTGAGAGTGAAGGGTGTTTGTCTCTGTATGTTGTCCCTGCGATTGGCCCCCCGCGACCCTTAAAGGATAAAGCAGTATAGATAATGGATGGATGGATGTCTGCAAGTGGCTATTTAGCTTTTTAATAGCATGAGTCCATTGATGTTAGTGGTGGAGCACAGTGGAGGCAGCCTGATGTTACAACAACACCGCCATACACATGGGTCAATTATCCCTGCTCTCTGATGCAAGGCAAGCCCACAAGACATGTGTCGTCATGGTGACAATAATAAACACACAGTTATAGTTGTAGAAAGGACATGGTTAAAGGAAACAATGGCCAACATTTTTCTCAAATGGTGGACCCTTCAACCTCCCTGTCCGTTGTCACTTCAGACTTCCTTCTCCGCCATAATTTGTAGTTTTGCCTGAGAATAAATCATTACTCAGGGGTCAAAATAAACCGCTGCACAGATGACCTCTGACCCCGTGTCAATATCTGACTGAAGGCGCACCCTGGGGATATCATCCCAAAATTTTCAAAGAGCATAGATGAGAGTAACGCAGCTGCATAATCTGAAGGGGCTTTCACTGCCTTTTCAGAGTCACAGTGGAGGTTTTCCGATTTACAAACTCATGAGAGACCTCTGCTCTGCCCAGGTGGACGACACGGACCGATCCAAAACTGTATTTGAAAAATAGAGCGCAGTCATATGGCACATCTGCACAGGCAATAATGTGTCCTCACGGATCCTGAGGATGTCAGAGAAGGCAAGGTATGAAAATCTTCGTAGAACACATAAGACAGTGCCCTTGCCTCTGCTAAAGAAATCAGAGGAGTGTGCTGTAGTCAAGAAAAGATATGCAGAAGAGAGAAAATAGGTGGTTAGAAAGCAGATTCTCGGAAGTCAGCTGAGCTAATAACTGAGCGTTAATAATCAGTTTGTACGTTGCTGATTACGGGCTAATCACGGCCTGAATGCCGGCACCAGCGCCCTGAATACATTTACAGCCGTCGTGCTTCCACTCGATTTCCTCATTCCTGCGCCACATGACGAGCAATCCACAGCGAGCGGAGAATGAAATCAATGTCCATTATCTTTGAAGGAGCTTCCCCGGAGTTCTGAGGCAGATAATATTTACAGTGTGTGTTTGTTTGAATCGCCGAGTTTGCATCCAAATAAACACAGAACCAAACCAAGAGTAAACACAACAGTGAAAAATACAGAAGAGACGAGGTTGTTCAAATGATTCCCCCTCACCATGACAAACATTGAATATTACAATTATTTCAAAAACAGTAGTATTCACTTTAATGATGAGCAGATGTATCATTCCACCAAATTGGCATTTTTAGCCATAGCCAGGCCGTGCTGTCACCAGCTGGAGGGGCACTGAACATTGTTGTATTGGGTTAATCTTCAAATATCCACTAATTCCACGTTGCCAAAGAAACAATGGCAGGCAGTGGATCGAGAGCTGGAGAGGATCGTCCACTTAAAGACAAGGTTGGTGGTTTGATCGCTGGCTACTCCAGTCCGTGTGTCCTTGGGCAAGACACTTAACCCTAAATTGGGCTTGACTGCTGTGCCGGCAGTGTACGAATGCTGTGTATAGAAGTACTGTATAAATGTGTGTGTGAATGGGTGGATGTGACTTGTACTTTAAAAGTGCTTTGGGTGGTCGATAAGACTAGAAAAGTACCATAGAAATAGATTAAATTTTGGAGTATGTACTGTTGGTCGTAAGTGCGTCATTGGCCTTGTTCATAACCATTAAGGCTATGGGTCTGTTGTTGATTTGTGTGTATGTGTGTGTGTGTCTGTGTGTGTCGGAGTAAAAGGGAGATAGCGGGGAAAGGAGGGGCTTAGTGAATCAATCTGTGCAGTTTGCAGATTAACAAAGATTTTACTAATTTGAAACTAATACAAATATAAATCAATACGTGGTGGTCAGTGTTAACATTGGGATAAGTGTAAAATGTGTTTGATTCATTACGAAACTGTAGCTGGTCAGAGAAGGTCAGCTGACTAGGTGGACCTTCAATGTGGCCCAAGATAAATATTTTTTGGGACGGATGTTAATAACCGAACAGGGTCAATATTCTAAGAACATTGCCATCCCAGAACTTCATCCCTCACCACCAGTGTCTCCTCCATAACTGAAGCACCTAATTTAAGGATTTGGTGTCAGTGTCTGTTGCTCCTGTTCAGAAAAAAATCGAATATCTAATATCATACACCGATCAGCAGTAACATTATGACCACCTGCCTAATATTGTGTAGGTCTCACGGGCTCCCCACGCACATTAATGAGTCTTGGGCACCCCTGAGGACTAAATATATTTACTTGCAGCTGAATATATCCCAACCCACTGACAAGTTGCCAATGTAACAAGATAATCAGTGTTATCTTTTGGACGTGTCATTTGGTACTTTTGTACTTTTTATAGCATTTGCAGCAAAACAGTTAATGATTGATGGATAATGAAAATCATCAATATCCGGAGCCGTACAAACGTGTTCATACAAATTCTAAAATGTGTAATCTGCTGGAGTGAGAAATACATTGATTGTGTCATTTTGAAAGACAGCGAATGGCAAAACATAACACATTTAAAGTATTCTAAATGTAGAAAACTTGCCATTTGTCCATTTCCTATACCAATTATTCTTTGAGGATAACATCTGCTTCATGTGGGGCCGAACTACGCCACTTGAGATATAATGAGCGTATACTAGGCCTGTCGGGAGCTATTAACAACAGCTAAATAACATATCTTTATATTTCACATCCCAAATTTGACAAAAAGAGATATGGCTATTACTCAGGGATATGACAGCAGTGTGCGTTTACACCCAAAGTTGAATACATTTGAAGTAAACTACACTATGATTAAATAATTTGCTATGATTTGATCAACCCCCTCAGGGGTGCCAGTGGATGTCTGGCCTCAGGCACCAGAAATATTGCTGCCCCCCTTGAATAAATACAAGTGAGAAGCATGCATGAGAATGTAGCCACCTAAATTTCTGCTTTGCCTAAAAAGCAGAGTGTGTCTAACAGATAGTGTGTAGTAAGTAAAAATCTCCCAGGTTCTGTAGTACAGAATCATGCATCTCCCTTTCATTAGGCACATGCAGCACGCTGGAGGACGGCAAATTGGGCCGAACTAATTACAGTTTAAACGAAACCATAATTGGACATTTTGCGCTTGTCATACGATGAGAGACAGATGGGTTTGTAATTACCTTACAAGTCTGACATCACAGTGGCGAGTTACGGCATGAAACTCCCCATGCCCTTCATGGAGTGCTGAGGAGAAGAGGCCCACGTTCAAAAACAATTTACTGTTGATTTCCATAATCAGTCAGCATCTACACCATCAACCGTACTCCATCAGCTAAATCAGGATAAATCACCGCACTTAACAGCATCATGTTGGTCTGATTTCCGCTTAATATGGCAAAATGGGCGAACATCTGAAAATGTATGGACCAATCATAAAGGGGGATTTTAAAACCCTTTTAATGATGTCACTGTGATTCTCTATTGCTAAATGATGTCGCCTTAGATAATAGAAATTCACTAAATATCATACTGCAGAGTGTGCATGTCATTTTTGGCTCAGTGTCATTGCATTAAAAGGCATTTTGTTCGACTCATTAATTGGCAGCAATAAAAATTGAAAATTAAATTAAATATGGCATAACATGTCATTCTGTATTATTCAACTCCTTATCTGTGTTTTGAATGGTTTAAAAAAAAATTATATATATATATATATATATATTATTATTATTAAGTGGGGATTAACCATATAATAGTTTGGTGCAACAGACACAATAATTATCAGACCAGTATGAAAGCCAAAATATGGATTTCATCATGGGGGGGCCGTGGTGAAACCACGACATTGAAACTCCACACATGAACTGGACTCAGTGTGTGTGTTTGTGTGCCTGTGTGCCTGTGTGTGTGTGTGTGTGTGTGTGTGTGTGTGTGTGTGTTTGTTTGTGTGTGTGTGTGTGTGTGTGTGTGTGTGTGTGTGGCTCCACACATTACAATTCATCTGCCAGGAAATGATTGACTCTTCCAATCCCTATGAAATAAAACATTCATATTAATTTCGCTGCGTGGCAGGTGGAGGACTCTTTTTGTGGCTTTATTTGAATGAGTAGAAAATCCAATCGAGATCAAAATGGAACTGCTAAAGCCCAAACTCCAATTGAAGTTTGATATCATCCTCTAGCAAACATGGGTGGATTTGGTTTATATAGCTGCCTTTAATCCATGTGATGTGATTTAACTCAAAGAAGTGCAGGTCAATGGTGGAGGGGGGGGGGGGGGGGACTTAGAAAATATGATTATGTTATCCAGAAATATTTGAACCCTGGAGAATTACCTGTCACAGGCTGTGAAGAGGGGATGAATAGCCCACATTCTTATTCCCAATTACATTCTGTTCCTTTGTATACAAATCGGCTTACGCATTGTTTTGACAGATTGCACAACAATGCTGTTAAGATTCAGCTCAAGTTGCGGCCATCGGGCAGGGGATTCCACTGGAAGTGGAACAGAAGTTTGAAAATTGCACATCAACAACTCTGCATGCCATGACATGGATGCAAAATTACACAGACACACACACACAGAGATATAGATAGAGAGAGAGAGAGAGAGAGAGAGAGAGAGAGAGAGAGAGAGAGAGAGAGAGAGAGAGAGAGAAAGAGAGAGAGAGAGAAAAGTAAGCCCAGGAGTAATTACATGCATGCATGCTTTGGCCTGACACCGAGTCTTAACAGTTTAAGCAGGAAAATTAAAAAGCCCCAGTCTGTGGTTTTTAAAAAAACAGCAGAGTGAGACCTCTGTCAGACTATTAAATGATCCATTACAGGACAAATTGCTCTCGTGAGATTCCAGGCACCCTCTAGGGGGCCCGTATGGAGGTCGTAAGATTTGGGGCTTTAAAACCCCTTAGAACCTTGAAAATCTTGCTGCCTCAATTGAGATTGAAAGGGCACTCAAGCATTTAGCAATGCACACTCATAAAGTCTTATCAGTTCAGGCATCCCAGGGAGAAATACTATAGCGTATGAATACATTTGTTTTGTATTCTCTGAGGCCCTGGAGTCAGTCAAGTAAATGACCGTATGGATCGCCTGTCACTACCCTTTAATAGGACCCATAGGAGGGTACCAGTGGCAGGTGGCTCATGTTCATAATTATATACTGTATTACGAGTGTATGTATGTATGTAAAACAGAGCATGGCCTGGATGGTCTGGTAGCACCAGATTTGGAAGTGGTTGTTAGAGAATCTATGTGTGTGATTGCCACGATGTCAACACCTCCTAATAGCTACATTTTGTTCCCACCACGGATAAAGAATTCGATTCAAGTCATTCATCTCTCACCCCAACCATGGTCAAAACAAACCTGGGTTTCATGTTTGATGGCTTTTCTTCTCTGACCATGTTGCATATGTCTCCTGGTTGTGCAATTTTGAACAATGCAATATAAGAAAAATTAAGCCTTACCTGACTCCCAGCTCTTGGTACAGGACTCTTCTCTCTCACATATCGATTACTGCAAGGCTCTTATGGCAGACCTCCCTTCATGTGAAGTGATACCATTAAAGATGATTCAATATTCTATACAATCATCCTACCAGCACAGGTCACAATGGTGCTCATTGACCTCCACTGGCTACCCAAATCAAAGTGCCTAAAGAGCTACATGGGTCTGCACCAAGTGGCAACCCACTGTGATGTCACCCATCGGTTTGTGAACTCCTGTTTTAAACCCTCGATTTTTTTTTTTTTATTATTTTTGACCAGCGCCATCTTGTTTTTGTTTTTTTGGAAGAGCTAACCATATTTGGAGAAGCAGGGCCTGACCGAGAGCTCTTCCACTGCACGTCCATATACACCTGCAACCAAGCATCGATTGGACAGTACTAGGTGTCAATCACATACGTTTCCATACGGTACTTTATCGCCTACTCCAAATGAGACCATAATTTACTAAATGAACAACATGCTGTTTGAAGAAGACTTGAATCTAGAGATTGAGACCATAAACTCCTTTGGAAAATGTTAACTAACGTTATATATCAAGTGAAAAGTTGGGTTGTTTACTCATAGACTTCGATACAAAATGATTTTTATTTTTGCAACCAGGAGGTCATTTCAGAGAATACAGTCTTCACAAACTTCCGCATTGGCTTCACTTTCTGGACCCCGTGACTGCTTTTTTTATAAAGTCTATGTTGTACCTGTCTACTTGAATTTATGTGTATGGGCTCCTTCACAGCCACTTCATTCCTCCAAGGAATGTCCTCTCACACTGCCATTCCTGCACAAAAGATAATCCCAGTCTAGATTGTTCTAATTTTTGGTTTCTCGATTGTGGAATGAGTTGCCAAATGCTGTCAAAGCAAAGGGCGACCCTCTCTATCTTCACATCCATCTGAGAGATGTGTGCAGCTTCTAATGGTTTGCAGTCTTGGGAATACCTACCTTTCTTACAGAGAGTAACTACATTATATCACCTATACATAGCTTGCCTTTGTCTGGGCTCCTATTGCAGTGTGTAATCATTCAGCCATGATGGAGCAGATATGCACCGTGGTGTGTTTACCTCTGTGAGGACAAGATGGGAATCTGCTTAGTCGGACAATGCACATGGAATAGAAGCCACAGAATAGATAAGCAGTAATTTCACGCCTGGAGAGTGAGGATAGAGCAACGTAGCAGGCGTTAACCCACAGGTATCAGGATGGGATTAAGTACAGCAGGTATCCTGTATGCAACACAGGACGGATATCAGGAACAATGTTATTTTTGATAAGCTTAGACCAGTTCCTCTTAACATTTTTTAGCCAGTGGCCATCTGAAATGAAGCTGTTTTTATTCATGTCATGTTCTAAGGTAATTTTTCACAGGGTCATATCTACCTTAGAGGACAAGAAGGTCATGTCCAATACATTTCAACAACCGGTTACATTGAGGGCATGGTGCTGTTTCAATGGGCATATTTCACCACTATTCAGAATTTAGGGAAGGATGGATGCAGCTAAATGAAGAGACGCCCTTGAGGAAAACCTGCTCCAGAGTGAGCAAGACCTGATACTGGTGGCAACATTGCATTTTTCAGCACGACAGTGACCTGAAGCATTCAATCAAGACAACACTGAGCAAGTATGTGACTATCCTTGAGCTGCCAGGCCAAAACACAGATTTAATTCCAACCTGATGGACCTTGAGGTGAACTGGCCAAATCCAGGAATAATTTGAGAAAAAAACTGTATTGTATTCCCCTTTGCAAGAGCACATCACACTTCAGGTAGCCACTGTGCCTCTGTGGCCCCATATTACTGTAATTGTGGAGTTAAACTAGATAAGTGAGAACACATTACTAATGTAGGTGCTGGGGCCAATTGCACTGTGAGAGAACAAACCTAGGTCATCTACTCTTCTAGTAAGTCAGGGCAGGTTTATAATTATCACTACCTTACATCATGGGGCCTATTCCTTGCTGTAAGTGGAAAGACCAGAAAGGTGCGGTAAATACCAAATGAACTACAAAGACAAGCGACCAGAGTTTTGAAATGGCACCTGATTTATTAAAGACCACCGGTCACTTTATTTGTATCTCTGAAGAGCAGAGGGATGTGGGCACTATGTGTGCAAACATTACAGTTGAGTAAACACAGGCAAATACTTTGCTTTGCTTTCGATGTCTTTGACAACCTCACAACTCAAGGATAGCAACAGTGGTGTCCTCAAAAAACTTGGATGACATTAACGTTAAAAATGCTAACTAAAATTTCATGGCCAAAAACAGAGGAATATGCCCGGGAGTATTTCCAAGATGTCCGTGTGTGTTGAGATTGGATTTGTGACTATCAAAACATTACAATTATAAACTAAGTTGGCCGAGCTACAATCCAGACCGAGACATAGGGAGAGAGTGAAATAGGGGAAAAAATGGCAATTATCAATCAAGGCAGCAGATTGGAGCCTTTAAAAGGACTCATTCATACAAAGATGCGTGGCAGCATTTCAGTGCCTCTGATTAGAATCCTTGAATTGTAAATTGTTGCTAATTAGGCTGTCATGGGTTCATTAAGGGCTCCAGCGACTCAGCTCTCCCTCACCTGCATGTATATTAAAACTCATTAGCCTCCTTGTCTGAGACACCACTTGCATTAATTGCCATTGATGCCCTGGCTCTCTGTGCAGGGGCCTTTTCATGCTCTCCTGCACAGCGTAGTTAGCAACATGAAAGTCGATTGAGAATAAGCTCATTTTTTTTGGTCTACCTCAGTTTTAGTTTGCAGTTTCAAAGAAGTTTCAGATGTTATTCTACATCCCAAAGATGCTCATGAAACAACACAATCCTTAGTACAAACACAAAAAAGGGAAATGAAAGAAAGAAAAGTTGTGCCCTTTTACTTAATATATAAAGCATACATTCACTTTGCAGTGATTGTTTGCATTCAGGTTCATTTTCCTTATCCCTGTTGGGTTGCATATCTGCCTCTTCTCCATTGTCATGTGTTTCCTGTTTGTCCCTTGTGTGTCTATGTGTTGATTTGAATATATGTGTGTGTGCCTTCCAGAACAATGCACCTGCGCACCCAACGAAACCTGCAACCATACACGGATTGGACGGACCAGCTGTCAATCAAGCTGTATCCATGCTTCGGTGCCACGCACACACACAGATATCAGATTTAATCATTGACTCTTTTTCTTTTTCTTTTTTTTTTTGAAAATGATGTGGTTCTATTTGCTTCATCATATCATGAACTCTGGCATGACCTGAGAAGATTTGCAATCAAGTGTCTTTGGGAAGCCAGAATGAGAATTAGCACCTTCAAGTCTGAGAGCATAGAAACTAGCCAGGAAATGGTGGATTACTCCCCTTAATTTGGAGTTCATTTATCCTAGGTTCTCTTGGTCAGCTTGATCTGATGCTGATAGGCTTGTTAACAGCTGTGTAGCTGGCAACATCCAATAGGGGTGGGTGTTACTGCAATTTTTTAGACACCAAGTAATACAGGGCTAGCTAATAATTATAGTCTTTATTTTTATAAGCGGCTTGAGGAGCTGAAGCATATTTGTAGCAAGCAAAGGAGAGGGTCTGTCTGAGGCATTTCCATCCTCCTCCCTTTGTTCCAGCCCAGAGTTCTCTTTCTCATCAATTTTATTTAGCAGGGGAGAAGCAAAGAGTGCATATTAATACACTTATTGTACTGTGAGTTACTGTCAAACAACAGAGGCCTCATATCTGTGGTGATTTATATGAATTATTTTGGGTTATTTACATAAGCATGTTTGAGTAATCCTACAAGTAAAACCAGAAATCCCTGTGTCAGTCTGACTGTCCTGCGGTATTCTCATCAACAGCTCGTCCGACTGACTTCAAACTTGAAGGGTGTGTTCCTGAGGACCCTAAGTGCAGTGTCAACTACAAATTGTTATGGATTAGAAGTCTGTGAGACATCACATAATGTTGCTTTGTTTAGTCTTTTACATGCTAAAATAAAAAAGGAAAAAAAACAACAACAAAAAAAAAAAAATGTGAGCATGAGACTGGACTGCTGTGAAATGTGAAGAATACGTCATGCTGGCAGCGTGTGACGATGTCTCCAGTTCTGTGTCTGCAGCCCAATTTAATTAGCATAAAAAATGCGCGCTAATGTCTTAGTCCAGAGGTTGTACTCACATCAGTGTTTTTATGATGCATTGATGTTGCCGTGTTGTATATGGACACATGCTGTCCAGGTCACATGTCTGACTCTGCTTCAGTTAGTGCACAGCTGCACCTGTTAGCAGTGGACTGTGGATCCCCTGGAGGAAAGAAATACTTCAGCGCACACACACACACATACACACACACACACACAGAGTGTGTTTGAACATCTTGATGTATATAATACTATTATTGGTCCATTCATGCATTGATTGTATAATTCAATCACATCAGTGTATGCTAATTTGCAATCATTCGCTGTCCTCTATAACCAAAATGAAACACAATTTAAATAAATAGATGACACAAACAACTAAAAACAGCTCACCAAACATTCACATTTTTCGATTATCTAATTATTGTTGATTCTAGAAAAAAATTCCACATAAGGATGAACTGTATGTTGAGCTCTGGCAAACCAGGTCTCATACCTCCGACCTTCATGTTGAAAGTCATGTAATGCAAACCATTGAGTCGCCATTCTAACTGGATACTGGATCTAACTGGATACTGTGGTTCCACAGAATGCACTACTTTTTGTTCCAGGCTGAAATATGTCAACATAAGATAAGTTGCCATTACATTTTGTACAGACATCTATGTTCCCAAGGCAAGGAAAGGGACAATTTCATGAATTAAGTCAAACAGACATGCACAGTCAATACTAGATAATCCAACACATGCATAGTTGAAACCAGTCAGACTAGATTTTAATTTATATATAAAACAATTTCACTTACTAAGAAATGTGAGTTTTGTAGTGTGTCAGTGCTTTCTGTGGGCCTCTATACATTTTCTTTGATGGATGTAGTAAATTTTTCTTGAAAAAAAACATAATTAGAAATGTTTCAGGAAACAAATAATGTCTATATCTATAGCTCCATATTAATCTCTAAACTCAAACCACCTTTTAGCAGTTGCTTTCATGTTCTAATTGTTTTGTTTAATGAGTAGAAGAGCATATTTTTCCCTTACCTTATTGTTGCTTTTTTATTGAAATTGTCAGAAAAAAAATGTCCATTAAGAAAATAGGCAGGTGTAGAATATCATTATTGACAACCATAAATCTTTTTTGTTAGTATAAAATAAGATTGAAGACATAAAATAATGAATCTGAATAAACAAGACAACATTAACTGCTAATGCAGTCTCAACATTCAGTAAAAATCGATCAGGATAATGTTTCCTCAGTTAATAGCCAGGATGCATCAGTCTTTTAATGTAACTATTTCTTCATTAAGTCACATCCACAGACAAACACTCCAGTATTGATCAGTTACACAATGAATGAGTAATCAGTCAAACTGTGTCAGCAGTGGAGCAAATAACAGCAGAGAAAGGTTTGTTTGATGTCAAAAATATTTATTCCTTATAGATCCATGTCAAGCCATGCTCTCATTGAATCCTATCTAAAAGGACAAGTGTCAATATCGTAAAGTCGTTATGTACTTCGACAGGAACGACACTTGATTAGGCCAAGCAGAGGTCACTAATATAAATGCCATGTGCATGTGCAAACACACTTGGACTTTGCCTCGTCATAGCACTTTGTAACCAGGGAGCCGCCCTCTTCCGGATGATTCCAGAGAATGCAGGATTCTTGCAATTCCACATGGGCTTCATTTTCCAGACACGGTGAATATGTCCATTTTTATATACAGTCTGTGGTCTCAGTAAGTCATCAACCACCATCACCACCAGAGTCTGGAGTCCATGGGGGAATTTATTTTGTTGCTGATCAGGGCAGATGCCCCCCGATTACAAGTTCTCCCCCATTTGGAGAATTTGGAGAAAAGACTTGAGTCTTTGTCATCACATATCATCCTGTTCAATCTGTACTACACAATTATTCGTCATTCACTCACCCTAACCCTCTCCTGATTGAAATAGCATTTATCAGCATTTTAGAAGTTACGTGCATCATTCAGGTGTGCCTCAGTCATTACAGTTGAATGATGGGGCAATACATGGAGGCCTTAATTACACAGTTCCTTGCATTTTGTGCCCCTTCTTCTATAACTTCAGTCCTTCAATGCACATGAACAACCTCCTCTAACTCCAGTGGTGCATGACAGCTCTGAACTGTCATGGTTGTGCCCCCTGTGACCTCTGTGCACTCTTTAAATACTTTCTTGTGGACTCTGGTTTGCTTATTTAGTTATTTCCTTGATTTGCCTTCCTCGTGTATCCCCGTTTAACTTTTGTTGTACCTTGTCTTTCTCGTAATCAGAGTTGTTGTTTCCTGTTTTACTTTGAAATCACAGTCCTCGTGTCTCTTCACTTCCCTTTTCCTGTGAGTCTTGTTTTGCTTCTCTTCACTTTTCCTGTGACGCCCGCTCCCTGTGATTGTCTGCACCTGTTCCTAATGGGTTTCACCTGTGTTCAATTAGCCCCGCCTGCAGTGTGTGTGTGTGTATATAGTCTCTGTGATTCCAGGTGTCTGGTGTGACACCAGTCCTGTTCAGTGATGTCTTTGGTACCATGTTGCTCCCTGGTTCTGTTTTTGGCTCCCAGTGGTTTTTCCTGGTCGATTCCTGTTGTTGGATTGTGCTGATTTTTCCTCCTAAGACTGTGAGTCCCTCTTTGTTCTCCCTTCATTGAATCTTTTGTTCCTGCATTTTGCACTTGGGTCCCGCTTTCATCGCCACACCCTGACATGAATGTTACAATGATACTGTAGATCACTGAATGTGTCTTCTGACCTTTTGTGATCCCCTTTGCATTACGCAATCAGTTGTTCATGTGAGAATGTAGAGAATGTAACGGTAGATGTGAAAAATCTGGGAGACAATCCCAGTTGACACTGGGCGATAGGCAGAGTAATTTATTGATCTGTATGTTTATATATAAAAGATTCAGCAATCATTCCCCTTAAGCCAACTTTGCTTAAGGGGAATTGGAAACTTTGCTTAAAGGTGCTGTCGGTAGGATTGAGAGAAGTGTGGACATAGTCTCAGAATTCAAATCCAACAGCTGCTGCTCCCTCCCCCTCCGCTTCATTTCGGTTCTGCCTCCACAGCTCCTCCCATCCCAGGCAAGGCACGTAACATGAAGTTCCCATCGGTAAGAAAGCTAACCTGAAGCTAACACGGACTACTGTCGACATTGCTAAACTATAACACTTTTTTAGTGCCCGTTGCCTCATGTCATTTCCTGTGACTTTTTTTGAAAACAACATTGTCAGTGTTTTTGAACGTAGGCGACCGTAAATCAGTTTATATTAGCTTGTTTACATACCTAGCATTAGCTAGCATGTTAGCTACTACAGTGATACATGGTAGGCCTGTAAATGAACAGCTTTATCATCACATGCATCATTTGTTGCTCTGCAGGATGACTGACGCTTTTTATCTATTTTATATTATTAGAGCTTTGAGACTGGTACACTGGACTCCGATGGGGAAGTGAACACGGCTGCTTCGACATGCAGACGTGCGAGTCGCCTACGAGGCTCACCGGGCAGCGGCCGTGGGAGACAGGGCAGAGGTCGGTGTGTCGGCCCGACACCCGAGGACCTGGGAGCCAATGACAAAGCTCCTCTACATTATAAATATATTGATTTGGGGTAATCAGATTCACTGGTTCAGTACTACTGATGCAATATCTCAAGGAAAAGCATAACACGTAGACAATGATGTAATATTGTCAAGCTTTACTTTACACAGGAATAAAATACAGTAAGTGTGTTGATTAGTCCTTCCTCAGCTGTTCCCCTGGCAAAGTCAGCACCTGTGTAGAAAAGCAAAATTATTCCTCCTTACAAATTCATCACGCATTTGCAAATTCAGTACGTGACTGTAGCCACAGCTGGGAATATCGACACATACTTATCATTTAGCATAGCACGGGATGCTACGTTTGGTGTTGAATAGTGATGCTAACTAAATAGTACGAACTGATGGCGGAGCATATGGTCGCGAGAGCACAGACAACGACACACACACGTCTGGGGAAAACTCTCAAAAACCGATTAGACTGCATGGACACAAACATATTTTCAGCCATTATGCTATAAACACCACTTAGCAATAGCACTGTGGACTTGGCAACTAGCAGCCTGATTACAACAGCACAGTAACATACGGTCACAGAGTGCGACAATAACATGGAAAATACCAGATAAATGAAACAGGGATAATTACTGGTCAAGCAGAAAATTCACAAACAACCGTTTGTGAATCTTTCAGTGTCGCTGCTTCTGCTTTTTCGATGCTTGGCGTTTCTCTGCCACAGTGTTTTAAAACTAATCTTGCCTCTGCTCCAAGCTCCCCATTGCTAAGACGTAACCGAGCGAGTCTGCGCGCAGGTTCTGCATCGCTGCGCAACTCGTACCCGGATGATTGACAGAGCAGAGAGATGCCCCCTGGCTGTGATTGGAGATTTTTGTTCGGGCGCGGTACATTCTTTTAAATGGCATTAAAGGCAGTAGAGGGAGCTGAATGACTCAGAGTCTGTCACAGATGATCTGTCTCATATTACTACCAGCATATAGCGACAGTTTCAGCAAATATGATGGAAAGTTATTTTTGCAAATCCTACCGACAGTACCTTTGAATCAAGTTTGACATTATGAATTGTATATTAAGTCCACCTTCAAAAATGGACTAATTGCAAAAAAAAGAAAGCTGTAAAAAGCTGCTTCTACTCAGACATACAGAACATCACTGCCTTTTACATAGTTCCTTGTCTAATTTTTAAGTAATTTAAGTGCGTGGGGCTTCAATGTTGGATCATTAGGTAAAATAATATACCGTCTTTATCCTTCACTAATTCAGGATTAATCTCGCCAAGTCTGAATATTGACCTTAAAAATGATTTATACTGACATATTTTCAGCCTGTCCTTTGTTTTGTTGTCAATGTGACATTTCTTCCATGAAAAGTCCACTGCGTTGTCTGCTAGCAGCCCCTGTTCACACTGCACAAACAATCACCTGTGTGCATTACCGTGACACTGAAGAAAATGTCAGACCTTTTACGATGACGATCCGGGGTTGCATCTTTTCAGAGTGCGTCACATCCAAACAATTTGTATTTGTTTACATCCTTATATTGTCTTTTTGTTGTCACAAAGTGTTGTTACAAGGGTGGAAAATCCTTTTCTATTTTATAAGACTAACATGAAGATGTGCACAGTTAGGCACTATAGGTGGTAAAATACATGTCACAGCAGTTTTTTCACCACAACAGACATTTGATTTCTTTGCAGGTTTAATCAATTATGTAGACGGAATGAAGCCTATGGGCACAGGACCCCAACAGCAAGGGGAAAAAAAATAAACAAAGAAAAGTTGTAGTCATCAGGCATTTGTGTCTAATGACAGAAATTTCACCCCATGTAGATGGAACACATCAGCATCTCGACAACATTTTTGTTCCACGTCATTAATCTGCAGAAGCTTCCTTAGCGGGAAAAACAAAATGGAATTAATTAGGAAGATGCAGGAAACCAAAATGAGGAATTAATAAAACTGCGTTCCTTGTTAATGGACACAAAACAAATGACGCCATTATACAACAGGCAGACCGGCTCAGTGTGCCGGTTGCTCATTTCTGACTCAATTACAATGCAGAGAGAGCACCGTTCTCTACCTTTCTGGAATGAGGTTTGAATGAGAAATTTAATTAGGAATTATAGCCTGGCAAAGACACTGATTGAAAACAAAGCTTGTGATTTCCACTTTGCAACTTTTCCGTGGGAGTTTTGTGTTTAGTTAGAAAACAGTCTTAAAACGAATGGTTTCATTTTCAAAGATCCCTCCCGAGAATGTGTGCGCACATTTGGAAAAGCAGGGCCTGCCATGCAGTTCAGTAACCAGGTGTGAAATCCATTTCATTTATCTGATATTTGGTGTTTCAAACAATTCGACAGCAGCATTGGTGCTCTGTTTTTGCAGTTATTTTTTAGATATTTTTGAAAGCAGCACACGCTCACACCCAGCAGCTGTAAGTAATGAAATGCATTTTAGCCCGGGGATGAAGATAATGCTCTCACTCTGTGATCGTAGCTGTACGACATCAACAAGTGCCAGAGGCTCGAACCCATTTGGCCACAGTGAAGGCTGGTGGTTGTCAGACCCCCGAGGGCTGATCCTCCCCCCTCCTCCTTACTGGCCACGTGTACTGCATCTCCATAAACAGGTCTGCTGTGCGAAGCTTTGGGGGCACAAGTGGTGGAGGGGTTAGCGGGGGTCAAGCAGCAGTGGAAGGAATCAATATGTGATGAGTCAGACGGAGGAGAGGACTGCCTTACCTGAGGACAGGAAGACCTTCCTCTAATCTACTCAGGGAGAAAATTGCAGAGCTCAATTTAAGACCTAACCCATGAAATGAACACCTCCAGCTCTCTCTTCTGCTACCAAGTGTGATTTCACAGAATGGGCAGCCTCCTTTTAAACTTTTCAAAGTGAGAGAGGCCCTGGACTTTATTTCAGGATTCACCTTGTGTGCCTCCTCTTCCACAGGGGGGGGCTAAATGTGGAAGAAATATGGAGGGAAGGGCATTGAGTTGAACGCGGCCACTGAGTATTGTTCAAGATGTAGAGCAAGACATTACTAGAGTGGTAATCGAAGAACAGTGTTTCAACTTGATTTGGTTTTTCAAAACAATTAAGTTTTTTGTTTTGTTTCCACAATTGGTTGTCACTGTTGCAATGTTTTTATTCATTCAATGTGTGTGTGTGGTCGTGTTTTTCTGTCATTGGTTACATTTGCAGACAGATTTCAGACTAGAAACCGTCAGATGTGGTTGTTTTGTCCTATTGGGAATTAAAGTTGTCTCTTCTAGATTTTGGGTGTTTTTGGGGGTTTTCTGAGGCGGTGGTTGAGGTTAGGTTTAGAGGATGGAAATCAATTAGTCATGAACCTGCACTCGAGCAGGTCTTAGTCATGATAGGTGTTCCAAGGCAGGGATTGGCGGGTTTGAGGTAAAGCACAGGAATGGAAGGGGTGAATGTTGGGGCAGGGATGGGAGGAGCGAAGGTAACCTGATAAATTGTCTGTGAGCTTCTCACAGATAATTAGCCTTGTCCTGAAGATATGTCACCTCCTTTGTCTGCTTCTTTGATGATAATATCAGGATTGCCTGATAGTATTTCAAAATCTCTCTCACTTTGGCTGATATTATATTTAATGACGGGTCAAATTTTGGAAAGTATCCTCTAGTTGTGGAATTGGAAAATAGTTGTGTGTGTGCTTTAATAAATGTTAATAACTTTCTGAGTTATCCCACGGGCTTCCTGGTGTATGGTCAGTTTCAAGAAGTCGTTGGTTGTTGCTTCCTTGTACAGCTTTTTGTGGTGGGGGTACTATTTTGGGGCTGAGACTTAAGTCAAAGTTGACTAAGGGGAGACTTTATTGTCAAATTGGATTTTGTGTCAGAGAAATCTAAGGAGACCCTTATTTCCTGGTGAGTGTTTTGTGCATTGTAGGTTTTTAGCAGGTTTATGGCCTTGTTGGGCCATGCTGGGCGGGTTTTATTATCTTTTCTTTAGGATGGTGAGATTTAATGAGTTTGGCATGAGCCGTAACCAGGAGTTTGAAGTTGTTGAGTGAAGAAATCTGATTTATAGGGTGAGGTTAGGGTTAAGTCGATACATTGTC
This sequence comes from Scophthalmus maximus, assembly GCF_022379125.1. NCBI lineage: Eukaryota > Metazoa > Chordata > Actinopteri > Pleuronectiformes > Scophthalmidae > Scophthalmus > Scophthalmus maximus. Next base: position 2,936,528 of record NC_061536.1, read on the forward strand.
CTCAATGTCATGGAGACATAACTGTGTGAGGCTAGATGTTGGGAAAGGTGGGTCCCTGTAAACCACTGACAATCAAAATTGACCTCATACACCATGGACACCTGTATATAGGTGTATGTGTTTGTGTGGTGTGACTGTGCTTAGATGATCAGGATAATCTTACCATCAATAGTCAAGTCAAATTCATGAAGCTAACTGTAATTTACATGGTTAAAAATGAGATCTGATCATTAGCTAATGCAAACTATATCTACGATTATTTATGAGGTTGTAATGAGTGAGCGATAAAAAAATAATCGCTTAATGTTAGATTACAAGTTTGCAGCTGCCATTGTATTCATGTTAATATCAATCTACACATTTGTGAATTATTTTTTGTGACTTCAAATTCAGAACACAGGTGTGAATTTTAGTTGTGAGCGAAAATTTCAACATACAGGTTCAAATTTTTTCTACAAGTTCTCAAATTGTATTCTACAGGTTCACAAATCCAGACTACAAGCGCTTGCATTTTGCAACATATTTACCTTCATACTATTGCCCAGAATCATTAAATGCGTATTAAGAGTCTACACTGATGGATTGGGCACTGACAGACGTTCCTGTCGCTCCTGCTGTAGATGGGCTTTACCTCCTGCAAATCAACAGCTCCCACTGTTTGTAAAACTCCATTAAAAACAGCTTGTAGAAACAAACTGCTGAATTGACTAGTGTGATGCATCATTTTAAATGAGACCATGATGGTAATTCTTCCTACCATGAATTTACTACACAGCTAATTACAGCACTTAATGGATATACTTAAGCTTTGTATTTGCGAAGCACCACACGGATACATAAAGTTATGGTCGATTTTAAATGTCTTAATGAAAACAATTCAAACGTAGAAATAAAATAAAACACAATACAAATTGTTTTTGTATTTGCTTTCTTTGAATGCATTGTCAGCGTCAGAATAAATGAAAGGCAGTTTAAAAGACAATCATTTTTGCATTTTATTTTCAATATCTTACACAAAGTGAAGAAGCGTATTGCATTTCAGTATTGGCAGCACAGACCTGCCAAAATAAAGTATTACGCACTGTCATTAGTTAGGTCAGCCGGCTATCCAAATAGAAAGCTGGTCTCAGCCTTCCAGTACTCAAATGTTAAAGGCTAGACCAAAGGATCGATGATTTTTATAACTTCAGTAATGCACAACATTACATTACAACTGCATAATGCAACAATGCTGTTAAGTGGTTCTAAAGACTGGGGCTAAGTGAGGCTACTAAAGACAGCAGAAAGTCCAATTGGCAAATAAACAGCTTTACAATAGAGGGACAAAAACACTAACGACAGGTCTATCTTAATAGTATTATTTTTGCCTGAAATTTGTTTTGTTGTGTTGCTAGAATAAAAATGACAGTTACAGTTACGCAGTCACTTTCCGGCTTAGTCTCCTTCTATTGACATAAATGGACAGTGTGTAGCATTTTGCAGCATCTAACTGAAGTGGCAAAACTGTGACCCTTCAGCTTGAATTTAATTTCAGGGAAGAGGATGAAGTTGTAGGGAGCAAAATCTGGAGATTAGTTGGGTGCAACAATTATGTTGGTGATACCAAAACATCATTTAACACCCTGTTTCATTATAGAGTGGCTGGCTGCCATCGTTCCAGAGTTCCACTTATGTGGTGCACAACCTGCAAATAATCAGCATGCTCCTGACCTGGCACACTGTGTTATAGTGTGACGTAGCGTGGAATACGGACTCATGACAGTTTCTGTTCACACTTTTTACATGTGCATTAGGGACAACCTTGGAACTTTTTGATTTCTCTCCGTAAATCAAAGTTTGTAGCAAACGGAAATGTTGGTCCAATGATATGATACACAAAAATCTGAGGATCACCTATAATCCTGAGGGGAACATGACAGCTGTTCAAAAATTACTGTCAATATTTTTGCCCATAATATATGTGACCAGTCTAAACCTGGTCACTCAGCTTGTTATTCAGTTCATCTGCAAGTTATTTTCAGTTATGAGTCTGCTGTTAAATATGTAAGTCCACACTTAGAAAGAAAACTGGAATCCCAGCATTCAACAGATCTCTGATACAATTCTGGGGCACACACTGGATGTACTTTCAGAACATAGAGCACCAATTAGCACAACAATGACATCAATGTGGCTGATTGCTTAATTAGGACAGCAGAGGATAAGGGTGAGGGCTGAGTCCCCTGTCCCTCTCCGGTACTATCAATATAGAGCAGTCATTGGCGAACCAATCAAAGGTTCATCACATGGCAAATTTAAAACAGCCCCTCACGCTGCCAGCCAAGGCCAACTGATGGCTCATTATCCCGTAGCCTAAAATTGCAGCCATCCTGAATAGAATTTCAATTATGCACTTCTTAAAAACACTCACTGGATTAAAGATGTTACAAAAGGCCACTCACTGCAATCAGGCTGGCTGATTAGCTTTTCATATGGAGGATGAAAGCTGTGCTTCTAAATGCATTGAATTCTTCTTTTGTACTCTCATCCACCTTTTCCTTATTTCTTTCAAAGTGGTGAATTTCAATAATGGGAGAGCAATATTTGAATAAAGTTCCTAGAAACAGTATACATGAAGAAAACCTAAATCATCCACTGGTGATGTATGTAATAGCAGAAATCATAAAATGCTTACACAATCTACAATGTGTCTGCTGTATTTTTATGAACAGGGATTTACAGGAGGCAGACAGAGCCATAATCCTAATCCTAACCCAGAACACAACAGTAAACTGTATTATTCTGACAGTGGTATTATATCTGTGGATCACAGTGTAGAATGTATGTAGCACCAGTAGAGGAACTGATGTAGTTAAATGTTAGATATGCCCCACATCATTAGACACTTTCAGTCTGTATCGTGCTTTATTTATATAATTTAAAGTAATTGTTGTGCTGTTGTGGTCCTGTCTTCTGACAAACAATAAACCTACATTCCACGTGTGAACTGTCCATAGCTGAATATGGTACTATGCTTGTTTCCTCCGTTGGTTTTCATCTTTGCCAACTGTTGTAAAACTGTTGTAAAATGTTTTTGACCATTCAAATGAATACAACAATCCCCAACGTTAGGCTGCTGCGCTGCATTCAATATGACGTCATTATAAAGACTCTCTCAGCACCCCCAACTCTGACTGGCACTGCTATCTTGCGGTACTATAACTTAACCTGTGATGTCACAGAGTTGGTTAGCTCGGCTGATTTCTAAAGAGGAGGAAGCGAAATATATTGAAAGGTGGAAACTGTGAAATATGGAGGCAGTGAAATATGTGGACTAGAGACACCTCAATTAGTGTGTTGAATACTTGGGCCTCATATTTGTGTTTTTTTTCTGGCTCGATATACGCATCGTTTCTCAGCCCAAGTCTGGCCTACAAACAGAATGACTGTGAGATGCTTCTTCCACATCTGGACCAATTCTGGCGCATGCACAGAAAATCTTCCTGGCTGTCAGCCAACACTGGATGATAACAGCCAGAATCAGCCCAGGTGTGGCCGTACGTGCTCCAGAATCTGGTCGTTTCTGCTGGCCCGCTATCTGACAACCTGGGTGAGGTGTCACAGGACAGTAGAAGACAAACGGGAGGCCACTTCTGCATTGGTCTTGGATGTATTTTTTCGAGCCAAGGACAAACATTTGATTTTTTTTGGCTGGTGGCACATGACAGTTCCAAACTAGTAAAGTAGCAGCAGCTATGCAGCTAATAGCTGTGAACCAGCAGACACAGGACACAGTCCTCTCCTCAGTCCCAATGTTATTCAAGACTCCTGTGGATAGAGTGAAGACAAGACCATCGAAAGAAGAAAACTGGTTGGTTTGGACCAGCGCAAACTGTCAGATTAGACGTCAAGTGTCTGTGAACTGTCCACTTCAGGTCTCTCCTGAAGAAGTTTTTACAGGGTTTATGTATGGGATTTGTGCTGAGCCCCTCAAAGACTGTCAGACTCGAAGCCTCTCCAGTGTTGTCTTGGCATGATGCTTCAGGACCAAATTTTCAGGTCTGTGTAATTTAATTCATTCGAACAATTCTGACCAGTGACCATATCGGCTTTCAGACGTGCACTGAACACTGGAAATTGTCCTGAACTTCTGCGGAGTGGCTGTATGTGAGAACTCAAATCTCGGCAGATGTTGCTCTGGACATTGTATGGAGTTTCGCCTGCCAGCCCCCTATAGTATAATCTCTGGAGAATGCCAGAGTGAGCCCATGTGAGAATGCAGCCGGAGAATTCACAGCGAGTGGGTGTATTGAACACTGTAAACGAAAACACTGCTTTTCGCAGCGGAGTTATCGGAGTCTCCTGCTGCTCTACGCAGACTCCACATAATGCTCCGCAGATTATCCTGCTGTTGAGAGCGCGGCTGACTCGGACAATCTCCTGCTGCTTTGTCATATGTGAGCGGCAAACTCCCGAGAATGCCCGGATGCAATTCTGCATGCATTGTCGGGAGTTCATGTCTGAAAACAGTTCAACTTGCTTGACTCCACCGAATGGCCACACACCAAACAAGACCAGGCTGTTATATGCCTTTTTAGTTCTGTTTAGCAACTCTACCTTGAGGTCCCAGGTTCTCCCACCTCTGCGGATCACTTCCGAGGCTCTGTAAGGATGAATGACGGGTCTTTGCTCCTAGGAAAAGTCAAAGTTTTAGAAACGGATGCATACACTTGCGTCACCACAATTTTAGTGCAAAGGTCTACAGAAAGTTCCTTGGTTTTTGTCCTGTCACGTAGTGACAAAAACCTCACAATACCTCACATTGTGTTAGGGTCTGGTGTCAAATTGTCAAGAAATGAAAAAGAATATGGGAACTGGGTCCTGCCACATGCTTTTCAGTTGTTGCGTTAACAGCTTCTTCTCTCTTGGAAGCTTCTCCTCACTTCCAGCTTTTGAGTGATGAAACAAACTCAGCCCCCTGACGCAGCTGGTGGTCTTTCCGGAGCCACCTTCACTCTCACAATTTGACCTGCATTATCCAGCAGTGCATTGCTGCCCTTCTTTGTACATATTCAAGTGTGTCTTATCAGTTCTGCCGCACACTTTTCGTTACCCTGGACTTTAGTTGGAGCATCACACTACGATTGGGGAGTTTTGCTCTGGAACAGCCTTCTGTGTTCCTGTCATTGATTCCAACAGATGGGTCAGAGATTTTCCTTAGAGATTTTGCTCCATGTTGACACGACTGCGTCACATCATTTCTGTAGTTTAGACAGCGGCACATTCATGCTGCCTTCTACCACATCCCAAAGGTGCCTTACTGGATTTCACATCTGGTGACTGGTGAAGTAGGCGAAGTTCAGCGAACTCACTGTAGCGACAACGGAAGTCCAAAATGCTTGCGTGTCACGTGTCATGTAGACTTTAGATAGTTCCCGGAAGCTGCTGCTCACATCCGGGAACTATTGAGAGGCTCCATGATCCGCCATTGCTGGAAAAAAAAAAGGTCCATTGGAGTGAATGGAGTTGTCGCTACTCAATCTCTGTCAATGGCTCTGAATGAAACCAGTTTATATATTATTCTGTGGCATTCAAACAATGACTGACTTCTGTTATTGGCTGACAAGATTGGAGCCTGACATGGTCCTCTGCTGTAGCAGAACCATTGCTCCTCAGGGTTCGATGTCTTGTTCACTCCGCGATGCTTCTCTGTTCATCAGTGAAGGAGAGTGACTGTCTTGAGTTACCATAGCGCCAACCAGCAGGCCCACCCTGACCTCTCTCATTAACACAGAACTCCAGTTTTTTTCTCTCCTCCCTGAGTAGAACCTCTAGACTTGTGTCCAGAAACCCTCAAAATTATCAATTCAGCAACAATCATGTTACAGTCAAAGTGATTTGTCGCCATTCTAATGTTAGATGTGAACATCAACTGAAGCTCCTCACCTGTACAGTATCTGCATGGCTGTGTACACTCCACTGCTGCCACATGTTTGATTGATTGGAATGAATAAGCAGACGCACAGGTTTTCCACATACAGTGCTCAGTTGGTGTATAGGCTATGTAGCCTACATGGGGGAGTGACGGGCTGCTCAACTGCCCGACTGCGAGTGCAGCTCTGTATTTCCCCAGTGTGATCAGGGTTTTAAGTGGCACCCAGTTTGGGTAACTTTAATTTTTTTTCCAAAGACCTATGGATATGATTACGTTCAGTTTAGAAAATTGCTCCCTTTTTTTGCCCGTGTCGGTGGAGGCTATTAATTCCATCTATTCCACATCACTCCATTCCACACTTGCTGGCATCCAGCGGGTTTTGATTTTTTATCTAGGAGCTCTTGATTTTAAGTAGTAGGTCACAATATGCTTATTCTATCCACAGAGGACAAAATAACATGGAGATTGATGGTATTTTATGATACAGCCAATTAAAAATAATGATCCTGGATTAACATTTCCGAGCCTCTCCGGGAACACCCACCACGGTGAAAGTAGAACACCTGATTAGAATTCACCCTCGACTGTCTGCTCATATGTTTGGCTGCAGACCACAGGGTCACACCAGGGTTCATTGTGTGGTATTTTCTAGAACTGAAGCCGTTTTATCCCTTCCCCCAATGCCCACCCCTTTTCTGTTGGCCTGCACTGCTGTAGCTCAATATTTCTGCCCCTACAGCCATCAAAGCTGCCATAAACACATGGAGGGTTTTTTTATTTATTTTTTTATAGTGTGCTAGAGAGAGAGGGAGCTCACTGGAGTTATTTACAGCAGGATACAAACTGCCTCTAAGCAAAAAAATATTTTAAAAAAATCATATTCTCCCTGCAGATCCTGGGCTCGTATCTGTGCTGTTGCACTTCGATGGTGTGTTGTCATAAAACATTTCAGCATGGAGGGCTTGTGGGCTGGCTGGAGCTCTCTGTAGCCCTGGCCTCTCCTGGCTCTTTATGACTGCTGTTATCCACAGATAGGACACCAAAATACACCTGACAAACCCAGGGACTCCATGACGGATGTTCCATCCCTTTGTGTTGATTGTTCTCAGCTGAAACAGAGAAGGAGTAGTCGACATTTCACAGGAATGAATCCGCGCCAGTTTAAAAAAAAAAAAAAAAAATAGATTCATGGTCTTGCATACTGTTGAGGTCTTTTAGCTGTGGTCGTCGCAACATCATGATGTGATGTTTTTCACATTTATGAATGTGAATGGCTGTCAGCGTGAGGATGGGGTGTATGAATGGGTCGATAAGTTAAAGCTCTTTGAGTGATTAATAAGACAAGAAAATCGTATATAAATTAATTCTTTTACCACTTAATACTGCCCCCCCCCCCCCCCCCCATTTTCACTTATTTTATAATCAGTGCTTCAGATTATTCTTACTCATCTACTTGCCCTCGCCTTGAGAAGCACTTCATTTTTACTGTTTTTGACCCTGGGCAGCACAGCCCTTCCTTTTTCTTGAAAACTTCACCCATTTGTAAAAGTAAGAAAAAGTGCAGTCAATGCTGATATAGTGGCAGACTGCCACAAATAAATCAATGTATGGGAAACATTGCAGGTTCAGCTTTACCTGTCATGCTTGGTGCTTCCTTTTTTTGTTGGGGGGGAGGACTTTGTCTCTTGCCTCTCTGCTACTTTCATTCTCTCTATACTCTGGCTTTTATTTTTGAGCCAGATTGTCGATGACGCAGCATTTTGACTCTCATTCTCACAATCACAGTTGGGTGCTGAATCAGATGTTCAAATGTACTTATGCATTTTGCGTATGCGTTGAATATATCCAGACCATTGTTTTGGCTCTGTATCAGAAATAATCTCCATCCCCACTAACACACCTGAAAACGCACGGCACATGATCGTGCACATACACTGGGCATGTGTGTGGCGGTGAAAAGAGGAAGCAGATTGTCTACTCTGCCGTTAGCTGCTTAGTTACAGGAAATAAGAACGGCTAACAGTAAAAGGTGAAAGGTAAGAGAACAGATATATTTTCTCGGACTGACGGAGATTTCAAGCAAAAATGGGGTCAGCAGTGTTTTCAGAATTCTCAGTTTTAGGCGCCTGGAAACTCAGGAGTTGTGTTGAATGCCAGGCATAAAGGTAGCACCAGTGACGTGTTTTAAAATGTAACCATATTAATGTGGATGTAGCCGAAGTCTGTATGTCCTGTCTATTTTCCCTGTGGTTCATGGCTTTTCTTAGTTTCGTTTCCCCCCTGCCTGGATTACAAGTTCTTCCACCAGTTGGAACATTTTTGTTTATTAACATATCTTCTCTGCACCTACCTGCCACCCTGAATGTCTGCATTCGGGTCCTGAAATGCTTAAATTGTAACATGCCATAATGAAGGGTTATGTTTTGTTTTCTTCAAGGCCAAATGAAATGGAATAAACAGTCAGCACAGCCTCTTATGTCGCTGTCCTTGTCGTACTCTCTCTCCCCGGCTTACCATTTGCAGCGGTGGAGAGCTTGTGATATTCCCGCAGATAGCATCTGTGTTATTACAGGGCTTTCTGCCGCTGGATAAACTCATCAACAGGCGAAGTATTCAGCACAATGTCTTTTCATTCAGCGAAACTGTTTATAGTGGTGGTTGGATTCATCCAATCTATTAGGCAGTTGTATAAAGAAGCCGTGCATTAGATGAGCTGCAGGAGTTCAATGGCAGTCCCAAACATCACGGAGTGAGAGAAAATACACATTAAAGCCTCTGTTTGCAACAGTTTTAGGTACATATCAACTCTTGTTGTGAGCCTGCGCAACGAATAGGTGCTGCGGTGTGGATGAAAGCCATTCAGACAAATCACCACTGAAGGTATCCTAATAACAAGTATTGTATGTCTATCCAAAGCCTGAAATATCTTCTTCATTTGAGCCATAGAGCTTTTTATTGTGCAGAAATATTAAGACAACATTACTGGGACAGGCTATCGCACTGGGTGACGTTTCTTTCATTACAATGACCACACACTGGAGTTTCATCCTGTTGCACCAAAGAATCAAATGTGGATTAACCTGCCACTGAATGTAGTCTCGACTGTGTCCTCCTGTTGGAGTAAAGTTTTAGCGGAACGGCAGCTGTTTATGACATGCTGTATTTGTGAGGGGGAAGATTAGTGTCACAGGCAGAGTATAGCGAAAGAGTCCGACTGATATAATGTAAGTCTTATTGGATTTGTTGACAATAAAATAGACATTAAAGTAAGACCTGACTTATCCTTCAGTGTGATAAAGACAAAACTTGAAAAAATGTAAGAGTCTCAGGCCCTTTGGGACCATGAAAGAGTGTAGGACTATGGGAAAATAAAGTGCAAAGATAATAAATATAAAAAGTATCGCAGGGAAGATGCATATACCTTGCTGTGTATACTCCAATCAGGCAATGATGTCATATCATGATGACCTAATTCTTACGAAATGATCATTTTTATTTTTGCGATCTAGGTTTTATGTTGTGGCTATAGACCTATACAGAGATAACTGGAAACATGCATTTTTTTTTTAACAATGCATGACGTTATTTTCTGGCAGGGCAAAAGAACGGGCAGAGTATCCACACATTCCAAAGGATCACTAGATACAGTATATGCTTCAGTTTAAGAGTAAAAAACACCACATCAGCCATATACAGTGTTGGCCTTTCATTGACATCTTTTTGATTTATCTATTTATTTATTTTTGCATCAGCATCTATTCAACATCAAACCACTGTCAATTGATTCAAATTCCCTATGAGAAAGTGGATGAAGTAATTCAAATGCACAATGGTTTCAGTTTTCTGTTTGCCTATTGTACATAATTTTCTTCATGTAGTCGAGCGACCAAATACCAGTGTATCCCTCCACTTGTGTAAGAAGTGAGCAGACATCAGATCTTCCCTCTGGCACTCCTCTCTGTCTCCCTGTCTCTCCTTTTGATGCTTATGAAAATGAGGCAACTCCATGGTATTAAAGCCACAGCAACATCAACCAGGATGAGCAGAATAGCGGTTTTCCTTTCACGCGATACAAAAAACATAATCATTTGAAGCTGTGGTTCATGAAGAGGCAGTTCAAACAGAGGCAGTCTGTGGCCTGGTGTTTGCTCTCCTCTTTCTCCATCTTCTTCCCCATGCTCTCCCAGGACAAAAAAGGAGATTTACTCCAGCTTATCTATAAAGGGCCAGGATGAGCCTCGGCAACTGAGCGAAACAATTACTCACAGCTGCTCCCTATCTGTCCGACCGTGAGCAATGCCACTTCGAGCGGCTGGTGACAACACCGGCATTCAGACGGACACCAACATCGCCACAAATATGCAGGCCCACGTACATTTCATGCTGCACAAGCTTCTTAACCAGTTTGTCCCATACTGACTCTCGGTCAGCGAATGTCAGTATGACAATTTCACCTTGGCGTTTGAAATGTGTCACACTGTGGGGCTGGCGGTTTGTAAAACAGAAGGTCTCTGGGGGACAAAATGATCCATTGGTCCTGAGAAGGGGAATCTAGGCATCTTGAAGAAAGATGAAGCAGATGAAAAAAGAATGGCGAAGACAAAGAGGCAAGACCTGGTTAGCCTTGTGTGGCATGTTTGGAAGAAAGGGTAAACAGCTAACCTGTCTCTGTCCAAAGTTTATTGTACACCTACCAATACATCTAACGCTCACTGATAGATGTGTTCAATCACTTTTGCTCATTCAATACACCCTTTTTTATGTACAATAATAATAATTAATGCACATGGGGGACTCATGCTGGAAAGATTTCTTGGCCGACAGCAGAGCGGCACATGTTTAGCTCGCAGGCTCCTCATAGCCTCATCTTAGTTGGGTTGCCAGGTTTTCCCTGCCTATACAGACCAAAAACCGAAATTAACAAGCCTATCTGGCAACCCACTCTACAGCCAGAGTCACTGCACAGGACAACAGTGCTGGTGGATACAGGGGGGGTTGTCAAGGAATGGCTTCATTTTTAGCTCACAGCTTCCCATTTTCACTTAATGACAAAGTGTCAAACTCTTGGAAAGAAGGCAAGATGCTTGTACTTTGGACGTTCCAAGTTTAAAACTCTACATCCAAATGAGCTGGATTGGTTACACGAGAGTGGTAGATGGATTGATACGAATAACTCCAAAATGCAAATACATTGGTTCAAGTTATGTTGATGCAGTGTGTAGAGCAAACCTTTGAAGGTTAAATTAATCTGACATATAATGCGATTGATAAAAAAAACATTCCATGCGAGCAGTCTGTCCTGAATAATTGTTTGAGAGGAGTCCCCTTTCCTGACACAGAGATGATAACAGGTTATGCCTGGTGTTTAATTGTGGATTTAAATACTTAAATACTACCACTTGCACCATTCCATAAATATTGCTTTTCCCTTGGTTGGTACATTATTACACATCCCACACTGACACTACACGTCTCCCCAAAATATTGTATATGCACGTTTATTGTAAACACAATTTAAAGCTCTCAGTAATTACTAATGTTTCTTTTTTGTTTTCAGGGTGCATTTGCACCAGTGTTAAAGGGCTTGTATCTGCAGCACTCACCCCCACTGTTTGAGGGGTTCATTGTGTCCCGTCAGCAGTTGCTCTGCTCCGCCCTGCAGCACACAGCAGAGGCTGCTGCCGCTTTAACTGGGCAGCAGCAGTCGTCAGTTAGCTGATTTAAAGTTTCCTGTGATCTGTGGAATGAAGAGCAGCATCACTCGACTCTCCTCCACCTCCTCCACCGCTGAGGGGAAACATTTTTGCACTCAAATACAGACCTGGGGTTTAAAGTAATCGTGTGGTTCTGTCACATCCTTGGAATTGAGTGGACATTTAAAGATCACCACTTCCCAGTGAGAACCTATCGAATGTCTGACGTGATCTTGCCTGATTTCTTTTTTTTTTTTCAGTCGACTTCCAAGATGTTAAATATGTAATTCATTACCTCCTTCTTGTCAAGTTTATTTTCAAAAGTTTAGCTACATCGAAACATATACACAGACTATTAATGTGCGTGGATATTTACGGTGCTGTACAAAAACTAAGATAGAGAAAAGGAATAATCAAATTTTACTTGTTGACTCTGAGTTTATTCCTGCATTTGTGGAGTCACATCCAGTTCTGTCGTTGTTGATTCACCGGCAGTCAAGCGGCCTTCCCTCTGGGTTGCCCATGTGATACGGAGCGACAGGCGCCGGTAATGCAAAAGTAATCTGATAATCTCCACTGTAATTAAACAGATGGGATGAGGTCTTTACTGCGTGCCTCAAATAAGCCTTAAGTTGCCCCAAGCCACAGACAGAGATGTGTATGAAGGAGCAGTGAGAGTCACCGAGGAGGAGGATGGAGAGAGAGTCTGCATCACAACCTGTAATCTGCTCCTTTGTACACAGCAAAGGATTTTATCACGGACAAAACTCATGTCCCCTATTTTTTGATTTTGACTAGATGAAAGATCATCACTTTATTAACAATACTTATGAACTTTGATTAAGTGTGAAATAAAACATTGATGCACTGTGATGCTCTCAGATGGAAATCAATTTAAGTAACTGATAGTTTATTCAAAGGAGTTGACTTTTTTTCATCACCCAATTCAACCAATCAGATCAATGTCATGTGTGTAAAATGTAAACGGACTACAGCCGTCAAGTCAAACCTGTCCCATTTTAGGCGAATGTTTGGATTTGGCCAGTTTAAGGATGGATGGAAATCAGTTTCAAATGGGAGGAGTGGGGGCTGACCCATCTGCAAGCGTGAATAAGAATGAGGTTTCTGATTAGTCTGATTTTCAGGCTCGGTGATGTCCTTAGGGAAAGTGTTGCTAAGACAAGTGTAGGGTGCTTTCTGTTACACAATGAGGGGATAGCCAACTTTTCAGAAGTGAGGGGGACAGATTATTTGATGATTTATTGGAGGATATTCTCCTCTTTTATTCGGCCACTCCTTAGCAGCTAAGGAACCAAACCAAACGATCAATAAACACCTGAAGACTATAGGGAAAGGTCATCTTCTGCAGTGGGGCAGTCTGATCACAGCATTGGGGGCCTCATTTAAAATGATCAAACTCAAAAATGTAATCATCAAAATCAAAAGATCTGGCAGCTGAGCTCTAGTTGAGTTGACTTGAGAATGTTAAGCGGCCGGATAATTTTGTGTGATGAAAACAAAAGTTGACACATTACACACACTATTTGCAGACATGTCAAGTTAAAAGCACAAAAAAGGACATGAAGTGACATGGTAAGTAGCCAGATCATTTAATCTCACAAAAAAATCAGTGACAAAACATTTTACAGGAGCTATTCAGTAAAACATCAACAGCAAGAAAATAATAATCAGTAGCATTTACTATGAAATGTGCTAAATGAAACAAGATTTAAAAAATCTAATGATTTTACCCCTTCATAAAATCATGAAACAATTGAAATATCCTAATCCTATGGCCTCACCATCCTATTCAAATGTGCTGCGGCAGCACTTGCAGAAGAACAGTATCAGCATTAGGGTGGTGTGGCTCTGTTCTGAGACCTACCTACCATTCCATTTGCATACGTGTAAAGCCTGAGGTAGGGAGAGCACACCTCCCTACCATTCCATGAGCCCGCATGGAATGCGTGGCATGAGAGAGCAGCAGCTAAAGACCCAGCGCAGAACAGAGCTGGTATCAATGGCATCGCAAGACATTGATCAAGTCAGAAACAGTGTGAAAAGGAGGTGCTGGTGTGGAGGCGGGTCGTGAAGCGGCTGGCACTGAGAGCAAAAAGTGTCGGCAGGTTAAAGCAGCTTGAATAGTGCGCTCAATATGAGGCAATTGAATGAGCAGATGAGGATCAGCTGAGCCGCCAGCTGATGTGGGCCGGCGTAGAGGTCTTTACTGTCAGCTGGTGCACTGGATCGTGGTTGAGCTCGACTTAGTGGCCTGCCCGAACTAACCAAATAGTTCAATTCTCTGGTCTTCATTCCAATCAGATTAGTTTCTCGTATGACACACACGTCAAAATGTCTGAATTTGGAGTACGTTAATTATTTTTGTCCCCTCTGGCTGGAGAGCTAAAATCCCTAATATTCCATGACTCTGGCTGTATCTGCATGCTTCATAGTTCAGATTATGTGTGCTGGTGCTAATTATAAACGCCGGGAAAGGGTTCATTTTTAATGTACAGTGTGTGTTTGCTGCAGGGGCTGCATTTACTTATTTTCACTTCAAAAATCAAATCAACAAAGTGTGTAATTTGCCCAGGGGTTGTGCATACAACTGTATATAAAAATGAAAATTGAGCAGTGGAGTTCATATTCAGTTTCACTTCATTCTTTTCTAAACATACACAAACATTCACACAGACTGGACAACAGGTGCATCTTTACTGTCAATTAGATTTGTCTTCCCCTGAATAGGTCTGCACATGGGCCTTTGAGTGAAGATTATTTTGTCACTGCACGACATGTACAGGGTTGAAGTGCAATCACCAGTGCCGAGCTGAGCTGTTGAGTACAACAGGAATGTAATGCACCTAAGGAGCGACATTCTTTTAGCATCCATGACCATTAAACTAAACGGAAAATATAAATGGTGTGTTTTAATATAACCATAATGCAGCAGTGTAGAAATATCTGATACATACAAACATTTTCAATTTGCAGAATTTCCAAAACCACAATGTTCGATCTGTGTCTTATATTCTTCCACACTTTTCCTGATCATGGGTTATTTATTTTAGAAAATACCAGCCGTGCAAAAATTACTTTTGAAAATCCCAAAATTTGTAAATGGCTACAAGAAACAGAAACACATTCCACGCATGAAAACTTAAGCAGTACCTGTGATGCTGTGCTGTCTTTCTGCCAGCCTGACAAAGCGCTCCAGTGCTTTTCACTTCAAGAGCTTGTGCAGAACAGTTGTGCCGCTGTGATAAGACATTTCCCATGTGCAGAGCTTACAAGGCACCACATCGGTGGATCTCTATCTGAAACACTCCCACACATTAGAGGGTCAAAGGTGAGCTTGTTCTCCGGTGGAATCATGCTTGGACCCACGGACGGACTGTTGAGGGGAAATGGGACAAATAATGACACGTAATGGGGAATCCTTTTCTGATTAATAGAATAGCAGAGATATTTTGGCAAATAGGTTTTTCGGACCATATTTCTATTGAACTTGACCTTTGATAACCTCCAAAGTTTAATCATCTCGCGATAACCTCTTCCACCATAAGTATTCCACCGAGTTTGGTCGAAAACCATCCATGAGCCGTCATGTTATTTTGTCTTGTTTGCAATCTAACTTCACCCTGAAAAAATACCAAACCCTAGTTTAGGTACACAAAAGTGACTACCCTGATGTATCTGATGTTCTAGAGCAGTGCAGTGATAGCACCACAAGCTCTGTCATAATGTCGACATGTATCATTACAGAGACCTTAGATTTCAGCTCTAATGGCTTCGAAGCCATAAACACAATGTGATCCTCCATTTACAGCCACATCATACATTAAAGGTCCCCTATTATGAAAATTACTACTTTTCATGGTTTTTTTACCCTAAATATGTGTTAACGGACTCCCCAAACGTCACAAAAGTCCATTCTCTCTCTCTTTTTCTTGCAAAACGTGTGCTCAAGAGAGCTGTTCAGCTCGCAGCGCATTGTTACGTCACGTTGCCCCTCAGCCTGGCCTCAGCACCTCCTCCAGGTAGTGTCACACACCCAGAGCTCGATGTGGTTCACGCCCACTGAAACCTGCTAAACGTATCTCGCCGCGGCCATGTTTCATTTCCTCGCTTACATCGACTCCCGGTTAACAACAATGGCCAACATACGAGGTTGCTCTGTTGTTGGTTGCAAAAACGGACACAGAAGTGTCCATATTCCGCCTTAGCGCTGCAGCTGATGTGGCTATGTCGTAGAGCACATACTATTGATGGACAGGCTTTATTCATGAGTGAATAAAGCATGACTGAACCCCACTTTATTATTTAGAGTTATAGCGGTAATCTGGCCCTGCACTCGTGTTAGAGAAGGGTCAGAGAAGGGCTGAGATAGAGGCCTTCAGAGGTTTCACAGTATGAGGGACCTGAGGGGTATTTTAGGAAGGAAACTTTGAAGGCATGTTTTGAGGACCTCAGAGATCAAATTTAAATGTGTTAAAAGGGGTAAAATAGTGGATCTTTAAATAACATACTATTCGCAACAAGTTATTTCATATATTTTCATGTTATATATTTTCCTTTTTCTCCTTCCTCGTTCTTCTCCGTAGTTTTTTTTTATGATGGCGATTGAAAAGCCTCCCTGCTAGTAATATAATATCACTAACAACCTGCAGTAAGTGCTAAATAGTATAATTTGCACTATACTATTTAGTCCGTGTGTGACTTTATCCTTTGCTTTTGAAGTACATGGGCGAGTGGAGCAGAAAAAATTTCACTGAAGGAAGGAAAAGTACATGCAGAGACCGAGGATGATAACACAAACAGCAGAGGGTCAGAGTAAATACACATTTAAGGGCAGAAGAAAGCTACTGCTCTGGACTGCAGGAAAGGAAAAAAAAACCTATTTCCTCATCTTTGTAGCTGTCTCTGGACTTTTGTTAAAAATGTACCCTTCCCTAACACAGTGGCTGTAAAAGCTCCATGTAAATGGGAAATGGACTTCATTTGTATTGCATTTTTCTAGTCTTATCGACCACCCAAAGTGCTTTCCAGTACAAGTCACATTCACACACACATTTAGTCACACATTATTCATACTTGCCCCAGGACACTTTGGCACACAGAACCGGGGGATCAACCCATCAACCTTCTGGTTACTGGGCTCCACCCCATGTGAAATCAGTTCCATCATCTGCCCGCATCCACGAGGACCCACACAGACGTCTTTGCAGACATCCATTAAAAGAAGACACCTTCACAGTCGGCTGTGGTGCGAGTGGTTGTTGCCTCTCCCTTTCACCTCAACTCGACACAGTCATCTTTCTGAATGAAAACATTGTGTATCCCAGTTGAAGAAATGACAGATGTTGGTGAAAAGCCACACACACACGACCACAAGTTGGAGCATGGTTTTGTGCTGCCATGTTTCCCGAGTACGCATCTTTGCGGATGGTTCTCTCAGGACAACCTCTTTGCCTAATGTCGGCTGAGCACGGCACATCCAAGCACTTGCAGGTGGACAGTGCCTGTGGATGCTGCAGTGATTAAAATGATGCACCCTGGATTATGAGGACTTATTAATGCATCAAAAGAGTGATGATATGATCTTGTGTCTGCTGATGAGTGTCACAGTTATTTAATTATTTAATTAAGTATTTTAATTTGATCTGATGTGGCTCTGTATGAGCTATTTTATATACATGGACATTTCTTTCCATGTTCCACATGGTTAGAACATTTCATGGTTGTAAATTATTATGCATATACAGTATGTATCTCTTATCAACATGAGGGTCTGGGTCTCAGATTCTGTTCTGCCATAGCTTTTAAGTAGCTGTCAAAAGTCAAAGATGGTGAAGGTGTACTGTTAATAATGAAGCTCTCTTGGATGTTTTAAAGACTGCATTGCACAAACTGTTTCTGTAACACTCCATGTTTCCCTCTAAAGATGAACATGCTGACACTGAAAGGAACATGTACACCTTGACCACTGACAAAATGAAAGAGAACATCGGCCGGGTGTCCTACCATTTTGTTGTTGGTCTTCTGACTCATAATACTTACAAAAACAACACGCTGAGTCTTCAGTGGGTGAGATGAAGCAGAGGTGAAATGAAATGAAGTGGTTCTGAAAAGAACTGCCAGCAAACGTGCCCAGGCTAAAGAACACTTTCACTTTCCAAATGAAATGGCTGTAAAAAAACCAAAAAACTTCCACATCCTGGAAAAGCCATAACCTCAACCCTTGGTGAAAATCGTACCCAGATAAAGAAGTCCCTGGGTGGTGTCCAGGTGAACTATGACTCAGCTCCAAAGTAACACCGTAAAAAGCTGAGGTTCAACATGCATAACCCCCACAGGAGCAGTGCTGTAACTGAGGCAGGGTCAGCTTGAGCCTTTTTGGAGCCCTATAGGCTCAGTCTCACAACCCCAAAGTCAACTTTTACTGTGATTATTGAAATAAATTAACCCAAGAAACAGATATTTTTCATTTTTTTGATTAAGTCTCACTATTATCTCTGGGAGATTTTGTGGTTTTATTGGAGAGCGGTCGTTTGAGGGTTGACATGAGTGACATGCGAGTGGTGGTATCACCTGAAACCAAGGTCCCACAGTTTGCCTCTAAGCTGCAATTAATTGTCTGCATCTGTATCTGGGCTCTCCACGTTTATCATTATCCCAAATGCATTTCTTTTGTCACACCCATAATGAGACATTTTCTAAGGATGTGATTAAATTAAAGGCCATTATTGACACTAATTTCACCTCTGGGTTTGGTCTCCACCAACACCTCAGGAAAAAATATCTGGCTCTTGACCTGCTCAACGCTGCACCATGTTCACCAGCTGGTCCCTAAATGTGTTTGTTTGCTGTGTGGTTCTGTAGGCGGTATGTTGATTTGCTGAAGAATCGCTGCTGCCGCTGAAATCAAGACTGATGCGATGGAACCAAAACTAAAAGTAAAAGCAAAAAAAAGATGAGTTTGAAGATGCTAAAATGCTGTGTAGAGTTAGGGATAAGTTTGAGGGTTTGTCATTACAATAGACTTACTGAGCTTTATATCTGGCCATGTGAGCGACTTTAAATACAAACAAAAATAGTGTAGCTTTTATTATAGCAACAACATAATTATTAGCAAAAATCTTGACGTGCCAGTTGTGGCGAGGAAAGAAGTGAGAGCAGGCTCTATTGCAGAACTAATGCAGGATACAGTATAGATGCAGGATAAAAGCATGGTTTGGGGGGTGGACGAGTGGGGGTTAACGGTGGATTAACCTACAGTGTTGAGTCTGTGAAATCGGCAAAGGGGAGACGTGGGATTTGAGGATTTTGTGTTTTCCCCCGCACAACATGAATAAGCCAGCCTGTGTGAGAGAAAGGACAGATACGAACAGTCAGAATCTCACTATCTAAATCTGAAAACTAGCTGATAAATCCAGCTGGTGAGCTCTCCCTCTCGGTGCCTCCCTCTCTCTCCCTCTCCCTCTCTGTGCTCGAGCAGCTAAATGAAGCCTTTGAACCTCTTCACAGCGATGGGGAGCTGAATGCTCTATCAACGGCAGCACGCGGCAAACACGCTACCGGCCCAGGAATCCAGATAAACACATAAGAGGCGCTGGCCGCCGTCAACAGGCGTATTCACAGGCAGACAATAGGGCTCTGATCAGAACAATGATTATGCTGGCCCTCAGCCGTCCTGTCATTGGCAGCCCACTTTCTCCATTCCTATCATTTTAATTAATTCTGTGATATTTCCAAAGCCCGGGCTGCATAGAGCCCTAATGAGAAACCTCATCAAAGACGCGCAAGCCAGGCAATTTGAGCTGCGGCTGGCATGATATGTTGCACTTTCAACCTTCTCTTCCGTCCCCAATTATTTGCTTTTCTTCTTGATGCACAGCCGTGCCCATAACCACTAAGAGCACTCATGGTCACCAACAGCATTAGACATATATTTGTGTGTTTCCTTTCATTCCTCCCCCCCTTGAGGCAAGCCTTTCTCCTTCTTTTTTTTTATTTTTGACTGGTTTGCTCTTGTGTACTGATAGCCATCTCATTGACTTTAATCAGCCATCCATCAATGTGACAACGCTCTAAGAAGAAAAGGTTTTCAGGCGCTAGTTAATTAATCTGCCCGTTCCTGTCTACCTGCACTGCTCAATCATTGAGTAAATAAAGGCAGTCAAGAATGTAATTGTTTGTTTTCGGTGCAGAGTTTTGAAATAAAGGCACTTTTTCATCTCAGGGAGCTGTGAGAGTTGCCCTTTTTCGCTTTGATTCACAAGAGATATCTCACATAGCAAATGAGGCAGAGGTGTACACAAATGTCACATTTCAGAATAACTTGTTCCCACACGCGTTCCTTCCTCACAGAGAGCCAGTCGTAATTTTGCAAAAATGCAGAATATTGCGGAAAACGAAAAAGCCAAAAGATCCTAATCAAATCAAAGTGGAAAGAGCTGGCTTTGCAGTGAAAATAATAGACAGCAGGAGTGCATGCAATAACGGGGATGTTCATGCACTACTCTTTCTGCATGAGCACAGATTCCCACAGGAATCATTCTGCTCCATTTTATGTGTGATTGTAATATGTGTTAATTAGTATTTGCAGTGAGGGAAGAGCTGTTTACATGCCTGTGGCAAAGTATTAAAGTGCATGTGCAAACTCATTTGCTCTTAACTGCCATGAGAAAGCACAGTTTTAGTATGGTGTGCGCAATAATTTACCACACGTCTTATGGCATCTTAACTGTTACAGAAGTTTCTGTCCACAATTTTTTATTAGTGAAAGATATTTCTAGCTGAGGTACCGTCTGTATAAATGGTAAGTCATATTACATATTTTTAAATCATTAGACTCTTTTAATGAACTGTTTACTAGTCACATCTCTGTTTATTAAAAACTCAGAGATGTGACTTTGTAAATATGTTTTTGTGGTTGCGGATCTGTGTTTATTCTGTACAGGAAGTTCCTGTCACCCTTGGCCCTTTTCCACTGAACCTAGACCCAGTTACACTTATTTCCACCAACCTCCAAAATTCTGGTGCTGGTGCCAACAAGCCGGGACCAAAACAGCTTTACAAAATTGCTGGTCCAAAATGTGGAACCACTGGCATCATTGGCTATAGTGCAAGAAAGTCTCCACCATTCTAAGAATACATGAGGGGAACCAAGTATTCTTATTTCTTTCTGATGTAAATATAACCAGCTTCCACTATGGAACATTCTAATTCTTGTCCTTAGAGGTTAAATGTATCTCGAGTTAGTGTAGGTTCAGTCGGGGAGATTACTCTCACGCATTCTTAGGTCATAGTTTAATTATCATTCATCATGCATGCGCACTCTGTTTCTTGCTGTCATTTCAGCGATCACCTGTTCATCTTAACTTTCCAATAGCATTGCTACACACCTGCCTTGTTAGCCTATCATCTCAATATGATTTCTCTCCCTGCCTTAGTTCTCTCATGTTGCTGTTATGTACGCCCTCCAACCCCCCATCACCACCCAGTCTTCACAGTCTCTTCAAATTCATCTCTTCCATTAACTCAGAAAGTCTCAATTGGTGGTTGGCAACAGTTCAGTTCTCAAACACACACAAAGAAATACAGGCCAGTACTCAAAAGGAGCCAGTTGTGAACTGGCCTCGTCCTGGTTGAAAAGAGGTGTGTGACATAATCCTTACTCCAGAGGTTGATATCAATCTTTTCATCTCGCTCGGAAAGAAAGTATATGTTCTCAAGAGTAGTTTGAACTTCTCAAAGTCCTGGTGGTTCTGAGAGTAAGTTTTGTTGGTTGAGGTAAAAAAAAAAAAGAAAGAAAGAATTTGTTTGGAGATCACATTCATAAAGATCACGCATACCTGCAGTGTGACCATGAAAGCAATAAAACCTCCTGCAATGTCTGGTAGAGAAGACCACAGCTGCTAAACATCATAGGTCATACTTTTTAATAGCTATGGTAGCCAAGATGCCACCTTTTTACTAAAATACATTTCAATACATATGTAAAGTGCATGTATTCAAATAATGAAATGTTATTCATTGCACGATTACCCAGTCCATCCTGACTTGTGTCTAGTCATTGAAAGGAGGCCTGTTGACTTCCTGTCTTGGAAACTGCCTGTTCAGCATTGAGGTCAAAACAGGGCATATCAACAGTGACCATAATATGTCAGACATTTTTTCTATTTGCATGAAAGCTTTAAACATTGTTATATCTCTCCATTACTGTTAGTCACTGTCTTTTCTCTTAAATCTTGTAAATATTGCCAACATATTGATGTGCTCTGTTACATGCGACATCTGGGGCTCTTCTGTCCACCCTGAGAGAGTGATCCTTCACTTGTAGAGCTCAAGCTCAGCTCACATCAGCTGACGGCTCAGCTGATCCTCTTCTAAGGAAGTCAATTGGCAAAGCTCATAATGTGCGCTGTATTAAAGCCGTTTAGCCTAGCTACTCTTCTTGCTATAGCTGCAAGCTACTTCGCAACCCGCCTACACCTTCCTTCTCATGCTGTATCTGACCTAATCAATGTCATGTATTATCTTTTATGCCGGCTCTGTTCTGTGCTGAGTTTTTAGCTGCTGCTCTCCCTGCCTCCCATTACATGCAGGCACACGGAAGGTTAGGGAGATATGTGCCCTCCCTTCCTCAGGCTTTCCACAGGGGGAGGATGTCCCACAACAGAGCCATATCACCAAATAACACTTGAAAGGAACTGATTTTGAATATAGTGGCCCTGACTGAAATGAAATAGTCAAGCAATAGAGTATCACATGTTAGAAAAACATCAATACAATCTAAGATCTATTTAAAACTTAAAATAAAAGTCAAGGAAATATACATTATATTTGTATATAATGCCAGTTTTTTCTCTTGACAGCACATCCAGGCAAAGCACCTTTCAGAGAAGCGGAGTTGTTGGAAATGTGTCTGGAAAGGCAGAGTCAAACCTTGATTGCATTTTACCTCTCGGACCCATTTAGCACATGTATTACATTCTGACAAGTTATTATATGACATGTCAGGCTGTTTGACCGCCTGTTTGGTTGCTCCAGCAGTCGCTGGAGTGGCTACAATTGAATGCTGAGGCGTTGCTCTGCGGAAATCGCTGATGGGATTCAGCCAGACAAATGCCATCAAAAATGCGGGGAGATCTGTGAAGTGTAAGACATGCACGGCCCCTCCCCCTGCACACGCTCTCCACTCCCACTCTGAGTGAAATCAGCCACCGAATCAAAGCCAAACAGATCTAATCAAGCAGACAAGACCAGTAATGACTTTTCAATGAGACACATTATAAATTGAATGTCACAGGCAAAATGTGAATAAAGTGGCAAGTGTTCACGTGTGGATGTTGTTAAAAGTTCACAGTAAACCTGGGGGCTGATGGAAACATCAGATAGTATATGCGTACAACCCTCTATCTGTTGAAAGACAAAAAGGACAACTTTTCTATGAATAAATTGACTGTTGTATTTTCGACTTCTTTGAGTCTTGGCTCAGAAGGGTGGTCCATGCATTTTCAAAAGCATCATCTTTCTCAAAGGATGCAGTTGTTTTCAAGTACACTGTCATGTGAACACACATAATGAGCAGATGAAATCGGAATTGTTGCCATCATTTATGTTCCTATTTTTACTTTTTCTTTTTGTTCATCTGATGAACAAACGGACCCTTTAAACCCAACTGTCAACTTCACAGTATCACGGCTAAAAATCGAATCAGAACACAGAAAAAACACCAGACAGTGCTGCAATCACTGATGAAGTCCTCCCAGTGTCCATCCAGCAAAGGTGTAGATAGTGTTGCTTGGTAATCATACAGAAAAGAAACTCCTGAACATTCAGATGATGGCTCATATTTTTAATTATAAATGTAAGCACACACAGGTTAATACATTACTTCTAAACAAATAGAATGGCATGCACAGTGGAGCGCATACCTCCACCGAGGGCCAACAGTCCCTTAAATTTAATCATGCCGCACATAAGTATACACATTCAGATATATATCATCATCTTAATTCATGCATTAAATTGGGAAATTGGTGAAAATGTGAAAAATTGTGTAACATTAAAGAAAGTGATGAACAAAAACGTTTTGGATCCACCCATTTGTCCAGATCCCTGCCGCCCCAAAAAATATGTGTTCTTTCTTGGCCCATGTAAACCTAACTCCTCTTTGCTTACAGTTTTGTATTTGATTTTAGTTCAACAAAAAATCATGGCCCTAAATCTGTGTTTCTGACAGACACATCTTATCGGCACGATTGGTTCTGATTCATCAAATCGCACGGATCTGATTTGAACGGACCTGTTCAAATCAGGTCCGTAGGCTTTGGTCCAACCCTGTGTAATTCAAATTATCTTTGATAATTATTCTGTGACTAATGGCATTCCAAAGTGCACTACTCTATATAAATTAGAATTACCTGCTATATCACACAGCAGGCTTGAATAACTGTGCAACACCATATCTCTTGTTGTATACGTACTATGCGCTAAAGCAAATAAACATTTCATGACATTATTTCACACCTAAAATTGGGCCTTTTCTTTCCCAAAAGCGATTTGAGTTAATAGTGTCTCATCTTCCCCTCACTTCCCAAACACTTTTAATCATCAAGTCCTTTGCCGCATTACGTTTCAGGCCCTGTCCTCTCCACAGATCCGCCGGCATCCTCAGCGAGGCAGGAAATTGAAAGAAGTAAGGCAGAATCGGCTGCAGAGCTGACGGAGGATGAGCTGCTGACCATAATTACCCCGAGTGCTATTCAAATGGCACCACCTCACTTTATGGACAGTTAAGAATACCCATGCTCTCTAATGTGCTCTCACAGCTCCATCAGTGATGTTCCTATCCAGTGGTCATATTCAGACACATCGCTACGGCTCGCAGACAATGGCTGCTTAATAGCCAGCTACTTAAAGACACTACATCAGTAGCGTCACACCTCTGCTGAGCTTTATAGCCCATATGACTAGTCAGTGAATGTTCCATCAAGACATTGTAACAAATGAATGATTTGCTCATCAATCTGTCGTTTTCTCTACATCTATATACATCTAAACAATATATATGTGCGTGCCTGTGTGTGTCCTTGGAGCATCTAATATACTGCAGCAAACCTTCGACCGCCAAACTCCTTGGCCTGTGGGAGAGGACTTGAGCTTGAGGGAGACATACATATCAACCCTACATGGGGGTGAGAGGAATTATTTTCACCCAACAAGAGGAGCCAGCATTAAGTCAAGTCAACTGACACTAACTTACTTATTTGCCAGTTTTGGTGATGTCAGCCTGCATCATCATTGCTACATGGACCCACATGGCGGACAGGAGGCCATGTAGCACTTCACAAAACCTAATGTCTTCTCTGGTGAGCACATGAAATAATACACTGGACCTAGTATTGTATTATCACAGTAAAAAACAAGAGAGAAAATAAGAAACAAGAGGCGTCTCATATAGTTGTCTTATGAGAGTGTACTGCGATCTACTGAGTGGTCTACTCAGTGTTAAGTGAAGGACCGGATTAGGATGTTGACATCCAGTTGTGTTGCCATGGTTACCATGGAAATACATTGATGTCTTCTTGACATCTCATGATGATTGAACTTTTGGTGAGTTCAGGTGAAAATCACATATGTGCTATCATTCAATCCTGTGGTTGGTCCTTTCACGTCATAAAAGACCTGCACCAGAGTTAGACACAGAGCTACTGATGTGGGCATAAGAATACATATGAATAAAAATGTAAGATTGTGTCGGTGTCTTGAGAAAGTAGTCAGTTAAAACACTTTTTGAACAGAAAGGAAGGAGCACTAAAGATAAGCCTTCACCTGGAGTAAGGTTGAGGTAGGCCTTGGAAGACTGGAAGAAAAGTGAAACTAGCTAGACTATGTCCAAATTTCAAAGATATGGGGTAGATAAAGAAACTTTCATTCATTAAACAATAAACCACATCATCTAACTTACTGCCAATGTGTTATTGGTTGCAATATGTGAACAACAGGATCCAGAGTCTTTCTAAGTTTGGCTAAAAGTCAAGATGTCTTGTCAAGTTTTTTTAAAGTCTCATGTCTGCATCATAAACTGTGAAGATAACCTATGCACCTCCACTTCCTTCCAATGAATCACAAATATCTCATCACTATCATTGGGTATTCTGCCTTTTGCAGATCTTTGTCTTCTCTGCAGTACTGAGGAGGAGAAGAAAACCGGTTGGGTTGAGAATGAGCTAAATCAGCCATTTGACTCCCTTGCCTGTACCTGCACAGTCACTCAAGGTCAGTGTGGCGGCTCACAAAAAAGACAGATTTCTCTCAAAGCGTGATAAGCCTTGGGGGCAAGCACAAACATATTTCAGATGTTCTCTCATGATAATCGTCAACACTATACAGTGGCCTGGGGGGAAGTGATTAAAGTACTTTGTCTTCAGTCATACCTCGTCCAATCCTGGTCTCTGATCCCTATCTGAACCTTGCTGCTGTTTGCCTAGATGGTGCAAGGCACATCCCTCTGTCTCCCTCCACCGCAGAGTGCATCTCCACTGCAGTGTTTATTCAAAACACTGAAGACAAATCCAATGCTTCAGGAAAAAGAAAAGAAAAATATGGACTTAATAGACATTCACATGGCTTTATGTGTTTGTCTGTCTGACTAAAGTCTAACATTCACTCCCCTTTAAGCTGTTTTTTTTGGTCTCCGATGACTGTTATGTTAGATATTTGGCACCTCAGCATCTAAATGTGCCTCGATGTTCACCTGCTTAACATGGACATTAAAAAAGAGGGGTTGATGAGAGCAGAGCGATTAGGCAGGACACTAAAGTAAAACCAAAACAAACACATTCAATCCATTGTTAATGAAGCTTTAAAGGCAATCAAGTTAGTTTGGAGGCCGATTGCACAAGTGTATTTTCCTCGGAAGTGCTACAAGCATGAATGTAGCCGACTTAGGATATGTAATGGGAATTTGTCTGATATTTGAAAAAATAAATGAAACCACTCCTTTTTATGAAGTAAAACATCAGTCAAATATCAGTCAATCACATACTTAAACAGATTAAGGGAAACTATAATTAACTTGATGAGAAATCTTCAAAACTTGAGACTGAGAGGATCTCCTGGGCAGTGAAATGAGAAAGAAATTGAAAAAGTCCTCTATCCACCTGCATATTTGTGCTGCTTCAGAATTCAAGGAGAGCCCACTGTCGAGATTTGGCTCTGTTGCATCCGGGATCGCTACTTGAAAATCAGGGAGGTACTGTGTAGTAGCTTTCTAAGGGCATAGAAGATCAAATACTTCAAGCAGAGGAACAAAGCATTCTCTCCTCTCTTCTCAGGGAGCTGGGGTGGGGTGGGGCGGGGGCTGATTTGAAATGATAGTAATATCAAAGTCGGAGGTGCGAGCCAAGTAACAAGAAGAACAAGGCTCGAACACGCGTGTGAGTATTAGGTCAAATCCCTGGACCATCGAAACACAACCTCATGCCACACAAAATATTCACAGCTGGATTATCTACAGCACTGTACATATGGTTAAGGTTAGGCAACTCAAATATTAGGTCAGTGAAAGAAATTATAAAATCATACCCATACATAATGTTCCACCTTCCTTAGTAGTAGAAAGTAAAGTAAAGAAAGTAGCAGAAACATTCAATACCGGGCAGTAAAACATTAGCATGGATGCACCTAAATTGGCTTCAGAAATGTAGCTTCATTAACTTAACGCTATAAATTGGAGAAAAAAAAAGTGAGTGGAAGTAGTTAAAACTTCCTGAAAGGAGTAGTTGCTTTTTCCCCCCAACAAAAACGGTGTGGGATGGAAAGTGTGCTTTAAAAGACAGGATCTCAACGGTTTTCCAAGAAATAGTTCAACAGTGTTCATCAACCCTGCCAACTCCAAAGGATGCAATAAGTTATGGTTTTCTTGTTAAATGGAACATGGTAACTGTGAGTAATATCACGCCAAGAGTGAGGTGAGCAGATTCTCACATCTGTGGGTGTTGAATAAGGAGCTGGGGTGAGGATGTTGTTTGCTTAGTGTAAAAACTGGAAATGGCGGAACATCTAGTCTGGTTCCTTTAGTCGAATAGCAGAAATAAGCATCTACTGCTCACTGAGGAAATTGTATCTCATTTGTTTTGCCAGCACATGAACAGAAATGTACAAATGCCAATTTGTGCTTTATAGGGGAGTTTCATGCTGGAGTCATTTTTGGGGGGCATAAAACAGCTGCCTACATTAACTGTGAACAGTAAACCAGAAACTTGTGAGGTTGTCAAGTTTCCCCAAGTATGTAACACACAAGAGTGATAGACAAATATCATAAATCATATTCATCCTAAAACAAAGATTATCATTGTCAGTTACTGAACACAGCGAGTCCTTGCAAGAAAAATGACAATGCTCAGTTGTTTCAGCAATTGCACCATAGCAAATTCTGTTTATATTCAAGGGACACGGACATACAGTACATAGTGACAATAGTGTTTTCCATCAGGAGCATATTTTATAATGTTATTATAGAGGCCCAATGTCGGGAGGAGGTAATGGTCCCCTTACTGTAACAAAATAGTAATTTAACTCAAAGCATGATTTTCACCTTAGCTTAACCATGATTTTGATTTTATGCCTAAACCTAATCAATTCATAGACTACGTGTTTGCCAACATTGAACGTGTCATGGTTTTGGAGGCAGAGGCCAATGATGTCATCCTGTGGATATGGTAAAATACTTTAGTATATGTTACTCAAGTGGGCATGGACAAAGAAAATATTTCAATCGCTAGGAGTGAACTAATGTATTTATGGGAAATTTTGAAACTAAGCCTTTACACATTGCCAACTTTTTATAAAAGCAAACACTTCAACTATTTGTTTTCCTTTTGGCAAATGCTTAATCCTCCACCGCTCAACATGCACAGCTGTTTACTTTATACCATTGCCATGATGGTGGTTTGGAATGAGCAATAAAAAATATAGCTGGAAGGTAAAACAGCGTTGTCCCCGCAAAGTATTCAAGTAGTGCACATGTGGAATTGGGCTCGTGAGTGCGTAATGTCACAGCGTGCTATGACGATATGTAAAAGTTCAAATAGGGATCAGTTCAATTGGTCCTGGAAGCGAAGTGCTCGGCTCCGCTCTCTCTGCTGGTGTGCTGCTGGTAATTGATCTGGCAGCACTACTTACCATCTGGGCTCCAGTCTCTTCAAACACAGTGAAAAAGACTTACCGTGCACTCGCTCAGATCTGTTTGGACGGGCTGGATGGATCTGCACAGCCAGTGGGCACAGAACCAAGTCGAAGGCTGCATTTCTCACAAATGCTCTGACTGCTTCTGCAAACACTTTGCTAACTAAAGAACCACCATGATAATATACAACTGTCTCCGGGAGATAGTTTAGTACCAGTGTTGTGGGCAAAACATGGACACGTACAAGCAATTAATGATATCTTTGTACCTAAAAGCCCAGAAAGTGTTTTTCTCAATCACTTTTTTTATTAAAAGTGTTGTGGTTCTATGTGAACACACAATTTTTGGTTAAAACAGTCTTACGTATTTAACGTTTATAATGATGTTTCTGTACGTAATGTTTATTTCTCAGTGCTCTTCTCACTGGCTTCTAGTGGCTCATCGCCAAAAAGTTGATTGTAATCAGAATATAAGTACACTTGTCAGATTGTTGTTAAATGGTTGTGTTACCTCAGAGTTCCGATAGCTACATTTTTTGTCTGGTCCAATCTTGATGAATAATGATTAAAAAAAATTGTGAAAATTTGAATCTTTTCTCTTTTTATTTAGTCATGAATATGTATTTGTGAGAAATACCTTGAATTGAAACCAATGATTTGTTATTACAAGGTTTTTCCTAAATAAACTCACTGTAAGCTACTAGCATTTGCACAGTTTTCAACCATGTGTCACAGACGGCAGATACATTTGTTAGTCTGGTTGTCATGGAGTTGACTTGGAGTCTGTGGCATACTTAATGGTGATTGATTGTGGGTGAGACGGCTTGAAAGAGCTTGAGGGGAATAGGATCTAGTGGACAACTTGAGGGCAGAGGTTTGGATACAGGTTTGTTTGTTGGTGGTGGTGAGGAGAGCAACCACATCATCAAATCTGGGTATCCATTTGCTAGTGATGCAAGTGTCTCTGGATGTTTGAACCTCTCCCTTTGTTTAAATAGGTTATAATGTACATATAGCTAGTTAGTCAATCAGCGGCACTTTCAACCACACCCTTTGAATTTTCTCAATTATCATTGAGGTGGTTCAGTTGTCATCAATTAACCTCCTTCGGTCTGGACAGTGAGCTAGTGATGACAATGTGAAGGCTGTGACAAAGCTAGTGGCCTTGACTTGAGATTATAATTGATTATCACAGGCTTGCTAAGCTCCGACACTAGGTATCATGAGAGAGTCGATGTATGCTGTATGCTTCCAGCATCACTCGAAATTCCTACATTGGCACTGAATGTAAATAATGTGCTACAGATATGAACATAATGGGCCTCATACAAGAACATATTTGTGTTCTATTCCTAAATTTCTCCTACATCTGTTCGTACCGTGAGTTTGTACGAACAGGCCTTGTCGGATTCATCAAATGCTTCCATCTTCAGTGTGCAAATCACGTGCGCAAAACAGGATTTTCACCTGTGCGTATTTGAGCGAGCGTGCCCGCGTATCGCAAATTAGCGTAATCAACGCCCCAAAAATACCATATACGGTTTCACTTCCTGTCTCATGTCAGGAAGAGTTCATTCATGAAAACAGCGTCAAAGAGTAAAAAGAAGTTAACGAGATAAGAGATTGAACTTCAGTTTCCACAGATCCAGAAATTGAAGTGTATATCTTAGCAGCGTCAGCAGGAGTTAAGTGACGGACTGAAGCAAATCTGTTAATACTGAGTCGCACTGTCACTGAAATAAAGAGTAAATGCATAGATATGAAAATGTCTTATATAAAAAAAAACACTCGCCACAGTGAGGTGATCGATGACTGTAAGGAGTTTTACCTGAGGTGTCCTTCACTGATATGAATGAAAAAAACGTGAACATATCCTGCGATTTACACGTTTTAGCTGGTGCTGGATAAGTAGTGCATCTTCGTTCATTGCAATATTATACAATATGCAGCATTTTATAATTATTTAACAATAAACAACTGACATTGAAGCCAGCAACTCCGTACGCCTGTGCGCAACACGCAAGACAACTGCCAAAGCTAAGCGCTCCCCTGGCCATTGCGCAACACTGTTAAAACGTTCTATACATGTAAAATTATATTATAAGTAGATCGCTGAATTAAACAGAATAATGTTTAAAAATATGTATACATATATATATGTATATATATATATATTTACATAACATTGTATTTAAATATGCTAATTGCTTCAAATTTATGAAAAATGACTCATAAGTGGAAAAACGTGGTTAGATTAACAGCAGACTAATTTACCTGACTCCTACGACAGGTTTCGACCACTCGTCATTTCTGTGCGTATTTGGAAGAAATCGTAAAATACAACAAAAATGGTGAATGCAGGGGTTCTCCTTAATCACTCGTACATGCAGTTTGAGAACAAAAAGATCTGTATGAACAGTTCTTGCATGAGGCCCATTGTCCAGGGACATAGGGCTGACTGTGGAGTCTAGGGGGTAGTTCAAAAGTGGGTAAAAGCAGCATGGAAATACATACTGTATATCGATAAAAAGTGAATCTGAGATCAAGAAAAACACTTTGAATTAATAAATAAAGCTGGACAATATATGTCTTCCCGGGTAACGGCTGTGGTGTAATATATACACTTTTCCTTTGCTCCAGCTGTAATATGCTGAAGATAAGAATATTGCACCTGAGGAGGGGGCCTAACAAACAGCCGGAGGAGATTAGCTGTGAGAGTGTCCTTCGTTGTAGATGTTTGGGTGGGAGGGCAGGCAGCGAATGGCAGCAGAGAAGTGGAGGCTGTCTGCTCAATGAGAGCGACTGTCTGTTCAAATCTGAGATGGCCACAAACACTCTGCAATGGCCTGGTTAAGGGAGGCCAGCCTGCCAGACAGAAAGGTAATCTCAGATATCACTTTCAATAGCCCCGGCAGCGGGTGCAATGGAGAGGAGCTGTATCCAGCTTTCTCAGTGGATTAGTACTGTTTTCTCCTCAAAGAAGAAGTGACATGAGGAGAAGTCCGTCTCCAGGGAAACCTCACTTACTGTGCACCTGTCTCCGTCTATCTGTGACTTTGACTATCTTCCAATACTACCGTTTTTCAGCTGGTCCACAGTTTCTACAAACGATGCGCGACAGTTGCATCCATACCTACAAGTATCTGTCTTGTTTCTGTCAATTTAAAGTAAAGCTGTAGTTTATCATATATTAGCCCTGCCTGGTTTTTTTTGTTATGCCTCCCATACACTAGACGACTTTGAGAAGACACTGAAAAGACTTTTTAAAGACTTCCGTCTGATACCCTCTCACATCTAAAGACAATTTGTCATTAGTCACAGAGTTTTTAGTCGCAGTCTAGCCACCAGCAGCTTTTAGCCACTAGGTACCCGAGTGTGTGTGCAATGGTCTGTACAGACAATATAAGCCAACAAGAAAAAGAGAAGACGCCGCAGAATGTGTAGACAACGGGAATACATGCTGCAACATCGCATGGAGACTCCGTTGAAGCCTCGAACGCCGAAATTAAATTAAATAAAATTTCGAAATTACCTGGTTGCTCTTTCCCCTGAGCTGTCCCCGTTTACGCAACCAGGTAGTTTCGAGACCACAGCATTCGGGGCTTCACCGGAGTCTCCATGCGATTTTGCAGCATGTATTCCCCTGACCCCTACATGCTTTTCTGCTTTCTGTTTGGTTCTGGAAAGAGATAATATTCACGTCATTATCTGCGTGAGCGAAGACTAAAAACTTACGATAATATCAAACACGGTTGATTTCATTGGAACGTCAAGACGAGAAAAAGACCAACTTAAAACAGCTCAGATCGCCACCTTACACCAAACGATCGAGATGACGGGAGCGCGGCAAAACTCTCACGATTTCATACCGACAATGGAAATTTGTCTACGACAGTGAAATGGCTTGAAAGTCGTTAGGTGTAAGGCCAGCATTAGTTGTGCAAACATTGTTGTGGGGGTGGAGGTGGCTCAGGAGAGACCACCAGCTGCACCCCTGGTTAAAAAGCCTGTGAAGAAGCTTCCAGGATGAAGGAGAGAGACAGAAGCCGGGCAGTGTCACACTGCATTACAGTTGATGTTGTTTTTGATCCTTTGATAAATAAAAGAGTTACCGGGACGCGGCTGCCGTCTGGGTGTGTGTTGGGTGATCCAGGGTGACAAGGATGTTCGACAAAATTGTACCTGGTCAGCGGAAAGTATGCCGAGATCTGGCACCACAGTGGCGTGGTCAACGTCTGAATCCGTTATGGTGTTCCCTGTTTCATACTCCAGCCTGTTCAACTGAAAGTCAAGCATTACTCCATCCACCCTGTTGCAGTAGCAATTCATCTAATTCAATAAACTTTCATGCAGTAAACATCTAGCCGTAATATTTTAGAAAATAAAATTAAGCCTCCGGGTTTTGTAGATGGGAAAAAAAAAGATCACAATTGATTAATTTTATTGTAGTCAACCCCATTCTTGAAACGAAGCAACGTGGAAGTACAGGTTATTCTGTGGCATAAGCATATCTGCATTAAGTAACAGGAAGTTAACAGATCAAGCCCATGAGAAAAGCTAACATAAATATTTTGTACATCTATCTCCGGTGCCTTCATGCACCGTGGTGCTTTGAGCTAAATGCTAATGTCACCACGCAATATCACTCACACTGAAAATGCTAGGAAGGCTAATGTGTAGAAGGTAGTGTTCACCAAACCAGGTTACCGAACTTGTTACCATTTGCTAATCAGCACACTGAACACATATAGTCACCATTTTGTCATATGAGAAGGAAAGTGAAGGGTGAAAGATTTCATGTCTACACGTAATTGAAGAGTCGTATGGCTGCAAAGATGGAACTTTCGGAATTGTTTCTCTCATCAGGAGCGGCAGCGTGCATCCAAACAAACATGGCTGTTGACAGTCAGCTGCTTATGCACAGCTTGCCGTTCAGTCCTCTTGGACTTACGCTCAAGGCACCTCCTCAGAATTTACCCCCTTTTCTCCGATAACATCTGGCTGCTGTTTCCTGCCTTAGACGGGCCAGACTCTTCAGAATAAAAGAACTAGCGGTTCTGTTTGGACTAACAACATTTCTTAACAGTTCTTAACTAAAAGAGAACATTGAAAGGAAGATTTTAATAGACACGTCTGGACATCTTTGACGTGTTCATTTAAAGAACATTATATTTCTACTTAAGTTAACTTTGTTCTTTTACCACTGCATGGGAAAAGAACCTGTGCATCCCAGTGGACCTCCATTCTTTTCAAGATGTAACCCATCACCTAGGGATAGGCTCTATTAATTGCAGTAGTTATGCGCCATAATGGATTGACTAAGTGTGAAGAGGAGGCAGCTTTAGAAAAGGCAAACCGTGCGTGTTAATAAGTGCCAACTAAATGGACTGCATTTATGTAAAACTTTGCTAGTCTTATCGACCACTCAAAGCGCGTCACATTCACACACAGTCATGCAGCGCTACTACACACAGCACTTTTCCCCATCACACACCATTCACATACTTTAGGGAGGACAATTTAGTGTCTTGCCCAACGACACTTTGGCATGTGGACTCGAGGAGCCAGGGATTGAATCGCAGAGCTTCTGGTGAGTGGATGACCTGCTCTACCTTCTGAGCCAGAAAGTTTGGAATTGCGAACGATACCTTACTTTAGAATGAGGAACATATTCTGAGTTAGAAAGACTTCATTTAATGTCATTTGGACATTATTAACACGCCATTGTGTGCAAACATCTCCACAACTTGCTATCAATGAGCTGCAATTAGGAGGTTACTGAGGGAAAACGTTTAAGGTAATGGCCAACATTGTTTCAAAATAGTCAGATCAGCCAGTAATATACGTTCCCCTTGTATCATTTGCCAGTTCAGTTGTTTTGCTTGTCTGTCCTTTCACTGCTTCGTCCCTGACAGTGTGTTATGCCATAGGTGAGCTGAATCTTGAGAGTTTATGTTTCTCCTCTTCATGGCTGGGGAGTTGCGTGAAGTTGTGTTTAGTTCAGCAGCATCTCTTTCTTTTCTACTGCCTTTGACTCTCCTGGGCTCATTAACACACGTGTATATGCTGGCAAGGCAGACAGACTTACACTTTTTTTCTTTCCTTGGCTTGGGAGGTGTTTAGGCTTTTTACTGTTGATCAAAAAATCATTGGAGCAGTAGTTTGACATTTTGGGAAATTAACTTATTTGCTTTCTTGCCCAGAGTCAGATGTGGAGATCAATACCACTATAATTTCTGTGCATTAACTATAGAACACTGGGACTTCATTAACGGCGCTTGGCTCCAGCTCCATAGTTAATGAGTGTTATAATTCTTCTCATTGATCTTTCGTATTTACCAAAATGTTGAAGTCTTCAACAAGTTTCAAACACGTACCTTTTTTCCACGCGCTGCATCGTCAACAGTATCCCTTAATTTCTATTTTCTACTGGACTGATTTGCCCGCTGATGTTGGTGCTCAAGAGGAACAAAATACGTCTCGCCGCTCAGCCCAGAAGGGCGGCCCTCGTCAGGCTGGCAGTGACATCAGAGGCCTCCTCCATCAGCCATGGTTGCATTGACGTCAGATCTTCAGCATTATTAGAGATCAGACCCTGACAGATGCTCATCTGCTCAACGCACAATTGCACATTGGAAGACAACCAATCAATAAGCTGTACAACTTCATCTAAATCTGTGTCTTTATCTGTCTAAATGAGCCAATACACACAGCACAAGACTAATTGAAATGGATTAGAATAAAACAAAACAGTAAGAAAATGTACTTGTTTTGTTGTGTTTCTTCATGTTTGAGAAGCCCTACCGTCTAAAGATCACTCAAGCTAAGTTTCCATTTTCAAGTCTCCAAGGCATAGGGGAGAGGATGACAGATCGAAAGAAAGAAACAGACATGTTGACCAATCTTAACACAGCTAAAGGATATTCATAATGATACCTTCAATTCCCACTTGTGCAGTTCCAGCCATGAGGATTTTACATGGAAAAAGACTGTGCAAGTCCCGAATCCAGCAAAATGTGTTGTGGCTTTCGAATAGCACAGACAATATGCTTAATATGTGCAATTGATTATGGCTCATCTCTCTTACTATTATAACCTAATTTGCAGATTAAAATATAATAGAATTGAGGGGATTAATTTTCTTCTTACGGTCAAAACATCACTGCCAAACGTGAGACATGAGGCTCAGTAAAAACCTGATGCCAGTGTACATTACCTCTTGAATTTGATGTCCTTTCTGACACAAAATGCGCTGTTAGTGAATCATCTGTTCCACTGGGTGTGGAGCGTTGGACCTCTGCATGCCACGGGGTTGATACTGTACATGCTAAGCCAAAGTTAATGGTTTTGACTCTCAGTGGCTGCCGTATATGGTCAGCCATCATAACATTTTCAGTCTTTAAATCAGCATGAGGAGCTGCACGACTGAAGCCAGCAGAAATCTTGTCATAATGAGCAGGTCAAATCCAAGGTACTGCAGTGTCAGGCTCCCTCCACGCTAATGTTGCCATTTCAAACTTTGACTTAAGTAGGAAAGGAATAGTACTACGAAATAAACATGCCACACCCCGTGCACGAGATGAAAAGGGTGTACGAGTCACTTCACTTCAATGGTGTGAGTCGCTTGTAGAAAAGAGAAATTCAAAAAAATCGTCCCGCATTTTTTGTTATTTCCAAGGGCCCTGACTTTATTGTAAATTTAGCGTGAACACACTTTCAAAATAGCTTTCTTAATATATGAATGCCTGTAAAGCAATTGTATAGGCTGCATGGATGATATGAAATAAGTCAAAGATAAACAACATTCATATTACATAATAAGTTGAATTCATTTGAAGTTAATTCGGTACACCCCCTTTCAAATGAAGGGAAATTATAGCCAAGCCACTGATTCAGTCTCATGAACTGTACTATCAACTGGTTACCGTGATTAATAGTTAAATTAATATCTACAACAAAAATCACCATTTACTTAGTAAAGGTTGAAGACACAGCTCCAGCGCCTGAATACGCCACTCATGGTGGTAGCCCTGCTCTTCTGCAGTCACTATTCTGCCAATGCCAGGTGAGGGTTCATATGGGTTTCAGATTTGTGATCTAGTGTAGGAGGTCGAATCGCTTGTTGGTTGATACCAAATTCCTATCTGATTACATTTTGCATACACGCAGCAATTCTTCCTCCGTGTCGGGCCCATGACAGCTCTGTCAGGTGGTTTGGACTATTCTAGCTGGAAGTGCACGATGGCAACAAAAAAATGTGTACAGTGGGAGGAAGTGGAGACGTGTCATTCATCTTTATATGCAGACCCATTTATAAAAACCCTTTGTCTATTGTTTGAAACTTATTTATTGTACGGTGTAATTTATTTTACTTTGACTTTGCTCTGAGAAAGGTGCCAAAGAAAATGACTTACTTCAGAAAAAATTTGAGTTACCCAGTTATATTACTGAATTGGATGTAACCATAATAATTGAGTATAAAAATAATGCTATGTATTAAGCATGAAGACTGGAAGATAGGGGAAACCGCTAGTGTACCAAGTGGTCACATAAAATCCCACATAGATGGGTATGTAGACATTTGTTTTCATCGAAAAAGCAAACATCATTCAAACAGAGCTGCACTATTTCAGCCTGTGTTTGCTCTGGCGGCATGGGAAGCAATACATCCCAGGTCCCAGGCTTTATCTGTAGCAGCAGCATGGCCTCTGTTGGTTCAGCAATCTTCATTCCATTCAAGGTCACCCTTCAGATGTAGTGGGTTCACTCGGCTATGCACCTTCAAGGAAGTAAAGAGGGGAAACAACACCAAAGCGTACTCATTAACTGCGACTCCCACAGAAGCAGAAGAAGAAACGGAACTGAGATGAGAGGACGACTACAGGCTGCCGTGGGTTTGTGCGACGCGCAGCCTTGTCTCTCATCGGAGAGTGACAGTGCAGAGTAATGACTGGTAATGCTTCACTGTGATTACCCAGCGTCATTTTTCTTCGGCCCACATTCACACTGTGTGAGAATGTTTTATCGGGGCGCAACAGCAACGCGTGTGAGTGTGTGATTGAGTGAACGAATGAATGAATGAGTGAGGGAGTGAGGGAGTGAGGGAGACAGCAGGTGAAAGAGGGATGGAGGCAGGGGAAGTGGGGCTTTTTTTATCTCCTCCGCCAGTGTGTTATGGTACCTGCAACGCTGGAAACAACATTGATGTCATACAAAAAAAAGAAGCAATTAAATGTTATGTTCTGGTTTATTCAAAATTCTTGTAAATTGCACCGCAACAATAGTCTAAAGTCATATTAGTACTTAGTATCCCATAACAGATCCCAGCTTCACTGGCAGACAGAAAAGAAAAGATAATTGAAATTCTGAAAAACAATAACTGAATATATGATAAATAATCAGACCCAAAAAGAACAAAAATGAAATGACCAGTAAATACAATTTAAATACATACTGTATACAGTATATGCGATAATTCGTAATGAGAAATGTAATGAGCCTGAATTTTATACGGAGTACAAACTCAGTAATAAGAATATTTCTAAAACAGCGGCGCATCTAAAAAATTGCGCGCACTCACACACACACACATTACGTATATACGGAGGATATGTGTTCATTTCAGTATTTATATAAGTAAGTTAAAAAATTATAAAAGCTGTGATTTAAAAGTAAGTTAGGGATAATGAGAGGGAAAACAATACTCATATACTTATGTATCACATAAAACAAC
Organism: Scophthalmus maximus; assembly: GCF_022379125.1. Taxonomy (NCBI): domain Eukaryota; kingdom Metazoa; phylum Chordata; class Actinopteri; order Pleuronectiformes; family Scophthalmidae; genus Scophthalmus; species Scophthalmus maximus. Next base: position 2,975,067 of record NC_061536.1, read on the forward strand.
AGTATCAGCCGTGCACTTTGTACCAGATAATGAAGCTATAAGAGCAGTTTCTACTGTTGTGGGATCTGTTCCTTATCAAGTGCAAGTATTTCTGCATGGAGTCAATCTCATCTACAGCAGCACCACCATAAGGCCCCGTACTGCGGCCAGCCGTCTCTCCACGAAGCTGGGAGAGAGGCGAGGAGAAGGAGAGGCTGAGCCTGAAGCCCTGCCCACCTCTCACTGTTCCTCATTCAATCAATCAAAGATTTGATTCGTCCAACGCCGGCTCCCCCAGGTAATGATGAATGGGGCTGTTGAAGAGGCTGTGCTGGGAACTCTGCATATACTGCATGTGTGGCTGTGGACGGCGATGGCAGAAGGGCCCCGGAGATGGGAGGGAGGGGTGGCGGAGTGGTCTGAAGGGCCAACAGCGAGGTGAAAAATGAGGCAAGTTTATTTGTGCGCCGCCTTTTTCGACTGCGAGGCTTCCAGATAAGAGGCATCGGGACAATTTATGAAGGAGATGCTAGACAACATGAGGAGAAAAAGATTTTAAAAGAAAAAGAAATAAAAGATAAAATAGGAAAATATAATAAACTGAAGGATAAAAAATTGAAGCATATTTTGGATGATAGATTCTCAAGACCCTCAACCCTGATAATGTCATCAGTGACATAACTGTCTCCATTCCAAAGAAAACAACAAAGAAGTCTATAAAAAAAAATCCTAACCCCGATAGTCCTTGACCCCAATGGAAGACTGATGAGAAAGAGAATTCATAAGTAAGGAAAAGGAAACATGTTTTTTTTTTTTAAACCAACTTTATTCATAACAGATGATAAGTACAAACTAAATGCTGCACACATCCATATGTAAAACAGAATCATACTCACCACTCTGCTGCCCTGAGTTTAACGGGAACACAGAATTTCTTTCTCTAATCAATTCCAATAGCTTCCAGTTCGCTGGGTTTTCTCCTTTGTTTTGCTTTTTGTGTTATAAGCTTCTGTCAATAAACCTCCTTTAGGTTTTTCATATTAAAAGTCATCCAGGGAAAGAAAAGATTATGCCCTTTGAACTGCTGAAAGTCTTTTCATTTCACTTTGCAGGAAGTGTTCTGTTGTATTGACAGCAGCTTAACAAGGACAAATTAAATGGCAAAATGAGAGAGAATGACTTTAACAGAATGAGACTGGCACTTATTCGTATATAAAAATGATATTCATGTATGAAATATTGGGCATGACGTGTAGCAAATTAAAGGCAGACAATCGGGTGACGTCCGTGAACCGTGCAGAGCACAACCTCTCACTCATTGTTCTTTGTCCGCAGAACAAAGTCGGCCAGGTGTGTGATCCTTGTGGGCCATTGTGGGCAGTGAGAGCATTCACACTGTCTCTGCCAACTGCGAAAGAAGACCCCCCCCCCACACACACACACACACACACACACACAACTCCGAGATCCATGCGGCGGGCTGCGGTACTCTGGCTGCTCGTTTTGCCCCCCCTGCCAGATGGAGGGCTAATCACAGGAACAGCATGCCGCCCGAGCCCCTGAGTTAGCCCTGCCTGTCTGGACACAATGCAGGACGCTAAGCCCTGTTTTTTCGCCGCACTGGACTGTCACACCGCTGTTTGCCTGCTCCATCCGTCTTCCTCTTTCTTTTATTTCATTTGAGATGTTTGCCCCGCCGGACACTCCTCCCTGTCACTTTTGTTGCCCGCTGTACCCAAATATTAGAGGAAAGTCTAGTCTCTTAGTCTCTTTCATTCCAAGAGATGCAGAGCCAGTTATGTTTTGTTGTCAGCTGCCGAGCATTCTCCAGAGAGGAGCAGTTGCAGGAGATAAGAGGGACCGTTCGAGGTCGATGGTATTGAGCCGGCATTCCTGTCCCTGATGAGATTAGCTGGCGGAGGGAGAGCGAGAGACGTTAGGTAAGCCACAATTTGGAAAGAATTGCAGTTTATAGATTATCTGTAACCTTGTTGTCCCCAGAAAGCCCTTCTTCCCCTCTCCCTTATCAGTCAATGACACAATTCCATCATGATGAGATTGTAAATTTTCAGGTTCTCTGTAAATCACTGCGCAGGTATCCAGAACCACCCGGGATTCAAGCACATGAGAAAGGTGGATTTTTCTGCGTGTAGGCCTATATGGACGGTATTTATTTATTTATTTCATTTTCAGGACTTTTCATGTATTTTTCTGTTAACGTCTTTTCAAGCTGTCTTCAAGCACTTTGAAGTTGCTTTTTGTTACCGCTACAACGCTAAGGTTGGCATCAACAGCGGTTCATCTGAAACAATGGGAGCGAAGCTAGCAGGCGGGAGACCTAATGCAGGAAACATGCACGATGGCGGAGGGAAAAGATAAGACTGTCGGAATATCAACGTTTCCCTCAGACGTAGCTCTGTGGCTCCGGTGGTGGAGAGGGTCGTCCACTAGAAGGTTGGCGGTTTGCCGCCTCCTTCCTCCAGTCGACATGCCGAAGTGTCCTTGGGCAAGACAGGAAATCCTAAATTGCTATTGGTATAGCAGTTCTGTACGAATGTGTGTGTGTGAATGGGTGAATGCGAGTTGTGTTGCAAGTTTCTTTGGGGGGACGATAAGACTAGAAAAGGGCTATATCAATGCAGTCCATTGGGTATAACAAAATTCTGAAAGAAAAGCTGTGTGTCAAAAAATTGCAATTTATTAACCTCGTCTCCAACCATTTCTGAAAATGTTAATTAACACGTCGCAACTCGTGAACTCAGAGCTCTCGGAAAATGTGTGATGTCTTGAACACCACAAGAGGAGGCGGGGGGGCTCCTCTCATGAACAAGATAAACCTGACCCCATTTAAAGGCAGCGTATCACTAACCTCCAGGATACACACTGCCGCTGAAAACTTAGCAGGGGGGGAATTTCAAACATATACAGCCTATGCACTCAAATTTCCTCATAAGTGGGCTAATTTGCTCTAAGGAGATAAAAAAAAATTGGAACGAAGTCTTTAAATATACTGAAATCGTTAGAGACGGTCTTTCTTTTTTAATTCAGTCCATAATTATCATTCTTCATATTTTTTTTTTAATTTGTTTCCTAGTTTGCTATTTTTTTTCTCTTCCTTTCAATGAAATAAATAAAGTTGTTGTACATATTGTTGTGTATCACATTCTCTTACAGACACATGCACACTCAAACTGCTCAGAGAACTACTGCTGCACACCCATGCACGCTGTGCAATGCGCCAGGAATCTTAATACAGTGCTAAAATCTAACTATGGGGTTTTGAAGAGGGCTCTTAGTCAGCTCCAGTTCCTTTGATGATTCACGTCTATCATCCATTCATGCCATTTACGAAGCTTGTCAGTGTGGACAATGTCCCAGGAGAGTTAGGTGCGGTGCACACATCAAACTGTGCACGCACACGTTCTACTCTGCTCGCAGTTAACGGACATTAGCCAACTATAGTGAAACTATCAAAATTGTTGAACAAAGTCCTGTGATCTCCCAGCTCCATTCTCCGGTATGAAAGCAGAATGTCGAGTCAGGGCTTCTCACGGTCCGTGGCAGCGGTGTAATGGACACTGACAGGCCAGCCCGGCTCCTCCTGGAGGAGCACGTTTGATGGAGGCTCATTAATTACCTGAAGCAGGGCGGCCATCCGTAGCCGTCAGACCGGCTTGCCCATCACCTGCCTGGTTAAGGTTAGAAATCAGTCAGCACTCTTAACATTCTGGAAATGCATGTGTCCTCATCAAAGAGAGGATATCAGCCAGTGTCAGACTCTGTCAGGGCTCCTTTGTCCACACAATGGTGAGGTGAGGTGAGGTTATGGAAATACAAGTGTCAAAATAAGCAAGAAAGAGAAGGCAAAAGAATGGAAAAAGTAGCTCATACCCGCTGCTGTGTCTGACAATCATTTGTGAGCTACTATATTTCATTTAAATTTGTGAACATAAACAAAACAATCAAGAGGAAATATGACAAAAAGTTAACATTCATCTGTTGAAGTAAAGGATAAGGTTTATTATTGACCTCAATATACGAACTGTATATGTTGGCCATAGTTCAAACCAGTATAAAGATTCTCTATGGTCATTACTGAGTGAAGTACTTTGTGTCAGTTTTTATTGATTTGGTCTCCACATAGCTACCGTACGGTATAGTCCTAAATTGACATGAGCATCATTAAAGTTATTGGTCAGTGTTATGAAGACTTAGTTCCTAAAACTAACTCTCAAGTATAACAGACTAAATCAGTTAACGGGAAAAGGAAATACAGAGGGGAAATGGAGATGGGAAAGAAAATATTTCCTTTTTTTTTTTCATTTAATTTATGATTTTAATTTAATGAATTTGAAAAGATGCAGCTATTGACTGTTTTGTGTTGTGTTTGTAAAACCCCTTTTAATTTGAACAATGAATGAATGAATTCATGTTTCACTTGTAAATATTTTTTTTAAAGTTCTCGTTTTATAGCCAGAATATCAAATATTGAATCACTCTGCAATTATATGCAAGCCTTATTACATAATCTTTGCTGGCCTTTAAGGAGGCATTTGTGTTTTCTGTGAGAAGGTCATGCAAACGACGTCATGCTCAGTGCCTACTGCGGACAGCATTTAGTTTACTGAGGTAAAAAGACTCCAGCTCACCCGGAGTGCCATTTTGAACTGTGCCTCGGCAGACCTGACCTGCGCCTCTACTGTGATGGCATTGCATTATGGCCAGTTCCAGCTTACTGAGTCTTAAGATTGAGCCCTTTGCAGTTCAAACAGGTGTGACATTCAGACAAGCTGTTCTCCTTTGTCCTTGTCCACAAATCTAGATCTCCCAAAATGTAATGTTCTGCAGCTGCCTGATGGTTGAGCAGGCAGAGGTGGGAGGGGGGAGTTGGGTTGAATACATCAGCAGACATTCACACCATCAAGGTGAATAAATTCCATGTTTTCCAACACTCTGAAGACAAATATGAGTTGAAAAAAAAATTGAATGAATTTCAAACGATCAAGGTTACTGACAGTTACTGAGGTTTAATCCAATACAATTTCAACTCATAAAACTCCGATATCCCACATCACCCCAACACCTCCAACAATCTGTCTCACTATAAATTAATTTAGATACCACTGGATGGATGTGATGGATGTCATTTAGGGTGATGGATGTCATTTAAAAAATGGATGTCATTTAAAAAATATATAATTAAAAATCATTAAGTATAATATACTTCATGATATATACAGTTTATGCACAAGTAATGCTCATGGTTAAATGCTGTCTGTTTTTGCTGCAAGCATTCAATGACGTTTCACGAATGATGTCCACGTGCAGCTCTATTTGTCAGAAATGTTCAGGGTAAAGAATTTTCCTGCTAACCGAGTTAAAAGTTTCATTGACCTTGGACAGAATAGTTTGACAAACAATAACAAAACAGTAATAAATTGCAGCTCAAATTTCATTCCTGGAGCTTTCAGCCACATCTCATCAGTGGATGGAATTTTCTCCACAACAAACCCCATATAGGTTGTGGAGTTTGTTTGTTGTTCACGTGTATTCATGTATATGTATATACAGTAGTTAAATGTTAAATTATTTTTGTTCTACTCTGTTGCCCCCGTTTTAAGCTTCTGAAATGAATCTTGGCAAAGTGCGCTGAGACCAACGACATGGCCTCATACAGTACGTGGACGATAAAGCTGAAGTGTCATGTTGTGCAAGTATGACTTGTACATGATTATTAGCAGAGTAATTCAAGACATGAGTTGTGGACTTTGTCAGTCGTGTCCAGGAGAGAACCATGCAGTCCTCACATCCAATTAGAATCTAAATATCTTATCGCCCGCTTTAAATCACCACATCCATCAGGAGTCTATAAAGTAAATTATGCAGCCCTTTTCTCGCTTGTCACGTCTCCTGCTGTTTCTCATGTCTCTCTACCGGCTCCACTCATCTTCTCTTTCTAATGTGTTGTTCCTATCACTAATGACAATAGAGCGTCCTGTTGTGGGGCGAGGGGGGGTGGGGGGGGGGGGTTCACATTGATAGGAATTGTCTAAAATGTAATAAAATGGAGAAACCGTGTCTTATCTCCAGGCTAGAGACATCTTCTCTGGGTGTTTGTTCCGATACAACTATAGCTCTTGTGAATTTTTTTTTGACAGCTGTTGCAACTACACAGTGTATTTCTCAGCAAAAATCGCAGCAAAGTATGATTGTTATTGCTGACATCAACCCAGACATTTCCTGCTATAATATCTGTCTTGGTTCTTAGCTGTATCCTCTGCTGTCTCATAAACAGCTATGCTGTTGCACCCCTCCAGGTTCTGCTGTGGTTACAGCTGCAGTATGTCTGAAGTGGCTACTGCGACTCGACTGCTCTCCTTCTTTGAGCGGCTGCTGTTTATCTCCTGGGGAATTGTGTTCATACAAGTCTGCTGAAAACAGAAACATGAATTTACCCATATTAAAATGGTGCATCTTCAATGCCTAGTGGAGGAGGTTGGGGGAAGAGCACTGTCCCTGTGGAGTGGCTGGCCCAGGGGTGGTGGTTGCCATTTTCAAAAGAGGGGACCGGTTGTTGAAACCTCGGAAACAGGAGGAGCAACATGGATTCTGTCCAGGCCGTGCAACCGAGATGGACAGGCAGATTGGGGAGAAGAATGAGAGGACGAATTCAAGCAGCCGGAATGAGATTTCTCCACGGGGTTGCTGGGCTCAGCCTTAGAGACAGGGTGGGGAGTTAGAGTATCCGGAGAGGGTCTGTAGCATAGAGCTGCTGCTGCTTTGCGTCGAAAGGGAGCAGTCGAGGTGGTTCAGGTCTCTTGTCGGGATGTCTCTTAGGCGCCTTCTTTTGGAGGTTTACAAGGCACTACAGGGGGCTACATATCCCATCTGGCATGGTAACACATCAGGAACCCCCAGGAGGTGCTGGAAAGCATGGCAATGTCCAGACAGGAACATTTCTACAGTGCAGACTGTCATTCCACCTTGTGGTGGTGGTGAAGTGTCCCACAAATCACCTGATAAACCCCCACTAAACAAATGATTGGAGGTAATCAGTGCCCTTTCCCCACCCCGTCATGTATGCAGGTCCCTACTATATATAAGGTATCTTGTCCCATTTAAAATCGGTAGCTTGTTTTGTTTTTCAAATATCGATCATTATCTACAAAAGTCTTCAGCATAATTTGAATATGATTGGTTTATGGGAAACATGGCTTGAACCAGATGTTTCCTCAATATGTGTCATGGTGTTTTGACTACTAGACAAGGTGGGGGTGTTACGTTGGTCTACAAGTTTGATTTCAATATAACTAACTATCATATTCAAGTAAATTTAGTATTTAATCCAGCTCTGAATTGATTTGTCCAGAACAACAGACTCAGGTCTCCATTATCGACACTCCAGCTGGCCCCATATTTCCTACTTCGGCGAGTGAACTTTTTTCTGAACATTTGGTGGTTACACTGTGTACATGTTTGTGATCCGACTTGACCAACGTCTCTTACTCCTGTCAATATAATCTATGCTCTGCGCCAATCATGTACAGGTCTGAGAGGTCAACCGCAGACCAGATTATAATGGATTGGATACTCTAAGTACTAAAAACGGCATTCTGAAAAGATCATAGAATGGATTCATTTATGCATTGATCTTTGACATTGTCCGTGTAGGTGTGTGTGTGTGTGTGTGTGTGTGTGTGTGTGTGTGTGTGTTGTGATGCCCATAATCAATGCAATCTGCCCTCTTGAATATACAACAAGAAGGTGGTCTATTCTATTCTATTCCTATTCTATATGCTGGCAATGAAGGCTAGCTTTTAATCTGACAAGAAGCTCAGAGGTTGTGACTGCCCTCAGTTAAACATGTAGCGGATATACTTACAATGATTAAAAGGAAATAGTCTCAATTATAATGTACCAATTGTGAAGCAAATTCAATTGATTCCTGAAAAAAAACCCAGTGTGACTCAATATGCAAAAAGATTCTAATAACCTCTTTACACAATGGAAACATCCAACCATGTACGTCTAAATAAGGTGTTTTATCTAATGATCTGCTTAACAGCATGCTTAAGCTAATTATACAGCCCCCCACAAAAAAGAAAATACAATGAGGGGAAATGAAGCCCATGCAATAGTATTCCAATGATCACTTTATGTATTAGCGATGAGAAAAGCAGAACAACAAGAAAAAAGTTCAACTGCTACACTGCAGTGGGAAGATTGGCTGTTATTTTTTATCATTGTAATTTAAAAAAAACCTTTGGGCTTTGTACAGGCAAAAACAATTTGAGGACGTAACCTTGGGCTCTGCATTGGACTGTGAGGATTTTGGTTTTTTTTGTATTTTCTGACATTTAATGAACAAATAATCAATAGGTTATTTAAAAATGAAAATAATGAATTAGAGGTGCACCAATGAACTAAACAAATCTTTTGTTTTAGGGCAAATGTAAATGTGATTTTTTTTTTCTTTTTCGCCTCTGAGCAGAGTTTTCCAACCCTCTATAAATATGAGGAATGAGACAGAGGATCAGATCAGAAGCCAGGGTTACTGAAGGTCATACATTTCAGATGGGCAAACAGAACGAAAGTATGGATGAAAACAATTTTGCAGGACAGTTGCTCTGCTTTGGAGAATAACTTTGCTTTTCCCTTGCTACATGCAGATGTATCGTGATATCATGACTCGGTTTCTAAATGGAAATCTCCGCCTGAATTGTGTGCCTCTAACCTGTGATTTATTCATACTGAATGCTCAACATTTTTTCGCCTTTCGGGGGCTTGAAGCAGTTCTCGATTTGTTTATCAAAAGCTGATAGAAAAGGCGTAATTCATCCCGGAATGAAGCCGCTCATTGCAGTCAGTGAACATGAAAATTGGATTCAGGTAGATAAGTCAATCTTTGGGTCGGATCCTTTTACTGTTGACCTGAGAGAGGGAGAGCGGGGAGGGGGGGAGGGGGGAGGGGGAGAGTGCTGCTACAGCGTTTCCATACTATATCAGGCCGTGAATGTTTGTTTACTTCTCTTCGCTTTTTGCCTGCAGAAAAAAAATAGTTTTAATAGTTAGAGAGGCTTCCTGTTATATTGAACTTTTGCTTTTATTTTCTGCCTAAACCATCAGGCCAAATAAAACCCTGTACTAAAAACAAATGTGTTCGGTTGCACTTTAATTCCTAAACAGCCTGTACTCATTAAAAAATTTAGGTTTATATTTGTTCATGAAAAACGCTATGAGCGGTGTTGCAGGCAAACGTAAGGCGGTAAACTTTGCATTGCAGTGCTGCTTTCAGAGGCGATAAGCACGATTTGGCACCTCATCCAACTGGCCAAGCACCGGATCTCTGTGTTGTTTTAGAAAAAAGGCCCCTTTTTCCTCAGAGCAACACAATGCGTGGCTTTGTGTTTGTCATGAATGTACACTCCCTGGACACGCAAATGTGTCGGAAAACACTGAAATCCGCGACGGAGTTGAAATTAGCGGCGTCAGCGGGGAGGCAGGCACTTCAACATCATCAGTGCATACTAAAAATATCTTCAGATGAAGGTTTTCTGAAATTGTATCTTTAATAATGCAAATGAAACACTGTCTAATGAAATCTGCACTCATTTAATACATTTCTAGAAAATCTGAACATTCAGGTTCAACATTCTTCATTCATTTTGTTGACATATTATAGTCACTGAGGGGATTTTGGATATCTCATTTTATCACTCCATTAATCAGAGAATACTGTCAACAGAACATAAAAATCCATAGTCGCCATGTTTTAGTAATAAAATGTTGGTAAGATATAAATCAGGCTAATGATATATGTTTTTATGCACAAACCGCTCTGCGAAAACCTTCAGAATATAGACTGGAACAATAGTGGGAATGTAAGTGATGGAGATTTCTGGTTTAGAGAATGAGAGAAAACCAATAATTGAGAGAAAAGGCTTATACAAGATATATGTTTTGATTTGAATTTACAGATACAAACTGTTACGAGTGAAGTAACAGAAAAACACCTATTGCATTTGAAATGTTTTCTTTCCAGAAGTCTGAAATGGACCCACATGCTTAACTAGTTTAGGCACATTTTATTGAGTTCTGTTGTAGTAGTGTCCAGCTCTGTTGTGTCCACCATACAGTGGGGGTGGTGTGACAAAGAGGACGAAAAGAAATCACACACATGCTCAACGTGGATATGATTTTTTTGATCTGTGAATGCTACATTAAAATCACTGGATCTCCTCTGGAGAATAAACGTGGCGTCAGATGTTGCTCGCGCACTCTTACACGTTTACACTGTTGAGTTATGAACTACACCATAGAATCACGTGGACATTTTGTTAAGCATTTTTTACCTCAATGCCAAACTGTGGGGTTTTCCAGCTAAACCACTTCCAGTGAACAGTAATAATGAACAGTAGTAGCTTAACCAACCAGTAGTAGTTACAGTGTCCTGATGCGCATCAGTCACTGGACCATCAGCCGTGGCCCGTTCTACTGTAACTAACTGGAATGCTGTAATGAACTGTAATAATAACACATGACACTTCTAGAGCGCTGTGCACCCACGACGGGTCAGAATTAGGTCACACGGGATACTGTGTTGATTCATTCATTCAGTGTTTCTGTCCGTCTTCATAGACGGGGATTATCACTCGACATTTGCCGTGTGTGTTTTGGAAAGTGCCGGCGTAGTGGCGGAATTACCGTGGAAAACACTTGAGCCCGGGCCTCGCAGGAAGACGCTCATGTCGCAGACGGGGAAGAAAGAGCAGCTTGTTTAATCAAAGACTCCACGCCGCTGTTATCAGCTCGATGCACTGACGCCTTCCTGTTGGTGGGAATAAACGTGGAAGAGCTGGCAGCCCCTCCACGTCCCTCCACTGGAGAGCTGAGCGACGCATCAGCCCGCTGCGGCTTGTTTTCTCCCTCCAACAGAACCGCAGGCTTTTATGCTGAATTAATTAATAAAGAAAAAGAAACACTGGAGGACGTTTGCTGTGAATACACAAAATACCTGAGTGCAGAAACATTGTTTCAAAGCCAAGTTCCAATTCCAATGTGCAGTCGATACTCACTGTAAACGAGAACTGTGCATTTGTCATGTTTATACGTTATCCTCCGAGGCCCTTGCACATAAATTCACCACAAGCCATGATTACGATTATTGGGATTTTTTTTCTGTGCAGATTCCATCAGGCAAAAATATGGAAAATAAAGCAAGAACACATCAGGCTTATTGACAGATTCCTTTTTCAAAATCCATGGTACAAGATGTGTAGGCCGATGGGCCGTGATTCGCAGCCTCCCGGTCCGACAGCAGGGCTACGGCACGTGGATGCGGCGAGGAGCAGATGTCAGCGGCGGAGTGCAGTTCCCTCCCTCCCGCTGCTCTAAATGTAGAGTCGGCTACAAAATGACAGACATCCGCTGCATGGAAGCATCTGCAGCCCAGCCTGACATTAGCCCGGTCCTCTGTTTGGCGCCTCCTAATTCCCGTTCTGGTTGAAGGGCCTCCACATTGCCAAGAGCTAATGGGTCATGTGAACACCTGCCTTCCCACGAACACCATCATCATTTGATCTCACGTAGATCCTCCTTTTTGTTTTGGATCATTTCCGTATATAACCCGGCCCTTCGGGGCAGAATTTGACAGCCAGTTTTAACTTTGCTGTATTTCCAGACAGTCCAATTGAATTGAAGTGCTGGCCTACATTTCCCCACACTTAATAGTCTCATTATGACAGCGGCAGCAGTCTAAGCTGATTGAACTAATTTTCTGCCTTCCTCTTTTGTGTTGTTTCATTGCACGGTTTAAGGGAGCCAAGAGGGATGGGGTGGAGTGTGTGTGTGTGTGTGTGGGGGGGGGGGGGGGGGGGGGGGGATTCGTTCAGCAGGTTTACAATGCAGATACGTTCGGCGTCCAACTGCCAAACTGATCTCAGAGGCTTTGTCTTAAGCCTTGTAGAACCACTGGAATTGTAGCTGGAGAATTGGGGATGATGTGGTCGTGTGCTGTTGCCGTTCGGCCCGTCAGGAGCTTTTAAAAACCTGTTCACAATAAGCAGCTGGCTGGGGACGCTTTCTGTTCACGGCTGGTGCGCTCAGATGCTCCCGGGATGCGTCTCCTGGCCATCCTCCTGTGTGTGTGTGTGTGTGTGTGTGTGTGTGTGTGTGTGTGTGTAAAAAAAGCCACATTTAGCATAATGAAATGTAGGAAGCAATCAGTGGGAGCACTGATAGAATGCAGGCTGACACTTGGGATATTTCCTGCTTGGGAGAAGTCTAATGTGGTTTATACTCGCATCTAGTCTCATAACTGCATGAAAAGAGGCACGGCTGTGCAGACGCTGCCCGTCCGACTCGCTTTGCTTCACCGTGAGGCACACGCACCCATGCATGCACACACACACACACACACACACACACACACACACACACAGGCACTTCACATCACAAAGCAAATATGCTTTATTTACATTTTTTATTTGGTTTCCCACATAATTAATCCTGTGCATTGATTTTTTTTCTTCTTTTCTTGGTTTCTGTTATTGAGATCGTGCTATGATCAGTTTCTTTTCTTGGTCATACGTCATACATCACTTTTGAAAGTTTACGTCTATCACGACCACGGGCATAGCACTGGTTTATTATAGATTTATTTGTTTGTTTCTGGGGGTGAACGAGCTTTCAGCAAGTTGAAATATGCATATAAAGCAAAATGCATACTGATAAAGAGATGCTAAAGTATTTGCCGAGGCCTTTTTAACAAACCGGCAGCTGTGAAAGCTGTGAGAGGATGTCACAGACACATGAGTGGTGGTTTAATTTCGATAAATCCATAAATTAATGAGCGACTGAAAAGGCAAACCTTCTATTGTGGTTGCTGCTTCTGATCCAGTCGCACCGCCGGACTCATCACTTGCAGCTTGGTCTCTAGTTGTAGAACTGCAGTTCAAACTTTGTTTTATTTTTTTTCTGGACGCATTTAACAAGCTCTCGTCTGGGGGAAATGAGCTCAGTTATTAATTTCGGGAATATTAATCAAAATTACTACACATACCCCAATTAAACCACTCATCCACTGAGATTGCTTCATAGAGTCAGCTTAATCACACAAATTAATAATTCCTCTTGGCGGCCTGAAAAAAAGAGAGCTTTTTAACAGAAATCCTCATCTTATTGGGAGACAAAAACAATGAAATGTACACCTTTATCGCGTCTACTTCATCAAAACAATCACACAACAGCAACAATACAAACACAAGGCACATCATAACAACAGAAAACACCCTATCTCACAATGTTCGAGAAGTTGCAGGATCCAACCCTTTGTCGGGATCTGCGCCAAAATATAATTTGTTCCTTCTTGGCCCATGTCCCATCCCCCAAGGTCTGTGGAAATCCATTAAGTTTTTTCCTAATCCTGCTGACAAGCAGTCATTTCAGACGGACTGCGGTGAAAGCCTAACCTCCTTGGCGGAGGTGCAATTGTTGCTTGTTGCTGGACTTTGTTTAAACAATGACAGTTATTCCGTTATGAATGAGGGCACAACTGGAGCCACGTGTACTCTAACCACAGTCTGCATTACCAACAGTTACCTGAGCTGAACAGTTCACATCACCTGCAAAACTCATTCCAAACAACACAACTCTTCACACACGTCTCAGAACAGGCTCAGTGCGGCGAAACACTTTGAACAATCCTCATGGAGACAACACGCACTGTACCTCATGACACACAGGGTAAAAAACACTACCATCAATCACCAATACAGAAATTAGAATCTTTTAATCTTTACAGTTATTTAAAGGCTTACCTATATATATACATTTACTGTATTGTGCTCACTAACAACTCTAAGACAAGACACCTTAGACTTTCAGCTGAAATGGCAATCAGCCGTGTTAGAAATGCACCAGGCTTCTGTTTTGCATGTGTTGTTAACAGTTTTGACAGCAGCAGTGTTAGCATTTGAACAGAGTGCTGTAAATCCACATTGTTGTGCAGGTTGTGGTTGAAGCCATGGGATAAGTGTGAAGACTTGTCAAAACTGTGTTCAAGCAATGATGAACGAACTAGAGTTGGGTCCACATGAACTGCTGCTGTGCGGACTGTGGTTAGAGTTCTGCACATGTGGCTCCAGTTGTGCCCACTGTCGTTTAGCAATCGAAAAAAAACAAAAACTGTAAGCCTTTTTTAAATGTTAAGCACTTTAATCAGCCTGACTCTCAGTGCAAGACACAACTGTTCGCCACAGAGAAAATGAAGAGCATGCTCTTGGTTACGCTGCTGAGACAACTGTTTGGTCTCTGGGGCTTGGAAACCAGACTGGACATGAGTTTGACACAGAATTAGAGTCACTCTCTGAGAGTTAATGTGCAGTACGTTGTTATTTGGTGCAATACAATTGAAGTTGGAAATGAATTGCTCACGTGTGAGGTCCATGGTGAAAAGCGCACCTGCAGTGGCACACCAAAATTGCATTTCATCCAGATCCGGATGAAGCACAATGTACTGTGGAACAATAATTCACAAGGTCACTGCTCGCAGATGCTGCATGAGCATCAACATCACCAGTTATTGTGCGTGTGTGTGTTTGTGTGCGTGTGTGTGTGTGTCCACTTTACAATTGTGGGTCCTCTCCTGTATCTGTTCTCCTCCTTGTGTTACCAGATGTACAGCCCTATTTGATTGGATCCAAGTCGTCATTTGTCACTGAGACATCTGTAAATAGATTCTGTGTTATTTGCTGTCATTCCCATCAAGGTTACTCTTAACTTGCTTGTTGTCTCTATTTTGGATGCGTTTTTGATTCAGGTTTTCCTTTTAAATGTGAGAGAGAGAGAGAGCGACGTCAATCACTGAGGTCACGCTCGTGACGCCTGAAGTGGGTGGAGCGCTGTATGTCGTGTGTCAGCTGCTGCGCTGACGGGACTGAAACTGAGCGGAGGAGATTGATAGACGGACGCACAAAGCGTGTCACTTTCGTCGGATCCTTGCTTTTCATGGTCGTCAACAGAACTCTTGACCCTTATCCCTGTTCTTACCCTACTGTGGCAGTAAATCCACAGACAGGCGGAAAACAACAGGGAAGGGAATGGAGAGAGAGACAGAGAGATGCAAGCCGTTTTTAGCTTTTGATATATATAGATATATTTATACACATCTATATATATATATATATACATTTATTGCAGAGCATTAGGTATGATCAAAAGATCTAGAACAGCTAATGCACTGACCATTGATTTTGTCAAATTTCAAAAGGGGATTTCAGAATACTGTATACCGTGCAGATGCATTACAAATATGAATGGGCATGAATAGGCACACTGGCCCCCTGTTGTTGCCATGTGTGTGTCGGCCTGTGGAGGTGACTCATCACATCAGACTGAGGTGGCTGAACTGGCTTCTTTGCTAAATTTGCTCCAAGGCATCCCTCTCTCAACGTTAGCCCCTTTGCGACATGGCTGCTGATTTTTTTTGGGGGGGGGGAGTGAATGGTACAGCAGCAGCGGGAAGTGCCAGGGCCCTTCCCGCTGCTGCTGACTTCATACACCTGGAGCCAAAGCAGCCCTCCGCTGGCGGGGGGAAGGACACAATCGCAGCACCGGAGCTGTCAGTCAAAGCTCCAGGGAAGCAGAACCGGGCGGAGGGGGATGGGGGGTGTCTCATGGGGCCTGCAATTTTCTTGAGGCTATTAAACCCACCCTTTTAATTCCCTCTCTAACTATTCTCGACCACAAAGTGGTCTTTCAGCGCTCAACTCCCCATCCAGAGCAGGAAGACAGGGTTGTGAAAAGCACTTTGCGAAACAATGCCAAAGACATCTGCGATCTCCTCAGGCTGAAAGGGAACGTGATGACGGACATGCTCCCTCAATCGGGGCTCTGTGAAGACTCTCAGACAGACAGGTCACCGGGGTGTCGCGTCAAGATATAACTGTATACTGATTTGATATGATGTCAGTTCTTCCGGCAAAGACTTTGTGCATAGTCACGCCCTCAGTGCTTTCCAGAAGTGCCAGCTGTGGGCCAGGTATAGCAGATATACTTTATTGCCCATTTTTCCATAAAATAGTGACCAGGGCCTTTATTTACCTCATCTTTACCACAAAAGAGCCATAGACATTGACATACACTCTAATTTAGCTTTCCAGTTGATTTCTCTTCATCTAACAACGTGAACATGTGTTGTGTGGCTGAAAAAAAGGGACCAAACATCCACAGAGAGAACGGTGCACTGAGAGGACAGCTAACTACAAGCGGCTGTTCACTGATCATCAGAGATTATAGATCATGTGGTCCTTATTGCTCAAAAAAAAAACCCACTGATGACAAAAAAAGTGACATCTTTGGTATGTACGCTTCAGTTACCGGCACAGTTCCTTGCGTCTGAATTCCGTCTTCTAAACGCCATGAAGAACAAACGACTTTGCTGGTCTGCACACATCCAACATACAGGTGATGCACATTGAATAAATAACTGGTTAAAGTCGTGAAATGCAGCTTACCTTTTATTCCCCCTCCCTCCCTCTCCACATAAGTGTGCCCTTCTCAATTTCCAGCTTCAGTGAGAATGAAGAAAGATAGGGGGAGAAAATTGGAAGTTTGGTTTAAAATGCAGGCAGCCCTGGCTTTCTGCTCGACGGCCTGTGACATCTCCCCGCACCACACTTTGCATGGCAGAATAGGAGCTTGTAATAGAATTTCCCCACCGAGGAGGTTAATTACATTCTTTCTCTTCCTTCCTCCTCACCTTGCTGCAAAGTTGACTGAAATAAAAAAAAAAAAGTGCACCACGACGCCCGTAAGCCTCTGTGACAGCCACAAATCCCCGTCGCCATCTCACCTTTAAGGTTTAATTCCAGGCTAATGTCTGCCATCGTGTTGCGTTATATAGCAAGAGCCTCTGGGGAAGCTGAGGGGGCCTTCAGCCAAAGTGACTGACACGACAGTTTGTGGCGAAGAGGAGAGAAGTGGAGGGAAAACAGGCTGTCTGTCAGTGTTCCATGAAAAGAGGTCATCATCTCACCTGACTGAAGGGTTTTTTCAAAATCCCGAGGCTTGAAGGAGGGATAGATCAGGGGATAGATCCCAGCACGGCAGACAAACCGCCGCAAAGATTAAACTTTTTTTTTTTACTGAGGATCTAATAAATATCGTTAAAATCCAAATAAGTATTTGTCAAAATCAAGATGACTGTGAATACAGTCACAAAATATAATTAAAACAAGATAAAATACTACGGTGTAATTCTAACACAAAATGCATATAATACTTGCGTGTGATCAATCGGCGTACACAAAATATGAAAACAAATTGCTTAAACTCAAAGCTACCTAAAAGATCTGTCATTTAAAAACGAACTAATTTGTAACATGGACAGACAGATTTACATTGTAACATGTGATTTATGGTGATTATTAGACCGATTCCTCCGGCACGCTCCACCCGTTGAAACATATTCAGGTTCCACTTTGTTGTTCTGTTTAAACAACGTCCTCCTCGTGCTTTTATTGTTCCATTCAAACAACCTCCTCCCTGTCCAGACAACCCGGACTGGGATAACCTTGAAATTCCTTACACGTCAAGTTCAAATTGCAAAGGTAAGACTTGCAAGTCTCAAATCGTGGCTCTGAAATCCGCAGCGGAGACTAACATGAACCAAGTTAAGACCAAGGTTAGTCAGTTAGCCCCAATCTATTGAAAGCCAGTCAAGGGATTTTGTATCACATGACCATCATATATGACTGGTTGGCTTAATCAGGCTGCCTCATCTGACCGCTCATGTTCCCAGTGGGACTGTTCACATTCCCCATTGGACTTACTCGAGCAACATTGGCGAATTCCATATTTCAGTACCAAATATGACCAATAGAGTCGATGGTGAGACCAACAAAAATTACAGTGAGCCCAATTTTTGCAATAAACTGAAATTGTCCTGCGATACTTTCCTGATAGGACAGCCTAGTATTTGATCTGCAGCACTCAGTCTGTGCTGCCCTCATTAGGTACAATCTGACCGATCGCAAAAAAAAAATCAGCTTTTGGCACAGGCACAGTTTTTCTGCAAACTTCCCAAACAATTGCTGTTGCTTGCCACGGAAGATAAAAGTTTTGTCAATTGGCCTCGGATAATCAAGTCCCAGGGTTTCCCGCCTTTGATCCTCCACTTACTGCTATCTGCAGCAGCCGGGGTGCAGCCTCCAAACATACCGCTTCATGCCTCAGCAACGCATGGCCTGAATCCCACCACAGGCCACGTGTGCTGCAGGACGGCGGGCTGGAACGGGGTGGGAGGACACGTCCTCCTCATCACCTTCAGGAGGTGCATCTACACTTTTGATCCATCGGCCTACAGGGGCCGTGGCAAAGGGGATTGCTCCTGCCTCGGGTGATATGGCCAACTGCCCGTACGCTCACATGGGCCTGCTTCACATTTACCTCGCCTTGCAGACCAAACTCTCCCTTCATCTCCAAAGACTATAGTTAATATTTTGTATATCCAGAGAAATCCTTGCACTGTGATGTGTGTGTGTGTGTGTGTGGGGGGGGGGGGGGGGGGGGGGGGGGGGGGGGGTCATCTGAACAGTCTGTATAGCCTGCGTTGAAAGCAGCAGCCTTCAAATGTCATTATTTTGGGATTTTAGTCGAGATTTATTTAGTCCAATGACGAACCAGAGGCTTTCTGGAGGAATCCTGACAAAGCGCTGTAGAGGTATTGTGTTGTTGTTGTTTTTTAAATAAACATAATGAAATATAAAGGCTAGTAATTGTAACAAGTATTAGGTTCATCATCTGAGTTTCATGGATGTGCTCAGTGAACTGTCCATCCATGGGTCCATGTCCATGAGTGTAATCGTGTAAAATCTGATTAAAAGTACAACCTCCTTTATCCTTAGAGCCTTTGATTGAGATTAGGAAACACTTAGTGGAATATAGCCGTTGTTAGCATAGCATAAGGTCTCCTCATTCAGCATTTTTTCAAGCTTTCAGCTCCACGGAAGTTCAGAAAACTCCATCAGCTGATGTCGGCCACACGATGTGACAAAAAAAAGCTTTGTTTTGATGATTCATCTTTGTATTAAGATATTTATTTCTTTTTTTTTACAAATAATACTTTCAACAGGGAAAAAATGTGGAATTGATTGATAGAAAAATCTTTGACCTCTTGACCTTCTCTTTGAAGGACAGAGATGCAGCACAGAGGTAGCAGCGACACAATTGCAGCTCTCTAAATGTTCAGCCCAGATTTCATGCCATCTGTTCAGGAGTTTTCTAAGACAAGATACGGGTGACTCTGGGTGGATGCTGCATGGACGCATCTATGGTTCCAAGGCATGAATATGGCGCCCACTGTGGCAGCAGGCCCAAAAGTTTGCTGTGGGAAAATGACATTGGGCGGCAGCCCCAAAAATGAACGTAGACTCTGATTCCAAAGTGCCTGAAAACTAAATTCCCTCGGATGCCCAGCAGAGGGCGAATCAAGTGGTCGAAGAAAAGAAGTCCGTTTCCATAGAGGTATAGGAGAAAAACGACTCCACTGCTCACTTGATTTATAATGTCAGTGAACATCTTCCTGAGGAGTTTATCTCAGTCACTCAGTCTTTCGTTTTCCAGGTATTTTGGACTAATTTGAACACACGAGGGCAACATGAATGTCTGTATGAGATTGCACGGCAATTGAAACCTAAAAAAACCCACAAATGTCAATCCCATGGTGGAGCTAGAGGAAAACATAAGGGTCTCACTGGACAACGTTTCATGTTAATTCATCTTACAGTTGGACTTTTTTAAGTCGTCTGTATCAACGTGGGGGAATGAGAGACAAACTCTAGAACCACAGCGTCAACACTAGGGGGTCCTGACTGCAAAACACCCACACCCCTACAACAACCCCACACAACACCGCAGTCAGAGTGAGCTCAACTTAGCCCCAGACCCACACATTCAAACAAACTTCCCATTGCACGGAGCACACAAGGTGGACTACCTGCATCGGCGTACACCGCTCACTTCCTCAGCTGTAATGCCGTGCGTGGCTCTGTGTAATCCACTGCAGATGACCGTTGTTGCAGTCATTGAACACGGAGGTACAACAATGACAAGATTACATTTTATATTGAAATAACCCCGCAGCTGAGCTCAGATGTAATCCCATGATTAATCAACCCTCTCCGACAGCTTACATTGATCTCTGAAGCATAAAGACACAAAGTCCACGCTTTTTTGCGCGAGGGGAAGAGAAACAACAGGAGAATGAGTTTGTGTTTTGTAGGTTAAGGGGTTGGAGGAAGTAATATTCTCTCCAAGTCCACAGAGCTATTTATTATTGTGTTGCTGTAGGTTCATTGTAGATAAAGGAGAGAGAGAAAAAAAATCAAAGAGGGAAAAGTCCTGGGTTTATGTTTGCTAAGCTTAATTATATTTCTGAATGCTCCAGTGAGGTTTTCAAGAGCAGCTATCTGTAATGTGTAATATTTCATATTTATGAAGCATCTGTATAATAAAGATAAGGTATTCAATTAACTGAGCCATAAAAGCTCCATGTTATTAAATATTAATCATTCCACTCATTGCTTTGATTTCTAACTACTTAATTACAAACACTGCTCTGCTTTGGCTCCATGAGTTGGGAATTTCACTGTCTTTTTTTGCAGACTACAAAGTGTTTAGGGAAGCACTTCACTCACGGCAATGAAAGCACGGCGTTGGCTGTAGGTGAGGGCCACCCGCTTCCACACACACCATCCATAGCTTCACATGCACAGAATGTTTGTATTATATATTTTTTTAAAGTGGGTAAAAAAATCTTCCGTCAAGAAAATGGTCCGAATCATTGGAAATATTTTTTGTACAGACCTGTTTATCCTAGCTCATTATGAAGGCTAGAAGCAGGAGGAAACACCTCACTGGCTCTGTCCAGAGCTCAAAAATAAACCAAACCACATCTGTAATGCGTATAGAAATGTGTATGTCGGGTTATGAAGGGCGATAAGAGTCGGTGACTTCCCGGGCCTCTTAATGTGGATGTTTTCAAACAGGCGTAGGCAGTCACGGGTCAGAGTGAAAGGCCTCATGGCGGTTTTGGCTGCTTTGATATTGAGTAGACACATTAGCATATATAGATGAATATAGATTAAATAGAAATTCATCAAGAGGGCTCAATGAAAATGTCTGAAAAAAAAAACAAAAAAAAACTTTCACTTCTGACACCGTGACCTGGTCGTCATTCGCCGCCGTTCTCTTGGGGGATGTGGATTGTGTCTCATCTGTTTCACTGGCTGCATCATTGATAAATCCCATTGACAAATCAAAGGAGAGCCTTGGAAATTGCTGTTTTCCCCCTCTGCTCAAGTGTCAAACACACACGCACACACACAATCTGTGAACTGAAGAGGGGCTGTCTTGGACCTGTGTGAGTGTGTGTGTGTGTGTGAGTGTGTGTGTGTGTGTGTGTGTGTGTGTGTGTGTGTGTGTGTGAGAGAGAGAGAGAGAGAGAGAGAGAGAGAGAGAGAGAGTGTGTGTGTGTGTGTGTGTGTGTGTTTGTGTGTGTGTGTGTGTGTGAGAGAGAGAGAGAGAGAGAGAGAGAGAGAGTGTGTGTGTGTGTGTGTGTGTGTGTGTGTGTGTGAGAGAGAGAGAGAGAGAGAGAGAGTGTGTGTGTGTGTGTGAGAGAGAGAGAGAGAGAGAGAGAGAGAGTGTGTGTGTGTGTGTGTTTTTGTGTGTGAAGCTACATACAATACACAAAAAGAGGTCGGGCAGACGGGGGGGGGCAGGCATCAGCTCTTTAGCCTGCCATCCATGGAGGTTGCAGACCAAGTTCCCCTCAGCTCTGCAGCATGAAATCCAGGGCTGTAGAGGGGGATTTGGCTTCTTGGTCTAAAGCCAAGCAGGGAATTGCATGACCGGCCGTCACTGGGTTGCTACATCCGAGCCCAGCGACACTTCCCCTCTTATCTACCCCTCACCATCATGCCGCTGCAGCTCCTGGCCCCGTGGTGCATAAGCAATATTTCCACTAGCGTTCCTCACCAAACCCTCCTCAGAGATTTATCTGGCCGTTGAAGGAGAAAATTAATATTTTACAGTTCACTTGCCTGATCAATTACCTACAGGCTGTTGGCGTATTTTGTGGCCGGTCGGAGAGATCGCTTGTAGGTAGTGATGGGAAGGTCCATGGGGATCCCTCTCGTCCTCCAGAACAACACAAAGAAAGGAAGAAAAAGAGAGAGAGCAGAGTTGTGAATGAGACGGTCTCCAGTGAGCCACTCTATTTTCCATGCGCAGCTCTGGGACTGTTGCAAAACAAATTAAAGCTTTTAGCCGATAATTAGCGCACACTAATTTCTAGAGGTTACAGACACACTGGGCTGATTAGAAGTTGCCAAGTGCTCCTTGATTCAAGGCCAATTTGAGTATTTACTAAATAAATATATATCGTCATCGGTGTTCTCTGATTAACATCTATCTGCGTGTATCTTCATGTTCGTGAGGGGGAAACTCTCACCATAACTGTGACCGACTGCCTGATGTTAACTGTTCTGTTCACATCTTTACGCCTTCCCTTGAGGACCGGAGAAGAAAATTCAACTCGCCCTCATGTCCTCTCACAGTGTCTCAGCGTTAAACACATGGGCCACACAGCCAGGAGGGGATGGGTTTGAGTCCCGCCCGCAGTCCTTTAGTGCGCCTGGGTTGGGTTGTTCCCCGAAGCGGGAGACTGTCAGAAACATTTGTCTTTGGAAAATCAAAAAGCTCACTGAAAGGTAGGCGCACCCTTGAGTCCTTGCAAACGTGTGTAAAATGCATTTCCCTCCTCAGAACACGTTTGCAAATGTGATTATGCAAATCTGATTATAATCCCCACATCAATCACGTCCATGGCTGAATTCCAATGTGAGTCGAGGTCCGTGTTCCCAGGAGGTCTGCGAGTGCTGTGGGCACATCCACAAATCATCAAGTCCACGAGGGGCCTCCCACAGACTTTCTGCTAACTTTCGGAGTCCACTTGGGGTGTAGACATCACCAGACTTTGATTAGGGGAATTCTCCATAATCTGTAACAATACTGTAGGAATATACCCATGAAAACCCCCCAAAAATTATCAGTAATAATGAAAATAATAACGCTAATAATAACCGTTTAAATTGTTTAAGTGTATTGTGGTAGTGAGGCTTCAAATTGAATGTACAGCATATGAATTGGCTGAATAAAGAGGTTGTTATGGTGTGAGGAGGTGGTGTTGATAATTGTATTGATTATTTAGGTCCCTTATTGCTACTATGGAATGAAGCAGACCTGCAGATGTCCTGTGTAAATTGACAATAGCAAGACATTCACACTTTCTCAAATGAGTTAAGAGGTCCGATATTTCATTAGTGGTCAGGTGGAGGTAAAAAAAAAGAAAAAAGAGAGAGAACTAGGAAGTTAGGGAGGAGGCCATGAGGAAGGGGGATTCAAGTCCAATCTGGCAGTTAATTGTTTTTGAGAATTGTATAAAAGTCTTCCACCTGAAGCATCCAAGAAGACGCTCCACAGCTGGATGTGCACAAGCGTCAGCAACACTGTAGCCAATTTCTTCTGCACTTTGTGGGTTTGTAAAGTGATGAGGAGCCACTGTCACCTCCAGGTCATAACAGAGAGTAATTATACATCAGGCGGCAATGTTCAGGACTTTCTGTAATACCTTGTTTTTTCACTCACCATGAAGCCATGGCAGCACCTGCCTGGAGTCAGTCCCCTACACCTCCGAGTCAGAACGATGAGGAGTCCTGTGCTGAGCCGGGCTGCCATGTTTGTCAAGAAGCAGTTAGAGTCACAAATGACTTGAACATGTATTGAACGCACGTGCTTTCAATTCAACTCTTCAATTTTCCTATGAAGCCCTTATGGCAATAAATGAGTGCAGTCAACTGCACTGATTACATTTAGGAAACCAGACATTGCTGGAAATTGCCTTTCTTGATGTTGGTCTGTTGTCCCCCCACTGTAAGAGAACTTCACGTGACTATACTCATTTTATTAAGCCCATAAAAAAAACAGCAGGCATCATGGCTGCAATGTCCCAGACCCAGGATGGAATGTAAACACCCTCTCCAATGAATCTCAAGTCTTTAACCTTGTGTTCATATGGTGTTTTTTTACATGATACAAAGACATATAACGGCAGGTTTCGAAACAATCATTGAGAAGATTATACCCACAAAAAACTGTGGTCTACAGAAAGACTTGATATACTGTACAACTCATCACTTTTTAGTCTTGAAAGTGCACTGTAACTTGAGAATGCAATGCACACTGTATATAAGTGGAATGACAAGACCAGATATTGAGCGAACTAAAGGCTTCTCACTTGCCAAATGTTATCTATCTATATCTATCTATATGCTAATGGTTCCATTGTGTCGTTTTAGTGCACATCATCACATGCAATAAATTAGTGATGAAAATGAACACGAGGAACAACATTCATGTCATGATCTCTCAGTAGACTTTGAATGTATTATACCCTTGGTGCTGTTTAGGTCAAATTGATCATTTGGGATAAAAATAAGAAACAAATACAGAAATAAAACATTAAATAAAAATACTTATACCATCTTTATCTCAATTGTAAACAGTATTGATACATCGTATGACTAATGTTTGCAATTAATGTCTGCTACATCAAATTGAAAATCAACATAATAGAGACTTGGGTGGCATAAATCAGCTGTTTCCAGCAAATATTCGAAGGAAACAATGTTGTTTTATTTACTTTTTGCAACTGATGATGTCCATTGAATGCCACCTTTATCTTATTGGAGTCAAAGCAAATACAGGTGATGGTATGGCTGATGACAATGTGCATTGTGAACAAAGAATTATCTGCTCAGAGGGGCCATTGGAGCTAATATCGGAAGAGAGTGAGACAGGTAATGAAGTGGAAGATGTTTCATAATATGAGGACAATGTACAAATGGAATTGAATTTGAAGATGAGCTTGACTCAGAGGAGGCACCGGAAGAAACTCCAAGCTCTGCGGGGGCTTCTGTTCTTGGAGCTGGGGGTGGCTGGGGTTGAGGTGGTAGAGCGGGTCGGCGCCTGTTGGGAAGGTTGTAGTTTGAGTTTTGAAATTTGAGTGTACAGAAGTTATGAAGAAGAATATATGTGCATTGAGCATTGAGCACTCCCATCAAGCATTGTGCATGATGGGAGACAGTGCCACTGTCATCTGGCCAGAAATCAGGTCTATAAATGTAGAAAGGCTTTCAGGTGTTCGAGGCGGTGCAGAGGTGCAGTGCTTAGCACCGTCATCTCACAGCACGAAGGTCTTGGGTTCTTCTGTGTGAAGATTCCCTGTTCTCCCTGTGCCTGTGTGGGCCTTGTCTGAGTTCCCCCACGGTCCAAAGACATGCTAGATAAACTCTAATTTGCCCATAGGTGTGGATGGTTATTTTTAATTATACTTAGAGTTGTTTCTCGCCCATTGTCAGCTGGGATTGGATGGATGGATGGATGGAGGCCAGTTGTTAAGGATGCTTTTGCTCCGGTATAACCGCAACTTGTGTTGAGTTTCATTGCAACCGCAGTTTCTTCTGGAGCAGATTGCTCTGACCCCTTTAGAAGGATTTGGACAACGGCGTGATTTTTTTTTCTTTCACCCCCATGACTGCATGCTGCTGATTTTCCTTTGAAGTTGAATTAGTGAAGTGTCTGATTGTGTCTCAATCAAATCCATCCATTGTACCGCAATCAATGCCCTGATTGCAGGAGAAACAGAAAATGTGTTTTGGTAGTTTTAATAATGGAGTGGTATTCATCAGGGGACATTCAGACATGGAAGTTGCTGCCGCACCCTGCAATCCCTCCACGGTGCAATCTCGTGCTCGTAACTACTGGATCTCATTGAAATACACGGACGAGCATCAGTGGGAAGTTTTATTTGGCAAAACAATAGAAATAGAGGTAATAAGGACCTGAAAGGTCTGACCTTGATTGAATGAAAGTTCAAGTTGAAAGAATTTTTTTTTCACCTTTTGTGAAGATTGGTAAGAAACATGTTTGTGTCAATGACTCACACATGGACCGAAACACAAAAAATATATATACGAATATAAAGTGAATAAAATCCAGGAAAAAGGGATATACTCTGAAAATACTCCCCCACTCCCCATTAACTCACTCCATATATATTGCAATTAATATATTATTATGATTACTATAATTATTATTATCTAAACAAAGAGGACACCCACTGTTTAATACTTGGGCGAGGTGGGATCTCTCATTTATGAATAAGAATGCTCTTCATCCTCTCGGGTGTTCTTTGAATAGCCAGGCGCTAAAGTAAGAAACTAATACCCATTTTCCTATTACTAGTGTGTTTTTTTTGTTATACACTTAAGATTTAAATCTATACTTCATGGATTTTAGATAGTTGGGTTGCCATCGAGCATCCAAAATACACATTCTGAATACATGATAGAACAATGGTGGGTAAACCAAGATACTCCTTAATATATGCTGTTAATTTACAGTAAAGGCTAAAAGGCTAAAACCTAACCCCTGAAGGCTACGGCGTAATATTGGGTGGAACGCTGCAATGATGTTGCTTTTAGCATTTAGTTATGCTGAAAATGTAAAGTGATTTCTCAGGGTCTTGCTAAGTACAAGGACACAGGGTCATTAAGATGGTGTGTGTTTAGATTATGACACAACTAAAGTAAAGGGTTACCTGCTTAATGAACTGATAAGTAAACAACATGGGATTAAGCAAAAATAGAGGATAGAGGATTTCACAGCAGGATTGTTGGGAAATGAATCTAATAAATGAGAGATCAATAAAAAAGACCTCATTGAAGCTCCTGGGGGGAGGGGGGATTTCAAACTTTAACAAATTCACATGGACATATTAAAATGTTCACATAAGATATCACCTGTATAAGGATAAGTAAATGCTGAAAGTTAATCAATGAAGTATGATATGGAAAATTACTATTTGGTATACAGATCTAATTTCTTATGTACATATCTTTGTGACTGCAGGTGGATGATGTGGACGAAGGATATCTACAGCAAATTTCAAGGTCATCCAGCTGTCAGTTTCCGAGATACTCCATATGTCTTGTCCTGGGTATAGAGATTTTTCGTGGACAATCTGACTGACATACTTGGCTCCTAGTACTACTGAGACAAAAAGTTTACCCAAGTGCATTCACAAACTAGTGCATGAACCCAGATTCATAAATGATGCACTGGGGGCTGGGGGTGATTATTTGTGGCCTGTCTGGTGTAAATGAAATTTGACTTTTATTTTGCTTCTGTTTATCATGGGGAGGGATGATAAGATCATCCGGATTGTGAAAATTGCTGGATTACACAGAAAGTCATCAGGATGGGAGGCGATTGAGACTTAGCAAAGCACAAAGCGCTTTTCTGTCTAACAAGAAGTTGACGCAAGTGCAGATCATCACACCAGATACGGTGAAAAGTAATTTAGACTTTAGAATTTTAACTGTTATTCCATGCTAAGAGCTATAACAATGGCTTCTGTAATCCTCACCCTGCCTTCATCCAACATGCCAGGCATACATGATTGAAAAGATTATGGTGAAGTTATTTGATGAAAAGTGCTGGAATAAGTGCGCTGGAGAAGTGCCACGTCAGTTTGCTCATGTGCGGGATGCGGACGGTGTTTAACTAGTATGCCGAAGCTGGAATTATGAACAGAAATCATCTCCATTATCGCCCGCTCCTTTCATCAGTCCAAACCAACAGAATCCATTCCATCTCCAGCTCATCAGCTCATTTGTGATACGCTGGAAATTAATTTCAGTCCAGTCCTGCTGACAGTGATGGAGCACGTTCACTAATTATATTGTTACCATAGTGACAGTCTGGCACAAAGGACGATGTCACAGGTTTTACTTCTAATGAACCTTTTTTTTCTCCTTTTCTATGATATCTCTTCGATCTGATTCATTTAGTATGTGAATATTCCAGTCTATGAGGTTCCATGCTTACACCAACGAGGAGAATACATTGAGTAGTTGTTATGACTCAGGGTTGATTTACAGTAGTTCAATCCAAAGCAGGTCCAGAAATGACCGAGAGCCATTCACCTATGGAACACGCTATTGTGTTGTAGATTTTATTTTAGATGAAACAATTCAAACAATTTTTTTTTAATCTTTGGAAAAACGAAAAACTCTCATTTATGTAAACAAGTTTTTAAGAACCTTCACAGTTGCACTCCAAATTGTGGCCTGCTTGTTGGTGTAGCTAGGGTTTTGATGTGTGTGTGTGTGTGTGTGTGTGTGTGTGTGTGTTTGTGTGTGTGTGTGCAAAATAACTCAACAAAGTGGGAATATTACTTGGCAGGGTATCTCCCGATGAGAGGTCAAAGGTCCAAGATATACCTGCAAATAATAGTGAGTGACAATCCAAAGCTTATATTGGTCACAAAGAAGTCAGAAAAGGACGACATGCCTTGTTCAACATTCTAATTTATCCAGGTATGTCTGCATGCTGTAGGAATATAGATAAGACCTAAAACGTATATAGGTTGAAAAGTAATTCATGGTAGGAATGACATCATCTTGTCACTATGAAGTCAGAGAATGTGAACCAGAAATCGTTAATCTGTAACGTCGTACTGAGGCGGCCTCTCGTGGATCATGTTGATCAGTTGATCCTCCACGTCCTCTGTTCCAAACAGCCATGTCGACCCAGATTGAGAGATGATGATGAATTGGCTGCCAGCCAACCTTATTTGAATAGTTTTGTGAGTGTGTACCCTCTTGATTCTCCTCGTTTGCTTTCTTTCCTAATTCCGTTTCCCCTTTCATGCTCTGATTGGTCGAATCTGAAAAGCCAGCGCTCTCTGTCATCGGCTGACTCCGATTCAACATGTTTAGTTTGCCAAAAAAAAAAAAAAGGCTTATCTACGAGTATAGACGGCCAACAATTTTGACGGTGCGGAACACACCGCCACAAATTGGACTATCGACACTCATCGACGTTCAGATGAGTTCAGACAGGCGACCGGTGCTTTGGTGTGTCGCACTCTTTTACAGAGCTGCAGAAGAAGCTTCTGGAAGGAACACCATCTCTCCATTAGTCGTGCAGTGGCTTCCCTCTATCCTTCTTGTGATGTTGCACATTTGTATGTCTCATGCTGATAAACATTAAGAATATGTTCTTGGAAAGCCTACATTCTGTATTCCTCCACGCAAAGGGGACGGCTGAAGTAGACAGTTGTGTTGCATATCCTTAGCTGTACTGCTTTTGCATAATCACCATATCTGTGGTTCGTGTGTGGTTAACTTGTTTTCAGCTTTCCAGTTGCTCTCATCTTACCCCATCTGCACTCTCAAGTTGCAGGAGGAAATCCTCTCTGAGTATTTAAAAAGACTTGCAGTGTTTTAACTTTTAAAAATCTTTAAACGCATTCACCTGTCACTCAATGTGGGCTTCCTGACCCCGTTTCATTTTTTCACCGATACCTTGAACAACATGCTCCCACCAGCGCAGCCCACTGCATTGTCTCAGTGCGAGGCTGTTTTCTGAATCCCAGTGTTTAAAATTGTGGCCCTGTCATGCTGTACTCTCAGCTCATGACAGGATTTGTGCTGGCCCAAAATCAATGGCTGGTTGCAATGTTATAGGTACCAGCTCCAGGAAATATCCACATGCCCGCATTGTAAGACACTGACTACAGATCTCACCTTCTCCTGCCCACTGGGCTTTTGTATGCTACCAGTCCAACTGACAGAATTCCAAGCCCAACACTTGAGTTTTGTGTAACTAAGTGCGACTCACTTTAAGCAGTGCAGGCAGTGACTGACTGACATGTTTTCCGATGGTGGCTTAACTCTGGTGACAAGGGATGAAACCATATGAAAATTTCCTATCCCGACTTTAGCGACCAAAAATTGAGCACAGCGTTAGTTCTCAGTTACGATCCCGCAGCTGACAGCTGCATCTCTGTGCCAGCTCACCTCTTCTACACATTCAATTGGCAAGGCTCATATCGTGCGCTCTATTTAAGCGGCATTAACCTGCCTTCTCTTCCTGCTTTTACTGCAAGACACTTCACAACCTGCCTCCACCCCAGCAACTAATTTTCATGCTGTATCCAACTTGACCAATGTCATTTGTTATCATTGATGCCTGCTCTGTGCTGGGTCTTTAGCTGCTGCTCTCCCTGCCTCAATCTCCACGAAGGCTCATGGAATGGTAAGAATATTCACTTTCCCTACCCCAGGCTACCCTAGGCGGTCCCACAACAGAGCCATACAACTTATTGCATTTATTGAAATAATTTTGACTATAGTGGTCCTGACTGAAATGATCTGATCACTATTATCATGGTGGTGTTACAATGTCTAAAAAAAAGGTACTGACCCATTGTGCACACCCATTGCCTTGTAGCACCCATAGCATTATGTTAGTTCCTGTTTCCAAGCAAACAGGACTGTGACCCTCTTTGAAGAAAGATCAAATCCCAAACTATAGGCTAAATGTGTCCAATGATCTTTATTAGTTGTTAGATATTTTGCCTTCCAGTTAAATACACTCATGATAGAGGAGATAGAGTCGGGGTTAAGGGGGGAAACAGAAATTGAAATGGTGGAGCTGGGTGTGGGGACTATACTGCTCCTACTTCTGGGGAGGCCCTCCTTGGACAGCTTTTTTAGGGGTGTGTGGGGAGATAAACAGAGCAGCCCGAGGCAAGAACCGGGGGGGGGGGGGGGGGGGGGGCGACTAGCTTTGTAATAGCGCAGCATATTCTTCTGTCCTCAAGTGCAGCTTACCATATTTGCATCTCGGCTCCATGTGCTTTGAAGATTCAGGGATTTCTGTGGGTCTGGACATGCAGCAGGGATTTCTGTCCCTTTATTGACAAACACTGTCGTATATACATGTTAACTGTACTGCGCTGTATATGTACATACTATGATGTGTACAGCATGGATGATGAGTCACTAGTTCAATGTGTTTTGCTTAATCATCATTTCACCTTTTGTTTCTACTGTAAATAGGCACACAGGATGCACACTTGGGGATAATTGGACAATTGTGTTTCTTTATTTTGCCCAATCCATGCAGAAATGAATGACAGCAAAGGTATTGCCATTGTGTAATTAGAACGATTGAGCAGTGAAAGACTCACTGTCTGCTATTACAATGACAAACCTCTAAACTTAAGGAAAGGAAAATATAAAGTACCTTTGTGAAAAAATCAAAGAAGTAAAATGAAGAATGTTACCACCATGCAGAAAATGTGCACATTTTATGTGCGCAAGTTAATTATGCCACTTCAGAGGAGCTTGTGAAAGGATAAGGAAAGCTGCATAAATTTAGCTGTAATCCTGGCAGGCAGAACTCATTTGCAGGGATGGTCTTATCTGGGCACTGC
The DNA here is from genome assembly GCF_022379125.1 of Scophthalmus maximus. Lineage (NCBI taxonomy): Eukaryota > Metazoa > Chordata > Actinopteri > Pleuronectiformes > Scophthalmidae > Scophthalmus > Scophthalmus maximus. The sequence continues at coordinate 3,006,451 of NC_061536.1, forward strand.
AGCTTTCTCACAAAATTAACCTTGGATATTTGGGCCCAATTCAGCCAGCGTTTGATTCTCTCTCTCTCTCTCTCTCTCTCTCTTCCTCTCTCTCTCTTCCCCCCTCTTTCTCCCCCCCTCAATATCACTCACACACATTGCCTGCATAAACTCCTCCCCCATGTGCCACTACACCCCTCCTCCCCTTCACACAGGGCGTGTTTGTCTATCTCTTACATGTGTGTTACAAAGTTCAAGTCAAAAGTTTATCAGTTCAGTTTCACTTGAAACAAATGCATGTGAATAGATAGATAGACCTCAAAATGACTGATTCCCTCAATAATGGAATAGTATGATGACAATAACATAATACTAAGTAAGGTAATAAGTCAGTACCATGCCTTGCCAAATGGGATGTTTGACAGATTCATTGAATGGGGCTCAAAGTACTCGCTAAACAACAATAAATCAATAATTTATTGAAAGTCATTAAAGCCAGGGTGGAAACCATGTAGAACTCCATACAGAATGAATTTTCAACAGATAAATAAATAGACACAGAGACAAACATTATGACATATTGTGACAAACTGATATTGTTATTTTGATGGATGTATACACTAGGGATGGGACGATACCACTTTTTTTGTGTCCGATCCTATACCGATCCTGCAACCTTGAGAATCTGTATATACCGATCAGATACTAATCTGATACAATCTTTACCCCACTCATGAAATAAAATATTGATAATACATTGTTCAGGATACACTTTGCTTAACCAAGCCATCTAAAACCTCATACTCAACTGTAAAGCAAATAATCAACTCCCCTAAAGGAAGACACACATAGCCAGCAACATGACTGAGTTATGGAATACTGCTGTTTCATTTCTCACAAGACTTTTGGCACAATGTTTTGTGGTCAGCACCATTCAAACAAGCAAAAAACAAATTGAACTGTAAACCGTTAATTCAATAATAATAAATTAACATTTAAACATGATGCCGGAATGTCATTCAAGGCTTGGTACATATGTAAATAGGCATTTATTTGGTATGTTTACTGTAATGTATCGGATCAGATTCTACTTCTTATTTATTCCGATATCCGATCCAGTCATTGTGGCCACCATTGCCCCGATACCGATATGAAATATCGGATTGGGACATCCTTAGTATACACATCCATTTATCTATCCATCCGTCCAAGGCACTTTTCCAACACAGCTTTTAAAGCAGCCGTAGTTTCAAAAAAGTGAATTAGTAGAAGAAAAGAATTGCACTGTCCAGTACAACGTAGTGCCAGGATGTTGGAGTGTTCTCTTCCTTAATTATATACCAGATGTACTCCTTTGTTTTGATGTATTTTGCGTATAATAGATATTTCAGGTTTTCTAGTATTGGATGTTGTTTTCCTTTTCCGGCCACAAGACTGCAGGATATACTAACCTGATAACCTGGTACTGAGTGGAAGTAAAACATTATGCATCATTATTCTCCAAACTGTGTAGGTGTCGGATGCATAGTGCAAAAAAATTGAGTTGTGAAATCATTTAATGTTTTTTTAATTAACTGTGATAATTGTGTCTGATTATTCGTAGTTGGTGGAGACTAAAATAGAGCTATAGGAATAAAAGTGAGTGCATGTTGCGCTTGCATTCGTCAGGTTGGTCAAAAACATGACTCCAATGAATGTTACGTTGCTCAGAGCCTGATGAATGTGTTAATAACCGGCCCTTTGCTTGTGTATTCATCATATTTTTATTGTGATAATCTGTTAATATGGAAGCTTTTCACTTGTTTTGATGCCCCCATGTGGTAAAAAAAAGAAAGAAGATGTTTCCCTACATTTGCGACTTTAAAAGCAGAGACAAATGGAACTGCAAATCTTTTTGCTTGTTTTTTTAATTTATTTTTAGCGATTTGTGAATCATTGTATGTCCTGTCCCTGACTGTGTAGTTTGGCATTGGAGCATTCTGTATCTGCCTTCATCTTTCTACCAGTACTTTCATCCTGTGCCGTGTGGTGTCAACTGTATTTAGTGCCAAAGTGACAGCAATCATAAAGTATAATAGGCCGTGAATAAGTCATATGCTCACATGATGTTATAAATCTTGTCAGAATCTGGGCATGGACCCAGTGAACTTATATAAGTTGCCTTTATCACTGTAATTGAGTTCTGCAAGAGAGAGACACTTTCGAGGCATTCAAAATTATTGAATTGTCATTTGTCTTGCTGCAGAAGTGTTTTTCCTCTGATGCTGACAAGGTAATCTTCCCCGAGGTGAAAGCAAGTGGAGCAGCCGGAGAAGCTTCTTCTTTTTTTTTCCGTCCCACAACTCTGATGCTACCCATAATCCTCACTGCTTGCTCTTTCACATAATTTTGGCAGTGCGTCATCGGGAGACTGATGGTTCTGACAACGTCACCTGTCCCCATCTGTAACACTAATGTCCCTGTCAGGTGATGCCAGCAGAAAACATAAATCAGCCCCTCTGTCGGGCTGCTAATGGGACAACTCCTAATGTATGTATATCCCCACTCACATTCATTCTGTATCCTGGAAACATATGCTAATCACGCCTTGATGTCCAAGCTTCAACGTCAGCCACAAATCTAAAATTAAAATATTCGCTCTCAATTTCAAAGTTAAAATATACGTGAAGCTCCCTGTGTTACCACTATTTCTTTTTCAAATAGCTGTTGTGCTCGCTTGCTACGTGATGGGCGTCATCTTGACTCCTCACACAGGCATTAACACCTGTAATTTAATGAGGTGAAGCCATAGACTGTATATGAAAATGGTCGTATTCCCCGGGTCCGTAAAGTGAAGCCAATGCGGAAGTGACGGAGGCCTGTATTCTCTGGAATCACCAGCAGAGGGCGACTCCACTGGTTACAAAAAACAATGGGGTACCAGATAAACCCACTACGTTCCCACCAAACAGACAATGTGAAAATCTAGCTCTCAACACTGAGCCATTAGCAGCACAAGATATTCCCTTACAGTTATGTGACCAAAATAAGAGTAATTACCATTCATCTTCAAATGAATATAGATGTTGCACTGTGTGGTGGTTTGCTGCTACAACAATTTCATAAGATAAGAAGATGTAAGTGTTGTGTTTACTGTACAACTTGTTTTACTGCCCCCAACCGGCCAGAGATAAAAATTAATAATTAAAAAAAACTTTAAAACCAACCAAAGTAATCTGTAGTGTCCAACACATTACATCCCAAATCTGGTGTTTTGTCTTTTTGAATGAGGTTTTATTACTTTGGCTGTAAGTATTAGACCATTGCATTTATCAAGCCATATTTGCAATACAAAGACTGTGTGTAGTTTTGCTCCGTGCCTTCCTCTCATACACCTCATATTGTCATTTAGAGATTCTTTCCTCGAAACCAATGCACGCAGAAGAGCCACTGCTGTCATCTCACAGGTCAACTGCTTCCCTTTAAGTGCTTTGACATTTCAGTTTCCCTTAGGTCTTCAACCAAATGGCCTGGCTTTGATCCTCTCGAGAGATGTCCACAGTAAAGTGTGATATGTGAGCACCGTGGCTCCCACACTGCCGCCTCCTTTATTCGCATTGGACTTGGAAGATTCATCGCCAATCACGCTGAGAAATTGTGCGGACTCAAAAGAAGATTGTTTTTGGACATAATGTTTGACATTGGCGCACATTTGCTGAGCATGACTTCATGAGAAAATGAAAGCTTGTCTAGAGAAAGATCCACCTAGTAAAGTTATATTTCTATGGAGGTACAGTACGGGCATTGTAATGAAAGGAAAGAAGACAGTTCCTCGCAATTTTTTTTTCTTTTTCTCTAATTGGACTGAAATTAAGTGGAAGAAATTGCGAGACAATTAACTGTGCTTTTTTATCAGGGTTGCACAGTCTGAAGGAGGTTCAGTGGTGGCCCGCCTGCGCTGCCAGCCACAATCTTTCCCTCTGCTTTTCACAGCCTTTGTTTATCTCAATTTTTCAATTAACCTCCACGATTTAACTCCCTTCATGAAGCCGGGTACATGTTTGCTCCAAAGAACAAATAAAATGGTCCTTCTCTCTCCCCCGCTCTCTCTCACACACACACACCCACACACACATGCGCTATCTTTTCTTTTTCCTGTCTCCGTCTATCCCTCTGACTCCCCTCTCTCTTGGCTGCGGTGTTCTTTCAGCCCAGGATGCTGAGCTTCGCGGCGCCTTGCAGGGTTTTAGCAGGCATGAGGCTGTATGTGTCAGATTAAAGAGGGGAAATCTGTGGCGTGCAGGGAGAGCTTTGTAGATATGGCAATTTGGTGATAACTTCCTCCTCTCTGCACCCTCCCTCCTTTCCACTGCCCCCCCCCCCCCCCCCCGCCCTTCTACCGTGTGCCTTCCATTTGGAAGAGACCACTGGAGGGAGGGGAGGGCCGCCGCTGCCGCCGCTGCTGCCGCCGCTGCTGCTGCTGCTGCTGCTGCTGCTGCTGCTGGAAAGCCCGGACAATCTTTTCCCTAGATCTGGTCCACGCTGCCGGTTATCAGAGGGATTGTACTGCATGTTTATTTTACTCACCCCGTCTCTGACTTTGCTTTCCAGCCCAGCTGATCTTGCAGTTTAAATTATAATTAAAACCCGATGACACCGATGTCCACGGCAAACGATTTGGAGCTAAATAAGAATCACCTTCACGTCGACGCCTTTAATTACGCCTGTCGATTTGAAACCACCACCACACATGAAAAAAAAACTGTGACACCTAACCTGAGAGAGTGGGGATCACTCCTGCTCGAACACCGGTTAAAAGTAGGAGACTGAAGTAGGCTACTCTGTTATTAATCATTGCTAATGAGCAAGAGGCCCAGAAAATGCACAGCAAATCAAAATGAATTAATTGCTTGAAGAACATAGGGTAGTAGAATAATGTCATTACTTATTTTCAGTGTCACTTGGGTGCCGTCCCCCTTTCACAATCAAAGGCCGGTTTAAAAATCGAATAGCCCACAATACCGTGATGAGGCCGCGCCACTTCTGACAAGGCTGATTGAATGTATGTATTACCCGGTGCCCAAAGAAACACACACTGTTTGTCACAGTGCCCCTCCTCGTTTTCCTCCACTGTAGGGGGAATGGTTATCAGCGCTGCGGGTCCATGGTTATGGATGATCTGGGCTTCGACGCAGCAAAGTCCCACCCAGAGGAGCCCGAGCGCTGCTTATTTCAGCAGAAAGGTTCGCTGGAAAGCAGGCGTTTAGCAGCATAAGCACAGGACATGGTAGATGTGGTGTCAACAGAGGGTCTCTAATAGATCAATCTGACCCGCACAGATAAATATGGGGTTTTATGATCTTGAACAGCGCGACCTGTCCCGCTCCCACTCAGCAAGTCTGAGATTCTGGGGGGGGGGGGGGGTTGCCACCAAGAATTAAAGGTGACGCGTCTGGTAAACATTTGTGTGTTGTGATACACAAGCCATCATTCACTCTCGAGGCCGTGTAATATCTGTAACATCTATCACGTTGACACGCATTCACAGAGCACTGTACACATGCTTATTCGTGCCAGTATCCAATCAGCCTATCGCGTGGCAGCGGTGCAATGCACAAACGATTTTGCCCTTCAACTCTCTGAGGCGTAGTTGGACTGGCCATTGGTACCGGGGCCCTGAGAGCTCACAGCACCGCAACTTGAGAAAACACACATGCAAATAGACAAAACAAAAGGCGAATTAAGAAAACATCTTCTTCAATTTGACATCACATGCGCTGCAAACGCCGCAAACGCAACACATTGACAAATAGATTGCAGCGAAACGGAAGGGTTTACGGAGGACACTGAAAAGTCTGGACACGTTTGTTGTTGCCGCAGATTTTGACTCACAGCACTATTAAGGTTCTCTCTCCGTCTGTGGTGTTGGAAAATTAGATAAAAAGTAAGTGATATTGATTTGATAAAGAAAAAATCTGCGGCAACAACAAGCGTGAAGAGGTCTGCGCGTGTGTTGTCAAATTTGGAGGGCCAGTCCTGTCAGTATGTGTTTACTGGATCGTTCACGTTAGTGCATGTGAGTCCCTCCAAAGGAAACCGTTGTTTCTCTGCATATTCATAAAAAAGTGAGTAGGTTAGTAAGTAAAGATAAGGTTAGATATTCCTTTATTCGCCCAACAACGGGGAAAGCTTATTTATATAGTACTGGTCACAGACAATAGTACAGGGAAGGTTATATATATATGGTCCTGGATATATATATATATATATATATATATATATATATATATATAATAGGAAGGAATTATTCAAATAAAACTGCTCAGTAGAAGTCTGTTCTCTTGCTGCAGGCATGTGGTAGGACACGGGGGGCGGAGATGAATGAGGAAGAGTATTGAATTGGGCTCCAAGGTTTCTCTCCCTGATATTTCCCCCCTCACTCTCTTTGCTTGCTCTCCTGCCCGCCTCCCCTCTCTCTCTCTCTCTCTCTCTCTCTCTCTCTCTCTCTCTCTCTCCTCAGCATCTCTGTTTCCTGAATGCTGGTCAACATCTCTGCGACTTTACTTCACGTCCTAGCTAAGCCTGGTAATTGACTCTGGGCTGTTTGGGACTGATCTCCTAAATCAGACTCTAGAGCGGGGGGGGGGGCTCTCAGCCTGCCGAAGCGCGGTCCCACGGCTTTGAAGTGATAAACCGATAGAGCACTGATAGTCAGTTGGTGCGATTAGCATAAATTTGTCGGAGCACCAGACCAACGTCAACATGGTTCAGGACTCGGGCACGTCAACAAGTGACGAGGGAGCCGCTGCTCGTGCAGGTGTGTCTGTTATTATTAAAGAGTAACAGCTCTGGAAGGGATGGGTGTTATATTCGTGTATTAATGCCAATATTATACACCATATGAGACATATGTTACATGGCCCGGACCTGATGTATCCTAGCCTAGATCAACAGAAGATAGGCCTATCACCTGCGTCCGGGTGCTGATCCAGGAACTCTTATCACTTTCTTTAACAATGCGAGATTGGGCGTGATTTTTGGGGCATTTTCCACAGATTTCCCAGAGAATTAAAATTGGCATATTTGGGTGACTGATGTGAGTGTGTACAATTTGTTGTGGCTTGATTGAATTTAAGAGGACGGTTGGGCCATGGCGGAGGTATGTGCTCTACCGAGTGACATTCTAGTTCTATCAGGCCTATTAGTTCAAAAACGTCAGCTGTTATAGTAAAATCGTTGAGTAGTGTTGGATCCTGAAGCCCTGGAGGAAGAGTACAAACTATGGGAGAGAGAGAGAAAGTCAGTGACATGTAGTAGTGATATAAATAGAGTGTAAAGAATCAAGTGGGAGGCAGAGATAGATAGTGGAAGATTTGTAATGTAAACATACTAGAAAGAGCATTGTGTCATTTGCCCCAGTGGGCTTTCACTATGTTGTCATGGTCCTGGATGAATATCTTGATCCTGTCCAGCTGTTGGTCAGTGTTGTTGATCTGGATCCCGTCTTCTTCCAAATTGCCGCCCGTCGATTCGTAGAGGTTGAGCGTCGTCATCTTGATCTGGGCCAGGAGGAGTTTTTTCTTCGCGGTGGTTTCCTGGACGTGGTCCCACTTCCTTTGCCAGAATAGAGCCTCGGAGTGCATCTCGTTCAGCATGATGTGGAGCTGGGACAGTTGGTTGTTCTTCTGCAGCCGCAGCATGTCATGCTGGCCCTTCAGCGCCTCCAGTGCTTTCCTCTGCTGCTCAATCTGCTCCTCTGTCTCTTTCTCCCTCTCGCAGAGCTGGTCTCTCAACTTGAGCTTGTTCTCCAGTTTGTCGGCAAGCGTCTCCGCATCCTTGACCGGCGTCACCTTCGCCATCTGCTCCATGATGTTTGGGTACACAGTTTGGCTCTGCACCTGGTCGTCCAGCCCGCGCTTCTTCTCCAACAGTTCAGCCTTCTCCTCCTTTAAAATCTCTATCTGCGTGTCCATTTCGAGCACTTCTGTCCTCTCCCGCTCTGCGTCTTCCACAGCTTTCTCAGCCTCTTCCTCCTTGAGAAACATGTGAAAGCTCAAGTTTATCTCCTGGGCTTTCTGGTAGTGCGTCTGTAACTCATCTATGTTCTCTGTCAAACTCTTCAGCTCCTGTTTACGCTCTTGTATCCCTGCTTTCAGCTGCTCATCGTCGCCGGGTGTCCCTGGTAGTTCCATGACTGCAACGCTCTTGTCAAGCTTCTGTTTTTTTTCGATGGGTTTGGGAAGACTCATGACTCTTGACTCGTGGGATTCCACGATGCGCTCTCTTAAACTCCTCTTTCGTTGATCAGAAATCCAAAGTAGTGTCAAAGTACAGTGGGTGACATCACGAAGAAGGTCACATCACACAGTGGGTGTGGGAGGGCGAATTAGTCGAAAAACAGAGCAGATCAAAGCACGCCGGATGACATCATGCAGTCACTGCTGATTGGCTAAAAAGTGAATTCCGATTTGGCTGAAAAGCAAGAGCAGATCAGCCAATCAGGAATGTCTACATACTGATTGTGTGTACGTCATATTATCTAAGTTCTACATTTGTGAATTTGTGAAACTTATCTAGCTGGCGCATAGTTTGTGGACTGCCGTTTGAAAGACTCAAGTTTGGATTCTGACTGCAGCCATCTTGTTTTTACATTACATCACACCTTGTTTTCACATCACACACGATGTTGACCCTTGTATAATGTGATCCTACGATGTGCATGCTGTCTCATCCAATTGGCTGGCTGCCAATCATCCCAGACCATAGATGTCAATAAAACCAGGCACCACGCCCCCCAAACTTACCACTCTTTGAGCGCTAATAAATGATGAAATTAGATTAACAATGGACCACTTTAATACAGATTTTAAAAGAGTTGAACTTAGCTAATGACACCATAATGACAGCAGTTCCCAACTTGGGGATCCTGAGCATGCCTCTCTTGTAACCTGGCACCTTTATCCTTCACCAAGTGGCCTTAACAATGAAACACAGCAATCTTGCGGTCGAGCTGCCTGCTTGTATCACACTATCTTGTGTGAAGTTTCTCTGTTTACCACCATCTTGTTTGTAGTACTTCTCTGACCTTTGACCCATCATTACAAATTGGCCATTTAGTCTGCACACACACACACACACACACAGTCAGGGGTAACATCTGAATATATATTAACATTCGTCATATTAGATATTGTTGTTTTCAACTTGTTATCCTATAAATAAATGTTTTTTAAATATTGAGTCTGGTCTATTTAATATTGCACAAGAGTGAGTAATTGCCAACCTCTGACCCGTAGAACTCCAAATCCTTCAACCTTTGCTATACCAACGAGATGATTTTGGTGCTAATTGTTAATTCAGCTATAAAATCAGATATCCAAATTGCTAGTTAGTATACAGTAAATTAGACTTAATCAGTAAATTGAGTATCATTTTCATTTCTTCTGAAGAGTGGTGCCCCAAAGGTATCTTTAATATTCAGTGAAGTTATTATTCCTACGTGTTTGTGAGCAGTAGAATGTAGATTGACAGCCAGCCCAACTCCATTCAAGGAGGAAATGCGAGGTCAGGCAGTTAGCGTCTCAAGTTTAATGACTTTCCAATCACATTTGGCAGGTAAACAATACAGGAGACTACATCCCACTTCCTACTTCCTGTGTCAACGGCCATTTCACAATAAAGGTCCAACAGATAGTGCTATTGCACATGAACTAAAGCAGGGGACAGAATATTCAATATTGTGTATTAATATCAATATCAATATTCTATTAATTTTTGATAACCATAACCGATAAAGTGTAAGCAGAACTGCCGGGTGGATGGTGACGAAGCTGGGTGGATGGTGGTGATGCTGGTAATAAGGTGTAGCGATGGTGCAGCTTCCTGCATAATCCCTCCTTGCGAAAAGCCCCGCCACCGGCAGCTCATTTTACGCCTGTGGTATCAGTGTGTGTTCTGGCCTACCCCAGCAGATCACAGGCTGCCCCTCCAAAGCTGTTTATAAAGCAAGTGACAGCACACGCCAGGATTAATGCAAGTTAGCTAACGGCATGTACATGCTATAATCTTTTGACCGAGTTTTATTGTGTTCCAATTTTGTACAACAAGAAAAGTATGAACGAATCTAGCAGGTAGGCTGGTGAGGAAGCTGTTCTGTTGATTAGAACTTCAAAAGTGTGGTAAACTATTATAGAACTACCTTTGCCCTAAATTAATACATTTGATCTGATCCATGTGCAATCTGTGCTGTGTGTTAAAAAATATTCCAACTATTTTGTTATTTGACTTGTGGACTGCACATGAAGCTGAATGACATGTCAGCTCCCAAAAGTGAGGCCAAATCATCTCGATTGCCCCCTGGTGGCTGGCCGCAGCATAGGTAATGAACCCTGCCTCCTCCATATCTAAAAAACTTTATGTAGTTCTTATCATACTGATGTATGTCAAAGTGTTCGTGCTTCCTGTGGTTAGTGCTGTCGCCTCACAGCAAGAAGGTTCTGGGTTTGAATCATGGTTCCAACCAATCAGGTTCTCCCCGTGTATGCGTGGGTTCTCTCCGGGTACTCCGGCTTCCTCCCACAGTCCAGAGACATGCAGATTTGGGTTAGGTTAATTGGAGACATTTAATTGGCCGTAGGTGTGAATATGAGAGTGAACGTATGCATGTCCGCCCTGCGATACGCTGGCGACCTGTCCAGGGTGAACCCCACTTCCCGACCAATGTCAGCTGGGATTGGCTTCAGTAATTGGCGTTTCCTGTTTTGTTCTGAAGTCCATTTCCTTGTGTCTCTGCACTTCCAGTTCTTCTCTCTCTCTCTCTCTCTCTCTCTCTCTCTCTCTCTCTCTCTCTCTCTCTCTCTCTTGTGTTTTGCTCTCTTTACTTTTCTTGTGTCTCCTGCCCCTGTGATTGGCCGTGCCTGTTCCTACCTCGTCTCACCTGTGTCCCATTACCTGTGCCCTCTTGTATGTGTACATAGTCTTTGTGCCTCCCTTTGTTCTCGTTGGATTGTCTGTTTATCTCTGGTAAGCCATGCCATGTATCAGCTCCGTGCTTTATGTCCATGTTCCTGTTTAAATTTCCGATTATCTGAGTTTGAGTTTTTGTTTATTTTCCCCTTAGAAGACTTGAGTTCTGTTTTTCGTTGCCTTTTATTACGTACTGTTTCCCCCTAACCTGCATTTTGGGGGTGAGGTCGAATTGTCGAATTGGCTTAGGAAGTTTCCTAAATCTTGACATGACCTGGAAGTATTTGATCAGTGGCCATGATAGGAGCTGTTTGGATTCTCTAAATGCATAGGAAAGGAGCTCCAATGCTTCCTCTCCTATCTCCTTTAGCATAGGGTAAACTGGACCTTCCTTTGTGAGAGTATAGGAAATATAGACGCCCCACAATTCATTGCAGGAGCGATATTTAACGTGACGCGCCATGCACGAACATAAACGATTCAATCTGAAGTAGAAGTAGAAGAAATAGAAGAGTATGAATATGACCCAGAAGAGATGCACGTCATCATGTAAGTTACTGTTACATTATTATGAATCATTTACATCTGATGTCACACGGTGGTAAAACACACTGAAACAAGCTGATGGAGCGGTGTCTTTCCTTCCTAGTGTATTTAAGGACTGTCTTTCCTCCCTTCTGTGCCAGAATGTCTTTACCTCAGTGTGAGCCTTCTAGCATTTTTTCCTAGCCTAGTGTTTTTGGATACCTTTGCCTGTTGGACTGATCTCCTGTGTACCAAATCTGTTTCACCAAACTTCATTGAACCGTTTGCCTAAGGCTGGGTCTGCATTATTGAGTCGACCTGCCTGTGAGCCTTGATAATGACATCAGCAAATGATATCTTCACCTTTATCCAAGATGTTTTGACTTGTTTGAGATTGGATGAGATGTTGTCCATCTTTACATACAGTCGCTACAGATCCATAGATCTCCTCCTTATTTGCCACCGTTCCTGTCACCATGCACTTACATACCTGTAGCAAAGTAGCAAGCTCTCTACAAAGCTCTACTTGTTGTGGAAAAGTGGAAACACTTGTCAATGAGCACAAAACCAGATCCTATATGTTGGAGAGTTCATACAGTTTGCGATTCCACCTAATTACCATCATTTCATATTTACTAATGCAATTAGACCAATTTTTTTGGCTTGTGGTATTGCGGCTTGCAGCTTCATGCAAACAACGTTATACTTGAAACTGTGGTTTCTTAGGTTCTATGTAATTACGCCTGCCATGAAATAGTTTCGTCATTGAGCAATACTACAATCGTCTCATTATTTAGGTGCATGAGCTCATGACTATAGAGTCGAGCATATGACGTCGAAAAAAAGAGTTTGGTTATATTCTGTGAACGCCTGTAATGCTGTGACGTTCATTCAAAGTTTAATATTATTGAATGTATCACTCGTCCAAATTGGGCCAAATTCGACACTTTGCTCTCTTGGGCCTTTAACAATACACATGCCAAGTGTGTAGCCGATAAGATGAAGGGTTCTCGAGATATGCAAGCCACATACAGGAAGACAGAAAGACAGACAGACGGGCAGATTCCTTGCTTTAAAGATGGATGTATCTGTATTGACTCAAGGACGTCCTCTTCTAGAGAGAGTAGATAAACAGCTTTTAAACATTGTCACTTCATGAGAGATGCGCCCAAGGTCAGAAGCACAGCACATAAGGGGAAGCTGACAATGCTCACTTGTCCGTTTGGAGCCGTTTGGGTGACGTGTTGTAACACGGAAAAAACGGCTGCAAGAAATAAAAGGATTATCTGATGGACATGTTTGATTTGGGGAAGCTAACGAATAGAGATTTACAACAGTCCGTATTATTCGGCAGTGAGTGCTGAACGGGCGTGCAGCTTCATAAAATCTTTCCACTATCGCTTTCATGAGCCGCAGCCTCGATCATGGACACTACTAAAGGGTCGTCTACTAACCAGAAGGTCGACCCCCCCGGCTCCTATGGTCCGCCTGCCAAAGTGTCCTTGGGCAAGACACTTGAGCCTAAATTGCCGCTGACAGCTGCACTCGCAGTGTATGAATGACGTGTGATAGAAGAAAAGCTCTGCGTATGGCAGCGCTGCATGAATGGGTGAATGGGTGCGACTAGAAAAGAGCTACATACAGTCCGTTTACCATGTTATCTTTTATGGTGGTGTGATTTTAACCACATCACACCATCAGCTGCATTTCAACGCCAGATAACTGTTCATCCAGTCTGCTAATTACACTGGTTTATGAATAACACTGACAGGCACCATCAAGGGCTGTCTCCACGTTTCACTGGTAGGAACAGAGGACCATTTTAACCCTTGCATTTCATTTCACCTGGAAAAGGGGTGGATGTCATGCACGGATGGAAAATTTAGTAATTGCTGACATCCTGGAACAAAGATTTGATGTAACCTTTCCCGTGCTGTCTACAAGGTACAAGGTTTTTTTTATTTCTTTTAGTTTCTCCTCATTTTTCCTCAGTGTTATTAATGTGAGAGTGAATCAAGAGGGTAGACATTTGGCTTCCGCCGGAGCGGAGGAGCCAGGGAATGAACTTCGTCTGAAGAAGCTGTCTAACGGTCCACAGATAAAGAGAGAAAACAAAGCCGAGGCTGAACCGTCTGCCAGCGCCGCGCTTTACTCCACCTGCCAAATTAACTGATTGTGGGCAAGTGATCGGCGGCGGCTGGCACCGCAACCACTTCCTTCTCTTCCATGTCACACAGCTTAAATCTGTTGTGCTCTCCACAAATGAAACTTGACGAATTCGGCTCCACTTTGCACACATTTGCCTTTCTCTTTTTAGAGAGGCAAAGAAAGCAAAGCTGCTCCTCTTATCCACAGCGACTGACGGGTCCAATACGATTGTAGTCAATGACTCATGAGCTTGCTACAAGCGGTTAATGGGCGCACACGCCAACATTTATATGACAATACTTACAAATTACATACTATACATTTGTCAGAAACACGCTAATTTTCCAGTTTTTTGGGAGTTCAAACAGCTCCTTGTCAGTGAATACACCTAAACTGTACAAAGGTGAGGAGTAAACTTACCCACTGTAAAAAAAAGAAAAGAGGAAAATAATGTAAATCTCTTGTGAAAACGATTAAGAAACGAGTTCACTTACATCTTTCCAGCAGTAAGTGCAGGTTCCTGCTGGTGCTGCTCATGCTGATCATTTACAATCCCCCTGTCTGTACAATAGGGCAGTGTTGGAACGGGCCGGTGCCGCGTTTCCATCCATCTGTTCTGTTTATTCCACCTGAGTGGAAACACTGGGAGGAGAGAAAGTCTTGGGCTGAGGTTGAAAAAGTTGGCATATACCGATCAAACAAAATCATGACGCTAGTGGCGAGAGCTTAATGTTCACTGAAGCAATGATGTAACTGAACGTAGTGGAAGAGCTGTGTGGAGCGTTATGAAGGTTATGAATACATGCATGAATGTCTACATGACTGTTCACCATTGGAGGTTCGACTGGAGTCTTTTCAGATCATCTTCTTGAACCATTGTCTTCTTCACGGCTTTTCTCTGCTGCCTGACTGGAGAACTTGGGCCCCCGGTTGTTTATCTCCTAATATTCACAAAACAGCGGTGGACGGTTGCATGCATTGATTCACTTTTTCTTTTCTTTTCCAGAATTTTTGAAAATTGGTTAAAATGTACCCTTCCTTTGCACAGAAACCCAACTTGCATTACTGTAGCCTCTGAAACATTTCAATACAAAAAAGAAAAGTTGGTCGCAAACGTATTTGACGTGATTTAATTTCGTTGAAGTGAATAAGTGGAGGATGTTGGCACGTTGTCCGGGAGCAGAACAACAACATACACGTGTATCAGTAAAAGGTTAGACAACAGAAAAGAAGATGAAATAAACCCTCTGGTTTCAAACATGCTGCTGCCGGAAACAAGGTTGAGAGTAAAGTTGTGGCTGAAAACGGAAACAATGAAGTGACAATTTATTTAAAAAGCTGTAGAGTTTTGTAATACATCTCTCTGGGATTGTCACATAACACAAAGTCACTTTATCCATTATTTAGTGAAGCAAAGAAAGTAGGTAAATGTAATTTTCTCCATTTTCTTTTTTTAAAAATATATAATTGCACCAAAAAGGGTCTACATAGCGATTCTGCAGTCCGAGATGACTATTGAAGACACGTCAAAGGAAAAATGTCAGCTTCTTTATGTGACCCTTTATCACAACGTATGGCCACATGAGTTATAAGCGGTTCAGTCTTTCATTTTGCCTCATTTGAAAAATTTCACTACAGTGAGATGGAAATATTTGTATTCTTGTTAAAAATAAGTTCTTACATTAATTATCTGAGGAACCGCCGTATGACCTCTCTTGTCCGGCCATCAACCACAGATTTAGACAGTGATGTAGGGGATATGCAATTTAAGCCTCCAATAAAGGTACCAGAACAGTTAGATGAATAAAACCATGAGACCTTAATAGAGTTTGGTGGAGGGGTTGAGGTTTATGCCACGGGGGAACTGGGATTCGTAGCCTCTGTATTTCAACTAACTAACGACAAAAAAATGTAATACTATTATATTCCATTCTACATTATATAAACACATTTCTTTAGACCCCCCCTGGAAAAAAACAAGAGGACCTGAAATATGATCTTTTTTTCCGTTAACTATTCCGTTCCGTTACTTTTGTGAGATTCTGATTCAAATGTTAATGAATCCAGTTCGGTAAACAAACCCCCACAGAGAAAAAAGAAATACTAAACGTATTATTATATTATATTTACTTATTAGTAATATTGTGTGTCCGTGTAGTGTTCCTTTTCTCATATTAAGCGAGGGTTTGAGTTTCCTAGTTCTTTAAGGTGTATTGGGGCACTGAAACTGAAGGCAGAGATATCAACATTAGTGTGTGAGTAAGAGAGCACCAGATATCGAATGGTGTATATGGTTCCATATATCCACATGTTGAGATGACAGGACGTTGCTTTTTATTTGCTCTGGCTTACATCAGCCTCCATGTTTGCTGTTAGTTCTACTGCCCTCTGCAGGACATCTGTACAGGACACACCACATAGAACCCCCCCCCACCCCACACACACACACACACACACACACACACACACACACACACACACACACACACACACACGCACACACACTGTGCAGACCCATGACAATTAATCACACGCTGCAGCACAACACACTCCGCGTGGTGTTCCTTGGGCCCCTAAATGGGGGTAAATAACCCCATGCACTCACCATGCAGGGAGACGTTTCGTCAAACAAATATGATCAAAACAAAACTAATGACGTGTAAATTGTTTATGATGTGTTCTGAAATGAGCAGGCCCAGCGCAATGTCTGGGAGTAATCATCGACACGAGGGAGACATAATCAGGAGGAAATGAATATGATCGCACGGGCAGAGCGCACTCTGACACAGTGTGTTGCTGGAGTGGTCGGAGGAAGGTGTGCGACACAGACTGCGGAGGCAGGAGAGCGTACGGCCTCGGCCATTCGTGCTCCGGAAGAGAAGGGAAAAAAAGGCTGTTTGAAGGGGTGAATGAGTGACGGCTGTGAAAAGTGCTCCTCGGTTTCATAAGAGAGCAATCACAACACCGAGTGAAGTGTTCTTTGTGCGGTAGAAGAGCTCTGCTGAATGTCCTGAACTGGCTGACATTGAACAGCGATTCGCTAAATGAACTCCATCATTAGAACACATTTGAGTGAACACACACAAGGTTGCCAACAAAGGCTGCTTGTACATTCCACTTACAGACATGCACTGTGCGTTCAGAAACAACTGCAACTACATTAAAAGCATGATATGTCTGTATTAAACAATATAATATCATCATTACAATAATTGACCAGTGACAGGAGAAATCTGCAATAAAGAATTTTTTTATGAACAAAAAACAAACTCTGGCTGGACCGTGTATGATAATTGTGCAAAATTGAGGATGTAGTTAGCATGTGAATATTAACATATTCACTCATATTTGCAGCTGTCAGCTGGTTTCAGCTCTTTATTTGCTTCTTTCTCTTGTCCTCTCTGTGCTCGTGTTTACTATTTAATTATTTATTTTTTTAATAGAGCTGTATTTAAAATAAACCTGACCACATCTGTTTCATGTGGACAGAGGAGCAAGTATGAAACTATGACTGAAACCACTTACTGAAATCTTGATTTTTGTAGCCATCACATTGTCCGATAAAATCACCGGACAACACGACATGCATGTGAGTTAAAGACCAGAGCTGTGCCGTGATTTCATCTGTCTTTACTCGCAAAATCGTCACTCAAGAGGGAAAGTTGGAAGCTCGAGAATATCTTTCTTCCTCCGTGTCCTCCACAGCACAGAGCCTCCACCTGGGTTACAAACTGCTGCTCCCCTCGCTCACTGTACAGAGTCGACTTTTACAGGAAGCAGCAGATTTTTGTCCAAAAGGTGCAAAGATTTGTCCCTATGGGTTAAAAAAAAAAGTCCCTGAAGGGATCAGAAAAATGTGCTATGTCGGCGAGGATGAGGATGTAGAGAAACTGTTTGTGCCAATTCATTTTTCGGCTGCCCGACCAATGGTGCGACTCGATCGCAATCTCAACTCTGACACACGAAAGGCACACCTGAGAATATGGTCCCACCCTGACACTGACCCTGACCCTGCATGTATATATATATATCTATATATATATATATATACAACAATTGTATGCTTTGTTCAAGGAATTATCAAACCTCAGAGTGGAGGGGAAAAAATGTGATCTGGTTGTTGCTGTTTTTCTGGAACAAAGATAGATTTTTCTCTAAAGTTTTTACTCCGAAAGGAGAGACAATTAAAAGCCGTCCAATCAGATAACCACTCTTCACGGCCTTATTGAGCAGGGAAGCACCTCCGGAGGAACGACACGTCCAAACCTTGAGGTGGACGCTTCTACAACAGCGGGAGACCACGTCAGGTTCCACTCCTGTCGGCCAAGAGCAGACGCCCGAGGCTGCCCTCTTACACTCTCCTCGGTCTTCACCTTTATCTTTCTTGGAGACACAACACAGTTATCAAACACACACCTTTTAGCTTAATAACTCACTAAATCCTTATTTTTCAGAAACATTTTCACGTTCACTGAACACCAAAAACACTTCATTATTTTACTGGGCGGGCTTCAGAAGGTTATTTCCTGTTACCTCCAATATGGCAACTAATTAAATACCATGGACAGTTCATCACCAAGCATCAGGGCCTTAAATTCAACACAGAGTTTAATGAAGTCAGAAAATATCACAGACACAATAAATAGTGTACAGCGCTACATGACCCTCTGATATAAATGATTTACGTGTTGTTGATCTCGAGGTTGAGATGTGGAAGTAGAGGGCTACTGGTGACCTAATGGTGTAAGTTCTGAGGAGATTTGTTTTCTGAGATTGTTCGCCGGCTACTGTATCATGAGTTAGAGGTTTTTTTCGGGTTGGATGTTGGTTGTTATGTGTTGTCGTGGTTGTATAATAGGTTCTTGTTATTATGTGGTCTGATAGGGATGTGCATTCATGTATCTGTTATTTAAGTATTATCTAAAATCGTGTGGAGGCCTCGGAAAGAGTAGTGACTGTTACAATACAGTGGCTAATTGCGATCTAAATATACTTAAACTTTAACACTGGACAGTTGAAGACCGAAAAAACGTAGCCTGGTCTGATGGATCTAAATTTGGGCTGAGGCTGCAGATGGTATAGGATCACAATTTGGCATGAATCCAAGGAGCCCACCTGCCTCGTGTCAATAGGGGATGTTTTCCTGACACACTTTGGGCCCTTATTATCAATCAATCATTTTGTTCAATGCCACAGTCTGGGTTTTCTCGCCGACATTGCTCATCCCTTTGAATCTGCAGAAACAATGTGATGCAATCACGTCAGCTTCATGTACAGTATATATTGTACACCGTGTATACTGTTGATATACAGTGTAGTACTGTCCAAAGTTTTTGTCGCGTAAAATGTTGAGACACTAATCAGTCATCCAGTAGCTTCACTCTTTAAACTCTTTCTTACCTTTGCCAAGGAGGCTGTGTTTTCATCTGTGTTTGTTGGCAGGGTCACATTAAACCGATTCAAACGATTTCCGTGACATTTGGTGGAGGGGTGGCACATGACCTAACGAAGAGCCCATTTCATTTGGGAGGGGATCCAAGACTCTTTTTTTCCCCTCACCTGTCCTGGAGGAGGTTCAGTGTGCACTCGTCCGCGTGCCCTTCTAGTTGTGCTGTAGGTTTAACTGCAAATTGATAAAACTGCTCATGTTTTAGTCAACATGAAAATGGCAGTTTGTCCATCTTCTTTTCTCGACAGTCGCCACGGGGTTCGTCGGCGACGTCGCATAGCAGCTACGCGTGTGCTTCATTCACCCTGACCTGACAGTCATACAGCCAGAAGGAACCAAACCCGAAATGACATGTTAAGTCACCATTTTACATAACATTCATATATTGCAGGAAGAAAAAAAGAATGCAAATGCTCTCATGAGAATTTGTTTTGCATACGACTTCTCACCGGCAGTACATGGCCTGGAGGCTCCCCGCCCATGTGTCACACTGACTGACTGTTCTCGGCCACCTCTTTGCCTGATTCCTCATCCGACTCAAAGAAGAATCTTGGTTGTTCCAAACTTTCTTCCAGCCACTGTTCTCCTGGCAGCCATCGAAGCTTTAGAAACGTTCCAAATCAAGTTGCTCTGATCTGTGCCTCGCCACAGTTTTATCTTAGAGGTCTATACTAAGAGTTCCTTGGACTTCATGGCTTGTTGTTGTTTGCCAACATTCAGGTCCACATGTGCACGATTGTCTGCCTCTCTAAACTAATTCCAATCAATCAGTTCAGGTGAAGTCCAATGAGATTTGAGCATTTTACATATTCTATATATATAGGTATGTGTGGACATTCTGCAGGTCTACATATATCTTGACTAAAAAGAGTCAAATGGGAAGATAATGAAGCTTAATATTTAGCTCAGAAGAATGAGAGTGGTACCATAACTCTAATCCAACTGTCTGCAAGAAATGACTTCCCAAAATGGCAAACTACTCCTTTAAATAGTGCTGCATTCCAACAGGACTATCATGGGTACAGAGGTGATGGTTTTAGTGGCAGTCGTAAGGACCATGGCCAGGATTTTAGGCCAAAGTCTAAATACTGTTTCCAAAACTTGGTACTTCCCTAGAAGTAGTTTCAAGGACGGCGCCATTATGCCATGGAACCATGTGGGGCCACCCCACTGCGGGCCCCCTCACGCAACCAAAGCGGTGTGGTGCTGTACAGCCGCTGTGCGTCGTGAAACACCAAAGCCAGCCCCCGCCAAGGCGGTGAATTACCGGCGCTAATCCCGCAGACGGAAGCCGGGGATCTTGCAAGCGCGGGAACAAAAGCTCTATTTCCTCTCTGACGGGGGCGCAGACACAGCAGAGGTTTGGCAAGCATCCTCGGGGCGCTTCCCGGGAAGGTTTAGGACTGGACTGAAGGTACCGAGACACAATGTTTTTAAGCGAGATGATAAGAAAAAGACAGTGGCCTATAGGAAAGCCAAAGAAATAGGTTGCGAAGTGAAGTTTATTTGTTGAAGCTCCTTCAAGGGGGTCACAATATGATCCAATAAATCATCCCAACATACTCCCACGGGTGTGCTAATAAAACAATAGACACAGAAATAAAGGCACAGCCACAGATTGCAAACAAATTCATCCTCTGCCTCAACTCACACCCAGCCAGGTGATTAGCTAAGGCCTGGGCTTCGAGTATAGTGTCATAACTATTAGAAAAAACTAGTTCCGGTTTGGGGACACTCACATGAAAGCCCTCTCGGCTCAGAACCACAGCTCCGAAGGTCGCCAAAGCTTTTGGTACACGAGTTGTAGACATTATACAGTAAGTTCAGAAACACGGCAGAACCTTTGATTAAAGGTGCAAATGAACTCATTGCATAGCATTTTTTCTTTTTTTTGCCAGCATATGAATTATGATCTGCTATTAGGTAAGTTACCAATAGTTGCTGTACTCATAGAGTGACCTAGATTTGTTTTAAAAAGTACAAAAATGTTATGGTAAGCTGACTTTGGTTGTACAATTCAATGCACAATGACAATAAAGGCTTTCTCTTTCTAATACATTTACATGTATATAGGTGTTCCGATCCTCACAGCTCAAAGTGCCGAATACTTCTACAGGTTTTGGTCCACATAAGGACTGATTGACAAGGCTGGTGTTTATACCAGACATGCTGTATTATCTTTCCTTCCTAGTATTTATATACAAAATATAAAATATGTGGTGTGTGCGTGTGTGTGTGTGTGTGCGTGCCTGTTAACCGACTCTTAATATTACCTGCTACTATTTTTAAGCTGCTTTGGTTACATCAACATGAATCTGCCTCTACCTCAGCAGCACAAACACGTGTATCCATGTGAGGATGTCAGGTTTTGTATCATTGCACATATACAAAGAGCTCAAAAAAATGTATGTGTTTTCTTCTGTATTATAACCTTTTTGTCAGATATTAGCAATTCTTCAATTACTTTGTCTGTTTTCGTTTCCGTTTGTTCATGTGGTGATTAAACAAACAGCATTCAGTGTGGTAATTCGTGGGCTTCAGAGTTATCGGTTGACTTATTCTTCACTTATTAATGTAGCAGATTTAAAACGTATTCACCCGATTGTCCTTTCTTATTTCTATGACCCAATCCAGCTCATGTGATGTTTTCACGTTCCTCCTCGGCTCGTCGCTCTGCCTGTCTTCACGGAGTTCAGAGAAACCCATAACAGAAAAGCACTGTGTTGCTAAGCAGTTCTCAGAAAACATTGACTGTAACCCCGGCACAACGTGTGCCTATTAAATCACGAGTTGCAATGTGCGTTGTTGATGGAAGTTAATTTACCGTGCACTGCCCTACCTGTTTTGATATCGATGTAAATGGCCGCGTTTGAGGGCTCGAGGAAACATGATTTCGCCATACAATCTGTGAGTGCAACAGATGGATTTTCCCCTCCTCCAGAAGCCGAATGAAGAGAAAGAACATTCAATATGTAATTACCTTCCTCAGACGTCGTCACGGTCTTGTCAGGGATTCAATTCATGCGCCCATGACACCAGTGGTTTCACTCAAAATAAATGTTTGTGTGGAGAAGGGTGAGAAACACCTCAGCTGTTCATCATGAGAAGCAGGTTCAACCTCCGCCTGATACTGGGAGACGTCTCACACACACACACACACACACACACACACACTTTATCCCTCTCTTCCCTACCAGCTACAGATATGTGGTATTTGTAATGCTTGTGTGAGCCTCTGTCGCAATATATTTTTTATTCTTATTAACTGCATGGGTGCAATTTATTTTCCTCTCGGGCGATGAAGGTGGTTGGGAGTGAGGCAAACTCTGGTGGGAGCTGATAAGCGGCTGCTCGCACGCAGGCCTGCTGGAGGCACCAGATTTACCAAGAAGACAATGTCCACCAGGTCAGGTGGCGTGCACACGCACCGAAACACAGGCACGTATGCACACTCACTTTCAGAAAGGACGGCAGCTGCATTTCAACAAAGTCTGACCTTTACATCCAAGGAAAATGCCAGGAAATTTTTTAAAACTGGGTTTTGTGTAAAAAAAAAAAAAAAGAAGAAGAAAAATACAGGTTTCTGAATATTGACAACTACAGCCTGTTGTCAACTAACATGATGGACAGTCGCGTCTTTCTACCGCCTGAATATGGTGTCTGAATTGGACCTTTCATTCAGCAGTGTAGTATCTGCATGTATATTGAGCTGTTAAGTGAGTCTTGCAAGTTTTTTTTGTAACCATTTGTTAATGTTATAATGCATCAGCAGCAGCAGCAGCAGTGAATAGCCGTGGCCGCAATCATGCCCCTGCCAGCCTGGATGAAGCTCAGCAGCGATCAAAGTGCAAATTGGGAAATCTTCCCGTGATTTTGCTCCAACAACGGGACTAGTGGAGAAGCCAGGGGAAGCCCAGGGCAGTGACTCGGAGGAGTGCTGTGGGAGCGGGAGTGTTGACACGTCGACAAATACAACTTGAACCTGAGCGACGAGGAGCGGTCACACTGGACTCGTTTGAACGCTACTTCAAACCACCTCAAATATGATGTATAAGAGCGCTACGCTTTTTTGGGCTGCTGCTAACAGGAGGAATGTTAGACAATGAACTCAGTTTTGTGACTTTACTCTCGCTGCTTGTGAACATGGCGCCTTGAGAGATTATTATTATCATCGTTGGTCAAAAGAAATATCTGCGTTGGTGAAGAGGGCATACGCAGATGCAGTTATTAAGGGGAAAGGGGCACTTGCGACTAGCCAATGCTGTCAAAGCAGGTCAGGCAGCAAAGCTTTATTTACTGTATAAGTTCTGCGGAGGCACTGGCCCACAGAGGGTCCACAAGGATCTCTTACATGTTACTGCTGTGGAAAAGGTCAATAGGTTATATGGTCAGGACATTAATGGGTGTGACACTGTTAAATACCTCTTAACAGGGCAACTCTTTCAAGAATGAGATAAGGTGTTGTATTCCTTTTTTTAAATTTTTTAATTTTTTTACATTACTGGGACTATCTTATCCTGCTCCAAAAGAAACCCTTTAAGACATCGACTCCCATTCCTGTCATTCTGTTGTCTCAGTTACCGCTCATCGTTGTAAAAATAAAAGAGCACAAACTTAACACGCTCGCACACGGACTTGCAACTGCGTGTATATCACTGTGACATCATGATCACGGAGGCAATTAACATTTCTGACGAGGCACCTCAGTGATGATGATCACCTTACGCGGTTTATGAGAACCATCAAAGTTAAACCCTCCCAAAGTCATGATTATTCAGTTGCGCTGACTGTTTATGAGGGGCCTAGAAGACGGCGGTGTAATTACGGCGGCGAGAAAAGTACAGCTTTGCGGTGCACAGTCAGGAGCACAGAGACGTCCATAAAGTGGAAGAAGCACTGCGCTGTCGGAATATGACAGCCAATCCATCAGAGAAATGGAGTCTGGTGTCTACAGCCGCCAAGGAGAGAGTGCCTGCAAGTTTTATAAATAGTTGCACCTTTTAAAGGGAAATTGGAAGTTGTCAGACACATGCCATCTGCATCTGCATTTTTTCGAGAATATATCTCCAGCAGAGGCCGTCTTTGAACATGACTGAAACATCGTAACATACAAAGTGGCAGAGCTGAAAGCCTTTCCGGGAAACGATTGGATGTCCTGCTGCACTGAGGGGAGTTGATTCGTAGACCAGCAACACATAGTGTCAAGGTGCCAGACTAATGGAAAGACTTCCCATGACATCTATTAACCTTTCTTATGCTATATATATATACATATATATATATATATGTTTTTGTGTGTGACTGTCTGTCAACAACATCTGCAAAATGTTCACAACTCCACTAAAAAAAGTGGGACAATTTAGTGTTGGGACCTCTAAGGACTCAACTTTTTATTGATTTATATAATCAAGTTATAAATATAAGGAGTTGAGCAAAGAGACAGGGTAAAATACATTTGGCCATGTGAATGAGTTTCCTGTCATTGGCGCTTTTGGAAATTTTTCTATAGGAAGCTACGGTGAACTGAAAGCGTGATGTCAGAATCACTTACAAGATATGGCCGCACTCTCTAAAATGACAGGTTTTACTTGCTAGGCTGTACTATGTACTGCCTTTTTGCTCAGTCGTTTTATGCATATTATTCTATTTGAATATGTTTCAAATATTCTATTACATATGAAACATTTTTAAACCACTGAGTGTTCTTTGAGTAGATGTGTTTAAATCGAATTTAGACACAAATGGACAAGAAAATCAGATTTATACAACGAAAACTCATGGTCGTGCACCCCCCATCATGGACTACGAAGTTCGTACAGTTAAGTGAGTTTGGATATTCTGGCTTGAGAAATTCGTACAAGCAAGCCTCACAGAGAAAATCAAGACAAGTTTTAGATCCCAATGCAAAAATGGTGCATGGCCCAGTAAAATTAAATCTACCTGAAATCATTTTTTCTAGTCCATTCATAGAACTCTCCTCCATAACTAAATATCTGGAATCCCTGATAGATTCATAGGGGATTTCAGAGGCCCGGGTTGACAACCACTGTACTAAAATATTTATTGTTATTTATTGCTTTAGTTTTGTGTCTCAGTTGTAAGTCACTTTGGATTCAAGCGTCTGCCAAATCAGCAAATGTAAATGTAAGTTTTAGTGTGGGCTGGAAAACGACACTTCTTTAAATAGAATGTGTTCAGCATGCCTCAAAAGGTAATTGTTTTGTTACCAGTGAACATTTTATTGCATTGAGACATCATCAGGCACTGCCAGTGGGGTGGTGATACAATTCACTTTCTAAAATGAAATGTTAAAGGCGCCTCCAAGAAAGAGGAGTATGCAAAACATAGTATCACATGATTTACACCATATGAATGGATAAATATTCTAATTTAAATGCAAACGCTTGGGCTGGAGGGGGGGGGGGGCTGTACATAAACGCAGGCATTTGGTACATGCTACCGTATGATTCATATATACAACCGATGCAATTACTCGTCTTCAAATGAGGTTTTAAACCTTACTTGTCATTGTTGCGTCCTTATAGTAATGTTTTTATTTCCCAAACCCTGTGTTATTCTTGCTCTCGGTGTAATTGCTTCTGTCCTCTGGTTCATCAAGCTGACTGATATCTGAGGTAGGACACTTCCTCAAGATCTCGTCTCTCTGCATTGGGCTCCTCCTTAAATCAAACCTCACTAAGGCCGAAACCGTCCGCTTTGATCACCTGCTGCACCCCCCCCCCCCCAGAGAAATGGGTTGAGCTGAATTGTCAGTATGTGTACAGTATCGTTGTGCACCTCATTTGTCCTTTTAAATGACTCAAGCACTTTTCTACACCCTTGAATATACCAATTAAACAGTGGAGTGGAGGATCTCATTCTTAATGGAATATAGAGTGAATCCCTGTGTTCCTGATCAAAAACATTATCACTGTTTGTGATTTCTCTCTGCACAGATTCATCTGGATCTCCTGGACCACTTGACAAGCTTGGGCATTTTATTTTATTTTATCAGAACCATGTTGTTTACGAACGTATTGTTTCATTTTCACATGATTGATGTATCTTTTCTTCTTCATAAACTACACTCACTATCCGCCCAGGCCCATCAGTATCCTTAAATTCTATCAAGCTACACCAAATTACGAACACTCATAGATTTCATTTCAAAAAATGCCCTATCTTGCAATGTAAGTAAAAGCGATTTAAAAAAATTCTGAATCCACTCCTTCTTCTAAATCCCGCCAAATGAAATGGGTTCTTTCTTGGCCCGTGTCCCATCCTTCCTCAGAGTTCTTCCACCAAATTCAATCCTGCTGACAAACAAACAAACAGAGCAACAAGGGGCAAAAGGAAAGCTTGTTTTTATTTGGTATGGATATTTTATAGTTGTTTTGAAATTTAATTTTGATGCACCGACATGGGAACCACAATTGACAGTTTAGCCAGCAAAGTGTGGCTAAGCCGACGTCCAGACTGAGCTCAGTCTCCATGGTAACTACTGCTGAAGCCGAGGGAAATTTTTCGCTCAAGAGCATGTAAAAATATAAGCAGCCTCTCAGAAAGAGCAGCTGACAAAAACAGTGTCACATGAAGGTCCATTTGACTGCTCTGTTCAAGACCTCTTTAAAGTGCTCAGAGATTTTTTTTCTTCATATTGAGCCAACATAGGTCTGATGAGCTGCTGATGAAGATCAAGTGATTATGATCAAAAGCTATACAACACCTATTATTTGAAAAATATCCAACATGTTCTCACCACCCAGGCACATTCTACGTCTTTGCATTTGCTTTGTCTGTGCAGCGTCAAAAATCTGCCTCACGTTCTGTCTGAACATTTGGTATTAATCCATAATCCTGGACTGATTGACTATTTGGATTTCACTCTTGGGTTTTGCTCCTTACATTTCTGTGAAAAAAAAAAAACGACGAAAAAAAAGTCACTAGAAATCAATATACGTTTTTCTACTCTAAGACTGAGCCTGATAAAATGGTTGGATTGAAAAAAAAAGGAGAAAGAAAAAATGCACACGTTTGCCCAGCCTGATCCCTGTTCACAGGAGGCCCAGTCATATTGCCAAAATGACACTGTGTGGCATCAAATGTCTCCTTCCACCTATAATTAGTTTAGAAGGAAGCCTTTAGTTTACTGCTCCGTATTAGCACTACTCAGGAACTGCATAAATTCTGATCTGCGTGGGGAAAAGTTGCTATCCGGTGAGTACAATCCTGTTAAATTCACACCTGGACTCACTAACATGATCACGTTGATTCAAATTTCAGACCCACTGCTCGTTGTATCCCACCAACACTATCTAGTGGGGCCTCGGTGTTGATCAGAGCAGCAATAGCGGGAAAGAAAACGATGAAAGTGTTGATAGCGATGATGACAATGATGGCTACCACGATATCCCCCACAGTGTTTTGATCCGGGCTGATTAAAAAGAAAAAACAGCCCGTCTCCAGTGCAATGCAGGGCCATTTGTCATCAGGCAACGACAGGTGTAATCATCCTTTTTGCTTGCCTGGCCCATCACTCTTCCCTTTACCATGTATCAGGATCAATCTGGGCTCATTTATTTTAATCATTTCTTATTTGCTAAATTGGCAAAGTCAAAGGAGGACAAGAGAAACAAAGCTCGATTTGAAAGTGAGCCAAGATACAAGTTTATGCGACTGCATCCTTCAAAGGAACTTTGTCATTTCTTCAGTTTTCTGCTCGGGGATTACACACTACAAAAGAAGACTCAATGGGAAAACCAATGCTAGTTATTTTCAGCACTCAGGAATCTCATCTGAAAGTATTTTAATATCAAGATTGTTACAAAAAGATCCATTGTATTCTAATAACTATTATAGACCTTTATCACATTATTTTATCACTTTATTAGTAGCACAAATTTCAAAATGTTGTTTATTGAAATTTTTTTTGTATTAGTATATGATGGTTTTGTGCTGGACTACATTAAACACACGAGGGGGGGCAAAATATCCAATTTCTTGACATAATTGTTCAACTTATTGGGTTGCATTTGATTCCATTAGTTTACTCAGGAAAGTGTGTTCATTTAAATGAAACCTCGAGACCTTTTAATTTGGTTTAGGACACTCATGAAATCATTTGTCACTTCATAATTCCTGTCTCCGCGTTGGTTTGATCTTCTCTGTTCTCCTTTTTTTCTGTCGCTGTATGGCTTTTTTTTTTACATGCCTCATCATGAACTGAGTGCGTCATGGTTCTGGGCAAGGAAAATCCTGGCTTTGAAATGTATTTGATATCAGGGATCTGGATTTTGTTGTTCTGACAGACAGAAATCCCACATTACTTCTGCATCAACTACTGCAACAAAAGCAACTTTGCTGTCGTACCAACCTGATTACAGCTATACACACATTTTTTGAATCGTTCAAGTTGTCAACTGCTTCAACAATTTACTCCAAACCAAAATATTTTTAACAGATTTTGAAAATCTATACCTGCAACCTGCAATGTTAGTGTATGTCTTTTCTCCGTTGATTCAATTCTTTCCCAGCAGTTTTTGTATATTTTGGTCTGATGTATTGGACAGCGCTCTCTTCCACCATCATCAAAATCGCACACGAGGGCACACCTTTTGGGAGAGCATCTGTATTTGACTGTGAGGGACACCAATACCAACCTGTAGCAAACAAAGTACAGTAAAGGGGTGATTTATTAGCTCGTCTGTGGGCTAAAATATTGTTTTTAATATATATATGTGTATATATATATTTTTTTTTTAGTGTCTGCAATGTTGTGAGGTGGTATTGGTCTTAGCAGCAGGTGGTGACACTGCATTGAGCTTTCAATCTTTTAAATATAGTGAGGGCAATCTTTCTAAATGCTGAAGCTGTGTGGTTCTTTAAACAATAGAAAGGGGTCTTTACATCAAATCAGTTTTTCATTTAGAAAATACTGTACAGCTCAAATTACCTAATGCATAAAAACACTATGTCTTACTTATTCATATTGTTTATATGTTTGATGTAGCTACCCTGTGGCCCCATCCTCGGCTGTCCCCATGGCAACAACATCCAGTCGTGTTGCACGTCACTGCTGTGTTTCCCATTGTCCACATAACATGCTGCTAGCCGGAGACCTGCCTCGTCCCTTGTAGTGAAAACGACCCGGAAAGTGAGTGCCGCTTTCTACGCCGCTATATTCCCCGCAAGACTCGGCGCTATTGTGCGAAGTCAGATTTATCGGCGCACCCATTTAAACAACGCTGTTTCCCGTCCCGAACCGCCGCGAATTAGCAGCTAGCCGGCTAAGCTGGAACAGCTACGCTTTGCTAACAATGCTAATGCCGGTGTGCAGTTCGTGCACGTCGTGTCACTCTCGGTCTTCCGTTGTTCCAGCCTCGTCGTGCAATGCTGCTACCTCACGCGTGTCTGTGTGCGGCGGACTCGAGAACGAACGAACACGACAAGGCTGCAATCACGAAGGCGACAGCGGCGGCCAATGCTAGCCACGACTAGCCACGACTAGCCACCTTGCTTAGCACGGGAAAAGTAGGTGAGGTGGCGCCGCCAAGGTAGCTGAGGGCGACGGGAGTTACTGCGCACAGTCGCGCCCGTTAGGTCGGTCTGTGTCGGTAACCGGTGGTGGAAGGGAGCAGGAGTTCGTTAAAACGAGCATCGTGCCGCTGTTTGACAGCCGGGGAGGCGCAGCGCTCCTCGTTGTTTGCTAACACCGCCCGCGCCTGCGAGCGGTGTTCACGGGTCTCCAGAGACCGTCGGGTGGAATGTGATCAGACTTAGGTTTCACGTCTCCGCTGCTGTTAAACGTAAGCCAAATGTAAACTGCGATGTCAGCGTTTGAGCTCTTTCTACGGGGGGGGAGGGAGGGAGGGAGGGAAGACGAGAGAATGGGCTGCTTTTTCACCTGCACATCGCCCCGAGACGGGACAGTGCCCTTTGTGTTCCAGTGACAGTCGCCAGCTGGCCAGCAAAGGCTAGCGCGGCTAGCTCGACATAGCATCATCCCTGTATGGCTTTGCATGGCACATGTGTAGCTTGCAGGATAGCCTGACTGTTGATGATCGCAATGAACCAATTCCCCCCCCAAAAAATCCATCTTATTCTGCTTCAGAGGCAATAAGTAACACACCATACCAGTGGGAATGCTACTGAGAATTGCTTTAGCCACTCAGGGCTGGTGCGTGCTGCGTGTGTCAGTTGAACATACTCTTTTTATGTCATGCCATTGCAACAGCAATGACTGCCAGTCAAAGTGGCTTCGAAGCACTAAGAAGTGACACTAAAACAAGAGTGTCACTCTTCACCGCCGTGTTCAGATGGAAAGTGGTATCTGTTAATCATACTGTATGTCCATAGGTATATGCAAGTGGGAAGTGTTTTCCAGCTCCTGTTCAGCCAATGTAATACATGTACTGTTTCACCAAGACATGAACATCCCTAATCCTGGTGATGTGAAGTGAAATGTATGAAGCAAGAGTTAAGTAGTCATAGTCTTTAACTGACTCACAGCTGAGGCGACTGCCAACCTCAGTCCAAATCCAATATTTAGCATTTAAATTTGGACCCTACTTCAGGTTTTGATTTGATAACATGAATGTTATTAATAGAAGACGGTGGGAGTCATATTCATTTGATTAATCTCCTTTTGGAAATCTGTGTTTTATACTAACGTCAATCTGATGCATCGAGGCCAGATCTCCTTCTTATGTCAAAGAGTGGTAGTAAAATCATTAGCAAATCACTCGGATTACATGTTTTATATGAAACAGGATAACAAGACTTCCCTCATTACCTTCTTTGCATAGATACATTTATGTTTTGTGCTGCACCACTAGAATCCAAATGTTTGCCGCTTGGAGATAAGTTCACTCAGCTCTTGTTTTCTGCAATTTTCATCTGTTAGTGGACCGCAGTTTGAAGCGCCGGCAGGTGAAACCACTCGCCGCCTCCCTCTTAGATGCCTTGGATTATGACAGCTCTGATGACAGTGACTTTGAAGTGGGAGATGCCTCAGGTAAGCATGGTCTGCGAAACATCCAGCCGTCTTTGAGCTACACACAGTACATAAAATGTGATATTCTAGTTAATGTTTTGAAGTCCCTGTTATTGTGCACAATCCCGGTAGGTTTGGAAAAAAAGAAGCTTTCCAAACTTTTTGGCTTGTGACATGCGTCTGTATCTACCTGCGATCTCCTATAGCAATTGATGGCCTCACTGTGGACATGAGTTGTTTGCAGTTAGACTGCAGAGTCTTTTAAATCTTGCCAGCCATTCAGATATATCTTGGGACCCTGTGCGTCCATATCCCTGCATTTGGATTCACTGCCATTTTGTAAGGTCAGTTGTGATACCTTGGCACACTTTTTTCAAGTCAAAGTTGCTGTTAATTAAGAAACACATTTCCCACAGTTTTGCCAGTGATTTCCTGATGTGCTCAGTACCTGTCCACATTACAAAAAGAAGAGCTTGTGTTTTTATTTATTTATTTTTAACCAAAATAGGACCAAGCATGGGAAATGTACAGGACAAGGTTCACCAGGTTGGTGGTTCGATTCCCAGCTCCTCCAGTTCACGTGCCAATTTGTCCTTGGGCAAGACACTAAACGTGTTGTATGTGTTATAGAAAAAGTGCTGTGTGTAGAAGCGCTGTATAAATGGTTATGTAAATGGGTGAATGGTGTTGTAAAGCGCTTTGGGGGGTCAATACGACTAGAAAAGCGTGATATAAATCCAGTCCATTTACCATTTAGCTTTGGCATGGAGAGTCAAGACTCTCACAGACTTGAGTAGATGATTGAAACCCAAAGGACCAAACAGATGCAGAAACCATGAATTGGCTTTAAGGCCGGAGCGTCTGAGTGGGCGTTCGTTGGGCTGTGCCCAAATAAAGATTTTCTGAGTCAGCACTTGAGGCAAATGGATCAAACTGGATCATTTGTACATTCATTTGACATTTGCTTTTCCTATTTGTATTTTTTACTGATGTCTTTTCTTCAACACATCATGTCTACAAATACACAAACAATTGTATTCACTCCCCGGGCAAGTTTGTGTGAGTTCAGCTCACCTGCACCTACAGCATCTGCTCCTCACTAAACTCCTATATCAGCACGACATTTGTCTTGCATTTTATTGCTTTTATGCATCATCTGTGGTGTGAAAAACCGCACAGTCAGATACAGGAAGAGTGTGAGTGCTTGTCTTCGCTCAATTATAAAATCCCAGTGCTTCGTGCAGCATGTCTCCTGCTGGGCTGCTGACAACGCTGTCAGCCAGACACTCTGTCACACTGGAAGGCAGTGTGGGAGGTTGTACTCGTGTCTGGTTCAAAAGTTGTTTTGCTGACTTCATTGAAAGTCAGCACAGGAGCAGTTGCCACTAGACACAAGCTGCCCTGCCGTTTGGTGTCCGGTGTCATGCTGCCCTCCTTTTACATCACCCGTCTAAACTAACAGTGGCAAGAAAAAAGGTAGTGAACCTGTTTTTTTGCATTAATCAATTATAAAATGTGATCTGAGCTTCAGCTGTACAAGTATAAACAAACTCAACGTGATTAAGCTGATAAAACACAAAAAGTGATAATATTTCATATCTGTATTGAACACACTCATCAAGCATTCACAGTGTTGGTGAACGAGTAAGTGAACTCTTGGATTTAATGACTGCTACAACTTCCATTGGCAGCAATATCCTCAAATTAGCATTTTCTGTAGCTGCAGATCAGACCTGCACAGCAATCAGGAGGGGTTTTGCTCAGTACCTCTGCCATATTCTTAGGATGTGTGGTGTGAACAGCTTTTTGAGCTCATTCCACAGCATGTTTCCACAAACATCTCTAGCCGGAACAAACACGTTCAAACTGGTTTCAATGACTGGACTCCAGGTTTGCCGACTCCTGACTCCACCTGGCTTTTGTTGAAGTCATTAGCCGAGAGGTCCACTTACTTTTTTCCACCAGCAGCATGAATGTTTAATGTGTGTGTTCAATAAAGTGATTGTTTGTGTGTTGTTAGCTTGAGAACATTGTGCTCGTCTGTATTTGTAACTTAGATGAAGATTAAATCACTGTTGGCAGAAGGATTGGACATGGGCCAAGAATTAACAACAGATTTAAGACCAGATCCAGGGATTCCTTTTTTTTTGTCACTTTCTTTCTGTTGCGAGATGGGGCGTTTTTACATTTTCTCCGTTTTCCTAGTGAAATAATGTATGGATGGGAGGACTGATGCTGTGCAATTTGGTGTGGCTTGATTGAATTTAAGAGGACTGTTGGCCCTTGGTGGAGGAGTCCTCTCTATGCCATTGTAGTTTTGCTGTTGTTTGGTTTGTAACGTTTACAGCCTGAACTGATGTTGCTTCTGGGTTGTTCTATTTACAGTAATAACGCAGCTAAAAAGAGTGGTTGGGGGTCGAGCTCTTTTTGACTTTGAATCATTCCGAGAGGTTTCTATTGGACACTTACCTTGTGACCACTGCTCTCTGGTAGCATTTTGAAGATAGCCCAGAGAAAAAGATCCTCATTGTGACACTGAAACAAATGTTTGAGAGAAAAACATGTTCGAAAAACATGTACCACACTGTTAGACTTTAAATTTAGAACAAACTCCTTTAAGTGCCTGCCCAACCGATATTAGTCTTTACAAACTATTCACACTCCCTGTAGTGCACCAGTTTTGGGGGCCACTGTCATGACGGAAGGGAGATGAAATTGAAATGGTTAAATTGGTTTAATTACACTTACTGTAAACACACCTGCCAACATGAAGTCCAAGCAGAGGCTGGAGCACCAACCAAGGGTTTGAGAAGGATGCTGTTGTCACCCTTTATATTAATTTGTCATTGTGTTGTGTGCTGATAGGATCAGACGGCACAGGCAATGGCAGTGATGAAGAAGGGTCTAAAGCGAGTGCTGCAGGTTCAGAAAGTGACTCGGACAAAGCTGCCTCTGCAGATGGCGGTGTAGGCGAGGAGGAGGCCAAAGACCCGACTGCTGACGACAACTTAACAGAAGATGAAGAGAAGACCAAACAGCAGCCTTCGTCAGACAGCCCGACCAAAGACCCTGATGTCACGCCGCTTAAAAGCCGACGCAAGAGCAGGAAAACATCAGAGCCTGAGCCCACTCCAGCAGCCGATTCCGCCTCGACTTCCGGGTCTGGCGGCGTGAATGCTGACGAGAGTCAGGCCGAGCCCAAGAAATGGAATTTCCGAAGGAACCGTCCCTTGCTGGACTTCACCACTATGGAGGAGCTGAACGAGATGGATGACTACGACAGCGAGGACGACAATGACTGGAGACCCACAGCAGGGAAGAAGAAAGGCAAGGCAGCTACCCAAAAAGGAGGCACTGAGGAAGAGGGTGGTGGCAGCGCCAGTGAGGACGACGACGACGACAATGATGATGACGATGAAGACGAGGACGACGATGACGACGATGATGATGGGGACGATGACAAGGAAGATGGCGATGACAACAACAACAACAACAACAACAGTAGCAGTGATACTGACAAAGAGGTGAAGAAGCCCATGAAGAAGGCGAAGAACACCAGTGCGTTTGATGAAGAACTTACCAACGACAGCATGTCGCAGGGAAAGGGCAATGAGGTGAGAACAACTCCAGTCTCATGAGGACACATAAAGTAAGACCTGGGTAAGCCAGTATTTACTTCAATGCAGAATTAATACTGCGCGGTTTACTGTTTTTATACTAACAATGGGTCAAAATGACTATGTTTAATATGGTAGGTGTCATCTCTGGATTCTCTGCTCAAAGAGAAGCTCTTTTAGAATCTTTTAGCTCATTGTTATGAGTTGGAAACTCCCTCTCACTTACATATTTTCCAGCAGGGGAAACAAGCTACTGTCATAAACCACTGTCCACTACTTTCATGACATTTAGCTACTAGATGGTGAACCTACTGGAAGATTTAGTAGCTAAGGAACCAGATATTTTGCTTGGGAGATGGAGGAGACCAAACCAAAACTCTCAAAAGGAGAGTAGCCTCAACCATGTTGTTAATGAACAGTGCTTCCCCTCCCTCAACATCCACAGCTGAAGTGTCCTTGAGCAAGGCACCTCACTAGGGATGTGTACCGACACCCAGTATCAAACGAGCCCAGCAGCTAAATTATTAAAGACAACCATCTAAACCTTTTATTTTCTACTTATTTAGACATATTTACAGCACAGTGTTCATGAGCCTCGTCTGTAGTATTTACTGTGCACTGTATGCCATTTACTGGTCAGATTAGAGAAATGTTTTTTTTTATAAGTAGCTTTACTGTGTCTCTGCTTATCGGATTCCCCAGGATGCCTTGCTGGACCGGTCCCAGACCTGGAGCACCCAGC
Organism: Scophthalmus maximus; assembly: GCF_022379125.1. Lineage (NCBI taxonomy): Eukaryota > Metazoa > Chordata > Actinopteri > Pleuronectiformes > Scophthalmidae > Scophthalmus > Scophthalmus maximus. The sequence continues at coordinate 3,041,847 of NC_061536.1, forward strand.
ACATCCTCATCTGCTGCGTCTGTCTGGGAGACAACAGTGAGGATGCAGACGAGATCATCCAGTGCGACAACTGTGGGGTCACTGTGCATGAAGGTAAGCTGCAGAGCTAGTCCAAAGTGTGTCAGCATATGCATGTGAAGTTTGTTTGTCAGATATCTGTCAAATTTATAGACTGAATACTGAATAGACTGTATGTGCTGTCAGTCTCCTGCCACTACAAGTGTTTTTAGTTTAGGGCATCGCTATTCATACCTGACCGATATGAATGTTGGGGGCTGATGCTGATACCGTTTTTAGAGAGTAAAACATGTTTAATTATATGGATCCAAATCATATGTGGATCCATATGATCCAAGGCAAACAACAGCAGCAACAATCGATGTCGTTGTTACGACATCGACTTCCTTCCATTGTTGACAGCCTAACACAAACCTTAATCTTAACTCAAACCAATTCATGCATAAAACTAACCTCAATTCACGTCTTAACCAGCACGTTAAAGATTATGTTATGGCTCATTAGAACCAGGCTTTGGTCCCCATGAGGACGACTGGTTCCGACAAGGTTGGTGTTTATACTAACATTGACACACACACACACACACACACACACACACACACACACACACACACACAGCAGCACAGCAGTGAAGGGCGGGAACTGTCTTAATCACCAATTCTCCGTTGGCAGACAGGAGATATTAGGAGCAGGTCTTAAATCTATCTTGTTCGTTTGGTTGGTTGATATTTTCTTCCTCTGAGACATGTTTAATCTCCCTGAAAAGACACAGAAGGCAGACTAAGTGGTTTGCAGCCGAGGCGAGAGAGAGAGAGAGAGAGAGAGAGAGAGAGAGAGAGAGAGAGAGAGAGAGAGAGAGAGAGAGAGAGAGAGAGAGAGAGAGAGAGAGAGAGAGAGAGAGAGAGAGAGAGAGAGAGAGAGAGAGAGAGAGAGAGAGAGAGAGAGAGAGAGAGAGAGAGAGAGAGAGATTTTTTTTGATTTTGAAAACACAATGTTTATTAAGATTCACCAGAGAACATCACGGTCCTCTACAAATGAAATGAAAAAAAACACAACAAAATAACTGAAAAACAGAATAAATCAGGTCATAAAAACAGAGTGAACACACAGCCGTGGTGAAACACCACGGGTTTAAAAACTCTTGTATGTCGTTCATCAGAGAGTGGAACCTGAAATCCACTCACATTCTGGCTCTCACCAGAGACACGTACATGTGTGTCAGCTCATGTCCGGACACATTTCCTATCTTGTCTTTCCTGCTTTTATAAATCGACAATTTGGCCTGACCAATCACAAAATCCAGCAACTGCCCGAGAGAGAGAGGGAGATTTTTTTTTTTTGATTTTTGAAAACAACTTTTATTAAAAAAATTGCCAGAAACATCAGGGTTGTTTTACAAATGCACTAAAAATAAAAACCAAAAGAGAGAGAGAGAGAGAGAGACGTGAATGCTTTTTCCGGGACAGGAAAACATTGAACTAACTTTTAGCTTTGTTAACTTTATTATCTATTTAAATCTCCCGACTGGATTATTTCTCAATAATATCAATCATAATCGGCAAAAATTCCATTGCTGCAGACGTAAATAGGATGCAAAACAAACCGTCTATATTTGTGTAAATAACTAGGAACGATGTGATGATGATAAAATTACATTGTATTGTGCTTTAAGTCACTGTAGTTGTTGCCGACATAAACATAAACAGGATGTTGTGTATACCCCTAGACAATAATTTGATTTCTTCTTCCAAGGAGATTATGTTTTCACCCATTTCTGTTTGTCTGTTGGTTGCACACAGTTTTACTATGATGTAACAGCGCAGTTAAATATTTTTTGTATCATCATGAAACTTGTTAATTTGCATTGCTCTGATTTAAATACTTAAGACCAACTAGCGATTTACTGAAAAATGCAGCTCTTCAAAATGTGCCCTGTTATTATATTTTAGTGCAGCGTCTGATGTAATTGACCATTACGTTCTGATTGACAGTCTGAGTCATTGGGTTAGAATCTCTCAAATCCTGTTCCGGAAAAGAAACTGTTCTGTCTTTTAAGACAATCTTCTCTCTATATTGGACTTAAATACATTTTGATTGCATCAAGGGTCCTGTTCTATCATTTATATACTACAGTATATGCTTCCACTGGGCAGTGTAACTGTACCCACTGCATTGGCTTCTCGTTTTAAATTTATGCTGGTGACATGCAGCTGTACCTTAACTGGTCGCTGCACTGTATGGGACTGTCAAACCAATGTTAAATAAGTTTTCTTCATCACAGATGTCTTGTTCAAGGTTAAGATGAGTGCAAACGAAGAAGGACTTTGAGGTAGGGATGAGAGATGAGCTGTCGGTAACTGGAGTCAGTCTTGATGCTTGACTTCGCTGCTTCTCTTTGTTCTTGTGTTCGCACCGCTTTCCGTACACCATCACTCCTTCCCAGACAAGAAGAGAGGCTGACATGAAAGGTAGCCACACAGGACCTGGGTGAGAGATCAAAAGATGGAGTGTGCGGGTGTCCATAAAGGAAGCATCTACACAGAGCACATGGAGGAGTCCTGTTCTTACTGGCCTTTCTAACAATTATCAGACGCTTGCCAGTCATACAGGCAGACATCATTACCATAACGCAGGTTCTCGTTTTTAAATGCCAAAGAAGGCCCTCTGTCTCTGATATCCATGTGTTAAGCTCTGCTGTATTTTCTTTGTTCAGTCGTCTCTAAATCCAGGTTGTCTATCTTGTCATTAGAGGACAACAGATTTCGCTTATCAGTGATAGGTTGCTGTAGAAAAATATGAATGTTAATATTAAATCACTGATATCCTTTTCTTCTCCAGAGATGTGAAAATAGTGCTGAATTTTATACTCAAATGGGAGTGACATGAACTTTAATGCATCGTAATTTAATGAATTTTCCCAAATGTGCTCAACTCACTTATGTTTGCACTTTATTTGTTCAACTTATTACGAGGAAAAAGACGCCAAACTCTTTCAGGACAGAAGAAAAATATCTCGGTATGACTGAACCATCCAAAATTTGCTCCGCATGTCTATTTATTTTCCAGATGCACAAAAATGAATGCAAGATTGTATTTGCAGAAAAAAAGATCAATAACAGTTACTGATTTATAGGACCACTAATACCTCTATTGTTCAGGAATGTTACCGTTATTCAATGTCTTCATTCACACATGCTTCCATATTTTTACTTCTGGATGCATCCCCCCCAATTTTTTTAAGGCAAGCTAACATTTCCTTCTACTAAATCTCAATGCAGTTAATGCAGTTAAAAGAACTTCTCTTGGTTCAGTTGACTCTACCTTACCCCTTCTTTTTTTCTGCCAAGCTTGTCATTTCTGACAAGGATAATCTTTCCTTGAGGGATTATGAAGCTATCCTGTAGTCATCACTTTTTGTCAGCTTAGCTCATATTAGCCAGCAACCCGTGGCTTAATGGTCTGAGCTTTGTATCTCAGTTCAAAAGGAACATCGGAGATTTGTGCCATGGTTCAGCCCTAAGTCAGTTAAGCCAGCATGGTGGTCATTCACAACCCCCCAGTTGTCCCAAGTCCAATCAGTAAAGATGAAGCACCCAACTGTTGCCAAAGGTATTCCAGTAATACGTATGTGCTATATTGGGCCTAGCACCGTGCTCCTACCACACATTGGTGAGAGAAATTGAGTTAGAAATGGTCAGTAGTTATTTCCACATCTTGTAGTTAGATTCTTAGTAGATCTTCTGTTTTGAAGGTCAAGACAGAATCCAGCTGTGACTTAATTTAACAGCCGAGTAATCAGAAGCTTGATTGATTTATCCCTTTGAGCTCATTTCAAGAAGAAACCAGAAACCTGTTATAACTGAAAACTAACCTGCCCCCCCTCCCCCAGCCTCTGAAGAGTTCAAAATTTGTGATTCACTATGACATTCGGCAAGAGTTCTCTCAATCAGAAAAGGACATTCACCCACCAAACAAAGCTAGAGCTAAATAAACAGCTCCGTCTGCCCCAATGTTTTCTTTCGATTTACTGCCCAACTCCCCAGTGTGGCACATAGTGATGGGCATGCAGAGCACTGAGCGCTTGATTGGTGAGTCTTTCCCATTGCTTAAAAAGCCTGGAGGCTGGATGACTGAATTAGGAGTTAGAATGTTATCTCCCCAACGGAGGCAGAGCACAGATTGCTGCTCATTGGTAGGGAAGACGTGTTTGCTCGGTGTAATAGCTGCTATAGAAACCACATCAGCCTATAATTGTTTATGCAACCTCAGAAAATTAAGAGGATAACAATAAAATGCGTTCGCTTGGCTTCTCCTTGTTTCTCTAAGGCTACATTTTGTATCAGATGTTCATTTTGTGGGGCAGTGTCACAGGAGTTTGACAGCTCTGGACCAGACAGCAGTCAGATCTGTTTTTAATAGAGTGAAGGACAGAGAGAGGCCGAGATCTCAAAAAATTAAAATGGCCAAACACAAGGTGAAATGTTCCGTGTACAGCAAACAATATTGATGCTGCTTTTAAGGGTGCACATTTGTGTCTGTTGAAAACATGTTATAAAGCACTGGTGGCCGCAAGTCTATCTGTATAGCTCAGCTGGCCTGCACATGAAAATGAACTTTTCATGTGCCTAGCCATAGCCATAGTTTATCTCTCCCCCCCACACACACACACCTTAAGGGGGAAAGTGTTTTCACCTTATTTTGTACATAGGTTTCATTGTTCTGTGCCTTCAAATCAGCCATTGAAACAATCAACAACTCATTGGCCTATATTTCTTCTGCCTCTTGGAGAGTAGTGACAAACTGTAATGTTCACATTGCTGCTCATATGGGAAATAGGATGACTGATGTTATCTTTTTAATGAGCAATGCAATTGACATTTGCCATACCGGCAACCACTTTTTTGTGTTTTTCCAGGGTGTTACGGTGTAGACGGCGAAAGTGACTCGATCATGAGCTCAGCCTCGGAAAATTCGACAGAGCCTTGGTTCTGTGACGCCTGTAAGAACGGTGTGACTCCGAGCTGTGAGCTGTGCCCTAACCAGGATGGCATCTTTAAAGAGACGGACGCTGGCAGGTGGGATACAGCAGCACACTGACCCCAGTGGTCAGTTGCCAATTATGAGGCCAGCACGTGGAACGTGTTGAGAAACAAATATCATCTAATGGCCTTAACTGTTTGAAATGCTGCAGGCAGCTAAACGCTATCTAAATTGTACATATATTCAGTGCTTGGGAGAAAAGGAAGTTGGAGAGAGAAAGAACTGGCAGAGGATTGAGAGAAGGGGATGGAGGGAGAAGAAGAGATAGAGGAAGAAAAGGAGTGAGAGAAAAGAGTGTGTTATGTGAAGCGTGGAGACTTCAGCCACGTTATCGCTGATAGTGCTCCTCAGCCAGGCTGCACCCGAATTTACTACTTCACTAGAGCATGAAAAACACAGCAAATTAAACTGTGAAGCGGTTGCTTGCCAGAGATGGATATCTTTATATTGGACTTCGGATTCTCTTCCCTAAAGTCCGCATTTGAAATTGTGTCACAGCAAACTGTAGACAAGAGTCTGGGGCTACATAAATCTATGAATCCATTTCTTTTTGAAGTGTCTGAGCAAGTCACTGCAGCCAATTTCACGTTATTAATGTTTCTTTTGTTTGCATTAATTCACTACATTGAATGCAGAAGTACCCATAGCGATAGATTTTGATCAATTTAAATGGTATTCCTTGAAATCGGCATGCAGAAGCTTATACATATTAATAAATGTCACCTTTTATGTCTTTATTCATGTTTATATTATGAATTTATATTGTGAATATATTTGTATTAATCTTTATTCTTAAAATATAATTTGAGGCTGGTCCTCATTTACAATGATGACTTTAAAGGATTCCAAACAATAAAAGCTCCAAGGTAAAAGAAGACAATCAATTAAGACAAATGTATATAAATACTTTTTGTCTTGAAACATTTTTAGGTCATAATTTTCATTCTGACGGGCTGTAGTTTGATCTGTTCAAAAGAACAGTTTGTCAGTCAATTTTTATTTTCTTCATCTTTGTTTACAGATGGGTGCATGTGGTTTGTGCGCTTTACGTTCCTGGAGTAGCATTTGGAGACATCGATAAACTACGACCAGTGACGCTGACAGAAATGAATTATTCAAAATACGGGGCCAAGGCAAGTACTCTTTTTACATACGGATGCATAGCTTTAGGTTTGTTTTATTAACATGTCCTACAAAAGCCAGTTTTAGATGTCCTTTTGGGTTAATGCATCCTTTTCTTCACATCAAAATACACTCACTGAGCACTTAATTAGAAACGCTACACTAATCTGGGGTGGAGGCTCCCTTTGCTTTCAAAACAGCCTCAATTCTTATTGTCATCGATTCCACAAAGTGTTGGAAACTTTCCATGTTGACATGACCACGCCTCAAAGATCTTCTATGGCTGGTCTCCTACTAGCCATTAGAAGATGGTAAACTCCAGCCATGAAGGGATGACCATAGTCAGCAACCATACTCAGATAGACTGTGGTATTAAACTATTACAAAACTGGTAATAAAAGGCACCCCAAAATCACAGCAGAATTGGTTTAGCATTCCCATCATCAGTAACATGATCCAACAGAGTGTGAAACATGTATCAAACAAAGAGGGATATTTGTTAATCACATCAACCAATTCACTTTGCCTGGACGCAGGCAAATGCCACACCGACGCATCCAAATTACACAGAGCTTTATAATTGTTAAGCTGACCACACACAGGATCATCCAAACTCTGGGCATCCCCTCCACCGCGCTCTGCCACAGCATGTGTGTCAAGTCACCCAACTTGACCCCCACAAAAAAGCAGGACTGCTGGAAACTTACTGTAACCCCCTACACTAATCTTGGTACCCTCAGACAAGTACTACATTTTCCACAAATTTACTTGACACCTCTGAGTTACTTTTCTGCAGTCAGCAGTTGCAATGACATAGTTTTCCTCGTACAGTTTTTTAACGATACAGTAAGGACCCATAAATTTAGCATGGAATGGATAGCCCACAACAGGGAATGAAAGCCAAAATCTGATATCCAGGGCTAAGCCCACAAAACTGTCCTCTGTGGTCATGAGGTTATCTTAAAAAATATCTTTGACAGTGCAGTTGTAAATTTTGTTCTAACTCAACTGCTGCATAAAGACACTTCCTTAACCACATGTGGCTCAGCCTTTTTCCAGTCTGTTTCCTGTCTACCAACATGTGATTGTTTGTGTTTCCTCTATCACACACAACATGTATCATTGCAAACTTTTGTCCAAGTCTTCGTCCATCACCCGCAATTTACCCGGAACCTAGATTTGATTTAGGTGTGATCTGAAATGTAATTAAAATCTTTCAATGTCTTGTCCCATTTTGTCCCTTTCAGTTTCATGTTCTTTTCTAAACCTTTCCAAAGCAATCAGCTTACCTTTCTCACTCTCCAACTGCAACAAAAGCAAACACAGCTGCTGCCCAAGGAGTCCCAACTGGACCCAAACCTGAGCTTTCCTCCCCAATTAAAACGGTTTTAATCACCAACCATTACTATAACAGCCTTAATGTCTGCATTATCAGCCACATCAACCCCATAATGTTCAGCAAATTCCAACAGTTGTTCTTGGGTGCATTTATCTAACAACCCCCATGATGGAGCATCAAAAAAAAAAGAATCTGACATTGAGGCAACATCAACAGATGGTTTGCACAAAGGAACCGCACAGCGTTAACTGCACTGGCAAACAGTGGACTCAAAACAATGTGCAGTGCTAAACACCCCAATCGCCCGAAAGGCAAAACTATCCCTGCAGAGTTTTCCTACTAACTGCCTAACCAAATCTGATTAACTGGACCCTAGTCTTCATCGGGCTTGTGGCGGGCTTTACGGTTTGTAAACCAAAAGGTTTGATTGGTGATCTGCTAGTAGAGAAACCCCACAGAGTCCCATATACATGCTCCTGTGAAATGTTATCTGATGACATCTGAGACTTGCTTCATCACCACAAAACTACCAGAAAGAGAAAATAATATAATAAAAAACACTCAGGCAAAACAAAGGGGAAACGCCATTAAAGCCTAACAGGGACAACTTTCAATTCTGGGCCCAGAGGTGGCAACACTCACCTACTCTTAGGACTCCAACAAATAACCTACCAAGGAGAGCAAAAACACCGCAGCCAGCCACCAGTGATCCCAATGATTTGGCTGCCATGTCGTCCAACTTTTTTGAATGTCAATTAAAAATACTTTAACTCTCACGGAGAACCGAATCTTTTAACATTTTATCCATCCAGGTGTCCTACTTACACATTGTCATCTTTTCAAGTTTCAACTTCACCTTGTTGCAGCTATAACTTGAAGTCTCCTTGTTGTTCTCTGTTGTTCTCATGCAGGAGTGCAGTTTCTGTGATGATGCCTGTTTTGCCAGGACTGGTGTGTGCATCAGCTGTGATGCAGGAATGTGTCGGTCTTACTTCCATGTGACCTGTGCACAGAGAGAGGGTCTCCTGTCTGAGGCAGCAGCTGAGGAGGTAAGGGGGGGGACAACCTGGATATTCAACACTCCACGGCAGATTATCACTTATCACAGTGAGAGGTAAATTCATTGTTAGGTGCTATTCTGCTAGCCAGCTGTCAAAATGACAAACTGAATGTGTTCCTCTCACATAAGACATCCAAGGTGAAGTACCACTCAAAATTAGTTGTTAGGCTTTTTAGCAAAAAGGGACATTGTTAGATTTACAAATAGAAGGTCAAATCTACAAGATATTTTCCCTAACTTAACAAATTTTCCGTTAATTTAACAGTTTAAAATGTTGATAACATCCACTGAAACATGTCAGGCTTAAAAGATTCCAAGAAGACAAAAACTGGTTCTGCTTTTGTTTTTAAGACAGTGAGAAATCAAGTAGGCTCAAATGTGAAAGGCCAATATAGTAAATATAGTAAAAGTTTTTATATACCTTTTCTGCTTCCACAGGATATTGCAGATCCATTTTTTGCGTACTGCAAACAGCATGCAGACCGCTTTGACAGGAAGTGGAAAAGGAAGAATTATCTGGCTTTGCAGTCCTACTGTAAGGTCTCTCTGCAGGAGAGAGAGAAACAGCTTACTCCTGAAGCTCAGGTAAGGTTCATTCATTCATATCTGCTGCGACAGCCAAAGCCCAGAACAACTTTTTAAATGTGCACTTGAGTTTGTAGCTCAAGCCCTTTGCCCAAAGCTTGGGCGTTTTTTGCTACATGGTACTTGTTCAGTGGAGGAATGGAGATTAGGCCTAGGATTGGGTTTGTAATTTATGTTTCCCAGTCCCAGTTAGATTTATGGAAAACCCTAAGACAGTATCACTCTTAACACACAACTAACACAAAACAAATACACAAAAGGAAAGGGGGAATAAAAATATGGAAATGACTGAGGCTCTGGTGAGAGAATAAATTAATAGTAGATTTTCAGAACTGCTTTTGAAATGGAATTCAGGACCTTAAGATGGTCAATTGCCAAGAATTGTTGATTAAAGTTATCAAAAATAGATACAACCGGGTTGAAGTAAATTGACTGGGGGATTTTGTTGAATACTTTCTTGCACCATGAGGAGTTGCCGTCTTTTGTTTTAAAGTTGGATCCAACTAAATGAACTCCTGATGAATTTGTGATGGACCGTTCATAACGACTGGAATATGAAGCTGGAGTGAGTCGGGAAAATATATCCTTGAGACGTGACTACAACTTGACTGGTTCCCCTGCAGCAAATTTAATTAATTGGACAGTTTTTTAGATAGGCACACACCTGCGAATATACATAACATTGTATAATTCACACATCAGGACAAACTCAAGCAACATAGTCTGTCTGTGGACCTCTGTGATAAAACTGTACTCGTATCAAACCATTTCTAAAGCTCTTGAGGGTTCCAAGGAGCACTGGGATCTAAGTCATTCTGAAAATAGAAGAAGTTTGGAACCAGCACAACTCTTCCTAGAGTTGGCTGACCAACCAGACTTTGTAACTCAGCAAGAAGGGCCAAAATGGTCATCTCCAAAAACCTGTCAATATTCAAGTTTTGTTCCATCCAGACATTTGGGCTTCTCTTTTGGGCACACATCTCTGCTTCAGCCTTGCAAACTGTTGTCTAGTTACTGTACAACGCACCAAAAATAGATCATTACAGCAGATCACAAACTGCTGTAAGACACATATTCTGAATAATATTGGCATATCCCACATGACTCAATTGGATAAGGCTCATTTCCGAATAAGGCCAAATTCAGAATGTCCAAATGTAATATGCTGTTTACACGACCCATATCAAATTCTGAATATTGTCCTATTTGGAATATTAATGCAATATCGTAAATTGACTGTGTTTACGTAGGGCGTTTCCAGTTCACACACACATTCATACAGCGCTGCTATTAACTGCACTGTCTCTGTCACATTCATAGACCTTTGGAAGAGCCGTCCGAGGCAATTTAGGGTTAAGTGTCTTGCCTAAGGACACTACAGCATGCGGACTTGGGGGAGCGGGGATCGAACCGCCGGTTAGTGCATGACTAACAGCTGCCCAATATCAGTGTGTGTGTAACAGACTGACTGTTTCAGTATAAAAACCTGTATGAAAGCTGTTTCACTTCTCATGTGTTGACACGACACCAGCCTTCGATTTGTTTGTAGAGAACCTGACTGAGTGACTGAGTCTATAAAGTCTGAGTGACGGTGCGCCGATGTCACTCACCACAAACATGTGCCAGAGTGTCAGTCACACCTGAAATCAAAATGTTCTAGTAACACAAAATCCTGTATAAGCAATATGAGCAGGGGTGATTCAACTTCCGAAGTCAAAATAATTATAGATATACTTTACATATTAGGATATTGTATCACAACCACCTTTGGTCAGGAAACATACTTTTAAGAAACACTGTTTTAGTCAATGGTCTTCTTCCAGATTTGTAGTAACTTACAATGTTGGACTTTGTGTGTGTCCCCCCCTTCAGGCCCGAATCACCACCCGCCTGCAGCAGTACAGGGCAAAGGCAGAGTTGTCCAGGAACACCCGGCCTCAGGCGTGGGTGCCCCGGGAAAAGCTGCCACGCCCTCTGACTTCTAGTGCCTCAGCCATCAGGAAGCTGATGAGGAAGGCGGAGCTGATGGGCATCAGCACTGACATCTTCCCCGTGGACACGTCCGACACTAACGCCAGCATGGATGGACGCAGGAAACACAAGCAGCCTGCTCTCACCGCAGACTTTGTCAATTACTACCTGGGTGAGGAAACTCATTTCCTTGCTAATCTCGATGTGTCAGTTATTCTTGTGTAACATGGGTTACACTTTGCTCGCCGTGAATGAATCATAATTGATGCTTTAGATGTCTACAACTAAACAAGAATGAATTAAAGGAGACATATAATGCTCATATTGAGGTTCATAATTTTGATTTGGCTTATTATTTAAAAAGGAAATGATTTCACCTGAAGCAGTTTTTCCCCTTTTCCTTCTTCCTCCGTTGTCCTTCAGAGCTGCCTGAGGAAAAGCTGAAAAACATGATGCTCATATGTCTGTTCTCTAAGAGCCTCTCATATTTTTGGCTTCTGCTCCATTCTATTTACAGATATGTCTCTAAACCATCAATACATTATTTTATTTTTTTATATTGTATTAAGGCATTTTCTGCCCCATAAAGTGATTATGTTGCCAAATGTGGAGCAGACGCCATGGCAGTAACCTTGAGAGCATACTACATTAGCCTGCAGCAGAGGGCCTCTCTGCCATCAGTACACTCTCTCGTGTGCTCTTTTTTGGATATAGATTGCGATCGTGCTATTGATTTTTGTCCCATTGATATTCAGAGCGGAACATGCGAATGATCCAGATCCAGGACAACATCTCCGAACAGAAGAACTTGAAAGACAAGCTGGAGAGCGAGCAAGAAAAACTGCATGTGGAGTACAACAAGGTGAGAAGCAGAATCCGTCTTCGCCCGGTTCATAAAGTGTACTAAGTGCATTAGTAAGAAAAGAAGGGAAAAAAAACTCTCTTTTGGAAAATTGAAATGAACGATGTTTCTATTAATATTATTATTACTGTAGGCAGCATTTCAAACACACATAATTAAACATACAGCTATATGAACAAATAATTATCCCTTGAGAGGACAACACCTGGTGAAGCTTTGTCATTTGTGTTTTGTTACAGTATGTTACAACCTGTGTCAAATTACCATATTGATTAATTGTGATTCAGGCGTGTTTATTTCAGCCCCTGTACTTTAAGGGGGGGGGTATAATGTTATTTATTTAAAATTGAATCAAAGCAAGTTCACAAATTATAAATATTTCAGGAGAAAACTTAATTCTGACGATGGCTATGCTAACAACTCAAGGCAAGTCTCAAGAATGCTCTCAACAGTGTTCTTTTATGCACAATGCACAATGCTCAACTCAGCTTGTGCTACAGTTTCACCACGCTATTATTGCCTTACTCTGTCACATGATGAAACTCGTGTGAATCATGAGCCCGCCTCTCTCTCGTCGCTTTTCAAACACGACCTCTGTGAAAAGGCTACCGCTCCATCTGTCAACATGAGTAAGGGAATACGACGGCAGAGTAAAAGTCACGAGTTAATGTTGCGTTCAGTCTTCTGCCTTGCGTGTTAAGCGTTATTAATGGAGTGTGTGTTGCTAATTGCGCTGCTTGAGTTGCTTGTGCATGGCTTTGGGCCTTGGAAATGCCAGTGATGGAATATCATTACGGGTCTAGCTATAACTGATATATTGTAGTGGAGCCCAGCACAAGGTTTACTCGTGACACAAGGCCCAACTCCTGCACATCATATGTAATGTTGACATTAAGCATTTACGCTGACTGCAACATTGGTTCAAAAGTTCACCTTCTACACTGTATGACATTTATAGGGCTTATAAGGTTTTATGGTCACTTATGTTTATACCCAACTGTGACCCTTCCCATTACTGTTGTACCCCTGTGACAGTGAGCCAATTAAATCAAAGCCGGGGGCCAGCTTTTTATTAATCTTACACAAATCCAGGAGGTTCTCTGTTTATGTTTCTCCTCTGCCTGGATGATTAGCAACTCTAGTAAACCTAAGTAAGCTGTAAAGAGCATATTATTTTCCAGTAGTGAAAAACCTCATTTAAAATCACATTGACATCTTTAAAATTTCCCCCAGAAAACCCAGCTCTTCAACCTAACCTTAGTCAACCCTTTGTTGTGTCGTTCACTGCAATTGTCCGCATAACAAAAGAAAGCCCAAGACCACTGTAGACTAAATTAATCTTAATTTTATTGGAAAATGCTTTTTCTTTATTTCTTTTACACAGCTAATAATGTCTGTCCCTCCATCCAATAGCTATATTCTTTTAAGGTTGCTGGGGTGGGCTGGAACCAATCCCTGCTGACACTGGGCAAGAGGCAGTGTACACCCTAGACAGGTTGTTAGTCCATCACAGGGCTGAAACATTGACGCAAACAACCATTCACACCTATGTGTTTGGACTGTGGGAGGAAGTTGCAGGACTTGAGGAAACCCACGGAGACAGAAACTCCATGCCTCCCATCCAGAAATGTAAAAACAAGAATTATGGAGTCATGTGATGAAACTATTTATTTTCAACAACAGCTAATCCACATGTGTCTCACTGGCTTCAGTGCAGGTTACCAGGTGCTGTGGTTGAGCACATGTTTTGGGGTTTTGTCTTCATTCCATTTGTCTACAGGTTACTGACAACATGTAAATTAGTGAGATTAAGAGGTGCTTGTAGCCATGTTTTGAACTTTGAACAGAAACAGGCTAGCTATTGCCGCTGTTTCAAGTCTTTATGCTACACTAGGCTAACAAGGTCTAGACCAGGCTCTCTACTTGACACAAACATGAAACTATGGAAGCCTTAGTACCCGGAGAGAACCCACGCAGACACGGGAAGAAGATGCAAACTCAACACAGAAAGGCCCTGGTTGGTTCGAGCCGGAATTCAAACCAAGAACCTTCTTGCTGTGAGGCGACAGTGCGAACCACTACACCACCGTGCAGCCCTTAAAAGAAATACATTTGAAATTGAGTAGGAATGTACAATACATAAAGTGTATACTTGTGGGCGTGTATGCTAATGGTTCTGTCATTGTCTGATGCTGTCTTTTCTCTCCCACTATAGCTCTGTGAGTCTCTGGAGGAGCTGCTGAATGTGAATGGAGAGCTGCGGGGTGAAGGCCATGCCATGTGGACTCTGCTGGGGGGCATCCTGGGCCAGGTACCACCACAATCTCTGCCTCTTCACATACCATTTTCTCTTCTCTTGTCACAAAATGTTTTATACACAGTATATACACTACACAATAGTAGTTCTTGTTGTGAATGTTTGCGGACTGCTCATGTTCTTTTTTTTGTCGCTATGAAATGTGAGGGAGAGATGTGAAGGTTGCAAGTAATGGCAGACGTGGCCAACAGTGGTCTGATACTGCAGTCAGTAATTACCTAGCTGCCCAGTCCTGCACCGGCCCGATTCTGCATCCCAAAAACTCGTTAACAGAACCAACACGTTATCTGAAATTATCTCTAAATTGAGTCGGAGACCCAACCCAGTAATACAAGTGTAATAACCTGATCTATAACTGTAATGTTAATCTGACACTTTTCCCTCATATCCAAAGTGACTCTGTCAGCAGCATTCTCACCTCATTCACTCACTACCTGCATTTGGTTCATTTTTACCTGCGCCCAAATCTGTGAATGAATATAAACATATTCTTTACCCTCTACAGTCATTTCTGCGGTTTAACTGTCAGGACTCCCCAGATGTCCATAAAAAAAAAAAAATCCTTTTATTTTGCACTAAGTGATTGACCTGTCATTTTCCATGAAGTCAGACCTGACTGTGAAGGTAAAATCTGTCTCCCACTTCTTGTTCCTATGGCAACCAATTACAACGATGTGCCACCGTGGCTTAGGGGTTATTTAATGAATGTGAACTGCAATCTACAGAAATAGACTGACACTTTTAGTTGTTCCAACTGCACACTAATAATCTGCAGTTATTGACAATTATTCATCGGTAACCATTGGTATTTTAAAATATTAAACTACAGAATTAGAAGCAAAATTGCTGTACAACTGAAACCGTTTAAAACAAATACAATTTTTACAGTTAAACTTAAAGAACTTTAAGTCATGAATTTGCTCATTTTACACGAAGTGGATCTCATACAGAAAATATTAACAGAATCAAAACAAAAAGCAGGTTTCTTTAAGGACAACCAGAACCCTTTACAACAGGTATCTAAGCTATTAGCTTCCAGATTAGAAAATGTTCCGCATTCACTGGTAATTGTTTGTTTGTTTGTTTTTTCCTCATTTTTATTATTTATTGTAAATGTAATCCTTTATAATTTTAGCAAGGGCGGAAATGTGAAGTGCAAGGATAGGCTCTTTTCTTAACATTTAGAATAAATTTTTACCTTGAGGTCATGCTGTACAGTTCGAATAAGTAGACAGCTTATTGTCCTTTCGTGAAGTTTAATGTGGCTGTTCCCTGATCTAAAAGGAGAAAGCTGCTCTTCCATAGCAATCGTAAGCAGCATTGTTCATTAAACATACGAGGCAGTGTGACAGGTATAAGGGAGTCAGGGAGAGGTGAGGGAAAGATGAGCTTTGGAGTGTATAGAGTTAGGATTTATTGTTGCTTGTGTTCAGGCAGCTCTGAGGAGAGAGCAGCCCAGGCCGTATCATTACAGTAATATGTATAGAACAGCACTTTCAAACGAAAGCGATCTCTGTCCAGATAAAATGTTACCCCCCTACCAGAAACAAACAGTCTCTGTCCATACTAACACACCTGAAAACATATATCACATATCCATTCACGTACATGAGTCGTTTGCATGCAGGTGTAAACAGGAAGCAGAGTGTCTACTCTGCAGCGGGTTGCTTATTTGCAGAAAATACTCTGGGCGAGGAACAGCAATATTGAAAAGTAAGAGCAGGGTTTTATTATCTTGGAGCGACGGCGAGGGGTAACTGTTTCTGACAGTAAGTGTTAGCAACACTTTGCATTCACCGCAGGTAGTCGGGTCATGACAGATAAGAGAAAAATGCAAGTTTCAAATTAAAACGAGACCAGCAGCAATTCCAAAAGTCTTATTACTTACTTACTTTTTAGTTTTTGAGCTCAACAGCATCTCAAACTCTTTGTGGACGGACTTTGCTCAGTCGTATCACATGACCAACTCATAGGATAAGAACAGAGCTTTATCCATGACCATAAAATTCTAGTGAAAGCTCCAGAAAAAAGCTTAAAGTTATAAAACCACTGTTTCCAAGGTCAAGAATAAATATCCATGCTGAGGAAGTATAATGATGATGCGAATACTATGTTTTAGATAGGGCTGCAGCTAACGATTATTTTCATTATGGATTAATCTGCCGATTATTTTCTCGATTAATCGATTAGTAGTTTGGTCATAGAGAAGCAAAGAAACCAGAAAATACTCACATTGAAGAAGCTGAAATCAGAGAATTTTGACTTTTTCCCCCTAAAAACTCCTTGAACCGATTATCAAAATAGTTGGTGATTACTTGAGTAGTCGATTACTAATCGATTAATTGTTGCAGCTCTAAGTTTAAGAATATATTAAATTGCATCTTATCATATTGTGTATTTACAGATGTTAATGTTTTTCATTGGCAATACTATTCTTGGTGGACATTTTGTTGCCACTTAAACAACAATCCTCACCTCAGACATTAGAGAACACAGCTACCACTGAAATTTTCTATAAAAATCACTCCAGAAAATTGGCATTATATATACTGCCTGAAACAGTGTAACTCCTTTAAAGTCTCATGTACTTAAAGGGAAAAATTCCTAAAAAGCCTCATTAAAAAGTATAAGCGCTGGGAGTATGAGCCGAGTAGATAAATGGTCAGATGATGTTAATATGGCGGCGAGGCTGCAAAATGGACAGGAACGAGAAGGGGACTGGCAGTGAATCTGCAATGACCGCCATAAATCACCTAATTATGAACACGCATGGTTTAAGTAGCAACATCAGTCACCGCACGGCCTGCTTTTGTGCCATCTATCTGCCATATTTTCATCTTCTATTTGTCATCCTGCCTGTGCATTTGCAGAAATTATTGATGTCCCCTACTGGGACTGTCATCCCTCTTCCAGCACACAGTCAGTGTTTTTGTTCCACATGTTCCGAGAAGTTTAGGACTCTTGGCACCCACCATCCCCCATTTGTTAATAATTGCACCATTAAAAAACAATTTGTTTAACTTTATTATAACGCTATTTTATTTAACTATTGCAACAACAGTGCAAAGAGGTTTATGCAGCAATGATGCTGCTGAAGTAAAACTCAGACTGACATGAAATGTGACGTGCATTGTTTAGTGTGTAGTCCTTGAAATATAACTCATGATATACAGTACATCGTCTCTAGAATTGTATGTTGACTTTTTTCTGTCTAGTATTTAATAAGTAAACAAAAATTGCAATAAATCGTGATACTGACTGACACTACTGGTAGAATCGCAATACTTAGAAATAGCAATACATGGCAAATTCAAGTGTTGTGTGTTTTCTGGATCATTTCAACATCAGAAAGCAGTGAGGTATGCCTTTCATAATTTCACATAAATCTTGAAATCTTTGGCCCAAGATTTTCATTTCATTCATAAGAGTAGAACTAACATTTTTAAAAGCTGAAAATGCCACATGCTTTTCTTTATTTCCTTTCTAAATGACAGATGTAATGACAAAAATAATAAGAGACATGTTTATGTGGATTGACTCTTTAGTCATTTTGTTTAATATTTAGTTAAGAGGTTTGGCACTTTGAGCTGTCAGTTGTTTCTGTTGCAAAGAAGATGCTGATGTTTATTGGAAACAGAAAATGGTGCAAATGAAAACAATGTTGCATGATTACCAAAAGAAAAAAATCATTGTGACATCATTATCAGTGAGATGTTCAGTTGAAATTTAAAAAAAATGGACTGTCATTTGAGCAGCTAGCCACTCAGTTGAAACCAAAGACTGAAGTAGGTCAGTCCTGTGGCTGAGACCAAAATGACTGAGACAGGTCTGAGATAACGGAAAAATATTGAGACTAACTCAAGTACAACATTGCTACATTGTTCCTATTATTGCTCTCTGCCACACGTGTCAAGTGGAGGAATTGGAGAGATATTTGAGGAGTAAATGGAGAGATCTTTGTACTCCAGCATTTCCTGTTAGATCCGAGAGTTTCAGGTAGAGGGGACTCTAGGGCTCAAAGACGAAGGAGCCCTCTGTGTAAAGAAGTGTTTCTGAGTTTTATTCTGTGACACAGCTAGATATTCATAATTTTACATTACCGTATATGATGAAAATGCTGTCAGCCACAGAGAGCACCCTGTATGCTCCTGCACTGTGAGGTTTTGATGTTTTTTTCCTGAGACACACAGAATTGTGGCAGCAATCCAGAGAGCCTCAAAGCCCGTCCGTGTACCTGACTGCCTCCACTTACTGTTTACTGTCTAAAATGTACCTTTAAACTTCTTCATCCGTCTGATAACGTATGTTAACAATGTTGAAACTGCTCCATATCAGCAGCAGAGACACTTTCTCGTGGTTGGATGGAGGCAGACTGGCAGTCCTGGTTGGGGAGATAACCCCGGCAGCCCCTTGTGCTTTGGTCACCGTGCCCCCCCCCACCCCCCTTTCCATCTATCAGGTCTCCCTGCGGGGACGCTCCCTCTGTGCTGCAGGCAGAGCGGACATGCTCAGATTAGACGTTCCTCTGGGGGAAAACTTTGTCTGTTTAGTGTCAGACTTGGTCCCTACGAGATAAGTTTTCTAATTAACCTGTGTGGCAGCAATGCACCTGAGATGCACAGAGAATAAACAGGCTATCTGCTAGCTGCTTTTCACCTGCCACATACTACAGGTTCCTCTCTCAACTCTCCTTACAACATTGCTGTAAGGGAACTTTACACATTCACTTTATTTAACAGTCCAAACTCTCAGGTAACAGTATCATCTCTTTTATTTGTTGCATCTTTATAGAGTCATTGACCCCCACTCTGACCTTAGCAACACTACAATTTCAAGTGTCTTTCTGGGTTGTAATTAGTGTAGTGAGACAGAATCACTTAATTATTATATCACTAAATTCAAAGAGGTACTTCAGCCAACTTAAATCAGTATTTTGTCTCTTTCTCATTAGTTGTATTTATCATTCACCATGCCACAGCAAAGGGTCTGAATACGTCTGTAAATGAGAGGTATCAGTTTAAATTTTTTAGATGATTAGGATTAGATGATTTTTTGGGGTTTTATCCGCCTTTAATTTGACAGGACAGCCAGGTGAGAAAGGGGAAAGATAGGGGGTAAAGACATGCAGGAAATCGTCGGATTCGAAGCCTGGACCTCTGCGTCGAGGCATAAACCTCGAAGTATATGTGTGCCTGCACTAGCCACTGAGCCACCCCGGCCAATATCAGTTTTAATTTTCAATACATTTGCAGAATGTTACCACTTTGTCATTGTGGGTTATTGACGTAGACTGACGGTAGAACATTTTCACATTTTAAATGAAATCTACAGTACAACACAACAAAATGTGTAAAAAATGTGGTTCGATTCCTGGCTCAACCCCTCTGCATGTCGAAGTGTCTTTGGCAAGACTCTGAGCCCCTAATTGCCCCTGACGACTGTGCTGGCAGCTTGTGAATGAGATGCTGATAGACAAAGCGCTAGATATAGCAGTGTTTGTATGAATTTATGTGAATGGGTGAATGTGAGTTGTACTGTAAAGCTCTTTGAGTTGTCGATAAGACTAGAAATGTGCTTTGCGCATGTTTCGTTATCTGCCTCACAACAAGAAATTTACTTACATAAGCATATAGCCCAGCTGAACGAATACGATTTTATTCATCCAACCACCAGTGCCTCTTTCTTAAAGACAAGTTAATATTCATGGTTGTTACATGAAAATATTAATGGAACCATTATTTTGTTTTTTGTCAGAAACTGAACACTCCAGCTGTTCTGAAAGCCCCAAAAGAGAGGAAACCCAGTAAGAAGGAGGGAGGAAGCCCAGGGAAGTCCTCCAGCCTGCCAGCAATCCTCTACAGGTGAACACAGCATCCAGAGTCAGAGCAGCATGTGCTAGTGCAAATGCAGGATTAATAGTGATGATTAAATTAGAGATGTTCCAATACCAGCATCGGAAATGCCTCCAATAATGCTGAGTCAGGCATTAGCGAGAAATATACTTTAAGTATATTAGTCACACTCAGATACAACTGAAATTGTCTTTTCCTGGAAATCACTTCTTCTTCTTAGCAGTTATATGGCGTTCATTTTCTCTATGTATCGGTTTTTGGGTTTAACCTGAGCCAGGCCATACAACAGTTATAACAATCATCACTTCCAAACAGAGTAAGTGGCATACAGCTGTTTAACTACTACTACTAATACTAATACTACTTTATATTAATTGAGCATAGCTTTAGTTCAGGCAGGCCATGAGGTCAAGCTCGGCCACGATTCAGTGCATCACCTGAGGGCTCAGCTGATCCTCTTCTATGCATTCAATTGGCAAAGCTCATATTGTGTGCTCTTTTTAAGCTGCTTTAGCCTGCCTACTCTTCCTGCTCTCACTGCAAGCAACTTCGCAACCCGCCTCCACCCCAGCACCTCCTTTTCATGCTATATCTGACCTTTATAATGTCATGTGTTGTCATTCCTGTTCCAATCTTTAGCTGCTGCTCTTGGAGGAGTAGGGAGGTGTGCTCTCCCTGCCTCAGGCTATCCACATATGCACATATCCATGGAAGGGCATGGAGGTCCTAGAACAGAGCCATACCGCCAGGTGTATCTTATTGCAGTTATTGAAATGAATTGATTTTGCCTATCCAATAACGGATTAGCACTTGTTATTGGCTGATAAGCAAAGTCACGGTATCCGAATAGGTATCTGGAAGGGTAAAATGGTATCGGAACATCTATAGTTCAAATGATAAAGTAATGACAGTCAAACCCAAGTGCACGTGTTTAATGTGTTGTTTGCTTGTTGTTAAATATCATCAAATGCCCAGGGCAGAAACGGCCTGCTTCACTGAACATGTCCATCACGGGGCCCTTATTCACCAACCGTTCTGAGGAAGGGATTTCTTCTTCAAACTCTTGAATGCAGTGTACATGAGGATTCTGATCTTCACCAACACAGCCTACACACACTTAAATTACAACAACATTTTATATAATTTATAGTATTTGTTTGCTATCATAATGGTGTTTTAAAATATATAAACATTACACTAACACTTAAGATTCATGGCAGCCGGTAATCAGTGATCGGATCATCCTTTTTACAGGACTAACCTGTTCCTGCACCTTAGGCCTACTCGCACATACAGGTGCATCTCAACAAATTCCATATTTTTTTCTCAGATATACATTTTTTCGACTAAGTGTCTCACCTCATTTTTTTTCCCCATCCTTTTCTTCCACTATAATGAGTGATGATATCAATAAGCAGCATTTCACCTAATATGCACCTGCAGCTGTGGCATCTGTAAGAAGAACCAGGACCAACATCTGCTGGTGTTGTGTGACACCTGTAAGCTCTACTACCACCTGGGCTGCCTGGAGCCACCACTAACACGCATGCCCAAGAAGACCAAGAACAGCTACTGGTGAGAGACGCGGAGATATGTTGTGCACAGATTTTTGAAGAAATACAAAGGAAATAACTCTATGTGAAGATATATGTGACCTTAGGCGTCTCCATTGAAAATGATGTTGAGTTAATTGTCAGCAGCTGAGATGAGGGTCTAAGTTCCCTAAGTGCTGTTAGCTCTGTGTGTGTGTTTGGAATCATGTACACAGGAAACCACTTGAAGTGTGATGTAGCAACAGCATAAACCAGATGGAGGTTAAGAATTCTCCACACCACGATCACGACTGCTCTGACTCCCCCTCCAAATGACATTAAAAGCTCAAGATGGCAGCACCCATATCCAACATATTTTTGCTCAATTTTTGTACAATGGGAGGAAGTGGAGAAACATCGTCTAGTCTTTATTTACAGCTTTATTAACACAGGAATTAGACTGTTTGTTAATGGACCATTGTTATTCAACATCAGGTATAATTTCACCGACAGACCTTCACCACCATCTATCTACTTCTTTCCTTTTCGTCTTTTTTCCTCACAAGCCAAAACCAACATGCTTTACAACGGAAGAGTAATCACGGCAAGAAGTGCTTTAAAATGTCAATCTATATTTATAAAGGAACCCTCCAGACACGTTTTTAAGTATATAAAAATAATCTGCTATGCTTAATATTTTGTTTAACATTTTTTACCCAAAAGAGTTGTTTTTTTAAACTCTCTGAAATGGGACAGGAAACCATCCACTCGTATCTCCCTCATTAAGGAAATCTGAAACTGAATATTTTTGACATGCACATAACAGGCCGCGCTCCCCGCCCACCACAACTGCTTGCACTAGGTTGACCGGTGGAAGAATGTGCGCAACAAGATGACTAGCGGCAACATCCGCGAGATTCAGCCAGAAAACTTTCACGGAAATGCAAATGCTAACGCTAACTGTCTGCTGACACACCTGCCGTTTCTCTTGGATGCGCTGCCTCTGCTGCACTGGAAGTTACCGGTTTCTTTGCCTGGATTTTCATATTCGACAGTGATTTGTATTCTTTCTTTGTGACGTACCAAATCTAACTTGCCAGGATTCGTTTGAAATTCAAATTGCAGAGAAGTGCACAGAAATCTCCTACTCCAAGAGAGGAATGTGAAAACACCTCTATAGTAACGTCTTTAGAGAGTAACTATTACTATAATGTCAATAATAATAGTCCCTATAGTCAATGTCAGACATTTTAGAGGACAGAAACAGAAGAAAAACACTTTTTTGAGACAAACTGTTGTTGCTAAAGTTATCATAATTTCCTTTTGGCCATTTGTTAAAAAAGGCTTGCCATTGACTTTACAGAAAAACACATGCAGAAGTCTTGTGTAGGTATGAACAGTTGAACCGCAGGAGATGAATTGTGTAGGAAAGAAAGCAATCAGGTTCTGGCTGTGATAATTACATTACAAGTGGTGTTACATAGGGGCATTATGCCTAAAATTGTTATCCACTGTTCATCATGGCATGTTGCTTTTCAGCAGGAATATTTTCTGCCATAAGTCGGGACCTTGTTCGATACTGTGCTCATGTACGGAATTGTGTAGCAATATACAGCATGTATATGTAACAGGAAGCCCATTTTCACCCATTTTCACGTAAACACAACACCAATTCCAAGACCAAGAAACTAAATTTACATTAACATATAATTCATATAGACCTTATAGTTGCAGGGATATACCCTTTTCATTTTGGGCATACTTGTAAAAAGTGGTATCGTAATGCTTTTTAAGATTGAATTATCGTGCACATTGGCACCAGTTTGTCAAAATATTTTCTTTGTCCTTACTCTTCCTTTTTTTTTAAAAATGTTATGATATCCTCTGTTACTTAACATAAACATAGGACTGTAACAGTCACGTTTATTTCCATGATATTATCCATAAATAATTCATTTTTTAAATAATGTTATCATCAGTCCTGGTATATCACAACACTACTAGTCTAATCACTACAATACCCATGAGCCTCGGCTGTCGTTGAATTAAGTGCTTATTGTTGTGTAATTTGTTGAGAAGAAAACACTGTGTCATAGTAGTTGATTGAATCAAAATGGCCTAGAATCTAAATTAATTGATGGAATTTTAAGTTTAGGTTTTCACTTTCTCTCATTGCCTTAACGTTATTTGACCTCAAACCTTTGATGTCTACAATCATCGAGAAGTATTTATTCTGATATACAAATTGAATACTTCTGACAATTGTCGCTGATTCATCATAGAACACCTTCATTATGTGAGTGTGAACAGATTTTGCTTCTGGTATTCATTCTCTGTCAGATTTGAGTAGTAATATATCAGGACATTAGAGTTTGTTTATTCATATTAATCCTGACATTTGAGGCCAGTCGCTGGCAGCAGGATTATCAGCTGTCAGATGAGGAGATGGTGGAAATGTCGAAGTCTCTACTCTCGACTACCCCCCGTTCCTTATCAAGGGAGGAGAGTCGGTGATGAAAAAGGAAGAGGCGTTCTCTTCCGATTGTAAATTGAAGAATTGCAGAGGTGCATCTGGTGTTAAATGTCAGGATGTGTTTGGTAGTGTGTATGTTAAAGTACTAATTCATTTATATTCAGATTAATATAAGCATGAAGCTCTTTTCCCCTTATTCGGTTAAAATTGGAAACCATTTTAAATAATACAAGTGTGTGTGTGGATTCATAATAAATTACAAATTGATACTACAGGTTGCCGTGCTCTTGTGTGAAACAAACAGAAGAGGCAGAAGCTGATTGTGAGGCGGTATCCGTCTCCAGCTCTCACTTTGACTCGATGCAGTAAATATCAGTTTTATCTGGTTGTGTATGTGCAGGGACCTCTGATAAGATTTGTGTATAGTTTCCAAAGGGTGAAACAAATCCAGGAGTTGAGGATGTTTATGTCCATTTCTCTTCACCTTGTGGCTGAAGTGTGATAGGATGTATGATCCATCATTGGCACTAAATCACCGTGGCGACTCCCACCTCCACTCAAAATATACTAGTTTCCTGAAAGGTTTCAGGGTTTGACCTTAGGACTTAAACTAGAAGTTGAACTTAAAGTTCCCCCTCCAACTTTCCTGCTATAAATTGTACCTGGATGAAGGTTATAAACTGTATTAGAGATTCTATACTTGGGCAGAGAAGGGCTTTGAAGTTCAGGCTAACATTAGCATGTTAACATGCTCACAGTGACACAATTACAATTTCAGTTTTATCCGGTAAACTGTTAGCCACAGCGACAGCAGGGTACGTTCTGAAACCACAGTTATCACAATTCATCCTGTTAAGAACATGAATGTGTTTCAAATTTGGGTGTGTGTCAACATATATCAGTGTGACCCAAAGGCTACCTCCACACTCAAATTTTATTTTTAAAATGCATCACTTTTTTTTTTTGCCACATTTACATCGACCGACACTGACAGTCCTAGAACCATGTGGCTAACATGGTCCGCACTAGCTGAGCTTAGCACAAAGACTGGAATTTACGATTTCGCAAAAACAATTCTTTATCAGATACCTTATCAGAGCAAGCTGCCAAAGTCCCTTTTTTCATGTTATTACAGTAAACATTAGGCGTTCGGGCCTATGTGGTAATAAAAGCAAGTCTCTTCCTTCTCCTCAGGCAATGCTCTGAGTGTGACCAGGCCAGCAGCGATGAAGCCGATATCGCCATGGAGACGCTACCTGATGGCACAAAGAGGTCCAGGAGACAGATCAAAGGACCAATCAAATTCATCCCACAGGAGATGTCACCAGAGCCCAAGAAACAACAAGTGAGAGGCACTGTGTGAAATGTAAACTGTTCGCCCACCTCATCCTCCAGTCTAATCACACTGTTTGTTACTAATGGCACTGTTGGCTAACTTATTGATCGGTATTGATTTCAAATAATTAACTTGAGTTCTCATCAGTCTCAGTCTCTCCGTAAGGTTATCACAATGTTGCACAAGGTAGTTGTTGTTCCCCCTGGTTCAAAATCAACATTTGTAACAAAAGCTTTTTTTGCAGAGGGCAGTGCAACTGCATACAGAACACAGACATACAAGTCAAAAATATTTTGACTTGAATGGTAAAAAAAATGTTGTTATCCTTTGAGCTGGGGAGCATCAGATAATTTTCGATCGTGATCCTAAATCTGCTTTTTTTATGACATTTGCACTCGGTCTCAGTCTGATTATATCCAGTATGTCCTCAAGATGAGTCAAAACCAAAACAATCTGACTCAATATTAAATTATTATAACTACAGATATAAAAACAGATCAGACTGTAGTGGGCTGCGAAAGTGTTGGATCTGATTAAGATGGTGAAATGTCAGTGGGGGCCATTTCTAACTGGAATTCCACACATTCTGTTAGCGAGCCGGAGCAGGCAGATGTCTGTCAGCGTGTGGCATGTGGCTAAAAGGTTCTAGAAATTCAAGCATGAGGGCTGCATACAAATTAACTTCTGAATGGCAACGTTGCTTTTCATGCAAGAGGCTTTATTTCTAAATTCTGAAACCACAGTTCAATCACAATTCATCCTGTTGAGGACATGAATGTGTGTTTCAAATTAAATGGCAATCCATTCAGTGTGTGCATGTGTCTGGACTGTTACATCCACACTAATGTGCTTTTATCCTTGTCAGTTTGTCGGTGTATTTGTTTGCAGGATTACGCAAAAACTAATTTCAACCAAACTTGGTGGAAGGATGAACGAGGGACTGAATATCTTTATGATGTCCATTTGTGTTCAAGATTAGGCAAAACCCCTCGAAAATTTGACTAAATAAAGAATGATAATAAGCCAACCAAAAGACAATAAATGTACATTATTTCAGTTACGCACAGAGAGAATGTTGAGTTGTTCAGCATCAGTGGCACAAGTAGAAAAATCGTCTGATTTTGAAAGTCATCCAGGCTACATTTGTGTCAGTGGCCATAAATCCTCCGGCTGTTTTCCCTGTGACTTTCAGCGTTGTCCGTGGAAGAGGGATGGCGCGAGGACTGTGTCGGCTCACGGTGTAACGTCTGGTGTCAGCTGTGAGAGGGAACAGAACCCTCTCTCCACCCCTCACTGGCTCCTACTTATCTGTACCGACCATGCTCTGATCTTGCGATACTGAGCCGCCTCCTTGCTCCCTCAAGAAAAAAACCCCTCCAGATTGATATCTGACAGCTTGGTGGTGGTGTGTGTGTGGGGGGGGGGGGGTGTCTGTCACTTCTCCTTTGTTTTTTACACTGTCAGTGTGTGACCCGGTGCCACTCACCTGGGACTTGGGGGGAACTTTTCCCTCGTGGCCGAATGCTCACAGCGGAGCCGGAGGCACTGAAGCAGCTCCAGTGTACTGGAGTCTCTGTTACTAATAGAGAAATTAACAAAGAACGGGAGGAGTGTCCTGGACGTTTCTCCACACGCTGCACTCGATCTGTCTTAGAGGGTAATATAGTGTAGTATTGGAGCACAGTGGCAGTCTGGGTTAATGTGTTTTTCTGTTCAGGTTTAGAAACCTCAGGTCCAGACATGTGCTGAGGACTGCTGGAGCTCTCGGGGATTAAGAAGCTTTTTTACATTTTTTTTTTTTTTTTTGGGAGCCACAGCCACTCGGGCGAGGCACTTCAGTGGAGCATTTATCTTCAAATGCAGTACGTAGCAATGGCAGGCGCTAAAAGGGCCCTGCTTTGCATGTTTAATGCTTTTACCAGGGCGCCCAAGCGCTGGCACTTCTCTAAAGCCATGTTTCAATTTATCAGGACTGGCTAATCGACCTCCCGCTGGCCTCCAAGCCTGGAGTGTGTGTGTGTCTGTGTGTTTCTGGTAATTCATGTGTCGGGGGGTCGCACACATGCACATTTTCAACCAAAAGGCCCAATGTCGCCCAGTGCTACCTTTTAAAAAAGCTGAATGCGACTCCTAGCCTGTGGTGGCTCCTGCCCACTCGAGGAAAACCTTTAAAGTCAACCTGTGAGCTGGATTTTATTTAGCATGTTCTCGGCGTTCTGTCTCAGCTGTAAAATTAATGCTCCATGAGATGCTCTGTTGAGTTTTACACCGCCCTGCTGACGGTAGCCAGACTGAGCTGCACGCAAGCACAGTTCATTAACGCACATTTACTCTTCAGTGTACACGACCTGTGCTTTTGGAACTTTATCAGGTTTAATGCTGCCTGTTTCTCACTGTCAGTATATTCCTCCTCCCCCGATGCTCCTCGTGCAATAATTCCCTGGTGCACTAATCAAGTGAAGGCCGTTTGTAAATAGATTGTTGTGGGACAGGATTGTAGGAGCGATGCATACCCTTCACCCTCCATGTAGCCCAATCAGGCAATGCTGCCTTTTTCTATTGTAACAATGCCATTTCATAATGACTTGTTCTCCACGTCACTGCTGTGTTGCCTATACTTACCTAGACTGTGGAGGCCCTCTTAGTTTAATTTAACCCACCACAGATTCATAATGATACGGAAATTTTGTCCACAACGTAAATGATCCCTAACAGGTTTTTTTGCGTTGTTGCTTAAAGGGGCAGTCTGTGATTCTAAAGCAAAACACGTTTTGTAAAAATCAGGGAATATTTGTTCACCGTCACTGTTATGTTTGCCGCGAAAAAAAATCAGTGTTTTCAGCGCAGCCCAGGCTCCGTAAATCAAAAACAAAAAATGGTGCATCACTCGTCGACACCTTAAGAGACGTGCTAGCGGGTGGCACTGCAACTCCGGGGTTTTAGCCTAGTGGTTGGACTCCCACACCGAAGGTCGAAGATTTGCGCTCCGGCCAGAGCAGATAAATCACAACAACAACAAAGAGAGAAAATAGCTTTCTCCAAAATCGCTCACTGCCCTTGTAATTGTAGAGCTGTGTGCAGCGCTCTTTGACTTGCTTGCTCACTCTCTCTCTCTCTCTCTCACACACACTCACACACACACACACACACACACACGGGGGCAAAACTATGATTATTCCACCCTCTGTAAAGTCCTCTTTCACACGTGGAGGAATCTGTCAACTTTGTTAAGGTTAAGGGTTCATGACTTAATCCAGTCCAGAATTTGTGGCAGGATTTGAAAACTTTGATTCCCAAACATGAGTGGAACAATAACATTTCCAGATAGACACAATGTAAATGCTGCTAAATGTGCCTTCATTTAACATAAGGGGGGGGGGGGGGGGGGGTTAAATAATCTAAATCACTGTCAGGGCTACCACCTTGTCATTTAGGATTATGTTATTGTCTAAACATTCTGCTGATTTCAGCTGCAGTTAAATGTTGCTTCAAGACAATAATAAGCAGAAAAGTGGATGCAATGATTTAACCATTTTATAACATTTAAAAAAGAAAATTAGAGGGAATTTACGGTTCAAGGGGCTAACTGAAGGTGGCAATGAAATGCTCCTGCTAATCAGGCCTGATTTGCTGCTGCCGCAACCCACCACAGTGCTCACATTAAAACCTCCCATATGAACATATGCCATTAATCATTTAGAAATTAGGAGAATTAAGTTAATATATCTAGTTACTACCACTTCCTATGCTCTGTTAATTTCTCTAATCCTGTGTGAAATGATTCATGCTCGTTAAAGATGCACTGATGTACTTAATTAAAAGATTGATTTTGCCTCACACCCATAAACTGCCTGCAGTTTTAATTTCCTCACCTGAGCAGAGACCGAGATTAGCTGTGCAGTGTGGCTGAGCGCCGTTTAGCTGAGCCAGCCCCCGAGCTGCTCCCCGCTCCTCCCGGCCTTATAGATTGCCTCAACAGACACCGCTTTGGAGCAGAAATTATGAAATAATGTTGCGGCCTTTTGTCTGGCGCTGCTTTTGAACGCGATACGGCGAAGGTCTCTGGGAGCCAACTGGCAGCGTTCTTGCAGTTAGCATTCTTAATGATAAGTGCTCCATCTGGCGAGCGGTGGCGAGCCAAAGGCGACAGATGGAATTGTTTTCACAATCTGTTTAAATATGTTGTCGATTTTTCGAGCCCTTTCTAAAACCCTCGCTAACAGAAAGGAGGAGATGTTTGATTTTTATTTCACTCCGTGCTCTCATCTACGTCCCTCAGTGCTGTGTAGTCGACGATGGCATTGCTAGATGTCCATCCGCTGCTGTTTAGCGTGCACAGACAGAATGAAGTCATAGTTAGTGCCACAGCATGAGCGGCAAAGTAAGTGATTTGCTTCTAATGCTGCTGAATCCGGCTGCTTTCATGTGTAAAACTCAAGAGATTAGCGGCGACAACAAGGCGCTGAATCGATCAGCTCAGCTCCTCGCAATCTAAAGCGCGACATCTTCACAAACGTTTAATTGTGCAATCACACTTCGCGTGAACACTCAGCTTTTTTCCTGGAATCGCTCTTTGGGAAATCAGCACAACTGTTTAAAGTTTGGCAGAACATGTGCTCCTATGACTCACAGCGAGGTGCCAGCAAACATGCAAATACATTTTCAGAGATTGCAAACGTTAACATTCAGTCTCTCCTTCATTGCGACATTCGATGGTGCATTACCACCAACATATCGCAGTGTGAAACCAGTTGCAGGATGTGTACTGTGCCTCACACAAGCGTGTGCGCCTTCATATGCATAGTAGAAAACAAGGCCAGGAGTTACTTTCCTCCACAGCTGCCTCTGGCTGTGGTTTCCTCCAAAAATTGATTTATTCATTATAAAATCTGAGCATCAACAGCCAAACATTAAATGGGTAACATGTGAACCTTAGTCATGATTGAAAATGATGGGGAAAAGTATGAAATATCAAGTCTCCAGTCTCTAAAACAACAGTGATCTCTCTGATGAGGTGGTCAGATTTGCTTTAAGTTGATATGTTAATATATTTTAAAAGTGTCATTCAAAGAAGTACATATTTAAGCCCCGAGCATTGTCTCTACTCTTAATCAGATGGAGCGGGCTTGTTGGCTGAGAGGCAAAATACAGGCCACAAAAATATTTTTAAAAGTTCTCCAAGAACTTGCTCTAGCTTCTAAAGCTTATCACTGCGAGCGCACTGTAACAACTGAATACAGCCTAGATCATTACTTTTATCAGCTCAGACCTTTGTCATCTTGATTTTAGTAGGCGGGCCATCAGAGGACACTGTTTACAAAATTCATTAGAGAGTAAATCAAAAATGAACCCACAGAGATGGAAAATCACA
This sequence comes from Scophthalmus maximus, assembly GCF_022379125.1. Taxonomy (NCBI): domain Eukaryota; kingdom Metazoa; phylum Chordata; class Actinopteri; order Pleuronectiformes; family Scophthalmidae; genus Scophthalmus; species Scophthalmus maximus. Next base: position 3,072,725 of record NC_061536.1, read on the forward strand.
CCTCTGCCCTAAAGAAGCAGTCGGGCTACTCAGAGAAAAGTACAATAAAGATGTAATGCAACTATGGAGTTTAAAAGTGCATTATGTTTCTCAACACTGCTTCAACGTGAAGTGTTTTGTGTTTCGCAGAGAACCAGAGGACAGAAGAGGAAGAGGGTTCCGATCTGCGAGGACAAAGACGATAAATCGGAGGTTTGTTTCATCACGCTGCCACACAAAGACACGGCTGTTGTTTTTAGCTCTGATGCTACTGATTATTCTGTTCTTTGTGAACCAGTTCAGCCCTGCTCAGCACCTTCACTCATGAGTTATTCCGTTTCTTTGTCTCAGGCCAACTTATTAGGGTTTTTTTTCCATGTAATTCCTTTTATGAAAAATAGGATATCAGTTGATGAATGTCATCTACCCCTGACAGCTCTGTAAGTGTTTTTACATGTTATTTTTAATATAAAGCCAGAGAGGTCACTACAGTGCAAATGTCCCCTTCAGTCATAGAATTTACACAAAAAGAAAACCGCAAAGCTACTTCAAGTCAAGAATTGTGTCTGCTGATATGGATTAAAGAATTCATATCAATCTAACCGTAATAGTCTCTTTAATGAATTGCTTTCAGGAAATAACTCCTCCACTGTAGCTTCTGACCCCCCCAGTTTAACATTTCATTCCTGTTTACATCCCAGTTGCTCATTCAATGCTCTCCATTCTAATCAGTCGTGTTTCCATAGGAACCACTGCCAAGGGAACGCCGTCAGCGGCAGTCTGCAATGCAGAAAAGACCCAAAACCGAAGACTCGAGGACCGAGTGCACAACCTGCAAAGGACCGGGCGACAACGAAAACCTAGTGAGGTGAGCGAATGTCTGTGTGTGTTCGTGTGTGGATCAGGGAATGAGAAGGGGGTGGGGTTGGAATACGTGTGTGTGTGTGCGCGCGTGTGTGTGTGTGTGTGTGTGTGTGTGTGTGTGTGTGTGTGTGTGTGTGTGTGTGTGTGTGTGTGTGTGTGTGTGTGTGTGTGTGTGTGTGTGTGTGTGTGTGTGTGTGTGTGTGTGTGTGTGTGTGTGTGTGTCTCACGAAGCCGCCATATCCTCCCGATGATTAAAGTTCAGTCTTCATTAGGCTCTGGCCGCCTGGGCTGCGCTGTACGAGGGGGCTGAGGGTCTCTTCTCCATAGGCCTCCTATATTGACCTGCCACATACATTTGCTCAGTTCATTAAGGCGTAATGAACAGCTCAGTTTATTCTGCTCCATTCTTGGGATTCCAGGTGTCAGGCATCTAATAAACAGGATTCTTCTCTGATATTGAAGTTCTGTTGAGGAATAGAAAAAAAAAAAAGAAGAAAAATCTAGATCACAACAGCTACCCCTGTCCGCTCTGTAACGTGATGAATCTCTTACATAAAGATATTCTCCGTTGGGATTACTGTGTTGAAACAACTCTTCACCATTTGAGTGTGATACTCTTCTCCGTCGTTTTCCATTTTCTACAGATTGCTAAGTGGCAGCAAGATCCAGTGTATTTCATCCTGTTAGCATGACATCTGCCACTCCTCTAATCCGCTCCGTTTTTAACTCGCTATTGATGCAAACTCATCACTCCCCCCCATCTTCAAGCGTCGTCTTTATGAATTCAGAACAATGTGCATTCCTCAGCACTAAGCGCATCACTATGACAATAGAGTCATGCCACACTAACCACTGCTGCCACTTTAACAGGAAATGCTGTCACTCAGTCACAATTTATCACAAATGCGTCAACTTATTTCTTTTTTCCAACAGCCACTGTCGATGAGTAAACCTCTTTCTGCGCAGATGTTTCACATAATCCCTCTCGAGTTTAAACATTTAGTGAGTCGGCAGAAAATTAATTGCCTACTCTTAGGATAATTGCATAATCGCATAAGTTGTTTTTCAAGCAGAAATGTAGAACATTTTGGGAAAATATTACTTTGGACTCGAGGAAATGTTCTTATTAGTGTCTGATGTTTTCTGCCAGATGATAGATCAGTTAATCAGGAAAATAATCAAGGGATTAATCATAATTAATTGCAGCACTAAATCCCTTCGTTCACAGGCAGACTTTTAACGTCAAATATTTGCAGGAAGTGTCATGGTCCAATGACTGAGCTGTTTTTATTCTATTTTTGTTTTTTTGATCTTTCGATGGTTTAAACAATTGTATAAAGTTGGCAGCTACAAAGTAGAAGCACTTGGAACCATTTCATGATCGCGTTTGTGTAAAATGGAGAAACTCCGGAGCAGCGTTAACTCTGTTGTTGTACTGATGAAATTAACACCATCAAAATGTGCAACATAGTGAATTTAAAAAAAAGAGTAAGGTATAGGTGATTTCATCGCCAACCGCCCTGCTATATTTCTACCTGACCGTTGTGGTCTGCTGGCCTTTGTTTTTACTATTAATATTATAATTAGATGAATACTGGCTTTCATTTGACATGCTCCCTTTGAAGTGCTTTGTAACTGTGGTTTTGAGTTTTACTTTCCTTACTCTCTTTTTAATTAAATGTCACAGTTACTTTACACAGCTGTGTATAAACAGCTTGAAGGTAAAGCCATATAAACATTTTAAAAAAGCAGAGGTAAAAGGCACAAGTATATAAATAATAAGGATCCGCTTCATGTCCATCTATGCAGTGACAGCTTGTACAGCTCTTTAAAATGAGGAAGCATTTAAGTTGTGAGGGTTGGGAGGTGTCGGGGTGTAAGGTGTGCTGCCCTGACTCTTGTCTATCTTTGCATTGCACAGGTTGTGAGAGCCGGGGCAGCCACCTCACCTCAACTCCCATAAAAACTCGGGACAGATGACCGTTGGCTTAGAGACAGAGAGAGGCAAATTGAGGCGTTTGAAGAACGGCCGCTCGGGTCAGGCCGAAGAACAAGACCGTCACGTCGCCCCGCAACCAACTCTGATCCAAACTGGACCAACGACTGTCCAACGCAAATTGAGCGGAACTGTATGAATCTAAATTATTAGTTATATATATAGTTTGGTTTATGTTGGACCTTGGAGTTTGGAGTAGGATTTCTCTTTTTCCTTTTTTTTTTTACACAATTGTGGTTCCAGTTGCATCTATGCAAAGGTCTCCACCTTCAATTTTTTTGACCAAGTAATAAAAGCGTTTTTCTATTCCTACAGTCCATGTGTTAAAACATTTTGGTGAGTAAACACAAAACTGTGCTGCTTATGCAACTGTTTCATACATATCTTTCATTCGACACTGAAATCTTGTAATATTCATAAGTTTCCATCGCTGCTCCCTTAATGTGATGCATTTTATTTTGAAATAGGATGTTGGGACCTTACGTGAGTCAGTGGGGGATCAATCTTTGGTATAATCCAATGGTCTAAAGGACAGTTTAGGAATGGAGTCAGGTTGCTATGAAGTGCATTCAATGTGATGATACAGATAGAGGTTTTACAGTTATGTTATACCCACCTACTGGACAACATGATGTCAGCACCGAAGATGCACCGGTCTCCAGGAAGGTCCTGACCTTTAATCCCTTTATATAGTCTGGCTGTTGTGCGTGGTTAGTAATTCCAAGTCTGATGAACGTCCTGTCTCATATGGCGACTTGTTGGTCATGTTCCCTGCAGTGTCACAAAACTGCTGCACTGCATCTGACTTCAGACTCCCAACTCACACCTCTCTCTGCCTCTAGGCGCTCACCTTCTTCATGTGTACATTTTAAAACACTTCAGATCAACAGATTCTTTTTTTTTTTCTTTTTTTTTTAAATCATTGCTGCTAGGCTGGTGCTCTGCACTCATGACCTCCCCGTACGACTCCTCATCAGTGCCAAACAGTAGTATTGATTGAAGTCGTTTACCTCCCAAACACTCTCAAGAATTCCAGTGGGAATTTGGGTAATTGCAGATGTACTTGAACCTAGGCAGAATTCCAAGATGTAAGTGTTGTGCTGTGTTTTTTGTTTTTCTTAAGCGAGTGAAGGACCAGAAGTATTAGGAGAAGTCATCGTTTATGGAAAAGCCAACTCATTATGATCAGTTGTAGCGGTAGAGTGATGCTGCCATAAAGCATCTGTAGTAGATACAAACTAGTTTACGTAGTGGCAATAGCGCCTGAATATTAGTCCCAATGCCTTTAGGCGTTTAGAAGTTCCTCTGTCTCCTTGTCTCGAAGTAACAGTTAAAACTGACACGTCCACAGAAAGAACCCCAGCTTTGTCTCCGCGTCCCGAGTGGCCCATCGTCAGTGCTGTCAAAACAGCTAGACGCCGCTCTGTCAGAGCTCATGACAAAGTGTCACATTCTGCCCCCACCTGTCACTCTCTTGCCCGTCCCGGTGCCCAATACGCATGCTTTCGGTAGCAGTCAGCCCCATGCAGTCCTACTGCTTTTTTCTTCTTTTTGTTTCCGCCTCTGGTGTGCGTCCGCGGACAACCCTGCCGCGGGCTTGTCCTCAGAGATGAGACGCGGACTGACCCGCTGACTCCGGACCAGTCCTCCCCCATCACTCATGTTCAGTCGGTCTCAAAGCCCCGGGTGTTAGTCCTACAATGCATGGCTGTATCTTGTGTACCCATCTGTATAATAGCTTCACATTGAAAACAAGTGACGTGGTCTTGTAGAAGTTGAATGCCAGGTAGCTGCGAAGTGTGACGACGTGTACAGTATTTATTGAAGAGGCCAAACCTTTTTCTCTTTTTTTGTTGTTCTTTTTGTGCCTCCTTACTTGACTATACGTATCTCATAAGCTTGTGTTGTGAACAGAGTTGAACTCTGATTTGTTTTCGGGTGGAGCCTTGAAGCGACTGCCATGCTTTCGTTAAATTTGCCAAACATTTGTTCACGTTTGTTTACAGATATGCTTTTGACGGGAATATTTCAGACTTAATTGTGAACTGTGTTACTGTGATGCCGTGTGAAGTAAGAATGTGAATGTTGCTGCTGTTGTGTATGTAAAGTGTCTCAGCCTCTGGCCTGTAGCTCTTGGAAATTAAGCGGGGCTTTAATAAACTCTTGACTTTTTCACCTTATTGCTGCAGTGATAAATGAGCGTCAGCAAGCTAATTAATCGTTCCAAAGGTGCAGTGGCGGCGGTCCGTTTGTGCGTGTAATGCCCTCTGTCATCTGTGATTCATCACCTGGGGAAGTGGCCTTCTTTCTGGGAGACGTTGCTTCTCGGCCCCACATAGAGCACAGTCCAATTCTCTGATTCTGGTCAGAACGACAACACCTCGGAACGGGAGGTTCGGAGCCCGGGAACTGATTCTACAGTAATTGTGTTACCATGTAAACTTTGTGTTGCGTGTGTCTTCACCCTGCATAGGATGAAGCAAGGGTTTAGGCACGCGCGAAGTACAAGTGAAAAGAAGTGAATAAAAGGTTCACAAGTCTGTCACTCACTAGAGCTCAAAGGCCCAACTGTACTTGTATGAAACCACATTTAAATCCATTAGATCAGTTTTTTTATTATTTGGATCTGCACCAAATTACAAACACTCATTGATACCAGTCCCCTAAATGTGCTTGATTCGTTTCATCAACATCTGTGCATTTTCCCTGCATAGGGAGCAAGGTGACCAGCAAGATTCAAAGTCTGCCAACACTTAATGAGATTTTTCTCTGCCCACATGCAATCCCTCCACGTGATCATCTGTGCTGTAGTTTATGCGTAATCCTGCTGACAAAAGGTAAAAATTCGATATCTTAGATTATTGTTATTTTTTCTTGAACAACTGCGATCTTTCTGCAGTTGATTTCAGAAATGTCCAGCCACTCTCCCTGCAGACCACTTCAAATCCGTAGGTACTTTTAGGCTATCCTGCGCAGACCCAGCGTGTTAAACATCCAACCCACAGGGGGTTGACACAAAATGTTTTAGTTTTTTCTTCTTGAACCGGTTCATGTTGGATTTGGAGTTCCAGAAACAGGATCATATTCCTGTTTGTAGAAGTCAGCCTCGTCTCACTTTCTCATTGCATTGACTGACTGCAGGACATTTGCATCCCTTACATCCCTACAGCGTACATTTTAAATTGCCTGCACTATGTTCATAGGCACCAAAAAGATCTTCCGTTTACTTGTCACCTGACGTATGCAACGATACAGTACAATGCATTTATTACTTTTAACTCATCTTAAAGGGGCAGGTGTGGCTCTGGTGGTCGAGACAGTGGCTTAGGGGGTAGAGAGGTTCGGGGTTCGTCCACTAACCAGAAGCTCGACGGTTCAGACACTTAACCTTAAATTGCTCCCGACGGCAGTGTATGAATGACGTGTGATTTTAAGAAAGCGCTGTATGAATGTGTGTGTGAATGGGTGAATATGACTGTAAAAGTGTTGTATAAATACAATCCATTTACCATTTATCAAAGGAGCTTTTATTCATTCCGCCAAAAAACATATTAGGAATGATCTACAACATGGCATGAGTTCCTCTTGAAGGTTCATTATTGACCAAAGAATTATTCCATATGATTTTTCCACCTGGTCCACTTTCCTGGTAATTTTCTGGAGCACCATCTTTTAACGAGACACATTTCAATAGTTGGTGTTTCCTCACAGTAAACTTTTTTCAGCTTTCCAATGACAACTGAACAAAGGCCAAAGGAAGTTGCTGGTGGACCTTGTGCAAAATATTAAAAGGCCAACTTTAAATCTGGTAAAAAATTGTAACCAAAGGGGACTTTATGTGCAAGTGGATGGGCCTTCTTTGTTATTTGAACAACTGTTGGGGCGGGACAGAGAGAGAGATACATTTTGGGTTTCAGCATGGTGTCAGCATCATTTGGTGGCATCTCCCCAAGATGGAACCAACTGACCGTGGCAAACTGTAGCTGCCCCCATCCCTCATCCTCCGACCCCCCCCGGGTCTCGGGGGACTGAACAGCAGCCGGCGAACCAGAGATGGGCTGGGCTGCAGCTGGTTCCCTGGTGAGGGGATGAGACTGGGGCCACGAGGTGCTGGAAGAGGAGGGGCCCAGGGATAAAGAGAGAGAAAAGCTCACAGGGAGGTTCTGGAAAGCAGTAACCTTTCCGATGATGAGTGCGTTTCCCATTACTGCTCTGACACCGGATCCGGGGAGATGATTTAATGGCGGCATTTTGTTTTCGCTGACTTCACCCTTTTTCCCCCCTATTAAAACAGAAAACAAGAGCTGGGACTGGGGGGCTGTGTGGGAAGTGTGGCCAAGCAGCTAAAATCTATTACTCCCCTGCTTCTTTCCCCTGCTCTTTATCCCACTGATTCTGCCGCTGTGTAGCTCTGCTCAAATACGTCCTGGGGTACGTGCTCTTCCCTCCTCCTCCTCCTCCTCCTCCTTTAATGGCTTCTGTCTCATCCTCTCTTAACTGCACTGTGTTTCCTCCTACCCGCAATTTTTAATCATTACACACAGTACATGAGCAACAAAGCCCCATGGGTGCTTTATGTCTTAATTGACTACCTCATCATAGACTCGTTTTGAAGGAGTTGCCGTGTGTTTACGAGCTCTGTGTGTTTCTGGGCGAAATTCTCTAGCAGTATTCCAGTTGAGCAGAGCAAGTTTCCGGCGAGGCTGGAGTTTGAGTGTATCCCACAGAGGTGAGGACACGGAGAACCGCTGCTGAAATGAAGTCTTCCCAAGCGTTGTACTAAGTTCACTGAGGCCCCCTGCTGGAAAACATGAGAAGCTCGAGTCGGACACTAAGCACCAGGTGAGAGCTGTCCAGATCGCTCCCTTTCCCTCCCATCCCAGCTGTGAATGAGTTGTGTCCAGATGATGTAATAGAGGCAGTCGCTCCGACTCTGCTTTCTCCATAGGTGCCTCTTCAGCAGTCAATACATTACTTCCCTGTCTTGTAAAACAATGGCTCTTTTATAATGTTGCAATGACCCAACAGTAAATCAAGAAAAAACTAGGGGGCCCCACAAAGTCCAATAATCCACTCCCTTTCTATGGAAAGACACCGGCGCACTTTGTCATGGATGAGAGTCAATGGCGGAGTGCTTTGTGTCATATTGATTTCTGTCACATGACTATTCCCGAGGTAATTGCATTGCCCACTTGTGATAAATTCACCGCCTTGTTTCAGCCCCGTGGTTTTCAGACCCCAAGGCTGCAGCAGACAAAAGAAGTTTTTGAAGCCACAGAACCACTATCGGTACATGGAGGCAAAACTCAGGGTACAAAGCGGTAGTGAAGCAATGCACGTCCCTGCCTCTGTAGGTTTTATATCTCATCAATCAGCCCGGTTTGATTTTTGAAAAGGAATGAAGAACACGGAAACCAAAGTCTTTCTAAATATCTCCCTCCCTAAGGGTTCCGCCACTGAGACGCTTATCACAACAGGTGCTGAAGAAGGAAAGAATCATTCTGCCAGAGACAAAAAGTTATTCACATTTAACAGATATAACTCTAACGAAACAACACTACGTAACTTTTATGGAAGAAAATGATCCCCCTATAAATGAGTAGTTGAATTTAATTTAGTTATTGATACCCCTACATTTCAACACTATGACACAAAACCCTACACGTCTACATGTATATACAGGACCTGGTGCCGTTAAAAGCACAGAAATGTGATGTATTATTCGAATTTCAACCAAAAAGTTCAGCCTAAAACAGAATAATAATAGAAGAGAACATGTCTGTATGTTTCATAGTGCTAGACTTATCAGTCACTGCTTAATTTTCAGTCCATTTTGTGTTGGGGGATAGGGAGTGGGTGGGGGTCTTCTAATGATTTGGCATTACTAATATCACGCGTGTCCTCCATGTGCATCAGCACAGCAACACATCCTTGTCTCGTAGATGATACGGGCAGGTTTTGCCTGGGACATCCTATCCCGCGCTTCCTGAACTAGTAGCCGCCAGCCGTTCGCCAGCTGTTCGCCCGCTGTGGTGACTCGTGGCTTTTCCCGGGTCGCGGCCTATCGGTGACGAGTCCAGTGACTCTCTCTCTCACGCCTTCACTACAGCTGAGGCCCATCTGTACAAGACCAATAGCACCTTCTATTTTGCTTTTTTGACCGAAATTCTCTGCCAATTGTATTGTTTGTCCTCAAACCTTTAAAAAGGCTCTGGCGCACACCCCCAAATGTTAAGTCTCGGATCAGGACCATTCCCTCATGATAATCAATGAAAACAAATACAACCAGTCTGGACAAAAAGTGAGAGTCGCCGAAACAATTACGTGAACAATAATCCCTACTCAAGCTCTGGACTAATAACATATGTTTGAACAAGGGTGTTTTTGACAATGGAAATTACCTGTGCATATTTAATGGCACCCAGTATTCCAAACCCTTTTGACGGGTGTACGTTTAAAACTGTTATCAGTGTCATCAATGTTACCAAGTGTTAGTAAGATTTGTTCCTTTTCTCTGCCTTACCATGTTTCTCTTAGCTTGAATTTTTTTTTACCACATTCTAAAGTCTTAAGAGCTCACATTTAAAACACAAGGTTCAATTCTATCACACAGACTCAATCTGACATAGTTTCATCTTTGTCCTCAGTGTGATGTCATTCAGTCGTAGTGACACATCATTGAATATTTCGGCAGGCGTTATGAATGAATGAATGGGTTTTCTTTGTGTTTCCTCGAGTGATGACTCTTTACTCTATGTCAGACAGAGTGTGACGGCGCCGCTCAAGAGGTGGATGAGATCGAACAACGTCGGCTCAGATTTGCGGGCCGTGAGCCCGGTTCAGCGAGAAACCGGCCCCCGGGCGATGCCAGAGGGGGGGTGGGGGTGGGGGGGTCGACGGACTTTACACAGAGATTAAACACCAGATGAAAGTGGACACGAACCGCGCACTGCGAGCAACACGTGTAGCAGACAAAAGCGATCAATCGTGTCCCCTCCGCCACCTCACCTCCAATAAGATTACATCAATCAATAACCTCTCTTATGAGTGATTGGATTTGTCAGCTTCAAAAGTACAAGGTGCGGTACGCAGCGGGATTGAGGGTGGTGTTGCGGAGGGGGGGGGGTTTGCTCAATTTTCCCAATGATTAAAGCAGGGCCAAATTGCTTTGATAAAATCAAGGACCTTGCAGCGGCTGGGTGTTTAAGGGCACTGTTGGGAGCAGATAGAGGCTGGTGGTGAGGCCTCGGTGACTCAGAGCACCACTGACTATATGTCACGTGGATCAGCCGGCGAGGGACAAAATTCACCGACCTCCAAAGGCCCAATGCTGCTAAAACCTTTCTCTTATGGGTCAAACACTAGCCAGATACCTGCTTTTCCTACCTACCTGGATATTCGGACAGCCTGATGCTGGATGAAACTCTCTGACTTTAGAAAAAACATGGACAGTGTGTCCTTGATGTCACCTATGGGCTCGTGGGGAAGAAGGACGAGCAGGCATCAACCATCACAACTGTGTGTGTTGGGTATAGACACATTTTAATCAAACAAACGTGGCCCAAAAAATGTCTTTATTATGTCTTAATTTTTTTTTCGAGAGCCACACTTTTGTTGTGGCATGGTAATGTGAGTATGGCCACCACTTGGACGGACTTCCCATGGAATTTTGGATAAACAATCGTAATCGCCATAGGAAGAAGCCAAATGACTTTGGTGAACACCCTTCACCTGGTGATCCTCTAGTTCCACCGATAGATCAAAGTTTTAACTCATACTCCTACTGAAAGGATCGGCAGAAACTTCTCTGGAACAGTTACGGTACCAGACAGTGGGTGACCATTGTGATCCTTATACTTTTTTCGTGAATTTGAGTGAAATGTACCATGAAATTTGACACAGATGCTCATGTCTCCGTCATGTCAGTCATACTCGTCAATACTCATCAGGTTAAAAATGTCTATTCATGACGTACACACTGCTTACACACAGATCTGCATTCCCTTTGGGTACAAGCAGATTTGGACATGTCCTAAATGCATTTGCCCCGTGAGCTTTAGACCATGTGCTTGGATTGTAAAAATTGAGCCATAGGTCTGGACATGCAGACACGGATAAGCTCTCAGTCAGGCCCACCCCCCTGCTCCTCCAAATATGGTTACCTCTAGTTCCCAAAAAACAAGATGGCGCCGGCCAAAATGCAAAACTTGAGGCTCCAAAACTGCAGTTCACAAACCAAAGGTTGGCCACTTTGGCCAACCATGTAATTGGCACATGCTCTGCATCTGTCAGGGTACAGGAAAACATGGAGATGAAATTGATGCCGATCAATCCGACTATGGGTTTGACATCAAACGAGAATGTTTAACAAAGCGTTTTTCTCGTTTCTTCAAATGGCACGGTAGAATGCACTTGCGCCTCTCTGCTCACATCCTCTACAGAAAAGGAGGATGCATTGTGAGCCCATCTTCCATGGATAAATGAAGATTAAACACCACTTGAGCTCTCTTCCACACACACACACACACACAGGGGAGCAGTGCTTTAGCTCAAAGATCTTCCCCACAAATACACACCAGCCATAACAAAGGGACCCTTAAGGTACAGTAATCGGGACAGTGTGTGGGTCTTGCTAAATGAAAAGAGCGCTCCTGTGAAGTTTGGAAGGTCTTCCAGAGTCTTCCGCCAGCGAAACTGAGTTTGTCCCTTTCGGGGGGGGGGGGGGGGGGGGGGGTTTGCCTTAGTGGGAGGTTCATGTGAAATCAATTCCTGGTTTGTGTCCAACAATGGGAGTGTGCTCATTAGCAGAGCACGCTCACTTCGGTCATACGTCTTCCATTCGCTGGGTGGCCGGGGGGGCACTTTAAATTCCCCTCGTTTCAAGGCAGATATGCATGCTCAGCCCATCCAAGATTCTTTGGTGTGTGTGTGTGTGTGTGTGTGTGTGTGTGTGTGTGTGTGTGTGTGTGTGTGTGTGTGTGTGTGTGTGTGTGTGTGTGTGTGTGTGTGTGTGTGTGTGTGTGTGTGTGTGTGTGTGTGTGTGTGTGTGTGTGTGTGAGAGATTCACCTGCCGAGGCACATTCGTGCTAATGTGCAGCAGCTGTTTGCTTATGCCCCTACAACTCATAAGATGCCAATTATCTACGGCAATTAAATTTCCGACTCTGATTTTAGTAAACCTACCGTGCTTAATGTGTAAACACTGCAGGTACAATATTACACCTGTTCCACGGCTTTTCTTAGTCTGGAGCCAGAGGGCTGGGTTCCATAACGTTATGCTAATTAGGGGCTCGGCTTGCCTCAACCTAAATGGAGGTTAAGTGCCCACTGTTGGTTGATAGTTCTGGTTTATTACAACACAGGCTCTTATTTCTGTGTTCTGACTGCGGCCGCTTGTGATGACAAGTCACCGCATCGATTGCTGAGAAGTGAGGTCGCGGGTAGTAAACAAACCACACGTGAGCCGAACTTGATAACGAAGGGGATTCGTAAAATGATTACCTACAAAGTGTTTACCCACCTCCCTTTCAACTTGAACTTTACCTCCAGATAAAACAGAGAGATGAATCAGAAACTCTGAAACGTACGTAAATGTAAGGGTAAATTTTTACTATATAATCAAATAGTGAGAAAAAGAAAGATGACGAGAAAATGACTATTTGCTGCAGCTGCCTGCCTCAGTTCCCGTGTGGGCCTGGACTGATGGCCCTCATGATCTGCGTGATGGAAAAGGGGTAACACAAAGTTTCTTTCACATGAAATGTAGGCTGTGCTGAACAACAACAGCTTTCAGGCACTTCCACATTGGCTTCACTTCCCGGGCCCCGAGTCTACGGTATGTCCATTTGTATATCCACTCTATGGTATTTCATTTATTTCATTCAAAATTATATCATATTCCAGATTTTGCTCTGTTTTGCCTGGTATAAATATCTCTACTGTACATACAGTATATAAAGTACATAATATGTTCATAAAGTAAATGCCTGATTTCACAGCAGCTTCTCTAAAAAGATTTGAAGCCTGGCGGTGATGTTTTTAGGCATTTTTTGCTATGAAATATTTTGAAGACTTTTTCTTCCTCAACTGTTTTCACTCTCACACACGCACCAGCACACACACACACACACACACACACACACACACACACACACACACACACACACACACACACACACACACACACACACACACACACACACACACACACACACACACACACACGTTAAGACTGAATGTTTAACATGGAACAACAGTCTCTTTTCACACCACTACCATCCACCATAATGCATTTGTCTCTTGAGCCATCACAATCCCTTTCAGCACACACACATCCAATACAAAGCTGGCTTCGCTGTTGAGGACCTGGTAACTGATATCCAAATAGTGCTGTCTTACGTAGCTCATGAACAGACAACTTCCCCGGACAGAGCGTATATAATGTGATTTCACAGTGTTCATCCTGAAAACCACGGCGTGAAAAGACCAAACAATCTCGACACAATGAAACACAACGGTTGTGGAGGAGCAGTGTTCACCTGCTGATTTTTCATTTTATTAACCAAGGACGGGGGGGGGGGGGGGGGGGGGGCGGTCAGCAGCCACCTAAATGCCTCAACTCTACAGGGGTATTAGGGATGTGTGTGTTAAGAAGAAAATATAATGTAACCATTATCCAAGGTACATAAATCGAAACAGCTGTTAACCATAGCAACTACACCGACACAGCACACCAGTTAATTGTCACATCGTAAACCTTAAACCTTAACCTTCAGTCGTTGTCCTCAGTACTGAAGTGCTTGTCATGCCTCTGTGCTTCATGTTGTGGTGTTATGTTATTTTGCCTCCATTCAGTCTTGTACATCACAACTGATCGGATAGTACTAAGAGTTTCCAGCAAAGCCATTGACCACATGAAGCTGCAGTGTTGCTTTGAGCTAAATTCAGATGTCAGCAGGTTATTGTAATGTAATACATTCACGTATGCTCACAACGTGGATGTATTACAATAACTGGATACCGGACTCCAAAACAGCTCGTAAGCCAACGAATTTTCAAGCTCCGGGGGTTAACTTCCACACAGTCCCACTCCTCTCATAGACTTTTTCATTGGGATGCTGTGGAGGTTTTTACAAGGATTTCAAATTTATAATACAAAAACTAATAATCTACCTCGTTTGCAGCTGGTGTCCTGTCAACAGTTTTAAATGTGTCTTTTGTCGTGGTGGATTACGGGAGAATAATGCCGAGGATTAGCACCACAAGTGGCCACTGGCTCAAATTGGCAGCACTGTATCCAACTCACTTGATACATCCATGATCTGATAATTACATTGTTAACATGCTGATGTTTTGCAGGTATAACGTTTGCGATGTTTAGCATTTTAGTTTTGCATAAAATGCTACATTTTATGAGCACGGGTGTGTTTTTATTTAGTTTCCGCAGGTATTTAGGCAGACTGAAATTTGGATCAGACGATTGTGCTGGATAAAAAGTCACGAGGATGACAAGTTATTATGGTTGATCCTGAGGGGAACATTACAGTGTGAACCAAATGTTATGGCAACCAAGTTATTCAGACATTTCATTCAAACCATCTCACGATGGCACTAGAGGAAAATGTCAGGGGGTTTGTAAAAGTCAGTATGAGTCATCCTCTGGCAAAAATAAGTGTCTGTATATATATATATATATATATATATATATATATACATATACACATGTACAGTATGTGTGTGTGTACACAGTTTAAACACTTTTAGACTCTGTCTACTGTCACTAACCACCAAAGGTGATAAATATGAATTTGTGTTATCTTCCTTTTTACATTTTTTTCGTGTAAATGCAACCCAGAAAAAATCAAATCCATAAATCCCCATAACATTTTGAATCATAGCATTGCTACACATTTCATGCATTTGCAACATAATCCGTCAGACTATAAATGCTTTATAATTGCAGTACGGTGAGCTAGTGTGGAATCAATTTAGTAATGGATAGACTGATTGATTGGCTTACAGACAATTAACTGTCAACTATATCAATATCTGTCGAATAATGTCTGATAATAATAATCTTTATTTATACGGCAACTTTTAAAGCAAGTGCTTTACAAGAAATAAGTGGATAAAGACAGAATACATTTAGACAAATATTAAAACCATGAAATTGTAAGCTCAGAAAAAGGAAATATTATTTAAGTGAATTCATCATAAAAAATAGAATATATTTGTTTGTTTTTTTACTTGTTTGAACAAAACAAGACAACTGTAAATGTCAGCGGGGCTCATAAAACCCCCAACAACAGGAAGATGATAAGTCAATACTGCATTGACACACAATTAAATGCAATAGAAGTATGGGTCTGACTGAACAAGAGGAAGTTGACCTGTGACTGTAGCACAAAGGGAGCAAGTGCTTCATTTTAGGTATTAAGGAGGCCGACCGCCCTTCAGCACGATCCCATAGCCCGGTAAACACACACACAGCCCAGAATTAGAGCCAGTTATGTCCTAATCAATGAATGAGATACACATTCTTCAGCGAAAATCTGATAACAGCCAGGGAGGTCAGCCTGAACCCTCGCTATTCATCTCCATTACTGCTCGGGTTTGAAGAAAGGGAGAGGAACTGCACAAGGCAGTACTTACTGAAAGTGTGTCTTTAAGGCCCAAAGAGACATTTTTTAAGACCTTAATAGTCAATGCAGGAAAGCTTTTAAGATCAATTACAAACATGAAATTGTGAATGAGTAGTGCGTGAAGAAGAGCACCACGGGACACGCATGAATAAAATATCAATCTCCGACTTGCGGAGGGATGAAACCTGCCACTCCACATTGATAAAAAATAAAAATTGGCAGATTAGATTTACAGTACTTTGAGACCCTGTGATGTTATTCCATAGCTTTTATCAGATTTAATTAAAAAGCAGCATTTTAAGGAACTCAAATGCGTTTTTTCAACGTACAACATTTCATCCAGACTGAATTACCCCAGCACTTTTTGGATGGATTGCCTTGAAATCTGGCATTGATTTAACGTCATTTACAGGTCAGAAGTTTAGTTTGTCAAGTACATTGGTTTATGCCAAGTAACTGCATAACCCATGACATTCCCATCACTTCCAGCTGTTCTCCAGCTGCCGCTTGTTGCCTTAAAACTGTTTGTCGGTGAACAGCTTGGTACAATGATTGCACATAGCTTTCCATGGTCAGAGGAATATTTAATGACAAAAATAAAGGTGTACAAACTCTGGAAGTAGGAATTTGGGAATGAAAAAGAAGATCCAAGACGAGGGAAAGGCAACAACGAACCAAACCAGGCAGAGGCAACATGAGGGAACAGAGCCAAACAGAACAGGAACAAACAAGCAGAAACAGAAGGATCAAGAAATAGGACTTGGTTGCATCCCACCTTGATGTCACCCATTGGTTTGTATTAGGGTCAGACATAGATACAGGTTTCTTTGCTTCATGGGAGTTTAGTTTAGGACATCTGTTGAAGTATTTGCACATACGTAAATGGTCATGGACATACAAAAGAAAGAGTAGAGGACCGAAAATTATGCTTTGTGGGACTCCCTTATTGCAGGTTATAGGGGGAGATATTACACGACCAATTTTAACCACTACCTATTAGATATATATGAGGAGAGCTTCTTTACTACCGGAAAGAAAATGAACTGAGTTTGTTCATAGGGTTCAGTGTATTGGGGGTCTACACAGAAACCGCGATTTCTCAATGACACGACCGCTGTTGAGTACGGTGCTTATTTGATCAGTAAATAATAATAATTATAATACATATATTGTTGATTGGTTTGAACGGAAACCATACTGGAAGTCACTAAGGTGATTATTGCTTTGATGGTGGTTGTTCAGTTAGTTAGACAGAATTATCTGTCTTTGCTCTTTGAAAGCACTTAGAGCTTTGAGTTTTCTTGGTGAAGTCTTAACAAGGTTTCCACACCCGGATTTGTGTTTGCAAGTTTATCCCAGTGTTGGTCGTACATTCACGGGCGAGACAAACCCATCCAATGAACGAGGGACATTTAGGTTATGAAATTTAAAAATGATTTCTTTTTAAACTCCATTTTTGTCTGCTCTTTTTTCATCGGTGGTATAGTATGAGAGTTAGTCACAGTTGTGATAATCATCAGTGTCGGGTTTTCGGGTTTTGACTGTTGTTTACTCAATTTACGATGTGGTGGAACAGATGATGAATTGACACATTGTTAATATGGTTCTAATGTGAATGTAGAACATGTTTGATGACGCAAAGTTTTGTTTACTATAGTAAGACGACTTGAATGACTGGCAGCTTGCAGGGTTGCTCCGGCCTGTAACCGGTTACTTGGCTCCACATCTCATAAGCACTGTCAATTGGGCAACTTAGGATAATATCCGCTGCCTCTTCTGTTCCTTTCAGTCGATGCTCACTTCACTCGCACAGTTGGTTGTCAAATTTCCTGTTGATGCTTAGAATGCAGTATTCCTTTTATCTATTAAGCATGGTAATCTTCTACTGCAGGTAATGCATTTTTCCAGCGTGTCCTCTGTGCGGCCTAACGGATGTTGCGCCATCTTAAGACGGAAGCAGTCTCGCATTAGTGGACCTGACAGGCACTAACAAGGCCTGTATCTATCTGGTAACCGACGTGAACCATTGCACGTTCCACGGCTGCGTAAGTTCAAGGGAGTAGAGTGATTAGTCGGTCTTTTGGAATGTATTAACGGGGTTTGACCGACAGACAACTGGCTGCCTTGTCATCATCCATCTCGGGCTCCTGAGCTGGCCTCATCACTGAAGGAAGACGGTGGCTTTATTTATGTGACATGTAACACGTGCCCCTTCTGTCTGTGCCTCAGGTGCGACGAGTGCCGGCTCTGCTATCACTTTGGGTGTCTGGACCCCCCACTGAAGAAATCCCCCAAGCAGACGGGATATGGCTGGATCTGCCAGGAGTGTGACACTTCCTCCTCCAAGGTGAGCGCCGTGTGCACACAGTGTGTGTGTGTGTGTGTGTGTGTGTGTGTGTGTGTGTGTGTGTGTGTGTGTGTGTGTGTGTGTGTGTCAGAATGCAACTGAGGAGAAACTCAGCTCGTTGTTCGACTGGCCTTCTTTGACACCAGTCATTGTGAGATAATAAACATTTTGTTTATTTTTTGTAATAATATATGCCTTTTGAAGTGACACGGCTTGTGTGTGTGGGAACAATAGTGTGCTTCCATACTTCACTCCTGTTACAGTATGCTGTGCAATGCATTGAGAAAGAGTCGTGGGCATATAATTCATATCAGAGGTGTTCATCCCCAATGAACATATGAATAACACATATGAGTTAATTTGCAACTAATCATTATTTAATGAACCAACTGAAATAGAATCAATGATGGATTTTGTTTCAGTGTATCTGAGAATGATGTGTGATAGGAAAAAAGTGTGGCATGTAGAAGACCCCACATTTCTGTAATACTGAAACAACACAACACCATGAGCCCACGGGGCTGCCGATGAGTCAGCGGGTGGTAAAATAAATAGATCGACAAGTAACATCTTGTACTTATCAGTGCAACGAGGCCAAAGAGGCACACATACAACATGACAGGAGAGGAAAACGTACACAGACACACCCAACTCACTAATGCTTTAACAATGGTTTCATACAGTGTGATGTTTTCTCCTTAATGCACAAAGGAAATTGACTTTGTGGGTATTAGTAATTGAGGAACTGGGAAGAGTTATCTGGTGATTTCAGAACAGAATCTAGGTCCCGGTTTTGGTAATGACTTAAATAATGTTTAAACTGTCATTAAGATCGAACTGGTGAATGCGAAATGTTCCGAGCACTTTCTGTGAGTGGTGAACATATTGATATGTTGAGTCTGGAAAACTCAATAATGTAACAGTAACAGTAAAAATTCCATAGAGCCTCTGTGAAAATGAACTCAGTCAGCAACTTGTGATTCTCATTATACTTGATTAAACCGAGTAAAATTCATTAGAATTGCTCAAATTGTAATTGTCCATTTTGAACATATTTAACCATTTATTTTTGTAATTGCTAACCATTAACAAAATTCACATTTGAAAACGATTTCTAATGAAGTAATTTAACAAACATGATATTAACATTAACTTACGTGTCTATTAATCAAACACAATCATTATTAGAATGACAAACAGCACAGTAAATCTGTACATAGATTAATATAGATCTCAGGGTCCACCCCCCCCCCCCCCCCATAGTTTATAACATCAACATGACATCATCCGTACAATGTTTCTGTCTTATTTGTTTGCTTGTTTTCATTTAACTATTTGTACAGTAAAGGGTCACATTAGGCTGCCTCTCAAGCAAATTGATAAATGTCCCGCTCGGCTACATCTAGGTCGGAAATGGGCACTGATTGACGCAGACAAAGAGGAGGTGAATTTTAAAAGCCTCAGTGGAAATGCTGCATCACAGAAATTACACAAATTCTATTATGGAGAAAGCCAAATAGTTAAAGATGCCTTTCACCGTGATGTGGTCACTATATGAAACAATTAGTTTTAAAATATACTATTAGGGTTTTTACGGTTACCTGAACAAACAACTTAAGTGCCATCTATGTTTTCTTTTCAAATTCGCCTTTCAGTAGGGTATACACACAAAACAAGCATTTGGTGATATATTAATGAATATACGCCAACTTGGCATAATTTACATTTAGTTTACATAACATTTGAAGAGCACATGAAGAAAAGATGAACGTCATGCGTCATTCACGAGTCCATGCCAGTCTAAGGGAAAGGGGAGTAGCGCAAAACTGGGCAAAGATTTTGAAGGTTCATTATGTTCAAATTGTAGATGTTTTATAAGAGGAATTTGAAGCACAGTGGAAGTTCAGGACAAACCCAGGAGAAGAAGAACCAAAACCACAATACTGAACCAGTCAGTAGCTTTAAACTGATAGCATTGCCTTTTGTTCCCCCTTCAGTCTACACTCCATGTTGACATAGTAAAAACATGATTTAAATTTTTGTAGTTATTAAAGATCTAATCTCTCATTTAAAAATGATTCAGACCCTCTGCTGTGATACTCCAAACTATGCCCAGGTAGATCATGTTTGCTTTCATTATGCTTGAGGTGTGTCAAGACGTCTGCCTGTAGAGAATTGAAACGTTTGGTCATAGAAAGAAAATTACATAGAATTCTGTACAAACAGACTTCTTTTTTGCAGCCAGTGGAGTCGCCCTCCGCTGGTCATTCCAGAGAATACGGGCTTCAGGCACTTCTGCGTTTTTTCCAGTGACTACGTTCATTTTTATATACAGTCTATGAGTTTCTCCAAAGGACACTTGTACGGATCGAACGCCTGAGCTTCTGGTTAGTGGACAACCCTCTCTATCTCCTGAGCCATAGCCCGGAAGGTCCCACAATTCACACTGCGTATCAGGACAAAAACAATTAAGAGTCTGATTGCTTTTGTTTACGGGAGATTTTAGGTTTTAATGAATTTGCCAGTGCATCATGGGTGTAGCTTAATGTGGCTGAGTGGCAATTTTATCCATTAACAACAAAGTATAATGCAAAGGGGTCTCAATACTAGCCCCCAAACCCTAACCCTACCTGAAGCAGCTGTATATGGCGACCTTTTTACTTGTGACTGACATTGCATTCTGTACTTAACAATATGTCTGCAGCGCCGTTTTGAGGGTTATATGTGACTAAATGAAAGCAAACATGCTTTGCATTGGTCACATGCTGTTATTATGCGAGCACTGTACTGTTCTTCTCAGGAGTGGTAGAACGGGCACTAAGGGAACAAAGGCAACGGCTTTTAACAGCAAGAGTTGAAGGTGGAGGAGGACACTCGGATTAAACAAGACTGTGTGGAGATGTGCTTACTGGCAGCTTGAGGAGACAGCTGAGCCTCCTAGAGGAGCCTCAGGTCCAGTCCTCTTTAATCAGCCCTTGCCAGAACATACTAATACTTTGATATGTTTGCATTTTCAAACAGAACTCCAATAGTTGATGACACAATTTATGTGCAACACTTAAGAAGTTGCAGCGTTGCCTCCATTAAGGATACATATATGCACACAACTCGAAGAATACACTTTACCTAGATATAATGAATTGCTTTAAATAGATATATACAGCGCCCATAGTTGCTTTATATTACTGTCTATTCTGAATTTGTTTGTTGCGAGTAAAACCAGATTCATTTCATTGGATCTTTATGCTGATTGTGTATAGAGGAAAATCTAAATCATCAAAAGATTAGGTTTCATCGTGTGTTCATGGAGACCATGAATAGATGCAGCCAGTTTCATGGACATTTGGCCAGTCATTTTCAATCTTGTGCTCAAAAAGTTGGATGAGTTGGTTGTCGTGAAAATGGAAATATTCAACACTATTGACTGTGATCATTCTTCCCTAATATCGAGGTATGTCTCATGTTACAAGCCTCCTGCTGGGAAAGTGTGTTCAACTGAAGCCTCATTTCACTTTCACATGAAAATGATTCCCCCTGAGTTCCATGCACAGATTTTATTTTATGAGAAACGATAGTACAGTTTTAGATAGTCTGTTGCAGCCGGGTACCCTTATTTAAGATATCAGAAGGGATATTGGAAGAGAAGAAGTTGGGTCTGTGCATCCCTAAAAAGATCGGACGAACGGACCTAATTCTCATGACTACCAGAGGTTGGTCGTCAGAGAAAACTTGAAATTTGGTTATTTGAAGTGTTTAAACTTCTCAACCCATTTGGACACTGTCAGTCAAGAACAAATATTCTCTGTATAATTCCATTCCCCATGTAGCATGAATTGTGAGCTCCACCTTATTTCCCTATTTGATCATTGATTCACAAGTAGACCTTTATATATGTATTAGAATTTTGTTCTTGTTACTTTGAAATGAACAAGTCTCTGTGACTTTCTCCTCTTCAACTCTGTGTCATCTCCCATTTTCCACTTTAGTTTCCCATTCCCCCTGGACTATCTTGTCCCTGTGAAGCTGCGCCCATCCTCCTCCTCCCCCGCCCTCCCACTTGTTTACATCAAATGGAAGAACCTCGGGGCTCCGGCTCGCGCTGCCCCAGAGCGGGGCGACATTTCTCCGGTGACAGGAGAAAACGTTTGCTGTGGCGACGTGACAAATTAGTGTGAACGGTTTCCTCCATTCCTTTGAGCAAGCAAAGATCACTTGTGTGCAGAAACTAAAAAACCAATCTGTTCATGCTTTACTTTGAAGAGTAGCTCATAGATTTACATAAGTGGTGGAGGATTTCTGATTCTGCGAACATTTCTTCTTCTTATTCGAGTGCATCTGGCACATCGAAGAGACATGTTTGAGCAACAAATGGTTTTAAGAGGCCAACACGTGTACACCATTTTTAATATTGCTGGGTCTCCATTTTGAGAGACAGTTAAGAACGTGACATTTTTGAGAAAGCGTGGTGTTCAGACACTTTAAGGCGCAAGGTGCTCAAATTGTCTCGGTAATAGCAAGTGTGGGGAGATAATTGACTCCACTAAGGGCATCTAAAAAGCACTCTGCGATGAGAGCTGTATTTAAGGAAAGTTTTATTATCTACTTTTAAATGCCAAGCCATGCACCGTTTTTGCCTGTGGGGGGGAATGTTTCTTAAATGCCAACATTAAGTGCAGAATATTACCTGATCGTCGCGACTGAGATTCAGCTGCTGGCAGAGATAGTGGGCGGGCAGCCCCTCTCCCTGATAGCCTGCTGCAGAGAACAGCACAGGAAGTGATTTGTTAGAGCTCCCTGCAGCCAGCGCTCTTATCCGAGAGGAAGATGTATGATATCTGAAGGAAGAGGTGCTCGGGAAGCAGCGGGGTGGTATCTTACAGTATGTGATGCTGACCCACCACTCTGCTTCAGTCTCTTGTTTGAAGGCCAGCATGGTTTTATTCTGCATTAAAGATTCTAAAGGTTTGCTTGGAATAAGTACGAGGCGGACGGTATCATTTTCCATGTGTAAATGGAAGAGCTTTAAACATTCAGATCTCAATCATACTCTGTGTCATCCAAGAGGAAAGAGTGTTAATACCTGCTGCACATTGATATAGTCAAAGGTGGAGCAATAAGTCATAGAGAGTGGAGCGATGCAGTGAATAATACTGATGGAAATAACGGCTCAAAAGTGTTCAAAAATCATGTGACTAGACTAAGGGTCTACAGCCTACATACCTTAGCAGCTCTGTGAGGCTTTACTTTGGCACAGCTAAATTCAGTATGCTAACATGCTCACGGTGGCAATGATGACGATGCTTAGCGAGATACAATATTTTCCATGTTCGACAACTAAGTGGAGTGTGTTCGCATGCGGATATTTGATCGTTACTACCAAACGTGGCTCACAGCCGAGGCAGATGGCAGGGCCATTAGTTGTAATGTATTGGACCGAACAGATGCTACACTGCACACCCCATGTCCACCAAGACAGCCGCTCCCTCCATCTATAAAAGGCATTTCCACCAGATATCAATTCATCATATTTGGATTCATATTTGAAAACATGCCTAAAATATGTCCTTGAGATTGTCTGAAATATATTGCTAGACAGTGACACATTGGCTTATGGTGCAGAGAGTAGATAGATATTTGAACTTATCATGTCACTAATATCAAAATAAATCATGAGAGAAGTTTTGCTCTTTTAAATTCAATCTGTGATTGGGTGGCAATCTGCCTTTAAGTATCTATTAAACCCTTGCCTGATGATCAGACCAGCTTTCGATCGATTTCACTTCATTAACTCACCCTGAGATTACATGTGCATTAGCTACTAGTGGGATTCAATTGTTTGGTTTGTCCTGGCCAGTCAATAAAGTGAAAATGGAAGAAATATGTTTATCATTCAGAGTAATCACAATTTTAAGAGTTGTTATTTCTGTAAGTCAAATAGCACAACCTGCGTGCTGCCATGTGGACATTTGTATGACAGGATTTTGCTTGGATGTTCAGTGGCATCAGATATTATTTCTATGCGGACAGATGACATTCCCGTTTTTAATCCAGCCTACAAAGGCGTGATTGGTTGATGTTTTCTCTCAAGTTTTTTGCAGCTGATTCAAAAGGTTGGAATGAAAACCTTGAATGATGGTCTCCGGCATGTAGCAGGACATAGTCTTGTCATACAGTACATTGAGCACTTGGCCTAACTTCGCGCTAAACAAAACTTTTGTAAACATTTTGTGATCCCCGGTTCATTCGTATTTAAAATGTGCGACCAGAACCAAATACAAAATATACCACAATGTTATTACTGTTGTTCCGCCAGAGAAAAACAAACCTTAAGACACAAGTCTTTTTGTTGCCGTGGGTGTTTCTCTTATTGTCTCCCGCTAAAGGTCACCGCAAATAGGATTCTGTCAGTGAGGTTGTGATTAATAACAAAATATCTTTTTGATGATGCCTCGTGCCTCTGATTTGTGTCGTTGTGCGGTTTGTAGAACAAGGGGACATTACAGAGGAGCCGCTGGTTTACAGTGTTGCGGGAAAATGCAGGAGTAGAGCGCTGGTGCCGTTGCACACAATTTTTTTGTTGTTGTGCAAAGGGGCAATAAAAGGCTTTATTAGACAGGCTTGAGTTCATTATAGATGCTGTGTTTCTCGCAGCCTGCTCGACTTAGATAAACCTCACTCTGACCAAGGCCACATCCCTCCCGCTGTCGCCCCCAGCCCTCACAGAATTGATTTCGGCACTAAAGTGACAGTCTTGCCATAATATACGGATGGCCTTTAATTCAAGCCTGTTACTGTGCCAGGGGGCACTTGTTTAAGGCTTTATTTACACCCTTGCAGCGCTGCCTGCCATGCTGGGCTCCACGGTGAATCACGCCGGAAGATTTAGATAAAAGGTTTGAAATGCCAAAAGCTCTTAAAGTTGCCCGGGCACTGTTCAGAGAACTCCGCTGTGAACTTGTGTGGGATGCGCTGCTTTGGCTGCACTCAGACTCGCTGTCATCAAAAAGGACTGCAACTGTGGAAATTACTGTCCACAAAAGTTTCCCTTTTTCTCGACTCCCTCCACAGCCGTAGGCCTGCTCCTACTCAGGGAAGAGTCTGTAAGTTCTGTCATGACCCCGGAGTATTTGCCTCTGTTTTGCCTCTGCCCACGATGACAGTTGTTTACTTAGTTTGCCTTTCTGCACTGCAAGGTTTGTTAAAAGACCAGTGTACCTCAAGTGATTGTGAAAACATCTTTTCGATGGTTTCTCTAGCCGCTAATGTACATTTTAATGTCATTCCCAGTGCAGAGGAAGATTACCTTTACAAGCTGCGCCATCAATCAGAGGCTCCATCGCTTGACCTGTGAAAGAATGTAATTAAGTTAGCCTAATTAAGTTAATGAAGTGTCACACTCGGCTGACTTTACTACGTCGAGTAAATTGAAATAAAAATAGGCATCATTACTCATCACATGGTCTGGTATTTAGAGTGCGGCACAAGGCTTTCTTTACGAAACACCCTCCTCCGGTGGGGCGTCTGTCTCTCTAAGATCTGACCTTTAGTTTTTATTTTCTCAATGAGGCATTATTCCCTTGCCGTCCGCTCGGTTTAATCAGTGTCATTCGTGCATTCGTAGAACAAAGATAAATCCCCGGGTGTGATTTGAATTTGTTCCTCTGTACATTCTGTCGTCTGCATTCACGTCTAGTCTTCATGCCGTGTTGGGGGGGCGCGCGATCAATAAGCCCCGCAGTCGAGGTGGCTCATTTACTCAAGCGTATGAGGTGCTTATAGCATGATGACCTCATCAATGATGGTTGTCTTTTAGACGTGGCCAAAGTTTAACTATGGTTTAATGGGATTTAAAGGCGAGAGCGGGGGGCCAGCTAAATTAGCCTGCGGGGAGCTCGGGACACGGTCAGCGGCGGCCAGGCAGGACGCCAAAGACGAAGGGAAAATCAATGGCCCGGAGTCACCTCGATCACTTTAACTAGGCGCTGCAGACGCCCACGCCCCTCTCAGGGGCCAATTTGTGGAGTAAACAGGAGTGTGTGATTGCAGCCGTGGTCCCAGGTGGGCCCCCACCGCCCATTTCTCAGGACCATTCTAATAACCCTCTTAGTTGAGAGTGTATATGAGGCCACTTTTTGGAACCCCCCCCCCCCTCCCAGCATTCTATGGCCATAAATAGGACAAACTGAGCAGCCACACCACCGGCCTTCGTTAAGACAGCATGGCTCCTGCTGCGTTGGTAGAAAGCATTCTATACTCTGACACTACACTTCCACGGATATACATAATAAAGTTTACTTTAACACATTTCTTTTTGCAAACCCGCCGCAGTTTGATATAGGGCTGTTTTAGAGAAATGCTCTGTTAAGGATTTGCATAGAAAACATACTCACGTGTATCGAGATTAAATAATTAGTAGATTAATCTGAGTACAATATAATTAACAGTTTAATTTGACAAGCAAAAAACCTGCACTAGTTCCAGTTTGATTTGCTGATTTAAGTCCTTGAAGACATCAGTACATCTGAGTGCTGGTTAAAAAAAAACAATCACCTGGGGCTTGAGCGATGTGTGAGGGACATTTTCTACTGTTTGACATTTTATTTATTAAAGGATTAATCCGTTGATCAAGAAAATAATCAGCAGATTAAATAAAAGTTAGAGTAATTGTTATGTTTAGCCCTTCAACACAATTGAACACAATAGCTCCAGCTTTGATTTTCCAGTTTGAACTTGATTTTAAAGTGTTTTATGATTCCTCCACTGGTTTAAGCTTAGCTGTGCGTCCAACTGCGCAGAAAAGGAAGCACATGAATAAAAAAAAGAGAAGTATAAAACAAACATCCCCACTAATCTTTTGTCGTCTTAGTTCAGCTTTGCTCTAATGCAATTATAGTTCACAGGATTTAGCAAGGCTTGAAAGTGACAGTGTAGTGGTGTATATCAGACATAAAACCTGTCAAACATGACATGATATCCGTCTACCTAGTTATGAGCTCATAAGGAACACCATATAAATGGACAGACGGCCATCAATTATATTATTCATTCAGGCACAGCTAGTAATAATACTAATGATATCTATAAGGGTCATACAAGTGGATGAGACAGTGTTTGGCTGCAGACACTAGCTGGCTGTAGTCCCGCAGTCCTCAAATTGCTCTAGAAGTTTCTGTTAGAGCTGAAATGATCCGCTGCATATCATTTTAAAGACCCAGAACTTAGAACCTGAATAAAACACCTGAATGGTCTGCGCACTACTCTTTGCCAATAATTTAAAAAAAAAGAAAAATAAAGGAGATACGAGTACTTAAATGGAGCCAGCTATTGGAGCCCAAGCTGCTCCAAAGAGCGAAACAGTCCTTCTTCATCAAGTAAGGCATTTCATTGGCCAACCAAAGTAGAATACCCGTTAACATACACCTTGTAGCATTGTTCTAACTCAGCTATTTAGCTTGTAAGCCTTGAGGCAGGGGAACAAATGATTGCTCATAGTTTATCTCCACTTGTAAATATACACACAATTTTCATACTTTTCTCTATCATTTGCTGCATGTTGAATTCTGACATAGAGCCTCCTTATTTCTTCAAATAAGAGAAAATGCACAATGATGTTTTTCGGCCTAGTTAAGACTGCACTGCCGCTCGCACGCGCACGCGCTGAGCCACACACTCATTGTGCAGATACAGATACATTTAACAAAACGCTGGTGTGCAGGACTGTGGCTCATCGGTGCTATAAATCACACTAATGGGGATGGGCAGAAAGCCTCTTGATCATAACACAAAGGCTTCATAAACCGCAGCGCGCTGAAGTCTCCGTTTCTTTCTGCGACCGGCTCGGCTTGTCTTATTGCTTCTGCACACGTGCTGTATCTCAATGCGGCCCTGCTGCAGACCCTCCTCCTCCACTACACCGACTCATTACGGGAGCCGCTAGCCTGGATGATTTGCCGTCGCTAAGAATGCAGATGCTTCAATCTGGGAGAAGCTGTTCAAAAGAGGCGTGGCCCGCTGTGTCTGTTATTCTCTTTCTTTCTATTGTGAAAAAATGCACATTATTTATTTACATGAATAGTAGCCTATACCCATTGTAAAAATATCACATATAATAGGGTTGGCCATTGGCGTGACGGCGCCATTTGCGTCGGTGTACTTGTATAGAGTTACATTTTGAGGACTCTGCTTTAAATATTCCATGTACAACTCCGGATATAAAACACATTAACTACTAGGCCATAAGTCCCGCATCCCCTGTTTTCATTTTAGGAGACATTTTTGGAGTAGCTTTACTCTCCCCGACTGTACACCCTCTTCTCGGCGGTATCTGTTAGTTATCGAGGCAATAAAAAGAAAAACCTGCTTGTGCATTTCACCTCTGATTCAATTAGGCGTTGCCTGGTAAGTTCACCTCGGTATCAGTCATGCCTCACTAAAATGGAAATAGGTTTCCCGGAAGAAGGGAGAGAAGAAGAAAAAAAATTGGACATTAAAGAATGCCCTTTGTAATAAATGAAATGGGAATTGCAAATATGCACCGTCATGAAATTTAATTTTGCTCCCCTCTGGCGACTGGTTTGCGGCTGCTGCTGCTGCGGAGCAGGAGTGCAGGAGGAAACCGCCGGGGGCAGAGGTGGTTAGATGTGGCGAGTAACGTACTGCCGGAACAGGCTAATGAAGCCACTGTTTATGACCCACCGCGACTGTGTCATCTCTTGAACGGCGAAACAGACACACAGAGGCACTCGCACACACAGACACATGGCGAGTGCAGACGTCAAGCCGACAGGGAAAATACAGTTTAAATACGATGGCCGTAAAGACCAAGGGTATCATCCCTGTAGTGATACGTAGGATTTACTGTTTGCCGCACGCGCCACTACAACTGATGAAACTCATCAGCAAGCGTAGGTACACACACCAGAATGACCAATATTAAACAGAAGAATGAGACCTAATGAAATTAATCAGAGGAGCATTTTCCTGAAGAAAATGTGTGCCGACTGCCGAGGGCGCTCATGTGCCCGAAAATGATTTTTTATTGGAAATTTATAATCGCGTGAAAATGAACTGATCCTTGATGAGCGATATATGCAGTGGGAGGAACTGGGCTTTAACACACTTCATTACACTTACTGTATATAAACTCATGAACTGTACATGTCAGCATAATGAGCACATTCACAGTTGATCACTGGACAGCACAATCTGATTTATGGATTTAATTAGTGGTGTACACAGTGGTATGAGATATTTAAAAGAAAAACAGGGGCTTTGGGTTTTAAATAATAATTCAAGAGGAAGAATGAAGTTAATCAGTTCAGCACAGCAGACTAGGACAAAATTGTATTTTTTTGTTATTATTGTTTTTCAGGAATTTGATTAAAAAATTAAAATTATGAAAAGAAGTGTAATTGTTGAAAATGCCATAATGATTTAAATACAGCCTATCGTATTATAGAATTTTAAGATGCAAAAATATCCGTAATGAGCTATAGCTACATGAATGACTAATGAGCTTCTTGTTCTTTCAACTGGTATTTATGTAATTACATTGAACTTCAAACTGATATAAGTTTCAAGCCAAATCTGGTTTTATTATTAAACCCAGCTCAAACGGGATTAGCCGTACATACTGTCACCTTACAATGACGTGCGTCTGTTCCCCTCGCCCTCGTTTGGTCGCATTTGCGCGAGAACTCGTGTGCGCAGCGGAATATTTGGCCGTGAGGGCGGTGAATCCATCATAGGTGAGAGGACACAATGGAGCAGACACACGTTGTGACACGCTCATAAATAAACACAGCGAAAGCAGAAACTACGATAAGGAAAATCAGTCACACTAATTAACAGCTAATTCTTTTGAGGACTGAAAAGCCTCGATAAAGGACGGCAAAGCTTATTAAAGAACACACAGTGTTGCACATTATTCCTTACAGTGGAATTTTAATCCCAGTCTGTGAGGTTGATTGCATTTGTGGTTGGCAGACCTCTTTCTGTGTGTGTGTGTGTGTGTGTGTGTGTGTGTGTGTGTGTGTGTGTGCGCGCGTGCGCGCGTGTGTGCGTGCGTGCGTGCGTGTGTTTGTGCGCGTGTGTGTATTCAGGGGTATTGCAATTAATGCAGTAAGCAGCAGGGACATGAGGCAGAGCAGCGTTAGAGCTGGATTGGTTGTTGTTGCCACCTAGGGCTCGGTCTGAGCTCCTCTCCCCTCTCTGCATCACGTGACAGAGCCCCCGCTCTGCTCCTGCCCTTTAAAATGGCGACCTCCGTGGCATTTCCTTATCATATTTGTGTATGTCGGTGCCAGAGGGCCCATCAGGCTTTAAGTGGGGGGATACAAAACCCGCCCTCCTCCTGCCGCCTCTCCATCGTTTCCTCCGAGGGAATTGATGGAGATATCCCACGATGCCTGAGCCCACCGGCTCCTGCAGGCCTGTCGGTGGGTGAGCATCTGCCTCGTCTCTTGCAGGGGCCACATCACTGCTTCATCCGGCCCGGCCCTCTGTCCCTTGATCACAGGCTGCAGCTGCACTTAAGACCCTTGCCACAAAATGTTACACTGTAACATAAACTGGAATAAGCAGACATATGCAGAAAAATTACATAAATACCAACCAACAGTGGTATCAACTGTACCATTAAAACTGTAATAAAACTTCAAAAAATAGAATTTTTCATAGTCACAATGTTGTTGTTATTCTAATTGGGAAAAGTGATTACCGTATGAAAAGATGTCCGGGAAGGATCTGGTCATGGATTCAATAATGTTATGCTTGAAAAAGCTTATTTTTCATCATCATTAACCATGTAAATTATTAAATGAAAGTGTAATTTACAAAAAGCCCAGTATGACATGAATACAGCATTTTGAAAATAAAATCATTCATGATGAGCTTCAGCTAAAATAATTTGTAATTAATGAAATAATTGATTTTGACTTTTGGCATTGTACAAGTATTAAAGAATTACTGTTAAACCCAGTTCAAACTGGGATCAGCCTCAGTGTTCCCATAAATACCGACAAAATGCATATAAGCAACATGTAAAAAATCTCCCTCCCCACAGAAATATGTCACAGTATCTAAATTTCATACATGACCTCAGTTGTTAGGCTGTTTTAGTTTATCACTCTAATAGTGATCATCACTATACTCACAACATTCAAAGAAACAAGTCTGTTTTAGTCCAACTCTCATTTGTCATAGGCTATTTTCCTGAGGCATTATGGTGTAAGGAGGATTTCCATTCCTCTATGCCACTGCTGTCTATTATTTTACTGCACACAAGGCCATGTTATCAAATCACATTTGAAATACTGCTCTAGTCTTACTGCTGCTGCAGATTACTGAGCTAAGTCAGCATGCAGCATGTTACAGTTTCTCCTGCTTCTTTCCTTGTTAACTTTTTAGCTTTCTTCTTCTTCTTCTTTTGTCGTCCTTGTTCGAATGTAGCGTATCTAAGATGCGCCCTCCCTCAACACAATAGTAGGGAGAGTTCGGCTCCACTATTTTTTTGTTGCTTTGCCTGTAGCGCAGTGTTATGTTTTCATTCAGCTATGCCACCATTATCTTTTAACTGCGGCGTAGTTTATTTCAGTACAGCTGAATAAAACTCGTGTCACACGAGGGAGCTGCTGTAAAGAACTCAAACCTTGACTGTCTGATATATGCTCTCTCACGGCAATTACACCCCTACCCAAATAACTCGTCAGATACTCCCCAGGTGCTGTGCGCATTTTGAATATGATTAACAGGAGTCTCTTCCATCCGTCTGCGGCTTCAAATTGCATGCTGCACAGGCGGAATATCTGTAGACTCACTCCATAAGCCTGACTATGAGAGCAGATAAATGAAGAGCAGGCTCTGACGCACGGCAATCTTCAGATGTCGTATCGCCTCCAGCGCGGCACTTCATCGGGATTCGAGGAAACACGAAAACAGATGAAGGCTTTGGCCCTGGCTGTCTCCGCTGCCGGCCTCCCACGCGGACTGAAGGAGACAGCTCCGCAGGCGGGTAGACAGACAGACAGCAGGATGAAAACCAGCAACGGTGACGCTGTGGAGCACTTAGACCTGTCTGCCGCCCCCCCCCCCCCCCCCCCCCCCCCAGGCTGAGACGCGGCTGACACGTGGCTGAGGGGTTGGAGTGAAGAGGATCAAGAGCACATGACAAATCCCGAGAAGGCCCTGAGAGGCCAGGAGGGCTGTGTCACCCCACTCTCCAGGGACACGCGCTAAATCAGCCGAGGGGGGGCTCAGGAGGCACATCCCTGGCTTTATGAGATAGTTAACATGCGCTGGCCCCTCCTCCCCTCTTGTTTCCCATTTAAGAGCTGACTGGTGCGCCGATAACGGATGGTGCCACAGGTAATTGGAAAATTGGCAGGCCTGTCAGGGAGATTTGGTGGATGGCATGAGTGTATACGATGGCGGAGTTCATGAGGTGTCACCCCACAGCTAGATTTATATATCAGCCCTATGGACCATCACCAGTAAGTATCCAGAGCTCGGGGAAAAAGTGGCACATTTTTCTCCGGGGGGGGGGGGGGGGGGGGGGGCTGCTCATCAAGACTGCAAGCGCCGACAAGGTTCCTGTTAGTAAAGAGATGATGTATGAGCCGCCCTTTTGCATTACCCCGAACCTTAATTCACTGTCTCTCTACACACACACACACACACACCTAAACAGCTGCTGCAAATAGCCCTGCACACCCTCCGCTCTAAATTATTAGAATTACAATTCATCAAACATCTTTATCCCATGTCTCTCGGACACTTTAATTCTACATCTAAAGGTGGTCTTGAAGGAACCCAGGCCACGGGCAGTGTTGACATATCCCATAATGTCTCCACAGTGTGGAAAATAACTGCACAACTTTTCTACTAAAACACGTTGAATTTCGATTCTGGAGGATAAACACCATTTAGACTCGGAGGCCGTAGTAGTAGTAGTAGTTTTGTTATTTTGTACAATGATTTAAATTTGATTTAAAACATTAAACCCCCCCAGCCTCACTTACTCTGCAATGAGACTGTCCTCTCGCTTTTTGACCAGCGCATTACGACGTATGAGGTCATTTTAAAGGCCGCAGATCTCTAGCGGTGGTTGTGTACACGGCAGCTAGAGGTCAGCCGTAGATCTGGTACGTCAAGTCCCGTTTGTGTATGTAAATATATGTCGCTTATATTCTGTAGAGTGATCGTGCTGATTCTCTGCCATGTCACCCTAGCCCCAACCATCACCCTTAACTTTACAAACTCATTGCCCATGCGCTGGTGGAGCGAACCCACGATGCTCTTAGGTGAAAAAAGTATTTGTGGCGTGCCGCCTGTCACTGGTGGAACGATATGGTCGTTTGAACCACATACGGCGTAGTCTGTCGTATGAGTCGGAGGTAGAGCTGCAACAGTTAATCGATTAGTAATCAACTACTAAATTAATCGCCAACTATCATGATAATCAATTAATCGGTTCAGGCAGTTTGTATGGAAAAAAAAGTCAAAATTCTCTGATTTCAGCTTCTTAAAAGTGAATATTTTCTGGTTTCTTTGCTCCTCTATGACAGCAAACTAAATATCTTTGGCGTGTGGACAAAACAAAACATCATGTCGGAGTTTTCTGATGACCCCCGAGGAAACACGATCGACATTTTTCACCATTTTATGACATTTTATGGACCAAACAACCAATCGATTAATCGAGAAAAATAATCGACAGATTAGGCAATAATGAAAATATTGGTTAGTTGCAGCCCCTAGCTGGAGGACTTGACCACAGCTGTAGAGTTTGCTAATCTAATGCCTTTTTTTCTGAAGATCATCTTTTCAAAGTCGTTTAGCAAACACACAGTCATGACAAGCCACTACAATAAAAATGAACTGCTTCCAACATTATTCGGGCAACATTCATGTGTACTATGTTGTTTTTTTGTTGTTTTTTTGTTTTTTTTCAAGTTTTCCATTTCCCTGAGGCCAAACTGTCATATTATGCTCAGATTTATGTACCTGGAAAAAAAGATCACAATATTTGACAGGTGATATCTGTTTATTTCAGCGAGTGCGACTCGAATGCATATTGCTGGTGAATCCACTGTCTGCTCTCAGCTGGAGGAATGGGGATTGGTGAGGTGCTGTGGGGGGGCTGCAGATCGTAACCTGGTAATCACACATTCTGGTGTGTAGATGTGTTTATTAACCTCTGGAGTGGGGATAATTGTATCTGTCAGAGTCGTTTAATCACCGCTGCAGCTCTCATCACTGTCACTTTCACTTTGTCTGCGTTGCTAATTCGGCCGGCTCCCGGGTCGGCCCGCCGCCATTCCTGTTATGTGCAGGTGCGGCGGCTGGACTGTTAACCATCGACGGAGGAGCACAGACTCTTCCACCATTCAAACACCTTTAAAAAAAACACTAACCATCATCTCTTTCTTTGCTTCTTCTCTGTGAGACCTTTTTTTTGGGGGGGGGGACATTCAGGTTTTAACAAGCTGCCAGAAGATTCAAACTCCAAAAGGACAGATTATATTACAGTCTCATTATGAAATACAGCAGCTGCCGAAAACATTCTTCACTGAACGTGCGCACACTTGCTTTTCGACCGTATCACGCGGCCCCCATCAGCAGACTGCGTCTGACGAGTCGTTCGAGCAACGTAGACGTTCCGATGCTCCATCATTCTGAGGGGCTGCTCGTCCGTGTTGAGCAGGTCACTCTTTATAATGAAGTTTGTGAATGAGCTGTGCGGGGCAGTGCACCAGTCGTGTTCATTCTAGAAAATGAAAATGTTTCTAATGGAGATTTTCTTGATTTTCAAACAGATTGTCACACCAAGGCTTGGGGGGGAAATGTCTCTGGCTCTGAGTATCAGCTTATCGGAATTATGCAAAAGAAATTGTGTTTTCACAGCTCGAGCCATGAATCCATTTTTTTTTTTTTGTCAGATTCTACATATAGGCCTACTGTACGTATACATTCATGTGTGTAGCTACATCCCTGCGGTCGGAGGCACAGACATCGATCAGATCCGCATTAGACCATGACTTCTGTAACTTCTAGGTTTTGCCGCTACCGGAGAGCCAGTTCAGTTTTTTCCCCCTGTGCATTGACAAGGCCGACGCGTCTCAGACTGTGTAACGTGTCCTGTGTTGGCAGGAGGAAGAGGAGGAGCCGCAGCAGGAGGAAGAAGAGGCGCCGCAGCAGGAGGAAGAAGAAGATTCTGTCAAAGAGGAAACAGCCGAGCAGGAGATTCCAAACTGAAACACCACCACCTTCACCCTCGGTCTATAGCACACGTAACTTTCTACTAGCCTCCCAAAGTTTAATAGACAGCCAGCAGTTAGTTTCCACTCCAGACAGCTTAGCAACCGGAGGTGTATTGTAGAAAACACTCTTTTCAGCGTTGATGTCTTTGGAATTCAAGGGCAAAGAGTTTGTACTTTTCATGGACGGGGCTGGACAGATTTCAGGCATCTTCACGAAGCAGCACATTAAAGCATCCAGCCGCGGGTGCACGCGCACACGCACACGCACGCACACACACACACACGCACACACACACACCACAGTGCTTCTTCTGCAGCAGAGATGTGTGACTGACTGTTACCGCCCAGCCACCTGATGTATTAATGACACTTTCCATGCAATCTATTTTCATACACTAACGGTCACCAGGCAGTTTGTTCACACAGAGTATCCTCAGTGTCTTGTTTACAAGGTGAAGCTGGCAGAGCGGGGCTGAGCGTGCGATGCACGCTCTGACGGCAGCAGTGATGTGCTTTCCAATGTCTTTGAACGCATCTCACTTGACATTCGACTGGAGGATTTTATTTTTATATTTTAATGTATATCTTCTAACTTCCCCTCATTATAAATATCTACTTATTTTCTCACTCGTGCGAATTGTTGCATTTTTGGTTTTTGATGTTCAGAGGCGGTTTTCGATCTCTGATTCCCAGTATCAGTATCTCAGTGTAACATACAAATATTTGGCCGTTGGATTTGTAATGAAATCCTCCATGTTTATGAAATGTGTCTACTCAGAGATTATATTTGCATTCTTTGTAAAGTAGAATTAGCTTCGGGCTCTTTTTTCTTTGCCGGACGGAGCTTTGACCTGCCAGTAGTCTGTTGTCCGTGACCTCTGTGCTCCCTGTGAATCAGCACTCACTCGCCGGAGAAGCAGCCGGAAAAAAAAGAAAGAAGTGAAGCCACAGCAGAGAGACAGCGAAAGTCTTCACACTGTGGTCTGTCAAATCACCCGGCGCTTGTAGTTTGATGCTAAATAAGCCACATTTGCCTCAAATTAAAGTGTAGAGTTGATTTCAAGTCATGACTTCATTTATTTTACGTGTCACCAGAGAGCTAGCGGATCATTACATGTCACTACCTGCAAGTGTACGACTACTGCCGGGTCAAAGCGCCGTCCGATTCTCACGCTAAATCTGAAATTGTCCCTTAAAGTGCCAATAAATATGAACTGCAAAAAAAAAAATGTCTATCACTGACACCCCGATGCACATGAAATGTTTGAATTATCTCAGTCCCTGTGGTTCTTTGCCGAATTGTGTTATAAAACCAGAAAATGTAATTTGCCAGAATTTGGTTTTGAATCAGACACACATTAATTTGCTTAATTGACTGACAGTAGTTGTTATTATAGACATCTGGCTTTTTTTTTCTTGCACTACAGGTAAAATATGAAGGTACATTACAGGCTGCTTTCATTCACACTGTAAACTCTATATAACATATTTTAATTGGTAACATCTTCACCATGTCCAGCCACAACATTCAAATGCTGCTTAGACATTAGCATATATACGAATACAGACATAAATGCATCAACAATTCAAGAATATGTCATTATTATTCATTATAATTTATCAGTAATATATGTTATAACAGAAACAATAATGAAAAGCACCAGAAGGGTGATGCATAGCCCACTCGTGCTTATATATACCCCATTCAGGCAATGCCAACTTCTAATATTCTATTAATATAATTTCATCATCATGATTTCATTCATACCATATAATGACAGATAATTGGTTCTTCTAGATCATTTAAGGTTGTGTCTCATTGGCTAACAAAAATGATGCATTACTACACTATATTCTACATTTGCTAACTTCATAGTGACGTCATGATGATGTCGTTCCTACCAAATGATCGATCTCTTTGAGCCTTGGGTCATGTAAAAGTCCTATAGGACTATATGCACAATCTCATTTTCTGACTTCTGTCTAACTTCTTTATGATGTCGCTTTAATGACATCATGGGATGGGAAATCATTTTCTGAAGATTGTCTCTCTATACCTTGGAGATGTCTTTGAAAATGAAATTTCTCTGACTGTATCCTTGACTTTGACCTTTGACCCATCAGCGCCAAGTGTGGTGGAAAACTGCCCATACTTTATTGAGTTCATTTGTACTCTTTGTAAAATGGTGACATGCTTTATTTAACAGACATTTAACTGAATGTGGCAGTATTTGAAAAACGCAAAATTATTAAATAAAAAACAGTGACTACAGTGGTCTAAATATTCATACTGTACCTGAGAGCAATATCACATATGTCTAGATCTGGCATTAAAAAAATATGGTATAGGAAGCAAAGGAAGACATACTGCGAAAAATAAAAGCCTTTCAGATGATGTCACATTACGCTTAAAGTGAGGCTGTGTGGTGCAATATAAAGAGCGCCATTCAAAATGATCAGAAGTCACACAGTGTCATGAGATTACAGTGTTTCCCTCTTCAGGCTGAGGATTTAAACACTTCCAGATTTCATTCACGCAGACCACACAGCATTGTTCAGGTCCTTGCTGCGCAGGGAGGGAGGAATAGATGTGCGAGGGGGCTCCTACATATCTTTAACCCCCCCCCCCCACACACACACACACACACACACACACACTCCTGTGCAGTGTGTCTCTCAGATCTTCATATTCCATCAACAGTCAGACCCGGGACATCAGCGCTCCTACATTCTGACATTAAGGCATCGAGGGGTGTAATTCCAATTTGTTTCAAAAAGGAACTATTAATTTGCCCATTTCAGGGCCAGACAGGAGGGAAGCCCTGTAAGACTGCCGAACCGTGAAAGACATTATCTGGAGAATTGATGACGGGAGGCGCCGCCGCCTGCAGACATTTGAGCCGGGCTCCCCGCGGTCGAGCTCCCAGCATGCCGTCTGAGAGCGATGTCATTAGGCGCGTGATAACGGCGATGGGCACACTGATGATAGAGTGGCCCGCTCTGCCACCCAGTGCCCCGCCAATCTCCCATTTACACCCGCCGCATACTAAACAGCTCCTGATGGCGAGAATAACTCACGGTGCTCAACGGCCAGCACCTCGCAGCAACAAAGGCAGAAAAAAACACTGCACGCTTTGTTGTGTTTGCTCGTCCACGATGCATTTCACCATCACAGGACACACGACTCGGGACGTCAAGGCTGTCACCATGGTGCAAAACATCTGCTGGTAACAGTCACCGCTGATTTACAGATTGCAGAATATATAACACATTGAAATTGTGATTTGCGTCTCATCTGTATTGTGCAGTATCACCATTGTCTTATCACTATTAATGTTACAGCTACTAACAGACACATGTTTCAGCTGAATTCAAATAATTTACATTACCAATGAAATTTCATGGCTTCCATTAATAAAAGAGAGACTTATTTTAAATGTAATTCACACGTGCATCCAGTACAATACTCATCATATGTTGTCATTGTATAGCTGCACAAAAGAAGCTGGTTCACACTGCTGTATTTACTAAGTGTTATGTTATGCCCTTCAGTTTGAATCAGTTTTGTTTTTTTTCAGGTTTATTGTCATTTCCACACGTGCTTGACGCACAGGGAAAAGGTTGAACATAGAACAGACATACCGTATAAAACCACAGAGTGAAAACTGGTACATACTTTTTTATATAGCACTTTTCGAGTCTCAATCGACAACCTCAACGCACTTCACGATATATAACTGACATTTATATACTACACTTATTCTATCACCATTGTTGTGCCTGGACATTGGTGAAAGTAACATTTGTCTACGCAATTTAATTGATCAGTTATGGCTATCAAAATAATAAAATATTAATATTAAAAATTAATATTAAATAATAACTTTAATTAATATCAAAGTTCCTCGGGGCACCACCCTTCAAAGGAAGGGAAATGATAGTCAATCTATTGATTTAGTTTGATTTACAGTATGCTAACTATCAATTTGGAATTCTGAATGATAATTAAAATAATAATTACTACCAGACTCACCACCTTGGTAGTTAGCAGAGGTGGAAGGATTTGGAGTTCTACCGGTCAGAGGTTGGCAATACTCACACTTATGCAACATTAATTAGACCAGACTGCATATTTAATAACATTTATTTAAAAGACAAATTGAAACAACAATATCTAATCTAATAAACAAAATATATATAAGTCTGAGATTGTGTGTGTGTGTGTGTGTGTGTGTGTGTGTTTGTCTGTGTGTCTGTGTGAGTACACAGACTAGGTGGCCGTAAAGGTCAAAGGTCTAAGAAGTACTACAAACAAGATGGCAGTGAACATAGAAACTACAAAATGGCGGCATCAGAGGCGTCGGCTGCTCGGCCACATGCTGTGCTTCTTTGATAAGGCCATTTGTTGCAGGACAAAGAGTTTCAGGTTAAGAGAGGGTTAGTCACAGGGTCCTAACACCAAAATTACCTATTGAAAGATATAACAACATTAAGTGAACACATTGACTCAAATCAATACAGTACACTTTTGAGGTTAAACATTCCTATGCTTAGCCGTGTTGCGTTATGCTCGAAAACACCGACCCTCTGGTAAGTGGACGCCCCTGAAAATACTGTAGTACATTATCTGGGACATCTTGTATGTAAAATTGACACGTTGGTGTAATTTTGATGAAACTAGCTCTGTTAAATTTGCAAACATATTCTTAATATTTTCTTACCGAAATGCACTGCGAGTCACAGTCACCGTGACTCCTCTGCTGACTTTAGGGACGACAGCATCCGTCGCAACTATTAGATGATTTACCATGAAGTTGTGTGTATGCATGATCTGCAGATGAACATGACTTTGGCGAAGCACTGACAGAACCACTATGAAGTAGACATTTTTGTATTTACTTTAAATGTCTCAGCAATTATTGGAATCATACTATTTTGTACGAAGATTCATGATCCTTATACTTTTATATAGCACTACTACTACTATTATTATTATTATTATTATTATTATTATTAATAAGAGGTTCTTGAAATGCAAAAAGGGCACAACGTGTGTCGTCCTACCGAATTTGGTGACTCACTGACTTGTCCTCTAGCAATAGCGTGAAGGGGACTTTTTTTTCCAACAAATATTTGATGGATTCACGTCCACCTCGGGATGAATAGCAAAAAAAAATAACTCTTCACAAGTAATGGCTATATATCCAATATTATCTGATATATGTATTTTCTTTAGCACATGTATATGTATATTCTACTAATAACAATAATGCAATAAACGTTTACACTGTAGACTTTTTAAGTGACGTGGAACGCAACAAACGTGTCTTTGTCAGTTCCGGAGCGGCACAGTTGTCATTTTCCACCGTTGAAACACTCTGCACACAGAGGATCTGCTCGTGTGCAAATTGGAACCATTTCCTCTGCAGAGAATCATTCCTTAAATGCCCCATTTTAAGCAATCACTTAAAGGGGAAGTGGATGGCACTGTTTGAATTTTTTTACACGTTACACCCCCAAAAACCCACCCATGACTAATTCAAACACTAAGTACAAATCTTTTGAACCATAGTGACCTGCTCTTCCGCCGTTAAACTGACGACAAGGGGGACTTAAGTGTGTCCGCTCACTGAACTTCGGATCGTTCGATCATTAAGACACAACCCTGTGTGTCACGTTGTGTTATTACAACCATGCAAAGTGAACTACGAGCAAATAGCACAAGCAGCGGCAGAGTACGATTTGCTTTCATGGTGACATTTACCACGAGATCTTTGAGTGCACGTTTCGTATGTCTGCACTTTCTCAGTTTTTAATTGCTGAGGATAATTCCTCGGATAGCATCTCCTCCGTGTGGAGAAGGTGTTTGGGTGACCTTTTCCGGCGTCACTTTTATGACAAATCCCGCTGCTTCATTGCGCCGGCTGCTGTGTGTGCGTGCGTGTGTGTGTGTGTGTGTGTGAACATCAGTGTGTTCTGTAGAGTGTGACACCGCTGAACATAGCGTATGCCCTGTATTTTCCGATGTACGCGGGGACTTCTGACAGCATACCCGCCACTTGGATCAGATCAAGTGTGTCCTTCAGGAGCACGAGGGCCTGTGTTTGATGTTAGCTGTGCGAATCACCACCGAGCAGTTTCCGTCGATGAGAAAACCACTGTGTTGAAACGGAACACAATCTGAACGCCACTGCAAGTGTCCGAGTGATCAGTGAGGCCTTGGTATTGATGAGTGACCAACAC
This sequence comes from Scophthalmus maximus, assembly GCF_022379125.1. NCBI lineage: Eukaryota > Metazoa > Chordata > Actinopteri > Pleuronectiformes > Scophthalmidae > Scophthalmus > Scophthalmus maximus. The sequence goes on from NC_061536.1 coordinate 3,114,053, forward strand.
CACCTCACGATGATACAGCGATTCATGCCCCTTTTATTCGTCCAACTCAGTTGTAAAAAAGGTACAGTAATGTCTTGCACAATTTTACCAGGAGCGAGTTTGTCTGATGACGATCAAGAGCAATCAGTTGATCGATGTGATTGCGGTTGAAGGTCCCGTGACACCAAAATCCATGGGTCCAGATTTTTGATCCTGTGTCCAGCTCCTCATTCATCTCGGTTATAAAAACCAACATCCATGTATTTTTTACACACTAAATCTTTTTTTTTGTTCCTGTACTCCAGTATCAATCCTTACCTCTACGGTGCCTCATTTCAAGGCTACGCGACACGCGCTTCATTTGCCGGTCTTCACGGTCTTTACCCTCCGATGTTGTACGCATCGTTTGGTCGACGAATCAAGAGACAGACCCCCGAAGTCCGAGACATCAACTTCATAGTCACAAAGTTATCGACGGGATTCAGCGTTAACTCAGTAGATATCGCTTCCACTGTGCATGTCCGTGCAAGCGGCACACGATTTCCCGGCAGGTGGACAAACCTCGACTCTACCCCGGTTTCAAAAGCGATCAATACACAGGTACAATCTATGGCATAGATATCTACCTACATATATGTCATACTGAATGACATGGTCCTTTTCTACCCAATGTTCATTGTATTGCTTGCAAGCTCTACACTCTTCATTACTTCTCTGATTTTTTTCCAATACAACATTCTTGCAGTCAAGAATTGTACGTTTTTTTGTGAAAACCAATGAGAAAAATGGCTGTGAGCAATTGAGCACATTGCAACATCCAAGTGGTTATCAAGAGAGCAGGTTGCAGCTTTAGTGCAGCTTAAGTGCACCCTATACTGCGCCCAAAGGGCAGCACTGACCAAACACACTTGTTGTTGCCTGCTGTGAACAGCAGGTCATAGGTCTACAGTATGTATAAAGGTGGGACTGCGCTCTGCTGCAGGCTTCCGACGACCGATCAGCAGCTTCTCGCCGGGCCCATTTAATCGCAGTTTGAAATAACTACGGCTTGGCCACAAGTACAGTGCATGTGTCCGCCACGTGTGTCGGCTAAGACCCGTGAACGTTCACTCCCCTCTGTTCTATTTCTGAGTAGACCAGCAACCCACAATTCCGCCTGTTCCTGCACCTGCAGCTTTTTTCTGAGAGATGCAACACGCAGCATGTAGGCGGTTTTGTTTTTCCTATTGATTTTCAACTTACATACTTTAAAAACTGACAGTTAATGTGAATGGCTAAAAGAGAAGCTCATTAGTTTAAGTATATATATATATATATCCATAGCATATGTAAAAATAAATAATTTCATTTGCCTGTTTAGTAACTGGGATTCCCCTTTCACTTGTGTGGACTTATTTGGTGTGCAAAAAAAATCCTATTTCTTCATGTTTATTTTTGACCGTTTGGATTATGAATACTACTTCAAATGTGATGTGGTGTTCAGATATTTGACCATTTTATTTTCTTCGTCGCCTCTGAAGCTGTTATGAACGACCCTTTCTGGTCCGACTCCTTGTTTTTTTTCCCCGCGTTTGCGTGACATGTGGCCCTCTGAGCCGATACAAAAAAAGGAAAGACATCGGGTAAGAGCCTTGTCCTTGGCTCATATCAAATTTACACCCACATAAAATGGTAAATACCCTACAAGGCTGCACAGATACAAGGCGGCGATTGTCCTTCCTATTACAGCTTTATGGAAGGTGTAATTCATACGGACGTCGCCCACCGGTGAGCCCTAACCGAAAATTGTCTCCCTTCTGAAAATGATCAGCCCGTATACCTCCAAAATGCCTCGGCCCCGCAGAGCAACGGATGAGATGATGGAGAATTATACGCCGCTGTGTGTTATCTGTGGCAGCGAGTGGAGGTTTTCCTCTATTACTAATTCCCCTTCGTGGAGGGGGGAAAAAAACGCTGGCTGGTCCCATTCGCTCAGCCTTATTGTGACTTCCGATGAAAGTGTTTAATCACACCTGTAAATTCACCGTCTTGCAGAGCACACATCAGCGGTGGACTTTATTATACGCACACGCACACACACACACACACACACACTCTCACCGTCTCTCCGAGCGTGGCTGACTGATGAATGTACAGTTGAGTGTGTGTGTGGTAAGGGCAGAGGCACTTGGTCGGGGGTCAGACACACAGTTTCCCCCCCTCCCCGCTGTGTCATAAAACAAGCACCTCAGAGGACACGGCCGCTGAGCGCTGCAGACCTCCTCCTGCCAGGCCTCCCAGTCGACCACGGACACACGCTTACGTCCCCGCTCCCTTCCTGTGTGCTGCCAAAAGACTTTTTAATGTTCTTCTTCAACAACAAACACAGATATATTGGTTTTCTAGGATCGGCCATAGGTATATATAAAGGGTTGATATGATTTACATGTGATAGACGTGGTGACTAGTCCTTACCATATGTGAAGACCATATGTCAACATGGTAGGATTTTGATGAACAGTTGAAATGTAGCATTCCCATCGAGGACAAAGGATTACTCTCTTTGAAGTAACATTCTGATCTAATCTGTTGGGTGTCTTGAGAATCCGTCTGAGCCCTCAGACTGCACACGCAATCATCAAAACAGCCTTTTTCTGCCTTTGCTTTTGGCGTCTTACATCGTAAATATGAATTCCCAGTATGTGATTTAATCAGGGGTTCACTTCACAGGCGTGAGGTCAAGATGTTGCAAAATGTTTTTTTCTGATCCGCGTTGCCGTGCCAACACTACAGGTGCCACGAGGTCGAACACTATCATTTATGCCTCACCACTCTTACAGGCAAACACTTTTACGTGTGCTCACATAAGCACATAGACACGGATTTCTTTTTATTCCAAACAATTTAATGTTTGGTCATTATGTTTCCTTTTCTTCTCTTTTTTCTTCCATACTGTTATTCATCGTGTCTGTCTGAAGATGGCTTTCTTCTGTCTTTGCCCTTTGGAAATATATGTAGTTTGTCAATCCACCTTGTGTATCCCAAGATACACTCTTTGCCAGAGTAAACACGTCAGTGTCTCCAGGGCTCATGTCAGAGTCACGCTGATGTTACTCTGTCTGACTCGGAGTCTCGTCCCGTCTCAGTTTGTTAGAGCACCCTTATTAAATCGGTGTAGTGGTGTAGCTCTCTCCATGACCTGCCAGGGATAAAAAATCTGTTTACTGTAAATTGCACCCCACTCCCTCTAAAATACCATCTGCTGCCCAAACAGTGCTGCACTCCCAACCTTCTAAAAATAGGCCCTCTGATTGGCTCCCGAGGAGACGGGTGGTCCACATCAGCCTGAAACCCCTAAACACGTGTTCGAGAGTCTGTTTTTTGACTTACGGCTGTTTTTCTCTCCTCTGGTTCACACACACACACACACACACACACACACACACACACACACACACACACACACACAAGCAGTTTGCTGATCTGAGACAATTTACATGGATGAATTACAAGTAGCCACTAAATTTAAAAGGTCTGTTTCTGTGAGGAACATGAACGTGCTCAGCAGATTTCATCTGTGGCAATATATTCGCTGTTAAGTTGATTATTTTTACCAGGGGGGGGGGGAGCTAGAGGAATCAAGTATTCAACGTGGAGAGCGTTCATCCTGTGGGGAGCAGGAGTATGCTCAGTGAATTTTAATAAAAATATGATATAACATACTACAGCACACCTGAAAACTACTGGTACATATGCAGCTCAACCAAAAAGCAGCATAAAAGTCAATTAGATGCATATAAATGTTAACGTCAATATGGGTATTAGGAACTAAAACACACACACACACATATATATATATATATATATATATATATGGGCTGCACGGTGGTGTAGTGGTTAGCGCTGTCATCTCACAACAAGAAGGTTTATGGGTTTGAGTCCCGTTTCAAACCAACCAGGGCCTTTCTGTGTGGAGTTTGCATGTTCTCCCCGTGTATGCGTGGGTTCTCTCCGGGTTCTCCGTCTTCCTCCCACAGTCCAGAGACATGCAGAATGGGGTTAGGTTCATTGGAGACACTAAATTGACCGTAGGTGTGAATGTGAGAGTGAATGGTTGTTTGTCTGTGTATGTGGCCCTGTGATAGGCTGGCGACCTGTCCAGGGTGAACCCCGCCTCTCGCCCAATGTCAGCTGGGATTGGCTCCAGCCCCCCCCCCCCCCCCGCGACCCTTAAGTGGATTAAGCGGTAGGCGATGGATGGATGGATATATATATATATATATTTATATACATTGCCACTGTTTTTTTCCCCTCTCCTGTGATTGTCTGCCCCGCCCTATCTCCACCCTCATATGTATTTAATCTATGGGTGCGGTCGAATTGGCACATTTGCGCAGGAAGTTTCCTAAATCTTGTATTGGAAGTATTGATCAGCAGCCATGATAAGAGCTGCTCGGATTCTCTAAATGCATAGGAAAAGTGCTGCAATGCTTCCTTTCCTGTCTCCTTTAGCATATATATATATATAAGCACTGAACTTTCCTATGCGAAAGGAAAGGAGATATAGACGCCCCACAATTCAATGCGGCAGCGATATTTGACGTGACGTGCACGGACGTAAACGATTCAACCCGAAGTAGAAGTAGAAGAGTATGAATATGACCCAGAAGAGACGCATGTCATCATGTGAGTTACTGTTACATATGAATCATTTTCATCTGATGTCACTCGGTGGTAGTTTCACCTCGGCAGGCGCACGTCAATGACATCCGCCGTCGCGTGATGGCGTAGTATAGTGAAAGTCGAGTCGGATTCTCTGAGCAGCGCTGTCGGCTTTACCTACGTCCTATCAGTTCTCCTCTACACCTTTCCTTGACCTCATGACGTTTTCCACTGAGGTCAAGGAGTAGTAGATAGGAAGGACATTTCGACCGCACCCCGTGTGCTCTGTGCCCTGTCCCGTTGCCAGTTTGTCCTTGTTTCCATGCAAGCCATCCAGCAGTCCTCTAGTGACGTCTTCTTGGTCGTTTTGTTTTCGACCCTGCTCGTGTTTTCAACCCCGTCTTTTGCCTCGCCCGCTTCATGGATTTTGTTTCCCTTGACTGACTACCTACCTGTGTACTTTTACCTCAGATCAAACATGCATTAAAAGTCCATTTCTTCTTCTTCTTTTTTTTTACAATGTTACTTCTTGACTGTTTTAATGTCCTCCTGAACCTCAACATGGTTTCCAACGGCCTCCTCTCTCGGCTCAGAGAGTGGGGGTGCAGCGTTCAAAGACGGCAGATACTAGAAAATGCCCTGTGAAGTGCAGGAACTTTTTCCAGCACCTATGAAGATGAAGGAGGGAAAGGAAGTGGAGGAATCTATAATCATCTTTCAGAGGCAGAGCCTGTATCTGCTACTCTGCACTTATTTAAAGGTCACCAGTGGTTTTTACAAGTGGAGCTAATGGCATCCCGTACATTTCCATGAATTGGCTGATCTGTCACTGAGGGCTTGTTTATGAGCCGTTTGCTCCTCTCGGCGCTCCCCTCCGAGCCCACTGCTCATTTCGGCCGCCATTAAATACACTATTGCTCCGATTCATCACTGAATTAGAGCGACTCTGACAGTTGCCACCGAACTGTCGCTCGACTGCTGATCCAGGTGCGGCCACCAGCTATTATTGTATTCACCGATTAGCAGAGATGATAGAGGTCCCGCACACTTGCACAGCTCAGCCACGAGGTCCGATGATGACAAGATGCCACAGGCAGAAAGTTATAAAACAGAACATCTTTCAAGTGTCTATTTTACATCACTTTGTCCGTTTGTGTCTGAAGGTCTTCAGTTATTGAATGCCACCATTTGCATATTTAAAAAGAACAATTCAGAACACTTCCAAAAAAAAAAATTGTTTTGATCTAAGTAAACAACAGAGGAAGTTTGGTGGTGATATATATATTTGTTGTAATTGTTTGCCCGGATCATCTGTAAGTGTCCTGTCTTAATGTGTAGAGCGTTAAAGGTTCACAGCTGATAACATGTTGCATGCCTGTTAATATGTATTTCCAGATGTGACCCAGCTGCCATGAACACACAGACCCTAAAAGTCACATGAGCTCAGAATGCTGTGGCGTGAACAGTTACTGTTCATGCCATTTAGTTTTCATTAAAGTGCTTGGATCTCTAATGAATCAGAACAATATTTTAGATTAATTTATTTGACTGGGAATCAAAAAGTGGTGCATAATTTATCTAGTATGTGTATACAATGCAACTTAGAAATTATACAATTATGACAACGTATAAATGACACCAAGAACAACATCAATGAATTTGCATAACATTTGACATTTCGTGAATAGCCCGTGAGACCTTCATGTATATTCAGTTAGTGTTTTCCACTCAAAAAGACAAGAAAATCCAGTTCCATACATTTTCAAACTTTGTTTTATCCTAGTTTAAAAGTATTCATTTAAAAACCAACTCATGTTAAGACATATATCTTGACTCCAATTCCCCAAAATTTTAAATATTATTGGTACTGTTTTACATTCTGCAAAGAAAATATGTCCCAGAGAATTTTAAACAATCAGCAAACAGCATGAAATCCATTGATGATTTTCACAATTTTATTTATAAAAAACAACTATTCTTACGGTAGGACAATACGACGGGCTAAAAAAAGCTAAAAAGCTGCAGAGTCGCTGCTAATCCTCTGTTACTGCAAACAGGCTTTTTACATCTTGTCATTTGAACCTTGAATGCAGCTTGAAGACCTTCAGTGGTACAACAGAGTGTACGATTGTACATAGAAGCAAGAATCCATTTGGTAACTCACTGTCTGCCTCATGCTGTATTTGCGCTTTAAAAAAAATAAAAAATTATCTATTATTGAGGCCCCTTCAGGGTCACTGAGGGAAATAGGAAATCTACCTTTCCTAAACACGGTGGCTCTAATAATATTTAAAATAGCTAAGCTGGCGCTTCTTTTCATTTCTGTGGCGTCTTCACTGCAAAACACACCGAGCTGACATTGAAGAAAAACAGCCATTTAAGCGGAGCGCCGAGGACAGATGCTGGCGCTCGGCTCGCTGCCTGTGGATAATATGGAGAAAGGTCATTCTTCTTTCGCCCAGCATTTTTTTTACTACAGTTCTATCTCTCACCCCCAGCTCGGCGGAGGGACGATAGCAGCGAGGTGCGCTGTAATTTCCCTACGTTTTCTCATCTTTATCTTCTCGGCTGGTTTGGCACCGTATGAGCGGAGCGTGTCCTACAACACACCCGGCGAGTGTAATCTCACATTGTGTAGCGGCTTCATTTAAATGAGCCTTTTCTCAGGGTCGTCACCCCACTCTCCCGCTCAAACACACCCCTTCCACTGAGTGACTCCGGGCTGTAACCTACACTGGGCCTTGCACACGGCACACGCCGAACACACAGATATCACAACACACACACACACACACACACACACACACACTCACACACACACTCACACTCACACCCACCCAGTGCAGAGCACTCTGGGAGAATTGGATTCACTCCCCAATGCAACACCATTCTGCATTTCTATTAACAGCATTTTATTATTATACTAACAGTTTTCACGTAATTTGACTTTCGTCTATTTGAATACATTTTGTACAACAATGGACACAGATGAATATGATCTATCCGGTTTGTACAGTGCACGGAGCACAGAGAGGAGAGAAAGCAAAAGAGAAAAAACACAAAGGGGAAAATAAGCTCCAAACACAGAAATGCTATTAAAAAAAAACTATTTTAAATTTACAATTTTCTTAAAGCCCCAGTGGGTAATTTTTGTACTTTTCTGGCAGCATCTGGTGGTAAAGTTGCAAACCTACAACCAACTGAGCACCCGACAGGGGACACTTTACGGTGGCGCACCGCTAATTCCATTTCCGGTTTCCGATTGCAACCGTATTCAACACGACGTAGCAAACATGGCGACTCCCACGGAGGCCGGGTCCACCTCATGTGACTGTAATTAACTCGTTCAAAGTTGACGCAAAAACATTGGTTCCTTTGTTGCAGGTGATTCTACGTACATGAACACATAGTTATGGACAATATATACAACTTCTGTGAATAAGTTCTTCTGAATATTACACGCTGTAGCTTTAACACTAAAGCCGGGCATACACTGTGCGAGTTAAGCACATCTTTGCCCCGATTTCGTACAACTCTTTTTAGAGTCGGACGATGTTCAGCGTCGTCGTGCATCATTTGCCGTGCAGTGTACAGGGGGCAGCGAGTAGCGATCAATGGCTCCCGACCATCCGTCGGACGTCCGATTAAATTTCTGACATTTGGGTGTCAGACGTTTGGGTCGGACAGTTGAAGCAGAGCCAGAACGAGTCGATTCCACAAAACTGTGCCCTTTTTCCCGACTGCGCCTGCGTGAAGTGGCAAACAAGGTCAATTAGGCCCAGAGGATAACAAAGGAATAGTATATTAAATATAATAAACAGTCAGTGTGTTGGAGCGTATCACTAGTATGGAGGGTCCCTTCGCTGCTGAACGGTTATTGTTTGTAATATATATCAATTATGTTAATTGGGCATATAGTGTGTTGTGTGGCTCCTCTTTTTTGCCTCTTTTTGGAGGTTTGGGCACACAGATACGGCCTGCTTTCTGTCTCGTCTGCGTTTTCTTCTTCTATGGTCAACACAAACTTCTCCGCCTCGGGGGGGCTTTTTCGTAGGAGCCGACCGTTGTTTCACGCGCACAGCGCGATCGGCCTAGTCCGAGCTCTGGCAAGTCACATCCCGGACGATTTCCTCGGACAGTTTGAGTTGGAGTTTGAAAACAGCACTTCTGAAATTCGCACGGCTGTGCGCCCCGGCTCAACACTCATTGGTGCTCACACGCGCGTGCACATTGTACACCGTCTTTGAAAACAGTCCCTGAGACAAAGACCCAGAACTCTACTGGTCCATCAGGGAATCGTCTGCTCACAGCTGGTACAAACGACCCGCGTTAGTGTGAATCCAATGCACCTGCGTGCAGCTCGTTAACCCAACTCCTCCAATCAGCAGTCAGTCTTTGTCCGCGTATAAAAGGTGCTGACGCCGCGTTGCTCCCTGCACGCACGGATCGGAGAAGCCACGGGAATGGAAGAAATGTAAAAGTTGCGCTAACGACTGGTCAGACAAGAATCAAATGAATAAAACTTATTAGAAAATGTCTCATTTTTTCCAAACTGTATTTCAACAGAGCATCTCAAAAAGTGTAGGGAAAAAGAACCCCAAACAAAACGCAGTGCAGGCGCAGAGGGCTGCAGTGTCACTTGGGAGAAAAGAATCCAGTTCATTGGAGATGTGCTCGCATCTCGAGAGACAGAAGATATTCATTTTGACAACAAGTTGTGGTGTTTTGGGGAAAACATTTGCTCTTGCTACATTTGATTGTAGTTTTGCAAAGTACGCGTGTCATTTCGAACATTGCGGTTCTGTGTCGGCCTGTGTGTTCATTGTTCTGATAATGTGATGTCAGAGTGGACAAAAGTGTGTTTCATCCTCATTGTTGTGTATGAATCATGTCTTCCACTGGGCCTAAATGAAGCTTTTCACCTGACTTCTATAAATCTGCAGGTATTCTTTTTGTTTTAGTTTTTTTATCCAACCCACTTATTCCTAATTTAGAATACTTACAAATCTGTCTGCTGGCACAGACTCCACGAACGAAATTAGTTTGGTTATTTTTCACACCAAACGTTACAAGTTTTGAAGCAGAAAATTAACTTTATTTGTATGGCGTTAAATCAGTATATTCATCAGCAGAGAAAGCGAGAGTAACGTTTACAGAAAAAAAGTCTCCCTCCGTTATTTTTGTGATTAAAGTCTGATCGTGAAACGGTAGATGTCATCATCCAGACAATAGAGGCGCTGACATGGGATGTAACAGTGCACTCAGAGCGAAGCCAGCACTGTGTTGAAAAGCAGCGGCCAGTGGTGTGTGCAGTACTTTGCACACATCAAGCTACATACACACTGCCCTACCCCTACCCTTGAGCCGTATGCCGCCTGATAGGAAACCCTGCAGACATTACTCAGGGATAAAAAAAAGTTAACAAAGCATACTGCCTGTGTTGTTTTTTGAGTGTGCAATAAATATATATGTATATATATATGTATATGTATATATATATAAATGTATATATATGTATATGTGTGTGTGGGTTTAAAATGAAATCTTGCTTGAATTGAACATCAGGCAGGACAGTGAAGCGCTGAGTTCTTTGACTAATTACTTTACCGTTGTCTTGCGATGTTTGACAACCAACTGAGTTGAAGTTCAGGTCGAAGCTGAGAGAATCAGAAGCTGGCTGTCGGCCACAGTGACGTCGTCTTGCAGCCCTGAAGCCTTGCGTGTGCGAGGGAAGTGCGCACGTGCTGATTGACAGCCCTGAGGTCCCGCCACTGACTTTGGCCTCCTCTGATTGGTCAGAAGGAGGAGGGCTCACTCATTTCAGGGGAATGACTGTGCACTGCTGGGTACTGGGTCAAAGAAGCCTTTGACAGCACCGTGTGTACATATGTTTTGGTGCGTTTTGTTAACTTTCCAAAAAAAAAAAAAGAAGAGTGTTTGAAAATGTTACACGCTGCAGCTTTAATGAGAAAAGACCAAATGTGTTTGGTGGCAGAAAAGTGAATCGAGGACTGATAATGAAACGGCAAACACAACGATATTTTAAAAGCCTAGAGAGAGATGGATGATTGTTTGCTCCACACTTCCACGTCTTATTACTCAGCAGATGATGTGAGTAGATGTGTAGGGTTTCGAAAACAGGGGAAGAAGCGGTGGCGGCCGAGGCGGCGGCGGCAGCACTTGAGCATTAGAATGTGCTGGAGCTCCGTCAGCTGGCTGCAGGCCTGAGCTCACAGTGGGGAGCCCTGGCTGGACAGCTCCACACCACCGGAAGGCAAATCACATCACACCCACCGTCTGAACCGCACACGATAAGGCTTCATTACCATAAGTTTATTTTGTCCTGTTGAAGCGGCGGCGGGAAAACAAAAGAGCAGTTGATTATTTTTTTCCTTGATCAGTGTAGCATTCAAGGCGTCTGATTTGAAAGGGGAAGTTGGGGGAGGAGGGCGGCACACAATGAAATCCTCTCCCAGGGAGACGGGCGAAGGCTGACGTGCACACAAGGCGGGGAGGACGGATGGATTCCTGAGGTGGGACCAGCCTGTCCAGCCTCCACAATGGACCCACGAGACGGACGCACAAAAGGGGCTGAATCTGACAGTCCGTCCACTCCGCCGTCTCCCGTCTCCAGAGAGGACGAGCTGGCCGCCGGCTCCTCCACCTTCACAAAAGCCTCCTCCACCATTGTGCTGAACATTTGACAGATTTGACACATTAGACTCAGTTCGAAGAGCTGCGGCCGGACAGGGAATAGACTCATTTGAATAGGTGCGGGATCAAACTTTACTGCATGTTTTCCTTTGGTTTCCGTATGCAGCCATGCTGAAAGCTGAAAGCATGCCTGTGAGCTTTGTTTGTAATAAACGAACACTTGACTATACGCTGTGAGCTGCCCTGGACAAAGACTGACCTGCAGATGTGAGGCACAGGATGACCTTAATGGGAATATGAGCAGTGGAACCAAAAAGGGATTTATATGCCTCCACACCAGCACCTGCACCAAGACTTTTTTTTGGGAGTCAAAATGCAGTCAAAATGTAATTGTTAAAGTAACAGAAAAAAATTGATGTTATGGAAAATGTGCATGAGTGTCCATACTAGTGATGTATCAAATATAAAATATATTTCCGTTCGTTTGAAAATTTGACCCATTCAGCTCATTACTTCTTGGGCCAAAAAACTTTTGTGAGGTCAGTGACCTTTGACCTTTGAGCTCCAAATTGAAATTGACTCAAACGCAGTGAATTCAAGACACTTGAGTTCATAAGCATTTGTTAACTTTCAAAGAAATTTCCAGGACAGAATTAGGACAGCATATACACAACACCTAACAATGAAACATTTACATTATTAAAATATTTTGGAGAGCAGCTTTGTGGTGTGTTGTGGGTGGAGGAAGGACTGTGACTCGTGACCTCTGTGTCATTAGAACCACAGGTATTTAACCACTGGTCCTTCTGGTTTTTCCCCCCCTATACAGCGTGTTAATGTGTGTCCCATTAAATTGCACTATACTGTATATTCACCTGCACTGCATGTGTGGAGTCAGACTTGTCCGCATAGTTAACATTCGTTAAATGGTCACTGACGGCACACGAACGCACCACCGTCTCACAGCCAATGCAGAGACCTCTTTGTTTCTGATCATATGTACAAACTCCAAATCGTGTTGTTGTTATATTTGTATGCGCGTGACTCCCAGAATTGGATAAAACCGTAAAAAAGAAAATTCTGTAAGTATAATGTCCGATCTCTTTCCCTGTAGAAACTAATTTGTGCTGGTTTGAGGACACACTCGTGTGTCTCGTGCCTTCGAGGAAACGTAAACTTCCCAGTAGTCTACAATCCGTGTTCTCATCCGTGTGTTCAACCTGTGAGCGCTGCCTCGGTGTCGGCGGGGCTGATTGGCCGGATGAGGGGCCGCTGATTGGGGGACAACTCTCACTAACTGGCTGCTAATTTCAAGGCTTGATTGGTCAGGGGGAAATTCAGAGTGAAGGGCAAAGCCACCTCTGTGACAACACGTTGGACTGTCTTCATGCAGACACGTGTGTGTGTGTGTGTGTGTGTGTGTGTGTGTGTGCGCGTGCGCGTGTGTGTGTCAACTGCTGGGCGCCAGGTTTGATGTGTCCCATTATGTTTTTGTCTTTGATAAACGGGGATTAGCATTTTTGCACGGCGCCGCACGTGAACGGAGAAAAATGGTGGCATCGCTAAGAAGGCTGGAAAACGGAGGATTACAAGAGGCTTTGTGCTCTGTAATTTGATTTTAAAAGAGTCTTACCTTTGTTCTGTGTGCCCAGTTTTCGCATGTGCTGGGAGGGGGAGATTAACACGGGCAGAATCGAGTTCGCGACAAAGCTGATTAGGGGCTGAAACAGGGGCGACGACGGTGTTCTTCTTTAGAGAAAAATCTGCATTTTAGGGTCTTAACTTAACTCCGGTCGAGGAAATAAATGTCTCACGTATATTTACTGCACTCTGAAGTAAACGGGTGGAGTTTGAGACATAAGAAACACAGTTCAGCCGTCCACCCGTTTCACTAGAAACTGGGGACATTCTAGTTTCATCAGGAGTCGGCTTCAGCGGCACCGTGGTTACCTACTGCCATCTGCTGCATGCAAACACTGCTACAAGTCAGATGACGCACTGCTCTTTTACAGCCACTGCACACTACACACTTTCTATATTTGATTTTTTTTTTTTTCATAATTGCTGACATTTACTCGAATGGGCGGGACAGAAATTCACATGTGAGTGCAAATATGAGAGGCAAACTGTTAAGCACTCTGTCCATTCAGAAAGACGGATAAGTACGATGCTGCCCATTGAAATCTATTCCATGTTTTTAACTTGCACTCATATTTTGAATCCGTAATCTTTCATAAAATCCTATTGAAGGCCCTGCAGACCCCGCGTACGACCATCTGTTGTCACGGGACGACAGCTGAGTAACTATGTTGCCGTTGAAATGTCGTCTGGGAAATGCTTGTTAGTTAAATTGACTGTCTATATCAAAATGATTGATAACGTTTTTGATTTCATTGCAGAACTGCCTCAACTAAAAGGGAATTAATTTACCATCAATTGCAGTTCAAGCTTTTAGCATTTGGCCGTGATACAGTGTGATCAAAAAGTCAGCAATGTGTCCTCGCAGAATTCTGTAGTTTTTTTAAATTTTTTTATTGCATTAGTATGTCGCGGACAAAAAAGAACTGACCTCATACAAAAGGACGAACTGTTCCAAATTCAGCTGCCGTGTATTGTTTGAAATGTTTTCCATCTTCATAAGGTCCACAGGAGATGTTTGCAGGCCTTGTGGTCAATCAGGGGCATGAGATAAGAGATTCTGTAGTTATATTTTTCGTGGTCAGAAAATATTATCACCACAGAAACTGGACTTGTTAATTTTGCGCTCAAGGCCCGCTGCATCACAACAGCTGCTTTTTTCCGCGAAGGAAATGTGATGAATCATTAGTCGTCGTGCACTGAGCGAAACTCCTCGCTCTCTCTGCCCCCATGTATTTACATTATATGTCACTAACTTCGTGTTTTCTCTCTCATCTCACCCCAACCGGTCGAGGCAGGTGTTCTGCTCGAGGTCCCTTCTGTTAAAAGTTGTCACCAAGTGCCAACTGTTGGCTTTCTCTGTGATACTGTGAGGTCTCTACCTTACTCTGTAAAGTGCCTTGAGATAATGTATATGTTGGCGCAATACCTATAAATTGCATTGATGACATTGTTTCCTTTTTAAAACTGGCTCTGCGATTCGAAGTGAAGTGGTTCTCAAACGAAGGGGGAAAGCGTTTAGCAGCAGAAATCCGAGAGAACGTGAACTGTGTCCTTGTTGACGCTGTTGTGTTACACTGTGTTATCAGTAGTGGTGCTCACAGACTCGCACACACACTAAAGAATGGACAAACCAACCAATAATCTTTTTTTTATTGCCATTGTGCATGAACTTTGACAATGCAGATTACACGAGGAGTATGATGTGGTGAGTTTATGGACACTCTAACCTGCCAGTGATGTGCTCTGGTCACTCTCAGTGCTGGTTTTGTATCGGTTGATGGCTTTAGCAACGAACCCCCCCCCCGCGCTCAAAACCAAAGGAATGCATGATGAGACGCACGAGTCGAACAATGGACAACATCCCCCAGGGGACGACACCTTTTTTTCTTTTTCTTTTTTCCCCCTATTATTGCACACATCTAGTTTACCAATGTCGAGTACATGTGGGACATTGGGAAAGCTATAGCTCTTGGTAAGGTGCTGAAACATCTTTAGAAACCACGACACTGCATTTAGCCTCTTTTAAAAGCCACATATATGCAAAAACATGGATGGAACATTTAATGCAGGGGATTCCACAAGCACGCCAGGTATCAAAATAAATGTGGATTATGTTTCACTCTTGCAAATCAAAGAGGGTGGATCATTTACACTTGGCGATTCTCAAATGCGGGAGAAGTTGTTTAGCACATGAGTACGTGAGATGTTTAGGAAGAGGCTCCGGGCGCCTGGTGGATATGAGACAGGCGGCCGTGACCCCCTTTTTCATCTGTGCATCACAAAACATGAAGGTGCTACTGTACCTGCAGCCAACCGCTGCAGCTTGTCTCTTAACGGCAATCACAACGAAAGGCTGAGCGATATATTATAGGAGTGAATCGTTTGAGAGTCTATTTATGTCTGGGATGCTGAAGTCTCGTGGAATATATTTCAATGGAAACAACAATTATCTGGATGATCAGAACAGTCTAAAGTTTGGGTATCAACTGAATGGAGATAAAAGTTGTACAAATATTCATCTGATATGGCTACACCTTATTTATTTATTTTTTTCAGACCTAACCAGACTGTGTGGCTATATCCACTGTTCCTCAGGGCTTCGTATCGGCCGGGCATCCAACAAGATTCATTTTTGTGCCTGTAAGATGATAATATATATATATATTTTTTTAAAAGTCAAGTACCAAATGCAGCCATCAAATATCTGTGTTGCTTGCTACCAAGTTCAAGCTGCATTCATTGATTATTTGCCACTTGAGGGCAGCATAGCAACACTTGACATCTGAACGGCGTCACAGAATTCTCTGTTCATTATTCCAACATTTGCTCGACGAGGGCAAAATTTAAATTCTCTAATTGAAATAAAAATAAAAATATCAGTGCATAAACACGTCTTGTTCATTCTATAAAAGCAATGATCGGCTCCCTGCTTCCTCGCCAGAGAATTGCAGTGGAAGAAATGTCAGCCACCGAAGGGAGATTTTTTTTTTTCAAATGAAAAAACATTGTGCTCTTCATATCTCGTTTGCAATTCTTCCAACTGCGGAGGACCCGCATAACATATTGGCCGATATATATATATTTAGCAAATTCACAAATGTTGATATGGACCTCAGAAATCCAGTATCAGATGAGTTGTAGTCTCGATGGAGTTTGGTTAAACTGTTAAACGTTACACCTGGTTCTTGAATCTTTGAACAAATAAGGGCATTTCAACCTCAGAGAAATGTTTGTACAACTCCATCTCCAAACTGTACACAGAGCTTGATGCTTCCGTGTGAGCGCATCTTCACGTGATGCTGCTGCAGACTTCACCGCTTGTCCACAAGAGTCACTCGTCAGACTTAAATAACAGACTACCTCCACAGGTCTGTCCAAGTCTCTGTCCAGTACGCTTCCGTCAGTGCACACAGCCACGCACGTCATATCAGCCACAGTCACAGTGTGTGCGGTCCGTTCAGTGTCCCGCCACCAGTTGATTAAAAAAAGGGCGGCCACGAGGGGGGAAGCCCACCGACTCAAGCCTGCACCCTCTGCAGCTCCTGTCGCAGGTCTGGTCTCAGACCGGACTCTGGAACGGAGAGGAATGACTCGTCTGGGAATGACAGAAAACCACCAGGAATACGTGACAGTGTATCCGCTCTGCTTCGTCGAGCTGCAGATATTCGTATGGACATACATTCCAAACTACCTGAGTATAGACTCTGATTGTGAAATACCTGAAGCGAGGCCAGATGCAGACACTGTGCAACCTAATTGTGGCCATTTTTTTTTTTTTAAGACTTTGCCCAAATGATTTGCTCTTTGCATTTTGAGACAGGGTTTAATCATGTAACCTGGATAGTGTAAACATAATCCAATCCATAAGACAGCTGTTTCTCCTGTTCAGTACGTAACACAGCAATACAAAGTTTTGGATTTCTTTTTTTAAGCATTTGTCTTTCTTATAATACATAACACACACAAATATTTATAAATGTGTGTGTGTTTGTTTATATATCTTCACACATACGTTGTGTGTGTGTGTATATAGAGAGAGACACACATATGTATAGAGCTTATTCATACTGTGATTGTTGAAACAACACAACACATAATCTAACCGGAATACCAGTTTAAAATGCATGCCCTCCCCCCCTTCATCCAAAGTGCTCCGTTCCTCCCTCTGATGCCTGCATAAGACAACCTTCAACCTTTAACCTTTCACCATCAAGTTCCTCTCTACCGACAACAGCTCAGACATTATGCAGGACAGGACGTTAAGGTGGTGAGTCTCTGTGGTGGCGGTGGTGGTTAATCGGGACATTGTTGCTACGTCATGCAGAGATAGGAGGGGATTGAGGGAGGGGGGGTCAGCACAGAGAGTGGCAGACTCCCCTGGCAGAGCAGAGGGAGGTATGAGTGGGACAGTTAGTGGTGATGGCAGGTGGTCGCTAGCGTTGATCCCAGAGCCAGAGGCCAGCTCTGCTCAGGCCTAGCTGATGGCGGGGCTGTCTGTCGGGGGGTCTGCAGTCTCTGAAGGTGAGCCGGGCTCCTCCGGAGGGTCGTCTGTGCTGGTGCTCGTGGAGACCTGAGAGGGGGCGCCGTAGGCCGACGTAGCCCACTGGGGCTCTGAGCCCGGGCCCGCCGCGGCGCTGTCCTCGTCCTCCTCTGGCTCCGAGGCCGGCGTGAGGAGCAAAGAGCCGGGGAGTCTGACTGGGCAGAACGCTGAGCCTGTTGGAATGAAGTTGACCTTGTTTTTGTCGGGGCAGGAGAAGAGGGGGGCCGATGCCGACGTGGACTGCCTCGAGCTGCTGCTGAGAAACACAAGTGGCGTCGGTGAGGTTCACACATTGACGCGGTAAATTCAACACAAGTATCCGTCCATACCTCATCTCCTCAAAAGCTTTAATCTTCTCGCAGCCTTCTGGCGGCTCTCGCTTGAACATGTAGCTGTTGTTGGGTTTGGGCGAAGAGGCGAATTTGGGCAGTGGTGAGCTGCTTCCACTGTCTGTGAACAGAGATACAATGTTGAGAGCAATTAAAAACAGCATTTTAAAAAAGGGTTTCTGCAGCAATTTTTGCTTCAAGTTCCTGAAGGAAACAGAAACGGATTAATGACGACTGAAAACAAGTTCTTACCGTCTCCTGACGTCTCCACAACAGAAATCAACAAGGGAGAATATCTGAGTCCCAACAGATTAAACTTTGATGTACAAGACTTGTTAGACTATATCTTTGATGCTGTCAACAAATCCAATGAAAAGAACAAATCCAGCAATGATTTACTCATCGTTCATGACCTCCCTGCCCCGTCTGTGTCATTCGGCCCCGAGCGCACTGCCTCCTACTGAAGATGTAATGAAGACTGCAGCAAGCACAGCCAAACTAACAGCAGATGTCTCGACTTACTGTACTGTATATCTGAAGGAGCAGATAGCGGGTTGTGCCACAGTGAATAATAGAATGGGCACTGTTCTGATTTAAAGGAGGACCGGGAGCTTCACAGCTCACTGTCCCGACAAGGTTAATAAGAAAAACTATGAGCTGAGGGGAACTGCAGTGGGTTGGTGGTTTTACTCTTGCAACACCATGAATGGAAAAAAATGATCAAGAACAGTGAAGCTGTTTATGGAAATTTGAATAACCTGATAGTCAGGTTTGACTGTGGAGGCACGTGAGCAGGATGTCATGTCACTCAGACGCGAGTGGGTTTTGTTAGGTCGTGTTACCTGCTTTAAGAATGTGGGTTATAAATGTAAAAATAACAAACGAACAGAGGAAATCACTGTTGTCGGATATAACATAAAAAATATTTTTGATAATACCTGGGCCGATCCGTCTGCTCCAAATTTAATTTAACGCATTCCTTTCTAAAATTGCAGAGATCTCAAGGACCAAGCAGATACATGGTTTACAAATGGTGCAACGACGCAAACCCGGTGACCCCAAAGTGGCCAGGACAAGTGCTCGGTGTTCGTCACCTTTGTCCCGGTCGTACAGTAGATCCTCTGTGGAGTAGGGACTGCCGTCGTGCGATCCCGGTGGGCAAGCTGGTGAGGGGCAGGGTGACAGACTGGAGCAGCTGCTGGACCGGCCGGGGGCTGAAGGAGTCTGGGTGTCCACGCTTCGGCTGCTGCCGCTGCGCTGCTGGGGGGGGAAAGGCGCTCGCCGCCCGTCGGGGACCTCCAGCGACTGCAGAGGCCCAGAGGAGACAGACAACACCAATCGGGACAAAGCCAGTCGGTCAACGGGATCTGAGACCCCTGGGTCGATCACAGCTTGTCTCAGTAAACTCACCTTCAGCTCCTCCTTCTCCCCGTTGTCTTTGATGAAGACCTTCTCCAGCTCATGGTTGATGCCCTCCATGCTGCTGGGCACCCTCGAGATGGAGGGCTTTGGCACTGTGATGTTGGACAGCGGCATCTGGGCCGACTTCGACATGGAGAAGTGCTGCAACACACACACACAAAAACACACACACAAACACATGCATACAATTTTATGATTTGTTTCATCCCTGTGGGGCACAACTCATTTATGAAGCGCATTCCATAGCTCTTCACCCTGAACTTTAACTATTACATGTCCATTTCTAACCTTAAACTTAACCCTAAAACTAACTTGGACCTTTAACCATAATAGGGCTGCAACTAACGATTATTTTCATAATCGATTACTCTGTCGATTATTTTCTCGATTAATCGATGAGTTGTTTAGTCCCAAAAAGTCATAAAATGGTGAAAAATGCCAATTTGTTTTTCCGAACACCCCAGGATGATGAAAATTCTTCCTGACGCCACTGTATTATTCTTCATAACTGCAGTGCCAGATATCAGATTCCAACATTACATCAGGACAATTTTTCATCCTACTATGTCCGTATTTAAAAAGGTTTTATTTTCTGAGGCTCAGAACTCTGTTGTACTCCTTCAAACTCAGTAAAATCAGCGACTTCAACCCCAAAAAGAAAGAAAGAAATGGAGTTGTTGCAGGGAAGTGTTTCTCAACTCTGTCTCCGTGGATGTGCGTCTGCCACACAGGCGTCACACCACCGTCGCCTTCTACACTGTTGTGCCCGGTTCCACAGCTCTGTATTCGGCTTCATTAGAAAAGCTAAAAGTATCAGAAATTAGAGTCCAACATTCTCTCATCAAACCAATTTTCTATTAAATACTGACTCTTATTTTAGATTCAGATTTCAGTTGAGGGTATTGTTTCAGTTCCAGGTCCTGCTACTTCTGTAATGGAACATTTTGAAATTAATGAATGAATTATGAATGGATAAAAAAACCCACTGGTATCAGTTTTAGCTTACTCTGACCACCTTGAGGACAAAAAGAAAGGTTTTCCGGCAGTACGCTACCTGAACGTGTCCAACAGTGGAGGTGTGGTTGGTGGTGCTGGTGAGGGTGGTGTAGGTGACGGTGTTGTACTGGAGCGGGGACAGTCGGTCCTTGTCTTTACTGTGGCGTCCTCCTGGTTTGCCGCGCTGGAGCTGCTGCCGAAGCTTCGCTATCTGCTGGATCAGAGGAGGAGCAGTGCGGTGGATGAGGGAGGAGGAACACAAAGATTACACAGGGTCAATAAGTACTGAAATTCTATTCTGCTCAATACTGCGGCCTGTCAGTGTCAGACCTCAACCTGGTCAGTTGCAAACGGTGAAAGTATGAAAAAATATGGATCGCAATTCAAACAGGGATTGTCAGGCTGCGGCAGTCACCTTTGGCTTTGATAGCTCAAGGAAACATCAGTATTTCATGGTGTATATTAGTAATAAATGTAAAAATAAAAAGACATGTTAGTGGCCGCCTCTGTCCGCCTGGACTGTAAATCAGACACAAGCAGGATGGGACCGACGACTCTGGTGCACACGGCTTACTTTTCTGGTGTTGCTGTTCAAAGCAGCTGCACCCCTCTCCTCCTTCCTCCTTGTACCTCATCTATTGACATGTGTGGGAGTCGCCGTCGGAGCTCGCACCTCCTCTGCAGCCCCGTAACTCAGTAACGTGCCTGTGCACACATTAGTGAGAGCAGATGACATCCACTCTCAGCCCGTATTGTTCCTTTTGCTGCAGGAGGCGGAGAGGAGCCAGCCGGGGGCTCAGCTGACCATAAATCGCGGCGGGTTATAGCCAGTGCAAAGGGAGGAAATACAGTTGTGAAGTGTGCGGCGGCGTTATCTGGCATGTCTCTGCCGCTGCCTAGTATCAGTGGGCTGCAGCCTCAGAGGATGTGAGTGTTTTTTATGGCCTTACACCATCGGCACCATAAAGCCACGTATAAGGCACCTGTGATGTCACAGCCTGAGGAAAACGTCAGTTACAGCAACTGGACTATTGTTTCTTCACTACGCAAAGAAAATCTGTAGGTCTGACACTCCTTTAAAGGAATTCACCACAAAGTATAACTACCTACTCTGTTACAAGACGTCACATACAGAGTGATAACACTGGCTTTAAAGAGGTCAAACAGCAAAATGTGACTTTTGTAAAGTACGAAAAAGAGAACTTTTAATTTGGGAAATGTCAAAATTTAAAGACGCCCTTTGCTGATCCCATCCTATTCTGGGATTGGGCAAAGCGAGAATTTGACTTGTTCGGACACAGAGTTGGTGAGATAAAATGTGCAAGATCACTTTTAATGTTGCAGCAATAAATAGGACATTTATTTCCCTAAAATTTCTCCAGTGCCGACAGCAGAACTGACCACGCCAGGACTTATTGATACTGCGGCTAATAATAATGAGTCCTCTCCAGTGACTGTGTGTCTGTCGAAGGTCCAGTGTACCAGTGAAAACTGAGCTGACATGTTCATGCGACACAATCGGATCACTTCATCCAGCTCTGTGCTGCAGACCAGCACAAAGGAGGGAACACGCACACAGCTGCAATGTCAGCGGTTCAGAGGTCTCAGAATGCTTTGATATAAAACATCTATTATTTCTGTCACTATTGTTATCATCATCATCATTTGTAGTAGTATTTTTATTATCATTATCATATTAATTCTCCCTCTTTGTATTCCACCATTCTTCTTCTCAGTCTTCATGTAAAGCAGATTGAGTTTTAACCCTAACCCTAACCCTCCTGGGAATCATATTTGCTATACATATATATATATATATATATATATATATATAACCTGCATTTCCTAAAATGGAAGAGGTTGGTGCATACATGTAATTAATCTGACCATTAAAAGAGCTCTCCGTTAATTTAGCAGTGCTGTCTCTAAGAATAACATTTTTATACAACCGTCTTAACATATGTACGAGTGTAAAATTCACCTCAGAGTTCACCTTTAAGACACCATTCTTGTCTGATTGTATAAGATGAACTCTTTTGTCATTTTTGTATATATGCATATGCCAATTATGTTTTCAAATTGCACGTTCAGGAACTCAAAATTCAACAGAAGCTGAAGTCAAAGCCAATGGATTTTTGCCAAATGTTAAGTGCAGTCTGCAGCTGCCATGCCTCATCACACACCCTCATTCATAATTAATTTGCAACTCTAAACTGCGTGTATGTGTGAACATAAATTGTCTGCTTTTACATAGCGCTAATCTAGTCTTAGTGATCATTTAAATAGTCGCATTCACACACTCATTCATATAGCACTTGTATATATTGTACTTATCCATCCAGCAGAGAGCTGGACATTAAAACCTTTCCAGCTGACTACTTTCTAACGGTTTTAAGTTATGTCACCATCACTTTTTATAAAGTTCTGATGTTATGACTACAAAATTTAAATGGATGAAGGTTTTCAGTTATCAGACATCTAGATCTTTAGTTTTTAAGCAAAACAAGCTGAGCACACATCAGCCGTAGCTCGGCTAACGGCCTGAGGCCCATCCTGACGCCCATCTTGACGCCCATCCTGACGCGTGCGTGCGTGCGTGCGTGCGTGCGTGCGTGCGTGTGTGTGTCCATGTTAGTGACGTGCCTCTCTGAGCTGGTCGGCACTGCCCCAGGACGCAGAGCGCTGGTGGGTGCTCCTCCGCTCTCCCGCTTCTTCACTCCAACATCCAGGAGTCTGAAAACAACACCACAGGGATGGATGGTTCACCAGTGACAACAGGGCTGATCAATAGGAGTGATCTAATCAATTAACTCTATGTTTACGTGCACATACAACGTCATGCGTGAGCAATGCTCCACACAATCCTGTTCACAAGCAGCGCTCTTGACTAAACATGAAATCCACAAATAGAGCAGAAAAGAGCCATCAGCTGTGCTGGTCTCTGTTACTCACATATTCCATCCTTCATGTGATCTATGATTCAATGTTCAGCGAATACGTTTTCTGATCTGTGAGGGCACTGCCAGTCAGCAAAGTATAGTCGAATCAATAGCGCAAGTTCATTCTGATGTAGTTTCTATAGTCCCGGTGAATTGGTCTGAACACTTCCTGCGATGTGTCAACTCACACACACTCACAATCATGCCTTAGTCTCACTTTGAGAGTTAATAATAAACTAAGAGCAAAGAGGTCGTCTGGCTTTTGAAGCCGCAGAGATGCCTGGGCAGAAAATGTCACACAACCCAAAAGAAACAGGATGTATATAGCGGTGTAAATGGTAAATGGAATGTATTTATATAGCGCTTTTCTAGTCATATAGACCACTCATAGTGCTTTACAGGAAAGTCAACTTTCACCCTAAATATTCCTGATGTTTTTCATCAAAATCCATGCATTATTATTCCCTAGGAAATCTATGACAATGTCAAAAAACACCCCGTCTCACAATGTTTCTCAATCCTCCACAGCTCCACTGGTGGTAGATGTGTGACCTACACAGACTGACAGTGGTGACTCATACAGTCCTCACTCAGGTTGCAGATGGTGAAATTGAAGATGACGACAAACATCCTCCACTTTAATGGCACAAGCCAGAGCTGGCAGCTCTCCGATCTTATGAAGGGCCTACGCAAGTGAAATAATGACTGCTCATTACAGGAAACTTGAGCATTGACTACACTCAAAAAATTTTCTTTGTTTAGTAAAATCCTATTGATTGCACGTCACAGACATTAGAGTGGAATGTTTTTTAATCAGCAGAAATGGGTCTGTCAGATATTCCCCCGCATTTTTCCAAGAAACCCACAATGCAGCTTGACCGCCCACAGTTCGACTGACCGAGATCCGGCTGTGTTATTATAGTAACAGCTAGTGTTTCCAGGAGTGCTGAAGCAGAGATGATGAGTGGGCAACAGACGTACCCAGCCAACACTTCATCAACCCAAGGTTGACAGCAGGTCTATGGCACAACATGCAGGTTGCACATGAACCACTAAACAGCCAGACTCACAAAAAATGTAAATGACGGAGTATAACCTCACACCCTTACAGTGCTCAGTGTTTCCCACGGAATAAAATCAATCTGTGGCAGTAGCTAGGCACGCGGCAATAGAGGTGGGGGTGAAAGGTAAGAGACCACGGCCTCCCTGGTTGCTAAAACCTGCATGATCCTCGCAGCAACCTGCACACCTACAGCCAATAATTCGACAAGCCCTCTTGGCGAGGATGGTAAAAATCTTTATGGATGCTTTGAGGGCCCACCAACACTGGATTTCTCCTGGTGCTGCTGATGGATGTTATTATAGAAACAAAAAACTAAGATGATTTGTATAGTAGATGCTAATCACCAGCGCTTTCCTTCACAAAATGGTGAATGACTTCATCTCTGTGGAGGAGCAAACACAGCGTGACACCTTGCAGGGAAAAGACAGTGTGTGGGTTGCGCTTACCTGTGTGGATTTATCTTTCATACAAGATGGGTAGAGCACGTGGGGGTCACAAGGCCACTGTCCAGTGAGATAGGGCCCGGTGATGGTACAAAAGGCGGAAGTCCACCCAATGGCCCCCAAACTGCACACCTGCTGTGAGTTGGTCCTTTCGCCTTCACAGATGAAAACACAAGAGAGATGGAACAACGTCAGTTCAATTTAAATAAAACACTGTGACAGAGTTTTCACCCAAACCTGCAAACAGTCATTTTCCGCCCACACCCACCGTCCAACACCTGACCAGCACCAAACTGCACAAACATTGAGCAACTGGCAGGTGAATGTAGTTCAGCAACTGGAAAGCTAAGGGACTTCTCCACTGGCCTCAACACTGTAGCTGTTGTTTGCACTAAACCTGATATAAAAAAAAATATATCACACTAACACACTGACTGCTAGTAGACCCCAGGAACCAGGACAAGGCTTGTGTATTCCCTGACAGGGCATCTCTCTGTACAGTATGTGCAGACTGTGTGTAGGTTTGTACATCAGGGGCAGTAGCATTTCTACCCTGCTTACCTTTTAGCCCTACAAAGGCAAGGTCCATCTTTATGGGCCCGTATCTGTGTCAACAATATAAAACGTATAAGGAATACACACCAAGGCTTTTGAAAAGGAACTCAGAAACCTGAAAGGAAAACTGGCTGCTACTGTCTCTACTAGAGCCCAACAGATATGGATTTTTGGGGGCCAATGTCAATGCTGATACTGACACAGATATAAGGGAGTGGGAAAAAAAATCAGATACTAATATACATATATGAAAAATAAAAAATTGGCAATAAAACCCAAGATGTCGTTTTTATAACTTGTATTTAGGAATTAGATAAAATAATTTATTTTAAGTAAAATGTAAACTGCATCGTTTATTCTGTTAAATAAAAGCTTTCACATCGCCAAACGATTTAAGGCTCATATCAGCCAATAGCATAATTAGCCAAGTTATACATCAGTTGGGCTAAAGTCTCTACAAAACTGACTGAATTCTAGAAACTATGCCTGAATCATCAAGTGAGATATAAAAACACTTGTTAAGCCGACAATTTAAATTGACTGTATATGTGCAACAAGCATGTTGGTGATTGTTTGACTTCTTTAGGGAGTAGCATTATGGGTTGTTTGCAGCCTTATCATGTTGCTGAGTCTGTCTATAGTGGATCTTTCACGGTTAAAGATTACTTTGTGCTTACTTAATGTCCAAGTGTACAGTGGAAAAACAATGTGGGTTTTTTTTTCAAATTAATGTTGTAATGGCTACACTGATGTGAGTGTCCCTGAATTCTGAAGCCCTGTCTGGCAGTGAAATGATGCTCTGACAGCTACAAGCACAAAGACCACATCTAGTAACCCTATGCATGTTCATACGCCTCATCTGGCCAATGTTCCTGTTGGTGTCTTAGCATTTGGTCCAACAATAGAGAATCCTATTACACGAGGTAGAGGGCAAGATCCTTTGCTATAAATCCACAGGATTACAGGTACACTCGTGGGACTAAAATTAGACTAGACCGAGATATTTTAACTGTGTTAAGTAGCTCAACGAGGAACCAAAGGAGAATCACAGGAAGGATACCTCTCCCTAACACGGTACATTTCTAGACCTACACTTCAGTGGGTTAGGGTTAGGGTTAGTTCTTCATAATTTAGCCAATGTACTGTCATGAAGAACACACTATATAACTATTGATAGGAACTGCAAGTGTCTATTATCTCCACAGGGAGGCACCAGTGGTGGTCCAGTAGACGTGTGCTTGTAACTTCCACTTTACTTACATTTATTTATTTATTTGGAAGCCGTTTTTCCCCCAAAGCGACTCTCGACAACTACAGAAATAGAAGCCGTGATAAAACAAACACCTTCACCCTGAATGTTGTGATGAAGTAGGTTTTTGGATAATTATTATTTGAAATATTTATGCCCCATTAAAGTATGAATATTTAAAATGATTTTTTTTTGGCCAAACCAATTTTCATCCGGATCTCTTCTCTGCATTTGTGTGTGGCTCTGACAGACTGGCTCAGCAATTTCTTACTTTGAAGTATCAAACACTACAGCAAGGGGGGGAGCCAGTCCTTTCTTACCATCTGACCAGCCGGCTCTAATCATTGATTGAGTCTTGAGTGGAATTGAGTTCAAGATGGTCTCCACCTCAGCTCCACATTCTTCTCCTCCTCTGTAAAGGTGTGCAGGATTTTTCCTCTGTCAGGCCATGAGTTCAAAAATAACACCTGTGCAACGCCAGCCGACTTTATCCACCACTTCCCAACAAATCTGATGATGTGTTGTGTTCTGTGCCACATTTGAAGGACCGCTTTCCACAGCTGAAGTGCTCTAAACCCGCTACAGTTTTATAATGAACTAAAAGTATTTTTACACTCCGAGCCCATATATTGATTTATTTGTGGCCACCACCACAATATTAACATTGACCGCAACACAATGATGATTTACCTAAAAGGTACATGCATTGATTTGAACAGTGCCTCTCGGCTCTGCTCTCTATATCTCTCCCTCTCACACCGACACACACAAACACGTCATCAGTGGACACATCTGTATAGTCACACTGGCAAAAAAACAACATAATTTGGTCTTCAAGGACAGAAACGATGTACGTGTATATTTGCACATGGAGCAGTGAGGTGAGATCAGATCACACATTGAGGACACATTTTTATGCCAGGTGTGGACAGACGAATTTAGAGCTATTCACTTGTGATCCGATCTCTCAGGATGGATGTTAATACTACATGTGAACATGGGTCACTGTTAATCAGGTATGTGTTGTAGTGAGCAAGCTAAAAGCGTGGTAGCAGCAATATATCTGAATGCAGGCCGCCAACTTTGACCAGGAGCAAAGCAAATCTGCACCAAACAGGTAGCGAGGTGGACTAAGATAGGAAAGAAACTCCAAAATTCGATAACAACCAGGTTTGATAAAAGGGAGGAATTGCTGTTTTTGCGAGCCATGCATGCTATTCCTAGAAATGGGTGACACTGCGTTTCCCCCATACTGCAAGACCAAAAGATTCCTTGGAAATCTGAATATGATTTCATAGGAGGTTTACAAAACTCCTCCAGGCATTTGGCGAGCAGTTTCAGGACATTTCATTTCCTCATATCAAATGATTCCATTTAAAATGGCGTCGTAACACATTAATACAACACTGTGACAGCCATAAATGTGGTGCGCTACAAAATGACTGACGTTGTGATGGAAACTTGTAAACGTTGTGTTGCGAAACTTTTTATATGAATCTTCTCGATGAGTGTTAGCGTCAAACATCAAGTCTCCAAAATGATTATGACCCAATTAGAAAGCCAATTCCTGGCGCTCTGGTTTACTGAGGTAGTTATTTACGCTTAAGAAGATTTCCACAATCCCTATCTGAATAATAACAGTCAGATTTACTATTCGGTATATATCTAATTTATAAAAACGTGCTGATTTGTGAAATAATGCTATATTTTGTGCTGCTACACCTTCTATTTCCAATGGCTTCTCGCACCAAAACATGACGTGACGCTTGTTGGCCAATGATGGGCAAAATTGTTAAAATTGGGATTATATTTAGGTGTAATGATGGATGGACTTGAGTCGAATAGAAGAGCGGCAGGTTATCTGTTGAAAAACTCCTCCAGGCATTTGGCGAGAGGTTTCAGGACATGAAATGTAAACAAAAGGAACTGAATATATTTGCTAAGCCATTTAATGTGGAACGAGCTGATGTGCCTGACCTAACACATTGAGCTGCAAAGTGACGAGCTCAAAGCTCAGTCCAGCAACCTCCCTCAGCCCGAGTTCTATAAACTGTATATACGTCCTGAGGATTTTTCATTCCCGAGGAAACATGTTCTGATGTTTTTGTCTGTTCGGGACAAATCTCTCCTGTGAGCAGTTCTTTCCAAAACTGATTCCTGCATAACTGGGCTCAGCTCATGATTGACTGACCTAAACCTGGAAAACCAGCTGTGATGATCATCAACACTACCATCCGACACCAGTCCCCTCACAAAAGAGGAGCAATTATTGAGGTTGGTGTCATATGTGTTCAATATTTTAGTACGACCCTTGAAAGGTTTTACAAAAACTTCATACACGGCTCCTCTGGGTAATATCTAGAGAAGTTCAGGGTTGCAGTGCATGTGTCAAAGCAGCTTAAAAGTTTAAAGATGTGAATTAAGGTTGCCTATGGTCAACAAGTACTTTACAAAGGCTCAATATTAAACCTCATCCATTTGTCTGGGAACAGTTGAATTTTGTGTAGGGCAAGTGGAGGAGACATTGAATTGCCCCCCGAAACAAGTGAATATCACAAACAATCGACTACAACAAAAATACTGTGCGTCTTCACGATTTTGAGCCACTCATTACTAGGCTATTTAGTTAAATTCATAACTTGTGGTTCAAGCATTTCACCCCAGAAATGCAGTGACAGAGATGTTACCTTAGTTGTGCAGCCCGGCCAAGTGCCAGGGATAGCCCCGAGAAGAAGAACCATTACTTCAGCACCACCAAGTGGTCATATTCTCCACGGTATGCCAGGGGACACCCAACTAGTACGTGACTTTAGCTAGCTAGCATTTGCAGCTGTGTAATACACTGTAATACTACATAATACAGTATGACAGTAATGTTATATAACATAGAGCACTGTGGTCTGCTCTCACTGAGTCACTTGCATTGACCCAAAAATACATTCCGATATTTGCTGAGCTACAAAAAGTGGAGACAGGGGGACTGCTCGCTTGTATCTCTACATCCAGTGGACAATATCTAAGGCTTATTATACAGATTGAAAAATCCTTTATGATCATATGGTAGCAATGACATCCTCATGAAATTGCCTTGAAGACAAAAAAGAAATCATAAAGTGTAGTATCGCATTCACTTTTGCGACCCACACCAACATCACCACCGCAGCAGCCTGGACTGTTTGACACAAGGCCGGCTCGCTCCACAGATTCATGCTGTTGAAGCCAGATTCTGAGTTGACCATCAGCAGCCTCCGCGGGAAAATCCAGACTTGTCAAACTAGGCGTCGAGCGTTGGCGAGTCTGAGTTCACTGCAGCCTCGGATTTCTGTTTCTTGGCGGACAGGAGTGGAGCCTTACATGGGCCTTCTGCTGTTGTGGACCCCTCCGCCTCATGGCCGGATGTTTTCATCGTTCTGAAATGCTTCTCTGCTCAACACAGTTATAAAGAGTTTCTCTCTTGCTTTTCTGTCAGCTACAACCAGTCTGACCTTTCTCTTCAACACAGAACTGCTTCTCACTGGATGTTTTCTGTTTATCTCTCCTTTCCAAAGAAAAACTCTAGATACTCCGTGTGTGTGTGTGTGTGTGTGTGTTTGTGTGCGTGCGTCTGTGCGCATGTGAGAATCCCTGTTTCAGAAATACTCAAACCGGCCGGTCTGACACCATTCCACAGTCGATCTCACCGAGATCACAATTTTCCTCCACTCCGATGCTTGATGTGAACGTCAACTGGAGCTCCTGACCTGATTGGCTGATCGGATAAGTGCAGGAAGGAGAAGGTGTACGGGGTGTTCCTAATAAAGCGCAAGGTGACTGTTTAATAGCCTGTAATGACAAGATTAAGGCTTCTCCAAAAATGCAGAGACCCAAGTTAACAGACACGACGCAAGCTCTATTTTGACTTATTTTATTTAAATATACACAAGGTCGTGTACACGCGGTGACACTGTATCACCCTTGTACTCGGATGCACGGTGTAATGCTCGTTTGCAAAAAAAAAAGGAGAACTGTCTTCTTCTTTGTGTGCGTGCAGTTGCAGATGCTGGCCTGCTTTGCCCCGGAGGGCTCTGTTTATAACCCTCACGGACTGCTAGGCCCCGGTGTTGCCAATCTACTGTAGTAGGAGCCACGGTGCTCACCGGCGGACGACGTGTCTTCTCGACGGCAAAACAAATGGAATTAATGGTAATAAACTGTTCGGTGCGCACGGCGTCTGTATGACAATCCGGCTGGTCATCGGTGCCATGGAGCCCGCTGGGCCCCTGTTGATCTGCGACAGAGCGGCTGCATCACCACCACACACACACACACACACACACACACTGGCATCCGTGTCCTGTCGTGTTACAACTGAGCGAGGGGGGGGGGGGGGGGGGGGCATATGGCAGTGACATGAAACCATTGCATTTCCCTCATATCGGATGAATCCATTCAAAGACGCCGTCGTGAACACGCTCATAACAGCGCCGTGACAGCCTCGACGTGCGCTGCGCTGCGCTACAAAATGACTGACGCCGTGATGGAGACCGGAACGTTGTTTTGCCAAACCTTGACGTGGAAAATACAACGATTTATACGAACCTTCTCGATGAGTGGCAACGTCAAACGTCAAAATGCCCCCACCCCCCCCCCCCAAAAAAAGGGTTATGACCCAATTAGAACGCTAGCCAATTAGCCTAGCATGTGCGTAATGTCGCGGTGTGGCCGGTTCAAAGCGAAGCTACAGAGGGACCGGCTCGCTACGCGGAAGTAGCATTGGAAAACTTGACAATTCCTGGCGCTCTGGTTTACTGAGGCAGTTATTTAGGCTTAAGGAGATTTCCCACAGTGCCTGTCTGGATGATGACAGCCGGCTTTACTATTCGGCATACGTGTAATTCATAAAAAAACGTGCTGATTTGTGAAATATTGCGATATTTTGTGCTGCTACGCCTTCTATTTCCAATGGCCTCTCGCACCAAAACACGACGTGACGCGCTTGCTGGCCGATGACGGGCGAAATGATCAAAATTCGGATTATATTTAGGCGTTATGATGGATGGACTTGAGCCGAATGGAAGCGCTGTGGGGTATCTGTTGAACGCGACTGGCTGTCCATCTCGAGACGCAGGCGTTGTCTTCATTCATCACCAAAACAATGGATGTTGGCATTTTGTTAAAGCCAGTTCGGCGCGACGGTCGCAGCCCCGAAGGGACGGGGAGCGACACTTAGCACGCCGAGCTATCTGCGCACATCGGAGACGGAGTTCATCCACTTCCGAGGGATGTCATTACCTTTGGCAGGCGGCGGGTGGGGGGCGCGCTCGGGCGAGCCTCGGCCGTCCGGCGGTGAAAGCCTCTGCCTGCGGAGCGGCCTGCCGTCCGAGCCGCTTCCACTCGGGTTGGCGGGACTGGAGCAACGGGACGTCGTCGGTCCTGTGTTGCTCCCGGCTGCTGAGGAGAAGGAGGAGGAGGAGGAGGAGGCGGAGCGGGTTGGGCTGTGCTGATTTCCACGCAAGAGCTGGTACGGCACCGTGGCGCGCACGGGCTGTGACCGGAGCGTGCCGGCGTTGCTGGCGCACGCGGGGCAGCGGGAGGCGGAGGGGGAGCGGCTGTGCGCCACCCGCTGCTGGGACGGGCCGGCGGCCGCTGCCGTCGACGCTGACATGGTGGTCCGCAGCTGTCTCCCGACGAAGTTGAATATATGTGGGCGAGTTAAAAACACTTGTGTCCAGGCAGTCGAACAGGCCACACGCCCTAAACTCGCGGTGTCCTATTTGGACATACAAACTGTTTTTTTGTTTTGTATCAAACTCCGCAGGTCAGCTCAGGTCAGGTCACTCCCACTCCTTCGAGGGCAGCGACAGCGACACTTGGGGAGGCAACGCCTCGTCATTCTCCAAAAGTCCAAAGTAACACAGCTCACCTGTGAAATGAGTCAACTTTCTGTCCACACACTCGTTTTTATCGCTTTACTTGGTTGTTCTTCTTCTTGTTTGGCACCGCGGTGTCCACGGGCGGCAGTCATTGGCTGCAACAGCTCCTGGCAGAAGAGGCTGAACTGCGGGTGGGACCAAATTACTACGTGCGCTCTCTGATTGGCCCTCGACCACTTCCTGGACGAGTCAATGGGTTGATGGTCATATGTGGAGGCTTCGACCAGTATGTTAATTCTTTTGGATGGACGTCGACCCATGTATTTGATGTGATTTGGGGGAAAACATACATTTGAAGGATGCTGTCGATAGAAGGCGTGCCTTTACTTCAAATGCTCTCTTTTAATACATTGTGAATTGCATCTATTCTTAAATATATGGTCTCAAAGGAAACCCAACGTTCACCAAGCATGGAATGAAACTATACTTCAAAACACTGACAAATCCGAATGCCATTAGGACTGTGGCTACACACCTCTTTCTCTATTATG
This sequence comes from Scophthalmus maximus, assembly GCF_022379125.1. Taxonomy (NCBI): domain Eukaryota; kingdom Metazoa; phylum Chordata; class Actinopteri; order Pleuronectiformes; family Scophthalmidae; genus Scophthalmus; species Scophthalmus maximus. The sequence goes on from NC_061536.1 coordinate 3,146,907, forward strand.
AACGTAATACATAACCTTAATGTGCATTTGAGCATTATTACATAATAACAACATGTGATTCACAATTAAAGGCAGTGTTGAATCGATCAAGTGACATGAGTGACCCTTGTTTCTCATTTGATGATAAAACACCACACAGTCATCCCATTTATTTGTAAAGTAAGTTTACATCCACAGTCACAACCGAGAAAACACCACACCATCATCAACATATGCTTTAAACCAGGGAACAGCTTGGTTCATGAAAAATACACTTTAGTGAGAGGGAAAGGTACAATCTGAAAGGCATGTGGGCTGCATACTGTGTAAAAGGCACAACAGGTTTTTAAAGAGACCAAGTTACAAACGACCAGAGGTAAAATTACAGCATTCCTGGGTAAATTCATGACTATGTAAGATAAGATGTACCTTTATTCGTCCCACAACGGGGAAATTCGGGATGTAAATAAATGTATTTCTCAAAATAACCTAACACCAAATTGGACATCACCCCAGGTAATGACATACAGTAGGTCCATCCAGCTTCATGGACCCTGCTGGGACCATGATTCAAACCAGGAAGTACGCATCAGTCCAAGACAACAGTACTCAAAGCAAAAACTGTAAAGCTGGATTACTGGGTAAGTGAGACAGCCTGGATTCTATAGTGTTTACCGGTTACAAAGCACAAGGGATACAATATGATTTATGCAATTACCATGAACAAAAAACAAAAGCTCCAACACAGCACACGAGATGGCGGGAGACATGCTGACAGCAGCACAAAGTCCATTTCAATAATGTTGGGTTAAAAATAAATTTCACAAGAAATTATATTTTTGCCAAAAATGTATAAATTCAAGCACTTTCAATTAATCATGTCTATCTACACAAATGTCTGTTTTCAAAAACAGATGAGGCTTTGACTTTTCTTCTCAAATCCACAAAGGTTCAATGATTTTAAGGACAAAACAGTTTGTGGAAAACTTAAAACAAACAACAGCGAGTGATTTTTTCACCTGATTAGCATTAATGTTCTGTATCGGTGAAAAGAGACACGGCTCGCGCCCTTCACATCTCTCGGTGTTTCAACGTGTAAAAATTTGTTGTACAGTTTAACCTCTGAGGTATTCACTGTGTACACCAGTATACTGATCAAAGCCATAACTAATGACGCGTACAGTATATGTGACTGCAACCTAATGAAAAATGTGTTTCTGTAAACACAAGACAGCAGAGACTAAAGAACAAATACAGATTGGATAAATGATGGAGTTAATTAATGATGCGAGGACAAATATGCGGGGCCAAATGGAAGGCCAGGAAGCAAGATTCAGACACGATGGTCATTTGCAGAGAATAACAGGTGTACAATACTCAAAACATTAACTGCTGCACAAAGGGATGTATGCAATGGCATTTTGACATAAGAGCCGTAGCAATTAAAAAATATTCTTACTGTACATTTTCACTTTATCATTCTGACAATCTTTACTTGTTTTTAGCTCCAACATAAACAGATGATTCAAAAGATTCATGAATTATTACTTTCTATCAAGTGATTCTTTTTAAGACCAAGTTTTCAATAGTTATTGCATCATCATTGGGGAGCCAAATGCTCAAATGAGGTCGAATAAATTTCGTTGCTTTAGGAATTGGCAACCTAATATGAACAATACCTAGCTCATAGCATTAGTAGTATACCTTGACCTGAAAGATAATTTCAATTTTGTACAACTTTTTTGTGGTTTGGACTGGGATGTGAACCCAGCCCCAACACATGTTTTTACAAGCCAGTTTTATGTAGACCTGACTACTCCTGAATAAGATTGGCTCGTGATGGTCGGGCAGGTGCACCAGTGAGACCTTGACAATGTGGCTCCACTCCACCATCATTACGGCGCAGACTCCAAACAAAGTCACCAACACAACACGGTAACACTCGTAACCAAGATATTTTTTTAAGTGGAGAGAATCCATCTTTGTATAAAGTCTTTGTACTACAGTTAGCTTTTCAAGCTAAAATGGCTACAACTCTCTCTCTCTCTCTCTCTCTACTGTCTCTGGGCTTAGAGTATCTACCTGCAACAAAAGACTATTGGTATCGTTGGAAAGAGACGTCTGAATTTAAAAAAAATAATCAAACACAAACCAAACCCAAGCCCAGAACTTTAAAAAATGAAAAGGACGCAACCCTGATACTTTGTCTGGACCTGTCAGATTCAGGGTGTGTCGAAGTATTCTCATAAAAAAAAAGGATTCAAACAAGCAGATAGGTTGTAAACAATATCACCAGGTTAGTCAAACCTAACTGAAAGAGAAATGAAAGGTGAACTGTAACATAACACTACATACTGTAAAACATCCATCACAGTTTATTGACTAACGTCTTGGTTCAACTATGACCTATCATACCTACAGTAGTTATGGGCAATGATAGACTGCCACCAACATTTGCGGCGTATTTATTTTTGGCTTGACCACGCTGACCTCTGTGCAGCAGCGTCCCCAGATCTCGACAAACGTCTTGCTGAGTGCATTGTTATCAACCCACATTGTAATAACCCATAATTATGCTGTCCATTTGGATAACATCATCATAACACACTGTACTCCTCTGTTCCTTATTATGTTCACACTGGGAGTAACACAACAAGGAACAACTCAAGCACAAGTTCATTGTGTTCCGACAAAGCAATTCATTTAGAATGAGTCATCATCATCATCAGGGAGATTGCCGTGCTTCCTTGCTTCCTTGCTTCCTTTCAATTTCATTTAATTTCCACAGCCATAGTTTGAAATTAATCTAAAGGGTAGTTGATTAGAGAAAGGCTGCTTTGCAGTTCTAAAACTTTGTTATATGTAATTTGAGTGAGATTGTATTTCCTCATAATCCTACCGAAACACATTTTGCTGGTTCAGTAAATTGAAGAGCTGGGTCTCACATAACCAACACTCTGCTAATTTTTGCCACAGTGTGAACCCCTGCTGACAGCCAGGATGTTGACATTCAGACAAACTAGGCATTATGGAGCACAGAGTTCTCCAAAGTGAAGTCGTACTGAAAATTGGCCAGGTTGTAGTTAATGTCCCGGGACAGCAGCACGTCGGGAATGAGCTGGAATCCTGTCTGCATGGTTAGGACGTGAGGGGCCAAAGTGAAGGGGATGTCCCCGAGTACATCCGGAAGACTTGAAGCAGCTTCCGCCGATGAGGGCCCAGCTACCTGCCCCGTGGTGGGCATAGCTGTATGGATGCTGTTGGAGGGTGGAGCTGGAAGGGTGTAGGATGACTGTGAGGAAAAGGGGGACACAGTTTTATTCAGTGTACACTGTTTTAACAGAGTCAGTTCAATTCAAGGTGTTGTCCTTGGAACCTAAAAAATAAACATCCTTCCATCCTTTATTGGTGGCTGTGGCTCAGGACATAGAGTCGTTCGATCCCAGCTTCTGCCAGTACACACTTAACCCTAACTTGCCTCTGACGGCTCTTCCGACAGTGTATGAATGTGACAGAAAAATGCGTGGTAAATAGCAGCGCTGTATGAATGTGTGTGAATGGGTGAATGTGACTTTCCTGTATGACTAGAAAAGCGCTATATAAATACATTTACCATTTATTGAAGAACAGCTCTTTGTTACGGAAGCCCACACATTTGCGAAATAGGAGTTATATGTATAATCTCAAGAAGTGGAGCTAAATTTTAATATTTTCCGTGGCGGTCATCGGTGGTAAGTTGTTGTGAGTACAGTTGGTTTCACTCATTCTGAACAGAGGAGGTTTTCTGTTGTGCTCTCCTGCAGAGTTTCTATTAAACAAAGCACAACACGAAGATCCTCCACCATGGGAACGACTTTAGCAACAGAGACTCTATTTATAATTTCCCAATGTTTCAGAAAAAGGGGGAAAGGAGGAATGAGTTTTTGAAGCACTAGTCATGCGTAGGTACCTCAGGGAGTTTTTGTCCACTGGTGGCGTCGTGATGTATCAATTTGTTCAAATTTACATACAGATCATTGTACGCATTTCTTATTTTTCACTTTTAGACCATTTTGAGACTATTTTCTCTACAGAAATTTGGTCTGGGAAATATTTGTATCAAGTTCAATACTACCATGTATATGAGGCAGCAAATGCAGATGGCAGAGTGTGGTTGTAACAATCTGTCACACAAGCAGACTCAAGAGTATGCGCACATTAAGCTGGTTACTTTTGTAAAAACACATCTTTACTTTATATTTAAGGTGCCTGTCTTGACTGAGACAGAGTTTTTCTCACTTCAAAACTGAGCTTTTTCAAATCAGCCTGCAGAGTGCATACATCTTAACACACCCATATATATTTGGTGGCTATGTGGTGGTAACATTACAGCTGTCGTCATTAACTACTGTTTTCAGCAAACCTGCGCTGGTCTTCCTGTAATTCAAATCCCGTTCAGAGGAATGTTCAGATATTTTAAATTGACTGAGCCTTGTTCAGATCAGTAGGTTCTGGAAGCATGTGTGCATATTTGTGTGTGTGGTTACAGTGTTTTTGCATTGCAGTGTTTCCTGTTGCCACGTATTATTAAGACTGGAGGGATGAGCCGCTCACTAATTGTGGGACATGCAGCAAGTCTTAAGATTCATAAAGTTAATGTACGAAGAAATAGAAGGCCCAGCAGAGACGTTTGTCTGCTTCTGTCTCAGCTCGGGTTTGAAGCCAGTGTGGTGACTGGTAGAAGGACATTTTGGCACAGCAGCTCAGCACCTGCTATCACAGCAGTGGAGACGGTTCTGTGTGAGCTGGTCTGAAGGGTGGATCGCTTAGAAAAGGAAAAAAAGACAATACTTCCAGCACGCTCACCCTTGATGGCTGAACTATGACGTTTGTTGATGGGTGTGCGATGTTAATGCTCTGCATCTTTCTCCTCTGTTCTTCAACCGTCTCTCCTGCAGAGCAAATAAGGCAGATATCGTTAACCAAAATCGGAAAATGGAGATGTGGAGGTAAAATTACAGTATTTCAGGATTCAGTTAAACAAAAACAGCCAATTTATATGGACAAGCACAGTGTTGGCAATTCCAGGTTTTTTTTTTTTTCTTGACTTTGTCCACATTGACCAAGAGATTCATGTGTATTAGGGATAGGAGTTTCTTTGCTACAGAACCACGTTTCTCTTTTTTTGAACATACGGCTATATCTGATGACAACTTAGCCCAGGTGCATTGCACAACACTAGACGCTACTAAATCAAATTGGACAATGACAAGTGAAAGTCCCTTCAGGTGTCTGGACCGTCAGCACATGTAGTCAGTCTTCAGATCTCAAGGAGTCCAAAATGACAGCGAACAACTGGACACTTCCAGATCTCTGCAAGCTCACCCGGAGCCGGTTGAGTTGCCAACGTATCACATGGCAAACAAAGGCAACCATTCATACCTTTGATCTACATAACCTCTTTGGACTGTGGGAGGAAGCCGGAGAACCCAGAGAGAACCCATGCAGACATGGGGAGAACATTCCAACTCCACACAGAAATGCCCTGGGTTTGTGGTTTGAACCGGGATTTGGACCAAGAACCTTTTTGCTGCGAGGCAACCGTGAAAGGTCATGGACCTACCCAGCATTAGTGTGGTGTTCCTGATAAAATGCTTGGTATAACCTGAATATACAGGTCATAACAACTTTGTAAAAAAAAGAAAAGAAAAAAGGCTACATATATAAATCATCTTGGACCATCATGTATCATTAGTCCACATCTCTGCCTATTTCAAGGTTGGTCACCGGGTGAGTAGAGGGGGCTGATGGGAGAAGAAAGTGACAAGATAATGCTGTTATCCTTCTCTCCCCACAGTGGAGAACCATGCACATGTATATATAGTAGAAGCAGGGAGTTTGCAGTGAATGTCTGCGAGCTCAGTTGGTTGCCTCCATCTGAATGAGAAACCTGGCTCTGACCACTCACTCTCCTCTGCCAAAGATGCAGCATGCATCCCCTGACCATCTGTGTCAGCTCCACCAGCTTCACCAATCAAAGCCATGAGAAGGATAAACAGCAGATAATACTGCACTTCTCTGCTAGATGACTTTCTTATCTTAAAGACTGTATTTACAAGTGTTTACGTTTGTGTTTTTCCAAGTTTCATCGATCATTCACATAACACTTCTATACACAGTGCTTTTTCTATCACAAATCATCCATACACTGCCGATAGATCCATCAGTAGCAGTTTAGGTTGCATTCAAGGCCTTGACCAAGGACACTTCGGCATGCGGACCCAGGGATCGAACCATCGACCTTCTGATTAGTGGATGACCTGCTCCACCACCTGAGCCACAGCCGCTGATGAACTCCTTATGTACACAATCAGTTTCATGCAATAGTAACAACATTTTAATTCAGGGTTTGTCTAATGTCTGCTGCCTCAACTTGTGTGTCAAGATAATCCTTTGATTTTTGCACGACATCACAATATGATCATGAACAAGAAACGATTGTTTTGACAACTTTCTCGACTTAAGGTCTTCTTATTTGCTTTTTTTCTGGGGGTTTTAGTCGCATTTCATGATAATTGAGATGTATCAGTTGTCCTCATGTGACCAATGCATGAAACATAGGCCATTTAATAATAAGCTGGTCAAATATGGGGGTAATGTCAAGATCCCCATATACTAATGAGGACCCGGGGATGAAGGCACGAGAAGCTATTAATCAAATTACTGTTTCCAAGGTCAACAAACAACAAACAACAAACAACAGACTTTAAGAAAAACTGTGCTCACTATGTTGCAAGTAACGCAATCTGAGGAAGTTGTAAAAATCTATGATATTTCGGGATTTCGTCACACAGTGAAGGAGGATCACGAGCGCAACAAGGAAAGACTGTGAGCTTCCTGAAATCATATTTCCTTTTCCATAAACACCTTCTTGGTCACATCACCTCTGTAAAAGCTCAGAATGATGAATAACCTGTGTAACACTTCGGGTCTCTCTAAATGCTGGTTGACTATATTATATGGTACATATTACATAAGTGTTTCAACTGTAATATTTTGAATGTCATAAATTCAACAGCAGCTACCAACCAGCTGAATTCACCTTTTCATTTACTGGGTAGAAACTAATGAAGGAAGCATCACACCAGACTCCAAACATTGTCAGTTTAACAATGCACTGTCTATAGGGAATGGTGGATCAAATATTGTATCTACACAGACGTTTACCAATTTAGTAGAAGTCAGTCTGTAACCTGCATCAAACCATCCATCTAGATACACTTGATGTTTCTCGCCGCTCTCTACCATCGTCAGACGTGGGGAAAGTTAGTGAACCAGACGTGGTGTTGCTGAAAACACCAATACGTCAGGTCCGTGTGAGCCGATGTCTCTCACCGATGATAACAAAGCCTCCATCTGCCTCCTTGTCCGAGGTGGACTTCTTGGAGTCTTTACGCAGGCCGAGGAAACTGAACATGACGGGCCTCTGTCAACAGAAGAGAGGAAAGGTGAGAGCAGCAGCAGTTACAGCATGAGAGTTGACTGGTTTATTTTACAAAGTGTCATGTGTTCGAAAACAATGTAGACTGAAAGGATCCCCTCACTGAAATATCACAAACTCACATTAGGAAAACGTAATATATGACAACTACAATGGATCAAGGGTCAAAAATATAAATCCCCTCTCGAAAAATCAGACACTAAATACTGGTAATCAAATGTTGGGACTAAAACGTTTATTACGACTTTATAATGCGCCTGCAGCAAGGACGACGAATTTATTTTAAATTAAAACCAGCATTTAGTATAACATGATAACAAAACCACAACACTTTACCTTTTTCAAACTCCTTTTATGGTAAAACGAAACTATGCTCCCAGAAAGGTACGAAGCGAATGTGATGAACGGCTGTCGTTGTCCCGTGACATTAAGTTCGGAATAAAACCATGAAGTCACTTCCTGGTTCCATAACGTTTTACTTTCGTTCGGTTTGGTTCGAATCGGTTAGTTTCAGTTCAATGCTGAGGAGTTCACTTCGCTGACGTTTTGTAAAGCACTAAATATAACCTCCTCTGTCTGTTGTGTTAAAGTCACTAGCCTCAACATCTGCCCATGTTCGTGTAGAAACTGTAACTGTCGCATTGGGGGTTCCGCTGCAAATGTGTCAGAAACACGAGTCGGAACTTATTTTCGGATGTTTCCGGGGAATTATTTGTTAGAGCACAGAGGATATGTCGTAGGGAGTGCGTGGGGCGTTCGATTTTAACCACACGGTTCGCCTCACTCGCAAGCCGGGGCGGGTTTCAACGTCATTATTGTACACCCCACCCGTTCGTGCTGCCCCGTAACATAAAAGCACACGGCGAAACATTTCCCGCGCTGTGCAGCTTTGTCCCCGAGTTCAGTAGAGCAACAGCCAAGAGACTGTGAACATGGCAGCAATACTGGATGTCCCCAAAACGAGAATAAACTGCTCTATGCTGTCGCAGCACATCAACAAACCGGTGTGCTTCGTCGGGCGCGTTGAAAAGGTCGGTGTTGTCCGCAGCTAGCTCACAATTCAAATGTCCGTTTTCCCGCGAGTCATCAACGTTGCTCTGTTGAATGCCCGTGACAACCAGTCTTCATGTGTGTGCGTTGTCAGGTTCACCCGACAGGGAAGACGTTCACGTTGTCGGATGGCGAAGGCAAGATTGCAACAGTTGAACTCAACGATCCCGTGAGTACATCAACCTCATCACGCTTTTTAATCTGACATCAATGAGAGTAGGTGGAGTGAGGTCATTGGTCTTTAGTCACTGAGGATTCTCGTGATGAGTCATTTGATTTAATTCAGGCCCACGGTGTGACTGCTGGTTCACAAGCCCCAGAGCAACATTATTGGTGTGACTGGTCACTGTACCCCCAATACATTCAAGTCTCCAAACTAATCTGATCTATAAATAAATATGGCAGCTCCACGGCAGGTCTTCGAAAAGTTTGTTTGACTTGGAATAAAAATGATTAGCTAAAAATTGGTTTGCTGTTGAAATGGCCTATATAGATATTTTATATTGTTATAGTTATTTTCTTAACTAACCAGGGAATCTCTAATATAGGGAGAACGTCCACTCTCACTACTTCCGGGTTGTGTAGGGGGCGCCCGCGAGGCAGTCCAGAGTGAATGGAGGCAGGGAGAGCTGTTTTCGATACAAGGGGTCAGAGCTGCAACAGTTGATCGATTAGTAATCGACTACCAAATGAATCGCCAACTATTTCAATAATCGATTAACCGGTGCAATTAATTTTTATGAAAAAAAGGTAAAAAGTATTTGATTCAGCTTCTTAAATGTGAATATATTTCTGGTTTCTTTGCCTCTCTGTAACAGTAAACTAAATATCCTTGGTGTGTGGACTAAACAAAACACGATCGACATTTCTCACTGTTTTATGACATTTTATGGACCAAACAACTAATCGATTAATCGAGAAAATAACCGACAGATTAATCGATAATGAAAATAATAGTTAGTTGCAGCCCTACAAGGGGTAGAAAAACAATAGATATGCTGCTGCAGTTCCAATTAGATTAGATTAGTTCCGTTTTCGATTAAAATGAAATTCTTTTCTGTAAGTATCAATGATGTCACGCACCACAAGACGCTTTACGACATTCATCTGTTTATGTGTGAGCTCGGTAGTGTAATTATCTTTAATGACATCATGATCAGTTTGCAGACGCAACCTTATCCAGATTTACATTTGGATTCTCCCCGTCCTCCTTTTAAATGCTCATTCCTCTTGATTCACTTTACCCCCGGCTCCCAAGTTACATTGAGACACTAGGACATCATGTGTGTCTCCAGTGTCCACATTGAGGTCAGATCTATCTTTGCAGGTCACGTCACATCCTCCTCTCATTTTATGACTTTTTTCCTGTGTTTACTGGCTAACAGCTGCCTAGCTGCTGTTATCTCACGTGGATTATTATTTCCACCCATGTAGTCGTCGTATGTGGACTGAAAAATTAACTACATTTACACTTGTGTTCTATGTTGTCCCAGTACTTCCCTGGCCACCTATGGAGGGGCCTTGCCAATTGGATCATAATTTGATAATTTTATGTGGTCAAACTCTATCGGATTTCAATCCAATTACCCAAAATGCATTTTGCTGCCGGGTGTAAATGGGGAAAGTGGTCGCACTGTCCAGCAGAGGCCAAATGTCACTCTCTTAGTTCCTACAGAACAATATTTTGCTATTTAGGAATGTTTTACTTTTTTGAGACAGAACTTTGTGTGTTTAGCAGCACAACCAGTGGCCTCCTGCTCAGTATTCTTCTCTCATTATTACATTAATGTCCCATCACACAGTTTAGCTAAAAACTTTTCAAACTGAACTGCGAGGAGCTCTCTCTGACGTCATTGTCAACATGGTGTTCTTCATTTGATAAAAGCTTCAACACATCTGGAACAGTGCACTTTGAGGGAGTGACACAACTGTAAAGGATAGGTACAGTATCGCTGCAGTCTTGTATTTAAGCTGAGGAAAAAGGATATTGATCCCATTAACAAAACATCTATGTATAAACTATCCCAGCAAACATTTTTGACATTGAGAAAAGGTAGTGATGACGTCTAAACCTAGATTCAATAAGATAAGGGTATTTAAATCATGTTATTTATGTATTATTATCTACAAATTCTTCCAGCTGGAAGAGGAGATGAGCGGCGTGGTGGAGGTGATCGGTATGGTGTCCAACAAAGGAGGAATAATGGCCACAACATACAACATGCTACGAGAGGAAAAAGGCATCTCCTTTGGTAGCTTTTTTTTATTTGATGAACAATGAACCATCTGTAATACAGTAGCATTCATCAGTCGTGACTCGCGGTGCGTTCTGTCCCACAGATCTGGAGCTCTACAACGAAGCCCTGAAGGTCGTCCACGATTTCCCCCAGCACTACCCATTCGAAGTGGCTTCAAGTGGATGAGCACGCACGTTTGAAGATTTGTTCACTCTATGTTGTTTTTTGTGCCTGGTTTCTGTCGAAAGAAAAACATTTTCTCAAAGTTCCAATGTCAAGTAAGTTTTTGCAAAAAAAAATTAAAACCCTGTAAGAAGTGTGGAAGTTTTTGCCTTGTTTTTTCTTCTAAATTTTCAGCATGAGATATTCTCCTATAAAAACCCAACTTTTGATGTAAGAACTTCAAATACTGTATAGAAAACAGTACGGCTGCAGTAAAAGCTATATCCTAAATAGTTAATACCACAACTTCAAAATTTCACTTGTTGACATTTGTTGGTCAAATCGTGTGTTTGTTCCATTCCACTGAATATTACTGCATTGAAAGTTATATTTTATAGAGCATCTGTCAAGTCGACGCTGGAACAACTTTTAATTTTCACCCCAGTCAACTCTGACGGGGTTGGAAAAACGAACAATTAATTATTGATGGTAACAAATATCTCTATCAAAGTGATTTTATTTTTGACAAGTAATTTTTCTTAATTATGAATATGATGTGAGACCCCCTTAAACATGCCCACTATAACAGCACCTGACTTTTTTTTCAGTATGGGCATTTATGTCATAATATTTAGTCAGTGTTGTACAGTCGCTACTTTAGCTACTTTATCTGGCCACTGTCTGTTTACATCAAAACAATACATAATGCACAGAAGAAACAGTAGCCCTGTGAAGCGATTGGTGTCAGTGTGGAAAGCTGGATAGTTCTTAGGATTTTAAATGTAGGTGGCAGAATTGATATCTGCTGTGAACATGGACTATATCGGGCAGCAGGGGGCAGTATGAGCAAACATGCTGACAGAAAACCTACTGTAAGGCACGGATAAAAATAACTTCTCATTCATAACCAAGTGAATTTGTTACCTTGAATGGAACTCCAGTTTATGTATTAAAATGTGTTACACACAACGGGATGATCTCCATAATGAAGAAAACAGTGAATATTTTTATTTCCTCGGCTCAATGATTAATCATTAATATTAGATGTATTAATTAAGAGTGGAAAATGTTACAGATGAGAAGAGAAAACATAAAACATGTTAAAAAAAAAGTCAGATCAGAGAAAGAGAAAAAATAAGGAATTAAACAAATTGAGAAGCCAAGTCCTGAGAAAGCACTTTTAAAGTGTCTTTAAGAGAGATTTAAAAGAAGATAAAGAGCTCATCCGACTGATCTCTTCAGGGAGATTCTTCCGAAGCGGGGTGTGGGGCCCTAACAGTAAAGGCCCCGTGACCCTTGGTCGTCAGCCGGGACTCTGGAATGGCTACCAAGGGTCTCGGCACATATGGTATCAAAGGGTCTGAAATGTACTTGGGTGCAAGTCCAGAATGGGACTTAAACTCAACAATAAAATCTTCAAATGTATTCTTTCAAATTTACCTTGACGCCGATGAAGAGAAGCTAAAATGGGGGTACTGTGATGTGCTCTCTTTCAGTGGTTTTGGTGAGAAGTCTTGTCTGCTGCAGTTTGGACAACCTGTGAGTTATGCAAACTCTGTTGGCTCGGGCAGGCGAAGAGAGATCTGCACGTATCCAATCATGGGGAAATAAAAGCATGTGAAACAGGGTAGGTTTTTCTCCTGGATAAAAACGAGGTTGATCAGAGAGCGTTTCCTGACGTGATTGTTCAAGGTGAGGCCGTTATGGAAGGTGACATCAAGATCTTTACGTCCGTATCGCATGTTTTGGAACCGAGAGCCCAGATGCTTTAAGGTGTTGGCATTGACTGTGTCTGGGCCAATAGTCATTACCTCCGTCTGGTCAGTATTAAGCTGCGAGACATACTGTAGGTTGGGTTATTTATGTCCAGCGTTTGTGCAATGATTCATTTTTTTTGGTCTTTTCTCAGCTTTGCCGTCTCTGCTTTTCTCCCACAGACACGTCTTTGATGTTGCCCTATATCCTTTTAACAACAAACACACAGTCTACTCACGATGCCATATAATACTCATCAAAATTCTTTGTACCATTATGATTCTTTTTGCCCCATCTCCTTTAGAACGCAATGCACCGCACGGTCAGTTCCAACAGGTTTGAAGGGTCAGTCACCTATGAAACATGTTTGGACTGATCGTACCGCAACAGATCTTCTCTACCGCTGTAAACAAAGGTAAGTCCACTGCTGGTTTGAACTTAAGACATGAATCTTGTCATCGAACAAATTTTTCTATAGAATTTCATAAAACAAATAAAAGCCTGAGTGTGGTCAGTCCTGTCTTCATCAGGGCAATGAAGAGGCTAAAGACAGAAGATAGTTTAATTTTCTGTATGGAAGTGCATCTTTTGCTTTTTAAAAAAAATTAAACTCATTCAGTGCAAACATTTTCTAAAGAAAGTACATAATTAAAAATAAATTATCATAATTACATTTTTTAAATTCATGTAGACACATTTTCCACCACTGACAAGTTAAATATCTTCTCACCATGAAAACAAACAAAAAATGTAAGGTTGAAGTGAAAAAGATGAGTCCACGTATTTATTAAGATGTTGAGCCAGCATTATTTGAATAAACTGCCCGCACTTTTTAGAAAAAAAATCTAATCATCAAGATCATCAGATAAATTTCACCTTGTCATGAATCAGTGCTGTGACACACTCCCAGGGCCCTTGGGCGGAGAGAACATGTTGAATGGATTTGACTTTATCTGCTTCCACAGAATGATTAATACCAGCCCCATCAGTTTCAGTGACATGAAAGTGCAATCAAGGAGGAAATTATCAGTGTAAAATATAGCTTTCTGGCATGAAAACAGTTCACGTGAGTATCATTACCAAGGAGGCGGGGGTGATAATGTCAACTGCTGTAAAAAGAACTAAGTATACGCCTGCCACACTCAGTCAGTTAATGGGTGGGAGAGGAGTAGCCTGGAGGAGAGCAGCTGCCGTGTCCAGCATGTCGGGGCACCGACTGGTTTCTGTTGCAGCATCTGCTCCATCTGCCTCCACCCACTGACACTATCGCCCCATCTCACACACTTTGTCAGGGAAACATATTCATCTTCCTGCCGCTGCTCATCTCTGTCAAACACACACACAATGTGGCTCAAAAAAACCTTAAACCATAAAAACAACACCACTTAATTAGTTTAGATTAAATAAAAAAAATCAATGAAAAAATTGTACATTACATCATTCATCCAGAAACCCGACAAACATTTTGTTCGGTCTGACAGATTTGTTGCTTTGCTGTCATTTGCATTTTTTTGCAACATTTAAAGTGAAGACCAACCTGTAAATTGGCCTATGAGCCGATCAGTCAAATGACATTTCAGCGCCTGAAGGCGAAAAGTTATGTTTGAGGTGATGCATATACATTTTTTATAAGGCTTTAACTTGAAGACTTGACCTTGTGCTCTGGGGAAAAAGTGACCAGTAATTTTGCAAGTACATTTCATATACTAAACAAATAATATATTACCAAAGAAAAAATGTAATGAAAAGACCTGTGTCTTAACTGTATTATTTGGAAACAAAGACCAATACAAATTTTTGAAGAGACAAAAGCTGATAGTTCAATAAATGATTATTTTTTATCCACTTGGGGGGCAATAGGACAAGCTGAGCTCAACATACTGACCTGATATCACACTTTTAAATTTGCGAAAACACTTTTCTTGTTTACTACTTATCCCGCTGACATATATTTTAAGTCGTGTTTCTGGTCCGCTGAAGAACACGAGCCCAACCAGAGAGAATTTCCAATATGGGGAGAACTTTCACGCAAAAAACTTCCAGGTTGCTCGCGAATGAATGGCCCAAAGTATAATGTTTATGGGGTAAGAAAGAAATCCGCCAATATTTTTATATATATAAAGTTCAGAATTAAAAGATATAGCTCCATTAGATTATTTAGTGGTCCAATGTGACACTTGGAGTGAAATTCTTTCAATGAGTTAACAGCTCCGTATGCAGAATGCGGCAGGTTTCACTGCCGGTTTTTACAGACTGACACTTCTGAAACCGTCAAATAAAATGGTCCCCTTCATCCTGTTGGTGGGTCCTCGCTGGCAAAGAACAGTTTGTCTTTAAAAAGCTGTTATCCACCTAATTCATCATCACACTTGTGTGTCAGTCCATGTCGGTCTCCGTTTATTTGTTTGCCCCCGTCGGACAGTGTATGTCATCATCTGTCACAATCATGTCAATTTCCAATCTTCGGGTTAGTCCCACTGAACCCTTTTTTTTTTTTTTTTGGAGGGGCTGCATGTTTATGATGCCATTCTGTTCTGCCTGTTAACCCTACAATGACCACAATAACTGCTGACTGGGCTGTGGACCTCGTAAAGTGCTCTGCCTTTTAAAGCCCATTATCATACCTCGATAAGTTATTAGTTCATATTCCACATACCAAGGTGGACACTGATTTTTTTTTCTTCATTTTTAACTCTGAAGCTGGCCGCGAACGCAGCAGCTCCTCTTCATGCAATGTGAGCCAACATGTCTAAAACAACCTCTGCATATCTACCACATGCCTACCAGGGCCCCGGAGTGGGGCTTTTGGACCGACAATATGAAGCTGTCAGGTCCTGCCAAAGTCTGAAGCGCCACAGGGAGCTTCAACAATGATCCATGCACGCCGGGTTCAACAAGACATCATACCTGGAAGCGCCTCATCTCGTGTACAGTAAGCACTCACCTGCCCTGAAACCACGTAGTGCAGCAGAGATGGAAGTCACCTGTAAGCCATTTTTCTCCTTTAAAAAGTGTTTTACCAAATTGAGTTCAGCTCGGCCAAAGTGAGTATGGGTTTGTCGGCCTTAGGCACAGCGGCGGCTCGAACGCAGTCAAGGACACAACAGTAAGTGAACAGGTCACTGTTCAGATGCACGTCAGTAAGTGAACGCATCACCCATTGTGCTCCGCGTTTCTAATGCTACATCCCCAAACCAATATCTTCATTGCTATTGACTGCAGTGTTTTCAGTAAGTTCACAGATATAGAACAATGTGAACGGTCAAATTACACCATTATTGTCACACAGCGAGTATCACTGTGTTGCCAGATGGCGCCTTCTTGTATTGTGGCAACATTTTTGCAAAGTTCATCTTTTTCTCCGCGGACTCCACTTCTTACCTGATGGAATCCTCCGTGTTTTTGACACTGTGCTGATGCCTGATTATGGCCTCAAGGTATTTCTACGTTCAAATGCATATCTTCTTTGCTTTTCATATACATATATTTTGCGAAGTGACAGATTACTTTTGAAGCTATGTTGTTTCGTTCAATATTTCAGAAATGACTGCTGATAACGGAGTAAATGGTTTCATGTTTTTCACGTTATTTTGCGATTTCACATTTTTGCTCCTGGTCATTTAAGGGATGTGAAATTATGAATAAGCCATTTTCCCCAAAGCGTCACCGTGGTCCTTTAACACTTTTCCAAAATAAACTTAATTCAAGGTCCACGTACCTGCCCTTTCACGTAACTTTCAACATTGCGCCTCCTCACTCCTAACTCGTGCTCATTCGGGGGCGGCGATGCGGTGGCACATCTCTCGGCCACCGTTAGTAGCTTTCCATGCTTGTGTCCAGAGAGGGTCTTGAGTGTGCAGCCGTGTGCTGAAAAAAAAGAAAGCCCGTTGGCCTCATCAAAATATGTTCAAGTGCAGCAGGAAGCGCTCTCTAAACTCCCAGCCCAGTTGTTGGTGTTGCTGCTGTACGGCTGTGTTGTCTTTACACAGCGCCGTCTGCAGACAGTGTGCCACAACCAGCGTTTGGCACCAGTCTCTTCCCATACACCCAGCAGCATCAGGCTGCCAGGCTCGCTTCTCCACATACATTCTCACCACTGTCGCTCCGTATACGCAGCCCACTCTTCTTATATTAGCGACGGATCTAATGAGAAGTGAGATCCATTGAAGTTTTCGCCTCTCTCAGCACATTGTTTGGATTCATTTCCTCAGAAGTTTGGTGGAGACCGAAAACAGAGCTATCGGGAGAAAGATTATTGGCCGTAGATTTGTTGTGTGGCCGCACACATGATTCTAAATGAATCATAAAGTTGCCCCGTGTCTGCTGCTCGCAAGTGTTTGATAACAACTGTTTAAGATCAAAATGTGTCACCGTTTGGCTCCAGCTTGATCCAAGTGGCTCCCAGAAAACGAGTTGATGCAACTTAAAGTGCAATATATGTAGATTTATCAACATTTTCTTCTTTTTTTGGCAAAGAAATGGATAATGTCAAGTTCACTGGTTGCAGGGGTGCTGAGGGGGCTGCAGCGCCCGCCACTGGTAAAAGGGCTGTAACTAATAGGCACATTTATTTTTTTTTATAGCATTTCACTTTCAAAATATTCAGTGGGTTTTTTTGTGTAGCTTATCTGACCCACAAATGTAGAGCATGATGTAGATAATGTTAGGCGAGACCTCTGACTCGATAATAAATCTCAAATAAACTGACCACAGCAGAATATGTTACTATGCTGCTTTGACGCGCATCGGGTTGGTGTTCAGGTCTGCATTCTGTTGCTGCGTAATATGTTCTAAAACTGGTGTAAAATGTTGCTGGCCATTCAAATGAATACCCCTCATGAATGCTGTGTTGTTAAAATGCATTTAACATGACTTCATTTCAAAATTTCTCTCAACACCCCAGAATCTGACTGACTTCCAGCGTCCCTGTCTAAGGTGCATTCATTACCAAATTTCTGGTTCTTTCTATGTTTCTCTCTTTTTTTATTTTTTGTTTTGTGCAAAATATGTCAGTATTCTATCATGAAGGTTTCGACTGGATGATTCACAGTCCTGGATGTAAACTACTCTAGCCTAATTTGCAACAACAGACACAGACATGTATCACTATATTATGCAGATCGGTTAGTCCAGAAGTCTTCACAGGGGTTGGGAGAGTTTATTCTAAGCAGTGGTAATTTAATATGTTATGTAAAGAGAGGCTCTTTGAAGGGATCTTGATCGGTAACTTTGCAGGGAAAAGCGGCAGGTCTCTGACATACAGTCATGATTTATGTAAGGAACTGGGCATGAGGCCTTATCTGAGCCTGTCTGTATGAATTATGGGAGCAGCTAATAGAAGTTTCTCATCCTAACATCCTCCAGGTACAGTTTCTCAGACCCACCCGGTTTTCTCAAGCTGCCATAAATGATTAAATTTAAAACATCCTGAATGTTCCCTTTTCTCTTCCCCCAACCCGGTTGGATTTCAGTCTCGCCCCAGACACTGGCCTACTTCAAATAACATGGTAGTAATAATAATTGGTTTTGTGTTGGACCCAATGTCTGACATACAGGCAATGGCTCCTGTTTTCCTTCTTCATTAGTGGAAGACAGTGGTACTAATGTTTTTTTTAAAATGTTTTCTCAGTGTGGAGGTTAAGCCAAAATGTGCTGCATTAGGCTGCTGCCATGTTGCACGAGTGACCTGATTTGGAGCCAGATTCTGTGCTGTAATGAACGCGGAGTGGAGCCGCGGTGTCGATGTCCTGCTGTGTACCCACCTGACCAATCACAAGTCAATCTCAGCTGTCAGTCACGGTGCCTGTTTTATTTGCATCAAATAACTGATTAAAACCAAACTTATCAGAAGCATGAACACTTGAACGTACATCCGTGTGATAAAAACAACCAAAAATGACAGAGACCCTCTTTGGAAAAACTTTTTTTTTTATGTATCTACTTGGACTTTTTTAGTTTGGTCCCTGTCCCGTCCACTAACATATAGGAGGTGAGGTTTATGACCAGCCAGCCACAAGAGGTGGATCCATCTCTGCGTACAATCATTGGTAGTAGCCTACTTCTTAGTCAGCTTTATTTTAATTTATTTTTTAAGTTGGACTTGCTGCAACGAGGAAACAACAATGAAGGAAATATTGTTTTGAAAGAAACAAATGTAAGTAATTCTGGTGCTCCTGGAATATTTTGTCAATATTTTGGTTCATGGATAACGTGACTATATAAGTGACAAACCCAAAGAAAATTATGATATCAACGCTGTCCCCAGCTGAAGCTGCGCTCTGCTATTTTCACTAAAACAGCTCTGTGAAAATCCCTGTACATTACCTGCCCAGCACCACACAGCAGGCAGACAAAAGTTGCAGCCGGCAAGTGAACCGAGAGGAGCATGTTGCAGCTAAGGGACCAGATATTTGTCTCAGGCGTCGGTGGAGACCAAAGCAGAGTGGGAGAAAATTGACTGAGGATGGATGCTAATGCTCTTATGTGTCTCCTGAATGTGTAATTTGGTTAACATCCCAACTTATCATTTTATACTGCTTTTTTTATTTCAACTTAAATTTCTCTAAGATATATTCTTTTCATTCCATTGCTTTGACTTGACAGCTATTGCTAATTCCCATCCTAAAAATGAATTTCTTATGGGATGTGTGATATATTGATAAAGACTAAACTAAGTAGCTAAAACAGATTCCACCTCAAAAAGCTATACAGCATTGATATGATTATAATTACTTCCCCTTTTCTTTTTATTATCAAACGCAGGACTTTTAGTTGTAAAGGAGTAATTTAATATTCTCAAGAAAAAGGATCTGAATACTTTTTCCACCACTGTATTTTGACAGGCTGTATGTGTTTCTGCACATGATCCTGGATGGAAGAAGAATGAACCCAATGAACAGTTCTTAATTTTGTGAACTGAATAAAAATCATAGCAAGCCGTTTAAAACTTCAGGAAATTAAAGATTGAATTAAATTGAAAAGGGGGAAAAATTAATTCATTAAACCAGAGTCAGTGTTTTTGATGATGATTGACTGAAGTTTACCCATTTATTAGTTCAAACAGAAGACAAGCAGAAAACCTGTCTGGGATTGAAAGTGTGGTAGTGTGTTGCTGCAGATACCGAAGAAAATGATATGTTTTCAAAATAAAAGCAGGGAATCTGTCATCGATGGAAAATTGGGAGCAATGCAGAACCACTATAGAATAGCTATAGATATGTTCTCCCAATAACAAGATGAAACTATCATACGAGAAAAGGACAGACAGCTGTTACTGTTTAAAATCAAATAAAAGGTGCAAAAATAATCACAAATTGCTTCATGTCTCATATAGGGTTTTATTGTGAAGGTGAAACCCGGACTCTGTACTCGCTGAAGTACGGCGGCCTCGTCACCGGTGTGTCGGGACCTTCGGTGCTGCTGGCTTGACAGTGGAGCCAGAGGCAGGGACTCTGCACCGCGACACTTCATCTTACTGATCAATTAACCCGGAGCTGTCATTCTATTAATACACAGGTACGTCCCTATATTTACATAATGTCTGATAATTGGTCAAACTCTCAGGGGCATGACAATGAGGGGACACAGACTTTATGTGCAAAGACCATGTAACTTATTGTAGTTTATTCTCAAATAGGTCAGGTTGTTGTAGTTCAATTAACCCTTTCACAGGTCAGGAAATGTTACCGTGAAAAGATGATGTTGTTGAGTGTGTGTATTCTGTGTAGTGTATTGTCTTTAATGGATCAATTAAATATAGCATTTAGCAGTAATCGTATTATGAGCATTATTATTTTTGGCTGCAGCATAATTAGTAATTGCAGTAGTAGCAGATGTAAAATTGAACCTACATTATATGCAATTTTGTACAATATTGATATTGTAATAAAAAAGACATTTCACTGGAAAAACAATTGAGCAATTGCTAAGATAAGATAGATAAAATAACCAGCCAGGAGTGTTTGATTCATTTCTGACTAATCAAAGTATTTGATTTCACTGATGGGTTTAATCATTAAAAAAAGAAATCTAATTCAAAATCTAAATTGACAAATGGATGTTGTCTCATCAGTATTGCCCAGCGGTAATATGCAAAAAGGTAATAGTATAGTATCATAAGATGCAGCATGGGTCTGCGGTAATGTTAGCGGGTACAGTAGCCGTGGTAGTGTTATTAGTCGCAGTCGAGTACAGTAGTTAGAGCAATAGATATGGCTGAAGCATTAATAAGATCACTAGTACAACTGTAGCATGCTGTGTATTAATATGAGTAGTTGGTAACAGAAGATAGTAGTAGTAGTAGTAGTAGTGGTTAAAGTGATAAAGTGAAAGAGCAGCTGTGTAAAAATGTGACCTCGGCTATAACTCAGAGGTGTGTGTGTGGCCTGTGAGCCCCACAGACTGTCCAGTACATAACCATTGTCACAGGAGGCTGAAGGGAATTCGACTGAGCAGTCTGCTGCAGTCGTCACCCTCTGCTGTTGATGTGAAATCACTGCAGGCGTTTGCGTCTCTTGGATTTGAAGTGCTGCCTCACTCTGACATTTCGGCAGGCTGAGCCGCTGCACCAAAGGACGGACCATGCCGTGGTCACGGTTAGCGCTGACGGTTTTCATCGTGGCCTTGACCCTGTCAAACTCGACCAGGGGCCAAAGCAGGAGGAGGAAAGGGCAGAGAGAAGACAACCAGGTCACCGTCAATGAGGCCAAAGGTAAGTGTGATGTATCACTGTCATATGTTCAAAGTTGCTGCGTTTAAGGCCAGTAACTTAAACGCAGTAACTTTGAACATAATCAGACTTCATAGGCGCTGATGAAGTCTGATTATCTCAACTTGATAGTCTTTTACTCTCTGAACTCTAAACCGCGTGTCTTGTTGTAAGTATTAAGTGTGTTATATGTGAAATGGCTTCATGTACCTTGTGATGACAGAATTATAAAAAAAAAAAAAAAAGAGTGGCATTCAGTCTAGAAGTGTTGATCTGCACTGGCTTTTTAAATATTATATACTGAACTGTGCGAATGACTGAATGCAGAGTGGAGGAGAGTTGACACTGTTGGAGCACTAATCATTTCATTAACTGCCACACTGTGGCCCTAATGTCACTCATGATTATTGTGCTTAACCTCCATTACATTTGCGAGCTTCATGAAGCAACAAGAACCTTGATAATATCACCAATATGTTTTGTTTAAACCTTTTATCTAAACGGTCTAATTGAGAGGGATCTCTCAGAGTCCTGCATACAAAAATAAACAAAACAATACAAAAATATGTATTTTAAACACAGACATGGATAATTGACAGGCACAGTTTTTACATTGTCACATTTAAGAAAAGCATGTGCAACTGTGATTGCAAATATACATACGACACATTAAAATGATCCAGTGAAATATGTTAATGTAATTTCAGATTTGTTATAGGTCATCCCATTTGATCTAACTGATAAAAACATCGCCTTGTTAATTGGAAGTATAAAAATGATTAGAGCCGGTGGCATGTAGAATAGTGTCATATGCATACAAACGTACTGAAACATGTTGGGACAAATAATGTATTTGAATCCACTGGGGACCATGATCAGTCATCTCAAATTTGTTGAAAACTAGTGCCCCTCCATTGCTACCCATTTTCATCTTTGACGGTACAAAACAATCTGATAATGATACAGTTTATCTACACATTTTTTATTATATATAAACAGATAACAAAAACATTGCAAACGAGATGTAACTTATCTAAAATATACAATATGTGCCGATACTAAGAGATCCGTCATAAGCCATTTGGCTGGATTCTTTTGGGGAAAATCCACGTATAATTTTTCAAGATCTTTTTTTCTTTTGTTCATTAAAAGGGTTGTCTCTGGACGCAATTAACTCACTTGTATCACTTCTCTGTTCACCTTTATAATTCATACCACATTTAATAAAAACATGGCCTGTGATCTGGAATGATGAAGCCTAACTTTTTTCCTGCTGTTTGTTGCTGCCTAGCCCTGATCTGCCCAGTGGAGATTATGTTCATGGTGGACAGCTCGGAGAAGGCCAAAGCTCTGCTGTTTGAGCGACAGAAGGCGTTCGTCCTGCGCTTCAGCACCAAGCTCATGCAGCTCCACTCTGAGGGCTGGCGGATGCGGCTCCGGCTGGCCGCCCTGCAGTACAGCAGCACTGTTTCAGTGGAGCACAACTTCAGAGACTGGCAGGATGTGGACGTGTTCCAGAGCCGGGTGGCTGCCATGACCTTCATCGGCCACGGCACCTACTCCGCCTATGCCCTCACCAACGCCACCCAGGTGTTTGGCCGCGAGACGTCCTCCAGCAGCCTGAGGGTGGCGCTGCTGATGACGGACGGAGCGGACCACCCTCGCAGCCCCAACGCAGTGACGGCTGCTGCCGTGGCCAAACAGCACAACATAAGGGTCTTCGTCATCAGGCTGTCGGGCCTGACCAAGGAAGGTGCCGTGGGCACAAAGCTGCGCTCCATCGCCAGCGCCCCCCCACAGCAGCACGTCCTCGGCCTCACTGACAGCCAGCTGGACGACAGACTCTTCAGCGAACTGGTCAGTTGTGCGCGCGTTCATGTGTCTGCTCATGTGTGAGGCTGACATTGACGTGAACGATCAACAGTCCCTTTGTGGCGCATTCACAAAAACACTGAAGAACTAGATACGAAGGCTACTCGAGAATAAAAACAACCAGATCAGATAAGATGACAACATTAATGAAAAATGCAAATTCATAGAGAATGTAGGATAATGTGTACAGGAAACAGTCTGGATTGATGTCGTGGCAAATACAGACATACCAAAAAATGACGTACCAGTTTGACATTTGTTCCAGCCAGGCCACTAAGTTGGAGCAGAAGTTACTGTATTAACAACAACAACAAAAAAACAGCTTGTCTGGCAAAACATTAAAATTATGAGGTAGTAAATCCTTTTAAATGTTTTTACTGCCTTAAAAGTAGAGAAGTACTGTTGCAGTTAGATCCAGTAATTGACACCACTCTCATACTGTATCTGTCTGTTAAATACAAGGCAATATCTGTTTATCAAACTCGAGGCAAGCGGTTACATGCATTGTACTCAGAGAGGCTTCTGTCTAACCACTCACTGTCACGAGTCAAATTATCTGCAGTTAGAAAGGCCTCTTGTATTGACCTGTATTTGTTAAACTCCACAGGGTAATACAGATAACTGAATATGACTATATTTACTTCTACAGTAAAATTCACTAGATTTATTTGCTGAGTAATTCTGTCTCTGTTTCTTTTAGAATGCAGTTGTGAAAACCGGGGTGAGTAATATGACATTCATGAAGAATATCATCCCCGTGATTATTCATGTACTTGATACCAGAGTCTCTATGGTAATCTTGTGATGTCTGTCTTTTGCCCTGCTCATTTAATTTTTCCCCCCTCTATCCCTAATAATGCACACTACTGACTTTGGTTCATATTTGGCAATTTTTTTTAATGATTTTATTTTAGTGCCCACATCCAAAGTCCTGCCTGTGTGGAAAGGGAGAAAGGGGTCACCCTGGATCTCCAGTGAGTACCATCATGTTGATCTGAATCATTACATACTGTTCATATGGTCTATCTCAGCATCATTCTGAGCAAATATAGTGTGAGATCTCTGCTGGCACCTCACACTCATATTCTCATATTATCTTAATTTACTCACCACTCCTGTAAAATGCTGTATTGTTGCACATCTTGCATTGTGTTCCTCATGTAACATGAAACGTGATCACTTTACAGTGAATGAGGACAGTTTGCTAATCGTCTCATTTGAAAATTAGAATAAAGTAGAATAAAGGGCCACAGAGTCCAGTGAACCTCGCACAGTGGCTTGCTGTCCCTGCACAGGCGGGAATTCTCTTGGCCCCGGCACCCAGGCAGGCAGCGTCTGCCAGCAGGTGTGTCTGGCCCGCATCCAAAGCACCACAGGGAAAAGATGTGGAAGAGCAGGAAATGTTTCCCACAATGCAAGTGTAGCAGGTGGCGAGATGGCCAGCTGGAAGGGGTGTTTTCACTGGCAGCGCTGCTGAAGGGAGGCCCTTGGAAAAAAGCAAAGGTCAAGGACGGAAGATTAGGCTTAAGCAAACACAGCGGCCGCGGTGATCTGAGAATCCGAGGTGGTGGTTTGTGTTAGACGGGGGTTACAGACAGGTCACACTGAGAATACCCATCCTCACCTTTGCTTATGCACACACAGAGCTCAAGCTGCAAGGGGGCCCAAACATTCTCATTCTGCACAATCTCTCCGTTGACTTTCATCTAGGGGAAACCGGGGGAGCAGGGCTCTGACGGAGCGCCGGGCCCAAAGGGTTCTCGCGTAAGTGTCTATTGTCTCCATAATCCGGTGCTGTTAACAGAGAGAATTCATGAAGTGTCGTTTGATGTGCTGTTTTGTCTGGGTTCGGTCACTGTAGGGGGAACCTGGTATTAATGGACGTCCAGGAATGGAGGGCCTTGAGGTGAGAACCGAATGTTGTTTGTGTTTTTCCATGCTGAGTTTACAGGGCTTTCAAGCTGCCATGCCATTTAAGCTACATTGTATTTTGAGAAGCATGGTAGAAGAATAAAACGATTTTGTGTAAACATGTACAGAGCTGTGCATTATATGTTGCGGTAAGGCAATAAATCTGTCACTTGTTCAACATCATATTGACACCTCTTACAAGGTAAACCACTGGTCGAGCCTTAGTAGATGTCGGCATCTCAGTTACTCCTATTGGTCTTATTTCGTCTGTCTTTGAGAGAATTGCCAACATTTCTCAGGGAATGTGCTCTCACGTGGGGGCTGACCTCTGCCGACCAATCAAGAAAGAAACACTGGCGCAAAGCAGCAGGAAGTGAGACGCCGTCGTCCATGTGTCCACGGGCGTGCTGGTCTTAAAATGATTGCGCTTTTGACCAACAACAACCTGGTCTGAAGTCAATGCTGCAGTTATTCCAAGAAGCTTTAGTGTTGTCCCCCATTTGTAAGTCGCTTTGGATAAAAGCATCTGCTAAATGATTGATTTGAATGTCAATTTTAAGAGTGTATTCTGGGGATAGTTAGTGGATAAGTCATAGATAAATATGCACCCATATGGGTGTGCGACGCAAGTATACTCTGCTTGTTCTGCACACAGGTGATCCGCTTTCACTTTGTGCACGAGCAGATCTGTTTCCTCTGCAGACCAACATTATCTCTTCCTACCTGGCAAG
This sequence comes from Scophthalmus maximus, assembly GCF_022379125.1. Lineage (NCBI taxonomy): Eukaryota > Metazoa > Chordata > Actinopteri > Pleuronectiformes > Scophthalmidae > Scophthalmus > Scophthalmus maximus. The sequence continues at coordinate 3,172,791 of NC_061536.1, forward strand.
TACAACTGACAAAGTGACAAAAGTGGATTGGGACACAATGACCAAAATGTGCCTACCTAATGACCAATCACTGAACCCCATTGTTTATTTTCTGGTGAATGTCTTCTCCTTCGTTTTTGTTCCAAATTGTTCAAGAAGTCTTATTTTCATATTAATACATTTCTATTTTTAAATGTGAATAAATCCATGTAGTTCACAGGTCTGATTTTTTTTAAAGAGGACCAATTATGCTATTTCTATTTTTTTCTGTCAAATATATCATTTTGTAGTGTCAACTGTTCAATACTAATCATAGACAAAGTTTCACATAATAAAGTAAATGTATATAAAAGTAATTCCTGTGACATGGAAGTCCATAAGGCGTCAGACTCTTTCTGCTCATGTGGATTGGCTGAGGTTTTTTCAACTGTCTGTTGTAAACTTTGGAAAGTTTAAAGGCGACATATTATGCTCATGTTCAGGTTCATACTTTTAATTTGGGTTACCACTTGAAAAGGTTTATGTTCAGAAAAGGCATCAGTGTTCTCATAGTGCCCAATCCTGCAGCTCCTCTTTAGACCCTCTGTCTAAAACACCTTGATTTCATTTAGCCCCGCCTCTTGATAGACCCTGCTCTGATTGGCCAGCTGGCCCAGTCTGTTATGATTGGTCAACCGATGTCAAATTCTCAGATTGCAGGTGGGGTTACCCCTAAAGAGTCCAACTGTGACATCACAATGGGAGAGATATCTGAACCAGTTGTTCCGAGCCAGGCTGTAGGGTTTAGCCAGCTAACAAAAAATAACATATTTTTTCACAGTTTGTGGGCCAGCAGGCTCCACAGATCCACACATTTATGTACACAAACACTGAAAAAGTGATTTTTGCACATTATTTCACCTTTAATTAATTCTTCCCCTTTCTATAGGGTAAAACCGGCATCGACGGAGAGAAGGTATGTGTTGTTATTACCTTCATTCTACTCATTCTTTAATGGTAATTATTTTACATATGTCTCTGAATTCAAAGGTCATTAAGATCACTCAGATTCTTTAACATATATGGGTGTATCTCTTTACATGTCTGTTTCTATCCACGTTTGTAGGTACAATATCTAGTGTATGAAATCTGATGCACAATGTCAGTGGTCATAATTTCCCTTCAGCGTGCAGAACTTCAGCTTGACTTTGTTCATGTATTACAAAGATGATGCTTTAAGCTTCACTTACCTGTATCCTCACTGGTCATATTTTTCAGGGAGAACAGGGTGAATGCGGTGCCCCTGGTACAAAGGGAGAACAAGTAGGTTTCTTTCTTCCTTTTTTTAATCATTGTCATGGTTACTGTTGCTGTGACCAGATACTGTTTGTAAATGTAGTGATGATGTATTAAGGTTTTTCCTTAGGGTGCAGATGGACCTCTTGGCCCCAGAGGCCCCAGAGGAGAGCAGGTAAAGTGGTTTTTTTTCATTTTTTGGACAACTTGAATGGCTGGGCTGTATATTGACATTCTATTTCACACAGACCCTTGTGTTAATTGTAGTTCCACACGACAGCTGATCAACCATAAGTCTTAGCTCACTCTGACCACAAATCACTGGGAATGACATGGATTCAGTTTTGGTGACCAGTCTCATTAACATACAGTCATACAGTATATAATTCAGATTCATAAAATTATCTCACCAGCTTTCCTCACATATAGATAATGAACAACAGATGCCTGTCACCACAGTAGCTTAGCTGAAGTAACATTTAATGTGGAGAACAACTCGAAAGCAGGATAGCAGAGCGGCTAGCCTTGCTCCGTCCAAAGTTGAAAAATGTGTCTACAGACACATCTAAATCTCACTCACCAGGTCACACATTCTGTGTCATGAGTTTAATCTGTCCACAGACAGAAAACAGGAAAAAAAAAAGTGGTTTTAGGCAGAGGACTGGTTGAACAGTGCCGAACAACAGCCAGACGCCGTGAATTTGCACCGCATCCCGAAATCTTGTTGTTACAGTTAAGTTGCCAGTGCTACCATCGTGCTTGTACAGACACCAAAACCTGGCAACTGACCAGACCAAAATCTGGCAACATGCGCGTCGAGCAGTGATAGTTTTGAGAAGCACTGGGTGGTTGAATAAACTGCTGTTCGTCAAGGACTTGGTCCATCCTGTTGCTGTTTGCGAATACGATGCTTTGTGTTCATTAGTTCTGTCAGCATTGGAGGTGTTCATCTGGGCCTGTTTTGAACTTTGGACAGGACCGGTGTCACCGTTTCCCCCTTGCTTTCAGTCTTTTTATGCTAAGCTAGGCTTACACCATCCTGTCTCCAGCTCTGTGCCGGACACACAGACATGAGATTGATACCAGTCTTCTCGTCTCACATCAGAAAGAAAGTGAACAATGCATTTATCAAAAAATGTTGAACTATTCCTTCAAGAAATTATCACCAAAGTGTGTGTGTGTGTGTGTGTGTGTGTGTGTGTGTGTGTGTGTGTGTGTGTGTGTGTGTGTGTGTGTGTGTGTGTGTGTGTGTGTGTGTGTGTGTGTGTGTGTGTACTGTAGGTGTGTGTGGCCGGCAACAAGCTTCAGTGTTGGTTTCAAAAACCTGATATCGCCCATCATGCAGCACACCTATGAAGCAGCCATGTTCGTAAGAGTCTTTACATCTAAATGGGTGTCTGGTCAAATTGAAAGATTCCTGTATGCCCCCCCCTCATATCCACACTGAAACAATCAGCGCTCCGGTGAAAGCCACACACTCGAGTCCATCTCCTGCTCTGAACTTGTGGAATGTGAGCTGCGGATTAGGTCTTATCCCCTTCCTAATGTAGCCTTTCTATAGCGGGGAATGCAATGGTTGTGGTCTTTGGGCAGGCGTTGTCCCAGAGGATTAGGATTTGGGCACATTGATCCCTTCCCTCTCTCCTTAAATGCTTGTTGCCCCCTTCCGCATCGGTAGAACAACAGCAGCTATCGTCAGAGACCCGGTAGGTTTCACAGCCACCTGATCGCTCTCCAGTTCCCATGAAATGCACCTAACACCGTGAGGATTTGCACAGTACACAGTGGGACTCAAATTGCAGCAAAAGAGACGTGGGGTAGATAAAGCATGGAGATTCACTGAACGGCAGAGGAACGTGACCTTGCCAGATGACTGGGTGGCGGATGATACTGAGCAAACACAGAACGGTGGTGAGGACGCAGACGGGCACGAAAACAAGACTTTTGAAAAACAAACAGGATTCTCGCGGCCAACGTTTAAGTACCAGAAGATAATTGTGTGGTGATCGAAACCCAGTCCTTATATACAGTATACATACAGTGAGTGTGCGCAGGTAAGCTGACATTTATACTTCAGACGGTCTCAACTCAAAGTACCAGACTTTTTGGCCCATTCACTACAAATCACACCTGTTTTATTCTCTCTTTTCCAAATCCAACTTTTCGAGGTACTACAGAAGACCAAGTTAGCTTGTAGTACAGGACATGATTATAATTAAACTGGTCTAGTTTGAGGAGGAGGAGAACTGTCTTCTTCCAAGAGCTCCTCTTGAGTCAGCTAATCAATCACAGTTAACATCATGTCAGCTTAAGGCACAGTATTGTGGGTAATGCAGTGCATTGCCATGCACTTGACAGCTCAGGAAGATTTGAAATATCCACAATATTGGAGCATAAAAAGCAAAGAACAAGTCATCAGGATTATGATATTTCAAAAATGATTCACAATGTGTGATAAAACAAACTGTCTTAATAACCTAAGATTGTCCATCTCGTTGATAAAAGCCCAGAAATAACACTACAGTTGAATGAATCATAAGCATACTTGTTGCTTTTTCATGATGCAATGTTAAATTTCTGTGATCTGAAAATAGCATTTTATCTCAAAAGTTTCATGTGAATTAGATATTCCTATTAATAAGTCAGCTCCTCAGAGACTCCAGCAGAGGGCAGTCTCAGTTCACCGGCATCCATCCCACCGTTCTACCCGTCAGATACGTCTCTCATGCGTGATTAAACAGTTCAGGGAAGACAACCTCAGCCATAGTTTCAAGACCCTCTAATGTCCAGTTTGAAAAGAATGGAAAATGAAAAAAATAATGTCTGTCTAGTTGGTATAATAACCGGGTTCACATTCACGCTCAGAACCCCCCCCCCCCACAGGCACCAGGGTTCAGCCTCTCACTGCTCTGTTGGTCGGTGGGAAAGTTTTCCAAAGATGGTTAATGTCTTGATTGGTATTCCTTGATAATCTTGTGGTTATTCATGTAAATTCATTTTATGTGTTGTCGTTTATTGGACCAAAAGTTATTACTTGCTCTTTCCTATGTTGCTCCTATATCAGGGAGCCACAGGAGGATCTGGAGACCAGGGGGCAGAGGGGCCGCCTGGCTCTAAAGTAAGACAACAACGGCAATCACGTTGGACACGCACAAAGTGTTTCCAAGGTTAAAGCTGTGGGCACGTTCTCACTGTCTCCCATTCCTTTACAGGGCGAGCGAGGACCGAGGGGTGCGCCTGGACCTTCGGGAGATAATGGCATTGGGTTCCCTGGTCCCAAGGTACATTTGTGATGGGTTAAATTATGAAACGTATATATCTGCAAGAAGGCAGGATGTCCTGTGTGTCATCTCTATCCTCCACACCTCTTTCAGGGTGACAAGGGGAACCAGGGAAGACCAGGTTCACCTGGACCACTGGGTGTGGGTGAACCAGGGATGATGGTAAGTTTTCAAAAACTGAGTGAAACTACAGGGACTGATATATTTGAAGGCATAGCATGAATCCATAGCTGTGGGCTACTTCAGTCGCTAACAAAGAAACATTATTTGCCGTAAATATTATTACAAAATATCCGTGTCAGTATGCATTGGTAATTAACATTATAAACCTGTTGTGTTAAGCCTTAAGTGTTGTGTTCCAGCAAAAAGCACTTAGACTGGTTGTTGGTGGAAGAAGTTTATGGAAGAAAAGAAAATATTAGAATATTCATAAGCCATACCTAATTCTGAAATTGAATGACTGCTAAATAACAAATGTTGAATTTATTGCGCTGCACTGTACTTTCAAAACCATCTCTTTGAATGTTTTTGATTTAATGAATGTATTCCTTTTGTGTTGGACTTCCACTCTTTCCATGCCTCTCTTCCAAAAATGGTTGATACAAGTGCAATCTTCCATTTTTCAGGTTCCTGGTCAATCATCTGCTCTGCTTTTCTTGGATCATGTGATCAATAGGACGAGTTCTGTGTCTGAGTTTAATGCAATTTAAAACAAGCAGAGAAGCAAACTCTGACTTGAATTTTTTGCATTTAGTCCTGAATCAGGAAAATTAAAATGGTGATATTCAGATTAAGTAAATTAGTAAGTAAAATATTTCAATCCTATGAAATGACTTGAATTACCATTGGGCATTCACTTTGCTTCCAAAGGAATTATAATCTAATGTTACTAAACACTCAGTACAGTGACAGCAAATGTAAAATCTGTTAATTCAATATTTAACATTTGCTACATTTGTGCTGATGGATTTAGGGTCCAGCAGGGCCAGCAGGGATTCAAGGATCTCCAGGATTTCCTGGCGAGGGTCTCCCAGGATCCAAGGTAAATTCCCAGACAAACTACACAAAAAATGCAGACTCCTCTGGTGACCTGTTGTTTGACTCTTACGATCTTTCTAGACCTTCCTCATTTGTGTTTCTTGCAGGGCGACAGAGGGTACGAGGGTCCTAAGGGCAGCCGTGGAACTCCAGGGTTTGGCTACAAAGGTGATAAGGTACGGTTCACAGTTTAACGGGGTTGGAATCACAGATGCATGTATACTGCAAACTTGTGAAGCTGTAAAGGATGACCTGTCTGACCTCTCACCTGTCTCACCCTCAGGGAAACACAGGAGCCCCAGGGCTGCCAGGTTTGGTGGGGTTTCCAGGGGCAGGCAACCAAGGGGAAAAGGCAGGGCCAATGGACTCAATTGAAAATGATAGGAGTTTGCTTCCCTTTGTTATCCTGTATTCATAAAACCTTTTTTTTTCTGGCTTTAGGGGGACCACGGGCCCGCTGGGCCATCTGGACCCAGGGGACCTCCTGGACTGGGTATAGTTGGACCAAAGGTAAGTAGCAGAGGTGTGATGATATATATGTGAAACAAGCATCAAGTAATCTATATTTGACATTCATTAGAAATATACAGTAAATACACAGTGTAATACACCTGTTTAATGCAAGACTGTGTAACATTTAAAGAAGAAATTACCGTTGCTCAATTAAATGCATACCCATTAGCTAATGTTAGCTAAAGTTAGTATAAATATCAGTGAGTTTGGTGATTAAAAACAACATTTTTAACTTTTACCGTCAGTGTTAGAAGAAAATACTTGTTTCCTTTACTTACTGTAAGTAAGAGAAGCAAAACCACAATGTAAAAATGCTCTGATTTTACTTGAGTTATAGCACAAAAGTATAAGCAGCAAAATGTATAATTGAGGCTTGATATTTTACACTTTAACCATCAACTTTATTATGAATGACTATAAATAGAAAAGAAAAATACATCTATATATAACATGAATGAGCATTTCAATGTCAAGGTTGATAACAAACCAACAGTTACATTATCTGAATCACTTAGACTGAAAGTAAGATGGTGAAACTGAAAATATAAGTACATCCAAATGTGTGTAATAATAACAACACACCTATAGTGCAGGGAGGTGAACTTTGAGGATGTGTTCAATAGACAATTTGAGAAATTGTTTTACCGGTTGCCTTCATTTTGCCTTCCTGGGGACTTCTTTACAATACGTCTCAACCTCCAAGGGTGACCAAGGTTTCCCTGGAGAACCTGGATCACAGGGGGAGAGGGGTGTTGGTGAACCAGGACCAAAGGTAATACAAGCACACTCCTCTTGAATAAAACATGTTGAAATTTAGCACACCAGATGTTTTGAGTTCATGTTTGTGTGTGGTTTTCCAGGGTCAGCCAGGGCCGGATGGGACTGCAGGGATACCTGGTATTCCTGGTGAGGATGGAGCTGCTGGGCCTAAGGTGAGCCAGTGAGTGCAGGTCAAAGGTCACGTTTAGTAAACTTACAAGGTCCAGTTTGGGGTTCAGACACTGAACACAGCCACTTGCCAAACCGTACTTCCTCTTACGGCTGTCACGATATCCAGGTATTTACAATAAGTGTAATATGTACAGGATGTGGCAAAGGAGTTAGACCGGTTTGTCCACTTACCTGAAGGTCGGCTGTTTGATTCCCTGCTCCTCCAGTCCGCATGCTGAAGTGTCCTTAGGAAGACACTGAACTGCAGTAACTATGTGGTTCATAATTCCAGCATAGTAGTCTTCGACATTAGCTATAATTAATTATAATAATTGCAATGAATTTTTCTGCCATGTACTCTTACATACTTTCAGTGCACAGTGGGTCTTGTGTCACTTGAAAACACATCACCGAGTTTAATCATGTCATGCTGGTTCATGTGTTGTCTGATCTAGGGAGAGATGGGGTTGCCAGGTCTGCGAGGCCTAGAGGGCGCACCGGGGAAAGGTATCCCTGGAGAAAAGGTAATCACCCACAGTGCACCTGCTGCCCACGAATTATTAAGTCCCAGCCTCCAAGAGGATATTGATTGCTATACGTCCAACATAAACAGATGTCGCTATGTTGTAATAGCCCTTGCTTGCACATTAGGGTGGTTTGAGTACATATTTACATACCTGACAATGCTTCAGTGAATCACTACATTCAGTTGTATCTGTGTTTGTGTGTGTGTGTGTGTGTGTGTGTGTGTGTGTGTGTGTGTGTGTGTGTGTGTGTGTGTGTGTGTGTGTGTGTGTGTGTGTGTGTGTGTGTGTGTGTGTGTGTGTGTGTGTGTGTGTGTGTGTTCTTCCACAGGGAGATAGAGGTGACCGTGGGGCAAGGGGCCTTTCAGGGGCTCCAGGCCCGGTTGGCCCTGCTGGAGCTAAGGTCTGTTACATACAAGTTACTAATAAGCACTGTCAGGTTCATACTGTATGTCTGCTCGCTGTTACGATTCAGCAGCTAACTCAGAGCTATAGGTTTAAGATCAGGCCATGTTTAGTGCAGTCTTGGACCTCTACAAAGTATTAATGTATGGTCCCACATGAAACCTCCACTTCTGAAGTGTACAATTGAGTGGAAAAGAAGAGGGCATGCCAGTGTGACAGTTTTACTTCCAGTCTGTAGCCATGGGCAACATGATAGCAGTATGGAAACAAGCTGCTGGAATCAAGTTTGATGAGAAGGGTGTAACTGGTGTTGAACCTTTCAACTTACTCTGTTGTTCAGGGGGAACCTGGCAGCGCAGGAATGTCTGGCCTACCCGGACCTGCTGGGCGGGGTTTACCAGGACCAAAGGTGAAGACACCTATTACATACTCACACACGTACACACACCTTTTAGTGATCACTGTCACTGTGTGCACACAGTAATTCAAAGCGCTAAGGGACTAGAGTCAACATTATGGTCAAATTGCTGAATTTCACTTTCATGTGTGTGTAACAATGTAAGACAAGATGGCTCCCTGGCCTGAAGGTGGCGACGGGGGTATGTGAGGGTGGAGGTGGCTCAGGAAAGACCTCCAGCTGCATCCCCTTCTGAACGCCCCCAAATGCTACACACTGGACCTTTAAAATCATAGTTCAGTGATTTTCAAGTGGGGTTGTATGAGTTACTTATGCATAGTTAATATGATACCTCATGGAGATGGTGATCAAGCTACCGCGAGTTTGTGCAGAAATACATGGCAGAAGTACGCTTGAAAAAAAGTTCTACTTCCACTAGCTTCAGTAAGTCATATTTTTCATCTGTCTTTCTGAAATAAATGTTTTTCAGAGTTACTTTACATATTCTAAAGCAGTGATTCCAAACGGCCATTTTTTCAAATTAAATTTCACAAGACAAAAAAAAAATTATCATGAATAACATGAACCGCAAAACTCAACAAATCTACGGGATAACATTAAAGAAAAACATCTTTGATGCAGCGCTTTCATTTTGGAGGACACGTTTTTGCAGCAAGTGCGCATGCGTCACAGTAACACGCACTCTCGAGCATTTGTAAAAAGGTGGGTCTTTAGGCTAGACCAGCTGAGAAACACTGTTTGCTCACTGTCTGTGAGCACAGATTAAATCGCAAAGATTGTTTATTTACTATAGAGGAAACTACATTGCTCATCAGTGATTATCTCTTAAAAACAAACCTGAGGACAGAAGTTATTCAACATTAATCCTGCTTGGTTAATCTTGGGTTATTTTAACCATTTAATGAAACTGAGTCACCTTACACATTAACATTGTGCAAAGATTTTCTGTTGTTGGTCCGGTTGCTTTAAGCTGATCGCTGATTCCGAACAATGACCTCGGTTGGAGGGTTTTAATCTGTACCAAAAAAATATATTAATTTTGAATGCTCGGCACATTCTGTAAGCCTTATTTGAGCGCTTTATGAATTCAATATATTATTATTATTATTATTATTTGTTCGGTCAGTACCCTTGAATATGAATATTGTAAATTAGATAGTTGTTCACTTGTCAAAATAACAGGGAGAACCTGGGCCAGTGGGACCAACTGGACCTGTAGGAGAACCTGGAATAGGAATCATTGGGCCGAAGGTAACACAAACACACACTATAATTGTCAGCAATATTTTACACGATACAGTACACTATGTAACCTTATTAATAAGACTGATTTTTCATACCTTAATGAAAAGAATGCTTCTTGATATGTTAATACCATCATGTATGCTTTTTTTTTCCTTACAAGAAATGTGCAATATACCAAACCTACAATGGTCAATGTATTGGTTTTCTCACTGTGTTTGTCCCTCAAATCATCTCTACTGTCCCCATGTTGCCTTTTCAGGGTAATAAAGGAAATCCTGGGCCTGTTGGGCCACCAGGGATGAAGGGTGATGGAGTCCCAGGACCACAGGTAAGAGGGAACAGGGTACAATTAAATTATCCTAGTCTTCAATGCATACGAATTACGAATGACAAGAATCTTGTCTGCGATCAACAGGGACTGCCTGGCTTACCAGGAGTGCAAGGAGAGACTGGAGCTGAAGGAAAAGGACTACCTGGACCTAAGGTGAGGCAAAAGTGCCAAGTCATAAATAGTGTAGGGAAGCCTCCAAGGTCTAAGAGGCATATTTGCTGAGGCTGAATGGGAACTATTGCACCAGTCTGCATTCAAAACTGAACTATTTGTATGCAATGTATATTATAACTCTAAAGTTATAACGAATATGTTTTAACTGCTGGATATGAGCTTCCACATCCAACAAAGTAAAAATCATATGACCTCCTCATTATGTGGATGTGTGTACACCATACCAGCTGATACAACTGTTGAATTTACAAAGGCAGGAATGGAAACAAAGCACGGGTTAGGCTGCTTGAGATGGATAACTAGTAGAGATTTCTTTCCAAGTTTGATCTGTTTATTCTGAATGTCAGGGTGACAGAGGCTTACGGGGGATCCCGGGCGCATCAGGTTCTCCTGGCATTGGACTTTACGGACCAAAGGTCAGTGAGTCAATATGCAGCATGAGGGAGATGAGCAGTTTCTGTTATCTTCATTAATTATTTCCTCAGGAAATCATAATGCCAGCCTCACACCTTGACAATTGCTGTAACTAATTGTATTCCCAGGGTTCTACAGGGCAGCCTGGTCAACTAGGCCTCCCAGGGCTTCCAGGAGAGGGCATCCAGGGACCAAAGGTGGGCAGGAGAAAACACTTGACAATGCCAGTGTAGTGTCGGTCAAGACAATGGGGTCCATGAATGTATTCCAGCTTAATCAGGTTGTTCAAGTAGACAAGGTACTTGTTCAGTACCTACCTATGGCGGAGCTGACCATGTTGATCCAATATCCCTTCTTGCAAGGAACATTGCAAGAGATTTCACTCAACGAGTACAGGACTTTAAGACACGTTTATATGCTGATGATACCCGTGTCACTCTTACCAATTCATCATTCTTCATCCTTAGGGAGAGCCTGGGTTTCAAGGGCCAGTGGGACCTCGGGGGGCACAAGGGGACGGCCTTCCAGGGGAGAAGGTACGGACAATTCAGTTACTCTATGTGCCAATGGTAGCATGGCCTGTCTCACATTACCTCTAATTATCGACTTTCACACACTCTCACACACACACAGGGTGGTAGAGGCATTCCTGGAGACCGGGGAAAGAAAGGAGATAAGGGCGATTATGGAGTACCTGGATCTACTGGACCAATGGTAATCTTCTGAATATTTAAAATGCTTAGAAGTTTTATATGACAATCTCCCTAAACAAAACAACAACAACTACATTTAGACCCGCTAGTCAAAGCAGGTGGAGTTTGTGTTCAGACGTGTGCACATGGGAGGGGAGCAGTTCATTGATGACGATGAGCTTATGAAATTATACTGTTTTGGAAAAAAATGAAATGCGCTTTTGACTGACTGTGCAGGATGCTGAAAAAGGGTTCATGTTCTTCATAACAGGGGAACAAAGGGGGAAATGCAGCTATACAACAGTTAAGATTTTAAAATAACCTGCATTCACATACAATTGTGGTGTTTATATATATATATATATATATATATATATATGTATATATATATATATGTATATATACATATTACTTTTTGTTTGTTCATTTGTTGGAAATTACTATTTGCATGTGCATGTAAGAGATATGCTTGTATTGTTACAGTATATAGTATTTCTAAACAGTGGGTGACAGCTGAACAAGAATAAATCAGTTTCACCACACCTTTAAAGATATAGGAGGAGGAGTTTAACTGTGGGGGAACAGATACAACCCATGTATTTAATGTAAATTCCCTCAGCTCTGTTTGCAAAATCATGGTTGTGTGTGTATAATGATGAGGAGATGATTCCAAAACACTATTATCACTTAATCTGAATTTAATTACAGGGCAGACCCGGAGAAAAGGGTGAACGAGGACTGACAGTGAGTACAGAGACTGACAAAAATGGTACAAGATGCACATTTTAACTCTAGGATTTAATGTGTAATTCTTTCAATTCTCCTTTTTTTTACCAAATGCAGAGAGAAGAAGTCATCAGAATTATAAGGGAAATCTGTGGTAAATGACACTTTCTTTATGGTCAGGTTTTTCTGCACTTTACCCATCAATCATTAATAAGCTTTGGTGTTGCTTAGATCTTGGGCCTAATGTTTCTTGTGAATGTAAATTAAAATGGGTATTAAGTGAAGTTTTGAAGTGATGTAATATTTATTTAAGGGTTATTATTGCAGTATATTTAATTCCAACGGGCAAGATTATAATTATATTATATTATTGTATGTTGATAGAGTGATGCTTTCTAATGTGTTTGTATCTGTTGCGTCTGTTATCCAGGCTGTGGGCTGAAGTGCAGAGAAAGCCCACTGGAGCTGGTGTTTGTAATAGACAGCTCTGAGAGCGTGGGGCCAGAAAACTTTGAGTTGGTGAAGGACTTTGTGAATGCTCTCATTGACCGGCTGTCGGTGAGCAGAGAGGCTAGCCGGATAGGCGTGGTGCTCTTTAGTCATGTCGACATGGTGGTGGTCCATCTTGAGCAGCCGATGAGCCAGGGCGATGTCAAGGCTGCCATCAGGAAGATGCCCTACCTGGGTGAGGGCACCTTTACCGGCAGCGCCATCCATCGAGCCAGCGAGCTGTTCCGGGCCTCGCGGCCTGGTGTGAGGAAAGTGGCTGTGGTTTTAACGGACGGACAGGCCGACCCCCGTGACATCAAGCAGTTTGAAGAAACAGCCACGGAGGCCCATGCTCAGGGGATCGAGATCTTTGTCGTAGGAGTCATGAACAAGACAGAGCGTCTCTATGAAGATTTCCAGGCTGAGATGAATGTTATTGCCTCTGATCCAGATGAAGAGTACGTCTACTTTATAGATAACTTCAGGACACTTCCCTGTAAGTAAACACTGGGTAAACCATGACTTTCCTCTATCTATCCACATGCAGAATGATATTAATATATACAGTGCTGTATGGCAAAAGCCTGTAAAAACATCCCAGCAATAACAGCCGTGGTTTAAAGCTTTTACTCATAACTGGGGTTCACTACAGTAAAGCATCAGTACAGTGTGAGAGCTTGAAGTAATCACTAAGTGCTGAATCTATTCAGTAAGACAAAGTGTTGGAGATCAGATAAATACATTAACCCAAAAAAGTACCGGAAAGGCAAAGATGGAAGCTGTGTCCAAACCACACTTATACCAATAATGGCAAAAGTGTTGAATACTAAGCCATGGACTACTTTAAATGAAAGAACAATGGAGAATTTAAGCACATTTTTTTCTTTTTTTCTGTGAGTAATGTCTGAGTTGACAATCCAGTCACGCCTCCATTTGTGCAGAACAAATATCCGGGATGTGTTTAAGGACACTGCTTTCTCACAAGTGAAAGAGTTGCAACAACTCCAACAGCTCATTTGCATGCCGTGTGTTTCGTAACACTCGGCCCCGCTGATACATATGCTCGACCAATCGCGAGCCAGTCTCAGCTGTCAATCATGACGCCTGAGCCCGTTTTTATTGCATCATGTAAATGCAAATTTATCGGAAACATGAACACTTGAACATACACCAGTGTGATAAGAACCACCTATGATGATAGAGACCATCTTTGAGTGTCATGACAATGTTAAACAAGTCGCACACTAAATTTTCTTGAGTTTATTATTGATGTAGTCTCTGTCGTCTTATGTGATGAGTACAACTTCTAACCATTTTGAACTGTCGTTACGTCTTTGCTTGTTTTGGCACAGCTCTGGAAAGCATAGTACTGAGTCGGATTTGTGAGCAGGATGCCACGACGGCCTCTCTACCAAACTCTGTCTTTCCAGCCGTGGAAATGCTCCCAGACGTTCGAGAAGACGGCCACTCCAAAGAGTTCCCAGAGGAAGAAAACGTACAAGTAACGCTGCTTTGATCTCATCTCGTGGAAACTTGCTAGATTGAACTTATATTGTCGACCTCAATTTACAGCTGGTGAATATATCAAAAAATCTAAATGACTCCTACACTAAAAACATCTGTCCTCACATTTAAAATACTCTGGTCAGGCTGCCACCAGCACAAGGCAGCTGTTCTTTTTCGCCGCTGTCCACGGCTCAGAGGCAAAAAGTTCCATGGGATTTTATCATCAGGGATGTCAGTTGTCTGTTCGTTGGACAGACTGAAATATCACGACAAATGTGGAGACTGCAGACATCCATGGCCCTCAGAGCATTAAGCCTAATGGTTTTTCCTCTAATGCCACCATGAGGTTTAACATTTTTGGGTTTAGAGGGACTTACTAACACTGCAGCCCATCAGCTGTAATTTGTGTTTAGTGCTATTTAGCAAATGTTAGCATACAAACACACTAAACAAACATTGTGGAGCTAATCGTCATTAACATTGTCATCATTAGAATGGTAGAGTGCTAACATTAGTACTAGAGTTACATAGCATGGCTATAGACTGATGTTGCCACATTAGCATGGCGTTTTAGGCTCTAACCGTAAAATACAGTATGTATCAAAGGAATACTTACACATACTTTGAGGTTAGTTGCATGCAACATTCGGAATTGATGCGCTGCAAAAAATAATAAAAATTACTTAAATTACAATTACTTTCAAAGTCAAGTTTCCAATTGTCCTAACTTAAACTTAACTCCTTTGTGTGTTACTAACTGAAGTAATTAATTTAGGTTGGTAATCAATTGTCCTCTTTCAGTGTAATGTACAGTGTATATCACAATTGGACAACGGGTTCATCCAAACCAAAATTAGATCAATGAACAGAAAATGTGGAAGTTTGTCCTCAATGCTTACATTCCTACATAAGAATATGAAGATCTGGTTTGCTTGACCCAATCTGAGCTCATCTTCTACACCCCAGCATGAACTCACAGTGGAGACGGTGAAAGCCCCGACCCAACGGCCCCCAGAGTCCGAGTGGCCTGATGAGAACCTGGTTGACAGTGAACTGTCGGTGGAGCCCTGGAACCGGCTTCCAGGCGTCACATTTGCCTCTCCTGGTGGCAAGGGGAAGCAGGACACCGGGGTGACCTCTGTGGTGGGCCCCCAGCCTCCAACATCCTCCAGGCTACGTGAGGCAAAGAGCACACAGGCTCCGGTCAGCCCTCCTCCTCCACCCCTGACGGAGTCGTCAGTGTCAGGTAAACAAGGAGAACACCAGTTGATTAACAGTGACAGTTCCACAGCCACACCTCTGATACAGCTTGTTTTTATAGAATGTTGCCTTTCTGCATAACAGACACGCGACACAAATTAACAATGGGACTTTGAAAGTTGTGCAACACGTCATCTGCTCATAACATTTTACGTCTGTTTTAGTTTGGAAATCTTGTTGCCTCCTTCGCAACCCAAACTTCAACTTGACAACAATCTTGAACTTGACCAGCAACAGTATTACAGTGCTGCTAAAATGTTAGTGCATCAATAACAGTGATCCACTAATATGATCCCTGAGGAAATGTTTACATCCAGACCTTTTACCCGTAAAAGTAAAAGGTATATCACTGTGGTTATGTTTATTTGCAGCATTTCAAATCTTCGTCCTCTGTATGCTGATTTGCTTTTTATTTGAATTTATGTAACAATTTTATGCATCTTGTTGTGTTTTGGACTGACACTTTATTGGCTTCTTCTGAAGTGTTGCAGAGACCCAGTCGAAAACAGATGTATGAGAAAAAACAAACATTGTGCCTAAATCCAACATACGTGTATTTATTTTAGCACTGATTCAAAATGTGTTCAACACAAACACAGAGAGAAGACAAAAACAGGGAATAGCATGAGGCAGCAACGATTACGGTTAGCTGCGATTTATTTGTTGTCGTACGCAGTATGTGTAATTATTTCAGCTGTCAGGAAGACAGAGTTTCACAGAAAGTTATGTTATGTGATGTTATGTTATGTTCTAGGTATAGAACTGATCCCTTCTCTTGTATTTTTATAAATTAGTCGACCACTGTACTGTGCTTCTGTAAATGTACACAATTTTGTCTAATGACCACTTTGATTTAACATACAACACTCAACCTTATACGAACTTCAACATGTATTTTTTTTCTATAGATTGAACCACCCAACAGTATATAAAGTTATTACAGTATTTAAGCTTCATCTCGATCAATTACGACAGTAAAAGCTAGTTTCATCTGAATACATCAGTTGTAATGATCAAATGTAATAATTTATAATAAAATTCCACCATTTTCATATTGTCATCCGTCATTTATTGATCCAAGCAAAACTATTCACTCATTGCACCCTTCCTGTCCTTTCAGGTGAAGGGTGCAGTCGGCCTCTAGATCCAGGTCCCTGTCGGCAGTACGTGGTCAAGTGGTACTATGACCCCGAGGCCAACGCCTGTGCCCAGTTCTGGTACGGTGGCTGCGAGGGGAACGCAAACAACTTTGAGGCCGAAGATGACTGCAAGGATTCCTGCATCTACACGTAACAGGCTGTGCTAGGAGAAAAGGGCGTGTGCGAAGCTGACATGCTCCATCCGCGTCACTGAGGAACAGATATGCACTGATGAAGCAGGCTTCACTGCTTGAACAGAGCTCAGGCCACTAGCTGCTGTGATCACACCCTTGGACGTGGAGTGAGATAATGGAGTCCTGACTTTGACCTCCCTGTTGTCTTTCCTGCTACATTCACACTGCGGCCGCTCCTGTTCAGTTGTCAACTTCTGCACACAACATTAGCTGTCGATTCATTTTGGAGTAGTTCTATCTGTCAAGGATGTAAACCAAATATATAACTAGGGCAAGCTTATAGGACCATCGAAAAGATTGTTATTTTGATTTCCACTTTCACTTTCTTTCCATTGTTGTCTAGTTTTCCTCCTGGCAAAGACGTTCAGTCCACAATATTTAGTTGTAGGTCAACCGCGTTCAGAACACAATCACTTGCATGTGGATTGCACAGGAAAATAGAGTTGGAGCAGATACATATGGTTCGGGGCGTGTTAAGACAGCTTTGTGGACAATGACAGGGAAACATGTCTGTGATGTAGTCTGTCACCCTTTGACTTATGTGGCATCACTGTGCCAAACACTGGTGATGCTGGATAACTGACAGCAACAGGTTTCTAAGGGCCAGGGTTGTAACAAGCCATCGCATTCCACCTCAGTACCATGAGTAGCATAGTGACTATAATATTACATGAGGAAAGTTACACAATGTGATAATGCACCATGAACAAAATAGCAATAAGAGCACAAAGAATATCCCAATATTAATAGTACCAAAGCTCCAAATAATTATGGGAAAATAAACAGATTGTGAACAAATAATTGTTCATTTATTCTCTAATTACTTTTGATTCTAAAAATAAACTTACTTTTATATAAGATAAAATTTGACAAAATTTTGAATCAATTAAAAAAACTGAAGACGTTAATGCCTGATGAGGTATATCTGACTGAAATGTGTGTTTAAGATAACAGTGCAGGATCTTGTAGGAACAATGATTTCTAGTAATCTGATTTGTCAACAGTTGATCGGCTGCCACGGAGAACACGGTACCAAGAACCAGATAATCATGAGCTTGTTCATTGGTCCACCGCTTCGCGTATGCATGTTGTCACGTCTCCTGGAATTCAAGAGTTGGCGGGCAACGATGTAACACCTCACATATTTTCTTAGATTTTACACTTTTAAAGCATTTAAATTAAAGAGTAAAAAAACGTTTTACAACAGAACAAGTTGATTTTAATGGAATGATGACTTTGTCTTGTACATTTATGGCATTAATTGTTGGAGTCCTAACAGTTATACTGCATTAATTAGTAATAATATTGTAATTGATTTAATATCCCATTTAGACAGACATTTAAAAATAAATAAAATGCAAAAGGAGGTGGGGGTCTGTTGAATTGAAATACTGAATTGATCTCAATCAATTACTGAGACATAAACCAGCCAAGATTCAGTTGCTCGTTTTTTCCAAGGTCTCATAATGGCTTCTGTTTCCCTTTATCATCCAAGTTCCTGGTAGATGCCAACACCATCATTCAGTGGTGTCAGGTAAAAAAACAACCTGTTCTACTTCTCCTGTGAACTCCTCTTTTGTCAAATAGATCTCAATCTGCTCCCTCAGCTAATGAAATACATGACATTAAATTCGGGGATTTTGTTTAGTTACGTATTGTTTTTGTGGGTCAGGGATCGTGAGTAAGAGTCTGTGCACAATGCAGTGGTGCCTTTTGGGCCTCAGACTGCTCTAAACCCATTAATGGTATTATATAGTGTTGTAGCTTCTTGTGTTTATTTCTCAAGCTTTAGCTTTGTAGTTGATCTTAACAAAAATCATTTAACCACCATTATGTGATGAATGTTGTGTGAAGAGACACTTGATTGTATATATTATATATATTCTTTTATTTTTTAACACTGTAAAAGTACCAGAAGGAACTAACTCTGAACATGTTAACAAAAGAAAATCTTTTTTTCAATAAATGAAATATAATTTCTTAAAATTTGCCAATTTCAATAACCCGTTTCCGAAGTGCAACACAGGGACAAAAAATTGTCCCGTAGACTGTATATAAAGATGGACGACGTCTCCACTTCTTTTCAGTTATACAAAAATGGAGCCAAAATATCCTGCACAGGGAGTCGCCATCTTGCACTTTGGACATCAGTTGGAGCCTGGTGGAGTATAGCTGCGGTACCAAGGTCCCTGGAGGTGCCTTGGAATAATCTTGATAGACTTGCTCACGTTTGAACTGTGCTTCAAACCAGATTTCTATGGTTCCTGCACAAACCAGACATGGCCCATGTCAAAGCCTGTAACTTCCAGAGTCTGAATCCCTTTATTCAAGGTTTTTTGAGATTGTGCTACCAGGCAACAACTTGAGGGTGAATATGGCTTACTGGAACCGCTGTAGGGTAACCGTGAGGAAACATCGTTATGTTTAGGACTCCAGAGGAAAGCCTCAAACTCATCAGTATCTCAGAGTGCAAACCCAAACTTTACCGGCCTGGCTTCTCAGATTGTGCCAGGCTCGGGAAAACTTGAATGGGTGAACTCCAGTGGCCGGAGCTCTGAAATGCCAATCGGATTGTTGCTAAAACAACAAAGGCAAAAAAAAATAATAATCAAAATACCTGATGGGAAGGCTGAACACCGCCTGGCTGGAAACTTATCTTACCTGAATGACACTTAACAAGGCAAGACAATTATTAAGGGACACACAGAACAGAAAACAACAATACTCCCATGATGAATCTGCCTCCATTACTTACTGTGGTTTATCCTTCTTGCTGGCAGGCTATACATTACATTTACTTGTCATCAGCAGACACTTTCATCGAAATTTCCTCGCAACTGGGGGACAGCACTAACTTGTCTGTACAGTAGGGAGAGCGTGAGGTAAGTACTAAGTGGCAATGTTGGTATGAGAGAAAGACGGCCTTCGAGTGTTAAGCGAATTTGCACAACAATGAGGAAAGCAGACTGAAGGCAGCTTAAAATGTGATTATTAGTCGCATTTCTTAATTTCAGCTCAATAACACACACCCACTCGTACTCCCGAACATCATGAAAACAGTTTTCACAGTTGACATCAGACCTTTGCAGGAAGACCCGAGGACATCCACAGGTCTGTAACCAGAAAAAAAGCTATAAAAATGATGGTCTTAGAAAATCTTACGTTGAATAAAGTCATCTTGGCACTGAAGTGTGCTGACAAACACAACCTCTCCTCCAGTTACTGCCGAGGATGTCATGCGGCGGCGAGTTCAGTTTTTTCATCAGGATTAAATCTGTATTTGTATCCATATGGCCGCAGATGGTACGTCAGGTAGTCCAAAACATACAGCTGGTCGGCGGAAATATAATGGAAGGACACGACAAAATCTGAGCAGCAACCTGGACCCTGTAGAGAAAGAGGGATAGAAAAGCACTTTAGAGATCAGCGCTATGAAATGTGTATTTTAAGACAGCACAGGTTTGTACGTTGGATGACTCGCACACGCCTGGGGCCTGTACTACGACGGGAGGTTACTTAAGTACAGGAGTGAGTTTGGGACGTCGGGGGAACTTCCTGGTAAACCGGTACTACGGAAGATGGATAGGTTTGGCTCGTGGCATGTTACCATGGCAATTTACTCTTGATCTCTGCGATTACCTGTATGTTCAATTGCTTGTTATCACAAATAGCTAATCAGCCAATCACATGGCTGCAATTCAATGCATTTAGGCATGTAGAGGTGGTGAAGACAACTTGCTGAAATTCAAACCGAGCATCAGAATGGGGAAGAAAGGGAATTTAAGTGACTTTGAACGTGGTATGGTTGTTGGTGCCAGACGGGCTGCTCTGAGTATTTCAGAAACTGTTGATCTACTGGTATTTTCTGACAAATCTGCAGCAACTGCGTGTTGCTATCATGTCAATATGGACCAAAATCTCTGAGGAATGTTTCCAACACCTTGTTGAAAGCATGCCACGAAGAATTAAGGCAGTTCTGAAGGCAAAAGGGGGTCCAACCTTTTACTAGCAAGATGTACCTAATAAAGTGTCCGGTGAATGTATATTCTAAAGGATTCCCGATTATGATTTGTGCTGTTGACTATTATTCTACTATTCGTGCTCTGACTATTGCTCACATATCCCCCCATTGAAGCCCCTACAGGAGAACACAATCATATTGTATTTAAACTGACACGATTACTTTTTGTTATCTGCTGCCACATAGTCACACTACACCGTTAAAGTTGATTGAAACTCTTGTATCTCCTCAGAATCCCTGTGCACTCTTCCTCTGAGGAATACGCTGCACGGACTTGCGCTGCCCAAACACGGCCCCTTTAACCTCGCGCTCTTCCACGCCCACTTCAGTTAATGCCGACTTAACAGACCGACATCAAGACCACCTTTGTAGTACCGTTTAACTCAAAGTCAGGCAGCCAGATTTTGACAACCTCGAGGATTAACCTCGGTTAACCCCGCGTCAATTCGGAGTACATTAACCTTGCTTCATAGTACAGGGCCCTGATTCGGAAAAGACGCGTCGCAGACACGGACAAATCATTAACTACTGGAAAATGTAACTTTACTGAGACTACTCTAAATCCAGAATCTTGGGTTTTTGTGTATAGCATTGCTTACCTCTACAACATTGTAGTATTCGTAAAGCAGATACCAAGGCAGTGGTCTTGGGGGTTGTCTGACCAGGTGCAGCTCTGGTGGGAAAGCATGAAATGTTTGTCTATTCTTCACGTCTCTTGTGTCTGCCGCCTCCACCTGCATCTTCTCCATACATTGTCCCAAAGCCATGTCCTCTATGTCGGAGAAGTGGGTACATTTCCCCGAACTGAAACCACTGACGAATCTTCGCAGTGCTTCCTTGCTGAGTACATAACCTGCTCCTCCGCTCATATAGCCTTGACGGAAGAAAGGGGCGAATCGTCTGCCAAGGTACAACGGCTTCTCTGTATCGAATTTGGACAAGGTGTAGCGCAGATTCTCTATGACCACAAACGTGTCATCGTCTGCCTTAATGAACCAGTCGGCTTCGTCCAGGTGGTGCTGGTGGATGTACTGGAACGCCCGGATGGTCTTCCAGTACAGGTTGTCCCTCCCCTCGCTCACGTTCAGCCCCACAGTGGGGAAGTCCGTCTTCACAGAGCTCATGTACAGCACTTTGTCGCAGTGCTTGGCCCACGTGCCTTTGATGTGCTTGGTTCGGGATTCCAGGTACTTGGGTCCAGTCATGATCCAGCATAAGATGCGTGTTGGTTGAGAAGAACTAGCTGCTGAGCTCCGGTTCTCACCTGGAGGTATGACAAGCACATAATATCAAAAGGTGCTGCTTGGACATTTCAGCCCTGACTTCAGGTTATTTGAACATGTGGTTTACCTTTTGGCCTGACTTGTTCCTACGAGTGTTAGCGTCTGTCAAGAGAGATCGAGTGAGGACATTTTCCTTGCCTGAGTCAAGACGCCCTTGCTGGCATGATTGTTAATGTGGTGTAACCACCAGTCTCTGGGAAAACCTCTGGATTTGTAATATTCTGGGAAAGTGGTTCAATTTCACTGATTGCTTCTGTACCTTTACTTTTTGTGATTTTACATTAAAAATGATTAAAATGCTGGGTACACGTAATACTTAAATATCGACCATCTCGTAGGGCCAAGCACTTATCTCTTTATAGCTATATGTTGCTGCTAATACTTCTGACCTTTAAGGCAAGTAAACCTTTGAATTTTACTTAAAGGATCTGAATTTTTGTTTTCAAAAACTGTTAGCCAGTGCAGTGACAGTTTTGAAATAGAGCAGGGAATGCACAGGTGCGACAGGTGTGACTAACACAGGGAGGTTTTATTTTTGACTGTCATGACTCACCAACGTTTTCAGAGGCATTGTCAACTGCAGCTAAGTCCGTGTTTGCTTTGAATCGTAAATCATCAAATTATTCTCGATATTTTATTAGCGCCCTCTCGCCATCACATACCCCACCGTGGAGCACAGAGGACGCAGCTGGACTTTATTACCCGTATGCTTATATACAGGTAGTCGATTATGCAAATAACATGACAAATGACACGTTGCCTGTGAGCATCACTCTACAGTCCATTTAACCAGCAAGTCTAAGTCTAAGGCTGATACTGACTGAAGTAAGACGGGCTAAAAATGGCAAAAGATTAATTCCATTCAAATCCTATGATTGTAGATTAGAATATAATTTGTGGGCAAATATTATTAAGTGTTTAGCCACATATATGCAACAAATGAAGATTTTAAAATTTCATAAAATTCCCACCTGAATGATGATGATGATCATGATGTTGTATTTCGTCTCCCTTTTTGACATTGTGCTCCATACCCCTCGAAAAATAAATGACCTGCTCTGTTGAAATCTTCAGGTCCAGCATAAAGCGAACCCAGAGGAATCCAATCAGCAGTCCCGTGGTGAACTTTAGACGATTAGACAGGGTCTTCTTCATCCTCTCCGTTCACCTGTGAAACTGGACAATTAGTTGTTCAACCACTGGCTCCATTTACATGTAGTAATCTCCACAAGTGAAGCATCTTTAAGTAAATCAACTGGGAGCAGACGATACACTGCTTATCAGTGTGACACATTTCCATGTGTAAGGATTTTACCTGGTCCGGGATGAGGCCGAGTCACACGTCTCTGCTCCTTCTGTCACAGGAACAAAGAGTCAGAGCTTCTCTCTCCCACACAGGTGTTTCTGCTACAACTCTGATCATGACTCCCATTCACATTCAGGCCGGGGCGGAGCTAAAACCAACACTGCGCACAGACGAGCACACAGGGAGGAAGTGGAGGATGAAGTAGGACAACATGTGCACGTGCACCAGGAAGGGAAATAAACGCAAGCATGCATCATTGAACAGCTTGGAATCTGCTGCAGAGCAATTCGGCAGCGTGACAGTGTGTTCAAAATAGTTTTCAACAGTCACATTGTATCCATTTAGTCAAAATATAACGATATCCTCAGCCTCAAATAAATGTCAGAAGTGAAGAGAAGTGAAAAGCAACACATTTTTTTCAAGAGCAGTCTTAAAATGTCTTCACTAAACTGATGGGTATTTAAAAAGATAAACAGCAAAAACTGTCGTCTGTGGAGGGAGAGTTATGCTTTGCAGTGTACACCCTAATGAAAAAACACCAGAAGAAGAAGGATCTCTCACATCAATATGTTCATCTTCAGTATCAAAAATACATATAAAAGAGTCAATTAAACAACTAATAGATAACGAATTGTAATAATTACTCATCATTCTATTAGGAATGAAGAAGATAAATGTTTTTGTTATGATTAAATTATTTCATTAGTGTTGTTGTAGTTGTTTTTCTTGTTAAGCTGTTTTCTCATTGTAGTGATGGTCTTTCAGTGTTCGCTGTAGCTTCGTGTGGGCAAATGTATGAAAAGTCCACTAAGATGACTAATTTGAAGAAGACTTTTGACTTTTAACGCAACTTTATTTATTGCACATATTTAAATATCCTTTTAAAAAACCCACCTCAAAACAAACTAATAAAAACAAACAACCACAAAACAAAAACCTGGTACATTCACACTGGTTCAATCCACTACAAATGCTAATACTGCTAAAAGTTTAGCACAAGAGAGCCGTCCTCCCCCGGTGAGCACAGGACCTGCCTGAAGATGAAGGAGAAAAAGAACAAGAACAAGAACAAGAGGAAGAAGAAAAAGAACAAGAACAAGAGGAAGAAGAAAAAGAAGAAGAACAAGAACAAGAGGAAGAAGAAAAAGAACAAGAACAAGAACAAGAGGAAGAAGAAAAAGAAGAAGAACAAGAACAAGAACAAGAACAAGAGGAAGAAGAAAAAGAACAAGAACAAGAGGAAGAAGAAAAAGAAGAAGAACAAGAACAAGAGGAAGAAGAAAAAGAAGAAGAACAAGAACAAGAACAAGAAGAACAAGAAGAACAAGAAGAACAAGAAGAACAAGAAGAACAAGAGGAAGATGTTTTTTCCTGCAGACATGCTCCGGTACAGTAGGTGGCGGTATTGCGCTTCTCTTGCCACCACGACGAAGGCGAAGAAGAACGATTTCCGGTATAAACAAGAACATGTGTTAAATAACTCTCCTTGTGGAAGCTGGCGTCTGTCCCCACGAGCTTCGGACGCCGTCCTGTCGCTCGCTCTCCGTGAATTGTGCTCGAGTTCCGACATTGTCCCCGAATGGCGGCGTCCGCCCACGTCTCCGGCGTCCGCTCGTTGTACAAGAGGATTCTGGTCCTGCACCGGTTCCTGCCGATAGACCTGCGAGCGCTCGGTGACCAGTACGTGAAGGACGAGTTCAGGAGACACCGAGGCGCGTCGGCCGCGGAGGCGAAGGGCTTCGTGGCGGAGTGGCAGGTAACGGCGCACGTAGCAAACAACCGGGGGGGGGGAATAGTTCCTTTAGTAATCAGTGTTCCCCCTATATTTACTGGTCTTTTGTGTGTGTGTGTGTGTGTGTGTGTGTGTGTGTGTGTGTGTGTGTGTGTGTGTGTGTGTGTGTGTGTGTGTGTGTGTGTGCGTGCGCGTGCGTGTGTGTGTGTGTGTGGTTAGTGTTAGTGTTAGTGCTCAGTGTTCCCCCTACCATTGAATTGGACATTATCTATTTTACAGATAATGTCATTTAAGGTGACTTTCCTCATACACCTTATTCCTCATTCCTGTATAAAAGGTTGTGGGTGAAACTTGATGATTTGTGAAACCTAACCCCCCCCCCCCCCAACCAGTAAATATAGAAGAAACACATTATTTGTAAGTTATTTTATAATGAAGATTCCGTTACGTTGTTTACCCTTGCGAAAGGGGCAATGAATAACCACAAAAACGAAATGGGGCGGCTGTGGCTCAGGACGTAGAGTCGTTCGTCCACCAACCCGAAGGGTTGGCGGTTCGATCCCACCTCTCGCCAGTACACATGCCGTTGTGTCCTTGGGCAAGACACTTAACCCTAACTTGCCTCTGACGGCTCTTCCGTCAGACGGCTCTTCCGTCAGAGGCAAGTTATGAGGCATGAATGAGTATGAATGTGACAGAAAAATGCGTGGTAAACAGCATCGCTGTATGAATGTGTGTGAATGGGTGAATGTGACCTTCCTGTAAAGCGCTTTGAGTGGTCTACATGACTAGAAAAGCGCTATATAAATACAGTCCATTCCATTCCAAATGGACAAACCCGAACAAAAAACATCGGTAATGGCTATCGACCAAATTATTACTGCAAACATTTGCATCGGCCCAGAATTTCACAATCGGTGCATCCGTAGTTTCTATTTAAGGCTTTAATCATGTGCCACATGTGTAGCCTAATGTTATCTTCATTAGCTCCGCGTCTTATCCTCGATCTGTCCCATTTAGTATTTCACAGCTGAGAGTTTACATTTTTTATATATATATATATCAGTGAGCATTTTGCTCTATTATGCACATTTCAAAGTTTGCATTTTCAATAGCTCAGTCATTTATGAATTTAATGTCAAACCAACCTCTCGTGTGTCTGTGACATCCTCTCACAACTTTCACAGCTGTTCGTTTGTGAAAAGGCCTCAGCATCCTCATCTGTGAGCATTTTACTTTAATATGCATATTTCAAGTTTCTTTTTAAATAGCTCACTCATTTATGAATTTAATGACATCGGACCGTCTCTCGTGTCTGGGACATCCTCTCACAACTTTCAGTTTAAGTCAGAGTCATACACATTCACAGTGCTTCTGTGTGCAGCACTTTTTTATATCACACACCATTCACACAGTGCCAGCATTGCCATCAGGCGGAAAATTAGGGTTTGCCCGCACTGGAGGAGTCGGGGATCGAACCAGCAACCGTAATGGTTAGTGGACGAACCGCTCTACATCCTGATCCATTGCCAGCCGGGGGCATCTCTGTAGCACCGTTGTGGTTTATTTGTGATGCTAAGTAGTGGCACATCAAAATTGCATCTCCTGTTGTTTAGGTACTGCACTTTTTATTGCCATTCTGCAAATGTTTCTTTATTCCAGTTAATATGACTCACTTTGTTACAAAATCAATCTGCACCAAATATAGCCTCTGGTTTATGCTGTCATTTCTAGATGGCTTATTGCTTGTATAATGTCAGCCCCTCACCACATGATGGCAGAGCAGCTCCTGTGAACAGTGAGGCAACATTAAGAGACCATGGCAGTGGATTTACATAAACTCAACAATTAGAGTTGGGTTGTAAGCTGCCCCCGCCCTGCCCGTTGTTATTAGATCAGAGGGACTCTTAGGTGACACATGAACTTTGAACCTGCAAAGAATTAGTTGTCATTCTCAGATTCTCAGATTCTCAGGGAAACATTTGTGTAGAAGTACAGTAAGACTCTGAGATTGAGGCAAGTCAGATCTCTGGAATTTCAATTTAAACAATTTAACGGTATTAAATATAACCTGTCACCCGTCCTGGTGTGTAGTGATAACTGATGCCAGGGGCCTGTGCCATGAAGCACAATGTGCAGTTATCGAGGTGAATTCAGGTTTAACTCTTGGTACTGCACTTTTAACCCACTCTGAATCAGGCTCAGGTGGTGATAACAGACCGGTGTCACATTTAACAATGTGACGTGAGCATTGCGCGGCTGTGGTCATATACACAACCTAATTTCCTGTCGAAGCCTCTTAACATTTGTGGAGCCGCTATTGGCGTGCGTCAGCGATTTTTGGAGCGACGAGACCAGCCATATGTCTGGATCACCACATCCTCTGATTTCTACTCCCCCTCAGCCCGCTGCACCTTCATGAACCGAAATAGCAGGGCCTTGGTGACGCCCATCACAGTCCATGCACACAGGACGTCCTGCCTTGTGCTTGTGCGGGTAAAATAGGGCGGATGTATCTACAGTATGTTGATTATAGATTGTAAAATTTCACAGTCATTAATACACTGAATAGTCATGCCCTGATGGAGAATTGTCCTGCATGTTTCCCACAATAATCACAATGTTGTGGGTGTGCCAGGTCTGTTTTTTTGTCACTGGGGGGGAGAGACAATGTTTGCCAGCACAATTAAACACTGCTGGAGAATGGTAAATCACCCATTTGCAGGTCATTTCTATAAAAAGATGGATGGTGATTGCAGCTGAAATCCTGAGAGGTATCTTTGTCATTTGGGGATGGGGGGGGCAGCCATTTCCATTACATCTCATTACACCTCACGATATCAAGTATGCGTTGTTTTCAAACCCAGAGTCCATCTGAATCTGTCCTAACCAAGGCCCACGAGTCATTTGTTTACCCTGGCTGTATTTCAAATGAAAGCATTTAGAGTGAAAATTAGTTTGGCCAAAACTACAGGGAAACATCCATGTCTGGATTGGGTTGTAAATGTGCTGAGGGAAAAAACAACAACAAAAAAGCATTAAGGTCTCTGTCTAATTGTTGTTTCCTCTGGCCAAACCAAAGCGACATAAAGCCAGACACGTCTGTGATATATCAGTGAGAAACACCTTTTAGTGGGACCTGAGAGGTAGATTGCTGGCCCACTGTGAATAGAAAAACTCTCAAGGCAAGAGATTTAATAGTTTGTTTGTTTTTTGGTCCCAGGCCAATTGAATTCATTTCATTGTTCATGCTGAGCTGAAAGAGTAACCATTAGGTATAGAAAAGAGTTTCACAATTTCAACGCACCGTATCTATGACAACTTCATTACCAAAAGAAATGCCATACAGTCTGTAGTTAAGTGGAATGTTCTTGAGGGAAGGATTAAATAACCATGTAGGACAAATCTTCCAATAATCTGTTAAACTCATCAATCGTATGTTTAAACAGCCTATGAATTTATTTTTCTGCCGAAGACCAGTAAGACAGAGCTGGATTACAGACTGACTGTAACCTTTTCACGAAAACCTTCCTTAAATCTCTCAGAGAATTTTCATTTTGTATCTCACGAAAATGATACGCCGCATTGTAGTGGGCAAGTGCTTAGTGCTGAGCCCAGAATGCTGCATGAACTCATGTTCTGTAACTGATGAAATAAATGACAGCCAGTCGAGCCGTGTTCGAGTAGACGTGAATGACTTTCTTTTGGGCTGACACGCTGTCTCATTTTATGGCAGAAATATTGCTTTGTGGAATATCTGTCGTGATGACCGGATCCTGCCTGAGAGGCGGCGGGGGGTCGGTGAAGCTGGTGAGCCGGGCTCTGTGCTCTGTTAGCTTGGCCTGGAGAGAGGCGTGGCAGGGGGTCAACTGGAACACCTGACTTGCTTTTGTTTCACTATTTTAATGGGGACTAGAGAGAAGATCGCACACATTTATTTACCACAAAACCAAAAGCACGTACCATACTGGAGTATTACTTTGATGTGTAACCTCTCACTTCAGGGAGGATATTTCTTCCCTTGGCAAATGTTCAATGTAATTACATTATGTGCAAGAAAAAGCCTATCGGATAAATGGCCCGTTATTGCCTACAGGGGGAGCGTTCCAAAAACCCAAGATGCTTTGTGAATGGGAAAGCACCAGACATCAACTGTGTGCTCTTTGTGCAGACGATTGAGGGATATATTTTTTTAGAAGTGACGTGTACGGAGGAGGCTGTGGAGCTCGGGATGATTCAAATGCACCTCTGACTGACGGCTTTGACTCATCACACACGGGCTGAAATTCACTAGGCCCGTTCATTCCTTTGGGAAGAAGACGACTCTTTGATTGGCCCGGACTCATATAAGAACATTGACCAAGCAGTAAACATTACCTTATTAATTTTTCCATTCAAGGACCCACTGTAATAATTAAGGTTAGAATGAGATTTGTGCCAGGTTTTTTTTTCTTCCTGTAGGTGGATCTGCGATCTGTGGTCTCCTCAGTCAGCCTCAACTGTCACGTTGCTTTTACTCACACCGCATCTGTCTGACCTTACAAGGGGAAGAAATGGAGTAAAAAGTTAAAAAAGCCAGAGGTCATTGTAAGGTCCTATATTTTTTCCTTCAAACTTGAAGTCCTATATTTGTTATCACATTCTTCTTTTATATTCTATACAATGATAGATTATTGAGGATTATTTCAGGCGTGTTTACTTTGATTTTGATAATCTGGTAAAAGTTTTAGTATGTTTACAACTGGGCTGAGGAACCGTTTTCCAACCACGGGTATATTTCAATTTATATAACCTCCTTCGGGGGACTTACTCTTAATATGTATGAAACTGCTTCTCTTTGGTGACGTGTCTGATGTCAGATTGTAGTGATGATGACAGCTGGTTTCTGCAGGCAGAGCAGAGTGTCGTTGCCAGGAAAACAGTTTCTAGTGACATATTTCTGTCCCTAGTGATGTTTGTGCGTAGTGAAGTTAATCCATTAATCCATTAGTAATGGATTACGAAATTAAGCGCCAACTATTTTGACAAGTAGTTTTTATAGAAAAAAAGTCATAATTCTCAGATTTCAGGTTCTTAAAGGTCTGGTTTCTTTGCTCCTTTATGACAGTAAACGAAATATCTTTAGTTTTAACACATGTTATGGACCAAACAACTATTCAATTAATCGATTATGAAAATAATCGTTAGTTGCAGCCCTAGATGTGATTAATGAATCAAAAAGTGGAGATGCTCCTTCCATCTGTGTTTAAAGTGGTCTGTGTGCCCCACATCCCCCACCCCCCTCCACCCCGCAGCAATACAAGGACACCCTGCAGACTCAGGTGCTGGAGTCGGCGGGGGAGCGGCTCGGCGCCGTCAAGTTCGGAGCCGATCTCTCCGACAGGAAACTCAGCGACTTCCAGGAGGACCAGATAGGCCAGCTGTACGAACTCATGCTGGAGTCCACCAAACCCAACAGACAGTTTGACATCCAGGAGGACGGCAAGTGAAGCTGCCATTCAGACCCAACGATATTCCCCTCTGAGTGCTTCAGACGAAGAGCGCTCCTCAAAGGCCGAGTGGAGGCTTTTAAGAATATTTGATTATATTTAAGTGCTGCAGTAGTATCTCCGTGTTCCTGTGCTTGTCTCGTTTACTGCAACGATAAGAAGAAGTTACTCGTGCTGCCACGCACGTGCATTAAGATGGCACTAAATAGTTTCTTCTGTCAACTGTTTTTTTTTTTCTTTTTCATATGAATACCATTGTGAGCTCATGGCTGTGAAGGAAAGGCTCTTCTGCACATGCTCACATCAGTAATGTATTCTGTTAGCCTCAGTGGTGATCCCATTGATGGGATGAAACCCACATTTCATTGTCCATGTGGAATTATGCACTGTCGAATCCAAAACCTTCACAAGAGCCACGAATTGTGTTGAGGAGGGGGTTAGAGCTTTTACAGAAGTCATCCCACGGTCGTTGATTTGCCATTTCCCCTCTCACAGACATCACGTCAATGAACAGGAATCAGTCATGCACCATACAAATGTGCCGACAGAAGTCCAACATCATTCTGAATAAAGCTGCCACTGCTTTGAACGCCTGCCTCCTACCGATTTCTCACTTTCTGTTCTGTAGATCTTCTCAACGTCCTTGAGAATACCTCATGCCTTCTATTCTTCATGAGGCCCTAAATGAAAGAGGCATTCTGACAATTAGCCATTCTCTTCTGCCTGCGACACGCCAAAGCCTCTTTCAGACAGTCGGTGTCGTCTGTTACTTAATGTTTGTTCTTATGAATGTGTGTATATATATATATATAAATCATATATATGATTTGACTTGATGGCATTTTACTTTATTTCTCTCTATGTTTTATAATGCCATTAGTCTTTATTGCTCTTAGTTTGTTTTATTCTCTTTGCTTTTTTAATGACTTCTGTTCTACTGTAAAGCACTTTAACACAGTAAAGTTGTTGTTGAAAAGTTTGACAAAAAAAACAGGCTGCTGCTGCCAAGTGAACTGGAATTGCAGTTGACTAGATTTCAGCAGCCACTTACTCTTAAATTCATGGACAATTTGGCACAGATCAACAGTTTACAGGGATGTAAGAACTGAAAAAATAATAACATGGCAAAAAATAACCAGTTTATGAAGATCGTGACTTTATATACAGGTGCATCTCAGAAATTTTCCATATCATGAAAACTAAAATGTTTCAAGCATTTTTTTCTTTGAAAGTAAAACGAAAAAAGGCTTGAAATATTTTACTTCACATGTAATTAATCTAGAAACATTTTCAGAATTAGAATACAAAATGTTTTTATCCCACGATATTCAAAATTTGTTGACATGCGCGTGTCTGTGTGTATAGCACTTTTCAGAAAAACAATTGCAAAGTGCTTTACAATAAAACAGAACACATTAAAGAAGAAAATAAAAAAGAAATTCGAGCAATAAAAACCAATGGCATTATAAAACACAGTTCAATAAAATGCCATAAAGTCAAATTACCAAGACAGATTCTGCTTCCCCAATTAGCAGACAAGGCATACATATATATATATATAAAATATTCGTGTGTGTGTGTGTGTGTGTGCGCGCCTGTGCGCGTGTGCGCATCAGTGCTTCTTAAGTAGAATATATTATATACACTATACTTCTTAAAATAAATTTCATATAAAATTACTCAAGAGTTGAGTTAAGAAGGGGACAATTTTTAATCAGTTTGTGATTATACTGCCGTAGTGTGAGATGTAAATCCCACTGAGTTAATCCAGTCCAATCTCTTAATTAAATCAGTGATTAATATCAGCCATAATAAACTGTGGCTGTAATTGATGGAGGGATAATAAGCAGGATGATGGGTTCACTAATTCTTCAACATGACCTCCATCACTTCCCCCGTGGCACCTGGAAATGGGCAGCACCGTATGTCACCAAGTGGCTGCTGATAAAGCGCGAAGCTCTGTGCAGGGAACTTTCCCTGATTGTTAAACAGTGACACGCGGTCCTTGCAGTTCTCCAGCTTCCCCCGTGGACCTTTTAAGAATCGATCTCATGAAATCCACTCAGGTAATTGAGCAGCACTTCTAATGGCGACGGGACGGGGTTTCACTCAAGGAGAAAGTTAACGAGGGCTCTGTTAAGAGACTATCGGGAGCCACCGAGAGCTCTGCCCGGGGCAGCGGCATTCATTACAGTCCTCGGTACTGGAGAGCTGCAAAGAATAGGCATAAAATATGGAAAATATGTTTAAAAAGTGTCCCCGAAGGTGGCTTTGCTGTAGATGATGTTAAATGATCAGTGTGTCAATATACAACTGTTCACAGTACCTACTGTACGGAAAATACTTACTAAATTCAAAACCTTTTTTTTTTTTCATAGTAAAGTTATCAATTGTGTTCAACAAACTTTTTGGAATTAGGACACTGATGGCTATGAGATTCTGAATTTGATCACTTTCTGGACTTTGAGGTGTAGTGGTCTGGACCAAAGTAATAAATTCTCACATTGAAGCAGGATTTATTTACATGCCTGGTGCTTTGATACCCTCGCAGAAACGTCATCACCGTTGAAGCGCCACCATTCAAACCACTTCCTGTTTTTATGAGCCATCCAGTGTCAGAGAAAAAGGGGAAAAGACTACACATCCCAGGCAGAGCGCAACTCTCTCTAGGTTTTTTTTGCTATCCCTACGTTATCACCTTGTCACCCACCAGTAACCGTTCTCGCAGCGAGAGGTACTGTAGCTCCTTCGATACATCCAGACCACTACATAACCCCACTTCTCACCACTGTGTGACAAGAAGTCGGCGTCTATCATCCCACACCAGCAGCCAAACAAGACCCTATGCTAAGTATATTACACCTTGTCACTTTGTCAAAATCTTATTTTTTTTTAAGATTCATCTGCACTTTGCACGAGACAGGGCACAAATTGGAAGCGCAGTGGCCTTAATTGAGGTGTAGCAACACACAAGTGGGTCGATACACACCCAGACAAAGGAAACCACCTGACTGAGTACACGTTGAACGAGATGAAAAAAGTTGTACGTCTCCACCGGGACATGCGGAGGCTCTGTACTGGGGACTGGTCAATTAACCTCACTACTCCTTCACCATAAAAGTGTCTCGTGTCTCGATGTGCGCGCAGTAGGAGAGCAACAAAATCAATACACCCACAACAGCACTTCATTTGCAGCATCGCGTGAGCTGAATGCACGCGGAGGAATAACGCCCACAGCGTTAACCCGCGGATCAATTTGAATTCATTTGGAGAAACCGCAGTCGGGGGCCAAACAGTGGTCGTGCTGAGGTCGAGGCGGAGCCAAACTGGGCTGGGGTCAGGCCATATTGTGTCGGATGACTCGACATCACTCAAAGTGTGTGGTGGCGATAAAAACAAGTGGCACTTAGTAGTAGAAGAAGAAGAGTCGTTTCTTTCTAATTAAGTACATACTTTGTCTTGAAATAATTAGATGAGATCTAGACGATCCGTCATGTTCACGCGCTACTTGCCAACATTGCGTGTCTCACATTTGGTGAGACACACAGTTGCACTGTGAGTTTATCCGAACCTTATCACTGCACTGCAAAAGCTTCCCGGCAACCATTGTCACATTACATGTGGTCATTTAGTGCAGCTTTAATATAAAGACATTTTAAACCTTGAGGTTTTAAAGAAGTGTAACCTTTTCTACCTAGATAGGACGGTAATGAAAAAAAACAACGTATAGAGACGTTAATAAAAGACTTTGAAATGATAGTTTAAGTGTCTTTTGAATGTTGCATTATACTGTGTCAGCCGTGCACATAGTGGAATTACAAGGGCGGGCTTATCTGAAGAGGGCCAGATCCACAGTCAGGAGCTCCTGATGAATCAATTATTACTGTGTTATAAGTGTGAAATAAGGGTCGTGGCAAACAAAGACCGTGGCGGACAAAGAGAAATGATTGACTTATGTGTAGCAGCAACCAAAGCAACAAGCTTCTTTTCTTCAACTTAAGTTTTCTTCTCATCACCCATATATGTGTGTGTGTGTGTGTGTGTGTGTGTGTAAATTCAGCTGACACACAATCAGCGCCTATGTTTGCTTCCATTATAGAGACTCATTTCTCCCCACACTTCTCAGTATGGTGATGTAGGCCTGTTGGTTGGGGAATCAATTCCTTTGGGTATGTTCTGACGGACTGACATTAAATTTTCTTACTCACATTCATATGGTTCTCAGTATGAGTGGAACTGATTTTGTGCAATGGCTGACTTTTCATCTACTGCCATCATTATATCAAAATTCCCTTATGTCCAATACTTTGCTTCATGACAGAATACTATAATATGATATATATATATACGAATATAACAAACAGGTTTGATAGATATGATATATTGTACTGTGAGGGTGGACGTGGAAGTGGCTTCTCGTGTGTAACAGAAACCGGGCTGTGTCACAAATAATTTTTAAGTCGGTTAAATAGTATCAGTGGTATACAAACCAGTCAAAATTGGTACAGTTAAAAACAGTACATAGACACTGGATCAAAAAAACATAGTGATGATAAATGAAAGTAAGTCACTGACACCCGCATCTGAATACAGAAGGAAAGTGACCGTTGAATGATAAACAGACAATGACCCAGAGAGGACCAGAAACACAGACAATATTAGAATCATACACTGAGCTAAAGGTTTCTTATGGACCATCTTATATCCACCCATAATCACAGAATTTGACTCATAACAGGACATGTGTGGCCATGTAAAGCTTCTAATCTGTGTTGAATTAACCAAAGATTAAGAATTTTATGAAATATGTCTGTCAGTCCCTATTTTACCATAGTGTACAATATTTCAAAATTGTCAATATGTCATACTAAGCTCACAATGCTATTATGAATAGGTACTGAGATGTCTCAATAGATTGCAGTCAGCTTATATTATATTTAAAGCCTGGTCATAACATAGGTAGGGAGACACTTTTATAACGACAAAATTCTAATGAAATGTAAAATGTAGACTTCCAAATCACCCCATCAGCTATACCTCATCTTTTTTTCCGTCACACTTCTACACCAGTTACACCTCATCTATCACCTCCAGGCCAAACTCAATTCAAATGTAAACATATTCAGTATTGCAAATAATTCAACATAAGTTCCTAGATATACAGTATCAGTATAAAACCACACGCACTTTGTTCGCCCAGCTACTTTCGATTGAACTATGTGCAGTATTATAAAACGCAGAGAATTTATTGTGCGAAGTGACGCGGCCGCCCTCAGAGCCGGGTCGACTCGAGACTCTCCACACCACTTTGGAAAAGCCAGCGTTGGTTAAATGGAGTGGTCCAATTACCTGTAGTGATTTGCTGTAACACAGGACCCCTGCTGTTTTCAATGCCCTCGGTGTTCGCTTGAAGTGTCACAGGTCCATATGGTCAGCAGTGACTCACTCGGCCTACCTGCTCAGAAAATGATGTAGGCTGAACAGCTGTGTGTGTGTGTGTGTGTGTGTGTGTGTCACCACCCCCTCAACAACCCTACAACTCAGCCCACAGTCTTCAGGAACATCATGTACGGTACTGGTGTTTATATTTTTTTTGTACGGCTGGATACTGGTGTGTTCACTGTATGGTGTTTTTCTCCAAAGCATCACATCAAGAGTTGTGATTTGAAAACCTGTGACGCAATAGATTTATGTATTACTGGTTCTAACCAACATAACGTAATAATGCAACAGTGGAAGCAGCAAAGTCAGTCACATTTAACACTGGTTGAACTTCACAGAATCGATTATGCCCTGAGAAAAAAGGAAAAAGGTGAGATTTCAAGAACAAAGTCATAATATTACAAAAAAATGTAATACTGTGTAATGTAAAATATACTGTTTTTCAACAATAATTTTATGATTTTATGAGAAAAACGAAGACAGGGATATTTTGAGAATGGAGCAATTATATTGTGGCTAAACGTCTGGCTCTTTCACTTTCCAAATGTTACTGCAGTGACTTTCAAAACCCAATATGAGTTTTCAAATTTAATATGCAGCTCCACACTCTATACAAAGTCTGTGCTAATTCAATATGCAGCTTGAACAACGGTGGCTTTCATGAACATACTGCGAATGATGCATCTGTGTGCATATTTCAACCTTATTGGTCTGGTAGGTTGGCACATCACTGTACTTCTGGAATTAGCGAAACAGCTCCAGTAGCCTGCAGCTTGGAAATATTTACTGACGGTGACAACACGCAGCAAACTGACCTACAACAATTCTGGACAGTTGTGAAAGTTGTGTCTCCATATAAACTAAAGCTTAATATTGTCTGAATGCATTCTCCTCTTTTGGCGGAGCACAAACACACAAGTTAAGTTGATGGTGAAGGATTTTTCTTTTTTACAGGTATGGTCATGAACACAAATACAAGGTAAAAGTCATATTCTTCCAGACATGTCTTAACACATTTAGTCTCTAGTCATTAGGATACATCGTTTGGAATTATGAAGGTTTGTCTTTCAAGTAGATAGGTGTAAACTTTGACCTGATAGTGAGGCTGGAGAAAATATGAGAAGTTATTAGGAATAATTTTCCTAGAGTCATTTTTAGTTATTTCATCGACACACAAGAATGTCACCATCATGTGGACCAGTGCGATTTATTCTCTGGGATTTCCCAAAGTGTTGGATAGACCAGCAGACCAACATATCCTACCGTGAACTATCCCATTTTACTCATTCGTTTCCTAGATTATATTAGAACGGACATTTCCATTTTTGGCAGAGTAATAGAACCCTGGTTTGATTGTTTGGCCGCACCGGTGCTGCGATGTTGAACTGCGTATAACTGGAGTGATGACGCGCCACATCCGGCTCAGTTGTGACAGATGTCTGACTGCTGGTGCGACATGCCCTGTTGATCCTGTCAGACTGAGAGTGCATCCAGTGTTTTCATGCCTTTGCCATATTGAACATAATTCAGTCCTGGACCCATAAGCCTTGAGGTGCTGTTCCTCTCCACGTCACCCTCTTCAAGCTCCATCTGTCAATGGCTGAAAACTGTGACTATTACACATAACCTCTAACTGATAAGCTCCTACTATTATTGCATCTTGAGCCAGATAATTAATATTACCGAAACACTTCTGCTTATAGCAAAGAAATTAAAGATGAAAATGAAAGAAGGGACTTTGCAGGAGTTTATGGAGACAGAGACAGAACTAAAAAGACGGGGAATATTGGTCTCACCAGTGGAGAGAAACATGAGGCTAATGTTGCTCTAGCCATAGTCAATGTTGTGTTCACTTTTTTTTTGTGGCAAAAAAAGTGGCCTGGGTTTAAGTATAGTGTTTATTTTGTCAGCTTTTCTTAGGTTTAGTCTTATTCTTAGCCCTGAGATAAATGCCTGTGTTTTAGTCACATCTAAACAACGTCACCCTTTTTGCTTTTAGTCCACATTTAATACAGAAACATTTCAGTCTAGTTTTAGTCCAGACCAACAATGAACCTCTAGTCTAAGTTTAGTGAAATGCTTTCACATAAGATTTGATCCATCTGTTTTTTAACAAAATATGTCGTGAACTACCTTTTTTGTTTAAATGTATTTGGACACAAAGCAAAACAATTGTCATAGACAGCTACAGTAACTGCTGCCCAACCGACTTCAACAATCTTCTACATGATATGCATTTCAATAACCAGCAGACGTCACAAATAAATTACATTTAGCGGCATGGATCAATTCAAAATCAACAAGACAGGAAATGGGAATGGCACTTAGAGGGATAGTTCAGTGATTTTGAAGTGGGGTTGTATGAGTTGCTTATGCATAGTTAATGTTACCTCATGGAGATGGTGATCGGCGATGCAAACTTAAACAGCTGTCTGGCGGCAAACTAAAGCAGTGAAAAAATTACGTCCTTAGACGTACAATTGAACGGATTTTTTTTTTCTTAAGGTAACGTTTTAAAATGTGATCGGTGGTCCCCTCTGCAACAGTGGGACTCAGACTCACGCTACTTCCATTTCCCCTCCAATTCCATTAAATGACGTCGCTGATCACCATATCCATAAGTGAACATATTAACTATGCATAAGTAACTCATCCAACCCCCACTTCAAAATCACTGAACTATCTCTTCAAGTTGTGTATGCTCTAACATAAATTGCATGTTTGATAGACTCAAACAAACAAACCTGTCCTCAGCATGAAGTTGGTCAACATAGCTGACTGGGCTACTGACTCTCAGTGAGATGATATCTTCATCCGCAGGTCATGAAGCAGTGGCCCATTTTTGTACTTACGTTTGGTTTTTGGAGAGGTATTCTATTTTCGATATACATTTTCCTCTTGTCTCTGTTCATGAACGACAGCGCACGTTGAGTCACAACGTTCGTGTTGAACAGTGT
Organism: Scophthalmus maximus; assembly: GCF_022379125.1. Lineage (NCBI taxonomy): Eukaryota > Metazoa > Chordata > Actinopteri > Pleuronectiformes > Scophthalmidae > Scophthalmus > Scophthalmus maximus. The sequence goes on from NC_061536.1 coordinate 3,211,554, forward strand.
TGGCAACCGTCTCCTTGTGTCATATTAGTCATAGTTAAAATTGACACCAGGTTTTCAGCGAGATCCTGATTGCAGGACATTGCGCAACATTTTTTCCAATGGCGGTTTTTGCTCCTTTGACCTGAGCATAGGCTCTGAATGCGTCTCACCACTTAGTGAAGCTGGTTTGTTTACTTGCGCCTATACTTCGCCTATGATTCATAACGCAGGCGGACCGACCCCTCGGGAACCAGCTCGGCCGCAGACACCGCAAAACGAATGCCACACCAGACGCAGCTCAACATTCTGTCACACCGCTATTCTTACGATGTGAAAAGGAGTACTGTACCCTTTATCTGACCTTTGAGCGTAGGTTAACTTTGTTTCATGACTCCCCTTGCAATCCGTATCTTCTGAGTTCGTCTCGCTGACGCAGTGAGCAGATGGCTTTAGGTGGTGTGGACTTGTGACATGCTTTCTGTCACACAGTTGACTCAGCGACGGAGATGACAAAAGGGTATTTTGATGATGTCCACGACTCCTACTTCAAATCCACATTAGTTCCTTCAGCCTAAAGAACAATTACTGCCCCATCATCATGGCTTTGAAAATAAAATGACAAAAGGTATGTCATCATAATTCCTGTGAGCAGTGATAAAACCAAAACCTAATCTCTTCCCTCTTCAACATTCACCTCATAGTCTTTGAAAATTATTAGGGAGCTGGGGAGAGCATCAATTATTCAAAGTCGATTACTCAATGTTTTGTTTTTTTTCTTTCTTTCTGAGACCCAGTGGACGGTGTCTGCAGCCTGCCGCAGGAATCTATAGTTCTGGAAATCTGTTCCTCATGATAGTCACATAAAAAACAATTAGAAACCTTTCAGTCCATCAAACACAACACACATAACACTCTTGTCTTTGTCTGTCATCTCCATTATGCTTTTGTGTTAATACCACACTGTGTGAGATGATAACTCTTTGTTTTCCAATTGAAAAGACTTTGTGCTTGCTCTTAAATCTTCATTAAAATAAAACATGCTCTGCGGGAGCGGGTCCGCAATAACATCTGGCAAGAGAAGTACCAGAGAGTCTTAAAGTTCCAATCTCAGCTTTGATATTTAAATGCCTCGAGGACCGGCATCATTCTTATGATAGATGGCATCTCTTCGATGGAAAAAAAGGATATTTTCAAACCAACAATTTTATTATTTTGACACATCTTAAAATGTCTCCTGCACATCCCTGAAAGCAAAGAGCAAACCCACGCATGGATGCTAGAAGTGGAAGAACGTTGACAATGAAGAGGAATGAAAAGGTCTTATCCATTAAGTGACTTATCATTTAATAGGAACCTTTCCCCTCTTGTATTCAATATCAATAATTTGTTTATTTGAGTGGTAGACTGACTTGAATCTGTTGCATTTCAACATTTATGTTCAAAAGCAAGTTTTCTCGCCAAATATGAAAGATGTTGCAGTTATTCATGAGCTGCAGATTCCTATTGATTTAGTTCGCCACTGACCTTTGCTAAAGGTCCACGTCAAAACTGGTTGACAAATGTTCCACGTGACCGGCGCTTTGATAAATGACAAGGTTTCAAATACCTTATTATTGCTGAAATGAAATGTGTTGTATCAATTATCCCCAGAGGATGAGTCATAGTGTTTCACCTTTCAGAAATTACCACGCAAGAAATGTTAAAGAACAAAAATGGACATTTCAAACAAAGTGCTTGTTGGATCATGAACCTCCATCAGAAAGCATTTTGTTTGAAGCACACCCAGGCTCTCAAGGTGGATTTGGACTGACAGTGAGTGCATACCAGAGATGGAATGGAATGAAAAGATGCAAGTTGACACAAATTAAAAAGACATTTGTGAAAGATGGAGATGTTCCAACTTCACTTTGGTATGCTTTTTCATGAACCTAAAAAAAGTAGACACGGGTAACAAAATGGAGATAAGTCATCCTGTAGGCTAGACAAAGTCTGAGCCGTCGCACATTATCACCCGCCGCACACACAGTTGGTGCGTTTACGGCTACAGCGAACAGCTCATCTGTGGCAAATGAAGTAAACACGTCCAGCTGCAGTGGTCAAATGTGTGTGAATAAAGCAATCATCTCACAGGGAATTATCGTACATGAACATGTTTTGACATATAGACAACCAGCTGGTGAACATAGTGGGGTGTTTAGCAGCTTCGCTTCTCAGGAGTTGGTGGAGACCAAAAAAAGTGTTCGCTAAGAAACTGGCATTCATGCAACTACCAGCAAAATAATTGTTTTATAAACACACATTAAACGCTAAAGGCTACTTTTTTTATTTATTCCTAAAGTATATGAACACATCTTTCCAATCTTGGAAAGATTATATCTAAATAAGCATTTTTCATTCTTTATTATGATCCATATTTCCTTACAAAAAGTGGTCGCTAGTCTCCCTGGGGTCCAGACAGAAACCAATTAAAACTAAAAACAGTAAAATAACACTAAATCAGGAAAACAAAAACAAGCCAGCTATATCAATAAAACAAAAACAAAACAAAAAGTTCTGGTTTCTGACAAGGTCAGAAAATGATATTTTTAATGCAAGCCCAATCCGGCTGCCTCCCTTAAACGCAGAAATATAATTAATCTATGATTAATTCCTCTTCACATTATATTATATCTTGTGCGCTAGAGAATGTAATTCATGCTGCGAATGAGTCAGAGACAGTTTCTTAATTTCATCATATTGCACTGGCTACTTGCCTTCAGACCTACAGCACATGCTCCGGCAAGTGTGACTCGTCTTATAACTGATTTGTAACACCGACTGGGATAATGACCCTGGCTCCTCATTAGTCTCATGTAGTCCCATTTTTTTGGTTTGTTAGCAGCACCCTTGCGCTGCCATCGAACCTCAGCCATTTTGTTTCGCGGAAAGAGCGAATCTTGACAGATTATAATATGAAATAGAAGACAACGTGTCCTTGCCTCCTCGGATTGAAAGTCTCATTGCTATTGATTTGTGGATGACCTCTTGTCCCCGAGAGAGACTCTGACGTGGTATTTGTGTTCCTGGGGATGCGCAGCAGCAGCAAGGGTCAGTCAGTGTAACAGTAATCAGGAATCTAATTCGAAGAGGCAGCAGAGAGAATAGAGTCAGTCCTTTGAGTGACACCTCTGTCAAAAGGCGTGACATTTCATCTGGGCATGTTTTCCGCCAGCTTAACACAGCGACGCGGCTGCAGCGGAGCGCCCACGAGCAACGCGCTCGGTACCACTCCCACGTGTTCACTCGCGGCACATCACACAATTTCTTTCGAGCTCCAGAGACACACAAAAGATGTCACACGTCACATCGTGAGAATTGTGGCTATGGTATTGTGTTCGCACACATCTCTGACTCCTTCACACCACTGGTCAGAGCTGAGAACGAGTACGGAGAGTTTCGTAACAAATAACCGCCGAAGGAGCTCAAAGATGCTGTGTGTCGCACAGAGAAAACTTTACACATTGGACATCGTCCGAGGACATCTGGGGTTGGCTTGATTTTGAAGGAGGAATACGTCATCTGTGTTTGTCTTGACAGTTGCATTTGAATGGTTTGCGTTTGCTTATTGGGTACTTTTGGTACTTTTTAGATTAGTTGACTGTTTATTTTTTCTTCGGCTAAATTATAAAATGGAAACATTAAATTCTCTATATGCACATAAATGTTAAGGGGCTGTGCAGTCCCCGAAACTCTTGAATAAATACGGAGATGAACTCATGATTCGATGAAATCTATTGTGTTATGGTAGTGAACGTAACAGTGGCAGCGGTCCTCATCCCTCTCAGGTTGTCTGGACTCACTCTGAGGAGTGAAGAGTTCAGACATCCAGAAAGAGAAGAAGGGCTCTTTTTTTAAAGATCTAATATGCATGGCGTAGGTGCGCAAGGGACGGGGTTAAAGAAGGTCGTACGACCTCGTCAGGGGTCTGCGCTCTACTGAGGGACAGTTGTCTAGTAAATTTCTAGATTTTTAATTCATTTGTGTCTATTTTGAACGCCATCCATACCGCGGTTATTGTTTACAGACGTCAGTTTAATTCCTGCAATTTCTTGTTAAGAAAAAAAAGGTCCTCGATGAATATGTTTTAATCACAATTCTCATGAAAGGAATTAACACTAAGTGGCACCTCTGCTCCTCTGCGTTGAAAGAAGCCAGCTGAGGTGGTTCGAGATGTCTGGAGCCATTCTGCTCACATGCAGCTCGGGGGGAGCTGGGAGGACCCAAATCACAGTGGAGGAATTATATATATATATATATATATATACCTCAGCGGTGTGGGACCACCTTAGCACAACTGGAGCACTTGGCTGTCAAGAAGACTGTTGGTGGATGCAAAAGCAACAGTTTTAGATTTCCTTTTTACTCATATATCTGCCACTCCACCCCTTATTAGCAAAAACACCTAAAATTGTCATCGGACGTGGGCCCGAAGCCGTGTCACAGGTCAGGCCTCAGTAGGAGCCGAGCCCATCGGAGACACTCGCCCTGGTATCTGGGCAGCCACCGAAAACCCATGGAGACTAATTAACTCGTAGAAACCCTCTTTGTTGCGACGAATGCCATTAGTGTAACCCACTCAAGAGCACCTGCATCGGAGATATGTGCAGCATTGTGTGATGACAGATCCTGCGCAAAACCGACAGTCTGAAAGATCTCACACAAGCTATAGATACAGTACATGTCTGTCAATGCATTGTCATCGTTCACATCATTCACTCAGAAAGAGCCACCGAGGCATTTCACTGTGGGAACTTTGAAGGAGCTGATTATCATCAGTGATGTGATGGTTTTTCTCTCAGTTTATGTTCAATCAATATTTGATTTATGACGAGCTCTGAGAATGGGGGGGGGGGGGGGGGGGGGGGGGGGGGGATTTCCACAGACTCCAGACGTGAGCACCCACTCGCTGTCGCCAGAAATTGAATGACATAAACATTGCTGATGGCTTTCAGTCAAGTTGACAGGCAGCATGTCAGCCAGCCGCTTGGTACTGTATAAGACAATCATTGTGATGGGAATAATTGATTGATTGGAAAATTAAACCTGGGTGAATGAAAGTGTGACACGCTGCTGTCACCATGTGCTGTCATACCCGGCGCTGCGGAATGCTGTGCAAAATACCGAACACCCAGCAACCAAATCTATTTTCATTTTCTTTTATTGATTCATTTCTGATTTCTAAAAATGTACTTTTATGTTCAAACATTGGACGGCGAAAGTATGACTCACCGTGACCAGGCACCCCCAGCCGGGGATTGAGCCGTCAGCCTTTATGGTTCGCGGACGACCCTCTCTGTCTCCTGAGCCGCAGCCAACCATATTGTTGTACTTTTTATGGAAACATAAATTAGAACATACATGCGGGAACTCATTGTGGAAAACATTCAAAAAAGGACCCTCCTGCCAATATGATAAAATAAATCAAATAAGGCAGCATCCACACCTCCTTTCTGACGGTATTCTCAAATCTGTGCTGCTGCATGAATCGGACAGAGATGAGAAACAGTGTACCTCTAGCAGATATGGAGATTTCAGAGATTCTCTCTGTTTGATTTTGTGGCCAATACTTAATGCAGTGCAGCATTTTCCCATTTACACATTCAGTCCTATGACAGGACAGGGACCCCCCCCCCCCCCCCCCCCCCCCCCCCCCCCCCCACACACACACCACCCACCCCCTTCCCGTGCCATCTTCATGATAATTGCTCAATCCCCACAGGTGCCGTGGTCTCACATTATGGATTAGCACATGAAGGAGGATGAGATTTATGCAAAGGTCAGATTCGATCCCACAAACAGAGGCTTGAAATGTAGATAAAAGGTCCCGTGTAACTGCTTTGGCTCTCACAGGAGGATCTGTTCATCGGAATGACACTCGCACGTACTGTATATGTTACTGGGCAGAGATGACATTACAGTGATCTACAGCCCCAACGGTACTACAAAAGATGTACCCGAGTGCAGACTGGAAAAATGCACACAGCGTGGACAGCAACATTGTTTTAGAGTCCAAACAAAACACAGAACCTAAACAGGATAGTGTCAATATGATCCTTTACAGAATTTTATGTACTAATTAATGAACATGATGTTGATGATGACCTCAGCACTCATATGTCCTTCTGTGTGTGTGTGTGTGTGTGTGTGTGTGTGTGTGTGTGTGTGTGTGTGTGTGTGTGTGTGTGTGTGTGTGTGTGTGTGTGTTTTGATTCTTATAGTCCCCCTCCACTCAAAAAAGTGTTTTTCTTCTGTTTCTGTCCTCTAAAATGTCTGACATTGACAATGTGGACTTGTATCTGAGCAAATTTTGTAACTATAGAGGTGTTTTTCACATTCCTCTCCTGGAGGAGGAGATTTCTGTGCACTTCTGCAATTTGAAGTTCAAACGAATCCTGGCAAGCTAGATTTGATACGTCACAAATACAGAAAAGCAATCGCTGCAGGACATAGACTAGTCTTGTTTTTTACTCCAGATTTTTCAAAGCTACCATGAATGGTCATGCGCATGTACTTTAGATGTAATTCTCATTATTCTGTCCATCATATATTCATTTTCTGAGTTCCCCGATTGAGCAGAATCTCTGCAGTTTTGATATCAGCTCACAGCCGATAGTTGGTTCGAACAGTGCAGCACACAATGTACATGATTGCATTTCTTGTAAGTTTTCCTTGCTTTGGGATTACATAGCAGATTTGCTCATCATGTGCAAGCGTGCATAGGAATGAGAGGATAGAGATAGGGAACAAGTGCACATGATGCCATAATCTGAGTTTTATTCATTTCTTCATAAATTATGAGACAGAAATTCTGCAATCTGCAGCAAAGTGAGAATCAAGAGATGGGAAAGCACAAATGTGTCATTGGGAGTCAAGAGCTTTTTGGACTTTGCAATTCTGGGCGAGCATCTTGCGTTCCACCTGTGTTCTCTCTATTTCTGTTTCTGATGACTGAAATTCATCTGTTCTTTGGCTTACTTTAGCCCTCCCAACAGACTGAGCAGAGCTAAATGGCGCTGAAGGAATAGAAAGGCATATTTCTAGCGTCAAAGCATGCTGGGGCTCAGGGTGCTGTACACCAGTATAGGGTTCTCACAGCATCTCTCCCTGGCTCACTTCCACGTCAGCTTGTGTGCAATAGGCGAGCGGGGAGACGAAATGTGTGCTTTGACACAGAATACTACAGAAACGTGGTCACCCACTCAGTGCTACGTAGCTGTTATGTTGCTGTCACCGTAACAGAAGAATACAAAGAGTGGACATCTGAAGATGTCCTCAAACCCGTTAGAATGTGTTTTTGAATGCTTGCAAAAAAGAAAGAATACATTCAGTTCTGACAGTGCGCAGGCTAATGACAATCTTGTACACATTATGGTAAGATACACTATGTGGGAAAGTGATCATTTTGTTGATTAACTAGAAATAAAATGTCAACAGAGAGCGAGCTTCTCAGAAGAGGCAGATCTACCTGCAACAGAAACAACAGACACAAGTAGATTGAGTTAGGCCAAAAGAAACAGCATGCATCATCAGCCTCCTTTTCAACAAGGAGTTAGAGGAGTAACCTGCCCATCGCAGTCTGGGTAGACGCAGGCTGTAACTCTCCTCCGGTTTTTATTGAGAGGCTAATTGGAGAGAGCGTCCAAGTGCGACTCAGTGCTACATCAAGTGCTGTATCAAGTCTAAGGAACGCGGAGGGTGGAGAGGTGAGGAGAGGAGAGCGCACAGCATGGCGGCCGCACATGTCGAATGCAGCACTCGGATTGCGTAATGCTCAAAACTAAAACTTTTGATGCATCTCGTCTCTGATGAATGGTAACAGGAATAACAGGTGCAGTGTCAGTGTTATTGTCTAAATTCAGACATGAACATGTTGAAGACATGGTTTTACACCCCCTTTTAGTTGTTTATCACTGAGGGAATCCAGAGTAGATTTGTTAAAAGAGGTGCAATGACAGGGCCCTCGGAAAAATGCCTGAATGAGGAGAATTATTGACTCAGTTCATCTAATGCTATGCAGTTTTAAACTTTTTTGTTTTTTTTCACAATTGCCGACAGAGTGTCAAAGCAGCAGGTAGTAGACCTAAGGTGCTGAACAATTTCTGTCAGGGCTGCATAATCCAGGGGGTCAAAATGTGCCAAATTAACTAGGGGTCTTATGCAAAGAGGTACAGAGATAAAGCAGCAGACTGGTTGTCTCATCCTTCGTCTTGTATTTGGGACGAAAGATGCAAAGTCACTGGGCGTATTTGGTGGATAAGAATTGAGTTCAAGAAATTGATCCCCGAGAGCAAATGAGGTGCATGCTTTATGGCCCTTTTGCACAAGTAGTCTCAGAGAAACGGGACTGCCTCGCCTTTTTCAGTTCCAAGTTATAGATAGAAGTGTCTCTGCATTTTAAGATCTAAAACAATCTCCATCTACGCGTATCTAGCTCCGTATCATCAACACTCCCTGTCCAAACTAACGCACCTGAAGATGCATATCACAAGACCATTCGTGTACACATGACGTGTGTGTGTGTGCGTGTGTGTGCCTAGGACAACTGTCTACTCTGCAGTTGGTGACTTAGTGGTTACAGAGAGTACAACAAAGGAATGAAAACAGCGGTGGTGAATGGAAGACGAAGGATCAACAGCAAGGTGGAAGCGTTACTGACAGTCAGTTGATAAGAACCAATCAGGGAGCGAATGCGGGGAACTGCGTTATCGTGTCCAAATGTCCATGTTTTTGCCCGTCCATACTATCATGCAGTCGTGGAGTTTTTCAAATGAAAATGTGATGCATTTTGAAAGTAAAACCTATGTACCGTGGATGTAGTAATAGACGTCATAATGGACCTGGAGTTTGTTTGCTTGTTTTTCCCGACCAGAGATTTCCATGGGGTCAATGGCACCAATAACATTGATGACTGTGAAACTGAAGGCAGCTTTGACTCCGATGTGTGTCAAAGCCTGTGTGAATAAAGTACAGGTATTTCCACGCATATATTCCTTTCTGGTAACCTCTGTTTTTAATTCTCCCGGTGTCAGCAGAGAGGGAACACAGTAATGATCTCAAAAGGCCAAAGTCGTTTACCGCAACCTCAGAAATGTGCAGACCTTTTTGGAAATAATTAAGGCCTAAATTATGTTCCTTATTATGTGTGGAGTGTGTCACGTGCTGGGGGAAGTCCACGGTTATCCAGGAGGTACAAAAGTTCTTTAGCCCTGCCAACATTGGGCTCAACAATATGAATATTAAAATCACCCACTATAACCCCCGCAGTTGAAACCAATACACGCAGCAAAGTCAACAGATAGAGTTGCGTGATATATTGGGGTTGCTAATATCACGACAGGAGGATCTCATCTACATCGTAACATATCCATACGAGCTTTACTTTCCATATCACCACTGTTTGCACTGTTAGAAAATATTTATTGTACAGTGTCCACTTCACCTCCTTTCCTATATGTGCTCTCGTCGCACTGATGAAATTGAGTTTGAGGGAGCTGATTCGATAGGAGCTCCTGCACTATTGTTCTCATTTAACCGAGTTTTAATTAAAAACATAAAAAAACAAAGGTTTTTGATGACATCATTATTAATTTATAGTGACTGGCCAGCCAGAGACCGGATAGCCAATAAAGCTAAGTGTACAAAATACATTGGCTGACACTGTCTGTGGCTGACGCACAACTGGAGCCAGATTAGACGGAGTGAGTGTGCGTTTCCGAATATACACTGGGTTCATCCTCATGCTCCTCCCCTACCCAGTATGAAGAAGGATGGGCGAGGGCCCAGTCTGACCTACAGTAGATGTCAGCACGCCCTGTAAGGCTGAGTGAAGAGAGACTGTCCTGGGTTTACATTTTTTTGGGGATATGCAGGAACTTTCGGTGTTACAATGAAACATCTCATCAATCCCTTTTTATCTGCACCCTTATCTTGTGTGAGATATCTGATAGGTGAAGGGGGGGGGGGGGGGGCTGCTTGGGAAAATGGATGGCATTGTCCTTGTACTGGTTACACAAAGAACGACCCACTTTCCCCAGATTTGCCAGGAGCGGGGTGCTGGAGGCCATTCCGAGTCTTTGCTCCTGGACACTTTGATATGTGGTCAGGAGGAGCAGAGGATTGAACCACAGCAGAGTTGCGGGGAGGATGGATGGCATACTGCTTGAAGCATGCACTGCACGTTACTGGTCTGAATGAATCACATTCAGTTACAATGTACATTGTAGGCTATATTCTAAAGTGCTACCAAATAGATAGATACCAAGATACCAAACAAAGATCTTGAGATCTTCTTGAAATCTTGAAATCTCTCTTTGTTGCATATGTGCTGGTATGATTTATAATAATCTCAATGCAACAGAGGAAACCCGTCTGCTGCTTCCTCACTTTGCTCACAGCTGGTATGACTGGTGTGAGCTTTTTTTTGTCTTTGCTCTGAAAAATAGCACTCGCTTTTTTTCTCAATTCTCTTACCCCGTGTACACCTGACATGAAAATGCATTTTTGCTGATCAGATTACAATGGAGACACTACATACTGTATCAAGCCATATCTAGATACAAGCATTTACTAACACGGTTCAATTTCATCGTCGCTCCAGGAAATCAAATCCCTGCTCTTACTCTCCACCATTGCTGTGCCTCCAGACTTTTTAAAATATCACTTACTTATCGGATTGTGTCATCTGTCATCACGAAGGATGTCCAAAAAGACAAGCCTTACATTTTTAATAAGATGTCTTCAGTGTTAAACTCTTTAGGGAGTAAAAATAAGTCTCCGCTACAATGACTCACGCTTGACAGGGCCTCTTGTCCTCTGCTTTTAATAAGACTGCCATGAATTCAAAATGAGTTGAGCAATATAATGGGTACACTCTGTCCCCAGAAACTGTTTAATCCCATCACTTGAACTTTTAATGAAGAGTTGTTTTTAGACAAACACACAACTCCTACCTGTAGGGTAACCTGCTCCTCTATCTCTCTTCTCTCTGCTTGAGTTTGGGGTAAAAAAAAAAAAATCAACAACCAAAGGAAACTGTTGCCCGAAGCCAGTCTGCATGTCGAAGCGTCCGTTGGCAAGATACTGAAGCACCAAATGGTCCTCATGGGGCAACCTTACCATTCACTTGGAATCATGTCTTGCTTAGTCACAGGCCAATATTAAATTTACTAGTGGAGACTACTTAGTTATGGTCTGTGATTATGGTAAATGGAAAACGGACAGTATTTTTATGGCAGTTTTTTCTAGTCTTATCGAGTCACATTCACCCATTCACACACTGCTCACACTCTGCCGGCACAGCCGTCAGGGTCAATGGGGTGTCGATTGTTCCATCATCACAGGAGCCGAGCCGAAAATTTGGCGGCTTTTCTAGTAAGTGGACGACGCGCTCTACCTCCTGGGCCGCAGCTGTCCTTGTTGAAACTATATGTTGATTCTCATTGCAGGTCCATTTTACATTCCTCTCTTTGTCAGGTTCTTTCCAAACAGTTTTGTGATCTTATTTTCGCATGTACTCTCAACAGAATTCCAATTAGTGTTCAGGTGAAATAATTGCGAACCAACTCTGTGAAGCAACCCCAGGTGAACTGGGTTTTGTTTCCGCATGCGGCTCCACGTTTTCACTCGCAAAAACTGAGATCAAGGCCGCGGCCTTGGTGAACGCCCAGCGTGGAGGGGTTCTATTGCGTAGGATTGTGGAGTGGGTAGGATTGGTATTGACAGTGAGGACGTGGAGCGCACCTCAAAGTTATGCTGGTGTACGGCGCACAGCCTTGGACATGCACTGACAATGCCGAGCTATTTAAATGAAGATGGTGTGAGAAACTCGCTTGCCAGAAGAAAAGATTTCGAGTTCCTCAATTAAACCGAGAATCTTTTCATTCCACTCCATTTTGAATGCCTCTGTGTCATCAACCACCAACTCGTGAGGATTAGAGTGGCGGGAGTCATTTGCCATGCATTCTACGTGCCAACCCAACCAGAAGCATTCATGGACCCCTCTCCCCGCTACTATGATAATACAAGTCATTCCTCAAGCAGCAGGTTTGTGTATCGCACAAGAAAATGGAGGCTTTTTTCGTATTAGTTCATTTGTTTGTTTTACAGACATTTTCAGAAATTCTGATTCTTGATGAAAAAACATCTCTCATATTTAGGGGACTGGTATCGATGAGTGTGTGCAATTTGCCTTGATGGATTTTAAGGGGACTGTTGGGCCTTGGTGGAGGTATGTGCTCTACACAGTGCCCTTCAATGTGTCGGCCTATGTGCTTTAGAAGAATTTTAAAGTTACAATAAAAACATTTTTTTCCTTTTTTTTGGGCTTACCCTGCTTTTGGCAGTGGCAGCCGTCGCTTTTAAACCTGGGTTGTGTGTATACAGTTACCCTCTTTTTTTATTGTCTAATACACGCAGTGCTATTCATGGACCCAGAGAGGCTGTTGTGCATCATGGCCAGTATACAGTATAGACATCCCCGTTGGGTGAGGTTACAGGTTCAGTTGAACACAAGGTAAAGGAGAAGTCCACAGATTAAACATCAGAATCTGTTTACACGCCATCTGGATTTCTGTTGCGTATAAAAGTAGTTTAAGCTTTTTGTGGCTCCGAGGGGGAGCCATGTCAGCATCGGTCGTTGCTGAACATTACAAGTTTGAAAATTGACAACAACAAAAAAAACCCTGGGAGTGTGGAGTTAGTCACACGTGACCTCTTTACCCTTCTCCTTACCAGATAGCAACGCACACCTGTATCTCCCAGTGAACTGGGTGAAGCAGGTGCAAGATTTTGACAAGGAAGAAAAATGTGTGGAGTAAAAAAAGATGTTATCTCTGGTTCTGCTGCATCAAATTTATTTATTCATTCATTCATTTATTTTGTTTTCAACAGCCAGTCGTGAATCCCCCAGTGCTGCATTGGAGATCTCAAGGGTGGCTTTGGTTTTTATTTCCGCTGCCTCTCTAGTGCAAAAATAACACATTCATTTCCATTTCCATCCATCACTCTACTGGATATGTTGCGAACGTCAGAGCCTTTCAGAAGCTGAAACTATCTACAAGAGGGAAATATGTTTGGTTGTGGCATGTGTGAGTTGATCCTTTAAGTAAAACAAAAGGGATTACATTAAATTAAATTACATCAGCCTATAATGGTCTCTGCAGGGAAAGTGGGTCATTGCAGTAGCAATATTGTAACAGGATTAAAGAAACATTTTCGTAATGAATGGAAAGATGTTCCTCGTTTCTTTTTTTCTTCTGAGACTATCTCCACTGAGTCTGATAGTAATTGAAATGTGCATACTTTGACAATTTCTCAACTTCTGTGTTGTATTGTAATTTATATCCAGGGTTCCCAGGGGTCCTTGAAATCATTGAAAGTTTGGGGATTTGAGAAAAGAAATCAAGACAGGTCAATTAAAATAAAAATCGTTTTACTTGAGATTTACAAAGAGGCTTCATGCCACTGCCCGTTTCCCTCCGTCTCACATATTTCAACGCATAAATAAAGTCACCATGTCCATTTCCCAACTTACACAATTAGTTGAATATACGGTGTGTTGTGTTCGAGGAGGCAGGACAACAAACAGTCTGTGTCACTGTAACACGACAAGTGATCTCGCATTCAAGTCTCTCCTACTCTATTTAATTGTTGCCTGTGAGCTTCTTTAAAAATCCTGTTACTTAGTTCTTAGTGTTTTGGCTCAAACTATGCCGTGTGGGGCCCCTGAACTCAACGCAATTGGGCCTGGAAATGTGTTGTTCAAGATGGTGTGGGAACTCTGTATATCATTATACAATCCGCCTGGGATACAGTGAGTCCCGTCACTGTTTTTATTAAACCATTTAGCCAACTTAGAGGTAGGAGTGCTCTCAGAAAATTGCAAGGAATGGATTGTTCTTCCGCGAGGCAATGTTACAGAGTCTGATTCATTCTTCACCTTTGGACTTCGTGACTTCCCTGTGAATGCCGCGTGGAGCCAAAAATAGCAGGGCACTCCCATTTGTTTTCTTGTCACAGTAATTATACTGTTGTGAAGTGAGCGCAGGTCGTGACAGCTCTTTTGCTGTCAGTACACAGTGTACTCCTCTGTAAGGGATGTAATTGTAATAAATTTAGTGGCGCTCAACAGCAGAAATTACAGTATCCACTCTGAATCCGATCTCAAGTCAAGAACACAGCGATGCTCATGATCCTTTTGTCTTCATGCAGGCTGTGAAAACGGGATTTTGTCTTTAGCAATGATCTCAGATTCCATGATGTCATATATGTGATACAGAAAAACCTGTGTAAAATATCCCATTCACAACAAAACCCTCTGTTAAAATGTTATCAATACTCAGATGACCAAATCTGAAGCCATCCTCATTTCCTCCCCAGCCATGCTTCGCAAAGTCCTGAGTCCTGGCGTCGTTGCTTCATTTAAGGTACTATACCAGTCTCCCCTCATCTGTTTTGATATCAAAAAACCAAAGCAGCCTTCTTCCATCTCCAGAACATTTCCAGGTTACCTGCCTCTCTTTCCCAAGCTTTTGAAGAGACTCTCATCCACACTTTAATTACAGTACATCTTCACCAAGGCAATGCTCTTCTCCTTCGTGTTTCTTCTCAGGAGTTCCATAGAGGATAGACATATAGAATAGAATAGAATAGAATAGAGAGGTAAAAATAGAAAACCAACAACACAGTATATGAAGATTGCATTTACGTCTGGACATGTCTGTGGGTAAAGGAACATTTCAATTCAGCTTAATGATGAAGCATCACAGTGCATCCAGAATCTATCAAAAATAAAGTGGAGGGGGGCAAAGTGAGGTGGCCAACTAGAGGTTAGGGATGGATTTTAGCAGATTAAATACCTGAGAGTGAGTCAAAGAGACTGAGACATGGAGAAGTGGGAAATGGGAGAGTAGCTGTTCCAAGCTGCTAAAATAGTTTTAGAGGAAAGAGGGATCTAGGTGATAAGTATAGCTATTACACTAATAACTATTTTCATGGATACATTTGTTGAAAACATCTTCTCAGTGTCTGCCACTGACCTGCCACTTCATTAACACTATCAGTGCATATTTAACCATATTTAACCCATAGTACAGTAGCGCGGATACAGCATGATTGACAGCTGGTCCATTGCAGGTGTAGGTTTGGGCGGGCTCTCAGTCAGACCCGCCCTCGGTTCTGCGTCCGCTGTGAAGAAAACCAATATGGCGCTGGTCAATATGTGAAACCCGAGGCTTCGAAACGGCAGCCCACAAACCAACAGGTGAGGTCAAGTTGGGTTGCCTCTTGATGCAACCAGATTCTCTTCCAGTTGTTCCAAAGTGGTCTCACCTCACCTGTCTCTATTTCTCCCAAGTCACTGTGTGACCGTCCACAAATAACCAAACACCTATTCGATGTTTTGGACTCTATGGCCGTATCCACCGTCCAGGTCCGGACCTTGGTACGTTTTTCACAAGGTTTGCCCGAAAATAACTTTGCTTTATTGCTGCAAAGATACTTTACAGGAGAAAGATAATTGACTTTCTCATCGGATCACGACATCGTGGCTTGTGCGTGGGTTGACTCGACGCGGTGGTTCTTTGTAGTTCGATGCCTTTCATCCCCCAGATGCCGCCTGACAATCAAGCCCAGTGTGTCGTCGTGCTACGTAAAATAGTGGCTGTCGATCATGATCCAGGCTAGTTAGTGTCACTTGAGTGAATTAGCAAAGGCTCAGCTTTGGGAGGAGAAGAGATACGGGACAAGATGAGGGGGACTGAGAGACAAAGATGGAGACGAGGGAGGGAGAGCTCTTCCATCCATTTGCTGGGACTGGCTTATGGGGGAGGCAATTCCAGCTGATGGATGGATGCATGGATATCTTTTATCTTTATCCTTTTCACATCTCTTTTTCATTTTATTATCTTATTTTATTATCTAGTCCTTTTTTGTTTTGGTGTTGGGACCGAAAAAACACATGCAAACTTCTTTCCGTGTATTGGTTATGAAAGTGCTCAGGACATTTTTTTTTTTACATGTTAATAAGTTGCCACTATCGTTAAACCTTGTGACAGCGCGTCTGCTCTCCTCATGCATGCAGTACCCATGCTTTTTTTCACATTTATGTGTACACCAGAGTGAGCGTATTAAAAAACGTTGTGTTCCTGTATACAAACAGTTCTAAAAACAAGCGTTTCGTCATACTCAGAAGTCCCGTAAGAGTGAAATGATGCATTCTAGTCTCCCCAGAACACAACGAGGATCATGGAGAATAGCAGTCCGTCAGAGACACTAAAGCCTCTCATTAGCAAAGTAGAAGAGGCCACATCGAGATCCTGATCCACAGCATTAGTTGGGCACGATACTGACTTACTGAAGTCATGAATATTCATGTGATGTGACAGATTTAGTCTTCTCCCAGGTTAGAGATTTGCAGCGGCACCGTTTCAGCGGCTGTCATGCACTTTTCTTTTCTTTTTTCATCTTTCTCTTTTTTATTTTCCATGATGAACATTCACATGTGCACATGAGTCAATTAATGGCCAATACTTCATGTGCTGAACTGAAGCTCGCTGGTTTGCTAAATGGGAGTGTGAGCACTTTACTTGACACCTTAAATTATTTTTCTTGACACCACTTCTGTGACGGCTGCTGGTAAAGTGTATTGTAGATTTATTTGATGGAAACAACAAGAGCTCACCAGCAGCTCTTAGAGCCATGATCATGATCAAACGTGGTGAATGCGGTGCGCACAGTACAATAGCACTGGTGCAGTTTTGCAGTTTTAGAAGACACTGCGACTGATTCTGATTAATTTACATTTTGATAGAGAGTGCAAAGGTTGTTTTTCAAAGTGTTAAGTAGATATCACGATTCGTTTGTCGTGTCTCTTGTTCTTGCAGCCGAGGTACAGCACAGTAAATGGAACACATCCTCGCGTAGACCAGATGAAGGGGTTTTACCATGGATGGTAAATCTAAGATCTAATTACCATCATAATGACCCAACAAATGATAAATACATAGTTAAACAAGGACCGCAATTTCCGTTGTGAAGGGATAAACTTTTTTATGAGTGATAGAAGTCCTCATTATAGTCATAAATTAACTTTACCCATCTCGCCTCCCTTTATCTCCCCTGGGAATCATTTTGCAGGTTCCAGACTAAACTATAAAGTTCGTGAGCGGTATTTGTTCAGAAGACCTGTGCCGCTACCTTCTGTTCCACATCATCATGCGACCAGGAAATTAAGGTTTTTATGTCAATATTTTGAAAAAATACCCCTGGAGCCAACAGCAGATCAGGCCTCCTGTCTGGGGCCCACTGAGGTGCCACTGACAATCACTCAGCCTTCAGAGAAAACCATTTTCTGTTAATCCTGCACAATGGATGGCGATTCTGCCATATCAGAGACGTGATTGTCATTCATTTATATGGCTAATCCATTTATTCTTGTAAATAAAACATTAATTTCGACACATGCAACTGATGAGAACATTAACGTCAGGAGCTGGTTGCGCCGCTGGAGTGGAAATGTAGAGGGCCTGGTAAAAATGTTGAAACATTCTAAATTTTTCTTTCTCTCTCTCTCTTTCTAAATATTTGTAATATAATTCTATTGGTGCACAAACCTTTTCACCTCAGAGCTGTTTTTCAGTCTGAGCACACATGGACTGGCACAAAAAAAAATGGCGTCAGCTTCACTTGCATCGGTTGACTGCTTCCTTCATGCTTCACTATTGGTGGCTCATTCGTCAGCTGTTTCTTCCATTTGCATCAAAAATTGTTCATATAGACTCTCCCAAAATGTCCACCGGGCCCTGGTAACACTTCATGCGATATGAAAATAGCACAGACCCACTCTGCACACATCCAGTTAGCACCGTGGCAAAGAGAACCATGGCAACGCTCCAAGCTCCAAGGACGTGACATTGTTCACTCCTTAATATCATGGGATTGCATATAAATATCCCACCATTTTCAGGACATCATCATGTCAACACCTTTTGAGCTTTTTGTGTTTTATCTATTGCAATTTTGTTTAAAGTTAGGGACAGTGGGGGGGGGGGGGGGGGGGGGTTAACCCACTGAGTGTAAAATATAGAGACATTTTTCTTGCACTTTCAACACATTGCAAGATGAGACCTGACCTATCAGCAGCCACCAGACACAGACTCTGCGTAGGAATGCAACAAGCATTTGTGACAGTGTTCCTTTAATCACATATGGTGGCATCTGCATATTAATTACATCATTTTATGCATACAGGGTTGTTGTTCTTTTAGTCTGAAAACGTAGACTTGCTGACACTGTCAGAAGCAGCACAAGAGCTAATCTGAAGGTAAACAAAAGCAACAATTATTAAAGTTTAAATGAGTCATCGATATAATATAATAGTATTATAATAGTATTTAAATTGTGTGTCACCTGTTTTCACACAGAACTCCAATATTATTTTTAATTAGTGGCTGAGATGTACGATGATAAAACATCAGGAGGCAGGAAATTGAAACACAGATGAACATTTCAAACCGTACGATATGATGAGACTTAGCAAGACCTTTTCATACCGACATATTGACATGAACGTTCAAACCGTTCACCTTAAAAGTCATCAAACAAGATAAATGCAGAGATTGGCTCCAAACTACAAAACCTGCCCGTGGAAGGCACCTCTGGAAATTACAGTCAAGCTGCGGCCTTTTGAAAAATGTTTTCATAGAATGTAAACATGTGGTCTTGACAGAAAAAACTTGCAGAGGGAATAATTCTGGAGCCAGAGACCCGGCAGCGTGTTCATTCACGTATTGACAGTCAAGGCAAAAATACTCCAGAGGGGGAACCTTGTCCTGTGTCCGCACAAAGAAAAGAGCAAGCAGGAGATAGCACGTGTAAAAAGTAGAAAACCGTGTAGTATCTGTAGTGGCATGTGGGTGGATGTCCTTGACGACCAAGGGCAGCAGGCTATTAATTGATGAATTGAATGCATGTGATGTGCGTAATTGAATTAAGCGCTGCATTGATCAGTTGCAATTTGTTCATGAATAATCAGTCTACCACATATTGATCTTTTAAGTACAAATTAAAAATATGATCAATGATTTATGTTATATTTCATTTTGTTCTCTCCATCATATAGAACCTAAAAAGGGTTCTCAATATCCATATTTTTTTTTCAAAACAAAGAATATGATATCAGTTTAAGTCTGGTGTTTCTCCATCCATCCACAAAGTTTCTGCGACTGATCCAGAGTTGGGACACGGTTGCACGAGTCAGATGTCCCTCTCTCCTCTCCAATGTGGACCATTTGTTCCTGGAGGTGCCCATGGTGTTCCCGGGGCCGGATGCCAGTGTCTCTCCAGTGTGTTCCGGGTCTTCCCTGCATGGGGTCTCCTGCCAGTTGAACATGTCCAGAAACCCTCAAATGATCAGACGCCCAAACCACTTCAACTGGCCTTGGACGCAAAGGAGCAGCACTGCATGTCCGAGCTTCTTACACTATCTATAAAGGACGAGCCCAGCCACCTCTACTGGGGAAACTCATTTCCACCACTTGTATTCCAGATCTCATTTCATCACCGGTCATCGTCATCAAGTTCACGAACCACAGGACAGACATGTATTCTCCTCCACTTCAGATTGCGAACCTGAAGGGAGGAATTAATATTAATCTAATAACAATTGGTCAGATGACTAATGGATCACTCAAAAGATAATATTATCTTCCAACTCTGCTGTTTTTTAACCACCTTTTAGCCCATGGTTTTGATTTTACGGCCCTTTCGGAACACAGAGCTTGTCAATGTCACTTCTCTCTCACTGAACAATTAAAATTACGAATGGAGCAGGACTCAAGACAAAAACCACTGTCAACAATGGCTGTCAGTCCACGTCACAGATATTCACGACCTCATTAAGGGACTGTGTCCACAGGCATTGAAGGGTTACCATGAATCAATATTGTAAATCAAGCGCGGGGTGGGGTGTTGCCACGTCTGTCGGGATGTCAGGTGAGAGTCTTCTGTCACAGGATATGATATCCTTCCCTCGTTTGAGGTCATCTTTGTGAAGCAAACTGGAAAGACTCGATGTTCACAGCGAGGGAATGCGGGGGCGCTATTGACGACGTCTTTTGCAACCAATGTCGACGATATGCGCTTGAGAGAAGCGCTCTGAAGAAGCACAAAAACATCAGGCTGTTGATAGAGTCCTTGCATCTGTTAAACATCAGGAAGTTACATTTTACTGCGAGGCTACTAGAGAGTGGCTGCACTAGAAATGATGACTTACTGAATGAATGCAAGTACGAGTAAATCAAAGTGAGTATTTCAATACGTAAAAGCCCCATTGAAATCCTTCAGGACAATATAACAACAACAAAAAATGCATTGGCATTCATTCTGAAAAGTGGACTGCAGCAGTATGAAATTCATTACCCAGATTGGACACAGTGTTCTTGGTATGCAGTGCGTGTTTCATCCTGGCCCGACGGGGTTCGATACTGTGGAAGCGTCAGAGAGTGAACCAGCATTCTCCCGCTTCCTTTAAGTATACAGAAGCAAAAGACACAAAAAGTGGTCGTCAAATGCCGTTACAGGAACACTTAGACATTCTGACGCAGGAGGGCTTTTTTCTTTTTTCTTTCTATCAATTGAGTTAAAGACTGCGACAGCGAGGTGCTGAATGAGGACCGCGCCCTCCCTCTTACGCTCGCTGTCCTCACTGTAGTGGCAGTGGTGCCAGGGGAGCTCCTGCGTATTTCCCTGTCTGAGTGGGATTGATAATGTCTGGGCTTTGTCCTCGTCGTCATTGCTCACAGAAACAACTGAAGTGACTTCACTCAGCGGTGCAGTCATTCAAAACTGCAGGAACATTGTGAGTCACCGAAGCAGGAATGACTCTCGTCACTTACTGTGTGATGTTAATTTCTACAGGAAATATAAGCTGCTGTTTCTGTTTACCAAAAATCTTAATTTTATTCATACTCAGATATCGGTAATGTGTTCAGCATTTTGCATGTTTACTGTACATTTGGAAGGTGTTCCAAAAGTCACAGCCCTTAACTGACACTACACCTGGAATCCTATCGGTTGATGATTTTTGATAGGGTTGTCACACACAAAATCCAAGCGCGCAGCAGAAATCGAGCAACAATATATTCGCGCACAAGCGTACAGTTTGAGCAGAAGCAGAATAAATGTGAATATGCAAGAAGAAAATATTGGAGCACAAGAAGGAGCTATTTGAGCGCGAGGGCAGAGTTTGAAGGAAAGAAGGACAAATCTGAATGTGAAATCAGTAAATAATTGCGCTCAAACCGAAAGACCACGCTCTTGAATAAAGATAGTAAAATATCTCCATGCCGCCTCACCAAACCTTGCATGCCTAGCAGTATCTCAAATCTGACACACAGTGTACACGCCATATGCTCAGTGAGTGTGAATTCTGACAAGTCCCAAATCAAACACTGCTCTCGTGCACTGACTGAAAATTGCAACATGTGACCGCAATTGTCGCCCGCTAAAATGTCTGCCAGCTGCTTTGCTCGCTAAACTTTGTGACCTCTGTTTCACAAGAGATGGAAGTTGCACCACCACCAGCGCCAGTGACGTGTCCTTCTTCCTCGGCCTCCTTCTTTTCTACCTGTTCTGGTGGTCCCTCCCTTTGCCATGATGGCGACTGTTGCGCGTCAGCATTTTAAAATCAACTTTTGACTGTTTGCACCATCCAGGAACTAATAATGCACAGCATGTTGCCATACTGTAATTGTCAATGTGGATGCACTTATGCACTCTTAAAAAACACGAGGGTGTGTGTGTGTGTGTTAAAAGACAACACACAACCCATGAAGTGCCATGGAGCATATATAACAGGATTATGTGCAGTCCAGTGACCGCAACACAGAGAATATTGTTCTACAAACCAGTCTCAATTTGTGTTCGACTTGTTAAATGATTAAAATATTCATACATATTGTATACAGCATGTGTGTGTATACAGTAATATCAAATACACTATTACAGGTTCAGTTCAGAAATATTGGTAACACATAATCATCAATAATTAAATGGAGACCAATAAAACCTTTGAGATCAATATACTGCTCAGCTTTTTACTCACTAAGCACAACTCTTTGTACACCTCATTTAATTCCAGGAACCAGAAAGATGGACACCCACTGTAAAGTCTCGGACACAGGTCCTGAGACACCGTTTGTGGCTACAGCTGACAATGGGACAGATGTCACACTCTTGTAGCGCCCAAGACAAATAAAACATCCTCACAACCTTCAAACTTGAAGTTGTGCGTTGTGCTCTCTGCGTGTACAGCACGTTTGTGTCCACTTTTGAACGAGTTGGAAAAAAATGGTTTTTCTCCGCACACAACATGATGTCGTTCCCCCCACTGCTGCTTTCATCCTGCAGTGTACTTGGCATTTAGCGGATAACAATCGCGAACTGAAGTTGACGGTGTCGAGTACAGATGACAATTGTTCATCGGTTTGTTCAACCGCCTCTCAGGCTCCTGGCGCTGCTAAGTGCTTGTCGGCTGAGCACAGTCACTTCACGTTGCATCACTTGACTTTTACAAAAGTCATGACTTGTGGGAGGGTGGGTTTTTTTTTTAAGTTTGGGGAACATTGTTCAATCGTGGTTATGGAAAGTTGTGTAATTGAATCTAAGTCTGTGGGTTAAAATGTTTAAAGGAGACACATTAGGCTTTTTACATTTTTTCCCTAGGTTTATTTTTTGTGAGTGTGTAAAAGGTTTGCAAGGTTAAAAAGCCAAAAGTCTGCAGTAAAGTGAGCTCCTCCTCAATGCTTCCTGTCCTATCTCCTTTAGCATAGGCTATACTGGACCTTCCTATGCGAAAGGAAAGGAGATATAGACGCCCCACAATTCATTGCTGCAGCGATATTTAACGTGACGCGCCATGCGCAAATGTAAGTAGAAGAAGAAGTAGAAGAGTATGAATATGTCCCTGAAGAGATGCACGTCATCATGTAAGTTACTGTTACATATGAATCATTTATATCTGATATCACACGGTGGTGAAACGCACTGAAACATGCTGATGGAGCCGCTGCGTTTTTTGTAGTCCATCTTCGGAAAATTGTAGTTTCACCACGGCAGACGCACGTCAATAACCTCCGCCGTCGCGTGATGACATAGTATGGTGAAAGTCAGGGTGCATTGTCTGAAGACCGCTGTTGGCTTTTCCTAAGTCCTATCAGTCCTCCTATACACCTGTCCTTGACCTCATGACGTTTTCCACTGAGGTGAAGGAGTAGTAGATAGGAAGGACATTTCGACGGCGCCCCGTGTGTTTCAGACAGACGCTGACAAGAGGGAGCTTCAGGAATGGTATGAGGAGACTGATGAGTTGAGTTAGCAAAGAGCCAAGTTAGTTACTGCAACTTGTCGTTGTACAACTTGTCTAGAACTTTTGGAAGGAGACCTGGTCTGCCAGTTCCGAGGGGGAAACCTTCGCACCAACAATCCAGATCCACAGAGAAGTTGACATCTTAAAAAAACCCCTAGGTTTTAAAACTTGAAGCCTGCCGTCACAGCACAAATGTGACCAACTGTACGAATGGGCATGACGGTGCTGAAAGGCCCTAATCAGCCATACCATATCCTCATGTTTTCAGATTTTTAAAGGGCGTCAGTTAGTTTTTAAGTGTTTTTAAGTTTTTTGGTTGGTTGGTTGGTAGAGGGAGCTGGGTCTGACGGTGAAGATCTCAGATGCTGACTTGCATCACAGCTGTCACGACTGAATACTGGAAGTGTCAGATTGTGAATTCTGGTTGTTGAAATTAGGTTTCTTCACCCTGGGATGGAGTTCAGACATTTAGAAACCTGCACCTCAAAGTAAGAAAAATGAGCTATGGGTTTCCTGATTTGGAAGGTGTCCATGCAGTCAATAAGTGCCCCCCTCAACCTGCAGTGTGAGTCAGGCTAGAGATCATACTGTACATCCATTTTCATTAATCATATTGTGTTTTGTTTTCACTGCAGTACCTACAGCAGGACGATGATCACTGTGCTAATTTGCTGTAATACTGTATCCTTTCAGATTTTCTCATCACCTTCTTGTAACTTCCTCTTTAAGCATCATAGGGTGGTTTCGTCTTGCAAGTTATACTTTCTAACAGAAAAGGTAACCCTACACCTGTCCTGAGCAACAAGTTTAACATTAGTTTCTATGGTGAAGCTCATTTCCTCCTTATCTCAGACAGTTATCAATATTCCATTCACATCAGCCAATCGCCCACTAGTGAGTATCCATTACCTAGATGGAGCCCAGGGGGCCAACTCCATCAGAAGGTCGCAGTATTGTTCATGCGACCGAACCCTAAGCGTAGAAAGCAATTCTGCCACAAAGGAACAGAGAAGGTTTTGTTCATAATCCAAACTTGATCACAGGCCCTTTTTTTTTTTTAAGTACAGGAAGAAACTTCATTCTGAACAAGCTGGTGAACACTACTTTTTGTAGCTTTAAAACTTTAATGCAAATTAATGACATACAGATGTTTGGGAGCAAACAGAGAAAAGCGGAAACGGGAGGTTAGCCGAAAAAATGTGTGATTGACAGAACTGTATCCGCAAGCGCAAAACCATACTCGTGAGCAGGTATTGCACAACTCCTGTCAAATGCGCGTGCGTGGTTTTTACATGCACAAATTATTAGACTAAATGGCTTCCATCTTGAACTGGGTCGCACTTGTGGCTTAAAATGATTGTAACAAATCTTTATCATCATCATTTCACTCTGCATTTCTCCATACTGGATCTGGATCTGCAGAGCATCCTGTTGGAATCAGAGACTCCAGCACATTCTCAGTATTTGACGCCTTCATTCTGTCACTCCTTTTGTTTATTGAACCTTTTTAACTGCGCTCCTGTGTTCAGCCATTAGAGTCCACCTTAAAACCTTATGGGGAGTGACGTGCCATAACAATAATATACCAGCTTATGGGACATTGTAGACTCAGCTTGTTATGCTGAGCACCCCATTTTAAGACTTAACAGTTTCCATCACAAGATGTGCTTTAGCTCCGGTCCTTCCTCATCTGGTTCAGCTGTCGTTGGTCAGTTTTCCGCAGCTTTGAGTTTCAAAGCTCACATAAACAATGCTTACATCTGTGTGTGACATATGTAGCATAGGATCCCACGTATGAGAAGGATAATAGGAGTATTTTGTTGGCACAGACTCGTACGCAGGTTTCACACGTAAGAATCTTATCCAGACTGTGTCGCAATACCATTGATCACAAGCTCACCAGGAATATTGCGAGCGTTCCATTGGGGACCATTGACATCCACAGCAGATCTCATGTCAGACCAGCGGCAGCAGCAGCGCACAAATGTGATCAGTCCATTCCAGTGAATCGTAAACATTCTCACTTTGTGCTGCTGAACCAGGTCATTTCTGACATTTATCTGATATTTGTGCTCCCGGGATCTACAGTAATACAACCAAACGTGGGGAATTGAACAGTAGTGAGATTTGATTAATCTTTTGCTTGGAGACTTAGTCCCTGGCGACGCATGCACACCAGTGTGTGAACCACAGGAGAAAGGAACCTCACTTGTCATTTTAATTAAAGGCTCCTGAGTGGCCACCAGCAGGAGCTGAACCGGCTAGCACCGAGATGTGAACACACATCCGTTTTATGAATGCAGAATAAAGTAAATAATAATGGGACAGAGCATGTGTGTGCTTAGCAAACCTATAAAAAATTGTATATATAAAATGTTAGCCACATGGTTCTGGAAGGTATAGTTTTACTGAGCAATAAAGCCAGCTCAGTCCAATATCACGTTGTCCTGCATGGTGCTCTTATTCCATGGGTCTTCATGGTGGATGGCACCTGGAAGTTGCATGATGTCATCCCAGATCATTCCAGATTACCTTCACAATGTATACGACCTATAAAGTTGTCACCCTGATTGTTTCCCGATACCATAAATCTGCTCTGTCGCTCTACTCTGTGCAAACGACATATATTGCATGTCTGACCCTCCGGGACGTGGGATGCCTCCCTTGTTGTTCTTCCTCGGGTTTCTTCCACTGGTTGTTTGCGTTGTTTTCGTGTTTTTTTGGGGACGAGTTTTTCCCTGTCGAGTTCAGGGGTCTAAGGACCGAGGGTGTTGCACATGCTGTACAGATTAAGCATCTTGAGGTAAAGTGTGATATTGGGGCTAAGTAAATTGCGTCAAATGTGACTTGAATTGAAATGTCCATCTGATGGAGCTGCAGACAATTCCAACATTTCCCTCTGAACTGTAACGAAGTAGAAGCATAATATTGCACAAAATGGAAATACTGAATAGAGTGTACATATACTGTCCTCCAGTACATTCAACAGATTTGTCTGCCCCTCCCTTAAACCCAGTAATTAATGACTAAAAACCTCACACATTGATGAGATTTGTACTGGTCACATGCATTATAGAAGACACTACTGTTATTCAGTTGGGTCATTTTTGGAACGTCGTGACAGATTTGTATCATATAGTGTCTTGTTTGGTCTGGCACATCTGCATTACACTCTCGTTTCAGCTCATACTGTATCAATCACCCGCCAGCAGGTTCTCCCGCTGGAAGACAAACTGCTTGAGCTCCTGCTGGGACAAATCTGCAGAGCACGTCACGCCCGCAGAGTAAATCAACATGTGACCCGACCGTAAATTATCCCAGCATCTTTAATTTGAGAGAATGAAAAAAAAAAAAAAAAAAAAAAAAGATGTGTGTGCTCTGAAAGTCTGTAGCAAGTCTCACGGAGTTGGGTAATGGCTCCATGTTTCTAACATCAATAAATTATTACCACATTAATTGCCAGACAGTGTAATTACAATAAAATGAATTGCCTCCATCTCTCGTTTGGCAATGTGACACATTACGTTGCGTACAGTACGAGGCAAGTGTTGCAGTTTAACCAAGAAACTAGGCCTTATCTTCTGAGTAGATTTTAACTGAGGATTAAACAAAAAAAAGCCTTGCTATAATATCCTGACCACACTGTTAAATATTTTAACAACTCTTGTTTTTATTTAGAATCTCCTAGGCCGTTTTAATTGAAATGTATCGGATCTTCCTCATTCAAGCTCGTGCATCAACCACTGGCACAGTGTCGCTCCTCCAACAAATGGTCTGCTTTGGATTCATTCCATGCATGAAATGGACTCGTGCCCCAATGTATTCTTGCCTCGTGTCAGCATGTCAGAGTCCCATTGGCTGCTGGATGGATGCCTTATCAAAGTTAGTGCCCTGGGTGTCCCACGACACCATCCAGCTGATCGCATTACCCGTGCAGCAGAAACGAACGCCTTCTGGCCACAGCGGACTGATGTCCTATATGTGCCCCCCCCCCCCCCCCCCCCCCCCCCCCCCTGCATATATGTTAATCTCCGGGCCTCAACTTCAATGGTGCCCTGCTCTCGTCACCTCCTACGTCTTCCTTCCTCCTCGATCCTCCTCCTTCGTGGTAACTCCCTCTCATGGTCTCTCTCTTTCCCAGCTCTCTCTCCTCACCTCCCCCTTCCATCTGTTAATCGGATGAGCTGTCGCAGTTGTGACGATGATTAAGTTCCAGTCCAGAGTGCTCCCGTGACCACGCAGCACCCCCTGGTAAAGATAAGCAATGAATTTCTGGCGTAAATCTATCCACAGTCCCTTCACCTGCACAGGAGGAGTTCAACTGGACCTCTTCGCTTAATGCGTCGTGAGAATTATAGAATCAGACTCGAAGGGAATTTAGAAAAGGAAATATAATCTCGTTCCGGGGGTTTGAATTCGATGCTCTGTGCTCTCAGAAAATACGATAACAAAATGCACAGAACGTCCAGGTCAAATGGAGCCAGTCAATGCAGAGCATCCCTTCAAATATATGCCTGTTCATGTAAATTGCGGTTGCACCTTGGATCGATTCCACGAAACCGATGAATAATGCTTGCTGTAGAAGACGGACAGACGTCCCACCCTTCCCAGCCCAAGGAAAACATTTGCATTTGCCAGTAGCACATGAGTAAATAAAAATGGACTTATTGTTGATGGAATAAAGGCACTCAGGCAAATCGAGCACTCGTTGAGGTGCGTCGACGCTGAACTTGGTGTGGCAGCGCAGTCCTCTATTCATCCGCAGCATCCCACAGCTAAAGAACACAGCTTTTCTAATGGAAATCAGTGGCACCCCGGGGTCACAGGCCCCCCTCTCCCTCTCATTCAGCCTTTGATACGAGGGCGGTGCATACACTGTTCTCTCTGAGCTGTAGGAAATCACGTAACCCAATATGAAAGGCAGCGACTGTGGACTTTGACATATGACCAAAACAAATGCAAAAATCCGATACAATGAATGACATCTCGGTTCAAACGGGTTTGCAGACCTTAAATAAGTTTAACGTTAAAGCTGCACATGCGTCATCACAGACTTGATGCGGATTTTTTCTACTTTTAAGATTTCAACAGAATACAATTTAATAATCAAAAATGAGGATGTTGATGATGATGATGATGATAGAGTCATATTGATTTCCCATTTAGTGATGCAACTTTCATTTTTGCTCTAAAATTTGAACTCACGTAATAAAATCAAAAAATCCAAATACTATCATGAATACAGCAATAACTAGCTTGCATACATGCCCCACCCTTCATGAGGCTGCTCCACTGAATTAGAGATGGGGTGAGCCATAACTAAATTTGAGGAATTATACTATGCCGTTGTAATATATTTTGGAGTTTTCAATTTGAGGTTTGGAGAGTTGGATTTTGTTTATTTGAGTCTATTTTTTGTTACCTTAGTTATTAAATACTCCTTTTCCTTCTTACCTTCATTTGGGTCCTGCTCCTACTAACCCGTGACACTTAAACCTAGCTATACTATTTAACTATTATAAAAAATATACTTTATTGGTTGAAATGTATAGTAACTAATGTAAAATATATTTTATCCAAAGGGAAATGTCAGTTAAAAGCAGAATTTACTATAATTCTGCTGCTCTTGTATATATCAAATACAAGCTGCTGGGCTGGCTGCATTTGTTTTTATTTACTATTGTACTTAGACCTATCTATACTATTTAACTATTATAAAAATATACTAAATTGATTTAAATGTACAGTCCCCAATGTAAAATATCAGATAGAAGCATTTCACCACCGTGTAGCATATTATGCATAATGCTACATGCAACTCTGCGGGCGGCGCCACTGACCGTTAACTAACCTTAAAGTACCGTTACCTCCGGCGCACTTGTGATTGGCCGAGAGCACTCGCGCCGCCGTGGCGTCGTTGCCAGGGCAACCGTGCCGCACGCTGCTATATAGGAGCGCCGGGGATGCGTCTGTGGACAGGAGGGCGCGCGTGAGAGCAGAAGAAGTCTGCTGCAGAGGCGGAGCGCGCGAGCTTTGGAGACGACTGGCCACCGGAGCCCGACGCAGCACAACTCACGCACGCGCGCGCGCTATGGACTACGACAGTGACCGGGCTCTGTAAACGGGGGAGAGTCCGTGCGCGCACAGTACAGTGCAGTGCAGCTGCTGCCCGTGCCTAAAACCTCACCAGTTGACTTTTCATTTTCATAAAGTTGAGTTTTTTTTTTCAAACAGTGAATCTGACTGAATTGCACCGCGGCCACACGCACGCACGCGCACGCTCGGCACCATGAAGCTGCTGCTTTTACCAGTCGTAATGGCTGTTTTCGCAGTCGCCCAAGTCTTTTGCGAAGACAACGCGCCAAAAGAAGAGGCGGACTACTGGACGAGTAGTAATCAAATGCAGGTAGGTGGGACAGTCTCCTCAACCATCCCCTCCATCATTCATAAAAGTTTGAGTATTGGAGTCAGGCTGATAGACTATGAGTGTCTGTCTCTCTTTGGATGAAAGTTGGCTGAACGTCTTTTGCTCTATAAGTTTTGTTTAACCAAAGTAGGAAAGACGCCCTGTTGATGTGATGGATGTCAGTTCACCGAGGTTAAGGTTCAACCCACACGCAGGATGCACAAACCGCTTCAGGAGCAGTGCATCTGAAGTGGAAATCGCAGAATCGAATACATTTCCATTACATTCGCGTTTCTGTACATGAAGTGGAGCAATGACGGTGATGATAGACATATGGCTGTTAGACACTGCAGGTTAGATGTCAACTTGTTAGGAACACTTGTTGTTTTTTAAGATGGCTTTGGGCCATTTGTGCTCGTTCTTTACTCTCTCCATTCGCCATCATATTGAACTGAGCATGCCCGCTGAGTAAAAAGTAAAAGACTTAGGAGCAGACGTGCACTCGATCTGCCACGACGATAAATCGCACTCAAGTCGACCCTTTGATTGAATTTTGAGTTTCCATTTTCAACCCTCAGGGCTAAAGGCTGACACCAAAAAACACACTGCATCTGCCAGCAGCAGGCTATCATTCTGTCCTAATGTTTTACCCAGATGCGTGTCAGTACATTGAGATACACAGAATCCAGAAGACGAACGCGTCAACAGACTCTCAATGCAATAATGATTTTGACTGTAGACAATTATGACTTTCTGACTTGCATAACCAATCAGGTGAAACCTAGTAAAAGAAAAATAGGGTTTTAAGAGTCAGTAATGGCCGATCTGCAGACGATTGTTGCATTCCTCTAGTAGGAACTGAAGTAAGCCCCTGGCGTGCACAGTACAGTATGAAAGTGAAGCCCAAACCGTCTCCATCCTGTGTTTGACATTGTGAGCTGGAGACGAGCCAAGCTCCCCAGCTTATACCTATAGACTGTAGACCGGCCGCCATTTTGCAGATGAATGAATCCACTATAAATCCTTCCAACTTGGTGTGCCCCCCGGGAGCACATCTCAGGCAGACTAGTGCACACTTTAGAAACATCCCCTGAGATGGAAGTAGAAACATTAAATGAAAGTTGGAAATTCAAGGCTAATGTGGCATCATTTTTCAGAAAATGACAATTTTATGCTCGAGTCGGATATCTGGCATTTTTCCAGTTAATCAGCCTAAGAGCAAGAATCAAGACCATAGAAACTCTATATGTTCATATAAACAAGATGTCGAAAAAGACTCCGCACTACAGTACATTAGACACCGGTACTGTACGGTGATACATCTTTGCCAGCCTGGGTCTCCGTGAAGATTCATTGAGTTTCCCCCCCCCCCCCCTCAGGACGGCTGGCTTTCCAGTGATCCCTTCAGAGAAATCCTCCTGAGGATGAGGAGAAAGCCTCGGCCGCATCAGTTCATCGGTCTGATGGGGAAGCGCTCTATGGGTAAGAGCTCGCTCTCAGTGCCAACATCATACAGCTTTTGTGTCCTTCTGTTGTCCAGTTTTTTTTTTCTAACTTTGCCTTGTCTTTCCTTGTACAGCAAATTCACAGATCACCCGCAAAAGTAAGTACTGCAGACGTATCACACTCAATCAATCTTCTTCTCTTTTTTTTTCTCCAAAGACATTGCCGGCACTTTTTTGTAACACCAGCTGTTTTAAAGGCTCTCTACCGGATTCAAGGAATTATGTGCAGGGCCATAGCCAGGATTTGAGATGTGCTGTGGCCCCGTGTTTTTCTTTACTCCCCAGCTTTGTTCTTTAGGTGCTGTCTCAAAGTCTTCTCCACACTAAATTCATTATTTTTTTCAGCCGAAAAGTAGTAAAATATTAAAAAAAAATATTAACTCTATGAAATAATCAACACGCAATGCAAACCCCCACCAGGTCACTTAAACATCCAAACTTCTAAAATTTGAAATAAAGTCAATTAGAAATAAAGTCTCATTGGTTGCTACACTTCAAACTAACCTAGTGAATTATCTAAATCGCTTTGTGCTGGAGCATAAACCAGCAGTGACAATGACAATTGACAAACTACGAGCCCACTCTTGTCTTGTTCATGAGAAGAGCCATATTATTTCAATGGAATGAGAATGTGGGCTTTCAGGGTGATTAGAGTTTAACTGAAATCAATGGCGGGTGTTCGGGGGCACATTGTGCACTATTAAAGCCTTGTAAGATCAAAAACTCATTCCCACTAAAAGAGGCCATTTGGATTAAACTGCTCCATTCCAACAGATAGTGTAAGGCACAATGGGAAACAACAAATGCTTACAGATTTTGCCCACATTTTTACTAACTGATATGATATATATGGATATTTATATTTGTTCAAATTGGAGAGGGCAAAGGAATTCACAGGGTTTTTAATTAACCGACAGCAGAGTGTTGCGTCACCGTTTGTGCTGCTCTTTTGAATGCGGGACCACATTAATTTGTCAGCATGCCGTCGGCGGTGCCGAGCAGACGTCTGTGTGTGATAAAGAGGGAAGAGATAAAGATTGGAGGGGAAAAAAAGGGAGGTGAGGGGGAGGAGATTTTCCCTCTTCTCTGTCAGGGTTTTCCTTTTGTCCAAGTGATGCAACACCGTGCAGCATAGTAAGTAGGCATACATCTAATGTATTCCCCTTATGTAGGCACGAGTATAAGTCACTCATCGTTAGGGAAAAGGGAGAGTGCTGGGATCAGTGCCCCAAGGACGTGAGAGGTAAATTGGATTGTTTACGTCTGTGATGGATTGAGGGAGCAACATATTTTACCCTTCACCTACAGCGAGGACTCCCACCAAGGAGGCTTCACAGGCTTCAACCCTTACAATTTGTTAGACAACATATAAAAAATAAGACAAACAAGGGAAGACTCATGTTTCATGTTATATCTCTCCTGTACATTCAAGGTTGGGGGGGGGGGGGTTGAGTGAGAAGGGCGTATTCTACATATTTACAGTGTACTCTAATCAGTCTAATGCAAATATTGATGTTTGTATTCTAAAATATTCCCTCAGGGCTCTCCATAGCTTCATAGCACTCAAGCCCAATACTGCCAACCCCCCTACCCGTCGCCATGCTCATTTCACTGTCCATTAACGGCAACTGACAGGAGCCCCGGTCAATCTGCGATGCAACCGATGATATTCCAACAGTCTCCTCTTTTCTTGCTGCCAATATGTCTTTGATTTGTTACCTGCATTCGCGTTGTTACCTGACAGCAATGTCATATTAGCATCCATGTTGCCGTTGCCTTGGATCAGTTTTTTTACTTCAACATGACCACCTGAACGCCAAGCATACCTTGTGAAGGACGTCTCACATTGTAACCATCAGCTGACAAGTTCAATTAGAAAGCTGGCCTCATCATCACATCTCCAGAACCTACAAGCAGGCGAGAATACAAGTTCATTAATTAATTAACTTGACAACAAGACAATTAATAAATTGAGAAATAAATATAAAATATAAAATATCTCATGAAATGATCACTAAAATAAATAAGGTAATAAAAAAGGGATCCGATTTTTCCCGTAACGTTTGTCGGGGTGGGGTTGTGCTGGGGTAACTGTTGACCTCAGTAGTCCTATAATCGAGGGCCCTGGTTGTAGTAAACTAAATGATACTTGTGGTTTCAAACTAAAATATCATTTCTTTGAAGGGCATAAAGTCAACTCTTTCGTTGGACTGATGGGAAAAAGAAGCCAAGAGGAGCCAGGTAAGTGACGTTGGATCAAACTCCTCTGGTAGCGTTGACTTCATGACGCCGTCGCGAACAGTAAACTGAGTGCTGAAGCTAACAGGCTCTCTCCCTCTGCAGACTCGTACGAGTGGAGCACGATACAGACGTATGACAGGCGCCGCTGAACAGTCACCTCTCCACCTGCCTGCTCGCCATCTAGCCGTTCCTCATCCACGGGAGGGGAGGGGGGGGGGAGGGGCCCCTGACAGATTCTCCGGACTGTGTTTAGCTATCAGTGAAATTAAAAATGATTCTGTTTCCACATTGTAGTGACGTAGCATTGATGTACCTGTGCCAGTTTCATTTGTCCCAGCAGATTGGGGTAAGATAAGGGGGGGGGGGGGGGGGGGGGGATGGTTCCTTATCAGTGTCGGTGCTTTCTGTGAGTGTTTTCGCCGCAAAGACTACATGTTGTTGTGGAGCATCAAAGCAAGGCTGTACCCCACGGTATGCTGAAAATTGCACTGCCAAAGTCACTGTATAGTGCCTCATAACTGTTTGATTGCAGCTGATTGTTCTATAACTACAACACACTGGGACGGGCTCTCATTTTTTGGCTTTCGAGTGACTTCAGACCAGCCGTCGCGTTCTACACCTGCACATGTGATTTGACATGACAGGATACCTGTGTGTTTTGATTGTTTGACAAATATTAAAATTATTTTCTTTACTGGTTCATCTTCCGCTTGCAAGTTGTGGATTCCTTTACTGTGTGTGTGTGTGTGTGTGTGTGTGTGCAGGGCTACTCCCAGCACTGAAGCCATGATTAATATACAGGGAGAAAGAAAGTAAAGTGAGTCATTATCAGTTATGAGGTTGGATAATTAACCAATGCCTGATGAGGAATGATGACGTAATTTATTTCAATTGACCCGCGTTCTGACTGTGTCTGCTCACATTGTACAAATGGAAGAAATATAGGAAGACACAGAGTCTGTTTTAATGGCTCACACTGCTGACTTTGGTACAGAAGGTCAGGGTACTGTCCATGCATTTAATTTGGAGCAACGTCATCATCGAAATCGATGGACTGCCATAAGCAAGCGGTCAGGGCTTGGCTAAAATCTAGTGTGGCCCTTAATGCGACCTGCCCACCTCTGATCTGAGTCAAAGATGTATGATTGTAAGTCACCTTGGACAAAAGCATCAGCAAAATGAATGTTAAAAAAAAAAGTTAGAATACTACTGTTCAAGGAGCTTCATAATGACGTCAGCCGTGTTGTTTAAATACTTACGATCAACGTCTTTTCTTTGGCAGCAAAGTAGATTTGTAGTTATGGAGCTTATTTCCTTAGGTCAAAGTCTTTGAGGTAAGGATGTACATATTTATCAGCTGTCTTCAAGCAAGGCCACATCTACTTTCAGTTCGCCGTGAAAAAGGAAGTTGCTCGCAATCGAAGGTACATGGTCAGATTATCTGATTATCGCATTTCTTACGTAAACCCAAAATCCTATAATTATGGACGTTATCTTACGCGTTCAACATATCCGAGAGAAATTTGGTGCTAATCGATCATTGCTTTGGCACATCGAATCACGTTAAGCCTTTTCCTTCCAATTGAGTTTTATGGAGAGGAAATTATTAATGTAAGATATTTATAATAATTTGGGGTTTGATTTTTTTGTGGGCTGAGATCCGAAGGCAGCTGTTGCAGTAGGTAAAAAATGAAACAGATCCCGAGTTTTAAAGTTGTTGTTCCGGCTTGGGTGTGTTTAAAAAAAAAATCTTTCTTTCTGATCTCTGATTTATGTATCTATGTACTATACATGAATGTGAAAACACTTTGTGAACTTTGTTTGAAAAAGCCTTTAATAGGTTGTACAAATCAATAGAAATGCATTACAGTTCTGAAATGACAGGCTGCAGATGGAGCTCATACGTCGGCCTCGCTGCCTTCAAATGTCTTAAAAGCTGTGACACGTCCCAAAATCAGATGAGAAATCAGTGGGTCTGACAGAGTACAGCTTTATCAGACAGTGTGACAAACTCAATCATGGTATTGACGAGCGACATGTACAGTAAGGCAACACAAGCTAAATCCTACTAAGTTCAATTGGATCCGAATTCAACCAAGTTCACGCTATGAATGACAAATTGAATATGGAGGCCATCCTATAGCTGACTGACAGACACAGTCGATCACTGGTCTTTATGTGGTTTATAGATGGACAGCGTTCGGGCTGACGGGTCGGTGGCGTTGATCCAGCGAGGCATCCAGTAATGGGAGAGCCACTCAGCCCGGCCTGGGAAGTGCTTCTCGAACACCTGTCTGAAGTAGTAGGCCTCTTTGGTGCACGGAGGCAAGTGACGGAAGGTCTTGTGAGCCTTCTCCATCTGGTCGTCGTTCACCTGAGGGAAC
Organism: Scophthalmus maximus; assembly: GCF_022379125.1. Taxonomy (NCBI): domain Eukaryota; kingdom Metazoa; phylum Chordata; class Actinopteri; order Pleuronectiformes; family Scophthalmidae; genus Scophthalmus; species Scophthalmus maximus. The sequence goes on from NC_061536.1 coordinate 3,247,470, forward strand.
ACAGATAGCAGATCTTTCACCAGTCTGGATTTGGGGTTTTTAATTGGGGGGGGGGGGGGGGCTCTTCTGTACACGGTGTGATTCCTATTCAGTTGTGCTCCTGGTTGTGTGTTTAGGACCCACTTTCAGTGGGATTCATAACACACATAGACTGTACAGGCAACAACTGCCGACAACACGAATGGAGAAGGAGGCGTGGCCGATTAAGCAATCGGAGATGCCGGTGCCAGTGTGACATCGAGTGACGGTGAAAATTGCACAAATAACCTCTGAGGCGATTTTTGTTCTGTCAACCTTTGTTTCCACGGTCCAAACTGAACTAATGACAGGCAGGCTCAGTTTGAAAGCCAATACGGACTTAAAATCTCCTTGAAAACGTTTGTACTGATTTGGCTCAAAATATTCCTCCTCTTCTCGACATGAAAGGTTGTTAATTAAACACCATCATCAGCCACTGCATCATCTGTCTTGGTCCCGAAGTACATACCACGGATCCTAGGTGTTCCTGCAGGCAGGTGTACCAGGACTTCTTCAGCGACATCATGCCATCGCTGAAGGCTTCTTTGCGCCTCCACAGGATCTCATCGGGGATCAAGTCGAGACCTTTGAAGGAATCCCTCAGAAGGTGCTTCTCCACTCCATGCTGCTCACACAGGATACACCACACCATTACATTTTAAAATGACAGAATGATTGAATGAATGAATTTTGATAACATTTTGGACACATCGCCCTCTCGGTCCCGACAACTGACCTTAGCAATCCTCATCTCCTCAGGCAGGGACATGTAGTATGCTGTGAATCTGTGGTCCAGAAAGGGCACTCGGAGCTCCAGACTTTGGGGCGGAAAGACGTTCACAAAGTCATTAACTCACTATGTGATCTCTGTAGATAAAGAGGTGGGATGATGACCGCTGGGCATATGGGTATAGGATAAAGAACATTCAGTTTTCCATTGTCAAACCAACAAAACTAACAGTACTTAAATGATGTTATTTATATACACCACAATATATACCTTATGGATTTTTGAGGATTTCACTCACATTGTGCTGTGATTATATCGCAATTTTTACTACAATAGATTATATTTTTTAATACCACTTTGTCTTTTCCATCTTATGACGGATTTGCCTTTCTGTGGATAAACTGAAAGCGAGATCTCAGGTGTTTCATCAGGTCTACTGAAGATTTACATTTCTAAAAGCTGTTGCACAATATTACCCGTACTGTGCGGGAACACCAATAAGCTCAGGCTCCCCTTCAGCTCAGTCAGGGAGGAGTTCATCGCGGCACGAGCACGGGAACATCTGCAGTACTCTGTATCCAGAGACGCCAAAGTGTCCGGGGCAGGGATTGTTGTGAGGACAGGGAGGAAGTGGAGGGCAGCGGATGCAGTCCAGCAAGCAGAAACTCGACTGAAGCACAAGGCCATCCTTGGAACAGTGGCGCAAGGCAGAGCCGGACTTGGGAGCCTAGCAGCGGCCCGATATGACTCTGCCAGCGGAAGGGAGAGGCAAAGGTTGGTGCAGGAGGAGGTGCGAGCTTCAGTCGAGGCAGAGCGAACCAGCAGAGCAGTGACCATGCGGCAGCAGGGCGCCTGGATGAAGTGGGAGCAGGAGATGGAGCGGAGTGTCACCTGGAAGGATATCTGGCAGTGGAACCCCCAGAGGATCGAGTTCTTGATTCAGGTGATGATGTCCTCCCGAGCCCATCCAACCTGTGCCTATGGGGCAAAGCAGAAACACCTGCATGCCCCCTGTGTTCCAAGATAGGAACACTGGAACACATCCTGAGCAGCCGCTCCAAGGCGCTGGGTGAGGGCCGGTATCGACGGAGGCACGACCACGTCCTCAAGTCCATCGCTGAAGCAATCAGCAAGGGGATCAAGGGCAGCCGACACACCCAAGCCACAGCTAAGGTCATTCACTTTGTCAAGGAAGGACAAAGGCCGGAGAAAACACCAAAGAACCGCTCTGCTGTTTTGCTCCCCATGGCCCAAGACTGGGTGATGTCAGTTGACCTTGAGAAACAGCTGAATATTCCACCACACATCACCCAGTCCAGATTGAGACCCGACATCATCTTGGTCTCAGAGGCCACAAAACAACTCTTCTTGCTGGAGCTGACGGTTCCATGGGAGGAGAGGATGGAGCAGGCTCAAGAAAGAAAGAGGGAGAAGTACCATGAGCTGGTGGAGGATTGTCGGAGGAACGGGTGGAAGACCAGGTGTGTGCCAGTGGAGGTGGGCAGTCGGGGGTTTGCCAGTCACTCCCTGAGCAAAGCCCACAGCACACTGGGAATAAGAGGTGCAAACCGAAGAAGAGCCATAGGCAACAACGTGGAGGCAGCGGAAAAAGCCTCCAGATGGCTCTGGTTGAAGAGGGGAGAGCAGTGGGGGCTCTGGTTGAAGAGGGGAGAGCAGTGGGGGCTCTGGTTGAAGAGGGGAGAGCAGTGGGGGCAGTAGAATGCCACTTGGACACAGGCCGGGGTCTGATCAGCCTCGGTCGGGTCGCCTGGAGGAGGGTGTCTGTTGTAAGACCCGAAACACACAGTGACTCCAGGAAACAACACTGATGATGTGTCCAAGTCTGTGCATCAGTAGATGTATTGTTAACTAATTTGCTTGATTTCTAACATTAGTCCATTAATTGTGTGGGGTTTTTGCCCAAATTCTGATTGACTTCCTAATTAAAAACAGAAAAAAAAATTGCACTGATGGCGCATAATCTGAGTACAGAGATTCAGCCATGAAAAATCATTTTTTCATTATGACAAAACCAAAATAATTGAATTAAATGTTTTTTGGTTTTCACCAGCAGTTTATAGACAGAGTATACTACATTTCAACAGAGCTGAAACAATTTGTAGATCAATTAGTTAATCAACAGAAGTTCAAACAGCTTATTGGTTGTTCAATCAGGCAAAAATTCAAAAAATTATTTATTTTTCCATGTATTTACTTTTCATTAATGTATAACACTGCAAATTAAATAACTCTGAGGTCTGTTGATGAATTCTCTGATTGACACCACTGTGCCCTTCCCTAACGAATGAGTTATAAACCAGTTTCTCGTCTGATGCTTACCCATGTGCAGAAGTGGTGCGATCAGCGCGGAGAACGTCAAACAGGTAGAGTTCCTTCATCAGTCGAACACTGTCCTCTGCCGCTGCTTTGGGAGTTGGAGCCTGGGGGAGGAGCACACATCTATGAGTATTTACACTTTATCACAGCCCCTTGCAGACACACAACCCTTCGAGTTGATGTGACGGAAACGTATCTGCCGGCTTCTCTGAATTAACAGCCAAGTCGCACGCATGACAACAATCTTACTAGCTCGGACCTTATGGCATTTCTGTATCACTTTCACCGCAACCATAGGCTGTTTTTAAAAATGGACGCGCCTGAAGGCCTGTATTCCCTGAAAAGACCAGCAGAGGGCGACTCCACGCCTATCTAAGAAGTTAACTGATTGGTTATTGGTTTGGTGCCAAAGTACAGATCCAGTGGCAAACGACATACAAAAAGACTTTTTCTTAATTAATAGAAGTAGAGTTCCCCTAGTGTTGTCACAACCAACACTAGAGGAACTCCATCAGCCATTAAACGGCTTACTTTACTTCAACACAATTTTAACAAACCGCAATCGTAAAACCAATGATACAGTTGCTCAACATTTTTATATGAGTTTCATGTTGTTTCTGCTTTTACATTATCGCTGACCTGGAGACAGGTGTAAAGAGCAGTGAGTGAATGTAGTGGCCGGTTTCCAGAGCCATGGACGGTTCTTTGCTCACCAACACTTATGCTGGTTCTTAGTGAATTCACAGCCAAATACTGCCACCTACTGACATCACAAGGCCAAAGAACTTAAATCCCAGCATCCCAGCTGTGACTTTACATCCTTACATCCATTTTTTTCTGTCTGTTTTGACCTCTTACCATTTTTGGGGGGGAGCTCCCTGCCTGCTGCCAACCACTGCCAGGTAAACTGTTTTAAACTTTTTACTCCTTTTGTTTGAGTTGTACAGTCGAGTCCTCACAATTGAAATCATTGCCTTGCAAAACAACAACGAAAGACATGAATCAAACCTTTGTTTGACTGGTTCAGTTACTGAGGACTTGCCTTGTGGAAGTAAATGTATCCCTGAGTCAGCTCATCGGAACCCTCACCAGAGAAGATCACCACACTGTCTGACTTCTCCTTGATGAACTTTGAAACCAAGTACATCCCTACAGTGGAACATACAGAAGGAGAGGTTTCATTACAAGCAGGCAGCAGCACACAAAATGAGCTTATTAGAAAGCTAGTGCATATGTAGGGCTTAAAGGATTCTCTGAAAGGTGGCTAGTTGTTTTTTTTAGGATGTTTTGAGAGAGCCACACATTACAACCAACGCTCATATAAAGCACTTTCTCTGGCAAATTCCAGCAACGGATAATAAAATGGTGAATTTGAAATCAAAAATCCAATAATATGATCGCAACCTCAAATAACAAATATCCATATTAAATTATAAAACCAGAATGTGAATCATTCAATTGATCAATTTTAAATCTATAAATGATCTCTCAGTATTTATTAGTCTTTTGGATATGATTTGTGTCATAAATTAGGTATGGCACATCATCAAACAATAACTGACTACATCAACATGCACCATCATTGATGGAAAAAATATGAGACTAAAATATTGTTTAAAAAAATTTAAAAAACCTCTCTCCAGTGTTAGACTGGACCTAGCTATGCACTTAAACTCTATCACTGTATGAGATGGGAAAAAGAACAAAACAGATCATATATGGACCCACATCAAATATAACAAAGGTGAGTGAGTAGTTGTGTCAGGAGAGAAGCTCTGCTGAAAAAATAGCACTGGGAAGAAAAGCACAAGCCTGAGGAGACACCACATATAGGTTACACAATGTTAAGATGGTAAATAATGTTTAAAGTACCTTTAAACCAATAATTGTTTTTTAAAATACAAGGTTTGTGGTGGAACATTATCATATCACTTGATTGTGGTCATTTTTATTTGAAGATACTATATATTTATTATTTGGTGTGATAATTTCATAGATTTGTGAGGGACCAAAGTGCACATGATAAATCCAGTTATCACATACAGCGCCAGTTGGTGAAGTAAACCTGTACGGTGCTGTATGACGCAACATAACAGACCTGTTGTTTTTCACAACTGCTTCACATTAAATACATTTGACTTCAAATGTGTCCAGCAACATGGACACAGTTTACAATTCCCGTTTGCCCAGCAGCAGTTTAGCGTGACTGTTTCATTTACATTCTAAACAAAGCCGCACATTTTCTTCAGTGCCTCTCACGCTGCACTCACCAACAGAGGCACGTATGGTGGTGATGTCATAGGTCTCCAGGTGGAAGATGACTTCCTCCACTGCCTGGATGCCTTCTTCCACGCTGAAGTTCACTTCATGGTGTTCGCTGCCAATGTGAGCCGCAACCTGAAGGGCACAAAACAACGATGACAAAAAAAAATTAAAAATCGAATTCCAGGTTTCTCATACCAAGAGACCCTTTCACATTGGTGCTGGGGGATGCAACATGACCCGAGAGACCTTGCGAGCAGCTATGACGTCTGGACTGTCCTCCGAGCCGATTGAGAACGTCTGAATGGGATACTGCAGCTTCTCCTCTTTGGCCAGTTTCACCAGTGTAGCGGCGACCAAACTGGAGTCCAGGCCACCTTGAACAACACGCAGCATGGAGGAGGGTCATTAACACAGACCACAACCAATCCTACACGTTTCAGCAAACACACCTTTAAAGAAATGTCCAGATTCGGGCAAAGTTGATGACAACAGCTGGACTGTGACGTGTAGTGAAAAGCGCAAGGTCTGACCAACAGCAACATCACACAAGCTGATGAATACTTTGGTAGTGTTGTGCAGGAAGCTGTCACAGTAGGTGTGATTTCACACGTGCAGGAAAACCACTATGGAACGATCAGGTCTGTGCGTGTGTGTGAAATCAAGCGGAGCGTGCGGATGCCCTGCAAAGTGTATCTGCAGGTCGTTCATGTGACAAACAGCCACTCGTGCTCCCGTTCACACTGTGAATGGCAGCATTTTAAATTACCTGACAGGAGACATCCGATTCTCCTCTGAGCCATGAGACGTTTCCTCACGGCACTCTCGAACAGGGTTCTGATGTTGCTCTTCACGGTTTCCTCGTTGAAGCCTGCGGAGACACCGACCGGTTTTAAAATTTGCAACGAATAGGGCCAAATTAACATCGAGCGACAATGACCAATGACGTACTTGTAGGCAGTCTCTCCGCGGTGTCGTAGATGGCGTGAGCAGGCTCCTGTGTGCAGCAGTGGAACTGCTCCATCTGAATAGACTGAACTTTGCCATTCTGCTTCAAATCAAAGACCTCAAAGTGCCCAGGGAGAAACGGGACAATGTCGGCAGGGCTGGCCATTGCATGGGTAACGTCTGTCAGGCCTGTGGTTTGGAATAATAACAAGTTAAGCAGCGCTTTCTCATTAGAGTATAAAAGACACAGGTTGAAGGGGGGGGGGGGGGGGGGGGGTGTAATAAACTATTCCATGACCTTTAGCCTCTGAGCAGACCGCAAGGAATCCATCATCTGTGAGGAGTTTGAACAGAGGCCGCACGCCGTACGTGTCCCGTCCCAGAAAGACTTTTTTGTTGGCAGTGTCCAGCAGAACGAAAGCAAACACGCCATCCAGCAGGGAAGCCATCTTCTGGATGCCAAAGCGGTCATACAGATGGAGCAAAACTTCACCGTCCACTTTGGTCTGGTGATCAAACTCAAACTGCTGCTTCAGCTGAAACGAGGAAGAGACATTGAGACATTGGTTTCTTCACAGAGAAAGTTCATCCCTCTCTACTGTATCTCTGACATAACACTGGATTAGATCAAACCCAGACATGTGCCCTGTCACACCACATTCTCTCTATAGTGTGGTGTCAGGGCAAAAGCTGATTCTTTGTTTTCCAATGATAGATTAAACCCCCTTAATTCAAATGTGAAATCTTTTCAAATGCAAAAATCATGTTGATTCAGCCGAATGAACAACGGAGGGAGATATGGAGTTTTTTTTTCCATCTTTATATTCTTCATTGGCCTTTCATTTTGGCGAAGATTATTTATTCAAATCGGCACGAGAGCGGGGGGCTGTGTAAGGGAGAGGGAAAACATTACAAAATCGGAATGGGAAATGAAGAACTGATACCCTCATTATGAAAGAAACTCCATAATAAAAGCTTTAATGCACATAAAGATTTAGTGTTGCAGGTAATTGGTCATTAAACAAATTTATATTTTGACCTGACAAATGACACCAAGGAAAATTCAGGGATTCTTTTAAAGTCTAATCTGACTGAGTTTCAAACACAACGGTTACACAACTGTTCCTGGTCTCTCCCTCTTCTCTCCCCTTCTTTCCACCCACATTTTTTCTCCTCTCACCCCAACAACCGAGTCCGGTTCTGCTCGGAATTTCTCCCAGTTAAAAAGAAGTTCTTGTTTTTTTTCTCGACAGTCGCTGCTCAACTGCTTTCTCGCTGTGGGAACTGTTGGGTATCTCCGTAACATTATTAGGACTCAACATTAGTATCTAAAGTGACTCGAGACAATATATGTGGTGATTTGGGGCTATACAAATAAAATTGAATTGAACCTTCTTGCTGTGAGGCAACAGTGCTGACCATTCACTTCTTACTCATTTGTATTTGTATAAACTGTGCATAGGGACATTGCACATGCAACACAAGATATAGCAGTGAGAGAAAACAAATAATAATGAATATATTCAATTGTGCATACTAGAACTTTATGAAAATGTTTAATACTTTTCAATAATACCATAATAATGACAACATGATATTAATTGTCACACCTTTTCATCTCTACCACTGTGCGCCTAAAATCTAGGCTTGTATCAGCAATGACACTAGAGCTGCAACTAACGAATAGTTTCATTATCGATTAATCTGTCAATTATTTTCTCGATTAATCGCTTAGTTGTTTGGTCCATAAAATGGTGAAGAATGGCGATCGTGTTTTGCAAACCCTGAGATGGTGGGTTGATTTTTTTTGTCCACACACCAAAGATATTTAGTTGACTGTGATAGAAGAGCAAAGAAACCAGACAATATCAAATTTAATATCCATTTAACAGGCTGAAATAAAAAAAAAGACTTTTTTTTCCATAAAAAAACACTTAAAGCGATTAATCAAATCCCAAAATAGTTGGCAATTAATTTAGTAGTCGATTACTGATGGATTAATCGATTAACTGTTGCAGCTCTAAATGACACCAACAAAAGTGCTAAAAACCGTTTGCTCATCATCATCTACTGTGTATCACCTTTTCCCACAAATTAAGAGCACTTAACACCATTTGACATAGTATAAATTATAATCTCTGTTACTCAACAGTGTCAAGGTGTCAACTGTGGAATTGAGCAGAAACGCCCTGTAGCTGTAGCACATCCTTACCGTGTGATGGTTGTAAATTTCTCCATTGTAGCAGAGCCACAGGAAAGGAAACTTCTTGATACGCAAGGGCTGCATGCCGTGCAGCTGGTCCACGATGGCCAGCCGGTGGAAGCCGAAGCAGCAGTTGGTGAAGCCGTTGACGTTCTCAAAGCGGAAGGCATCGGGGCCCCGGTGAGCAATTTTCATGGCACTGGTGCACTGAACTGACAGGCAGTCATCGCTGCCAAACAAAGCCCAGATACCACACATCTCAAAGCTGTGGAGGACGGACAGAAAGAGTCATATTAAGTGTCATAACAATAATAATAATAACAATGTGACATTTAAATTAACAGTGGCATACGAACTAACTGGAGACCAGTACCAAAAAAACGGAAAAATAAGGATGTCTCAAACCTGCTGTAAAACAAATCGGAATAGTGAGACCCCCCAGCCAGGGATGGTTGAACCAAAGAGCTACTGTCAGCGTTACCATGAGGGGTTAAAGCAACAGTAAGGGGACCACAGTGAGCGGGGTGGTTACTCCTGTTCTACAGCAGGTTCATTACAGAGGGAGGACTCTATTCTGCAGAGACATCCTGTCCCAGCTGGCTCCAGTTAGCTGAAGGGTCTATTTCCCACGACCAAAAAAAAGAGTCTTAACAGGTACTAAATCTGTGAAAGAGAAAGGGGCTGACCCAGGGGGTAACACACAGCCACATTCCATTACATGAGACGCCCAGGGAGAGGCTCCTAAATAACACAGCGGTACTGTGGATTTTCAAACTGGGGAGAAAGAAGGGAAAAGAAACTGGTAAGGGCACCCGGCACAAGCTGCTCATATATTAGACGTTGAACCATTGAAAGTCAAATAAAGTTCTGTTTACTTTGAACTAGAAAACTGTGTGCTGTGATGGAATTAAGACATATCCCTGTACACTTCAGGGATTCTTGTTTGTTTTTTTCTTTCTCGATTTTTTTTTGGGGTTGATAAACCTTATTGTCAAAGCGCAAAATACAAGTATTACAGAACAAAACAAACAGTCAGCAATAAACTGAAGATAACGAGATTAAAAATAGAATACGTGGAATTTCGAATTATAATGGAGAATAACAGGGCATTTTTCTTCGAGGGTGGTCGGAAATAATTCCTCAAAGGTTGCGGTCAATTATTATTATTATTTATTTTATTTTATTTTTTTAAATTGGGGGGGGGGGTAAGGGTTAATTGAAATAGAATAATTGATGGAGTGGATGCAGATTCAGGAAAGACGGAATCCGTGGATGTCTTAAGCAGAAGTATTTATTCTGAGAGCAGGTTCCCAAGATAGTCTGCCCATCCCCGGTCTCTGTAGTGTGGTTAGCTCCGGCTAATGTCGTCATCTCCCCGCGACTATGCCACCTCGAGTGGCACGCATAGATTTAAATTAAAACGGGTGGCACGCTCACAACGTGTTACGTTGCATTGTTCGACTCGGCACAGACGACTTGAGCAGCTGTTGCTCCGGAAGTATCCGGCGGCTGATCGTCGGGGTGTCACGGCGGACCTGTCGGAGGGGTCAGCGATGTGATGGACGAAACAGCCTGCCAGATAATGCGTTCGAAGATGATAATAATAATGATGATAATGGTAATGATAATGATAATGATAATGATAATGATTATTATTATTATTATTATACACATGCCGAGTTATCTGAAGCGCCATACTCTATGTGCTAGTGCTTTTTCTTTTCTTTCATTTGTTTCTTTTTATTTTACCAATGACCGAAGTTAAAAGAGAAACGGTGAACAGGTGTGTTTTTTTGCCGAGCTCAGTCACTCACCTTTTCCTTCGAATGCTTCCCGGCACTTGTGGCGGCCCTACTCGTTGCACTGGCAACTGATGCAACAGCTCTGCCGGATGAGGGGGGAGTCGTGGATGTAAAGGATTTCCACTGGTTGCGGAACGGCGGCGCAGCGTGTCGGTTGCGTGTCTCGCCGTCCGCCAATCCCCGGCGCCTCCGCCACAGTGATGCGCTGCTGTGCGGCCATGACGTCACGAGGACCCACGAGATCTCGCGAATTCGCGTGTGATCGCGCGATATAACAGGGTGTAGTTTCTATAAAGAGAATCACAAACCAGGGCACACACGCTGCAATTCAGCACAAAACAGGTCGTGCGGGACAGGAAGTCGAGCACAGAAACAAAAATAAAACATACTTTAACTGTCAAAATAAAATACACCGTGCTCACGGCGGATCATATTTCCCTGCACTACACCTTGAAATCCTCATAATGGGCGGAGACAGCCCTGAAGTCAACAGGTCAGAGGTTTTCACCGACCAGTTCACCCCGTTGACACCATGGATGAGGAGATGCTGATCATTCAAGTCCAAAATCACCAAATCATTTATGATGGAAATAACTTGTTGGTTTGTGATTCTCTTTATAGAAACTACACCCTGTTATATCGCTATATTCACGATCACACGTGAATTCGCGAGATCTCGTGGGTCCTCGTGACGTCATGGCCGCACCGCAGCGCACCACTGTGGCGGAGGCGGTGGGGATTGGCGGACGGCGAAACACGCAACCGACACCCTGCGCGGCCGTTTCGCAGCCGTTCCGCATCCAGTGGACATCCAGCGTTATTACATGAACTGGACGCCGTACCGCCGCTTCAGCCTTGCAATTCTTTTTAGCAGTGGCCACGCGTGGTACTGCAGCAAAATCAAATGCGATGAGATGCAAAAGCTCTAACATGTCAACTAGTCAAGCACATATCCACCAGTTGACTACTGACATACAACTATCTATACTGGTTCACTAGTGAGAGCAAAAAAAATGTTTACTAGTAAAACTAGTGGAAGACAAAATGCCTACTGGTTAACTGGTTTGAGTGCTTTCTGACATCACTAGTTAACTACTACTACTAAAAGTGTTTACTAGTTGAATAAGTGGACCTCAAAACTTTCACTAGTGCAAAAAATGCTAATGAGGAGGTGGGGGAGAAGCATGCATTGACCTTTTGTATTGGCTTTGAAATTCAAAATAAAAGATGCCAACCAATGTGGACTGAGGATTTTGTCGTATCCTGTTTGCATGCCGCAGACTAGTTAACATGTTGGACCTGAGGAACTGCGACTAAAAACTACAAAAACAGTTCTCAGCTAACGACTCTGCTCCTGTCTGGAAGGGGCTCAGACAGATCATAAACTTCAAACCTAAGGCCCCCCTGCTCCATAAAAAATTCACCCGTGAGTTTTACTATCGCTTTAAAAGACTAGTGCGACACTCCTGAAACCATCCCCCATGACTCCACTCTCCAGCTCACACCCCCCCACCCCCCCAAAAAAAGCCCACAGCAATGCCCCCCTACCCCACCATAGCAGGATGGCGATCTTCTCCTGAAGATCCTGCACAGCTGTAAATCTCAGCAACACATTGCACAACTTGCGCAACTTGTATTTCTACAACCCCGCAGAACCATGTGTTTTCATGAGATGCATTCATGTGGATTAAGATATTTGATTTGAAAAATGAATCAAAATTCATTTCCCAAGGATCAGAATGATGGTAACCAGGACGTGATCTTTGCAATTGCCGATGACGAGTCCATAGTACAGACTTTGTGGTTGTTCTGCCTTTTTTTGTGTCTTTAACTGAGCTCTACGCCTTAAAATCAAGTCACTTCATACAGAGGATCCTGCACTAACCTCTCTACCCCCTGGGCCTGTGTCTGGCAGGCCTAATCACAAATAGACTACCTTGTCTATTTATGGTTAGGCCCATTTCCTCACACGACACACACACACACACCATAGACCATTCATACACTGGGGGCATTCAGCACTATCTACACAACGGCTTCATTATATTACCAGAGATAAGAACTTTTGCAGTGGAATAATACTATCTGATCTACCAGGTACCATGTGTGATAAATTGATTATCACTAGATTAGAAATAAAATGTCAAAGACGAGATGTAACAATCCAGTTGAGATTATAGTTTAGTGATGACAGTTGCCAAATTTCTAGCAGATTTAGAAATGAATTGCAATTTTACCAAACTCCAACTGAAACTCCCATTATCAGTCCATAATTCAAGCTTGCTAGCTAAGGGGCCTAAGAAATGTCATTATTTTTTAAATAGAAGAAAAGTTCAGTTGTTGTTATTTTACCACTGAGCATAGGAGTTAAATTCAAAAACAAACATTTTTAAAATATACTTTATTTGCTATTCACGCACAACAAAGTGATCAACTTTGACAGAGGCAAGACAGAGAAGGACAAAAATAATTTTCAAAATGTATCAAAAGCAAGCTGGCTCAATATAACATTAAATTAAGCTTTTTTCTTTTCTTTCCGTGAACAACAATAAATTACAATGTTAACTGACCAATGGGGAAGTGGCAAGATCATTGCAAAGGCCTGCAGCTTCACAAAATCATAGTCCATGTATCAACACACAAAATTGCATTTAAATAAACAATTTCTTTATTTTAAAATATTACATATTTTTTATTATTCAATGGCAATATTAAAGGGAATGTTAAATAAATGAACGTTAAGCAATAATACGCAGCTTCATTAAAAATGGATTTTTAAAATCCTGGCAACAATAGGCGAGAAACATCTTTTATCCTACCGTAAACATGTCATCAATTCCGTGTATTGTTGGCAAAGCATCACATTTCATATTTTGTTTGAAATCTATGACATGACGGTTGAGTTAAAAATAATCAGAACTTCTTTAAGCTTAATCACTGTACGTTTTCAGTCGATCCTGCGGCTGCTTGCTGGATTTTCTCAAACTATTGATGAGCAAGACATGCACATTTTTATTGTGAACTAAAAACCAATGCACGAAAAAAATACAACTGGATTCCTACTGAACAATAATAATTTGTAAATAAATGTATATTTTTCTCAAGTGCCTGTTCACGTACAAAATGTGTAAATATTATATATGTTTAAAGAGAACAAGAAGTGCTTGCTTTAGGTAGTAAAAATATATATTCTCTGTATGATACTATAACAAATACCAAGCAGTCTCAATAAAAACAGTAATAGTAATGATATAAAGAGGTTATTTGATAAACCATGAGCTCATAGACTCGTAAACTTAACAATAAAGAAAGAAATGGACAGAATATAGAAGTGCACTACTCCGGCCCGTTGCACAACAAGGACAATCCACGTACGCTGAGGCAGAGGAGCAGAGGCAGGACTTCTGCTTTCTCCCCCGTCTCCGTCCACAGGGTGTCGCTGTTTCTCTTCAGCGTCACACTGGTGGAGCCGAGCAGCTGCTCTGCCAGTTGGAAGGCTTGGTTGTCCAGCAGCGGGACGGGGAGACGCTGAACGGGGAGGGGCCCGACGCTCTCCTTTAACCTGCACACCTGTTGAAACAGATATATGCACAGATGGATAAATAACCCTTTGTTGCAAAGCTGCTCTTTTTTATGGAAGTGGTGATGACTGTTTGCCAAAAGCGTCAGTAATTCCTTAGTTTACCAAACAACAGGTTATAATGCACACACTGCCAGTAGCTAGTTAGTTTAGCAGAGCCAGGCCAGCTGCTTTCCCCCCGTTGTGCTAAGCTAAGCTAACTGGCTACAAAATTATTGCACAGACCTAAGAGTCATATCAATCTTCTCAGAACTTTTCCTTTAAAACAAATGGAAAAAATTAGACTTTCCCAAGGCAAAATTGAAATTAAAAAAATTAAATGTTTTCCTTAATAACTCAGTTCTTTTGCTCCTTCAAATAAGTGAGTTAATAAAAATAATTGAACTCGTATGTTATCAATTCAATTCAATTCAATTTTATTTGTATAGCGCCAAATCATACATTGTCTCATGGCACTTTCCTAATGAGGTCAATATTATAAAAATTACAGGGAAAACCCAACAAATCCCACAATGAGCAGGCACGTGGCGACTGTGGGGAGAGACAAAAACACCCTTTTTACAGGAAGAACTCTCTGACAGAACTGGATTCAGCTGTGGGCAGTCATACTTAGAGATGGAATCCAGTGAATTCAACAATTTCAAGATGTGCAATAAATGAAATAAGTTAACTAACCAGTGTGTCGAAGGCCCCGAGAAAATCTGCACGGCTCTCGCTCAGCACGCTCAGTGTTTCATCGGGCAGCTCTGCAAGAACAATAGACATAACGAGATTAAAGTGTAGAAAATGATTTACTAGCTAATTTTTTTTTTCGCAGTATGAAAACAGTTTTTTTTACATCCCACAAGCTCGGGAGTTTCCCCTCACCTTCTATGGCACTGACCAACAGGTGAGCTGCGTGTAGGTGAGCAGCGCTGGCGGGACGGCTGCACTCCGGGCCCGCCGACACCGAGTCCCTCTGACCCTCAAACTGCTCCTCTCTCTCAGCCGGGTCGAGTGTTTCACCGCCGCACAGCTCCTCCAGCTGACGGAAAGAGAATCAGGAAAATGGAGAGAACAGATTGAGAGTGCTATAGATGTTTGCCTCAGTATAATTGTCTAGGAAGGAATAAACTCTTGCCCTTTGGGGACAATATACAGTATGTCCCTTTGGGTTATAGTTTACTTGTAACCCTGCAGAGGTGAGCCCAAACTCTGACAGCTCCTATTTTCACAAGATGAGAAAGTGGGCCTCACAACATTAGGTGTATCACTGTTGGGGTAATGCCACTGCGTCACTCACCACACACTGCAGATATGACAGAGCAGTTCTGTCCTTCATTGTCTCTTGGAGCTCCTGGAACAAGGCACGGCGGGTTAACTGGGGGAGCTCCGCCAGTGGCGACAGTTCCACCTCCTGCGATCCTGTTAGAGACCATGAGAAACTGCATCAGCTCTGAAGGTAAAAGCTACAACGCCTCAGACGTCTTCCTGTGATATGATGGATGCGCTACACTGGATGGTTACAAGAACAACCTCCCTGACAACTGTATGTTGGGAATTTTTACTAATATTTTTGGGGGTGTTTGCTTGTAACCCCAACATATACTGTATCGATCGCCATGCCTCTCTCTGTCAACACATAAAACCCATTGGATTATTTTAATATTCCACATTGTTTACCTAGTTACCTATAGTTATTAAAATCTCACCCAGTACCATAATTCTTGAACACTTTAAACAGTTAGAACAAAAATGTTATTGACACTTGAACATCTTAACTCTGACAAGTCCTGCAGAATTTGATAGCATTGGCTATACATTCATCTAATCATTAATTCCGATGATGATCCAAATCCAGATGCCAGATACACTAAATATTAAGTATCCTATGGTCATATGTTTTATAGTTTATTTTCATTCCAGTGTTTACTACTGAGGTCAACCCAACCGTGACATGGGTTGACCTTGACCCAATCGACCTTGCAACGTTTCATACATTTCCACAGTACTTTCAGTGAATGGGAGAAAAGGGAACTTCACTTCTGCTATTTCACTTCCTCATAAAAACAGAAAAATGATAACGACAAATTTAACAACATTGAATGGACACAAACCATTTTGCTGTGCGCGCAAAGGGACTTTCTCCGGATGATGCTCCCCATTGAACTTGCCATCCACAATATCATTTGAGGGATCGGGGGACGGACAGGAAATTGCAGACGAGTCGGCCTCAAAGCCTCCTATCGTGCCGGGTTGTAGGCACACATCTGAAAAACACACACGACATCATAGAGAAACACTGAGAGGAGGAAACATGGGTGTGGTATGCAAGTGGGATGCAGCCAAAGGATCCATGGATCCGTGCAATTAGTATTTATTGCAGACATGGTGTCATGTGAAATTTGAATCCACAGTGTGATTAGTGTGTTCACGTTGCACAATATTTAAGATTCGACACCATAACAGGGTCTAAAGGGGAAAATGACATTGCAATATTAAAATTACACTCACTGTAGCGTCCATCCTTTTTAATCTCTAGTTCCAGGACACTGTATGCGATGACGGTATGCGACGGGATCTCCAATGAGACATCACTGTCCACCTCGATGTTGTTGCTGTCCTGCACACGCACACAAACAACAACACACGCAAAGGAGAGATTTGTAGACTTTGGATTGAAGCTCGAATAACTGCACAGCTTGAATTGATTTTAACCAAACCACAAATGAATATAAATATTCAGTGTTTCCTCAGGGTTTTCTGATGCAATTACAAGGATTTTTGTTACTAACTACTGGTCTCTCACCTTAACAGAGCTCGCCAGCATGCCCACCAGACCGAGCACCCCCTGAAAGGTGCACTGCTCCTTAATCGTCTGGGTGACTCTGCCGGAGTTGGTGGTGAGGATGCGGTCCTTCACGATCGCCAGCACCTCCGTCCGCTTCTTCAGCTGCTGCACCAGCACGTGCTGCATGTCCACCAGCCTGAGGGAAAGAGGAACAGATCCTGATCCACAACATCTCGGGGTGTGCGTTCAGAAGATTTGTCATATAAAATGCTGATTTGAAATGGTCTCAAGAACCATTAAAGGCATGTGACACTGCTGATCTTTGTAGCTGCGGTTAAGTCTTTGCATGACACTGGTCTGATGTCAAACACACATTTGTACACTGACAGAGATGAAGTCATCATCCCGTCAACGTCTTCTGACTAGCTGCGGTGTGTAAACGGAAGGAAAAAAGGAATTATTTAACACCTGCCGCTGGAGTCACGTAACAGCTTCTTCACATCCAGTTCCTGTTTCCTCAGCTCGCCAAAGCATGATTGGAGCTCGGAGGTGCCGCGGCCCTCCAGTTCCACACTGACGGCGCCAGCCTTGGTGTCCAGCTTACCAGAGAGTTTGTCTCCAAACGTCCCCTTGTAGCTCAAAAATTCGCCATCACACACTCCTGACAAGACATGTGGTGTTGGGCGTGTTTGAGAAATGATTCATGCACTTGAGAAAAACATTTTCTCTCTGAAATATATATATATATATATATTCATGTAACTAAGATTTTTGGTGTGCACGCACACCTACATACCAGGACTGAGCTCCTTGTCGCCAAGCAACAAGTTGCCGAGGGTGAAATCTGTCGGCTGGTACTTGGGCCTTTGCCAGAACCAGAGGCGCCTGCGCTTTACAACGAGCGCCATGGGAACCAGCTTGCACGAGTCATTTACCCGAGACACGTGGATGAGGCTTCCGTCTTTGTCAATCTGACGGACGAAGTTGGCAGTGGCCTTGGAAAACATGGCTTTTGGCACACGAGGGCTGCAGGCGGCTGGAAGACAGAGAGAGAGAGAGAGACTTCAATTTGAGCTCATTTTATCCACTGGCAGGCACTGAGAGCATAGAGTACTTTAACCTGAGTACTAGGCCTCTCAATGTGATTTCCTGTTAGTATTCTCCCTGTTTTTCCCTCTCGATAAAGATTACGTAACTGTAGAAGTTCCCCTGCAGTGCAGACCCTGTGTGGGTGTGCATGTATCCCCAAACCTCTCTGTGTCCTACAACCAACTGTAGGCAGTGACTCATGGGGCCTTTAGAGGAAGTCCCCTGCTTGTTGTTAACATATTAGTGTGACCACAAATAAGCACGCAGATGCGCACACACACACACACACACACACACCTCAGTGTGCTTACTCTGGCGGCTCGGCTTTCATAGCATAAATATTTAATGTAATCAGGCGTAAAAGAGGATTAGAGCTGTGAGGGAAGAGGGAGAGAGATAATGAAGAGAGGGACGTTTGAGCTGTACCTCTTTCGGTTAGAGTTGAACATTTGCCGAGGGACAACAGAGAAAGCAGCCAGTTAGGGGAAACAGATATAAAAGAGGAGAGAATTCAGATGCCTTTACCCTGAGTGAAATCAAGAACGCCACCGCCACCCTCCCATTCTGAGCAGCGTTCGCAAGCTCCCCTTGACTTGCCATGGTTTCAGTGTGTTGAGTCATTCTGGTCTGAATAATTGAGGGGATGTGGTATAGTGTCAGCGGGGAACTTTTCCCTAACCCCCAAAACAGGAACTCCAAAAGCTCAAATTTGCCGTTTCTTAATATTTGATGCTTGATTTGTTTAGAGTGATCAGGACCAACATGGGGGGGGGGGGGGGGGAGACGACAATAATAGGAATAGTAAGCTCATTTAAATATGAGGGACATTTGTGGACAAATATGAGGGACTGTGTCTGGTTCACCATGAAGCAAAGAGCTTTTAAAAAAACAAAAACATTACACACCTATTCCAATAGCAGACACACAGTCATCACTTGCATCGTTTAAATATCAATGTGACGTCAAACTTTATCAGTCATATTCACTGAAGTCCATATTAGGTCAAGGGGAAAAAAAACACAAAAGAAAAACCGACGGCAGTATAGACAGATGGTAAAGTTCCAGTGGGTTAGTGGCCACAACACACACCCACACCCAAACACACACCCACACACACACACACACACACACACACACACGTGTGTGTGCCACAGAAGCGCGTATTCCCGGCAGCCCTCTAACCTAACACTGAACAGCTGCGCTGCGCGTGCCCGCACGCTGAGATCAGCTGCGCGCGCGCGCCTTAATGACGTCTGGCTCTTATTATCAACTTTCTTTAAGGACAAAAACATATTTTAGCCGCAAAGTCGCAGCAAACCGACCGCCAGACTGAACTGGACTGAAGTGAAGGGTTGCTGTTGGTTTTGGGGTTGTTGTTGTTGTTGTTGTTGTTGTTGTTTTTTACCCGTTTTTTTTCTCCTAAAAACGGCGGGTAAGATTGCTCATTTGCCGCATAAATCAAGACGTCGCTTACCTCGAATAAGTGTTAATAACAGCTGTACAGAGATGACTTCGCGCGGCGTACGCTCAGGGCTCCTGTCCGTCCTGTTGTCCGCGCTGGAATGCCATGCGTAAAAGTGGTGCCATGTAGAGGCGAACGAGTGGTTCGGACGGGAATGGCGCCCCGGGTCTTATCGTGACACCGCTGTCACGGTGTCAGCGAGAAAAAACTTTGGTTTGTAGGAAGAGCGCCGAGGATGGATTCAGTGATGGCGCTGAGAGCTGTGGCTGATGTGGAGGGATTGTGCAGTTATCAACATCTTCCTCCTCCTCCTCCTCCTCCTCCTCCTCCCACTCTCACTGGAGAGTTAATTATGATCACATGAACTTCGGTTTGCGCGTGTGTTCCGGGACATGAACTGACATGCCCCCATTTCATTTGCTGTTTTATTTCAACTTTCACCAGAAGATTACAAAAAGGAAATGTTCAGTCATTTCTGATGAAGCTGCATGGCGGCGGTGAGTTGAAGGGTTTCTTGCAGAATATGACACGTCGCCACCAACCCCCAACCACCACAGCTCCCGAGCTGTCCTATACAGTCCAGTGATGTGCTCAGTGCTTATACACTAACAATTATTAATAAATGAGGTGGCAGTGCCTCCTTTTAAGCCTCGCTGGTTTGTGTTACCAGAATTAACATATGTGGGTTCAGATTCAAAAAGAAGAAGAAGAAAAAAAGTCAGTTGTTGTAAGGAGCATGGGTTTGGGAGAAGGATGTGTGGCATTTGAGTGGGTGGGCGCCGTTTGCTTTGTGACATGCTTATCAGCGGAGATAAGTCACTTTTCAAGGGGCGGTCGGGGAGTTGTCACTCAGATACAGAGATGATGGTTCTCTGTTCCCCGGGGGTCTGGATGCTGCACACACACACACACACACACACACATATATTGTTCATATCTATGTAACAGTATTGTAATGTTGTAATTTGAACTTCTTAATCTACTGTGTGCACTGTTCAACACATACTATACAATTGAATGGATTTAGCACTCACTTCAAGGTCTCTTCAGGGTCCCCCAGTTTTATGCTGCTTACAAGTGTCAGCCCGTAAATGTTGAAATGCACCTAATTATTTGAGCTCCATCACTTGTTGTGTAGATAAGTCTTAATCTGTTCAGTGACGCAGAAGTGGAGTAAAAAAGTAAACCAATACCTGGTCAATTGTTATGAAAATTGTATGGAAATATCAAAGTCAAGTACAAGTAGCCGACGTCTCAAATATACACAAGTATAGTACTTGAGTAAATGTGAAATATATGAATGAATGACCCTGCTCATGAGCATGAAATGGTCAACCTGCACCGAAACACAAACAGGAGCTGTGCTTATATAGTCCAAAAGTATTTTTGGATGCATTCATGGAAGCATTCCATCCACTTTTTTTTATCCAATATTTTGGGTTTAAAAAAATACTCATTACACTGCTCAAGGAGTGTGAGCAAAAGCTGGAGCCCACCCTGACCTGCTCCGTCTACAGCCTCTGGAGTGTTGGAGGCTTGTGTAGGGACAAGGGCCTCTTCTCTTCGCCTCTTCGGTCGGGGCAGGAGAAGGCGTCTCTCCTGTGAGCTGCCTGAGGTCGAGGCGAAGGGAGGTGAATAGCTCCGGTCTGTCCACGACTTCCTCAGTGTTAGATTATTTAGCTGACAAGAGCTTGTGTCTATCGTCTCTTTCCCTGTTCATTAACAGCATATTACTGAAATTTCCCATTGGTTTTTTTCACCGTCCAACCAGGCGCTCTCCTGGTCAGTGGAGTATGATTGGACAGTGTCAAGTCACTTCCAATCTGAAAATGGCCCTTTCACTGCGCAGGGGTCCTCCCTCTTCAAGCATCCTATGCTGGTTGGACATCCAGTCAGGTTATTTTTTTAACCCACATTTAAAATGTATTTCTGAAATAAGCCTGCCCCCCCCTCCCCCCTGTCAGACAGGATTTAGGGATTCTACTGAGACGAGTGGAAGGCCTGACCCGAGTTGTGTTTGTGCTGGATGGAGAATCCCGCCGCACAGTGTGGCTGTTGGACTCTGTGTGAGGCACACACTCTTTCTGCCTGTTGAATCAGTGCAGCCCCCCGTCGTGGAATGTTGTCTATCCTTCCGTGAGAAACTGTTAAGTCTTCTCGGGCACCAAGCAAGGTCAACCTGCCTGCGGCAAGCCACAACAATCCTCGAGCAGCTGAAGTCTCTCTCGAGGTGTCATAGTCGCGGGGAGATGACGACGTTGCCCTGAACTAAATACACTACAGAGACCGGGAACAGGCAGATTGTCTTGGGGCGCCATACACTGAGATCACCTTGTTGATCTGTGTGAACGAACCAGAAATCTCCTTGATATATATTGAACTCTTATAATAAATACTTTGCTTAAGACATCCACGGTTTCCGTCTCCCGGAATCAGCATCCACTCCATCAATTATTCCTTTTCACCTCAAGCTCTGTCGGTGTCTACGATCATCGATATGAGGCACTGTCCTCACAGGTGGTTGCAAAAAGATCCTCAAGTTCTTGCTGTTCAGTTGAATAAGCCAATACGGTACCGTAAGAGTTTTTAGAGAAATCAACTTCTGTCTTTGTAACAAAGGAAGACTTGTATTATTATAGATTAAGTTATTTATAATACATTGCATTATATTATGTTTTAATAAATCATATGCTGGTGTAATGCTTCTAAACTGCATTGTGCCACTTTGCACAGAAATATGAGCCACAACATTTCTTAAACTTCGCTAAAGGCGTATAAATCAAACCCTAAATCAATTAAATTAATATTGTTTTATATATTTTCAAGGTCATACTTTTGGTTTCAACACAGATATTTTATACTTAACATCAACGCCCGTCAAATGTAACTTCTCCACCTCAATCTGACGACGCTCTTCTTTGGTTTTGGTAACAGAATTGCTTTTTGATTGGATTGAAGGTTTTTTTGAAACTAACTATAAACCAGCAGACCAAGAACAACAGAGGTTGTAAGTTAACACAGTGGAGCATTCAGCAGCTAAAGCCAGGCATTTCCGCCAGGACCTGGTGGGGACCGAAAAACAGAAGAAAAACAAAAGAAGAAAGAATAGAAGGAAGTGTCTTTGAGCAGCTTTAAAGGTACAAAGTAATGACATCACAATAACTTAGCTGTCCATTGTACAGTTTATTGTCCTCTTTCAACATAAAGTATTATTGCTTTTTTCCCCCTCCTCAGTAAAAAAACTCTATCCACAGTCCTGACAGTCATGAGTGATTTTAACAAGGCAGCACACTGAAATAAGGCCCAAGCGCCTCTTCCTTCTCTCTGCAGTAAAGTCCACCTACTGTACTGTACTGTACATTGACATCATCCAAACAAGTTTTTTTTTTAAGTCTCTGACTAAAAGTGTTTTTGCATAACTGCTAAAGCAGTCGATTAAGTGCAGCCCTGCAATAAAAGGCACTTTGGTAAATGCTGAGATGCAACCGAAGATAATGATATGAATATTACACAATACACTGTGTAAATTACAGTAATGATAATAATAATAAGAGGAGGAGGTGTACCCTTTGAGGTGAAACATTATAAATTATACAGAAGTTATTCGGGGCAACGCTCTGTCCCAAGAGTGGAGGCAGGATGTCCATATTGGTCCAGGTTACCATGACATGGGAGTGACGCGCGTCAACCCAGCCAGGACACTCGCGGCCTGGTCTCAGTTCAGTTTGAAACTTCCCTCTCTAGGATGAGCTGTGGTGGAGACGTGTGGTTGAGTCCAGAGGTCACCACAACACAGGGAAGTCCACTTTGCCGAAGCCCGGGTCCCGACGCTGCTCCCAGTATGCGTTGTTGCTCACCCACGTGTCATCCTTCGACTTCCTGACGACGCAACGAGAAAAGAAATGTGACTGACACGTCTCCAGTGATACACCAATCATATTTTTGTTTAGTTCATACCTGGTCATATTAAATGAACATATCAGTTTCCAGAATAACAGTTACATGGTAAGCAGAAATGTATTTATATGACACAACACATCACATCCACCCATTCACACACACAAAGACACACACCAATTCTCTACAATACACACACAATTTGGGGTTAAGTGTCTTGTCCTTCCACGTGAGGACTGGAGGAGCCAGGGATCAAACCAACAACCTTCCAAACTTTCCAGTAAGTGGACGACCCGCTCCATCTCCATCTCCTGAGCCACAGCCTCACCTACTGCCAATAGTGTCTTTATAATGTACATAATAATCTCTTAGCTCACCTGGACAAGAATCTGTCTGCCAGCAAAAGCTTCTTAACTTGTGTGTATCTGCTTTAATTTCACGGTAAAAATTTCTAATTTAAAACATCAAGGAAAATAAAGGAGGATGTGTTGTGAATTATCTGTGCATAACATACGGTTAATGATTGAGTAGAGTGTCTGTTGAGTGTTGAGTCGCATAATATTACTTCTGTAATGGATGTGATCATCTAATGGATAATAACATAAAGGGAAATAATGGCCTTTTTTTGCTTCACAAGCTAGTTTGTTTATCACAAGTCTGCAGACTGTTAACACATGAGACACAGTGGCTCCTGAGGAGGCCCCAGGAGTGTGTGTGTCTGATTGCACACAAATAAAAGGCACAATTAAGTAAAGAGCGGCGTACTTGAAGAAGCGCGGCTGGTGCGTCATGCTGTTGTCCTGCAGCACTTTCCTCCTCTCCCTCTGGAGCTGCTCTATCCTCTGTTTCTGCTCCTCCGCTGCGTCTGGGTTCCCCTCCTCCAGCAGCCTGCACAGAGAAGACACGAGAGAGGGTGATTCAGGATGAAGAACAGTAGGAACTAGAGCATTGCCATCACCATGTGACCCCCCCCCCCCCCCCCCCCCCCCCCCCCAGGCCGTAACAATCCCCCCAAAAAATAGGGACTGTTATGCAAATGTAATTTGGCTGTTACATAAATTTGGTACAAAATCTGCAGATTACATTCACATTGGAAAGGGAATCTTTTTGGAAACTAATAAGAAAAAAGGTTGAAAATTTTTCTGTGACACTGATACTTCTTTATTCATGTACTTGAGCAGACTAATTACAGAATGTTGGGATTTATGAACTTATTATCGAATGTTATTTATTCAAGCTAATTCATTTTGTAAAATCTTACTATATTCTGAACGTATTATATCATCTCCTTCTATATGAGTGGACATTGGTGTTTGTTTGACTTCATCCTCCTGGACCTAAACTACACTAGACTTTTGCCATGGTTACTGTTAGTAGCTTTAAATCCATTTGCACTAAAAAGAGTCATCTGTACAGGCCATTAGAATAAGAATAAACATATAGCTCAAACAGTAGCTGAGGTGAGGCATTAAGTTTCTATAATTGGTAGGGATGATGTCTGACAAACAGATTTCAAAACACATTTCAGATAAACGGGCATATAAAGAAAGAGCGCCGACCTCTGGTCCGGCCTGAGGCGAGTGTCTGTGGGGGGCAGTAGAGGTCTCTGGGTGGAGTCCAGCTCATTCAGCTCCACTGCAAACTGGGTGAAGCCATAGTACTGATCTTGGTCCACCGGCATGGAGTCTGTATACACACACACATGTACATAAATTAACGTCATGTCAAATAAGGTTGTTTATGATTGAACTGCTGTAGTGCACCAATCACTCACTTGCTCTCCAGATGCATGTGGCAGAAGGTGGGTTTCCTTGAAACACAGACTCGTGCCACTTTCCAAAAATGGAGTGCACAATTTTTCCATTTGAATCCGTGATCACGGCCTCTATTTCGTTCACTGTGGAGCTCCACGATTTTGCCTGTGAGAGTTGGAGACAGAGGTAAAATGTGAATGCAAATGTAGCATTTCTAATTACAATGTAACAAATGCTGCATGATTTTAGGCGTTTGTGTTCAGTATTTTTTCCGTTTTCTTCTTTATATTTTTCGACCACCAGAGGGCGCTGTGGACCTTCATAGTGTAAGTGTAAGCCCTGAAGATGAGTAGGCATGATTGTCAGAGTAGGTGGGCCATGAAAAGTATGTCTCTACAACAGCAATAAATGAGAAATGCACTGCAGGAGTAGGTGACATCCCGCAGATGGAAGATTTTTAGGTGCATTGTTGAGTTATGAAAAACATGTTGTCCCCAATTTCTTTCCTCTCTGAACTGAAAGACACGCAGCCACAATAAAGACAGGGATTGAATTATTTCTGTTCTCTAACCTTGACAAATGTGACTTTACACTGACAGGCGTCGCTGTTAATATTTTTGATTGACATCTCCCCATAGTGTTCGATCCAGCGCTGGCCGCTCAGGATGTTGTGGATGCAGGACGTCACTTTGTTCCATTCGTAGTGGTCCCCAAAGCTGGAGAAAATCACACATGGACAGTACTTAATACTGTATGTCACAAAAAAAATCATGTTTAATTCCTCATACTTATACTGTGCGTGGTTGTTGACCATAAAAGGATGTAGACACATATACACACGCAAACACACATGGGCACCCACAGTAAGTAAAAGACTAAAGGACTTACGCAGGAAGTGTGACATGTGTGGTTCCCATGGGAACAATTTCCATGGATTTGCCCCAGAATTTATTTTTCCATCGAACATCTAAAGGAGAATGGAAGACACAATAACAGGTGGGCGCTTTTGACAGTGGAAATCACCAAACAATCTTAAATCAGATCTTAAGCCTGATCTCTTCAGCAAACAACGGTGTCTTTTTATAAATCAGTGTCTTTATTCATGTGGACAGAGTGAAATGCAAACACGGCAACAGTCTGCAGTTTCTCTGACTATCAATGGCTGCTCAGTTGTTTCTGAACAACAAATTGAAAGTGTCTGAATTAACAAATGAGTTATCATTAATTACATTTTTTATTTGTTATAATATATAAATATAAAGTACTTTATCACCACACGATGGAAAATTACAGTAAGAACACTAAGGCCACGTAGAGTTAAATGTGGTTAACGAATCTTGCACAACATCATATATATAATATAAACGTCAGCATGTAACAAACACCCAGAAACAAAGGTGTAGCAGCAATGAGGCAATAGCCAAGCAGAGGGGGAAATGGGATGTTTATCAGAAAACATGCTCACCTTGCCAAAAGCTGAAGTTCCTTGAATCGCTGTGACATGCTGACACAGGTGGGTGATGACTCACCTGGGAAACATGGAGAAGAGACACGATGAGATGAGATAAATGCACAAAGCAGTTTTAGACATAACAGCTCAGGAAGGTGCATTCATCAGTCAGTCAAATAAAAAAAATGGGTGGGAAAGGTTGTTTTTTTTTTGCCAGCTATAAACCATTAGTACACACGTTTTAAGAGATCAGCATAATTGCAAGACAACCACAGAGGCTAAGATCAGCAGGCCAGGGCAGGATCCCCACCGCCTCCGCCACAGTGGTGCGCTGCGGTGCGGCCATGACGTCACGAGGACCCACGAGATCTCGCGAATTCACGTATGATCGCGCGATATAACAGGGTGTAGTTTCTATAAAGAGAATCACAAACCAGCAAGTTATTTCCATCCATAAGAGTCGAAGGGAAACAACTCGGTGCTGACCTGCTGATCTCTCTCTTTTTTGTGGAGATTATTGTGATTTTACCATGGC
Organism: Scophthalmus maximus; assembly: GCF_022379125.1. Classification (NCBI taxonomy): domain Eukaryota; kingdom Metazoa; phylum Chordata; class Actinopteri; order Pleuronectiformes; family Scophthalmidae; genus Scophthalmus; species Scophthalmus maximus. Next base: position 3,274,307 of record NC_061536.1, read on the forward strand.
TAAGTACAATAGTTATAATTATTATTATTAAGTGGACAAAATGAGTGACTCACCATCCACACCCATTACTCCTGCTACTGTTCTCCATGCCATATCCTTTTTTATGTTGTCCTTATAAAACGGATGCGACGAGTCATAAATGATTTGGTGATTTTGGACACGGGGTGAACTGGTCGCTGAAAACCTCTGACCTGTTGACTTCAGGGCTGTCTCCGCCCATTATGAGGTTTTCAAGGTGAAGTGCAGGGAAATATGATCCGCCGTGAGCACGGTGTATTTTATTTTGACAGTTAAAGTATGTTTTATCTTTGTTTCTGTGCTCGACTTCCTGTCCCGCACGACCTGTTTTGTGCTGAATTGCAGCGTGTGTGCTCCGGCGTCCGGCAAAAATAGAAGCCCTGCGTATCTGCTCCGGAGGGCTGCGGGGCGTCGGAGCTGTGACGGAGCCGCGCAGAGTCAGTGGAAATACACACATTGACTTTAATTGACACCTATCGGCTCCGTCGCCGTTTCGCAGCCGTTCGGCATCCGGTGGGAATCAGGGGTAAGGCAGGCTATACTTTCAAGGGGGTGTATTCCCATATGGTGAATCATGTGTGTGTGTGTGTGCGTGTGTGTGTGTGTGTGTGTATGTGTGTGTGAGTGTGTGTGTGTGTGTGTGTGTGTGTGTGTGTGTGTGTGTGTGTGTGTGTGTGTGTGTGTGTGTGTGTGTGTGTGTGTGTGTGTGTGTGTGTGTGTGTGTGTGTGTGTGTGTGTGTGTGTGTGTGTGTGAGCGTGTGTGTGTGTGTGTGTGTGTGTGTGTGTGCTGTTAACTGTGACCTCTACCTGTTCAGCTATAAACCTGAAGCCCTTATCAGGTCTGTCACACTCGTACGTCTCTCCCAGCACAGGGTTAAAGGGTTTGCTTCCTGCTCGATGGTAGGTGGATGCATAGGCAGATATTGCAAACGTAGCAACATACACCTGTGTAAAAAAAGAAGTCAGAGAGGAATGATGAATGTCTGTCCTGTGTTTGCCTATAAACTATAAATACTTGAGGTCTACAAAAAAAAGACGAAGGAAAGATAATTGAAAGCTTCTAGCTAGCAAACTCTATTTTGTTCGATTCATTAAATCCCCTACCAGAAGCGTGCACAGAGCAAAAGACAAACATCAGAGTATCATTTTTAAAAAGCTGCCGGAGGAAGAGCACCGAGTCCAGAACATATTTCTGATCTTAAATTCGCTACAATAACTGTGATGCATAATTTTTCTTTTCCCCTAACCATTCACTTTTGTTGATTTACTTTCTGCGAGCCAGAACCTCCCTATTTTCTGTTACCATGAGAGTATGAGTCACTGCTCATGTGAGACTATAATATGCATGCGCATGGATGTATAATTGTGTGTGTACATAAGTAGAATTAGAACTTGTTTGCGAGGCTCCTGCAGACTTTTACATGCAGTATTATCATGCGCGTGTTCTTTTCCTCTCACCATGCGCTGGTAAGGGTCTTGAGTCTGGTTGGCGATGTCCAGCAGCTCACTGTACTCCAGTTCCTCACAGAGCCTCTGCAGGGTGTTGAGCGGCTCGTTGAGGTGCACCGGCATGGCCACCTTGGACAGGTCCTTCCCGATGTTGTTCCTCAGGATGTTCCACAGGCTTACGCTGCTGGCGGGACAGGGAGAGGGCAGCGTGGAGCGCCGGCGAGTCAGGGTCACCACGCTGCTGACTGGATGAGGGAAAGGTTGAAAAAAGAGAGAGAGAGGAGGAGGAGAAAGATATTTTTATACAAGTGAGACAGAGCAGCGCGAGAGCTGAAATATCTAAAATTAGATGTGGTAAAGTCTCTGGTGTTCATAACTGCTTTCAGGGAGATGATGATATATTGTAGCTTCATAGGTGGCACTTAAAGCCAGAACTAACATTCTTATTTCACCCAGTGGGAAAAAACTGTAAGTGTAACGGTTTCTTTGGAGAATTCTGGTTTCCCATCATGATCTAGATGCCCTTCGAGATGCTTTTCTTGAAGGGATATAAGGGAATTCAAGGAGAAACTGTTAAAAGAGTTGAACAAATGTTGTGAATTAGGGATATTTTGGGGGATTAAATGGTTAAATTTAAACATCCATTCATCCATTATTTATATGGCTTATCCCTTGAGGGTCGGGGGGGAGCTGGAGACTATCCCTATCCCTCCTTTAGGCGGGAGTAGGGGTACAACCTGGACAGGTTGCCAGCCTATCACAGGGCCAAATGTAAACATATAAAACAATAAATTGACACAAATGTTGGCTTTTCCATCAGCTTCAGTCCAGAAATACTCATTATACTGACAGATGTCCAAAATCAATTCAATGCACAGCCTAACTAATGTGTGGCATGTATTGAAATTCTAATTTACCTTTTTCCTCTGCACAAGCGGTAATGATATGATCTAAACCAGAATAATCCAGTTTAAACCAACATTTCTATTTGCAACTGAACGATTTGATTCATTTTTTCTTTATGGAGGCAAAGGGTTTATGCAGAGAAAATATAGAACACACACCATCTGCAGCAGGGAATTAATAATGCCAGTACACAGATGCTTTGTCACAAACTGAAGAATGAAACCTTGCAGTTTGTAAACATGTCAGGAAGATAGTGGCGCTCATGTCCAACACATTTTCCTGAGCAAGTGAATAGTTTCTGATTCCAGACACTCATAATTTATTTGATGCTTACACTCTCAAAAAATACACAAACAGACACATGGTCGATCACAGTCATGACTCTCTTTGACCGAATTAGTGCTCTTTACACCGTCTCCGTCTTTCTCGCTTTTGCTCTCACAGACACACAACTTGCAGCTGTATCATGTACCGGAGTTGTGTCTCTCACTGCCTCCCTCATTGCTGCATGTATCCATGGAGACACTGTCGCTGACATCACTGATGTACGAGTCATCGTCGGACACCTGGAGACAAAAAAAAAAAATCAATGAGGAAAGGTCAGCAAGCGACCGGAGCATAAAATCAAAAGACAAAAACTGACGACTTTTCAATCATCAGAATAGGAAAATAAAATATGTCAATGAGTTTACTGTACATTTGTAGTGTATCTGTGACTTGCAGGTATTAGTTTTGTTAAAACCAGCTGCTACTCCCAGTTCTAGGACCGATAAAATGTAGATTACTCTTCCTGCACAACTGGCTCTTGATTAGAATTGACTTTGAATTGTCTGACTACTGCAGTGCTAAAAACAAATAGTCAATTAATAATAATGTTATAATCATGAATTAAGTAAAGATGCCAAACATATCCAGCGTACGCATTTACTGCTTTCCCCTTAATTTATATAATCATAAAATGAAGTTAGTTACAACAAGACATTCAAAAATGTGCCTCCTTTGTTGTCTAGGAAATGGTGATAAGAAAAATGTTTTCCTAATCTCTCATATTTCATAGACTCATTCTATTAAAAGATCACTGGATTTAGCTTTACAAATGAAGAATTTGGAGGAGGACGAGGCACAAGATAGAATCTGACCTCAGAGGAGGAGGAGGAGAGCAGGTACTCCTGCGCATCAAAGAACTCCGATATCGACTCTGGGATAGATGCTTTGCTCTCATTGGATACCTGGTGGACCAAGGAGTGGGAGCCGCCTGAACATTCCTGTTTAAATGACAAGAAGACGGTTTAATTGGTATAATATACGTTCTCGTGGTGCAATGGTGCAGAACTGAGCGTTGTGGATCACAAGAGTAACTCACTGAGGCATAGGCTGTCTTTAAGCCCAGGACCTGCACCGGCTGGGGGGCCTGCATGTCGATGGTGTGCCTCATCCTGTCTCTTTCTGCCACCAGGGAGCTAAAGGCTGATTTCAGCGTGCTGTGGACTGGAGCGAAGCAAATGCCAGGGACAGAGATAAAGACAGCAATAATATGTACAGAGTTGTCATGGAAACTAGAAGCAACAAAAAAAAAAGCATTTTCTTTTATGAAAAGTAAAAAGAGGTTCTGAGCACTCACCACTGTTGGCCAGCCTGCAAAAGTCCTCCTGTAGACGGGACACGTCTGTAGGGGAGTCCGGGGACTCAGGACAGGCCTCCTGGGTGTTTGTCTCAGTGGTAGACAGGTTGGGGTTGGAGGCATGAAGACGAGGGGAATTGGAGGAGATACAGCTTGGGACCTGGGGGACAAACACAGAAAGGTGAAGAACTGTACACCATTATTTTCCCTTCATTATCACAGTTGAATGTTGTGAACTAACATTTTCTTTTAAATCATGAGCAGAAAAAAAAGGAAGATGTACCTGTAGTGTGGCCTTGGTTTCTTTGCCACTGTTTCTGGATCGCCACCTCCTTGGCCTCTTATCCTTTTTGGGGATGTCATAAGAAGACGCCTGTGGCACCATCAAACATTTATTAGGGAGTAGAAAACAAAATGTCTTCCAAAACTGACCTGTGCAGCACCAGTAATTGCTTTTTCTGTAACATCAACAAACTGGGTTAATTCATTTTCATTGGGAATCACTGCAAATAGCATCAATCAAAACAAAGAATGTATCCACATTCGACACTATGGCCAACGTAATGTGTGTGCTTTTTACTTGTAGTGCACTGATGGCTGGAGCGGAGTACGTGCGGTGGAGGACCTCCATGCTCTTCAGCAGCAGGTTGAGCTCGAGCAGGTACGATTGACATTCCTCCAAGTCTGAGTGAAAAATGGATTATCATCAGGTGAACGTTGGGGAGCATGAGAAAGCAAAGTGATGGAGAGATAAAACGGAACATTTAGGATTTGCTGGAGTGAGACACCTCATAACAAACCAGGAGACAATAAGTCAGGCAAAAAAGGAGACGGGGGAAAAAAGACAAGCAAGTGAGTAGAAACACACCTTTGCAGCATTTGTCCATGTCCTCGGAGGAATGGAGCCACGAGCTGACCATAGACTGGTGGACTGACGCCTGCTTGGTAAGAGTCGACCTCTGTTTGACAGAGTGCGATAAATGAGGAAGGGTGAGGCACATACAGTAATTTCACATTTAACAACTTTCCATTTTCTTTTTTTCCCAAATTTTTCCAGCTAACAAACAAGTGAAACAACTGACCTTTCTCATAGAGTCATTGAGGGAGGGGGAGGATGATGTGTGGGGGTGAAAGAGGTTCCTCTCGTGGGGATACATGGCAATCTCGTTCTGCCGAAACACGCGGTGGTGACGCAGCTTCGACACCCACTCCTCAAACAGCTCGGGAGACTTCACCTGCGTGCCATGAAGTCAAATTAGGAACTCGGAGGAAGCCGCAGTGAGTGTATTGTATGAAACAGAATAAAACAACAACCTGTGGGTGTAGAAGCATTTGTGTGCATTGAGAGAGCAACGGCACGCAATCACGCTTCATTCAAATAATCTTGGCTCATATGCGTTACCTTTAGGTGATAGATGTTATCCTCGTTGTCCAGGTCGATGCACATGGCTTTCTTCTTTATTGCCATGACAGACAGGCCGACGTCTATGCGGCCGTGAAGCTTCCCCTTCTTCAGCTGAGAGAAAAACACGTTGTTAGCGCATGTCGTCTGACAAACAGATTATGCTCTCGAGGTGATACTTACGTCAGTTCCACGCTTTGCATACTTCAGGATGCCTTTCTCCAGCAGAAAGTATCTCTAGATGGGGAAAAGAAAAAAAAAACTTTATCAGTATTTAGTCACGAGTTTTCCAGTCGTTTCCAGCAAAAGAAACAGCGAAAGAACGGTAAGCAGCCACGGTGCAGTTTTGCACCAATAACACTACTTTCCCTTGACCTTGCCATTCAAATTTTAAAACAGCAGCAATGAAACACAAGATTAGCGGTGTGGATAAGGACCGTTTATAGTCATAACCACAGTTTACAAGCACAACTTGCTCACTTCAGATTTACAAAGCAACTGACAAGGCACTTTGACAAAACTTGGTAGCGTCCTTGTGGGTTAAAATGTTGCACTATGAACGTGGCAATTCTGTCAAGTTGGAAGGCAGAAGTTTCCAGGTTCATGTGAGCACACTCACATGGAGAAGAGGGGGAGGAAGGTGAGTCAGCATTACAGTATAATCAGCAGGGAATATAGAGAACGGAAAGAAGGAAATACAGAGGATTAAAACGGTGAAGAGGAGGAAATGTAGTTTGAGGTATTAAAAGACAGCGGGTCGGGATTGTACTTTGACATTTGGGGACGACTCACTCAGAATATTGCTGGTTCAATCTTGACACCAGCAGGACACTCATGTACAGTATCACTCTTAAAATGCATAAATGCAGTATTTCTTCGCAGCAAAAGGATATGAGAGGTCTTTTACAACAATCGTCCTGCCTCTTAAGATGCACAACTACAGAACATCAAAAAATAAAAGTGGCTTTGCTCCAGAATTGAACAAAAACATTACTAATAAGAAAATAACATTCTGAATATGCAATAACAACCTGTGGCCCATTTATCCGACACCCCTTGTATTAAAGGCAAATGAAGCTGAGGGTGAAAAATACATCTCCGGTTCATTAAGAGACTGCACCAGGGTTAAAAAAAAGTTGTTATCTAACGACACCACGTGCCTCACTGCTGTTGCTGTATGGGGTTTTTTAAGTGGACAGCTTAGGTACTGACCTTATGCCATCCCTTCATGGGCCACTTCCTCCTCTTGAGCAGGAAACCTTCCTGCCTGACAGGCTCCTGCATGCTGGCAGGAACCCCTCGGAGCCCCTCCACAATCTCCCAGCTGTCCTGGAGAGAGACACGGGAGCATGTCAACTGTGAGAGAAAAGTAACACGACCTCAAATCTGTAAAAGGCAGACAGTCTTATTTTGCTAGAGCACGTCAGCAGTATTTAAAGGGTGTGGTTTTTCTAGGCACACTCTGTTCAGTCAGAGATAACAACCCTTAATGATTGAATTAATCTCAACAATTAGATCTAGACGATTAAAAACAAATTCATAACATTTGACCTGCTTTATTTTCTTAGGGACACCACAGTACATGGTGTATTTAAATTCAGCAAATCTGAGGTCAGTTGACATTAACCGAGAGGAGAGACAGATGCTGCAATGCGAACGGCGACTCCAAGGACTTTTTATTCACACACACGCAAAGATACACTGAGACGCAGACCCACAAACACACCTGGTTGCTGTCGTGCTTAGAGGAGCCGCTGCTGTCACTGTGGGTGGGCGACGGCGACGTCATCTTTTCGCGACTTCCCCTCTCTCTGCCCACCGTTGTCTCGTCTCTGTGGAAACCGCAGTAACGCAGATCACAGCGGCGCTGCCAGGAGCATCGCTCTGACCTTTGAAGGCCACGCCAAGACAGTAAGCACTGTGGAGAAAGGTTAAAAACACCCTGATGTCAGAGCGGCACAGTTAAATAGAGACGAGTAACAGCAAACAGGACCAGACAGAAAAAAAAAACACAAAGAGGAATCACTTACTCACTGTGTCTGACTCTCGGCCAACAGCCTAACTGTGGACATGAAATCCCCAAAGTCCAAATCAGCTTTGTTTTAAGGAGGCTACACACAAATACCCCATATAGAAAAACACATGAGTTGTAAATAAGTCTTTATCATGAGCTGTTTGGTCTTTAATACTCAGCTCAGGGTTAACCTGGCACCATGACGCCGAGGCTGCTGTCTGGCTTTGTGTTTACAGTTATGATAAGTTGGAGTTGAGAACGCAAACACACATTGATTTCAAATAAATGTTTCAGTCAGTATTTATGGGCAGAGATAAGTGTTATGATCAACGCTCTACCTGTACACAAGCACGTGAGCATCAGGAATACAGTATGAATTCACACTGGGGCGTGCAGAGCATCACACAAAACAAGACTATCCTTGAAGAAGAATGATTAAGTCATGACTTAAGTGGCTGCTCACATTTGCATCTGCCAGATACAACTAAAACATAGTTAATGAGAAAAAAATAATAAATGATTATACACCTGAGACAAAAAAAAGTTTAAACCTAAGCCAATAATTATAAGGGTGGGTGATGAATTGAGCCTTTCAGTAGTTAAAGTGTTTCATAGTCACATGTTACTTGAATCTTCTAATAATATGTGGAAATCCAATATCTAACACCAAGCAGATAAGATGTAACATTCTAACCTGGACATTTAAATTGAATTTCCCCGGCCTCCTGCTCCTGAACCAGCATTTCAGATTTGCATGGGATTTTTTAACATTTCTTTCCATGTGCTTGAATGATTAAATGTTGTGAATCCCAGCCTCTGTTGGGGACACGACCGTAAAATCCGCCGTACAAAAGTTTGTGGGCGTAGTTTCATGCCTCTACGTAACCACAGAGATCTACCGTTCCGTGTGGTGAGCGGGGAGCATCACATTCTCAGCGTGATGTAACATTGATTCCTCTCCTTGCCCCAAAGACCTGCCCCTACTTGTACTGTATGCATTGTGTACAATAAGTCACACTTCTGTGTGTTTTATAGCCACTCCCTGTTTACGCTGATACTGTAGAAGACTAAAGTCGAGTGAGGCTGCATGGACTTGCGCCGGTCATGCGAGCAGGGCTCACTCCGTCAGGTGGACTAGAATAACACAGTGAGGGAATGCCTGTGGTCTTTGTGTGTGCGCTCAATTGCATGCAAATTGTGCAAACTGCCTGGTTTTAAGCATGCTGATATATACATCTCATGCAAACAGTCTGGTAGTTTAACTTTGTGTGTGTGTGTGTGTGTGTGTGTGTGTGTGTGTGCGTGTGTGTGCGTGTGTGTGCGTATGTGTGTGTTTGTGTGTGTGCGTGTGTGTGTGCGTGTGTGAGTTTTGTGGTTTCCCCGAGGGCCTGCTTACAGTCAGTACCAAGCCCAGGACATGAGTCATCAACAGGAAAGAATGTGCGCCGTGCTTCGATACCCCCGACACACCATAACACACAGCTAGCTACAGTCAACAATCCGCTGGAAGCAGACCGGAACACTCGGTTTACTTCGCAGCTCTGGAGCACAGACTCAAAGAACAGGTTTGATATGATAAACCTGGGGAGCGTGAATTAGCTCATCAAGCCGCTGCGTTTGCTCGGCGCGCTGGGACACGTCTGGTGTCTTCAGGTTTGCGTCTGTAGCTTTATGGATGTGAATCGAGCGGGGGGGAATTCGTTACGCTTAACTCCTGCATAGTCACGTCTGTGTGAATACACGTGTGTAGACTTTAGGTAACAAAAGGGCCACCCAGCCATAAAACATTCACCACAAGTGCTGAGAGCCTGAATGGAAAATCTCCAGCTCTGGCTGAATTCTTCGAAGAATACACCCATGTTTATACACACAATGAGGGCAGCAGCAGCAAGCACCACTTCACATAAGGCAAAGTTTGCGACGACACACTTCCTTATAGAGCATGGCCTCAAAAAATGATCCGAGCACAGATGCCAAGTTTGAGTTGGAAGTGTCACCGCCTCCTGACACTTCTTCGTCTCACGAGCTTAAAAGCTTGTGCGAAAAGCTGTGTATTAGTCTGTAATGCTTCCTGCCATGGATGTACTGTAAAATCTGTAGATGAAGCCGGGAGATGAGAGTCCCCGAACATCCCACCGAGTGCCCTACTTACCTTCCTCAACGGAGTGATCACTGTCGCATTGTACACCACTGAGCCTCCGGCGCTGTAAGACTAGAAGTGCTGGGGTTTTGCCCTCGGGTCTTACGTAATGAGAGTCAATCATTAATAGTAAAACACCGGCATGTTTTTCTCTTTCGCTGCACTGAAGAGATGAGGGAAGAGACTTTTTCTTCCACTCGTCCCATTCATAGCAACCATCAAAGTGCCCGGAAAGGAAAAGGCCCACCACACTGACAACTTTAAAAAAAACAACAACACTGAACTGCTCTGGAATGCTGCTTTTAAGGCAAAAATGTAAAAAAAAACAGGACATAAGGTACATATTTTTATACGAGGAGAGCATGACTACAGGCTACACATTTTGTTCATACATACAGAAAGCCCTGCGGCTTTCACGAGGCGAAGCCTCGTCTGTCACAAAACACGAGCGTTTGACTTAGCAGCCGGTCCATCTGCTTTCTGACTATTCACATTCTTGCAGCGGCAGGTCTGCCTTCAACCCGACTTTCCACATAGTTGTACATCCTCACCATTGCTCCGTTACGAGCAGGGCTGCAAAAAGAGGTCCTCGCAGAAGGCCCATCTTTGACTCTACCTCCGATAAAGCAACAGCCTCTTCCAGCGAAGCTTATTCGCAGACATGCAGGGTTAAAGCTGTGCATGAGCCACTGATCGTCAGACCCGAGAGCACAAGATACTTTAAATAGGCTCACATCTAGCCAGATTCATACATCGAAAGCCAAATTCCATAACAAAAATGCTGTGACAGATGTGTGATAGCATATGTTCATCGGTCGGTGGCACTCAGCTTATCTGACCTCTGACCTCATCTCTGACGGAGTGTACTGGCTGATAGCGCTTGGCTTGCTTGAAGATATTTCACACAGCATTTTTTTTATATGAGAGTGCCTGTATTTTCTGTATGCAGGCAGAGAGAAAACTAATGTGGGCTTCGAGGAGCGATCAAAGGGGTAAGAGGCAGCCTCAGTATGCCATTCGACCGTCGCTTATTTCCACGTGCACAGAGAAGGGAAGAAAAAGAAACTTGAAAAACAGCATGCCTTTGTGGAAAGCTGCATCACAAAAGGATGTATTTCTGTCTCTTTCCTGCTGAGACAGGGGACACTTTGTGTTACTGCTCAATCACAGGTTGCTATGGATACAAAGAAAAAGAAAAACGAAGGCAAGAATATGTTCAGTTTGTTTTTTTTCTTCGCGGAAAAGTCTGAGGGCATAAAACATGGGGCTATTTTTAGAACGTGCGCCGTTACTAGCAGAAATGTGATTTCATATGCGTCTCAGTGCCGACCAGCCAGCTTGGCTGGAAGTAGGGCATCCTATAACCTTATGAAACCATGAGCGATCGCCTGCGTGCTGTACTCAGAGTGGCCACTTGGAGTATTAGTCAAGGTCTGTATTTACCAGCTTTTAAGTGGGTGTTGGGGTAGAGGAGAGAGTGACATAGAGATAAGTCTGTGAGTCACGCTGGCCACGCTGGATGTTTATGCCCAGAAATGCTGCAGAAGAAGGGAACATTTTGGCCGGACAGCGATAAGCTGGTCCACTGATGCCTGTGGAAGAATCCAGGGGGCAGATTTGATAAGCTGCCCCGGGAGCTTGGAGGGCCACTGATTTCTATATCTTGCTTGAGTGCAGTTCAACTAGGCAGATGAATGCCAACACAGGGGTTTGAAACCAAGTCTTATGACAACAATTCTGCCTACTTCTGAAGCTTTTAATTATCAATCAATTATCAAACGATCTGCCAATTATGTTGATGATTAGCAATTAAGGCTACGAAAGGTCGGAAAGGTCCCAACTTCCCGGAGCCCAAGGTTACATCTTTAAAAGTCCAATTGTGTCTTTTGGTCCAGAACACAAAGATATTCTGCTTAAAGTGCTAGAAAACTGGAAAATACTCACATCGGAGACGCCGGAATCAAATAATTCTTCTTTTGCTTAACCATGTCTTAAACACGTGCATATCAATAAATTGCAGAGGAATTTTTCTGTCAATCATTCTGTACACTAATCCACAAATCTGAAACCGTTTGCTGATGTGTGTCAATTTGCAAACTCAGTAGAATATATAAAGGATTAAAGGACTTGTAATGTAGCCCATTGTGTATTCTGCATAATTTCCTCTAATGTAAAAATCCACACATCCTTTTAAGTTCATCACAACTTTTATGAACTATGGCCTCACCCTCAAACACACGCACACACACCAAAAAAAACAAAAAGAGTAACAGTTTGGTTTACACTCGCCTGGGTTAGTATAGGGATGGCGATTTGTGCCCACAGGCCATCATGTGACTTGTGAATGGCACCGTGATGCTGTTTTCCATCACCGCTCATGCATGAACTGATCCTGTCTGGTCTGAGGGGTGCTAAGGCCAAGTATTGATTTACAGTGTGATTTTTGACAAAAATAAACCGGACACTCAAGCACCACAACAAAAAGTGAAGTGAAAGACCGACAGCACTGAACAGCTCATGATTATTTAACAAACCGATAGTGCGATGGGCTGCAAACCATGGTCTGCTCAATGGTTTCCTAACTCCTCGGTTGACTGTGAGGTTTATCAATGTTATAAAAGAGGAAGAAAACACCTCCATTACATGTTTTCAGCATCCAAAGTGATGCCTTCAAATGTCTTGTTTTGTTTTTCTTTGGATCTACTTCCAAGGTCTACTGTGCATGGAAAACACTGTACTCGCCGTGTACACACCTCGCAGGAGATATAATGTGTAGAGTGAAATACACAGGAAAACACAGACATTAGTGTAACTTCACACTCGACAACTTTGGTCTGTCTCCCATCACATCGGACCGGGAGACCCGCAAGGCTTCACGTCGTCACTGCGATCTCTGGAGGTCATTTGAACGCACCGAACGAAGGGGAGAATGATAGTTCGCCATGTCAGCACGGCGACCAGTGCTGATTGGCCAAATTAAAACAGTCAGTTAGGAATCCGGAACAAAACTCCAGGGGCAGAGAGAAAAAGACACCCGCAGGTGTCCACAGCCCCTTCTCTGCTCCTGTTGCTAAAACTTGTCGGCAGAATGAGACAAAATGTCCCGATGTAAACCGTGTGGCCGTGGAGATCGCGCACCCCTTCGACAAAAGCCCAAACAGCGCACCGACACTGTTTCCGCGGAGGCTCACTCTCTCTCACACCCACACACACACAGACACACACACACACACACACACACACACACACACACACTTAACTCGGCACCAAACGACAGGAGGAAGTCCATTAACTATTCTGTCGAAAGGGCCGGTATCTCACCACGGCGAGTCAGCGGCCGGCGAGGAACACGACACGAGCGCTGTCAGCTCCGCCGCTTCATTCTAACAGGAAGTTTGGGCGGCATCAGCGAGAAAAAAAGAAGGAAAAAAAAAACAAGACACAAACTCACGCGTGCTACAAGTGTTCATGAAAAGAAACGCTTACGGTTCTGCGGGGGGAAACGCTACAGCATCCTATCCGGCTGGAGGAGACGCGACCGCGGCGGCTGGGCTTCGGGGTTCAGCTCCTCGCCTCAGTGACCGAGAGCGGCTGGGCTGTGGGGGGGCGTGGTTTGCCCCGGTGGGTGGGAGTTACTGGCGCCGTTCACAGCCAGTCACAATCGAAGATGTGGAAAATGGGGGCGGGGAAAGACGGAGGGGCGGACCCTATTTTTTGAAAACGGAACATAGAGTGACGTTGACTAAAGTGTCAAAAAAAAGAGAAGAAAAGATCAAGGTGATAGCTCTTACAGAGACGTAAAGTCACGTGAAAACACATTTAAAGTGGTGCTGATTTAATCATACATCGTGGTATGTGCTGTTAGATTTCTAAAATCGAATTACAGCCAGCAAAAACTACAAGGCTGCTTACACTCACACCATGTGTAAAGGCCATGGCTTGCTATCAGGGAACAAATTGTGCTGTTTCCAAGGTAAGGGAGAAACAAACATCATCAATACTACTCATATAAAAAAAAAGTTGTACTTTCAAAAAAGTTGGGGGAATGCAACTACCTTGTTTTTAAACCTTTATACAGATTTTATAATCAACTTTTAATTTTTTTTAGATGAGTGTAAAAAGACCACATTACAATTTCCTATTGTCGTAGTGATGACCTTGAATTGCTTTCGTTTTGTTCGAAACAACACTCAAAAACTTAAACACATGCAGTTTATGATCATCAAGGACAAAGACAAGTGGGTAATTTGAAACTGTAATATTTTCTATTTTTGCATGGAAGACACTAAAAAAGATTAATTGATTATCAAAACAGTACCTTACTATTTCAGATGAAATGACTGTTGAACCAATCTATTGTTTCAACTCTGAAAAAAAATCCTGTAATACATGTATTGTAAGAAGCCTTTTGATCATAAGCCAGTAGGTGTGGAGACAGTAAGTCTCAATAATAATCGGTTTGTTCTCATTGCTTCATGACTTCAGGTCCGATGACAGATTGTCTAGTGATGTTCTTCGGAAATCCCGGTTGCAAAAGATGGCTTTACCCACAAGCACTAGCTGTTTTCTGAAACGATGAGTAAGTGAGAGGAGTTGTGTGATTGCATCCAGGCGTGATGAGCATGTGGGGGAGTTTTGAGCATGTGTTTGTGTGTTTCTACTTAATGTCCGACTTGTTCTGCCTAAGTTATGCTCCTTAGTTCTTTTTCGGAGAAAGCCCTGCTCCGTCATGCCACGTCGATTGTCCTTGTAACCCCCTACCTGCTTTGGATTTGTTGATCCAACAAAGCAAATTTCCCCCTTTGCATGGGCATGAGGATCGTCACTTCCTGCCTGGGCTTATTTCTATGGCAACTGAGGAAAAGGACAACACAAAAGGGGGGGGGGGGGGGGGGGGGGGGGCATCTTTGGAAAGGTAGAGTCAGAGCTGGGTGTGTCCAGAAACCTGCAACTAACAAACCATGGCAGTATGCCTGTAGGAAGGAATGTAGGTCTGCTGTCAGGAGTGACGGGGAAAAACTGAATGTGGATCGCTGACATGCGGTATATGCGGTTTGATGCTGGATGTAGAACAGACAGGAAGAAAAGATAGTTCAGATCAGTGTTTGTATCAGAGATCGTTTCACTGTCCAACCTAGGTGGATTCGCTGTACTTACCTATGTAGTGCGCAAGGGAACACGCCCTTGCTGTGAGGTGGCAATACTGGAGATACACCAGACGTACACTGATGATGACTGTCAAGTATTATCTGTTATAGTAATTGCACAATTTAAATCTTATTTTAGAAAAGGAAGGAGAAGATACATGGAGACAGTCATAAACAAGACCATGTAATCAAAGTTTAAGTCTGTGTTTGACAGTAAAATTATTTATATCCCCTATCAAAATTCTATCACTCAGTGTGCACTCTGACACACACACACACACACACACACACACACACACATAAAACACACACACACACACACACACACACACTGTGTGAGCAGATTGTGTAGACAGTGTCATCTCTTGGTTAGATGTGGTTACTGCACACTGAGCAGCTTGTATTCATGCTGGGAATGTAAATACATTGAAAGAAAATTGTGTCAGCCAGGTGATGTGGACTTTTTGTTCAACAAAAAGGCAAAAAATTGCCTACAATTTATTTATATCCTTTTTTTTTTTTTTACACCGCGTCATAAAGTCCATAATTACTCAGGCATGGGCACTGCACAATTTGACTGTAAGTGTAAGGAGGGATTAATCAAGGGTGACAACACCCTAATAATAATGGACCTCTGAGTCTTAAGTGCCCTTGAGCAAGACACTGACGCAGTCTTTGTTCTTGAACGGAACCTGACCTCTGACCCTGGCCTGGATTATCCTACTAGGGGTCGCTAAGGGCAAAATTGATCCATTGGCCCCTCCTTCTGCCACTGTCCATGTATTATGTATGTATTAGTTAGTGTTCAGTAATATGTGGGGATTTGATTAAGCTCAATTTTGTTTTAAGAAATTCCTCCTGAAAACACAAAATATGCTGAAATAACAATAGCCTTTTAATTCGTAGCTCAGGTCCACTTATCACAGGCTTGGCTTTTCTATTTCTGTATGGACCCAAATGGTGGACCAGCTGACAGACTTACTGACATTGCCCACCATTCAGCCATTTGCAATTTATTAAATAGCCACAAACTAATTGCGACACAATCAACCTGGAGTCATCAGGGGTCCAGGTACAGTTGCCTGCTTTGGTAATCTAGGGTCACCACTCTGAAGAAAGGGGCAACAAAAAAAAAAAGTAAGTGACTGGAAATATATGCTGTAATGTTCCGTGTCTGCAGAGGGCGACATTGCACAGAAGCAAAGCAGTGTGGATGGGGACTGAGCTGACAGCTGCAGATCAGATGTCCCAGCTCTCTAATTTACTCACTCACTGACTTTGTTCTAATGACTCTTAAAGGCCCACGTTCTTTGTGCTCTCGTTTGAGACTCGGTGCGCACTGTTAGACTGAACGGTTCTGATCCACAGATCATGTGTTTATGTGCATTTTTGTGCTCGCTTTCATGTTTTTTGTTTGTTTGAGTGCGCTCATGCAGCCTATCACAGGGTGTTCGTGTTCCCCGAGTATGAGTGTTATCTTCTGTGCAGCCCAGTGATCTTGAGATCTTAAGGCATTACATTCTCAAAGTGTCATTATGTGATTGAGGCTGATTACGTGCACGCAGACAGTTTCAATAAGACTTCGTAGATGAAAGGGTCGCACACACACACGCACACACACACACACACACACACACACACACACACACTACCGTCCTTATTCCTCTATCTCTCCCTCCAGTCTCTCCCCCCTTTAAACAGGGCAATAGCATAGTCTCTAATTTTTTCCAGATGTCAAGTACCTCCCTTCCTCTTTTCCTCGCTCTGTTCCCTCCACTCTTGACTCTCAGAGGGTCCACTGAAACCCCCAAAACTTCTGCACTCCCCCCTCCCCCTTTCCTCTCTCGCCCTCTTCCCTATGCAAGCCCCACGCCCCCACCTCCCAACTTGTTCGACATATCGGTCTCAAAGATGTGAGCGTGACCCCTGCAGGTCAGGCACGAGAAGCTGCAGCATTCCCAAAGCAGAAAGGAATGTTTTGGAAATGCATTTTCCACATTGCGTGAGTGGCCTGTGTTGTTGTGATCAGCCATTTGGTCCATACCCAGAGTGCCAGCTGTTTATCGCATGCTCTTTCACTCAGATTTTTGTTCTGTTGCGATCTTTTGAGCAGAGTGATCATTTGTAGAGAGCGGTCTTTCAGTTTCTGCAAATGGCCTTTTTTCTCCCTCCCGAGATGGGAACCAGCTGCGGGAGTGGAGCAGGGGAGCACAGGGAATGTGGACTGTTGCAGGCGTGGGGCCCAGGTGTTCTCCGCGCTCGTGTTCTCTCGTTCGTACACATGTAGGTGCGACTAAAATGGGGCCGCACGTTCTGAATAACATACAGCGATGGAGAGCGTCTTCAATCTGCGCTCACAGCGGCACGTCTGTACGCAGCTGCACACACGTGCTGCACAGAGGGGACAGAGTCTCTTTCACCATCTCCCTCTAAGTGTATAAACACACTCACTCATCCACTCACAAACACACAGGCATGCACACACTATTAATGTCTGAAAGCGTGGACTAGATCCATGATTCCGGGCTCGAGCTGAAGCACTTAATGATCCCAGCAGCTGTTGCTCGTGTAAACTACCCCCCAGCCCCAACACACACACACACACACACACACACACACACACACACACACACCTCCCACCTCCTCATTCCCTCTTTCCTTCCTTTTACTTTGCCCTCCCGCCTTTATCCTTGCACACTGTTTCATTTAAAGACAAAAAGAATACATCAAGTAATAGTGCACACTCAGACTGTACTTGCACACATGATCATAAACATGCATAACCACATATACTGTGTGCACAAACGGACCCAAACAAAATGTCATACACACAGGGAGAATCTGTTGGAACTACTTCCAGTTGATAAGGGCACTGTTTGAGGGCTACTCTGCACCAATCTGCTGTTCATCTTTGTTCATTACAGCCCATCATTTGCACTGGTTACCATGATAAGCCCCAGACACACGGCAGCTTCACGCAGTGTTACATTACCAGGATGTGTCCCAATGCGGATTGTCTGTGCGATGCACATTGGGGCCCGCAGGGAATTGTGAGCCGCGGAGATCCCTGCAACTCTGAGGTACAATGGGATGCACATGTTTCCCCGAGCACAACTTCCTGCAAGTCTGTGACTGTGTGTGAGGCTCATTAGTCCCAAACACCGCGAGTCCTGTTGCGTTTGTCTTTATTGGTACATATTTTGTCTTTTTATGCAAGTGCACGTGATTAATGTCACCCCCTGTGTCCTATGTGATTTTTTTGTCCTGTGTGTAATTGTGTACACATGTGTATGTGCTAAACCTGTGTAAATGATCTGTCTTGGTGTGTTTTATTGCAGCATTTTAATCTTGCTGTATAATTTTAAATATATCTATTTCACTGAAGATCTGAATTAAATGAAATTGAACTGTCATTTTGTAAATTCACTTACTGAGAGTGTGTTGAGAAGATCAACCACACTTCTATGTATGTCTGTACTGTTAATATTAAGCTTCCACAAGCTGCCTGTTAGCCTAACTTAGCTCAAATGCTGCAGACACAGAGGGAAACAGCTCGCCCGGCTCCGTGCAGAGGGAATAAGTCAACCAACAAGCACCTTCAAAGCTCACTACTTAGCATGTTGTATCTTGTTTGTTTAACCTGTTCAAAAATACTAAAGTAAAAAAAAAACACAACAAAACAACGGTGTCTATTCCTCGCCTCGGTTGGTCAGGTTGCCAGAAAACCGTGTATAATATTTCTTATTGATACTTGTGAAGAGGCAAGCTGTTTCAAAGACTGCAGGAGAAATGTAACACGCCAGGAAGACCTACATACTGTATGTTGCAGCATCAGCTCAAACACACACACACACACACATACACACCTGCACTGACCTGGATTTTTCATACAGACATACTTTTGAGAACACACACACACACACACACACATTTGCCAGTCCCAAGAAACAGGCACACTCTGGTGCAGGCAGATATATAAGCCTTTCTTTCTGTCTCTCTCTCTCTCCCCTGATGGAGTTAGGTTTCCCACATACACACATGCTCTCTCTCTCTCTCTCTCTCTCTCTCTCTCTCTCTCTGCTGAGAGACTGAAATGTCATATGGCCAGTTGATTGAACAGTGAGGGGCCCACCGAGAGCAGAGAGGGGTGATGAAAAGATGGGGCTTGTGAAACTCAGTCTACAGCCCCATCCTCTATGCCACAGGTATAGAGGATGGGTCCACATTGCTAACCTATGTGTCCTTTTGAATCTGGGTCAAGTCCAGAACCCCCCCCCCCCCTCACAACAGTCTCTGTCTACCTCAGGGCAACACTGCACTCACCTCATTCGCTCGTCTGATCTCTCACTCTCCTCAGACTGTTTTATGTTGTCTCACACGTGGTTCCATATTTCACCCCATATCTCCATTTCATTTCCACACTGGACTCGGGGAATGACTCATTCACCCTCGTCCCCCTCCAAAATGTTGCCGCATCAAAGTTCATCTGCAGTTATTTCTGATGCTCCGAGCGAAAGCCACCCTATGCTGATGAAATCCTTTGTGTGTTCCCCGGGGGGGGGGGGGGGGGGGGGGGCTTTCAGAAATACTGTCAGACGGGAAATGACCTCCCAGAGAGAAGGGGGGCTTCCCCAAGGGTTGTGTTTCTCTCTGTCTTTCTTTTTCTCATACGCAGACACTCGCTCACACGGAACTATAATGCCTGACTATGATGTCTACCAGCAGATATGCATGTGAATGAGGCCACATGGGGGGGGGGGGGGGGCTTTTTGCCCTGTGCAGGGAAGGGCATGTGAGTAACACCAGTCGTGCATTAGCTCGTCTCTGGTAACCATTGTATCACTTAAATCTCAAAGGGTGGTTGAAGTGGCGCATGTGTTTGTGTTCGGGCATGTGTCCGCATGCGTGGAACTTTGTGTGTGTGTGTTTGGGTGAATTATGACTGCATATTCTTTCCATAGTTGACAAATCTCTATTTATAGACATTGACATCACAATGTCGCAATTCAGTGTTTGTGACCAGTTAGAAAATTGAACAGAGAAGTTAAAGTAGTGAATAGATAGTGGAACTGATCATAAGCACAAAGTGATTAATTAACTTTTAATGGACGTAGATTTCTTCCCCAAGTAGTATTGCAAACATGACCAAAGCAACTACACTGACGATTCGATTGCACGGGGGAAAAAACGATTCCAGCAATATCCATTCAAATTTAAAAATATTATGGGCGATGAAGGCTAGTAATGTTGGGAACCACTGATTCAGGCTGTGTCAAAAGGGTGATACTACCTCATGCGCTTTTAATGTGCAGATGTATTGGCAGTAACTTTCGACGCTTTTTAGACCGGACTGTAACGGGAACATTCGTGTACGCTGCACAGAACCATTCTTCAGTCCATTCTGCACAACAACCAAAAAATCCACCCACCCCTGCATTTACCTCTTTCCCCTCGTTTTATGTTGGAGATCTTTAACTCACATATTGGCACCTCTCCTTGTCAGTGTTAACGCACACACACACACACTTGACGACCCGAATTTCCACTTCTGCAAATGTGAACCATCTGTGCTCCTTATGGCAACACGGGCGAGTTGATGAGAAAATGGTTGATTACAGTTGAGCTGCATAATGATGGCGTTCCTACTGTACATACTGGAGTGCATGCTGGGCTGTTGATGTGTGTGTGATGATCAACTTAACTTACTCTGTGTCTGCACTGGGCAGACTGGATGTCTGAACTATACTTTATCCAACATTATAGATGATCAAAACCAATCACAATATGAGTGTTTTGTTAATCTTGCTGTATGCATGACAGGTTCGCTCTGTTCTGTTTGCATGCCTCCTGCCAGGCAACCCAAGACTTTGGGGGTTCTCTTGGGATTCCGTGGGAAGGAAATCTTCCCGTCTGCTTTGTCCATAAACCAGGGATCTGATCCAGATCTCAGACCCCTGGTGGCTGTGGGGGCGCGCAGAAAACTCGGTCAAAGGGTTGCTCTCTCTCTCGCTCTCTCCCTCTGTCACTGCAGACTGTGTGTGTGTGTGTGTGTGTGTGTGCGCGCGCGCGTGTGCTTGATTACTTGCGCGCACGCGCAAAACTCTGGAGCTCGTGCATCAAGACTTGTGCACATCTGCTTTTGGCAGGGTCGCAGGGTTGGGGAGGAGGGACTTCACTCTGCGCGCGCGCGCGTGTGTGTATGAGAGAGAGAGAGAGAGAGAGAGAGAGAGGGAGAGAGAGAGAGAGAGAGAGAGAGGGAGAGAGAGAGAGAGAGAGAGAGAGAGGGAGAGAGAGAGAGAGAGAGAGCGCACGCTCTGCGCCTGAACCCTACTTTTTTTAGCTGAACTGTAATTCGCTGCAGATGACCACTGTGGGGGATGGACTCTTTACTGGGGAGGGTCGCCTTCCCTCAGACACCATCAGAACCGCACCGTACAACTTAGTTTGCTCTATACATGATGCTGCTCAGTGATGGGGCCGCGGGCTTGATCCATACGTCATTTGTATCTCCACTTTCCAGACCAACAAGTGGATCATGGGCTCCGGCGAACGCGCCCGCGCTGTGGGAATGGACACCGGCCATTCCCTTGCGGTGATCTGCTTTCTTCTGCTGTCGCTCAATGGCTCCGTCTCTTCCCCGGCGGCGACGGGCTCCTGCCCCGACCGCTGCGACTGCCAGCAGCCGCGGCACCTCGTGTGCGCCAACCGCGGGCTGCGCACTGTGCCAACACGCGCCGCGCGGGTGCCCGAGGAGGTGCTGATCTTCAGCCTCGGGGGCAACTTCATCGCCAACATCTCCGCCGTCGACTTCGCACGGTACAGTGACCTCGTCAGGTTAAATTTACAGTACAATCAAATACAAAGCATTCACCCCAAGGCATTTGAGAGACTCTCCAAGCTAGAGGAGCTGTATTTGGGACATAACCTCTTATCGAGTGTACCTGCCGGCACTTTACAGCCCCTGAAGAGATTAACTATTCTCTATGGAAATAACAATGACATAAAAGAAATAACGCCGGGGCTCTTTGCCAACTTGGACAATCTCGCTAAATTGCGCCTGGATGGCAACTCGCTGGAAGTTCTGCAGGACTCTGTTTTCAAAAGTTTGACCAGTCTGCATTATCTCCACCTGGAATCCAACAAACTGCAGCACATTCACAGAAACGCGTTCTCCAAACTCGCCAGCCTGCGCTTTCTAAACCTGTCCCACAACAAGCAGTCGGCCGTGCGCAATGTCCTCACTTTTTCTCAGCTCAGAGCTTTGACGACATTGCTGCTGTCTGAAAATGAAATCCAATACATCGGCAACCACGTGTTCCAAAACCTGAAGAGGCTGTCCAAGCTGTCCCTGAGCAACAACAGGATCGCGCGTCTGGACGGCGGGGCTCTGAAGGGGCTGTCGAGTCTCAGGGAGCTTCTGATTGACGGCAACGCACTGGAGGAAATCCCCGCTGGTCTCCTCGACCCTCTGGAGCGCGTCGAGGAGCTCGACTTCAGCCGCAACCGGATTTCCAACGTGAACTCTTTGGCTTTCGCTCAACTTCAACATCTCAAGGTGCTGAAGCTGAAGAACAACCTCCTCACCAGTCTGTCCGGGGACATTTTCGCCCTCAACAACGTGCTTTACGACCTGGATCTCCATGGCAACAACTGGACGTGCGACTGCCGCCTGGAGGAGCTGAAGAGGTGGATGACGGCTGCACATTCTCAGGGCAAATTGCTGACTGTCTTTGTGCAATGCCATCTCCCTGCGACCCTGAGGGGGACATATCTGGACTACGTGAACAGCTCTCAGCTGCAGCCGCGCGGAAACTGGACCCACCTGTGCAGGAGCCGAGCTGGGCCCGAGGAGAGCCGCGGAGGGGGCGTGCTGGTAAAGGTGGAGGGGGAAGAGGTAACAGATGCAGCGAAGCAGGAGGGCAGAGGTGGAGATGGCCAGGTGAAAGGGACAGAAGGTGTAGATATAAGACAGGAAAACAGGGATGAGGCGATGGTGAAGGAAGAGGCTGAAAAACGGAAAAGAGAGGGACAGGAAGAGGTGGGAATTCAGGGAGACCAGGGGGGTCTGGAGGTGTCAGAACCCTCTTCCCCGTTGCAAAGAAAGAAACCAAAGGAGTCACTCGGTCCAAGGTCGCGACCTGCCACTGAGACGGCTGGGAAACGGGCCAAAGCGAGACGAAGGTCAAATGTCATTTCCGCAACGGGTCCACCAGCCATCTCCACGCCGGGTCACGGAAACACCACTGATTTCAACACGGTGCTCAACACCACTTCTCAGTCCGGGGAGAAGTTTGACCTTCTGAGGTCAGATCAGAAGGAGCCTCTGCCTGTCATCACGGATCCGTGTGTGTTCAACCGCCATTTCATCACCAATGTTTCAGTGGATCAAGTGACATCCAGCACTGTCACCGTCTACTGGACCACGAGGGATCATCACCCCTACACACCAGGACCGGGGCCGGGCCCGGAAGAAGTCCACTATCGGGTCCTGTTTGACCGGTTTGGCGCCCCCGACCGTTTCCCCCGGTACGTTTACGCCCACGGCACAGCAAAGTCCGTAACCCTTCGAGAACTCAGCGCGGATCTGACCTACATTGTCTGCGTGGAAGGAGTCGTCAGTGGATCGGTCTGTCAAGTGGCCCCCCGTGACCACTGCGCAGGACTGGTCACTCTCCCCGAGGTTTTCGCTCGTGGGGGCACGCTGACCTCTGACCTCCAGCTGGTGACGGTGGCCACGCTGGCCGGGAACGCCGTGCTGCTGCTCGTCATCGGCGGCGTCTGGTTGGGGCGGAGCGTGAGGAGGAGGTTGCAGAGGAGGAAGTCGGCCGTGCATGTGCGCCACATGTACTCCACCAGGCGACCGTTTCGTCCCGCCACGGCGTCGGCCTCCGTGTCCACCGACTTCACCAGCTTCCAGAGCAGCCGTCCGGCACGACTTGCACCGCTCGAGGAGGGGGATCTCATTGAGTTCCCCTGCGACCGCTTTCTGGACAACACTGGGGCTCGCAGGGACAGTGACATGCAGAGATTCTCAGACTAGATTCAAAATATTTTTTTTTAAAACTCTGTATTTTGACACTGTACAACATAGCAATATGTGAATTGTTCTGTGCTGCAATTTTTATCCTAGCCTTTGGAATACAGAAAAAGCAGTCGTCTCCGTTGACTCAGTGCAGTGTCACACTTAAACCTTGGTGTGCTTGTGGCTCAAAGAACCAACCAATTTGAGCAATCCCACCATTTTGAGTTTGGGTTTTCATTCGAAGCGCAAGATCAATGTTAAAGTGAGCACAGAACTGCTGAGCTCATCAGGGCCTTTTCCAGACACCAGAGGAAGTCCAAATCCCTCTGACTTCCTCTTCCTGCCTTGTGCCTTTCCTTCTTCCATTTCCTCGCACCTGCGACTGTTTCTGTCATTTGTTCGGAGTGTACGTGCGTGTATGCGTGAATGATGGACCACTGATTTCAACTATGGTGCTAATTTTGAGTTCATAGACATCATATTGTCTAATATTTCCACAGTATGTAATGATGATGGCTGCTGGTTGGCAGGAAAAAAAACAACACTTGTTTTGTATCTATCATGTTTTGTACTTTTACATGGATCTTTGTATTATTTTGCATTACACAAAGAAGTAAAATCCCCAACAATGTGATTGATTTGTCATTTGAGTGTATATGGATTATTCACTCCTGTGTTTCAAATATCTTTTACGTAATCCACTGATTACAAGGGGATTATATTTCTAAAAATAGTCGTAATGTATAGAGTACTATAATGTAATGCATTCATAAACAAGGATTATTTGCCTTACCCTCTTGAACTCCAGGTCGTGTTTAGCTCCATTTACTTTTGATGATATAAAGTCACTGTATGCCTCAGCCAAGCAGGAAAACAGTTTGCATGGTGCTAATACTGGATATAATAGCTTTAACATAATTTATATCTTGTAGTTTTAAAATACGGAGCAATTCATGAGAAGTCTTGTTTATATTCCTCTGCAGTTGATGTGTCGTATATTAGAAGGAAACCTAACAGTGTGTGGGGGATACACTGAAGAAATAATGATACTATAGTAGTGTGTGTGTGTGTGTGTGTGTGTGTGTGTGTGTGTGTGTGTGTGTGTGTGTGTGTGTGTGTGTGTGTCATGATGAGATCTGACAATATTTAAGCAGTTCCTTTTGTTTGAGTAGACAGGGTGGAGTGCCTCCCACACTCTCTTCAAATCACAATCACAATAGCGCACGTACACACCATAGACTGTATATAAACAGGTACACACACACAAACACACACGCACACACACACACACACACACACACTTACATTCATATACTCAGATAGTCAAAATCTCATAAAGCATTTTCAGCTTCCAAGATAATATTCTAAGCCACACTTTTTTACAAAAAGAAAAAAAAGATATATTCTTATACGTCTCTGACACTCTCCTTTACTCATGATAAATAGTCTAAAAAACTTAAATGGGGAACAGACCAATTTCAGATCCCTCTCTGTGTGTTATATTGAGAAAATAATAGTACTGGCCAAACATCAAACAGGATGTGATCTACTTTGCTGACCACTCCAGTTGTCATGGTCCTACCACCACCTAATAAAACCAGTCACTAGATGGCAGACTAGACCGTACTGTATAAACAGAATAACACAATAAGTCTGTGAACGATGTTATTCATCGTTCACAGACTGGTTCACTGTGTTAAAACATTTTCTGAGGGATTTTAAATCATGAAGATTTTTAAAAGACCACAAAAAAAACAAACTACCGGAATAAGGGTTTTTATTTTAGCATTAGATTTACAGCGATTGTCAACATCTTTACAGTACAAAAAGTGTAACTTAAGCGAAAATTAAATTAAATTGTCAAGACTTGAGACATGAAGTGCAGTTTATACATATTTAGTATCTTAGGGCAGTTGTGTTTAACATGTTTTTTAAAAATGGCTTTCAAAAATACACGTGAGTTTGATTTGAAATCTGGAAACAAAATAAAATGTCTGTCTTCTTATTAGTATAGACGTAGAAAAATACATAGTTTTGACAAGCTGCCTCTGCTTCAGAGAAAAGGCATGAGGTGTGCACTTGCAGCTGCTCAGTTAAAGATACAAACTATAGGCTTTGTTTTAAGATTAGTGCAAGATAAAAGAGCGAGAGAAGACGGAAATTATGCTTTGGGATAGTGTGGGTGCATAGTCAGCGAGTAGCAGGCAATGGTCAGAAACAGACACTTTCTGAACAAACACAGGATGCAGTGAGTTGCCACCAACCATCACAGTTTTTAACAAAGCTTTCAGAGAAGGGCATTTTTTTGCACCTGTTATGGAAATGAAACCCCCTTGATGTACCTGTATGTGGTTTCGTTATCCTCTCCAACGAGGCAAGATGAGAATTATGTGAAACACCTCATGCGGAGTTATACATTCACCTATCCGGTTCAGTATTTCATCTATAACGCAAAGCGATATGCATCCACAGTTTGGTGAGACTTCAGCGTAGTTAGGACAGAAAAAGGTATTTTCCGTCAGGTACGATTCAGCCAATCCAATCGCAACCCCCTCCTCTACACGATGAGGGCTAATGTCCGTGCTGATGGGGGTCGTGGCTCGCGTCGCCTGCGGCGGCTGTCGAGGAGGTGGAGATGCTGTTGTGCTGGATGGCCTGCGGATGAGGCCCGGGGCCGACAGGAGTGGGACTTCCTCCTGGGCTCACCCCTGCAGCTGGACACAGAGACAGCTGTCAATCAAAGTCACCGACCACGTGTGGACTGTCCCATCTGTGAGTGAATCGGGTAAGGGCTGTATGCATTCGGATTCAGGCGCGCAAGGAATGAATGGAAACAGCTGAGATTACAGGAAAATATCTCTTTTATTTAAACAAGTGAATACTGTACATACACGTAAAAAGACAACAATAGAAATATATGGATCTAACACATGCCAATGTTGCATCCGTCATTGTTCTCAACACTTAAAACGCAATGGCTGCTTTCCATTTAAGCCACAAGGTGCAGCATTTGTAATTTTACTTTCGGTCGGTCACAGGTGCAGTTATTGTTGAACATTAACTTTAACCTGGCTGGAGTGCAAAAGGTGCATGGCCTGCATTTTTGTTCCATGCTAACTAGTGCAACAATAGCACTTTACTCCAGAGTATTTCAAACACCATCAAGATCTGCTTCATTCAATTAGTATGAAAATTAAGAAAAAAATTATAATAATGTGAATGAGGGTCAAGAGTGCTTCTTCCTGATTGGTTCGCCCCAGGAATAAAAGTGCCTCAACTGATACACGAATGGGGATAAAAGCAGAGTTTTGACTCTGAAGTGCTGTTTATGCAGTTTTAGGTCCGTGTGTGTGTGTGTGTGTGTGTGTGTGTGTGTGTTTGTGTGTGTAGCCTTGGGGGATTCCCTTATGTGCACAAATAAGGTGTAACATATCTGACTTATACCCTCAGGGGTGGGCGGAGATGATTTGGGCTTCAGGCGTCTGGTGATATTTCTAGCGAGAGGGTACAGGGTCTGGAGTTTTACTCACTGGGGTAACCCTGTGCCTCTCTCTGCCGGGCAGTGACGGGACAGTCCTTGTGGGTGAGCAGAATCTGCTTCAGCTGACCCACCTCCGACCTCAGCGACGTCACCTCATTCTGGGAACACACGGGGAAATACTAAGACACCTCCAAAGGGTTGATAGTGTGTGTGTGATAGGTGTGTGTGTGTGTGTGTGCACAGAAGTGCGTCCCACCTGTAGCTGCAGGTTTGTGTGCGTCAGCTCTTCAGCTTTCTTCTCCAGCGACGACACCCACACCTTCCTCTTCTGTCGACAGCGGGTAGCTGCCGCCCGATTGCGCTCCAGAAACTTCTGCCTGCGCTCGTCGGGGTCCTGCTCTGCCGTCCTCCGCCGACGGTTGCTGCATCCCCCCTCTCGCGCCCCACCGCCAATGCAGCTGCCACTTGCCTGCACTGCGTGCTGGGAATGGGAAGGGTGCGAGGGATGCATCTGCTGTGCAACTGGTGATAACTGCAAACAGCATAAATAAATAGATAAATAACCTCACCGTGCTCGGCCGCAGGAACCCGAGGTCAGTAAGTGTGAATGTAAAAGCGTCGTACCTGTGCAGAAACAGGCAGCGGAGGTGACGCCTGGTGCATGTGCGAGGGCGGCGACTGGTGAGCCTGAGCGCGCGGTACATTCCCTGACTGGTGAAGCTGGTGGCCGTGCGAGCTTCCCAGGTGCTGTGGAGGAGGGGCGTGGCATCGCTGCTGGTAGGGAAGCGGTGGAGCCGGAAGCTGCGGATGATGCGGGTGGTGTTGCAGTGGAGGTGCCTGGTGGCAGTGTGACATCATGTCCATCACGTGACCCACAGAGGCACTGGGGTTGTTGACGGAGGCCATTCCCAGGTGGTGCTGTTGGAAATGATGGCCCAGCGTCTGTTTGGATCTCTGAGTGGAAATGAGATGATTTAAAAAAAAAAAAAAAAAAAAATGTTACCGGGACATCTTATATATCTATACAATATATATTCTCCGGGTATGCATGTGATGCACATTTAGAATAGTGAGAGTGGTAAGGGGTTCAGCTGATGATATCAAAATAACTGATAAAGAATAAAAAACTCATTCATTAGAAGATAACCCTGCGCACCTGCAGCCATCAGGACAAACGTCATCAACACCAAAAATATATACATTTTCTCTTCATTGAAAATATTAAATCATTTTACAAAAGATCCTTTCAGTGTTACTTGAGCCAGTTCTAAACTCGCAGAGACAAAGAGTTGCACATTTCAACTGGAGCCTCAGTGATTGACAACCTCATTATGGCCTCCAGAGATGCTTCATTCCACCAAATGATCTCGCTGAGATTAATAAGAGTCTTGTGAATGAGTTTAAAGGAGGAGATTTAATTTTGGAAATGGAAAGACAGAATAGAGACAGACAGGTGATCGGATGTTAAATCTCCTCTAATCTGTTTTAATCATATACTCTTGCAATTTAGTTATTTATATTCCCATTGTTATTCTATGTATGTACTATATAACAACCTTATCCTTTGAAGAAAATATGCATTTTGTGATTTTAGGCTGGATGAATAAAAAAAAAACAAATAAAGATTCCCAAATTGCCCCGGTGCATGTTGTGATAATAAGGACCAATCCTTCACTAAACAGGAGCTGGTTGTCCCCAATAATTATGTCTATTATATAGTATTATTTACAACAGGAAAAAATGTGGATGTTAAACATTACAGAAAGTATTTTGTGTCTTGATGTTTTCAGAACGACTTTGGTATGTTATAAATGTATTTTGATTTAAAGCATCCTCATTACTTGTTCCAGAAAATAATGGACATTGAGAAAATGTCCGTTTCTGAAAGTATATCAATGAGAATTCCATGTTATGTTTTTTTTATCCCCAGCCGCGCAAATTAGAAAAAATTCATGAAACAAACACACATTTCAAATATGCAATGAACCATCTTAGTTCGTAGCAGCAGATATAAACTCCAAACCAACAAACCACTTCAGGTCATTCAAGTCCAGGCAGCCAAACCATAGATGTCAACCCCGATGGTGCTCTACTTCAAAATAGTGTCCAGCAGCCCAAATCTCCATCTTAGTCCACCCTCGCCCTTTACTCTTAATCGCCCCTACATCAATATCTGTGACGACATCTGTATGTGCGATGGATAGTATTTTTTCCAATAGCCATGTGCAGCTCGATACCTTCACACTTTATCATTCCCACGTATCATCTGACTAAACAGACTGTCAGGGCTAAATTAAACCTCATCTCACCTTTCTCCTACGCTCAGCAGAGGAGAGGGAGAGAGGGAGAGGTCATGTTTGGAGCATGACATCACCCCTCCCGTCTCTGGCAATAGTGCTATCTGCTGAAGAAGCTGAGTTTCTCTCCCCCCCCCTCTCTCTCTTTCTCTCTCTCTCAACCATTCAGTGATTAGAAAAAAAGCACATTTAGCGGCTGCCAAGGATGAGGTCACTGAGCTGTCTGTGCCAGCTCTACCAGCCAGCCAGGCCGCCAGTCAGACACACACACACACACACACACACACACACACACACACACACACACACGCACAGACACGCACAGGCAGCCACTCACACTGAACAGGACGGGGCACAAGTATTTCTTCTCTGTTTACTACATAGAAACACCCTGACACTGGGGCTGGTGATTACATCATGGATCGCCTTGGCCCGGATGACACACCACGCTGTTATTTCTGTCTGGAGGCATCAGTGAATGAAGACATGAAACTGAACACGAGACACTGAGCCACTTGTCAAATGTTTACTTTTACTCGACTTGAGCCGAGTGTGGGGTTACTGTACAACCAAGGTTAGCGCGCGCCGCCTCGGGTTTACAGCGAGTTTCAGACGGGACTGGAAGTTACAACAGAACAGAACAAAAATGAGTCTGGTGAAGAGTGTGTGTGCGTGAGGGTGTGTGGGTGCTTGTGTGTGTGTGTGTGTGTGTGTGTGTGTGGGTGGGTGTTTGTGTGTGAAAAAAAATTAGGAGAGTTTCAGATTTGAACCTGTGACCTGAGAGGCTCTGAAACCTGAAACCCCTTTTCATTTACCACTCTATATACAAGCTCTGCACATGAAGTCATAACCTCTGAGAGAGAGAGAGAGAGAGAGAGAGAGAGAGAGTGTGTGTGTGTGTGTGTGTGTGTGTGTGTGCAGCTGATGTTGTGGGGACCTTATTTACACAGGCACATTGTTTGTTCCTTATGGGGACAAAAAGCAAGTAAGCAAATAAGAAAACACATTGAGAAATAAGAAAATATGTGTTTTCTAATTTGCTGTTGTGTTTTGTGAAACTCCTTTTTGTTTTCTTATTTGCTGCTGTGATTTGCACTTCAGGGCCACCGTAGGTCAGGGTTAGGGCCAGGCATGCAGCAGTTGTGGTTCTGGTTATAATACTTCCCTTGCGATGAATGTAAGCCAACGTGAAGTACTCTGAAGTCAGGGAGACACGACTTTGTGTGTGTGTGTGTATGTGTGAGTGCGTGTGTGTGTGTGTGTTTGTGTGAGTCTGAGCGTGTGTGTGTGCGCTTGTGTGTGATGGGGAGTTAGAGAGGGTGCGTGTTTGCATGCAGGGCGATTTCACAGTTTTCCCTTCGAAGTTGCTTTTGATAGCACACATATATTTAACAATTCATACTACATGCCCCTGGAAAGAGGAAATGTAAAATTTACAAGGGCGAGAGATTGAGACCATGTTGACACAAGGAAAATAAAACAACCAAAAAGGTCAGAAGAGTATTTAGGATTTTAACTTCCTGTCGAGTGTGTGTGTGTGCGTGTGCGTGTGTGTGTGTATGTGTATGTGTGTGTGTGTGTGTTTCAATGTAGAATTACACTCTTGTTTCCTGTATTTCCTGGTTAGAACGCAATATGCCAAGGGCAGAATGTGAGTGAGGTTAATGATATACAACTCATAAATCAATTTGCCACGAATACGACCTTTTCCGAAAAATCACATCCTTTCCACTCCCTTTCATGATCAAAGATGCTCAAGAATGTTCTTTAATTATTCTATCACAAATCATTCCGTTTTGCTCCACTGGCAGTCAATAAAAACTACAACAGCACCCTGGTCAACTCGTCTTGAGGAGCTCCTGATTTAGCAGATTTCCTCCTTTAAAGTTCTCAGAGGAAACACTGCACTTATGGTCAAATGTTAAACGATGTTTAAATGCTGTTACCAATGTTTTTTGCCACTGTATCAAGCGTTAAAATGCTCTGGAAGCCGCCGAATCGTTTTGCATTTTTCAAGCAAACCTACAGGAGATGCAACTCAGGGGTTAGAGCAAACAAAAAGGGTTCTTCCCATAAAAATGTTTTTCATGCCAAGTTATATATCCCATCTCCTATTTTTCAAACAAGTTAAAAAGAACCCGCTTTTCAGCTTTTTTCTTTCAGGCTGCCCACCACCTTTTTAGAGCAGGCCTTTTTTTATTCCTCCCACTGTGCGGTCACTCCCCAAAGGTTTTCAGAAAAGGTGGACAGTGTGTGCATGCCCCCTAATGCTAAACCAGTAAAGTCATGAAAATTCAGCACCACCTCACACATAACATAATGCTGCTGTTTTCTAATGCAATCACTTTTTTATGTGTGAGTGCCATAATTGTTGGATGATTTCTCTAGTGGTCTACACTCTCACACACTTTTTTTAAACAACCATGAACTAAAAAGTCTGTCGTTCGCCTTGCAAAGTCCATCTCCATTCACGGTTGACAGTTTAATGATCTCAGATACATCGAGGCCGTCCTTCAGTATGAGTGCGTCCACGCTAAGTAACATGAATCACCCGGATACTGTGATTCCCGAGTCCAGTTTTACCTCACTCTCCTCGCCATTTTCCTCCAAATCTATGCTGATTTCAATACAAATGCGATTTATGTAAATCAATTGTACCTACTGAGACATTTAATCCCCGTATGTTGTGGAAACACTGGAAATGGGGGCAACACATTTTCTATTGCGGGCATCTATCACATGTGTGATGCCTTTTTTCTTGATTTATGTATTTTTGGCTTTTTGCCAGCACAACTTTGTGGGTAACATTTTTGAGTAAAGGGGAGAAGAGGGAAATCTTAGATGTAAAGGAGTAGTTTGACATTTCGGTAAAATACACTGATTGATTTGCTCTCATATCCGTAAGTTACAGCCAGCAGCTGGTCAGCTTAGAGTAGCATAAAGATCAAAAACAGGGGGGGTTAACTAACAGCTAGTTTTGATCTGTGCAAAGGTAAACATACCTGCCTTGTTAAACATATTATCTTTCATTGGTTTAATCTGTACATAAACCAAAATGTATAAACAACTCGTCAATTCACAGACAGATCCTGTTTCGCATATTTTCTAACTCGCTGCCAGAAAATAAATCAGTGTATTAGCCAAACAAATTGAACAGGTCCTTTTATATGCTATAAGCACGTAATCTTGTCATGAATGGAAATTACCGGTGTGCTCCTCCACCATACATTTGACAAAGCTGCAGTGTTATTACCAGAGGCGTTAGGAATAATCCACAGAAACAGGAATATAGGATATCAGTGCTGGTCAGTACCTGAGGCGAAGAACAGGAGGGGTTGTGTGCTGGACCTGGTATACCCATGAGACAGGACATCTGCTTCTCTATCTGAATAAAAGAAGAAATTGACACAAAAATAACCCTTTCGAACCGTGACAAGAAAAGAAACATCACCAACACTTAAGTTTCCCTCAAGGTCACATCCATCTGGAGTTTGACACTTCTGATTAATTCATCCGCGAAAGCGAAGTGAGTTTTTCTGTCAGCCATTAATATTTCCAACTCGGGGAATCTTGACCACTTTGGCCACTATGTACCTGCATCTATAAATTGATAATGCACGCGTCTCTGAATGTGTGTGAGTAACCTGTATGTCTCCCATACTTACAGGCATGTGCTGAGCAGATGCTCCCTGCATGGCGGGATCTGGCAGGGTGCCAGGTAAGGAGGCCGCCAGCGGTTGTCTGTGTCTGTTCCGCATGTGGAGGAGGGAGGACAATGGCCCGGGAACTGGGCTGTGGTCAGCCACATATAGAGAGAGAGAGAGAGAGAGAGAGAGAGAGAGAGGGGGACGGACGGGTCATGCCAAACAGCTAAACATAAGATTGCATAAGAAAGCAAAGATATTTAATTTTCCATTACAGATTCACTGATCCAGGATAAGAGAGGGGTGCAAAATGAATCACTCATAGCTGGGTGGGTCTTCATATCAGACGAGGCAGGGATAGATGGATGTGGCTAAAACAATAACGACGGTCAATGTGTTGTCAAGGGATGGATGAATCTAAGGCATGATAGTGGAGGGAATTTAGATAAAATTATACTGGAACTAACGGACTTTATATCTTTTTTTTAAGGGTTGTTATTTAAAAAAGAAAAAAGAATAACAAAATTTTAACCTCACAAGGTATCCCACCATGAATATATATAATATGAATTTATATACCCTTCAGATTTTTATCTTCAGCCCCAATACAATAGAGGGGAAGGGTTTTTTCATTTCGTGGTGCAAAATAAAATAAAAAACATTTAAAACAATCATGTGTCTTATGCACACAAAAAAATGTCTGCAATCTTACTTGTGTCCGCAGCCATTCTACAGTGGTGGGTTTATTTTTTTGTCCAAATTTGCAGGTTCATTTTTGTATCCAATGTAGGGTTGAACTAGGGTTATTTTTGTGATTCCTCCACACCACTGTGATTAGGCCTTCTGGAGACTTGTGTTTATTGTTGTCTGCATGCAGGCATATCTGTGACCAAGATGAGTGCGTGTGTGTGTGTGTGTGTGTGTGTGTGTGTGTGTGTGTGTGTGTGTGTGTGTGTGTTATTTTAACAAAATGTAATCACACCCCACAGGAGAAAAAAACAAAGAATTATTTGGTGAATTATCATTGGCAAATGTGTGCACATAAAACTGAAACTGCACAGCTGCAAACAAATAGAAGTAGGTGACACATTTAGCTGTAATCTGCTTGAACCAACCCTTTTGGTTATTCTGGTCCAAAAAATGTATAGTGAGTAAAAAGGCGTAAACGGAGGTTTGAGGCGAAGCAATGACGATGGAAAGTGTGATGACGTGAAAAAGAAAAAGTGAAAGAAAACAGAGAAAAGGGAGGAAAAAAAAAAACGTGACAGCTTGAGAGGGAGGAGAGACGCTAAGGGATCACAGCGGGGGAATGCAGAGACCCAGGGTGCCATGTGCTGACCTAACCGCTCTGGCTCTCTGCCAATTGGCCTCCGCGGCCGTGCTGAGGTCATCGGCAACGATGTCATCACTGAATCCGGGGTATGCGGCCCCCTTTTAGCGTACAACAAAGTTCAGAAGAACCAAAACAACATTTCCTAATGTAACCACAACAGTTCTACCGGGCCAACGGCCAGACACTCAGAGACCAGGTTCGCCATGGAAACCGGTGATAAACACACGGAGAAACAGTCGGACACCCGAGCCACGGTTCATTTAGCAACACTTTGCTGGTTTCACTGACTAACAGCGGGTCTGGATTCAGCTGGTACTGATTTACTGCAGCACAAAAATGACTGTCAGCTCCCTCACCACTCCTATCTGGTCCTGGGCAGATGTTTGGACATTATTATTTCACTGACTTACTTCT
Organism: Scophthalmus maximus; assembly: GCF_022379125.1. Taxonomy (NCBI): domain Eukaryota; kingdom Metazoa; phylum Chordata; class Actinopteri; order Pleuronectiformes; family Scophthalmidae; genus Scophthalmus; species Scophthalmus maximus. The sequence continues at coordinate 3,309,195 of NC_061536.1, forward strand.
GGTACCTTGACTAATTTAATCAACCGCAGAGTTTTGCAAGCGTTAGTGAGTTTTATGCTTATGGTTGATAGGTGCTAAGAAGGCTTTTGTTTTTGTGAGAATAACATTTGTTCATTTAATCTACAGTTTCACTTCCAAACTATAAAAAAAACAATCTCATCGATATGAGGCATCTTGGTGGGATTTAAAGTGCTGACCATGTAATCCCTGGTTTGAGTCTGTCTAGATGCCTCATTCCCAATCTCTTCCTTCCTGTCATTTCCTGCTTGTCACCAAATATATATTCTCCAATTATAGGAAATAAAATATCCCAAAATAGTATCCGGGGAAAAAACCCACTTTAAATATGAAACAGCAAAATTTTATTTATTGATTGGTGACTGGTAGATACAAAAATACAAACACTAAAAAAGGACAGCTGAAGAAATTGTGAAGATAAGATATTACTGCAAAAGAATTGCCCACAATGTGACTCTGTTTAAATGCTGACAGGAGCTGAAGTGACAGTTGAATTAAAGTTAGTAAAAGGGGTTAAGATGTCAGTGAAAACAGTCATGCTTCTACATATTCCAGTTTAAATCAAAGCACTGAATACAATGTTAAGAGTCATATCATGTAATTTATATATACTTTTAATTGGAAAATCCAGTTGCAGACATGTTGTCGTTGGCAATGTTATGCAAGATTTAATGTTGCTAGCAATCTTCTAATTTGTCAAATTCAAATTGTGAAATGTATAAATGTTGCAAACATAATCTATATCAAAAACAGTAGCATTCATTTTCTACAGTCTGTGGTTAAAGAGTTGCCTGCATTTTCAATTACAAATGTCTCTAGCTACTTTTCATTGCTTGAAGGCAAATTGAGTTTTATTCAATTTTATCAAGTAACTGCATCATTTCCAATTTGCCACGCTAATATCTCACGAAACATCTGAAATTCCTGTGATAATTTACACCAAAGTAAATGTCTGTATAATCTGATATTGAGATGGCGCAGTGTCTACTGCCCGTTCACAAATCCAGAAAAAAATTGACCTGTCAGGGAGAGTGGGAGCAGCTGCTGGGAGCTGGTCAGATGAAAGACAGGAACTCCTCTAATCTATCTCTTGAAAAGAGTGATAACCAGGGAGCCATGGAAGTGGCCCAGACACTGAGAGTCTAAAAAAACAAAACAAAACATAATGGAGGCGGTTGTTTGGTGTTAGGTGGTGTCAGTGGGTTTAAGTGGGCATTATGCAGCGGTTCTCCATTTCTTTTTTATATTACTTTGTTCTCTAAGTAAATTGATGTTTTGGGGTTTGTTTTTTTTCCAACCTCGCTCTTCCTCTCAGTTCATTAGACCAGAGATGAATTATACAGTGGGGGGGGGGGGGTTTCCAGTCTGTGCCAGAGAGAATTAGTTATCATACGTCCGAAACAGGAAGGGGCGTGACAGGGTGAAGGACAGAGGAGAGGGAGACGGGGGTGAGCAGAGGCAACATTAAAAGGAAATATGTGTGTATGTGATGGAGTGCTGCACGAATGGATAGATGAAATAAAATCAATATTCGTGTGTGTTTGTGTGTGTATGTGTGTGTGTGTGTGTGTTTCGATGCCTTGAGGTGTACTCACCCTGAGTGTGTGAGCATGGAAGGGGCCTGGGTGATGACCGATCCGGGCTGGGAGGAGGACAGAGCTTGCTGGGCAGCCAGGCTGCAGCTGGGGCCCATCGTGGGGCCATGACACTGGGGATGCTGCAGGGTGTGGGTTTGGGGATGGTGCAGCGGTGGCTGGGGATGTGGGTGCCGAGGCTGGGGTGGGTGCTGGAGCTGAAGCTGGGGTTTGAGCTGGTGTTGGTTCATACAGGACGGCCCATTATGGGTAAGCGTCTGGGGGGAGAAGCGGAAGCGACAAAAAGCTTGGTATGTGATCTCAGGTCATTTTTGAGTGTATGCATCCACGCATACATTTTGAGGTGTGCTTGTGTCCTCATGTGCCTGCGTGTTTGATGTCTAGCTGTTTCTTTTATGGGGCAGAATGTGATCGCCTAGTGTGTCGTTCCTTGCAGGAGGTCAGATATCTGCGCAGGCGCCTAATTGGGTCTGACTGCTTTATCTCCCTCAAACTCAAGTGTCACACAAAAGTACAAACCCGACAGACCTCAGAAGCAAACACAGCAACAACAATAAGGGACGAGCCCGTCTTGATTCTTATGTTTCATTCTTTTTGGGCTAACCTAAGCTAGAGAAAGACTAAATTCTCTCGAGAATTAATTTTCTTGTAACCTCACCTGTTTGCTCTTTTCCTCTTCCTGTGCTTGAAGGAACTCCTCCTCTATCTCCTTGAACAGACCAACCTCTTCACAGTTCTGCAAAAATCGCGTCGGCGTGGGCGTCTGGTCTGGAAGCATCACGCACAAATGCACACACACACACACACACACACACACACACACACACACACACACACGCACACACACACACACACACACACACACACATTAGAGATTGTTTTTTTTTTTTTAAATGAGCAGACATTCATATGTTCATTCATTAATGTATCCGAGTATCCTTTGTTTTAGCTTAATGTGAGTTTCCTAAACTATCACCCAGGTTGCATTGCCAAGAGGAGAAACAAGTCTCCTTCTCTGTCTATATGTCTGTGATAACATCAGTATGTCTCTGTGAACCGTCTAAACATGCCGGGGTCAAAGGTCAGCTGGGTTCTTTGTTTTGACATAAGATTTCCTGCAGGAGGAGTGACAAGCTGCAGGACACACACACACAAACACACACACACACACACACAGAAAGACCCATAGGGAGACTCTGCAGAGGCTAGATGTCATGTTGATGTTTATGTAGAGACAGACAGCTGTTTCTATGGTAACAGGCTGTGTCATATGACAGTGGTCTATAGTGAATGTGTCATGGTAAATGGACCATATTTTCACCCATTAACACAGTTCTGCTATTTACCGCGCTTTTTTTCACATTCATACAGATTCATACACTGCCAGAAGAGCCGTCAGAAGCAATTTAGAGTCAAGTGTTTTGCCCAAAGACACCTCAGTGTGCGGACCAGGGGAGCTGGGATCGAGCCACCAACCTTCAGTTTAGTGGACGACCGACCTCCTGAGCAACAGCCGCCTTACAATGCAGAATGAATACAATGCAGAAATACTCGGATACATTCTCGGGTTCCTTAAATGTGAGGATTTACTGCTTTTTGTTGTCGTATGTGATATTAAAATTGAAAATGTTATGACTACTCATTAGGTTTCCTTTGGGCTGCATGGCTGTCATATTATTAATCCTCTCACAATTTACAGACTTCAAGGAAATACAAAGCAAATTACTCTGAAATAAAAGTAGTTGTTTGTTGTGAACTTGGACGTGTATTTACTGTGTGCAACAGCAGCTGTAAATCTGATATTGGTGAATCTGATATTTGTAATATATTGGTCAATTGATCAGCACAGTATTATAATCATCAACCCCTGGTGTGCATGATAACAAATCAGTGTTTAGTGCATGGCTAAGTGAAGTTTCCCTATTCGTGAATGCGTGGTTATATTGATGCCATCCTCCCGGCTGACCGTCTCCTGCTTCCCTTACTCTTAACCAATGTGAAAATAAAGATTAAAGTATTTAAGATGGTTTGTGTTGACCCGCGTGCAACCCCTCCCCACTTTTTAAAAATTGGGTCTCAAAGTGGGCCTTGAGCGATGGTGTTATCAGCGTGTTTGGTGTAATCTGATGGGGTGTACTTTACATGTTGCAACACGAGCAGCTCTGTTTCACAGCACAGACTATCGGAGGGAAGGAAGCTTTTTGTATCGAGCTTATCTGTTTCATACTGTACAACGCAGCACCCTCATTTTCCTCGTTGGACACTGATCCTGAAAAAGGGTCAACACACACACACACACACACACACACACACATACATGCAGCCAGAGTGAGTGAAATATGATATAAATGAGCAGCAGAGGAAGGCAAGCTGATCGGAGAAACCACAAACACACAAACTGTACAATGTTGGAGCCAGTTTGATGTTTGGACAAGCTCGGTGGATGTGGGAGCAGAGCTCTGTGCCGCGGTCTCACCTGTGAAAGCCGTGTCTGTTTTGATGGAGGGGAACTTGAGGGTCATCTCATGCTTGTGTCTGTGGATGACCAGGTGCTCCTCTAACTGGAAGCGCTGCGGCACACCGACAGAGTGAAAAAGATATGAAGAGATGCGTGCAGCTGTACGGCATGGCACATGGGGAAGGGCACGTTCAGTTAAAATCAGCTGATCCCTGCTGGCTGACTCATCATTCACAATGGTCCAAATACGCTGTCGACTAAATGTTAGATTTTTCCCCCCGTCCAATTATTTTTCTAATTATTTGTATTCTAAAAACATGATTCCTTATCACACACTAGCCCTTTTAGCCCGGGCCTTAAGTGTATGCTACTGCATATGCACATATTGTACGATCATGTGACAAGTAAAACCTTGATAATCCTATAATTATGAGCCTACAGGGACAACGGCTGTGCAGTTGACCTCATACAACTACTTATTATTCAGTTGCATTTTCCATAAATAATAAGCACGTATGTAATCATCTCTACAACATTTTAGTTGTTCACTAATCAAGCTTTATAATGATAACTGTATAGTTCTCTTTGTGGCACTGTGGCCTCACACACACACACACACACACATACAGTATACAACTAACCTGAGAGCAGCCGGGGGCGCCGCACACATGAGGCCTGTCCTGTTTGTCATTCATGTCATCCACAAACCTACAGAGCAACGAGAAGCAAGAACAGACCTATTAAAGCTGCGGCATCATCACACTGCCTCCGGTCACAAGGTCAGACGATGGTGGCATTCAGTGGGCAGCCTTTAATTCTCAATTAAATATATTTCTATCCACACAGAGAAAATTCTTTCAGAAACAAGAGTGTAAGATACTGTACAGTTATCCTCCCATTATCACATCTTATGCATTATGGAAGTGGTGCATTATTAGGCAGATGCCTCCAGATGATGAATGCCTCATGCTGAGACAATTATCCCTTTGGTGCCAGCAGCAGTGCAACAGTCTTTTGGTTTTGTCAGCATCGCTGTACACTGTAGGCAGTGATTTTTATCAGGACAAAGACTATGAGACGCAAAATCCATTTGTGTTTTTCCCAATTTATTTGTTGATGATGCGAGTGTGATGACAGGCTGCGTTCTCGCAGTCAAGTCACCATATCTGTATATCAACACAAACGCAGAATAGAGCACACAAATGAAAACCCGCTTGCAGTTCACTAACCCAGTTTGACCCAGTCAGCGCTCCAGTGGAGATATTAAAGCCACTGATGGGGGGTAGTTATGACGACGCGCTACTGCTGCCGGCCCCTTCATTTTCCACTGAGAGCAAAAAGAAGAAGCCTCCAACTCCCCGACCTCAGGCATTTCTCTGAGCTGCGTGTCACCAGACAAGGTTCACACACCGCCAGAGGTCATTAGGTCGACCCTCCTCAACTTTTCATCATCTTAAATCTGGTAAGGAAGAAGAAGTGATTTTTCTTTCTTTGGGTGCGCTCTGATACTGTTTTGCGTGAGGGGAGAGTGGGTCCCAATGTTATGGGAAAGAGTGAGAGCTAAAGAAAGAAGTGTGGAAAGAAAGGGCCAAAAGTAAATGCTTCCATAAGAAATGGAAAGTCTGTGTATATGTGTGTGTGTAGAGGAGGGGGGTTACATTAGGGTGATGGAGAGGGGAATGGAAAGGGCAAGTGGCAGTGAGATAGAGACAGAGAGACGAGGAGAGAGAGGGAGAGAAAAAGAGAGCAACAAAAAGAGAGAAAGAGAGAGAGAGAGGAGGATGACACAATGAGTGGAAGAGAAGGAATGAGGGAGGGAGGTGGCAGAGGGAGGGCAGCACTGTAGGCCTATACTCCTGACAGGTTTGAACCTGCCTCAGCCCCCATTTTCCAACCCCAGGCAAGGTGACTTCATACGTGCGCGTGTGTGTGTGTGTGTGTGTGTGTGTGTGTGTCTGAGCATGAACGGTTGTGTGTTACGAGACAGTATGTGTTCACAGTGCCACATTTATAGATACAAATCGAGGTAGATATTAAGATAATTTACAGACTCGGTTAAACAAGCGGGATTCGCCTTTTTGGCGTTTTTCTTTGAAATAAAACTACAACTTGTAACAGTATGTATCATTTTTTGGAAACCATCCAACATAATCCCATACTTCTGAGATAAAACCCTGACACAATGGAAGATAATGGTCAGTGTCCTCAACACCCCCAACCCCCCTATGATCCACGATGAGCAGACTCAGCACATCTCCAGCAAAAAAAAGAAGAAAAAAAAAAGAAGCCTTCTGTCAGAGTGGTTACCTCAACGCACAGTGACGTCACCCACGACACACACACACACACACACACACACACACAATCCAACGACAGACCAGCGCAGACAACACGTTGGCAGTTTAAAAGGGATTAACTCAATTATATTGCACCAACCAAAAAGCACCAACTTTATGTTCATGTCTTCCCGCCTCTTCCTCTGTCGTTGCCTATACACACACACACACACACGCTCGTGACCATCAGATCAGAGCGATGACGGTGAATGACATAATAGCACGCGCACACACACACACACACACACACACACACATTTTAAAATCACCCTGCGCTTATGGATCACATAACCCCCCCCCCCCCCCCCCCCCAAAAAAAAAAAACCCCAAACAATCCTCCAACTCCAGTCACTTACTACTTGTCAAAGTTCCCATGTTCGGCGGATGAACGTCAGCAGCATCGAGCCGGTCGCTCGGCTCACATTTAAGCGGCGCTTTTTTTCCGAGCAGCATTAAAAAAAAAATCCTCTCCTCCCGACGGTGTCGACGAGATTCACCCCGAGCGGCTCGCTCGTATCTACGGCCCCGCGGAGCAACCTGTTCCGCTCATGAACCAGCCCGGCACCGCTGCGCGCAGACCGCTGTCACACCCCCCACCCCCCACCCCCCAAGATAGACCCTCGGCGCTCAACACGACGTCCGCCTCGCTGGGGAGGCTTCACCGGGGGGGTTGGGGGGTTGGGGGGGGGGGGGGGGGGGGGGAGAAGAAAAGAAGAAAAAAAAGAAACTTGCCCCGTTAACTTCCCGGCACCGTTAAAAAAAAAATGAATAATGTTAAATATTAGACAATGTCAGCGGCGCCGTGGTTTGGTGTCGGCAGAGCGGTGGTTGGAGTTGGAAGTTTTTTTTGTGAATGAAGGTATAGATTATAGCGGAGGCTTACCTACGAGTAGAGCGGGACAAGCGGCGCTCCAGAGAGGAACCACGTTGGACTGGAGCGAGATTACAATACGTTCTATTTACAGAAGCATTACATCATCCCCCCGGTGACGTCACGTGGGATTCCTGAACTTCTAAATCATTGCGGTCCCGTACGGAGAGAGGGAGAGAGAGGGAGAGAGGGGGGGGGGGGGGGGGGGGCGGGACTACGACACCGGCCGGTAGGGGGACGGAACACGACGGGACAGGACAGCGGCACGGCGGTGGATCTGGAACCGACAGTGAAAGCCAAGTCAAACACACAAGCGGCAACGTGACGGGACACGGGGCAGAAACAGTCAGGGGTATTTATTTACCCTCTCTCCGAACGGGACGTCCCAGCGACTGTATCGAGTGCAATGCGTCGAAATAGGCAACAGCGCCGGGCTGCTTCCCCCCCCCCCCCAAAAAAAACTTTTCCGAGGATTATGATGCCGTTGTATTTGTTCTTCTCATTTTTAAAACACAAACTAGTTTTCACTTTGTCTCGAAAACGCGCTTTTAAAAAAATTCGCTGATGTCGCAAAAAGTTGTGCTTTCCACCCCACAGATATTTACTTTTAAATCAGTTGCACTCATTGGGATCAATGTCTCTTTAGAACAAAATCACCTAATCAGACATGAACACAATAAGACACTGTATGTCAACTCTGACACAGCAAACAGTCGAGCAACAGAGATAATTAATAGAGACAATCATGCATGTTTACATATTGTATTACATTAGATAAGATAAGATACGACAAAATAAACCTTTATTCGTCCCACAACGGGGACATTTGGGCGTCACAGCAGCAAAGTGGACAGCAGAATATAGAAATCAATTTAAAATACCAATAGGTATGTACAAAATAGAACATAAAATATTAAAAATTATCACAAAACACACTATTGATTATAACATTTTAAATTCTCTAAGGGATATGTCAAATTTATTGGTCACGTGCAACACGTTGTTACAGACTGGGGTTTATTATTATTATTATTATTATTCATATTTTGTTTTAATGTAATACCCGATCAGCGGTCAAAGAGTTGCAACCCATCCAGACATAAGGACACAGGGTCTTTATATTTATATAAAGTGTGGCAGTTTTTACTAGAGATTTGAAATATTCCGGCCTGTGGATCCCCTGTAATGGTTTCCAGTCAAAGTTCTCTGATTTCCAAATTTTCCAAATTTCACCGTTGGGAGATTGGTTATGTTATGCCAGGAATTCCCCACGGGCCACATTAAAACACCAGGAGGGACTTTGGTCATTCACATCTCCGCCGAGCTGAGCCGTGGAGTAACACCTCTGCCATGTTTGGTCAGGCTTTCCGGAGCTGCAGCCCGAGCTGGGGAGGGTTTTGTTGTGGCTGAAGAAGTGCAACATGGGACTGACTCATCATCCACCAATCGCCTGAGGTATGCAAATTACGGTTGCCGTGGCAACGGGGGGGAAACAGGAAGTTGTGATGATGTCACTCTGTGTTTTGAGCTCCTTCCCCCTGCATGGATGTGAATCACTGAGTTTTGCTTTCAGTGAGGCCAAGGGATGTTTTACAGCGTGCGTGTGTGCGTGCGTGTGCGAGTGCAGTCATACTAGAAAGAGTGTGACGGCAGCCAGGAAGTCTCTGGCTGGTGGCCCGGAGCAGACAACGCCACTGAGATTACAACCACCTCCATAACTCAGTGGCAATACCAGCCGTTACCCCCTTTGCATCTTCACCTCTGAGTGGCTCTGAACAGCCAGCATGGGAACTTTTCTAGAGAACTGCGCACTCCGAGCTTGATATCACCTGGTCTGTGAAAGAAAAAAGAAGGTGTTTCAGGTCATAGGTCACACGAACCTGCTGACCTCGGAGCCCATGTAGCGTTGTGCTCACCAGTGGCTCAGCTGTTGAAGTGACACATTGCGGTTTCTGACTATTTCTATCCGCGAATCGAGGGGTAATGTGCGACTAATGTGTGTCTTAAAAAAGTAAATGGAAACAGATACTTCAAACGGCGTCCAAGTATACAAGTTACAGTCATCCGCTTATGTAATGGTTGGAGTTAAATTTACATCCAACTCATGCCGTCACATTCAGATCCAGTCGAGAGCAGACCACTGCGGCGTTCGCATGTTTGTTAGGATCTTGTCCGGGGTCCACACCGTGCAGCGTGTGTGCACCGGAGTTGTCTGTTGCTCATCACTGCTGATTGGGCTGTTTGTTTTTTAGCAAATACAGGCTGATAGTCAGTAAATCCAAACGCCAGTTTGTCATCTTTGCCAAACTGCAACAATGTGCGCCACCCACAGACCTCAGATCAGATGATGTCATGCACCATAAACTCTCTCTGGATCTCTCTCCCTTTCTCTCGTGCATTTCACAACACATGCAAGCTCTGCTCATTTACGTAATGGTGTTGAAACTGCGTCACTGTCTCAGGCCTGATTCACCGTGTGTGTGTGTGTGTGTGTGTATGTGTAATGACTTGTTTATGTTGAGTGTGTGTCCACGTGTTTGTGTGTAAGAGATAACATCTGTGTTAGGCAGATGAAGTCACTGAACTTCTATACTGTACATGTGTGAGAGACCGTGGACTCTGGTGATGTCATGTTGTTTGTGCGAGTGTGTGTGTGGCTGGTGTCAGTGAATGGGTGTGTATGTAATATTTTTGCGTGTGTTAGTGTGTGTGTGTAGCTGGGTAGACAGAAGGCAGTCAGAAAAAGAGCGAGTGTGTTCCTGCAGGTCTTATGGCTGTTTGCTGAAGTCTGTGGCCAGTGGTTTATGACGGGCCATTTTAACGCTCGATTAACAGGTCCAACACAGGCCAGCCGTCCCTGGTTAGCCAGCCCCTGTGATTTAAGGACATTCTCCTCTCTCTGGGATCCACACACACACACACACACACTACAAAGTTCCCTCACTACTGAATCATCATAGGGGAACATTAACCAGTAAACCATATGGGTGAGTTAGATTATGTTGCCAATTTGTAAAGCAACTCTTATTTTTTTTTAACATATTCATGAACACAGATACACATGACACCCCCCCTCATTTTGAATCGAACTCTGGGTGATTTTGATAGGGATGGAAGACAAACGGCAACAATTCAAAACTATGAATTATCTTCATACATCATATTTCCAAAGAATTGCCCAATAATTAAACCAATTCCATTACAGCAAAAAAAAAGGCAAGGCAAGTATTTGTGTAGCACATTTCAAAGTGATGACAAAATGCATAAAATACTCATACTCATAATAGATTTTTGCTATCAATATACCAGCATATTTCCCATTTACAACCAGATGTTATTGTGGGACAATGATGCTGCTGCTCCCATTTCTTTGAGCGTACAGCTTGGTTCCTCCTCCGGACTTCACACAGATAACATAGACAATGACTAGTCAGGCCTATTAATTGTTAGGCTCTCAAATCTTAAAGGGTCTCTCCATATACATGCCTATGGTATATGCCTATATATATATATATATATATATGTATTTACACACAGGTCATCTACGGTACATAATTCTATAAAACATTCCAGGCATGTGTGACTATTTTGTCACTTATTCCTCACACACTTACATATTTCATTTGGGCATTTACAAGTTGAGGGTATCAAATAGACATTATTTACACTTCCATACAACTTTTGGATGAGGACTTACTTCCTCAGTCCATACAACTTTTGGATGAGGACTTACTTCCTCAGTCCAGATCCTTCTCTATCTGCGGGCCTGACTGGCGTGTCCTTGTGCTTTGTTATATGCTGTTTCAAAGAAAAGAATTTGAGTTGATGAACAAACAAAATGATGTGCAAGAAGACGATATCTGACAGATGCGATAGGTCTGAAGCACTCAATGAATTGCATGTTTGACAAGAAAGCTGATGAGGTCATACATGGTGTAATGTCTAAAGGAAAGTAAGGGATGACCAAAAAAAGAAAACATTATGTGTATACGACCCCAACAGGTAGGCAGGTCGTGACGTACGCTCCCCCCGGCCGGCCCTCCTCCTTCCCACCACCCCCCTCCCCCCTCCCCCACCGCCCCGCCTCCTCCTCCCAGCTGCGTCCGCCGCTGCCCCGTCTGTCCGCACCGGTGTCTGCCCCCGCTGCACGGCGCTCTGCCCCTCTCCCGCCCCGGACCCGACGCCTCTCGCCTCCTCGTTCACCGCCCCGGCTCCCCCGAACTCCCCTTTCCCACCCCGCCGCCGCCGCCGCCGCCTCCTCCTCCTCCGCCGCCTCCTCCTCCTCCTCCGCCACCCGGTGCATGCACCAGCGGCGGAATCATGACGGGCATCGCCGCGGCTTCCTTCTTCTCCAACTCCTGCAGGTTCGGCGGCTGCGGTCTCCAGTTCGAGTCGCTCGCCGAGCTCATCGTCCACATCGAGGACAATCACATCGGTGAGTGGGGCCGCGGGGGGGGGGCGGGGGGCGGACGGGGCTAGGCGGCTAGCCGCCGCTAGCTGTAGCGTCCGGGAGGCTAGCTAGCTTCTGAGCGCAGACGAGCTCGGCGTCGAATTCCGCTATTCCTGCCGCTCGCCGCCCCGTCGACGCTCGTCGGCGCGGGGGGAGTTGTTCAGCACCACGGGACTTTATTTCCCTCTCAAAAAAAAACACCGCTTCTCTGTTACGTAAGCGGCCGACCCCCCCCCCCAGCCCCCGCCCCCGCGCCGAGGCTGTGGCGGTTACCTCTTGCGGCGGTGCGTCGACCACCACACGGGCCGCGTGCAGGGCTCATAGGTGTGAGTGGCACCCCGCCGGCCGGGCAGCGGCTTCCCCGCAGCTAACGTTTGCGAGAGGGGCGTGTTCACAGTCTGCAGGCCTGATGCGGCGCAACACCACTGTGCTCGCGTGAAAAACAGGTCTGCAGCCGTTGTCACCCCAGGTGTCTCTCCGCGAAGAGACCGGCGACACTTCACCTCTTTGCAAATGCTCCCCCGCTCGAGTCGGCGTCCGTCAATTAGCATTGACACACTGCAGGAGCACTCGAGTCGGCGCGGACACGCAGGGACACTGGCGAGATTTGATTTCCTCGGCTTATCAGATTTCCGTCCGACTGCAAGCCCCTGCGGTGACTGTCACCTGGTTGGCACCTACAGACGGCCACAGTCGGGGGGGGCGGGCAGTGTAACACGAGACCAAGGCAGTGACAGGGTAGAACACACCACAGTTGGGAGTAGTATAAAATCAGTGCAAAGTAATTTAATGATGGCAAAGATCATTTTTTGAACTAATGCACGTCATTTATTTTTGAAAAGGTTTTGATTGTTGATAGAATCGTTGTCTGAAAATGGTGGAGAATATATATATTTTAGTGGTGGGTGGTATCGCCTTGCTTTGTCTCTTTGCCTGGTTTGAATCATACTGTTTCCCCCTGTCTTGCATGCAAGTTGAAAATGGTCTCAGTAGAAACCTCCGATGAATATAATTGAGATTAAAGAATGTTTTTAATACAGACATATGTTGCAGGGACTTCTAGAATCATCATACTGGTGCGATTGTATGCGCCAAAGGGTTCAATTTATGCATCTGTGAAGTGCTTTAGAGGAGATTTAAAAATATAGCAATATATATCTATATCGCGATATAACAAAATGTATCGCAATATTATTTATAGGCCATATCGCCCAGCCCTAATATGTATATATATACATATACAGTGTATATATATATATATATATATGGTTGTTAGATGATACACTCTTGTGGGTTGAGCTAAAAATCCACCATAGACGGGTTATATGTTCTAGATTTGTGCTAATCATTATTTGTGGCGTGTATCCATCCCCAGGAGGTTGTTTGAAGGGGGTGAGTTAGGGAGGGAGAGAGAGAGAGAGAGAGGGGTGAAATGGATGCTTCATTGAGCCTGTCTCCATGGTAACTGGCAGTCTCTAAAGGGATCGAGGGGGCAGTATATTGGCTTGAGTTATTGCACACCTGCTGTCTCGCCAACAAAGAGCGCTATCGAGTGGCCAGCTGTGATGAGGACACCCAGCGATGTGGTGTCGCACGTGGGACAGGACTGATGCGCTGATTGTTTGGAAAGGGGTTAAGTTTTGTGTGATTGTGTGCAGGGGAAAGTGGAGCGGGGGGGGGGGGGGGGGGGGGGGGGGGGGGGGGGGGGGGGGGGGGGGGTTGGTGTTGATCATCCTACCATATGCTCCAAGGATCTCTTCCAAATCAGCAAGAGATGGGTTAAATGATGTCGGCCATTTGATTTTTTGGGGGGTTTTGTTTTTCTACCCCAACGATCCAGAGAAACACCTGTGGCTGTAGACCACAATGTGTCCTGTCAGTAACCCATCAGCAAACAAATTTTGAGGGTTTTTACTCGCGTCTCACAACCAAAACCGCTCAGCCACTGATAGATGCCCCATCTGGCTTTTAGCTTGACCTTTGACCCCAACCGTCAGCTGAGCAGAATGGCGGTTTACCCGTCAGATCACTTGAATTAATGAGTTGAGCCCCACTGCTTCGCCTTATACTGCGGCTAGTCATCAGCAGTGTCAAGATCACACACACAAACACCAACACACACAGACACACACACACACACACACACACACACACACACAGATCAATATTGGCAGAAAAGTAACGACAGGGAGGAGTGTGACAGATGGAAGGGATTGAGGTGAGAGTGTGGGATATTTTTTTGGGCGGGGGGGTAGTGGCCTTTAGCCCTGACTCTCCTTTGGCTTTGAAGTGGTGCATCGGTGTGTGTGATCAATAATCAGTCAACAGATAAGCTAATTTGACCCTCTTAACTCCTTTAGGTGAGATGTCTGAGGATTTGTAGATAACAGGTTGCTTTGATTTCTGGTCTATCCTGCAGTGTGCAAACAAAAAAATGGCCCTAATCATAAATCAGATCATCTAGAGGCGATAACAGGCTTGTGCATAAATAGTGGTAAAAGTGAGTCAGTGCGTCTCAGGTCAGGGTGCCTTCGGTCATTACTCCAGACTTTCCTGCCCTCTTGTGGTCGGACAGCCGCTGTGTTGCGTAGTATAAAGAGTCTGGTTTTGGTCTGGCACCCGGTGTTTCTCGATTATCTCACTTCATTACTCCGTTGGACTGCTGCCTCCTCTGTCACCGCTCACAAAAGCTGGCACGCCGAGCAGACCGGATGATCCTGGCGCAATCCTTTTCCGTAAGAAAAGATCTTCAGCGCTGACCTCATCCCCCTCAGAAGAAAGGACAGCGGCACTCCAATGAGATCCCGGCACTGTTTAGATCAAGGGGAAGCTGTTTCGGTGAGCTGTGTTTAGTGTGATGTTGTGGGGGGCTTTGTGCGGCGGTGACTCTAGGTAAGGTCTGAGGAATGCAATGATGTCAGGCTTTGTCAGGCCTGCGTGCGTGGCGGCAATGTGTTGTGTTCTCACCTGCACAAGCACATACCTGCCTCTTACACCAACAAATAAGAGCCGGGAGGGAGGGAAGGAGAGGAAGGAGCGAGGGGGCAGATTAGATTCTAAGTGAGGGAGAGATATCACAGGAGATTAAGAAAAAAGGAAAAATGACGTGGTCCAGAACAGGGAAATCCCAAACATCTCAGCTACATTCAAACTAAATTTACTTGGATTTTTTAACGTTCAGATTCAATTTTGCAGCTGGAATCAAAGGCCGAGCCTTGACTCGCGAGCCAGGCCAACATTGTGTCGTAATAATGTGTAATAAAAAATGCTCTGCTGAAGCATGCTGACAACTGACCCGCAGTCATTTTTTAAAAGACGTAATCATTCAGCCCACAGGATTTGGCTGTAGCCACTTTTTCTGTTCTGGCTAAAAGAAAAGACAAACGTGAATCCAATAAGTTGTTACCAGTCTGGCATCAGCAGATAGGAAAACCTGTGTCCTGCTGCACTTACTTTGATATATGTGCCTGGACATGTAATATAAATAGGTTTAATTAGGTGAATTACCAGAATTTGTCTTTGTACAGTATTTTTTTGGGGATGTTGCAAAAAAAATTCACATCTTTGTGATGATGTGATCTTCAGAGCTGAAATGATTAGTCAATTAGTCAAAAACACTGATAATCGATTAATTATGCCTTTCTTTCAATTAAATTATGGGAAATTGAATATCTTCGTCATACACATTCACAGGCAACATTGATTGGTTGATCAAGAAACTACTAAGATATATTTTTTAGTTACTGTAAATCTAGACAACTCAAGTATTAAGTAATTGTATTTCACGTTCAAGGAGGTTTTTCTAATAATTTGCAACGGTTCATTGCTTTGATTATCAATTTGACTCGGCAGCTAGTGTTTGATTTTGAACTTTTCTCGATTAGTGGATTATTTGTTTTGCTTGTGAAATGTCAGAAAACGTGTGAGCCGGCAGTCATTATATCCTAAAAGTATGGGATTGCATCTTTGAACGTCTCCTTTTATGTGTCCAATAGTCAAAAACACAATAAAACAATGATAATGATTAAAGCTTTATATTCCAGCCCCAGATGCCGGGCTTGTTCCGCATCCTACTTTCAGAGGTGTGACAGGGTTGTGTGTGTGCATGTGGGCGAGTGTGTTCACCATACTTCCTAAACGACCTGTCAGGGTGTAGCAGGGCAATTAGGGGATTGGCATCCTAAAGTGGAAACTGCAGGCCCCTCTCTTTTCTCACACACACACACACGCGCACACACACACTCAGCCACTGATCACCTTTCGGAATTCGCCGGGCCCGAGCGCCCAACCAAGCCCTGGGAAGTGTAATTACAGAGAAGTTTGCTTCCCCCCCACCACCCATATCCCCCCCTCTCCCTCTCCTTCTCCTCCTCGGCTCTCCCTCCATCCGGTTCCCTGCTGCTCTTGAAACATGTTAAAATGCTCTATGTGGCTTAATTAGCAGCCTGCAGAACAAGCCATGCATTCTTGGCCTGGTTTCAACACACACTCGTGCACACACACACACACACACACACACACACACACACACACACACACACACACACACACACTCCATGTGTTCACATACACATGGACACATGCAGACGCTGTAGTGTCCAGCAGGGGGCAGCAGTGTGCTGAGAGATGGATGTCTGTGTTGAAACCTGTTTATTGGGTGCTGCTTTTAATGACAGGAATGCTAATTAGGGAGATATTTATAGCCTCCAACATCTCAGCACACATGAACTGAAAGATGGACACACACACACACACACACACACATGGATGGAAGACCCCACCGAGTTGAATATGAACCTTGGAAGAATTAAATCAGCGTGTCCACGTGGGTACAAAAGCGGTGTCCCCACTTGGGGGAAAGGTGTTTGTTTGGGCTCAGCGGTTGAAGTTAGGGGTTTGTTAAGTTCTGGTTCTGGTCAGGGACAGGGCAGGTCTCTGTGTGGATGTGTATAGTTCCCCTCCTGCTCCGGCAGTAGGATCAGCAGTGTGTTGACTTCCTGTCCTGCGAGGTCGGCGGAAGTCCTAAGTCATAAAGCCGGTGAACATTTACTGCAACTTGCTACGTGCACCTGGCTTACACTCCAACACCCCGCCTCCCTGTTTCCTCACCACGCATGCACGCACGCACACAGAGTTGTGTGTCCGTGACTTCAGAGGACATTACGTTGGCCTTCTTGACCCTAACCCTCATCTCAGGGTTGGAGAAATGTTCTCCCATCAAGGACTATTTCAATGTTTACAACACCCGTCGCGGGCCGTACTAAATTATTAAATGTATATCGCACTAACCTCTATAGTGCGATGGCTGGATTTTCACAGCAGTCGGTTGTCTCAAGACAGAGTTGTAAACTTCAGTGCTCGTCTCATCAGAATGGACGTACAGTAGCACATGCGGTTTACAGAGCTCGAGCAGGGGGGGTTGTTTTAGCTTTTGAGCTTGTCGTCTCTTACGTCGATTGTAATGTTACATCAGACGGTTGTAAAGTCTCATCAGACGGTTTCACCTTAAACGTCTTAACAAACACATCCAGTTCCTTTTTGTTTACTTTTCAGGTCGTGAAAACTTGTCAAATGCCCTGAAGGAGTTTAGCAAACTCAGCATCATATTCAAATGTCATGCTGGCTTTTTATTTTATAATTTTTTTTGTGTTGCCCCTTCCCAGTTGCACTTGTCACTGCATGCGTGGCTCGCGAAGAGTGTAGCTCTGCCCTGTTATCACACGCGGCTGCAATCCCACGTACAAAAAGGTCTAGTTGGTTTGTAATTACATACGTCTGTTGTTTCATCGCAGGCGGGAAAGAACTTGCGGTGTCCTCATTTTCAGAAATGTTGTTCCATATCCGGTAAAATTCTCACTGTAACAGTTCCATGAGACAAACTGACACTTTGGAACAATTTTCCTTTGTCTGGTGCAGCAGCTTGAAACAAGGCTCCTTCACAAACTTCAGCTTCTTAGCGATGAAACGTGAACGTGTGACATAGCCTCTGTCAGAATGTGGTGGTTTGAAAGCTGAATCTTGGGCACCCTAGTCTGCTGAAAAGTTTTGAAAATGATTTTTTTGTATATATGGGTTGATTCAAGTCCCCACAACATGAGTTATACCTAACACACACAGGTATGTACACACTTAGCTCATCTTAAAGGGAAATCGTGAATCTCTTTATACACCTCAAAATGTAACTCTGGCATTTATTAACTCTGGTACTTTTCTCATGGTACATGTTCTTTAAGACCTGGCTGTCAAACATTTGCTGTGTGTGTGTGACTTGTTGCCCTTTTGAGCACATTGTACCCAAATTATAGGGGGTTCAAAGGTAATTGAGCGCTTGGCTACTAAATGTTCTCGGACAGCTGTGTGTCATTTCAGTGCGCGCACACACACACACACACACACAAACAAAAAATCTCACACGTGGCTCAGCTTTGACTGAGAGTTGCCATTGCGATTTAGGTGGAGTTGTGTGACTAAAAGTGGTTGGTTTGCCAAAATAGCAGTTGGGAACTTATAGCTTATAGTTAAGTCTGGCTCAGGTCTCCCTTGGACAAGCTCTAAGTCATGCTTACATTGTCGGGGGGGGGGGGGGGGGGGGGGCACATGACACATCAAGCTTCTCTATCCTCCTCTTCATCACATCAATGTCCCATCAATAAGGTTACTGACTAGATACAACTAGACTGTCTAGAATAGACAATGTGCCTGCCTCCTTATTCTAATATTATTACTGACCATGTCTTTACCATTACAATTGCCATCCTCTCTCTGTCGCCGTCAATCTCTGTCAGACGTTTTCTTTTAGCACAAATGCTTTAAAGCTACATTGTGTAATATTTAAAAGAACTTATTCACAGAAATTGAATATATATTGTCCATTGCTATGTGTTCATAGATGTATAATCACCTGCAACAAAGAACCAATGTTTTCTCGTCAACTTCGAATTAGTTAAATATAGTCACATGAGGTGACGTGTAAGTCGCCATGTTTGCTATGTCGTGTTGAATACGTTGAAAACGGTCCAGAATACGTGCGTTTGCGGATACCGGAAATGGAATCAGAGGTGCGGCACCATAAAGTGTCCCTGTCGGTTGCTTAGTTGGTTGCGGTTTGCAACTTTACCACCAGATGCCGCCAGAAAATTACACACTGGGGCTGTAAACATGGTTATATCTCTCCATCTATGTTTGACACTGTCTTCACATAAATGTTTTTAATACTGTTATTATGTCGATGTGCTCTGTTACACGCAACATCTACACTCCTGTCTGCTGTGGGAGAGGGATCCCTCACTTGTATCTCTCCCTTAGATTCCTGCATTTTTTGGGGGAGTGACGTTTGATTTTGTTTGATCATGTCCCAGCACTGGTGCAAAAAAAGTTTTCAACTCAGAGTGCATTTAAAAAACATACTGTCATACTTATTATTAATAATCCTTAACATTTTGTTTGATTATGTCCCAGCACTGGTGCAAAAAAAGTTTTCAACTCAGTGTGCATTTAAAAAACATACTGTCAGGTTGCATGTTTCAGCTTTGTCAATGCTGTAGGTCTGTGTGTGTGTGTGTGTGTGTGTGTGTGTGTGTGTGTGTGTGTGTGTGTGTGTGTGTGTGTGTGTGTGTGTGTGTGTGTGTGTGTGTGTGTGTGTGTGTGTGTGTGTGTGTGTGTGTGTGTGTGTGTGTGTGTGTGTGTGTGTGTGTGTGTGTGTGTGCGCACACAGAGCTCTGGTCTCTTCATCTGAGCTGCAGGTAGGATTATTAAGACTGGGCTATAAAAGATAGTCAAAGACCACCTTCTGTGGACCACCTCAGTTGTGTGTTAGTGTGTGTGTGTAAGTGTGTGTGTGTGTGTTTGTGTGTCAGCCTATGTTTTTGTCCAAGGGCGCATGCCCTGCTATCTTTATTTCCTCACCTTGCCGTTTAGGTCTCTGGTCTGTTTAGCAGCACCAGCAGTAGTAGTGAGCTTTTTTTTTCCCCCTGGGTTGTTTTCGTGTTTGCTGGTCTCCTTGGTGTTCTCCTGCAACTGTGGGAAGTCTGCATTCTTTTTTAATTATGAGGTGTGAAAGCCTGAAAACCAAAGGGCTGAGAAGGCCAACATGCGCACGCATACACACACGCGCGCACACACACACACACACACACACACACACACACACACACACACTTGGGATTAGTTGGAAGGAGCCCGTCCAGCAGTGTGCCTGCAATTGTTTCACAAATATGATCCAGTTCCTGGATCTGAATTTGCAATACATCTGCTAGCCATTACATATGCTGCTACAATTATACTTACATGCACATAAGCCTACTAGTTTAATTTTCTGAGTTTGGAGCCCCCTGAGTGTTCTCCCGTTGAACACTTGGTGGCACTGGTGCTTCACCCATGCCCCCCCCCCCCCCCCCCCCCCCCCCCCCCCCCAGCTGCTGCGTCCTCATGGACACTGTTTCCCTCAGGCAGTGGAAGTTGCCTACTGTAGTGTTACTGTCTTAGCAAGTCAACTTGAAAAGTGTGTGTGTGTGTGTGTGTGTGTGTGTGTGTGTGTGTGTTTCAAGTAATACACTATGTACATTCATCACGGCTTCACTCTGACTAATTTCCTCTTTGCCACATTCAGACCCCGCGGAAGATTGAGCAGCCCTGGGTCACTTTGGGAAAGGCAGTGGCACTAAATTAGCGAGGGGGGGGGGGGGGGGTTGTTCGACGCTGGCGTATTAATGTGCCGCTTATGAAAGTATTTTCGAAATGTATCTGCAGGGCGGCCATATTTTATTACACACCAATACAGAGAATGCAGTGTGAGAAACATACAGTCATCTATCAAGTGAGTCTGGCAGGAAGAATAGATGTGACTCAGCTACATACTGAGAGTATTCACACCGCGTTTTCCCTCAACAGAGAGCCGTGATTAATCTGAATGTCTCTCTCTCTCTCTGTCTCTCTCTCTTAGACACTGATCCGCGGGTTCTGGAGAAGCAGGAGCAACAGCAGCCCACTTATCTGGCCCTAAGCTACATCAACAGGTACACGGACGTAGCACTGGGGGGAAAAAGGGGACAGACTACCCAGGGCCAGAGGGTTGAGGGGGGCTGGAAAGCCTGGAATTAAAAGTTTTTTTGGTTTTCTTAACATAAATTGGGGGGCCCCACACAGACTGCTTGTGTACAGGGACCAGGATTTGGTGCTACACCCCTGCACACACATTCACACACGCTCCACCAAAGGCGCTTGTCTACAGAGGGCAGTGTTGCTCCACCAGTGAAAGACGTTTTGTGTGTGTGTGTGTGTGTGTGTGTGTGTGTGTGTGTGTGTGTGTGTGTGTGTGTGTGTGTGTGTGTGTGTGTGTGTGTGTGTGTGTGTGTGTGTGTGTGTGTGTGTGTGTGTGTGTGTGTGTGTGTGTGTGTGTCGGAGCACGTGTTCATGTGGCTTGTGGGGAGCAGCTCCGCGGACCGACCTCTTCCCATAGACACGGCCGTGACTCATCCACAGACCAGCACAGAGAAAAAACCACACACAAGACAATCACTCCTGCAGACGGAACAGCCGAAACAGCCGACGGCGACTCATTGAGGATTACGACACGTGTGCGTGTGTGTGTTTTTGTGCGGTGAACCGACGCGTCGCGTCCCCACTTAATGTCCCATTAAATCACTCCAAGATGCCACGCAGAAAGAAAGATAACGGTAGAACAGAGACCAGAAAAAAAGAGTGAGGTTTTGTTTTTTCGTGTGGTAATTGTTGGAGTGGCGAGGTTGTAAATGTCATCTGCTCACTGTACAGCTTTGTGATGACTGTATACTTAAAGGGGGGGCAGTTCATTCAGCAGCTCGGCTATGTCTCGTTAAAGCTCAGAACAGCCATAATTAGACGATATTAGTTGATAGAAAATTGAAGGCTTCCATTATAGCAACAACTAACACAAAAGTAGTGTAAAGATTATTACAGAAAATCTGGCCACTTAATCAAAACTTGTGTTGTATAACACTGACTTCATCTCAGAAAGAAGTGAGGAAACACCAGCAGTGAGTTGATCAGAAAGTTGTAAAAAAAAAAACAACAACCAGAATTTATTTGCAAGAGAAAACAGGTGATTGGCGAGTCTGTCGGGACAGTTCAAAGACTTCCTGCTTCCCCTCTCTCGTAACATGCTTGCCATAGTTGTGCATGCATAGTTTTCCTATGCGATGAGGGATTATTGCCATCAGCACAGGCACACTCACCTTTGGTCCGGTTTCACCTCCAAATAAAGTGCCAATATGCCAAAATTGTCGACTCTTTTACAATCTGTCTCGTCGCCTCAAACCGACCTCATCGTCGTGACGTCTGGTCATGTTCCCAGAGCTGAACAATTACTCTGAGTACAGTGTTAACATAGCTGATAGAAAAGGATGGCCAAACCCACAACGTTGTAATAAACCAGAATTATCCTGTAAGTCATAAATTAAAATAAAAAAATGGAAAGATTGACAGATAAAATGTATGTTAGTTTTTAAAGGTGTTTGGCAAGTCTACATTGGCTGTCACGTGGAAGGTTTGCTGCTGAATAATGAATAATATTCAAATGTCAAATGTCAGGGTTATTATGTTAGAGTAGCGAGGGATCTGTGTCAACACTGCTTGTTGTTAAAAACTGAATCAAACTGTTTATTGTTGTCATATTTTTTTCCCAAATATCAATTTCATAATTGGGCTGAACGATCGTGTCGGTTGGGTTATAGCAGGGACGTATCATCGCTTTTTATTAATCGCACCATGTCCCTGCTGTCAGGTTCATGACCGATGCCGCACGGCGGGAACAGGAGACCATGAAGAAGAAGGCCACGCCCAAATTGTCCCTGTCCATCACGGGCGGCGTGTCCAGGAACAGCACGGCCACGCCTCCCCGCCACACAAGCGGTAACCTGACGCCCCCCGTCACGCCCCCCATCACCCCCTCCTCCTCCTTCCGCAGCAGCACACCCACAGGTACGACCGGTGTTTCACGTTGACGTGTGTGTGTGTGTGTGAGTTTGAGTGGGTGAGAGGGGGAGAAAATGGATTGCTCTAAAAAGTGCGGAGTGAACGGAGGTGTATGTTGGCCTTCTCAAATGCAAAATGATCCCCCGCTGTCAGTAACAGAAAAAGAAAGAAAAAAAAGGCTCAGAGTTATGGTCGGGCCATCAGGAGCATATTCATCACATTCAGACAGAGCTGATGAGCAAACGAAGGTTTTTGTAACCGAAATGGAATGGAGCTCATTTCATACCTGATCACTGAGCAGGAAAATTAAAAACATAAATCCAGCTCATCTGGCAGGAGAGCCTGTGCACCTCTTATTCAATAATGCAGCCTGTAAATAGAAAACCACAAATGATTCACTTTTAACTATAAAAAGCTATTTTGGAAAAGGTTGGAAATGTGTTTTTTGACGTAATGTTTGGAACAACAACTGTCCATGGCTCTGTGTGTGTGTGTGTGTGTGTGTGTGTGTGTGTGTGTGTGTGTGTGTGTGTGTGTGTGTGTGTGTGTGTGTGTGTGTGTGTGTGTGTGTGTGTGTGTGTGTGTGTGTGTGTGTGTGTGTGTGTGTGTGTGTGTGTGTGTGTGTTGAGTTAGGTGGCTCCTGCAGTGAGCAGACCAGTCAACACTCTGCTAATTACATAGCAGCTGTCACGCTGTGTGTTCGCATGGGGCCGTGTGTTGCACAGCCCAGAAGCAGATGTCCAATTCCAGCACAAATGGTTCCAAACGTAGTGTTAGGTCTGGGCTTATGCACCACGATTGGCTACATGCGTGCGCGCGCACAAACACACACACACACACACACACACACACACACACTCTTTCAACATGTGCCAGGGTGCCATCCATTTCCTCATGCTGAGGTGCAGCATTTCCTGTGAGATGGTGGGGGGTCAGTGGGCCTTATGTGTGTGTGTGTGTGTGTGTGTGTGTTAGTATGTGAGTGTGTGTGCATGCATGTGAGTGGAAAATGTTCTGCACTTAGCAAAGCACTTTTTTTCCAGGCTGAGCAATGGGGATCACTCCCACTTAATGATCTCTTTCTCACTGCCAATCCCTGTGTTTTGACTCAGAGGTGCAAGCGCACACACACACACACACACACACTCACACACACACAAACACACACAAACACACACATACACGCACACACCACCGCTGTTTTGTCTGAGCAGCGCTCAGAGTGACATGTGGGCCACTAATGCACCAACTTAGGGGCAGAATACGGAGAAAAGTATTCATAAAAAGTTCACATTTAATTTTCTGTTTGGTAAATTCCCAGGGCAGCGTGATTGGCCTTAGGGGGTAAAAAAACCCCTCCATATTTCATTGGCGATGACTAGATTTTTTTGTTGTGTGTTGTCTGCGCTCTGCCTCCAGGCAGCGAGTATGATGAGGAGGAGGTAGACTACGAGGAGTCAGACAGCGATGAGTCGTGGACCACAGAAAGTGCCATCAGCTCCGAGTCCATCCTCAGCTCCATGTGCATGAACGGGGGCGAGGAGAAGCCGTTTGCCTGCCCCGTCCCCGGCTGTAAGAAGAGATACAAGGTAAGGTTCCACCGGAGGACAGGGACGTCAGTTGCAGCCATAGGACAGACACACTGGAGCTTTTGTCTGTATCACATGTCCTGACATTCTGTTTGAAAAACGACATTATAAATCCAGAATGTCTTGTTTGGGAGCTGTGAGAAATATAATAAATACATCACAGAATTTGCTTTGGTTGAATTTGATTACAGCTGGTCACAATAAACCTCTTTCAGCTCGTCGTCCTCTGCTCTTTAGCTAACGGACAGTGTGGGAAGATAACTCTTTTTTTCTTTTAAGCCAAAAGCAGTGACGTGGGCTGAGGCAACTTTGCTGTCGATCTGAATGGGTCCACATATGTCATCTAATCTGGCCCGCCCCACCCTGCGTCTCACCGGGTCGAGCCCGCAGCCATACTAGCAGCCTTTTTGGGTGCCGTACCCGGGCGCAGATCACAAATACCGACCTCATGGTGGCGCCAGAGGAAAAGTCAGGGCAATTCATTGAGTCGATTTTTAAGTTGTGTCAGTCTGGATCAAAGTGACTGAACAACATTGGCATCCTTAAAAGCCAAGCTGCTGTTGTAGTTAGTATAGAAATGCTTAAAGTCAAAATAATAGATTTTACTTGTCGTTGAACGTGTTGGTTGAATGTGATTTCTAGAGTAAACTCGGCAGTGGCCTGGCAATCATCAAACATTTGTATTTGCAATATCTGGTGTAATGCTATGGTTTTTATGCCTCGTACGGTACTACCACCATAAATTGACTGCAACCCCGGTTCTGCACTGCACGTTAAAACGGTGGTTTCGACAATGCTTGCTCACCTCTGTGCCCGCCTCTCCTCCCGCTCCCGCCCCCACCTCACCAGAATGTGAACGGCATCAAGTACCACGCCAAGAACGGCCACCGCACGCAGATCCGAGTGAGGAAGCCCTTCAAGTGTCGCTGCGGCAAGAGCTACAAGACGTCGCAGGGCCTGAGACACCACACTATCAACTTCCACCCGCCCGTCTCCACCGAAATCCTGCGCAAGATTCAAGGCTAGAGCCTGTGGCCGCGGCAATCAAGTACCCCAAACATAGCCCTGTTCCATCCCGATTCTCCTTCC
This sequence comes from Scophthalmus maximus, assembly GCF_022379125.1. Taxonomy (NCBI): domain Eukaryota; kingdom Metazoa; phylum Chordata; class Actinopteri; order Pleuronectiformes; family Scophthalmidae; genus Scophthalmus; species Scophthalmus maximus. The sequence goes on from NC_061536.1 coordinate 3,334,551, forward strand.
CCAACCCCCTTTTATACCCACCCCACACACTAAAAGATCAAGTGCATGCTTTAAGTTGTTCTTAATTTCATTTTATCTTTTTGTTAGTTTGTGTTACAAAAATCTTTTTTCTATCCATGTTATATCACTTGTATTTTTTTGGAAAAGAAAAAGGTATCCTCGTAGTATTTTTATTCTTGTACATTTGCACATTCGTATATGCTATCACGTATTTTTTTCTTCTTCTATTGTTTGACTCGTATATGGTGCTAACTGTAAAAACAAAACAACAGAGAGAAAAGACAAAAAAACAAAATGAAAGGAGAGAGAGGAAAATGTAAAAAAAAAAAAAAAAAGGGAGCTGTGAAACAGGAAGTACAAACCTGCCCCCCCCCCCCCGCTCGTCCTTTTGTGTGGGATGAAGTTGATTTCAATGCTGATTCAATGCTGATCCGACTTTCTCCGAGTCGCAGAGTTTTCCCTGAGCTTGGATCTGTGCTTTCACGGGGAACTCCCGGGGGTTTAAAGTGCGAGAGTATACTTTAAAAATAAATAGATATATAAACAATAGACAGATATGTATGTGTACATAAAATATATAAAGGTATTCATGAGCATATACATAGTTACACTTTATTTTCAAGCTTTATTTTATATATATATATATTTCCGTCAGTGTTTTAGATAGTTTTTTTTCTTCTGTTTCAGTGTAGGTGTTCCTTTCATTCCTTTCTTGCTGAGTTTTGTCACCTCGGAGGGGAAAAGGCCGTACACCCGGCCGACGTCGGGTTATCACACGTCCTAGAGATGCGGAGCTAATACGCCTTTTCAGTGTGACACCCTCTGAATGCAATACTTTGCTTGTTGATCAGGAAGAGAACGTATACGAAACAAGCGCTGGGGCCAATGGTCCGTACGTTTACCTTTTCCTCCCCGCAGAAATCTACCCATGTATTTCCCACATCTCCAGTGTTTCCTCATTCAGAGTGCCAGAGAGCTGTGTTCGAGAGACTTAGCCGCGGAAGCGGGTTAAGCGTCGCACTATATTCCACTTGCCAAGATGTCTTTGTTTTTTAATTTTTTCCACGATAGTTGCCAACAGCTCTCCACTGCCAAACATTGACCATACCATGTGCCTGAAGAGGGTGTGGGAGGGTGGGGAGGGGTGGTTGGGGATGTCACTGTTTGAACCAAGAGGTCGCCAAGTTGTGTGGCAGTGTTTGTTCTTGTTCATGGCGCCTCCAAAGCGCGTGGATGTAAATTGACGGAATGTCTTCAAGCATGCTTTCTGTGTCGTAACGCGAGAAACAATGTGGGAAAGAGGAGCCGATGGATTTGTATCTGATTACCACCTACAACATGTCATTTGTGTGTCTGTGTTGTAGACAATGGCATTCCAGTTGTGACGGGTGTGTGAATGTGTGTGACGTGTACGAGTGTGTCTGTATCCGAGTTATCAGCCTATAGAGTGTTACTGTGTTCAGTGTGTTTCAGTGCCAGGCCGGTGGTTGGTTCAACTCCTGTGGAGCAGGATAGTTCGGTGGCTGGCCGGCTGCTGGTGTTGCGTCATGTTAAGTGCTGTTGCCCTGACTGGGATTTCATCATTCATTTGCCTCGAGAAAAACAAGTGCGGCGCCGCGTGCCAAGACACATGCATGTATGACATTGTTTCCCTCATCAAGTTTTGCAGGAGTATTTTTTTTTTTACTCTTCATTCGATGGGTACAGTGACCTCCGGCACGCACACGCCCTCCTGTCCTCCAAGCTGCTATTGCCATGGAAACCACTGGGGTTTAGCATGGCAAAATACTTTTTTTTTTTTTTTAAATGTATTTATACACTAAATTTGTCTTATATTCTTTTACAAGGCAGATTCCAGAAAATGACATTGAAGAAAAAATATTGTGGTTATCACCATGTACCTTGCATTGCTTTTTTAACGTTGTGTGAAACCAAACAAACAAGCACAAACGTTGACATCCACCATTAAGTGGACCAAGATCTGTAAAACCTCGGTATCAGTTTCATAGTACATGTGTGGACTTCCTACCCTGAACATGACCCTGGGATAATGGTTTGCGTGCGATAGAGACGCTTCATTCCTGTCTGTCAGTGTCAGGGATCGGAGCAAAGACAGGCCAGAGATGGACGGCGACTGAGAGTCTCCCGTTGGAGCTCTGTCAAACACTTGTAAAATCATTCCGGCTTCATGGACACCGCCGTTGCCATGACAATAGTTTGATTTTTACGGGGGGGATTGCAGTATTACACACATGAGAAAGGAGGAGCGGAGGCTGTGTGCAGAAGGAGGGGGGGGTGAGGGAGGGATTTCAATATACTGTGTACAGTGAATGTATTGTAATGTGTGTCTGTCGTCAAGTGCTTTTTAAATTATATTTTCGTATGTAATGTGGAGACCGATGTTCCCTTTTTGTATTGGGGGGGTTGTGAGCAGAGTGATGTAAATGATGTCAAACTGTCTTTCTATATAAAAGAGAAGCTGCTTCAATGTAAACAGAAAAGGACTGAAAAGAAAACATCCCGGAAAAAAATAAAGTAAAAAAAAAAATGCTCCGTGTAGACGCCTGTCTTTATTTTTCAAACCCAAATGAAAGTATGAGTTAGTGAAATGCATTTAGACAAGCTTACTTTATTCATAGAGATCTTTTGCAGTTCACACTTAAAACCACCATCCAGACATTCTCGTGTGAAAACGGCAGCATCGGACACATGACGCACGCACGCGCACACATACACACACACACATTTGCCTTGTGATTACTGGGCATGTGCAATTTTTAAAGCCTGATTAAAACACTGTCAGGGGGTTTACACTTTGTAATGAAAGAAAATAAGACAAGCGGCCGCATGAAGCCCAGCGGGGAGACGCACAAATGACATTCACTCATGAGGGCCGACGTGGAGCTGCGCACAAAGAAAAGACGTTCTCACAGTTCTAACTTCAAAAAACGTGGAAGTACGTAACAATAACCAGTGTATCTCAGTGTCCCGCAGTCTATTCGAACCGTAAAACATGATAGAACATCCCTCCGCCCGGCTTTTTGTGGAGCGACCAAAGAGCAGAAAGTGCACACCAGGAAGTCAAACATCGTCGGTCCGTCATTCTTTCATCACGGAAAACATGAGGGAAGTAACAGTGAGGGGAGGGGGGGGGGGGGGGGCGGGGTCACGACAGTTATTCACAAGTCTCTCCACAACTCCCACTTACTTTCATATGTACAGTACATTCAGAATAAAGCCTTATTTAGTGCAGATACATGAAAACATAGTGCTGTTTTTTTTGTTGTTTCGTTTAAACCGTCTGATGTCCCGCAAAACACCGTCACACGTTCAGCAGCTCAGGAGAAGTCAAAGATCCCTTCCCGAGTCAGGAAGAAAAAATCTCCACCGCACCCATTGCCCTTTATATCCTCACGCGGATGACTCTTTAAGACATCACGTATTCAGATCTCTCTCTCTCTCTCTCTCTCTCTGCATTTACACTAAAAAAAGAAAGAAAAGATGAAGCACTTTCTTAGCTGCTTTATCACAAGAGAATCCCACTTAATGTAAAGAGACATTCAGGGCAGTGAAGGAGAAAAGAAGATACTAAAGATACTTAATCCTTGGTTCAAAGCTCCTGCTACAATTCACTCTCTTCGCTTGAACGGCTGCGGTTTTGTCGTGTTGAACTGTTTTAAAAACACAGAATAAAAAGCATGCACTTCCGATGGTGCTTTATGAAGCAGAAGGACGAGCATAAAAAAAATGATAGAAAAGTAAAAGGCCGTGGCACTTTTCCAAAGTATTAATGATCCTTTTTACCCATTTGTGCATTTAGGTGAACGCTACCCTGCTGAAGAAACACCTCGGTGTGAGCACGGCCTCCGCTTCCCTTCACAGGAGAACTACATTCTTTTCCAACGTTCGGGAACCAAAAAGTGCTCATGATTGTATATTAACGAGACAACTTAACAATAAACCCAGATAAAAATGAACTAATAGCGGACAACACACATTGTATAAATATTAAAACCTTCACTCGATTTGCTCAAAGTTGAGCACGTGGCCGTCGAAGTGCGTGAGGACGTGCCTCTCGAAGAGCTGCTGCTGACAGTTGAGGGGGAACTGCTCGGAGCAGACGGGGCAGATCTTCCAGTGGCTCTCGACGTGCTGCTCGAAGCTGCGCTGCTCGAAGTGCGGCGGGAAGATCACCTCGCACAGCGGGCAGCGCTTGTGGACGTCGTTGCTGGGGAGATAAGAAAACGTCACCTGAAGTGAGAATACTGTGTATGACAGCGTGGTGTTTTTTTGGCACTGTCTCTATCTACAGAACGTTATATAAGTAATGAATTTCAGCACCTGGACATGTAATCGTTGAGTCACTGGGGTTGTGCAACAACGGAATTATTATTTTGTGCTACTCCCTGTCAGAGCCTGGGCCTTTGGCTGCTATTCTCCGAGCCACTGGAACGGTCTGACTGAGGACCTGAGAGCAGCTGCAAGTGTTGACATCTTTACACGTGAGCTTCAAACCAAACCTGTTCAGCCTGGCTTTTCATTGAGCAGTTAATTTGGGGCATATTATTTATTATATGTGGTTATATTATTGTATTTTCATTGACTTATTTTATTGCATTGGTGTTGTAACTTTCATTCTATTTTACTGGTCCTTTAATTATTATCATTGCAATTATTATGTTTTTATTTCCTTTTACTGACAATTACTTTTATGTCATTTCAATTTACCTTTGCTGATTTTAAAATTTTTTAATTTATTGTGTTTTTTCTGTCTTTCATAATCAGCATTTATTTGGTCCTTTACATTTTTTATTTTATTTTATGTTTTATTCCATTGTCAGCATTTTTATTTGTTCTCAATTGTGAAGCACTTTGACCTGCACTAACCTGTAAGAAAGGCGCTATGCAAATTAAGTTTGATTGAGTGATTTTTACCGTATGATTTTAAGAATGGGAATGAAAAAAGTACACAACATCTGAGCGTCAATGAATATATAAGATTTTCTGATCTTTTAAAGACTAAATTATTAATATATTGATCAAAAAATTAATTGGCAATATATTCATAAATATCATTAAATGCAGCCCTATGCAATTGTGAAAATAAGACACCTACCCACTTTCTGGAGTCAGTTAACCACTTTGCAGGTATTTTCAAATTAGCCTTTGTGTTGCTTGTTTTTTCTTTCTTTCTTTATTATGATTTATTGTGAGTAGGTGTGGTACCTGGAGTCAAAGCAGAAGCTGCCTCTTGCCTCAGTGCGTCTACTGGACCGATGGTCGCAGGAGGGTTTGGCCCCGTCAGCAACCTACAGAACACAACACAAGCACATTATAAAAAAAGGATTGTCACTTCTCCACTTACAGAGCCCTAATACTGTACACCTGCAAACAAAAACAAAGGACATGGGCCGAGACATTTTAGAGATTAGCGCACAATCCTGCCTCACTAGTCCCTGTTCAATTTGCTCCCAAACAACCAAAGATTTAATCCAACGGGCACCAACTGATCTGAGGTCCGTCCCTGTGCTGAATCCCTCTTAATTACGCTCTCCCCGGCCCCTCGTTGTCTTCGTCTCTCCCGAGTTCTCCGTTAATTAGAGCTCTATGCAAATGTGTTCAAAGCCTCCTCTTTTAAGGGCAAGCTGCGTTTTCCCTTTATTCAGCGCGTAGGAGCACTCCAGAGACGGAGACGGAGGCGAAGTGAGCAAGGGATTACCATGACAGGAATTCACTGGCTGCAAAGCACACAGATAGAGATCAAAATGTGTGTGTGTTGTGTGTATTTATGCTGATTTTAAGGCGACTTTAAATGTTTTCCTTTTATCTACTGGATCAGTAAGCAACACAACCATCCTACTTATTAATACTACCAGACATGTAGCTCGAGGTTATTTGTTCAAATTGATGGTCGTTTTCTGCTTTGGACAGAAGCCAGGCTGTTGGCATTGAGTTAGCCACGATACTAACGCCGCCCCTAGTTAACGCTAGGAGCCAAAATACGAAGTAGGAGCTTCAGTGGAAAAACTTCTTTCTTCTCCGTTATATCCAAAGTGGTGTCGACAACTTCCTGAGGAGCTCTGAGGAAAAGTACCTGCGTCCTTACTGGCGTCTTGCAGCTGCAGCGTCTTCAAACCAAACAATGACCACGCGGCTAGGGGCACGAAAGTTCTTTGTTGCCTCTGTAATTAATACAGATACTCCAAAAAATTTCCACTTAAGAGTCCCTGTCTGCCTGCCAGCCACCAGCCTGCTATTTTTTATTTGGTGTGTGTGTTTATATGTAATTACAGTTCTTGGCTCCTCTGGTGGATGCTCCAGGCTCTCGGGGGGGCTCGTGCTGCGCGAGGGCTGAATGCAGACCACCTTTCGATCCCAGCCAGGTGCCCCGGCGTCGGGGCTTTGCGGGGTCATCGGGGGTGCACAAGGAGGGATGCAGGGTGGCGCCTCAGGTGGCGGACGGGACATGTGCTCAGGAGACAGAGCAACATCCACCCGGTCTAAAGCAACAAAAAAAAACCCAGTAACACATGGGAACAGTTACCGAGAAAAGGCAAGTGCAGAGCAACTGAGAGCATGGACGAACGATTCCTCTCACCTCTTGTGGTGTCGGTGGAGTAGGGATTGCCGTACTGCAACTCAGCGGGCCTCTGCGGCACCAGCGGCGGAGGGGAGGGGTCCTGGGGGTAGGGCAGCGGGTAGCGCAGCACCATTGGCAGCCTGACCTCGGCACCCTGAACACCGGCCTCCTGCTCCCTCTGCCTGCACACGTAACACTGCAGCTCCTGGAGGAGCGAGAGAGAGAAAGAGCGTCCATCTTTGGAAATAAATGCTGTATTATATCTTTGCATATTCATTAAGTGCACATTTTCACAGTTGGGACCACACAGACACCAGGTCCTTCCAGCTCAAGAGTTAAGTTTCCGTCGACACTGCTGCTGCCCTTTGTGATTATATCTGAAGCAGGAGCATTAGTACCCTACTCATTACTGTAATGGGTGTCAGACTCTGGCTCCCTCTGCTCTGGCTTTGCTGATAGAGGCACTCGCCCCCCTCTCCCTACTCTACTTCCCTCCTTACTCTCGCTATATCCCCCCACCCCCTTTCTTGATGACTTCATTAGTGCGCTGCTATCAGGTTTAACATTTAAACCAGGGTTGGGAAGGTGAAACAGACACGTCGCGTGGCATTTGCACCGTCTAATGGCACCGTACCGACGGGCGAGAGGAGCAAGTGTAGATGTTTTAATTAGAGGGTAGTGGGGAGTATGAAGGGAAGGGAAAATTTACAGAGAGGAGCTCAGACGCCACACTTAAAAAAGGTGATGATATTTCAATGGAATTCAATTGAAAGCCCGCATTATCTACATAAAGTGTACGAGATCTTCAGTCTGCAGCTTCACGGAGAGATTGGAATTCGGATAGTTTATAGCCTTTTTAAGATTTCAACTAACCTTAATTCACGTTTTGTTATCAAAACTGCAAAAGTACTGTTACTGTACGGAAAAAAGATCCAGTTATGGTTTATTATATACAGCTAATACACGCTGCGGAGCCACAATATTGAAGTAGGGACACGTCTCACGCTTTACCTCCTGTAGCTGCTCCTTGTCTCTGAGAGCCTGGGCGAGGCTGCGTTTCAGCTCTGTCACCTCACTGGCTCGCTCTGCCATCTGCACCTACAGACAATACACACACACACACACACACACACACACACACACACACACACACACACACACACACACACACACACACACACACACACACACACACACACACACACACACACACACACACACACACACACACACACACACACACACACACACACACACACACACACACACACACACACACACAAAACCATTAACATCATGACAGAGATCATAAAATGTGTTATTTCCTTAAGAGGCATCAGTAACTCCAGCCTCTCTGTTAACAACAGCCTTTTAAGTTTCTTACTGTTGAAGATGATGTGACGCTCTCTTGTATTTTCTTACCAGGACACAATGAGTTACTCTTTCCTCTCTTTCTTTTTGAGTAAGCATTTTTCAATTTTCTGCCAAGTGACTCAATGGGCTCCGAACGTCACTTACTACACTAATTAATGCCAGATTCACTCGGTTAAAATGATTGATTTTATGTCGGCACTGAAAGAAAACCTCTTCCCCTTTTTCTTGCTCTCAGGTTGGATTTCCACTCCATTTATGTCAACTGACGAAGAGGAATAGCAGTAAACACACACGAAAAATAATTGGTGTTTCTGGATTTTTATTTTAACCTAGAGCGATTTCAAATGTGTGGCTGAAGCCAGAGAAGCGCGGTGTGTACAGGTCAGACTGGGGCAAACCAGGGGGTCGTAGTAAATATCTGTCCTCCTAACAGGACTGACCCTGTGGGAGAGTTTACATGACTAGTTGCCGGCTCTCCTCTTATTTCATCCCATTACAAAGGTTCCAATTCCCTCCTCTCCCGTGGTTTCTCTTTCTGCTTCATGTCTGTCTGTCTCTCCTACTTCTTTCACTCTTAAATTCTGTTCGCTTCTCCCCCCCTCCTCTTTCATCTCCTTTTTGTCCTCTCTCGCTCAGCCCCGGCTCTTTCATGAATTTACAGCGCGGCATTAGAGGGTTAAGTTCAGGTGAAGGGAGTGTGCAACAATGAATTTCTGCGCATCGCTCTCCCCTCTCGTCTCTACCCCGTCTAGTTCCTCTCCCTGCGCTCAATTCTCCGGCTGGTTGATGTAAACAGCCGTAAAGCATGGCTTTCTGCGGATGCCTCTCTCTTGTCAGTCTCTGGGGCCATTAAGAGTAGGCTCCGGGCACGGGGAACTCGCCTGAGATGGGAGACTCTATCGAAGACAGGGAAGAGTCTTATTTACAGCGTCGATAAACACACTCATTGTGGAGATTAAATGCCAGTAGGTACTTTGGCCGAGGCTCACACGCAAAATGCAGCAGGCCCACGTAGACGCAACGAGCTCGATACTTGTGCTGAGTCTCTCTCACACACACACACACACACACGCACACGCGCGCACACGCGCACGCGCGCACGCGCACACACACACACACACACACACACACACCCACACGCACACGCACGCAGTAACCTGGTAACTCTACTTAAATGCATGCCTAAATAAACTCTTGTGAATATTTGTGGTCTGCTATTTTTGCAAATAATAAACCAGGTAAGAAGTTTGTTTCAGCAACAATAAGAACATTTGTCTGAGCAAAGCTATACACACGCTCTGCTCGAATAGTAAAATATTTATTTTTCTGCTTTATTAGACTACTTTCTATACGTGAACAGAAAATTATTCAGCACCGATCAGATTTTGATAAAAGATTGAGTAACTGACAAAGCAAAATTTAGCCTTTGCAGGTTCTATCTTTTCACGGTTCAAGGTTTTCACTGCTTTGAAAACGTCACCTTGGGCTCTGATAAGGATTTTTCATTATTTCCTGCCATTTTATGGACTAAATTGACTAATTTGAAGGCTAATCAATAATGAAAATAATCGTGAGTTAAAACGCTAATTTTGCACCAAATTTGGCCTGCCACAGGATCACATTTGCGAGTCTACACTGGAGCATGCGTGTTGTTTTGACCCATTTTAATAAAGGAAATGTTTTGCTGAGTGTGTGCTGGGGGCACAGGGGCTGCCTTGCTCAAAGGGCTTGTACACTGCTGACATCCTCGCAGTCACAACTCTCTGAGCTTTGACTTATATGTGGTCATGTTGCCGCACTCTGTGGTCTGTGGGCGTATGCCTTACTCTGAATCGCTCCTCCTCATTGGCCAGTCGCTGTTTGAGCGTCTCGTTGATCGCGCACTGCTCCCGCCACTTCTCCTCCATCATCGCCAGCTCTTCCTCCACCGAGCAAGTCTGCTCCTTCTCCGCCGAGCTCCTCCCCTCCACCTCCAGCAGCAGCTGCTCCTCCGCGCCTTCCCTCCCTTCCTCCGCCTGCAGAGCACTGTCCGCCTCGGCACCCAGCCTCTCGTCCTCCACCTCTACCCAGCTCGTCATCTTCAGGCTCTCCTCCGGCAGGCTCTCCTTCTTCTCCTTCGTTTCTTTCTTTTCCCTTTCACCGTCTTCATTTCGTTTCCCCACTTGCGCAACCTCAGCCTCGGCCCTCTCCTTCTGCAGGTTCTCTATCTGCCTGTCTTCTGTTTCTGATCTGATGTTTGTATCGGTGTATGTAGTTTCCCTGTTAAGGAGCTCTGGGTCAACTGTTATCTCAGCTGCTTCTTGTAGGACTGCAGTAGCTATATTCCCTGTGAAAACACAGAAGATATACATCATCATCTGGACATCCTCTGCTTTGATTAAAGTCTTACTACTAACTATGAAGGGCTCGTTTAGGATATTTTTTTATGTAATCACTTCTTCACAATTTTCCCTATGACACTTGCAAGGACACTCCAACTCTGCTTTTATTTTATTCCCATGTTTTAAGATGGGGTTCATGTGTCTCGGTGAAAAGAGCAATAGTAATAGCATAGTGAAAGAAAGAAAGTATTTCGTCGTGTAAATGTGAGCCGAATCGCTGACAGTGAAATATCTCTTGCCAACCAAGCATTATGGTTTATTGAGGAGACTGTTGGTGAAAATAAATGGAACCCAAATGTCTGTTTTTATGCATGCACACCTGCTGTGGGTGATTCTGGACTCGGGGTCAGCGGCTCCTGTGTCGTTTCAGTGGATGCATTTCTTTTTGGCTCCTGCGAAACAAAACATTAACACAATCTGATTACACCTAGTTGTTTATAGGTGTAAAAAACTATCTTAGGGTCATGTTTAATTTCAGACATTTATTTTATGCCAAGGTCACACTACAGGATTTTAGGGATTGATGGGACTGATTATTTCGCTCGTTGACAAATTTTGGGATTGGCCGAATCCCCAGATAAGAGCCAAACGGTGTTCGATTGGCAGTTGGCGATCGCAATTGTTTGTACTCTTCGAAGACACGATTGGACTACAGCCAATCAAAGCGCAGGATAAGGTGAGTTTAAAAAAAAGGCATCATCTGTGAACTGGATGACAGAATTCGGACTCATTTGAACAGTCACCTATGGTCCCCTTGTGTGTATGTGTGTGTGTGTGTGTGTGTGTGTGTATATCTCTATCCCTGTGTGCGTAATCAGATTTTTAAATGTGTAATAGAATCTGCAAATGCGTAGTGATATTTGCAAATGCGGATAGGAATCTGCTAATCAGCTGCAACGGGAGTCAAGCGGAATGGGAGGTCACACTAGTCCGCGGTTTCTCCAGGTGAAGGACTGTGTAGTGTGTGACCCTCTCTCACCAGCCAGTCGTGTAGTATTAACTCGCAACGACTGCAAGACTCCTGATCACAACAAGAACAGCAAGTCGTGTGGTGTGAACTGCACAGCGGCCTGGCGACTTTGAAAGTGTAGTCTGAGCTTGGCATCAGTCTCACTATGCAGTGACTCACCCCCTGTGACTCAGTTGTGTTCAGTTTAGCCACCTGCCTGCGGAGGCGCTGACACTCCCGGTATTTCTCCTTGTAGTGTTCGGCAGCCATGTGAAGGCGCAGCTTCAGCTCCTCCACTTCCCTCTGCAGCTCGGCCTCTGCTTCTGACACTACCGTCATACTGGGTGTCACCTCCCCACTGGTCCCGACACCCTGAAACAGAATAAAGAGGAGGAAAAATTGTTTGTGTCTGATTTAAAGCAACACAGGAGGCAATACAAAAATGCACTCCTTTATGAAGCTAAACATAGCTCACATTTTAAAATAGATGAACATTGACTTTCCTTCACCCTCAGATCATTAGCCTCTTTTTTCCCCCTTGCCTATCACATCACAGAGAGTGTACGATACAAATGAAGGGGTTCGAACACTGACCACTTCCTTCTGTGCAGTGCTCCTCATGCGGTCCAGCTGGCTCTCCATGCGTTGGCACTCGGCCTGAGCATCAGCTAAACTGGCGCGGAGCTTGTCGGCCTCCAAGCGGGCGCGGTACAGCTCCGTCATCGTGTGGTCCCGGGCGCTGGCTGAGTCACGGAGCTCCGAGGCCAGCAGGGAGGCCTGCTGCCGGGACGCCTGCAGCTGCTCCTCCGCCTGACGGAGCTGCTCACGCACACGGGCCAGCTCTGCCTAAAGACATGTATAAAAGAGATTCATAAGGAGATTAACTAAAGATTTTACCAAAATAATGCACAGATATAAGTTTGGTAGACATGCAATGAATGTGGAAAATGGAAAATGTATCACTTCTATTAATTTTCTATACAAACACTACCTTGTCAGTCTTGTGCGCCAGCAGCTCTTTCTCTAGGCTGTCCCGCTGGGCAACACAGGCTCTGAGCCTCTCCAGCTCCTCCTGGAACTGGGCAATGGTCACCTCCCGGTTCAGCTCCACTGCTTTCAACATCTGGAGCTCTGCGCTCAGCTTAGTGTTCTCTAACTCGGTGCTGCGCAGGTGGGCCTAAACACGCGACCACACAGACAAAGGGAAAAATTGCAACGGTAAGACAGGATCCCATAGGCTTTGTTTCGTCAAAATGAAGCTTTCCGTTAAATCTGCCTTTTCGCCATGAAGGGCCGTCTCCCACCTTGTAGAGGTCTCTTTCATCCTTCTCATTCTTCAGTTGGCTCTCCAGACTGTCTCTCTCTGCCGTCAGTTTCTTCAGACGATCTCGCAGACTGGGACAAATAAATAAGGTTTGTGAAGCTTCCATCAACCCATTGGTTAAACTAAAGCGTCACAATACTCGAGATGTCAAGGTATCAAGGAAAAGTCCCATTATTGTTCAGCTACATAGGCAACTTGGTCAGACCGTGGTGCTTCGTGGATTTTGCTAAAGGCTAAGCGGACATATCTCCACAGCAGTTTTCAGACATGAACTCCAGGAAAGTTGGGTCTGGAGATTTTTTTTGGGAGTCTGCTGTTCACATATGAAGAACGAAACCAGGACATTGTCCAAGTCAGACACGCTGACAGCAGCAGAAACACTTCCGAACATTCAGGCAATGTGTGGGGTGAGGCGCGAGCAGGCAGGAGGCAGGACACGGTGATAATTCAGCGGCTGAAAACCAACGTTACGAATTTGCTATGAATCTCCCAGAGAGTATTCTTACATGGGCTCACTCAGACATTTTCTGAAAATTTTACTAGGGGGCTGGCAGGTAAAGTGCCAGCCCCCTAAGTGGAAGAAGCCCGGACTACAGTGCAAGTCTGAAAGCAGCTTATGCAAGATGTAACACTTCCTGGTCGGATCCGTTTTTGGTTAAGTATTGTGGAGACGGGTGGAATGATGAAAATGTTGTGGAAGCAGAAGGCAGGCAAGAAATCCTCCTTGAACACAGTTATTTTAACAGTCACTCACAAGTCCTCACACAAATGGCCCTGGGTGATTGATGGACATGTGTAAGCGTTCCACGCTCACCAATCGAGCTCCGTCTCTTTCTGCAGGCCTCTCTGACTCACTCCCAGCAGGTCCTCCTCCAGCTGGCGGACCCGGTCCGTGGCCTCAGTCAGCCTCCTCCTCACCTCCTCCCTCTCCTCTGACAGGCCCTGCGACGAGCGCAGCAGCTCCTGCGGGACAGATGGGCACATGTGGATCATGCCGACAGGTGCCGTGGCCAATCAGAGCAGCCGAATCAGCCGCTGAACGTGGCAGAGGAGAAAACGTGCCGGACTGAAGTACGAATGCATTGGCGTTATTCATGATTAATCACAGATGTTTATGTTTTCATGTGGCGCAGGACATGTGGTCATGTTGTATTACACTGCTGTATTTACTTTTATGCTTTTTTACATATTGTATTTATCATTTATAGCTATACACTCAGTTCATTTTCTGTTTCCCACCTCTCCAGCATATTTCTAGCACAGCTACAAAAAGCGAAATTCTCCTCCGGGGAATCTGTAAAATCTTATCTTGTCAGTCACAAAACACCGGTTACAAATTAGGACTTTTGATTGATGCCAAACACAAATTCATCATCTGAAGTTACTGAAACTTTTGGTTGAATCTGAATGAATCTGCCTAAGCATTAGTGAACTCCTCAAAACAAATTCCTGCTATCGCCCCACAGATAATGTTAAGTCTGTCATATCCACGTGTTGCCTGTTGAGGAAATGCCTTGTTTGAACTTGGAGCGAGTCAGCATGTGAAGAACATTAAATCACTCATAGGACAGAACAACATACCTCTGCACACACGCGTCTTTCTATTTGCAGCACGCCCACACACATACTCACTGACACACACTTGGGAGGACGGACACACAGCTACACACACACTCAAGGACATATGGAGACAGAGTGCAGCCATCAATCCAAAAAAGATATGCACACACCAATGCATACTCAGGCCTGTCTCCCTCTGGGCTTGGCTCTGCGTAGATTCCTGTATGATTTTTACAGCTGGCATTCGGAGAGCACTTTAGCAGTGCATAAAGACCTTATAAAAAGTGTAGTCATAAAATTAGCAGCCACAAAATATGTACTTATGTTTTCATGTTAAACTCAAAGGATATTTTTGTCAGCAAGGCGTGAGCTAACGCACCTACTGTAAATGCCCTACAAAGAGACACACACACACACACACACACACACACACATACACACACACACACCTACTCGCACAAGTCGTATATCTACAAATGGACGTGCCTGTTGAATGAAAAGCAGAACGGTAATAACTGTGTGTGTCTGTATTACAACGTAATTTATGGCGAAGTTGTCCTTTATAAAAAAAAAAAAAGAGCAGCGGACTAACTCGAAGCAGCCTGCTCTCACTCTGAGCTTGGACCTGAGAACTGCACCAGGGGGCGATAAGAGACTAGATTCTAACTCTCAAAACCATCGTCAAGTTTCACAACCGACCTCTCTGCTTACACAGAGTTTCCTTGAGTTGACTGGTTTTAGGTGCAGCGTGTGCCAAGTTACTGCTCATCACATGAGCAACTCATAAAGCACTAAAATGTGAAATCTGACTAATCGTGGTGAATGAGGAAGGCATGAGGGTTAAACCAGATTAAATCAGTTTTGAGGGTTTACACGTTTTTCTCATTTTATTCTGATTGAGGTTTCTAAATGTTTTTTTGTTTTTTTATCTACCTTTCCTGAACAAAATAATCTATTTTCTTGACATGCCAATAAAGTAGCTCGGAACTGAAATCACTGCAAATTGATAGGGAGAGACAGACGGGAGGAAAATAGACAGTGAGAAAGCAGTGGCCACTGAAATCGCGTGACTGAGTGGTGTTTGTCCCTGAGGCTGGGCAGGGCTCTTTTTTCTGGCAGGCGGTTTTGCGGACTACCCTCCTCATTCCACACACAGACTAAAAGGGTTTGCAAACGGGTGGCATAATGAGTGTGTTTGTGTGTGTGTGTGCGCACACTTGTGCATGTGTGAATGCACATTAGAAAGGCCTTGTGGTGTGGAACCCAAATGTGAGTGTGAGTGAGAAGGGGGGCAGTTTGTGAATGTGTGTGAGCGTGTGCGTGCGTGTATGTGTGTGTGTGTGTGTGTGTGTGTGTTTGTGTGTTTGACGTCATGTTTGTTCACTCTGTGGTTGCGATGGCACCTTCCCTGACGCCAGATGCCCGAGAAAACGGCGTCCCAATTCCGTTCTGGCCCACTGAATTGGATCGTTAAAAAAGGAGAGAAACACTGGCACGCACGCGCACGCAAACAAACACACACACACACACACACACACACACACACACACACACACACACACACACACACACACACACACACACACACACACACACACACACACACACACACACACACACACACACACACACACACACACACACTCACAAACAAATGAACACACTTATGCACACACTCTTTGTGTGTCTCTAAAACAGGGACATAGATTATTCATGAATTCGGGCTTTTGAAGTTTTCAGACCTGTGATCGCTGGTGAGGAACCGGCTCCACAGACACATGTGCAAACAGAGACTAAACGTCTCCGTACGCACTCACCTCTGCACGTGTACACACGCTTGCACAAACACACTGGAACTACCCCCATTTTCAATTTCAATGTTGTATACATCAAACTCTACCGAGTCATCCTAGATCCTCTTCTTACAATTGATTATGTTTGCTGTGATTGCAGAAAAAACACAGTGCTCCTCTCCATGCATGCCTTTCTGCTACTGTGTCACCTCAGCCCCTCCCAACCTGGTTGTGTGTCCGCAGCAGACAGCATGTCTCCCTCTCCTGCTCCCGCTCCCTGGCCAGTCGTTTCTGCTCCTCCTGCAGCTGTTGGTTCTCCCCCTCCAGGAGCCGCATGGCCTTCAGCAGCTCCCTGCGCCCCTGCTGCGCCTCCTCTACTCTCTATAAAGCAGGACAGAGGTTAAGGAGAGACGAGAGGGGAGATGAGAACAGTACCTGCTCCTCAAAGATTCTGGTGTTAAATTTTCAAGCCCATCTGTAGGACAGTCAAGTCCGCGACAATTAATACTATACTGAATTATACTTTGTGTTGTTTTCATGGAAGCCTATAGGACAATAATATAATAAGTTATTAATGCCAAAAGGGGAATTAGTGCTCTACTCTTCCCCCTACTCAGTGAGGTCAGAGGTCACGTCGGGCAAGCACAGCACCTGTGGATCTGTCAGGGACTAGTGCTTCGCTATGAGACCATTTATTGGGTGTAAAGTCCCCAGAAAGATGGGAAACTGAAAGAAACTGAAAGAAAGATGGGGGGCCTACCTCTAACAGGCCAGTCTTTGTGGTGACAACCAGTATGTCCGAGTTGCTGTCGTCCTCGGTAACAGTCAGCAGTTCTTCGGTGGGAGTAGAGGACCTGAACTGGAAGGGCGTGCTCGCCCCTCTGATGTCACCAGTGTGGGTGACGTAACAGAACTGGTAAAACTCCCCGTCAGATTTAGGTACATAATATCCTACAAGACAAAGAAATAAAAGAGTTAAATTCACTTTTTGTTTCCAGTTGGGACAAAAAAATACTACACCGTATGAAAGCAGTGAGCACTGTCGCTTTCACACAGCACGGTGGCAAATTAATTTATCAGGAAGCGGTGAATGTTTTCGCAAGGTAACACATCATATATGCCGATGAGATCTCACCGGACCATTACGGATGTGTTAGGCCTGGTTCTCTGGGACGGAGGAGTTAAGTACAAAAACCTCCGGCGGCCAACTGCTTTTACTGACTCCTGACACACCACAGCGCGCTCTCATATTTTCACTGTATAATATCTGACCCTTCCAGGCCCAGTAAACCAGTTTGTGGGCTCTGAATGAGTACGTGTGTATGTGTGGGGTTTGAGAGGTGCTCAGGTCCCAGGCCGCAGTTTGCGGCTGTGTTCCCTTATTAAATAAAAGTGCTGCTTTTTATACAGGCTGTAAAATGGAGTTACTTTGGAATACCCTGAGTCTGTATAGGGGTGTGTGTGTGTGTGTGTGTGTGTGTGTGTGTGTGTGTGTGTGTGTGTGTGTGTGTGTGTGTGTGTGTGTGTGTACCTTGAAACACCACAGTCCTGTGCACAGTACTTCCTGGTTCATAGTTTTCAGGCATAGGAGACCAAAGGAACGTGTAGTAATCTCTGGCTGTGCTCCAACCCACCTTAGGAAGCGTTATAAAGAAAACGTGATGGACATGATGATCCAGCCTGACTGGACAGTGTGAAGTGACAAATATTATTTAAAAAAAGCACAAATTTCAAACTTATTGAGCATTAACATTTTATATTTGCTATCACATTTTTTCACTTGACAAAGGAATCTGGAAGATAACATAAAATTTTCAAGGCAAGAATGGAAGCATTTAAAACCATGCCCCCTCATTCTTCCACACACCTCCTCCTCCTCCCCTCACTTCCTACCCCTTCTGGGCTCACCGAAAAGAAAAAAAGAGGAGGCAGAGAAGGTGTGAGAATGGGGTGGGGAAGCAGGGGTGTACAGAGCTTTGTGTGTGACTCCTGAGACGGCACAGAATGTCCCACATGGAAATGGGGAAAGGAGTTTGGGGCGTGGGTTAGAGTGGAGAGGGAGGTAAGAACAGAGGAAGAAAAGGTGAAAATTTTATACAAAATGGCAAGGGAGATGGAATTCCATGAATTTCATTTGTTGTTAGGTGACAGACGATGACAGGGAGTTGTGAACATCATAACTCAGGCCCTGTGTCGTAAATCTGTCGCGCACAACGGCACGTTCTCCCCCGTCTGGGCTGCTCGCATTCATGCACACACCTCGTTCCAGCTCACATGTGCGATACATGTTTCGTGACTTTACAGGACTCACACTTGGACTGTGGTCAAGTCAACCACCTGTGCTACTGCGCGACACAAAAGTGGCACGAGAGACAAACCTTTTCATTTGGACAACTGCCATCTAATAATCATATAATATTATAGTTGAGGCAGTTGCCGGATGACTGTAAGCTACGCAGAAAATTACTGGCTGCACAAAACACTGGGAGCGGTTGCTTGCCTTTGTTTGATTTTTAAAATGAGCTGTACTATTTAAAACTCGATTAGTAAATTTTGCCAGTAAACTTCAAGTTACAGGAAACTACCAAGGAAAAAAACTTAGACTAGGCAAATATGTGACAAAGCATTTGGAAGCTATACCTGACGGTAAATCAACTGAGCCAGTCAAAGCATTTGTCAAAATCGCAGCTTAAATAATTCTGTTGCATGATACATAATTGCAGTGTTTGCCTTCTCAACCCATTACACTCAGTATAATGCAGTTCCAAACAAATAGTAATAGCAAGCATGGCAACCTGGGCCAGGAACATTCTTTCCATCTCCAACAGTATCTCAGTTGAGAGGCTTGGCCGCAGTGGACTCCTGCCAACACTGCTTGTGTGCTCACGTGTGTTTGCTTAAGAGAGAAGGGACATAAATAATTTTGCTAATTGTAGAGTGTAAGTTGACTGACATTTAGCTAGGTATGGAGTGGCATTCCAACACAGGAGTGATGTTATAAAATAATCACAGGCAAAGCAGCTATCAATCATTCAACCAAGGTGTGAGGGAACAGCATGATGACACGTTAATTATACACTCACACAACGGGTTTCTCCCTGCCGGCCCAACAAACATGCCACAACCAAAAAAAAGAGAGAGAGAGGCAGAGAGAGAGTGTGTGTGTGTGTGTGTGTGTGTGTGTGTGTGTGTGTGTGTGTTTTGTTGGTTAACCAAACTTTCACTAGACAAACAAAAAGAAAAAAATATTGTATGATTAATCACAAAATGCATCAAACGACTTGATGAGCTTGATTTGAATGTACACTGTTATGCACCGTTGACTGCGTGTACACGGTCTTACCAGGATCCGTTTTACTCTGGTACGAACATTATCAGCCACTAGGTGGTGTCTGAGCACAACTAAAATGAACACGGCCTGCCTGAGCAGTCTGAGTCATCCTTACAGCAGCTCAAGCTTTATAGCTCCCGTCTCTCTCTCTCTGAAACAGGTAACGCCTATAGATGAGAAAGCAAAGGGGAAAAACACTCTTTCCCTGAGTCATCTCTGCACAAAGGTTTTTGCCCCTTGGAGGCAAAAAAAACTCACGTTACAGACGAACATTGTTATCAATGTTGATCGTCGGCGCTCGGAGGCAAAGTCAAACCAAATAAATCATTTAGAATAATCCGGCACCCTGTTGACCCCCCCTCCCGATCTCTTCCAAACACCGAAGGCAAAACATAACATTGATAGGCATTTGTACAGTGTCAGCTCACTTCCTATTATATGAGCAAAGTGGATAATTATTATTTCTTAAAGCACATGTAAACACTAGCCTGTTTATACATGCGCTCCTGATAGAAGGCAAGAATTATCACAATTAAAATGAGCTTATCCTTATAATATATCTTGTCAGAATTAAATATGAATTAGATGAACACCCAGGGAGACAGACATGTATGTCAAAAGGATTAAAAGAAGTGCGGTGTGCTTGTTCCCCGACATGAAGCACTAACCATGAAACAGGTTTCATTAGCCGGGATTACAACAATTAAATTTTCCAATTGACTTTTTCCAAATAAACCCAGCATCTTTATTCTTTTTTAATTGAGCTGGTGGATTTGAAGTCGGTTCTTAAACAACGATAAAATGTTTGTCTTTTGACTTTATGAGACATTAAGTTTCCACGTTCACATTTCCTGTTAATTACGTGTGAGATTTGATGGCCTTGATAAAAGAGCGGAGCAGGAGGGAGCGTTGGTTAGCAGGAAGCGGAGAGGAGACTGATGGAAAGACAGAGGGGAAGCAGCAAGTGAAGAAAAGAGGTCCTAATAAGAATCAGAGTGGTTTATAAAGAACACCAAATGTTTGCCCCCCAGCGCGACCTACTGTAACCAGCCCACCGTGTACACTCTTCCTCTTTCTGCGTACAGAGGAACCACACCAAAGCTTGTGGTGATGTTTCAGGCATGTAGTGAAGAGTTTGGGCTTTAGTGTCGAGGCGGATGTATGTGTTAATCTGCCAAGTTCAAACCTATGGCCAATTAATGAAATCCTAACACATAATCCATGTCACAAATGCTTACGTAATGGGCTGGGAATAGCTCCAATCTCTTCAGGAGATCTTTGTAACACAAATGATTTCCGATAAGTAAAAGCCAGGTCCTTAAGTGAGTGTGTTTACTGTGTGTTTTACTGTGTGTGTGTGTGTGTGTGTGTGTGTGTGTGTGTGTGTGTGTGTGTGTGTGTGTGTGTGTGTGTGTGTGAGACGTACCTTGAAAATGCCAACCCAGTCTTTGGGGTGGGGCGTAATATAGGGGGTCAGGGTGTAGTGACACTCCAGGGGCGCCTGCGGCAGGAAACTCTTCCCCACATTCTGGAAGATGACGTGGGCAAAGTTGGACGTTTCCATGATGCTGACGCTGCTGCCAGGCGACGAGTCCACCACCTGGAACGATGACATTGTCTCCTGTCGGTCACTTCATTTGTCTGTAAAGGGAAGAGCAGCAGAGGAAAGGAGATGTATAACTCTGAGTCATGCACACACAAATCCAAAAATCTGTTAAACTCCTAAACCAGCTCAGAAAGTACGTATGAACGAGGTCAATAACTAATCTGAGGTGTAGTGATGTGAACACACAAATGTATGATGTATGCAGTACAGTACTTGAGATCCACCTAAAGTAGCTAAAGGTACATACCAAGTTCATTTTGTAGAGCAACGCTGCAGCCAACTATGCAGAGTAATGTGTTGTGTAATCTGGGGCACTTACCGAGCATATAAGACTCTTGTTGTCCGACTTTAGCCTTTAAGGTTGTGCCTCAAAACAGCAACAAGAATGTGGACAAGCACTGTCCTTCTTCGGCAAGAAAAAAGAGGCCCTTCGGCTGCTGCCTCTCAAAACCCACAAGGTTTTCCTTGAGGAGGACAAAAATGGACAAGAAAACGATTATGAATGTGGGACCTTTCCTGGTAATGGGAGTATTTTCATAGTGTGGTATTACACGTTGTGCATAAGAGGGAGAACGCCACGATTGGACTTGTCATAGTCAATGTAGTACAGTCCCGGTGGGAATGGTACAACTCAGCCCGTGAAAACAGTTTGTACTTTGTCCCTGAAGAGATGGGGGAAACACATGAGGTGAGTAAATGACGGGGGATTTAATCAGGCAGCGAACGCCAAAGGAAGGGATTCTTTTAGGGATATGTACAGTCCAGACTCTATGGAACATGTTAACTACAAAGCACCTTGAGAAAATATAATACTGAATTGCTCAAGCAGGTTGAACATTGAGATTGATGCACCGTCATCCCACTGTAACTATGCACCTTACAGCGACTCAGATGATTTGAACCTGCTCGCGATATGCCTTCTTCGGTTGGGTGGTGGGGAGAAGAGGGGGAAAAGAACAGCACAGAGTGAACGTGTGCAGCTCTCTGCAAGCGACGCGGCAACGTTGCATCGCCGTCCTCTGTTCACGATGTCCCGAGCGACGACGAGGGCTCAAACAGCGAGCCACCCTGCCCTACATTCTGTATCATGTGACTCAAACCCCTGGAATCCCGACCGGGAGAGAACGAACGCGCGAGTGACGCGAGTCCTCACGGAGGCTCGACTCCGCTAACCAGCTCCCATAACACCGCCCGTGCGCCGCGCCACGGCGAGACGACGCGCGGTCCGCGTGTCCCGGACGCGTGTCGGCACGGCTCTGTCGTGTTAACACTGGCCCGGTTAGCCAGAGGGATAATCTCATTTGCGGCGGCTAGGCAGCTAACATTAGCATGCGAACAGGCCATGTCGTGTCAAGTCACCAGCAGCTAGCTAAACATTGTCTGAGAGAGGCAGAGACATCGCAGGCGTCGATTTGACAGCTTGAAATTGAAAAGCGTACCCCCTGTTTCACATGCACTCCACTTGCAGGGGAAAGGAGTGAATTTCCGCCGGACAGGTCGAGGATTTCTGTCACTGTTCAACGTTGTTGTCAAAGCTCAGACGGTGATGCGTCTCTCTCCTCCTGAAGGAGCAGATGATGATGATGATGATGATGATGCCGTACTTCCGGGATGCTGCGCGGCGCTGAGGATGCTCACGAGGAGAAGGTAGATGCGGTCTGTAAGACTGAAAAGAGCTTTATTTATGATTTAATTTTATTTAAAAATATATGTTTTGATTCATAAATTGCTTTTGTTCTGGATATTTACGCTTTGCGACTTGAAACGATACAAGTGTACAAGTAGTTGTTTGAATCCGTTAAATGCAGCTCCCAATAATGCAAAACAACATTGTAGAGTTAATTATTCTAATTTTTTTAAATAATAATGTACATACATGTTTGCGATTACACGGTGATATCAAGCGAATTCTGACAGCAGCGTCTAAGGAGCATTAACAAGTAGAAGCACAGGATGTCCCGCCTCTGCTTCATTCCCAGTGGCTGTTTAAACTCACCGAGAGTTGTGATTGGCCTTCATCACGACAGTGCCCGCTCGGCTCATCCTGGGCTTGACAGCTGTCACTGTGCGCCGAGGTCAAGGCAAAGAAGCATGGCGGCGTTGTTTAGAGGGTCACGAAATGTATTGTTAAGGTGGAATAAGCATGTCGACCTTGCCCACGGTAACGTATTCGCTCGTGTTGTCAGTTTCCCTCTCGCCGTCTTGTGTGTGTGTGTGCGCGCGAGCGGAACATGTTCTGCTCCAGCTTGTTAGCTAGGCTGTTAGCCCTTCTGAAGAAAGTAGGGACACTGACTGGCCATGTTAGCCGAGTGCTGCAGTCTGTGGACACAGTGTTCCTGAGTGAGCCACCTGCTGTGTGGTCCTCAGCCATGCGGCGAGACACCGTGTGTGACGGACACGAGCAACAGCAGACGTGACCTCTGTGTATAGACGTCTCCACATGGCTATGCGTTTTATCTGTGTGGGGTCACTCTGCTTTAGGTGTTGCCCCCCACAATTCTGCCGTTTCTCTCTACAATGCACACAACCACGGATTAGCCTTGGAATCCAAAGCCTACTCAATCTCCACTCCTCCCCTTCCCACCCTACAATGCCGTAGACACAACCGTGTGTCTGGATCAGGAACGAGGACTATTGATTTGGAACTCAGGGACCACTGCCATGATAAAGATACGCTGACCCCTGCTTCGCTGCATGTTTCCTGGTGGTGTTGAAATAGTGATGTTCGTTACTTTGTTTGAAACCCTGTACAGTATATTATATTTTCTAATTTCGCAAAGTCTTTCAGTCTCCACAGTGCCCAACAATCCCCACCCCCTGTGCCTTTGCTGTGCAGACATCACCCAGTCCACTGTCCACTGTGAAATGAATGCCAACAAATTGGTTGACATACATGTGTGAGCATATTGAACTAACCAGCTGCTGCTTACTATACTGTTCATAATATTCAGGTGTGGGTATGATATTAAGAGCGTTAGTTAAACAAAAAAAGAAATGAATCTGTGGCACTGACTAATAATGTATGATAAAATCTAGTGCTGATGGCATTCAGTTAGATTGAGGAATTGTTAATCTTGAGTAAGTAATCTTAAATAAGCCGAAAGAAAATGAATAAGACATCAGTTATTCATTGGGTGCAAAACATTTCCTGTTTTCAGCTTCTCAAATATGATATTTGATGGGTTTTTTTTATCATTGTAAACTGAGTAGATGTAAAAAAAATAAAAATGTTTTAGACTGTTTGTTGAACAAAACATAAAACCTTGGTTTAAGAGAAATTTACAATTCATCTGAAAAAATTATCAACATTTATTAGTGGAAATAATAAATTGTTTATAATCATATAATTATATATTTTTTAAATACTATACTTGATAACCAGAGGAAGCATTGTATGATCTAGAAAATTCTAGTGCTGAACGATTTGGGGAAAATATCGATTTTTTTAACAGATATTGTAATTGCGATTTGATTTGCGATTATAATTAGCGTGCGCGCACACACACTGACAGAGAGTGAGGTGTGTTGAAGAGGAGAAGTGGAGAGAGCTCTCTCTCTCTGTTAGCAGTCTGTCTCTTTAACGATGGAATAGTCGTGGGGTGTCAAACAACTCTCGTGCGGTTCTGTGTTCCTCACTTCTTCCACTGATTGTTGGCCGCTGTGGCGCTGTGCCAAGCGCGGATACAGGTTGGTGGTGTTGCCCTGGCACGTTCTGCACAACACCTGACGCTGCGGAGCATGGGCCTTTTTACAGCCGACGTGCTGTTCCCGTTATAGTTTAAGTTGGTTCACATTCATATCATCTGATACTGCAAAATGCAATGACGTTTAATGTGTTTGTCCAGTGAACCATGGGAAATTCAGAATGATGCATCATGTTGTTGCACCCTTACTAAGGACTATACAGGATTAAAATACATTTTTGGGTCATGCAAAGAGCAGGCTAGAAAATAGGGTAAACTGTGTCATCAGTTTTAACTACAGGAACAATGATCCGATACTAAGGCAAGGGAAATTTAATTTTATTTATGCGCACATTTCATACCCAGAGCCAACTCAAAGAATGCGACAGGTGGAAGCTCAAAGTATAAAGAACAGGAAAAAATTAGCAGATGAAACCACAAGAAAAACATCAAATAAATGTAAATAAAAAGACCAGTTTATAGAAGTAGGTTAAATCATAAGGGTAGAAATAAAAAGTGGTAGATTACCTGAAGTCAGTTGTGCAGGTATATGCAAAGAGTACATTGACCATGCAAATTACAGTGCAATTGATTGAAAACAGACAGTTGGGTCTTTAGTCTGGATTTAAAAGTTAGTTATTGCTGTCATGTCTGAGCTGGTCTGGTAATTTGTTCCACATCTGAGCAGTAAAGAACTTAAAGGCATCTTTGCCATGTGTAGTTTTTACTCCCTGACAAAACAGTAATCCAGAACCAGAGACCTGAGAGGAGAAAGTTTTGGAACATCCAGTCCCTAATCTGTTCAATGCGCTGTCCCACGTAGTCTATTTAACTGTAAGCTTGGTATATTTCTTTGTTATAAGAAATCCAAATATACATAGCTACATGTGATAATAAACCTTAAAATTGTGTGTATTTTCAGTTTACAGGATCATGTAACGATTAAACAACAGAGGTCCGATAATTGACCCCTGCAGAACTCTGTGCATTGTTAGTAAACGCTGTGAGGTACAGCTGCCAATTGATACAAAATAATCCCTGTCTTGAAGGGCAGGACTTGAAGCAACTCAGGACCGTATTAGAGAGACCAAGCTAGCCAAGGACAGAGACTAAACCAGATCAATAATCTGTGTTGAGGTTAGTGTCATTCAGAAGCTTGATACGAGCTGCCTTGGTTTTGTGGTGGGACCTAAATCCGGCAACAATTTTTTTCCTTCTTTTGCACTTCTGAAACATATAGTTTTTATTATTCTAAAGTATTACATCACACAGGATTCAATTCTTGGAAGAAATGTTTACATATATCACACCCTGACAGAATCGTCTGCCTGGTGTAAGCATCTGTTCAGTTGTTTTTGTTTTATTTTATAACATAGCTGCTTACTAGATGCAAGTGTGTCATGAACTAAATGTATTTGGTAATTTGGGCCAGCATTAGAGAGTATTGTATATTCTTGAAGGCAATGTTAAATGGGGTTTTTTTCATTGAAGTAACAGAACTGTGGTATCTACAATATATGTTGAAGGGTTGGTTTGATTTCAGGCAAGGTTTTCTGTTAGGTCTTCACTATCCAGGCCTGATTCTGTTGTTGTAGTCTGGTTGGCCCACGGCCAGAGTTTCCACTGTTAACCTGCCTGAACCTTGGCTGAGCCAGCAGTGTTTAATAGCTTGGCTAGACTTCCCAAAAGCTGGGGATACGTTACAACAGAAATATTTTGGTCTTTGGTTATTGCTTCTAATAATTGCAGTATTATCAAAGTATATTTACAGTTGCTACTCACTGCCACTTAAACTGCCACTCATAAGACAAAGTGACCTGTTATTTTTTTTAATTAGGTAAGCAGAATCAATGTAAAACTGCTAATAACATGGTGTTCTAGAAAACTCATGCTTGTCATAGCACAAGCCATTACATTTTTCTACAGCCTCTCTGAGGTTCAAAGTGTTTGAAATTAATTTGTCTTGTTCTGGTCTTGAGCTAAACAAAACGTCTCACCCTTTTTCTCACACTTCTCTTTTTTCTTTTCCTCCCTCAGTGTCAATGCGATCAATGGCTTCAAAAACACCAGTGGGGTTTATTGGTCTGGGAAACATGGGCAGCCCCATGGCCAAGAACTTGTTAAAAAATGGTTATCCCGTTATTGCCACTGACGTCTTCCCAGAGTCCTGCAAGGAGCTGCAGGACCTTGGTGCTCAGGTAACACAGTAATGTCAACATTTACACTATTCAGCAGGCCAAATCGGCTACAATTTCAATATTGAGAAGCACTTTTACCTTTCACTTTTAAGTCTTCTCTGAAAACCGCTAAAAATTCTCAGAACAGTTTGAGTCAAAAAACTATGTCCTTCTGAGTCGACAGGTTGTGACACATAAGAGCTGTCTGCAGTTTCTTCGTCAACGTGTTAATTTTGTGTTGGTGATATTGTGCAATGATGACTCCAACATTCAGGTGTTGGACTCCCCAGCAGATGTGGCAGAGAAAGCAGACCGCATCATCACAATGCTGCCATCAAGTCCCAACGTCATAGAGGTCTACACTGGCCCAAATGGCATCCTTAAGTAAGCAAACTTTTTTTTTACTCTGTGACGCGTGACGTTTATGCGATAAGCCCCGCCCTATCTCTTAAAAAACACACTTGCAAAGTGTTTGATGTACAAACAGAACAGGTTTGGCTTGAAAAAGCTTATTGCACGTACTGTACATGAAGTGCTAATGGCTTTTGTTTTGCCTTCTTCAGGAAGGTGAAGAAGGGAACGCTGTTGATTGACTCCTCCACCATTGACCCTTCAGTCTCAAAAGAGATGGCGGTAGCTGCAGAGAAGATGGGTGCCGTTTTCATGGACGCCCCTGTGTCGGGAGGTAATGTCTCACCTAAAGAATTAGTAATCAAACGCGTGTTTTTCACTTGCTGTCTTACACCAACGAAGCCGATCTCTGCCTGTTTAATTCTGTGTTGTAAGTGCCTGACTCTAGAAAAATGGAAGCTGATGTTTCTTAAACATGCTTTGTCTGAAGATTACATTTTTGTAAATGGTTTTCCAGGGTTTATTTTTTCTCTCAAAGAGTATTGCTACTGATCGGGTTATTCAACAGAAATGAGAGAACAAGACAACGGTGTCGCAAGCAGCATCAGACTGCTAGATTGTTCATTTAATACCAATCACGGTTCAAGGCCTATGACCCGTCAGCCTTGCTTCTCAGCTGTCTTACACTCTTGTGTATATCTAAACTAAGGGACCTTTTTGGTTAGTGCTTAGACATGGGTTGTAATTGTTGAGCGGGGCCAGCCAGTAGGTGCCCTCCCGAGATTT
Organism: Scophthalmus maximus; assembly: GCF_022379125.1. Taxonomy (NCBI): domain Eukaryota; kingdom Metazoa; phylum Chordata; class Actinopteri; order Pleuronectiformes; family Scophthalmidae; genus Scophthalmus; species Scophthalmus maximus. The sequence continues at coordinate 3,362,446 of NC_061536.1, forward strand.
TTATTGCTGCTTTTGACCGGGGGACTTGAAGGCAAGGTTAAGGTTTTAAGTCCTCATTATGTTGGTGCTGTCCGCCTGTGACGGCTCCTTGACAGAGCACAGGATCACCAGTCGTCCTTAATGGGCTGAGCCGTGGTGGAGAATCCCGTGTCAGAGCTTTTCATGTTGATGGAGCCGTAATGGCGGGTATCCCATGTTAGTGCCTTTCATGTCAGATAAAGAGCCATAAAGAGGAGAGAAACTGCTCTCACATTGAGTGCAGGAGAGGAGTGGAGCGAGATAAGACATGAAGGAGACACTTTGCTGTAAAACTGTCCATCTCTTTGTCTCTGTCTTACTGTCTTGCTCTTTCTTTCTCTGCCTCTCTCTCTCTCTCTCTCACACACACACACACACACACACACACCTTTTGATTCAGGTATGCAGTTAAGGTATTCTACATCCTGATACCCCTGCATATCAGACTACTCATTCTGATCACAGTCTATTTGCTTTTTATTGCACAATGGTTTCATCCATGCTTCTCTCCCTCCCCCATACAAACATAGACTTGGCCCACACGGGCATGTTTACCAGCTGGCGTCAACAGAGCAGCCCGACTGTAGTCAGTAAGATCAGAGCCTTAAGCCTGTTACTCTCCCTTAACGCGCACACACACACACACACACACACACACACACACACACACACACACACACACACACACACACACACACACACACACACACACTGCACTGTTTACATATTATAGACAGTGCACAGTTCATGCGTGCAGTCCTTTGTGAAGTTTCTTCCTTTGCTGTCTCTTAAACTAAGCTCTCTTTTACTAGCCCGAGATGACCAATGATTTACCTACTACCTCTGGCCCCTGCATTTAGCTCTGCAGACACTCTTCTCTCACACATGCACATCCAGATGCACATGCTGCATGCACCCACCCACCGTGGCCTCTAGACATCCATATTCATAAGTGCTTCAGCAAGTTTAGCAGTGAAGTATGAGAAGAAAATGATCCGAACTGTGCAAAACTCTTTCTCTCAAAATGTATATTGTTGTAAATGGGAAAATATTTTAGGGTTTGGACTGTTGGTCAGATAAAACAAGAAAGGAAAAAAAGTAATCTATGACTCGAGGGACTTGTGATGGGAATTCTTCACCTGATATGTAATAGACAAAACATTTTCATGTCAATATCTAAAAAGAAATGGACTGATTAGTACGGTCAGTTGCAGCCCTAAGTGCACACACTGAAACACCCAGCCTCACTCTGAGCTGGGAAATGAAAGTTGGTGACGACGGTGTGACCCTGATAAGCCAGGTTAAACCTGTGGAGGCAGGTCATGAAAAAGTGTTCCAGTATGTGGCAACTCAAGAGGAAATAGCAGAGACCTGTACCACCCCCCCCACTCCCCACCTCCACAGTTCCACATCCCCTCACCACACCATTTACCACATCTCTGGATGGGATATGGGGTTACATGCTGTGTTCTAACCAGGAGATGGCACTCTACCCCAAATAGGCCACTGTCACACTCAAAAAGAATGTGTTTGTGTGTGTGTGAGACATCAGGTCTGCGAAATTACTCTTAATCGTTCTTGTATTAATACTGGATTTGCACAATTGAACACAATAACACATAAAGATGTAGCTCAACTAAGTAATTATTTTTAGTTAAAAACAGCTATCTTATATTTTATCAATATGGTAACATTTGACTACATTGACTTTTAAATCAATGCAGTCAGATGTGTTAGGTTTGAAGCAGATTGGCTTGAAAGTCACAGACACACTTGCCTCAGACTTGGTGTGATCGCCTGTGGTCTTAAACTTTTGCAGATGTAGTCTGTTCTTTTTGTGGTTTCTGTTTTGTTTTGTTTTTATTTAGATTTTTCTTTTGATATAAAATAAATCTTTTCATCTGGTGGTATGTGACATGGTATATTTTACACAGAAACGTGTATTTCTATGTTGTGTGCGTCACTGGAGGTTTGGCAGCAAACTGAATTGCAGAGTCATAACCCTTCTTGAAAAGAGCAACCTAAAAAAAAAAAAAACTTTCACTTTCTTCTCATTCCTTCTTGCACATTGACCATTGTCTTGGCTTCATGCAAACACTTTCCTGAATAGACGCAGTTATATTAACTTAGACACTGGCTTCTCAGGCGTGCTTACTTATGCTCGTACCACTGTCTGGTGTCATTAAAAACGTCCGCATGCAAACTTGACCCACAACAAAACAAGCTCTGATGTCACAGGCCCAGGGAGTTGGCACAGCGATGGCAAAAATAGGAGGTCTGGCTAACAAGCGACGGGGTCGTTAGAGGTAATTACCCAGAATTCCTGTGTTTGTGTCTTATGGTGGGCTGCCACTCTGCTAACGGACGGTGGCTTTAAAAAAGACCCTAAAAACCTTTTCATTGTGCTTTTTCCTAGTGCTGGGAAAAGTCGAGCTACTGGTACAAATGAAAGAAAGAAGGAGCCTCGCTGTTGTGGAACTGTGGGCGCTTGGGGTAATGTTGCTTGTTTGCGAGGCCTTATAATCCTCGGCTAACTACCTATTTAGGCTGAGTCTCGACACCACTCTAATCATACCCACACCACATCAGTGAAGCCCGAGGGCTGCAGTGTGTCATTTGCTGACAGTTTGAACGTCATCCTCCAGCCTGCAGGAGCTTGTTTGAGCCAAGGTTGGCAACGGTTGGTTAGTCAGTCAGCAGTGCCAATCCACTCCTCTGCCGACTGGTGCATAGGCTCTAGTTCTCCCTCCAGGCCGACACGACCCGGAGCGTCCTTCGCAAAGATAAACTCAGATTGTATCTTTCACTCTGGTTCTAACAAACAGTCGGAACTGAGATAACAATTAATAATAATTGTTATTAATTGTTACTTGTTCGGCAGTTGGCAAAACAGCCCCAACTCAAGGTCCACACATGGTTTTTCAATGGCTTTAAACCGTATTACATGGTTTTCTTCAGCAGATGGAGTTTTTTTTCCAAGAATTAACTTTCATTTTTAATTTTGAAGCCAGTATAGAAAAACAAAAGTGCAGTAAATTGAAGCAAAACCGCTACTGCACTTGCATATCAACAGCCATCGCAATGGAAACAGGGCAACCTCCATCTTCTGGTGAAGACCATCTGATAAAGTTGAAAACTCTGGAAAAACCTAGTCATTATGGGATTCTTTTGATTCTTGGGAGCGTTAAGGAGGACTAACTTGTTGAGTTTTCTGGAGTAATCCTAACTTTTCACACTAAAGCGGCTTCAGACATGTACTGAACTGAAGTCCACACATTTTCCTCAATATTTCCAGAGGGGCTGTATGTGAGAACGCAGATGTCTGCAAATAATGCTACAGACATGATTTTCCAGAACTTTTCCTGCCAGCCCCTTAAAATTTCCCAAAAATTTCTGACTGAGCCCATGTGAGAATACAGCAGCAAAATCTCCCCAAAATTCACAGTGAGCAAGTGGGAATGTTTAGGACTGACAACAAAAACATTTCTTTCCGCAGCAGATTTATCGCCATGTTCTGATTCCAGAATCATCTGTAAATCTTTTTTTGTTGGTGTGAACCTATTTATATACGGTCTATGGTGTGAACTGAATCTCCTGCTTTGTTCATTATGTGTGAAAGGTGTACATGGACATTTTCTGATGTTACAACACCACACTGATTGAGCAACAGATTTGAAACCCTCAGGTCTGTTGACACCAATAGAGAACCTGCACCTTCTGGAAGCGGTGTTAAAAGGACATTGGATTTGGAAGAATCATTTATTGTGGCAGCAGCAGAATTCACAGTATTCCCAAGGGGTTACTGTGGCCCCCGGAGATTCACATAGCTTCTGTCAGAAAGTAGGAACCATGTTGTGCATTTTTTTGTCACCAGCCCCTTGATCACTTGTTAGCTGTTCTTCACATGATAAATCTAAAGTTGTTGAAATGATTAGTTCACTAAGAAATCAATTGATTGATAAAAAATGAGAGAGCAAATATGTTTTTTAAGTAGAAAACCCAATTACCTCATTTCAGTTTCAAATTGTAACGATTCTTTGTGATAATAAAATTTGTGTCTATGGATTATGGACTGTTGTGTGGACAAAAAAGACTTGAAGATGTCACCTTGTGCTTTGTAAAATTATGATGACTTTTTTTTTTTAAAGATTATTTTTTTGGGCTTTTTCCACCTTTATTTTGACAGGACAGCTAGGTCAGAAAGGGGGGAAGACATGCAGGAAATCGTCACAGGTCGGATTCAAACCCTGGACCTCTGTGTCGAGGCATAAACCTCGAGGTATACGTGTGCCTGCTCTATCCACTGAGCCACCCCGGCCACACGATAATGGCATTTTTCTGACATTTTATTTACCAAATTGTGAATCATTTTATTGATTGGTTGGTTTTTAGCAGGAGCAACATTGTCTGCGGAGGTCTCCTCCTCTTCAAAACAAAAGAAACACAGAATAAAGCATTAGTGCCTGTGCAAATGTGATTTGAGGCCATTGACAGGCGACCAAAGGAAACAGACCTGATTAAAACTACAGATTGCTCTGGGTTGGAAAACTGTTGAATACATTTGGGATAATATAAGTAGTGGGAGCAGAGTGATTCTGGATGCATCTTACTTCCCTTTCTCCTTGGTTTCTCCAAGTTTTTATGGTTAAACCTGCCCCTGGTATGTCTGGTCAGAGGAAGGAGCAGTGGAGAACTCAGGCCAACCTAATCCAGTCTGAGAATGGGATTAATTGAGAAGATGAGTCTGGGAGCCTGAGAGCAGTTGAGTGAAGGTTAGTGGCAATTCTCTGACGCTGAGCTAAGGAATCAGGCTGGATGGGCAGGGGGGCGGTGCTGCCGCAGTCTGTCATGTTGATTGCTAACCAGCTCTAGAGAGCGTCAGCGGTCCAAAGACTATATTAGCATAACAAGGCTTTAACTGGCAGTTTCGGTGACACTGAGGGAGAATGAGGGGGTGCCAGTGGGAGGGTGCAAGTGACCAGGGACGGTGATGATGGAGGGGTGGTGATAGGGGCTCTCCAGCCTATGCTCCAGATG